>NW_028277088.1:7450833-8657500 GCF_059951505.1 Python bivittatus
GGTCATGAAGCCAATCAATTTTGGCTTCTTTAAAGCAAGCCAATTTGCTCTTCATTAAATTTCAACCCTTTGCTGATGACGTGTATTGACTGTACCAGCAAGACTTACAGCCCCAACCAATCAATGCTGGTTTAATTTTTTTCGCTTTTCACCTTATAAAGGTGGGATAGGATTATACATTATTAACTTCTCAGAATCAGTGAAATCTTTACAAAAAGTTCTCTATTTCTCAGGATACAACAGTAGGACACAGAGTTTTCCAGTCCAAGTGGCTGTCCTTCACTTTTGTATAACTTACAGGGTTTACACCTAAAAACAGCCATCCCCACCTTGGGCATCATCCTGATGTGTATGAACTTCAACTCCCAGAAGTCTGGAACCACCCATAGCCTTTACTATGAATTCTGGGAGTTGAAGTCCAAACATCTGGAGGGTGCTGGGATTAGGGAAGGGTATTTTAAAAAGTGAGCAGTGCTGAAGTCATAGGTGAGGCCAGGAATATGATTACACCATATGCATTAAATAATTAAGCCCAATACATGAACAGACTTTGGAGAGTTTTGGGATCACAGCCAGAACGAGAACCATCAGGTACGTACTATCAGTTGTTCTGCGGGTCATCAGATCACTTTCCTAACATTTTTGATAGGCTTTGCTACACAATATGAAATGACCAGGTTTTCTACTTTCTTTTGGGCTAAAAATTAAGATGTTGTTAACATTAACTCTCATTTCATTTCACATTCTATTTTCCTGTTTCACTTCAAATTGGTGTCAGTTTAAGAGTACCTAACCAACTTTGGTTTACCTCAAAATAAGTAGGGTTGGGCCTACTTAACACTAGGATGGGAAATACCAAGAAATCCTAGGGCTGTATACTTGACTGAGAAGTTGAAATAAATCTTGGAAGAAGGCAAAAGCAGTCACTTCTGTAGTGTTTTCAAGAAAATGACATGGACGTGGATGTCTAGTTGCCAAGAGTTGAATTTAACAGAAGGTAAATTTACCTTAATGTCATTTATTGAGAACTGTCCCTTTTTGTCAAAAGAATCATAGCTTTCAGTTGCTTGGAAAGAGGACTTACTGCAACACAAGCTTCATCCTTAGGTGCAAACATTTTCTTCCATGAACAAGAATGGACTGAGAGACCAAAATTCAAAGCACCATTCCACCATGATCCCTTGGGTTCTTGACATATAAATATAAATATTATGTGTGGATCACTATGTAACTGTTCCTCTGATATATTTCAGTTTAAGTGATCTTGAATCAGGCCATTGTGGCTGATAGCTTCATAGAAATTCACCCAAATAAAAATAATGCAGTTTCTTTTCAAATGTTCCAAAGGAGGTATAGCGTGGTATTTTTCCTATGAGAACACATGATAAAATATTTTGATATAAAACACTAATTTTACATAGGATTGTAAAAACTTGACAATATATTTCCCAAACGTTATTTTAATTGTCCTGATTCCATGTAAAAAAGAACCAATCAACCAACCAAAATAATTGCTGTGATGCTGGGTAAACAAAACAAAACACTAACCAAAGCTTTAACAAACAGATAAAGCAATTTGGGAAGTATGTGTTGATGGAGGTGAGAGGTAATGATACGTTTTAAAAACTAAGTTTTTAAAGATCTGATTTAAAATATGTAATCTAACCCTTTGCATTTCTGATGCTAGCTAAGATCATGAAATCTGAAGATACTTCTGTACCTTAGACATTATCCAGTGCATTGTGAAGCATTCTAGGCATAGTTTAGATCTCTCATTAGCCTGGAATGGTGGCTGGTCCTCTCAGAAACAGAAGAAGCTGATGTGCTGGTTCAGAAAAGTTGTGTATTTAGCCAAAGAATTCTACTTTGCTTGGTGATGGCTTTTCCCAGTGTCCAAACATTCTTACCTCTCTTCTGTTTTCTGATCTCCTGTGTTAGAAATGGCAAGTAATTAATGTAGACCTGGCTGTTTGTTAAGCTAAGCTACATGTTCTGCTACTGAGCTGTTGACCTCTCATAATAATCCTCTGGCCCACTTGTGATAGATATGAATCACACTCTTCTTTTGTTCTCTCTTCTCTTTTAGATACAGAATTCATTTATAGAGACCGGAATGGCTCCGTGATAGTGCACAATGTGGAAACAAACCATTCAGCAGTTTTAATAGAAAACAAAATAATTGTGAGTATCTTCTTTTATAGGTTAAGCAGTTTCATGTCTGACTGTGATGGAATGGAATTATGAAGGCCAAGCTCAGGGAGATAAACATTTTCTTAGCTCGCCAGAACTGCATGGGAGGAACAAGAGGATGAGACTGGCACCTCCCTGAGGAATTCACACTGTTGTGGCTGGAGGACTTTGGGAACTGGGGTTTTAGTCTGGGAAGATTCTTGGTAGAGGTTGTAGCTAATAAACATAGCTGGACTGAATTGGCATTGTCTCTTGGAGTTCCTTGGGCTAGGCCTGACACTGACTGGCTCTCAGGTTACGAAATAAGACAGTACCTTCAATGTACTTGCACAGAAGTTGACCATTCTGGCTGAAACAACACTGAAAAATACAAAAAAAAACCCACATGTTTTACCAAGCTGAAGTTGAGATTTGTGAGTATTCTTGGCCAGACACTTCCAGTAAGCAAATCGTGTGGTTCCCTCTCACTGTAAAATGGAGAGCTGGAAACCAATAATAGGATAGGATAAGAAAACATCTTAATTTATCTCTAAGAAAAAAGGAATAGGTACATCTCCTTCCACCTGTTTTTCTTGATATTGCAAGTTACTTTCAAAAGCAGGGTCCAGGATACAAGCGTGTCTCCAGCTGAGGGCTCAGCCTAAACCCCCCAACCTTAAAAAAAAAAGACTTAAAGGATATATTTCAGCTTTTTCCCTGCAGAAAGGATCCCTGGGCAGATTATGATAAATTTTGCAAGAGATTCACGGATACATTATTTCCAATTCAGTTAGAAACTAGAATGCCTCCAATTTTTTGCAATATTTATGTTACTAGAGTAGGGAAAGACTACATAGACCAATAAGTCTAATCTTTGCTCAATTCCAGAATCCAAAAATAAAGATTCCCAGAAAGATGGTTATTCAAACTCGCTTGAACACATCCAGGAAAATTATCCACCTTGCTAGATTATTGGTTCCATTATTGAACTGGTCTTCCTATTAGGAATTATTTCCTCACATTTCACTGGAATCTCCCCCTGGCACTTAAGGCTTTGATCTGTGTCTTACATTCTGGGACAATAAAGAAATGATTGTAGCCATTAATTGTATGGAACATTTCCTGATCAAGCACTCCTGCTGTCTAAAAGGCACACTTTTCATATCCCTTTATTTATTTTCATATTTAATTTTCTCTGTCTACCTAGATTTCACACCTTTATCTCCCACATCACAGGTCCTATGCCTTGTCCATTAAGTTAAAGGCAACAATATGAGCCAGGTCTTTAAAATCTTGGTTTTGGCAGACAGTTATACTGCCAGGACTTTAAATATAAAGCAAATATGTACTCTTTTAAGACAGATCAAAATATAAAGCAGATATTTACAAGTTTGAGGAAACTTACCAGTGCGCTAGGCATGCTGTAAAAGTTATACATGCATATTAAAATGTATTTATTTGGGGTGTTGGGTTTTGTTTTATTTTTCAGGTGTCTATAAAAGCTATTCAATATGATGTTTCACCAGACAGAGAATATGGACTTTTTGCTTATGACATTGTGCCGGTAAGTAAGTAGACTATATTTATTTTGACTTTAGTTTATGGTGTTTTCTTGTCTTGGTGCAATGGGTACAGCTTTACTTTTCCCACTTAGTGGACAGAAAGATTCCTACAGAAATGATAAATCTTGAAGTCAGGGCTTCTTTATACATAGTTGAATTTCATAACCTCGTGGAATGGAAACAGAGGGAATAACAGCAATACTGTGACAAGGGTGGGTTATTATTTGTAAAATGAGGCATCTGTAGGAATGAAAGATAAATTATTTTGAAAGGATGATGTATTTAAGAGGTGGTCCTATTGTTGCTGTTATTTTTGCTGGAGCATCTGCATGCACACCAGCTAAAGGACAATTTAGGAAAAAATATAGGCATATCGTTGTTGCTTGGGTATTGATCACTGTGGTGGACTCAACTAGGTCAATAAGTAGGAATGAGTACCAAAATTGCACTGTCTGCTGGGGAAATTGCAGAGGTACGCCCATGAAGTTATCAGGAGTTGAGTTCAACTTGAAGATTTTCTTTACTCTTCAATACCATTTATGCCACCGCTGATTTTAGGATTAGATTTTGTAGACATGATGAGAAATCCCTTATTTACCCAAAGGAGTTGTGCTGCCATCTATCAAAATGTAAAGGGTAACTATGGTAGACAGAGAAGTTGTTGGTCCTTCAGTTATGAAAACTGAAACATCAGTCCACAATCTATTGCTTCTACATGGGAACTTCAGTTCCAGATGTTACACCAACATAGCCATTGGCTGGAGGATTATGGGAGCTGAAGTCCAACTCCCATAACTCAGAAATTGAACTTCCCTAGATAGACAAAAGCTGCTGTAGAAAGATGACTTTGCTGCAAGAACTTTTAATCTTTCTTTATAATCTTGTGTAACTTACCAAAACTTTCTTAATCATTATAAATTTTAACAGAAGGTAAATGTCAATGCCTTTCACTGCTGAAATAGCTCATTAATTATAATATATCTCTTCCCAGTGTCAGACTTAAGGTTGAACTATCAGCATGCATTAATATTCAGTTACTCAGACGTCCAAGGAATTTAAACGCAACAATTGGACCAACAATCTTCTTGGGATCATTGTCTGCAGAATCTAAGCAATTTATATTCCAAACAGAAAAGGAGAAGGGGAAGAAACCTAGATTATGAGTTTCTTGAAAATGGTTAGTTAAATCTTTGAAGGTGAAGATATGTGGAATTCTGATAGACTTTCCGTTTCATGCATAGCTGCTTGTTCCTCTCCGTTAGCAGCTGAACTGAATAAATTATGCAAAAGAAGCAGGTTTACAGTTGAAGAAATGCTAAAAGAGAATGTGATACAGAGAAAAGTTCACAACAACAGTGCAGAATATTCATCTCCTTTTTCATAAATAGTAAAGAAATTCTGCAACCTAAGTTGTATTTCAGAATTATAGAACAGAAATTTTAGGATAGAAGGGAATGGGTTCAATTCAGATAATCATACTCTGAGTAGAACTATAGAACTCCATGGGATCTATTTTTTTGTAATAATTTTTATTGAAGATTACAATTAGAAAACATAAGAACTAATACAAACTACAAAAAGTATAAGAATGAAAAGAAAAAATAAAAAGTGTAGAAAAGAAAACAAGAAAGTGTATAAAGAAGTAATTTCCCCCTTCATCACAACAAGTATAAACAATTTTAGTAACTTGTCACCATCTCTTAAAATACGACAAATATTCTTTTCATCCCATATCTCGTCTCTTAACTATAAACCAAATCCAAAAGTCTTGTCATTCATTCCTTATCAGCAAAAGTCCATTAAAGGTTACCAGAAATAACTACATATCTCTTTTAATCTTGATCAAATAAACCAACTCTATATTCCTTCCCTGTAATTTTAACAATCTTGGGTTTTAATCCCTTCAAATAATGTCCTAGAACTTGATTTCTTTCTTTCTTTTTTTTTTCTTTTTTGTTCCTTCTCAGAGAATCCTTCAAAACTTTAACAGATCTCTTTTGTACATCCATTAAGAAAAGGTTCTCCAAATCACTGTTCTGGTTTAATACTTGTATGTCCCATTTAAGTATTAAGACATCAACCGGTTTCATTTGTATGTCCTGTATATCATCTTGTTCCATATCATTCTTGTAACTTGTCATATTTAAATCCACATTCAGATCAATTCCAGTCTTATCCGTTACAGCTTGTTCTTCTTCTGTGACATCACTATTATCTGGTATAGCTTTTCTTCTTCTGTGACATCATTAATACACCATCTATTTATGGTATCAGACATTCTTAAAAATAATTTCTGAGTCCATTATTCAAAAATATCCTTCAAAACATCCACTGTTAAATTATTTTGCTCCACTCTTTTTAACAAGTTGAGTTTAAGTATTCTTCTCCTTTAATTATAATCTTTATTTTCTTCTAGTTCCCTCTAGTGTCCAACCTTCAAAGTCCCATCCTATCATATTCTTTTTTTCCAAAGAACCCAAACAACCACATTTTCCCACAGGAAGGATTTTTATAATTAATTTCAATTTTTTATTTCAAATCCCTCTGGACCCCTAGTCCATTTTTAACTTTTCAAAATCAATACTCTAAACACCCTTTTGCTGTTTATTCCAAAAAATAAAAATTTTCTGAATCCTTAAAATTGTATTTAAAACTTTTTTCATTAAGGAGAAGGAGATGCACCCAGTGAATGCAATGAAAACTTGCCGTTCTGAAGGGTGTTAATATTTCCAAAGAATTAAAAAAATAATTCCAAAGGTGATTAAGAAATGAGGCTCGGTTGAGCTTTTTGTCCATAAAAGGCTGCATTACAACTGTGAGCTTAGATGGTATCCCTCGATTCCCAGCTGCTGGACTTGTAAGCTGACCACAAAACCTTGGTACCTGTCCGGAGCGCACTTGGGCAATATCATGATCTCTCCTTTCTCCAGAGAGATTTCGCCAGCAATCTCCACTATAAACACCATCCCACTTCAGCAGGGACATCTCTACTGCAAATTGTCAGAGTCTGCACACTCAATTTTTAACATGTTTTCTACTGGCTTTGAATAATAGCTTGCGCAGGTCCTGACACAAATGGCCAAGGAGTATTTGAAGGCCATTAGGTTGAATCCGTGATGAATCCAAATTCTTCCCAACTCAGAAATGTGGGATGAGGACTTAATGGTTTTGTTGGGGCCTCCTACTGGATTCTCTTTGCCTGGCTTAACTTGGTTTCAGGATTGTGGGCATCTCCCTAGTCTGACTGGGGTGAGGGTGTGGTATAATTTGGCTCCTTCCTTGTAGAAGAGATGCTTCCATATTCATAAAATCTGTTTAAAAATCAGTGAGTGGAATAATAAATGCACAACAACAGATAGATTGTTCACATGGAATAGCCAGCTCTTAGGACAAGCAAATGTCCACCAGGGACTAATTGGTAAACAAAAGCAATTTGTTGGATTGAGGCAATGCCTCAGAGACCTTTGCAATCAGAAGTGGTATAGAAATGCTTATTAAATGTAATAAATGTCTGCCAAGAGGCTGCCTGATAGGCTCAGAGCTATTTTTTTTCCTAAGTAAATATAATAAACTGAACAAAACTCACCCCATTGGCTAAGTAAGCTTTGATGATTGTATTTGTGAATGGACTTGAGAGCCTAACACAGGCTGAATGGGAGAGAGGTGGGATAGGATAAATAAATTGATGGAAGTGAACGGGGGCCATTCACTGGCACAAAATAAGTCTGTTGCTGCATTCTGACATAAATAGATGGTGAGGTTTTAGGTCGGCCTTCTCCAAATCTGCCCTCTAACAGCTACAAAGCATGGGATCAAGGAAGGCTGTTCTTGAACAGTAGACAATGTGAATAAATATACCTTGGAAAGTAATGTCATTAAATAAAAAGTTTAATCTTCTACTGGAACACCTTGTCAACTGACATATTTCCATCATGAAGTCTGCATTTTTCTCTGTCCTGATCTACCATACTCTACTTATTCCTTTTTACCTCGGCACAATGCCCTTTTAAGTTTATAAACCGTGTTTATTATACAAATCTATAATAATATTAATGTAGGATTAGTGCTAGCTGTTATAGAACATGTTTCACATCTACGGTTCAGATGCTGCTTGTCTTTTTAAATGAAACCTTGTCTCTCTAAGAATGGATTACCTGGGGTAAGTTTCATATCCTTCAAGCACCATTTGTTTAATAAAAAAAAAAAAACCAAGTTTATGCCTTGCTGGCATTCTACGTTGTAAGAAAATGCAGCTCAGAATAATGTTCTTTTATTGCCTTTCTCTTGTTTTGGTGGTAGTTTCAGTTGAGTAATTGTAAAGAATGCAGAAGTTGTAGAAATTAGCCCAGGTTTTGAAGACTTGACAGCTAGTTGTAGAGCTTGGTTTGTATCACTCACTAAAATGCTCATTCTGCTCTGAATTTCTGCCAGCCCCTGTTAAAACTATGGAGATTTTGTGGATAATATTAAGAAGACAGACATCGGTGTTTTAATGGAGCCACTCATTGGATGGATATTAAACTGTCTTGCCAAAGGACTTTCAAACCACATTCTGTGCTCAGACTTTTAACTGGGTATTATACAGATTAAGGAATGAATTTTAAACTGCCCGAGTAAAGAACTACATAGTCTCCGTACTAGAATCTATGGATCCGTGAAGTGGTATATCTTATTTAAGCACTGTATACCGCGATGTAAAGCTTTATGATCATCAAAATTAACGACTGCCCTTTGTCTAATTCATAACACGAAAAACACCAAACAGTAAATAAAAGTAAGCAGTTTTGTAGTCATACAGCAAGGTGATAAACTGAGAATACTAAATTGCTTTCATTATAAATGGCTATAGAGCTACTGTGGTTGTGACCAAAATAAAAATTTCCCTGTACCTTTCTTGCATCAGTTTCTTGGTGTTGCTAGCTAGCTAACTGCAATTAACAGAAGCACACTGTCCTAGAATTGATGAGGACAATTCAGGTCATCAAGTCCAACCTTCTTCTCTGTACAAAGAATCCAAACCAAAGCATCCAGAAGTGATGGCACTCAAATGAAGAAGATCCCTCCATCTCTCTAAGTAATGAATTCCACTGTAGAGGTTACTTACTTTTATTGTAAGTAACGTTTTCCTAACATTTAACCAATCTGGCTTCTCGTAACATAAATCGTCCATTTCTTGCCATCTGGACTGACAGAAAACCTGTTGGCATTCTTCTTTGCCTCCCTCTTGGGTATTAAAAAAGTGCTCTCATGTTCCCCCATCTCAACATTCTCAGATCTTTCAATATTTCTTCACCGGATTTAATTTCTAGTCCCCAATTACTCTTGTTGCCCTGCTCTGCATCTGTTCCAATTTCTCCTATTCAGCTTCTAATCTACTGCTATTCAAAGATCTTCTTCACAAGCACACTCATCCAACAAGATCTTCTTCACTTTAAACACAATGACCTTGATTCCTATTCCTCAAAAAATGCTTGCATTTGTCTCTGCCTATTTTTTAACCTATCATTTTCAATTTTGTTTCTGTTTTGTTGAGCATTAGCTATCCAATGTTGTTGTGGTTCAGTCGTTAAGTCGTGTCCGACTCTTCGTGACCCCACGAACCCTATCGCGCCAGGCCTTCCTGTCCTTCGCTGCCTCCCTGAGTTTGCTCAGGGAGCTCCCCAATCCATATTGCAATTTGTAATAGGCAAATTTGGCAAGTGCTTCCTTCACCTCCTTTAAGCCATTAACAAAAATATTGAAGTATGCAGGGCCCAGGTCTTAGCTCTGTGGCATCTTACCCTATAGCTCACTTCAGTTTGATAAGCACCTATTATTAGGTACATTTTGAATATAATGTTCCAAATTTACTTGCTGTGCCTTCTGTCCTATACTTGTTTACTAATTAGAAGTTCACTGGAAATTGTCTGAAATCAATAAATATCATGTCTATAGCATTCATACAATCTACTAAGAAAGTTAGCAATTTTAAAAAATAAGAAGTAGTCAGACTTGTTTTAATCATTTTATTGTTTCCATGGTGCTTAGAGACTGATCACTTTAAAATCTGCTCTACACCTTCCCAGGTACTGCTATCAAACTGGCTGGCTAATAGCCCCTTGGATCCTCCATTTTCTCTCCTTTGAAGATAAGGACAACATTTGCTATCCTCCTGTCATCTGGGACATCATCACCGCTTCTCCAGAATTGATCAAAGATTGATACCTAAAGTTTCAGGCAGACCATCAGCAAACTAGAATGCAATTCATCTTGCCCTGGAGATTTAAACTAGTTCACAGTAAATAGATATTCTCAGACCATGTTTCTATCAATCTCAAGCTTTAGTTCTGCCCCTTTATATTCCTTTTCACATTTGTTTGATAGAATGAATACCTCCTTATTGGAGAAGACTGCAAAAATATAGGAAATGTTCTGCCTTTACTTTGCTTCTGTTACCATTTTTCTGTCTTTGAGTAGCTGGTGTGTGGATTCATTTCTCTTCCTTTTATTCTGAAAATATCTGAAGAAGCTCTTTTTGTTGTGCTCTGCCTCCTTTATCAATCTCTCTTCATTCTGAACTTTATCCCTTCTGATATCAACTCTATAATTCTGGGTTATCTTGGTGTTCTCTTCCTTCCTGACCTGTGTCTCTTTTCACCTCCTGTTGTAGCGTTACAGGGTTCTACAAGCCTGTAATTGAGATTTCTAGAGCTGATACAATAGATGTTAACTTTTTTATGCTTAAGGAAATTTGATTGCATATTTTCTTTTTATAAAGCAAAGAATTGATCTTTGATGTAAGTATGGATATCTGGAAAAGGCTGATATAAATATTATTTCCAACCCAGTCCATGCCTTCTCAGAAGTAAAGTCTCAAAGAGTTTAATGTTATTCCCAGTGAGTTTTTATATATCCCACCCAACCAGAGTTCAGGAAGACTTATCATATAAAGAACTGAAAGATCCTATAAATATCAGAAACCACTATAGAATCAAGGCAACTTGAACTCAAATCATCTCATGAACTTGTTAGCTGGATAATGGGATCTCTGTGAGGTTGAGATATATGAGAGACATTAGAGCACTGAATAATGGGGGACGTTTCTGTGTAGCCTGAGTGATAGTAAGGAAGAACTGACTTGTAAAAACCAAGCAGGGAATGTGATAAGTTTTAGTGAACTGGACTTTAGTAAACTCTTTTATGGTGACTTTTTAAATAGTTGTGTGCAATGGCAAAATGTTAAGCTCTTGAACCTCTTAGCCAAGGACTAAGAGATGCTAATCTTTGTAACATTGAATTGATTTTTATTCCATGTTGAGAGGGCATTTGTTCTCTCCAAAGGATACATTTGGAGGTAAATTTTACATATTTATTTGCATGGGAAAAGCTTTTGTACATCTTTCTTCAGTGTTTCTCAATCTTGGCAACTGTAAGATGTATGGATTTCAGCTCCCAGAATTCTAGGAGTTGACGTCCACACATCTTAAAGTTGCTAAGGTTGAGAAACCCTGTCCTACTTAAATTAGCTGCCAAGTTTTCCTCCTTCGCCCTCCCTCTACTTTCTATTGTGCCGATCCCCTGGGAGGCCTCTTGATTTCCTGGTTCACCCACCTGTAGAACAGAGGACCTGAGGCATTCTTCACTGCATTGAGTAGCTCCATGGATCTCTTTTCTCCATTTGTGCAAAGGGAGTGAAAGGCAGAAGAATTGTGCACACTTGCATTGGAGGAAGTACATTGCATTCTTTCTTTCATTTTCAATAGTCAATATTTCTTCTCTACAGCTTGACTAAGGTGACTTCATTTGACTTTGCAGACCTTTATCTTGGGATAAATTTAACTCAAAGGGACTTAGAATAAATATTGGTTTCTTCAGCTACTACCAGACAGTATAGCTGATCAGCTTCACAGCATAACAACTTTCTGTCAGGGATAGAGCATTGTTAGGCAAAGTCTCAGATAGCTCCAGGGCAACTCAGAAGAACATAAAAACAATATAAATCAGAAGCAGTAGCCATCCTAACTTTAGCCCTTCCTTTTCTTTCTTCTTCCACATTTTTCTCTCTGCAAGCATTGCCTACAGGTGCGCAAGAAGAATGAAGAAGTCTTTAGCTACTCTGCTGCATGTGCACACACAAAAAAAATGAAATACATCCTGTTAGTGATAGTGGGTGCTTTTACAGGGACCACAATTTATTCAGGAATAAATAAATAAATAAATAAATAAATAAATAAATAAATAAATAAATAAATAAAAGGCATCATTTAAATGCTCACCTTCTTTCAACAGTGCTAAATTTATGGGGTTTTTTTTTTTTAAAGGCTTGACATATCAGTTCTGTGCTAAAGAAAATTACAATCATTTGCATATTGCTAAATGTCAGCTTATTTGTAGCTCAGATAGTTTTTGTTTCTTATTTAAAGAATTTCAGTAGCTCCCCAACTCAAAACAATAAGATTCTGGCCAGCTTACAAAAGAAAACAACCAAAATAAAACCACATACACCAACACAATAGCAGTAATAATCACTAATACTCAACCTGGCTCCCATTCCTACCTTCTTTCAATGGGAATGTACTCATCCTGGCCCCAACTCTTGGGGAAATAACCACATTTTTAAATCTTCCTAAAAGCTAGCGGGGTCGGAACCAACTTTCCTCCCATTGAGGTTTTCCAGATCAGGAATAAGACTACTAGAAACTAAGCTTAGTAGAACATGGCAAGTCTGATTGTGTTTTTCCTCCCCTCCCTCTTATACCCCAGTGAGTCAGGGAAGAGCCAACTTGAGTCCCTTCTTAAGACTCTTCCCCTTCCCGGGACTTAAGGAAGACTTCTGATCTTTTTGTTTTTGTAATGGCTTCTGGATATTTCCCTCAAGACCACCTCCATGACTCTCTACACCAACTGAACATCATTGTAGATTATATTTACAAAGACTGAAAAGCAAAGTGCACATGTTCTCACAAAATAACTGCCTTCCCAGCATCTGGAATGTGATATTATTACAAATATAGTCAAGAAACCTTGCCTGGTTGCCCAGTTGCCACTACAGGTCAGCAATCATTTTTGGATAGTAGACATTGACAACGTCATGTTGTACTCCCCCACCACAAAATCCAGGGACTCTTTCTTACTTTACTTTCAAAGTAGGAGCAAATTCCTACATCTGTCACATCAAGCGCTACAATCTTTTTTACCTGTGGCATGTTACTTTCTTCGAGATAGGAATGCCCCCTCAACTGAGTCAGTGGTTGTCAGGGTTTCTAATGTCATCTAGAGCAGTGTTTCTCAACCTCAGCAACTTTAGGATGTATAACCTCCATGCTGGCTGGGGAATTCTAGGAGTTGAAGTCCATACTTCTTAAGTTGCTGAGGCTGAAAAACACTGATCTACAGCTACCTCAACAGTATTCCTGCAGTAATACAGAGGCTATAACACTTCTGTAACATATAAATTGCTGCTGGTTCAAAACCTGGCAGAAACAGGTTATTTTTCTTTCCCTAAGCTACTTACTTTTCCACTTTTTAAAAAAATAGGTCCAATGGTAGATTGTTTCATCACTTCTCCAGTCACCTGAAGTAAAAGGGTTTTACTCACTCAACCATTCTCACTGTATTTGATGGAAAAGTAATTGCTTTCCTTCAATATTGCATTTGTGTTTACTCTTAGTGGTATGAAAGTTCAGACTGTAGTTATTAATTATTTTATGGTTCCTTGGTACAGTTGGATTAGGGCGTGATGAACACATTGTTGCATTAAGTTAGCTGTGCATTTATTGGAAGAAACATGAAGATATAGGATTCACAAAGGATTGGTTGACAGGCAAGTGGCTGATAGCTGAAGAATGACAATAATGTCAGCTGGAGCTGGAACAAGGCCCCAATTTAAGTTTATTTGCTTGGCTTTATAAAGCATGGATGAGTGAACCCAGGTTAGACCAGCCATTTGCAACATTAGCTTGATACAGCTGAGGACACAAGGTAAGAGAAGAAAATGGATCAAGTGGTGCCAACAGCTAGAAATACCAGGAAAAAATTCCTCATTTCTGCAGGGCGAAGCATCAAGGAAGAACATTAATGTTCACACTAACTGGATCAGAGTTACATGGCTGGTATGACAAGCATGGGCCTGCCTACACATTGATCTTGTTGTCTTCTCCTCCTCCTCCTCCTCCTCCTCCTCCTCCTCCTCCTCCTCCTCCTCCTTCTCCTTCTCCTTCTCCTTCTCCTTCTCCTTCTCCTTCTCCTTCTCCTTCTCCTTCTGGATGAGAAGTTCTTAGAACAGGAGAGATTTTCTCAGGTTCCTTGTTATAGGAGGATCATTGCAGGGTGATATTTTTATCCACAATAACCACTTTCTTTCTCAGAAGTTGTGAACTCTTTAGGACAGTCCAATTTCAGAATGGTTGCTGCATTTCTAGTTGACTAGAACTTGTGCCAAAGTTTTTGTCACACTCTGACATACCAAAATTACTTTAGCCATTGATGTATCTCAAGCATTTGTGTAGCAACTAAGCAAGTAAGAACATTTGTGAAATCCTAAGGGACAACCTGGGTTGCAAAATGTCATCGTTCTTTTACTCCTGGTGCTCCTGAGCTTTCAGAATCATTCATCAGCATAATGCAGCTTAGTAGAAACCTGTAGAGATGGTTTTATAATGAGCAAGTATTTCAGTAGAAAGAACAGATTGAAATCATGTAAAATATATAGGAAATATTCCAGATTTAGCCAGAAAATACATACCTTTCCGCAGCTCCAGAGAGAAAAAAATTAATTGGCATCAAATATCTGCTCTGAGCATTGTAGAAAAACCTATTTGTAATGAGAGGTGGTAAGAGATCACCTCACAGTTTGCTATTATCAAGAGGAGACACTGAAGCTGATAAATGCCAAAGAAACAGCTTACTTGAAAATAATTTGTGCTGATATAAAAAGAGCACAGTAAGAAATTAGTCTGTGACTTAGAAAGGGCAAAAGGTTGTGCAGAACATTACAGTGGAGCCCCTAACCTTTTCCTCTGCTTTAAAGTGATTGGTGAGGACCATAATAAGTAAAATAATTGGATGGAATCCATAAGATGTTAAGTGAATATAATTTCCCGTAGTGATTCCAACGCCTCTTCAGCACATTTAATATTCTCCCAGATGATTCTTATGCTTATTTCAAGGTAAATGGAATAAGACAAGTGTTTTGGTTCTCTTAATTTGGCTTTTTAATCTATCCTGACTTTGAAAGCAACAGAAAATGCTAGGTGGATTGTATGCTTGTGTGCCTGAGTGATATATAATTAAAACATTTATTATCTCCTGGATTGACAACGTCAAATAAATGCTTTGCATCACTATTAGGAAATGCTTGGTCTCAAGCTTCATCTGAGTTCTAGGGGATAGGGACAAGAATTGAAGGTAAATTATGAAGCCGCCTTCTCCTTGAAATCTTACCGTTTGAACTGCAGCATGGGAAGGACCTTCAGAGGCACCTCAAAATTATCTTTGCAGGTGGGAGACAAAGAGCTTTAGGAATATCTGCATCAGGCAGGAAGAATGAACTGCTATTGTAGATGTCCTGCCCTTAGGACATCTTACAAAATGTTATGCTTGTCCTTCAGGGATGCTTTGAAGGTGACTTTTCATCTTAACACAATGTGATAAAGGACACACAGTGAACCAAAGGATAAAGCAGGAATCATTTTATAGCAACAAGCAGCTATTACAAGTATAGGCCTGTAACCCCTAATCTCCTAAAAACAAAGGGTTTGTGCCAGACAAATGTGTCATTAGGCAGGATATTAGTTGTGGAAGACTTACACACACCTGGTCCCATTGGCTTTAGCAGATCTCCATTCTAAGGGGAAGGAAATCCAGGGCTGGGCCTCTTCGATGATCTTACGGTTGTAGGCAGAGGAAGAAATAATCCACATAGGTCACAAGGGAAGGGAGCATCTCAAGGCTATGAATTCCTGCAAAGCTCCTGTATTTCCATCCAGGTTTTCTTTTCTCCATGCCATTAAAATGAAAGAAATGTTTCATTTTATGGGAGCTTGTGAACATTTGTGGCTTGCTTCTGCACTGAATCTGGGCAAGTAATAAAGCTAATTCAGAAGCAGATCAGTTCTAGTTCATTACTCAGTGTCATAACTGGGGTTTTCATTGATAATCAATCCTTTCAGGTTAAAAAAAATGAAAGTGAATGGAAGCAAACAACACCTGTTACTGTGCAATGAAAATGAATTCCTCCAATGACTTACTGATGGTCAGATGGACAGATGGAAGGTTTGATTGATTGAAGCCACAAGCCAGAACAAACTTGCACCATAAGGGCTTGATTATGATGCAACTTTCCACAACCTGGGGCACCCTTGGTATGTTGGACTACAACCACCATCATTCACTGTAGGATCAATGCTTGCTCTCTCTCTGAATGAGTATTTTCATCCATCACATCTGGAGAATGCCAAGTTGGTTAAGACTGCTCAAGACTGCAAAAATAAAATGAAACAGTATAATTACATCAGAGCTACCTGGTTGTACAACAAAGTAAAGCTTAAATGTTAGGTTCATTTACTTGGGAGTAAATCCTTTTATATTCACTGGAGCTTACTTCTGAATTGTTAAGTTCTGGCTTGTGTTGAAATGGTCATTCATTACATAGACCTAGTTTTTCTCTGAGATGGACATTCTCAACTCTAAGATGATTCCCAAATAATTAGCATGGAGCTCAAAGGGGACCAAGGTTTCTAACATATCTTTGGAAGTTTACTAGGTGGAAATGGGAAGTTTATGTGTTTATTGTTAATGCATGATAACATGTGACTTCTGTGGGCTTGTGCTTAGGACATATTGTGTGTTGACAGGTAAATGCACAGTGATGGCAGCAAGCACGCCACTTATAGCAACTTGATTGATTCACTGATTGATTATGTGCCATCAAATCAGTGTTGACTCTTAGTGACCACACCAAACTTTTTTCAGGGCAATCTGTCCCCAACCTGGTCTTTCAGATCTTCTAACAGTGCACCCATCACCACTGTTAGTCCATTGAGTCAGTCCACCTAGCTGCTGGTCATCCTCTTCTTCTCTTTCCTTCCACTTTGCCCAGCATTGTGAACTTCTCAAGAGAGTTGGGTCTTCACACATTGTGTCCAAAATATGGTAATTTGAGTCTGGTCATTTGTGCCTCAAGTGAGAACTCTGGAGTGATTTGTTCTGTGACCCATTTGTTTTCTTGGTTATCCATGGTATTTTCAGGAGTCTTCTCCAACACCAAAGCTCAAAAGCATCAATAAACTTTCTATCCTGCTTCTTCAAAGTTCAACTTTCATGTCATAGGAAAAACCCTTGCCTGCATGATTCTGATATCTGTAGGTTTAGACACATCACAGCTTTGAATATCTTTTCCAAATAGCAACATGATAACCAAGTCTAAATTAGTCTGGGCTCAGAGACATAGTCTATAAATGGTTTTATGTCAAGGGGTGATTTATCATTTGTACTTATTCCCCAGTTGTGTTGAGGCCATGCAGTTGTTTGATGAGGCCTCCTTCTTTGTACATAAGTGCAAAGGCAAGGAGAGGAAATAAAAATGTAATAAACCTTTCCATCACTCTTTTGTCTAGACCTTGAGAGCTTTATCTCTTTTCAGAACAATTCAGGTCTGGAACTGTGATATTTACCAGAAGATGATTTGTTTTTTTAGTTGTCCATTTAGAACACATAGAACTGGACATGTTGACATTATTTCTTGCAATCTAGATAGTTCAGTGGCACTGTTAGCAACAAATGTCAAGATTATGTGCTGTGGCAATTAAACATGAGCGCGTTTCCATGACCACAGGCTCTGGCACGATGCACACTAAAAGTAGTGAAAATGGACAACATTCTAACATCTCTTGCGCAGACGTTCTTTAGAGAGAGCTAATTTGCTCCCTGCAGTTCCAAATCAGTGATTCACTTCAGTGTGTATTTTCATCCTGTTAGAGAATGGGAAGAAGAAGTCACTGTGGCTATATAAGACAGCAGAGCAGAGACTGATCTCTCTCAAAGCAATTTTATAGAACCATTTGAGGAATACCTGTATATTTGACAAAGTCAATGAAAAACCCGATCCACATAACATCGAGAGTTACCATCTTGGATTTTTTTTAATGTAACAGCAACAGTGCCTTTCTAATAAACTCCTGACTACAACATGGTAAAATATAGACTCTTACAGATATTCTTACAGATATTACAAGGATTCAAGTAACCCAGAAAATGTGGAATGAAGATGCTGAGATATTGTCATTAGCGATAGTTGTTCACCTGCATAAAACTATAAAAATCCAGGTGCCATTAAAGTCACATTTTAAAATAATAATAAGAATGTTCATGACTAATACAGGTTTCTTATGGGTTATTTCGAACTACGTGAAAAATCCTTTGATATTTATTTATTAATTTTGATTGTTTAATATTTAAATTATTTATTTGAATAGAATAAGCTCCTTCAAATGATTTGTCTCTCCCCGAGGACTTCAGTGAGGACGAACATCTAGTTGGCAGAGTGGACAGCATTTTCTCTCCCTTCCCAATGCTAATATCATCTTCCTTTTCATTGCATCCTCACAAGACTTGCCAGATTTGATTTCTTGGGTCAAAGATTTATGCACTGGCTTTCTATAAATTGGTATGCCTCACAGTAAACAGGAAGCTCAAACCCAAAGTTCAGGAACGAGGGCTGACACAGTAAACTCTCACTCAACAACAGGAAAAGGACATTGTGACTTTTTCTCTGGTGTTAGCAAATTAATGCCTGGGTGTATTTACAATGGATAAGGACTGTGCGATGGGCTATTTCCCTGCTGACTCTAGTTATAGCTGTGAATGCTGCCTCTGGCAGACTGCAGTGTCCTCATTACTGGTTACTGCAAATTTAGCTCTTGCTGGGTGCTTGTGCCCCAATATCATCAAAGATCTGGTCTCCATAGCAATGAAACAGAGCCTCAGGACTCAGCAAACCTCCAGCCAGGTGCAAGGTGGAAAGATCTCACAACAGCAGAAGGTGGATTAATTCACCCTTCTATCTTCTACAGCAGAAGAAAATGAGTTTTTATGTCTTTTCCCCCTTGATAAATGCAACTGAACCTGGGGGTTTTTTTTGGTTTTTTTTTTTTTACACTAGGTTTTGAGCAATCATCCATGTCTTGACATTACTAATCCCCTTTTTTTCTCCCTCTCTCATTTTGATTTCATTCTGCAGGTGTACCGGCATTCCTATACTGCTTTTTATGTCCTCAGAAAACTGCCTAATGGGTAAGTGATACAATGAAAACTCTTCATGCCATGCACAGGCTGTTTGGCTTACGTGGAATAATTGGGGAGGGCAGTCCTAGATATTGAGCACACGGCAACTATTCCCAAATTCTAACCATTAAGCAGAACTTATAATAAAATAACGAGGTTTCCCTAGAAACAGGGGCAGCCTTGTGGAGGGTCAAAAAAGTCAAAGGGGGGGGGCCACGACTGCACATCTTTTTTTATACACATTCCAAGGTTCATGGTGCAGCTTCAATCATGCAATTATGGCCATCATATTGAGATTTTTGACACCTCCTACAGGAATACCACTGCCTTCAAAAAATGTTCCTATAGAGTTTAACAGTTAATGGCTTATTCTATAGATAGCCTCAAAGTGCTCTGCTATGTACACTAGTCTTGGCTACCACACATTCCATTGTTAAACTGAACCTTTCACTCATGCAGGAAAAGCAAGTTTTTTGCTTAGCTCGTATTATATGAACTCAACCAGCATGGTTAGCAAACCACGAATTTTGTCTTAGTGTGTTTTGCAAACCCAACCAGTTGTGGCTTTTTCCACAATCCATGCTTAAACAAACTCGACTTAACCTGATGCATAAATGTAGCTATTGAGATAAGACTCTGAAGAATTCACTTATTGCCTTCTCTTGTTATGAGAGAGAAATCTCAGCTGGTGTCTGGACTTCCTCCTTTATCACGTGATCCTGTGTCGTCTGCAAGTATCTGTGATAAAGCTGATCTCAGACTGGGCCTGATCTGTCTTCAAGTAGATAAACAAAGGGATCTGCTCTGCATATAGTGGGCCAAATACATGAGAAGCTAATACATAGATGCTGTGCCACAGGGTTATTTTTCCCAGGACCAGTCCAGAACAGATGACACTCTTTAGGGGAAGAGACCCAAAGAGACCCTACTCTTCTAAACCTTACTGGATGGACAGAAGCCCATGGGAATAGGGGGTTCTGTAGAGGCCCAGATCCTAAGACAAACAGATTTTTAAAAATGACACCCAGCACCTTGAATGGCACCCAGAAGGTAACTGGTAACTAGTACAACTCCACAAGTAGAAGTATTACGTAGGAATACTTAGTTGCTCCTGTCACTACACAGGATGGTGCATTCTGGACCAACAGAAGCTTCCAGATGGTTCTCAAGGGCAGCTCCATGTAGACCACACTGCAGTATTTTAAACAAGAGAGAAGAACTACTACAACACAGTGCTTGTTCACAAACATACCATGATCATTTGCGTGATGATGTCATGATGCATGTGACATGATTGTGGCTTACTCTAGATGCCTGTGTCATCTTCAGGGAGATGGTCATCTTCTCCGTTGTGGTCCCTGTCTTTGAAACAGCTTTCCCCCTGAGATTAGACTGTCCCCCACCCTGTTGATTTTTCAGAAAGCTATTAATATGTGGCTATTCCAGAGGGCCTTGGGAGCAGAACCACTCTGAGCCAAGATACCCCCCATTATAGGTATGTTTGGCTGTTCCTCTGGAGTGAAGGTTTCTTCTAGGATGCACTTCTTGGCTGAAAAATGCTGAAAAATATATATCTTTCAGGGTAAATATATATACAAAGTGTGTATTTGGGCATAAGGTACATACAAAAACACCTATTTTGTGAAAAAAAGAACAGCCTCTTTTCAAAAATATGTCTAAATTAAATTTAAAATATTGCAGACTGTTGCAGGGGTGGGGCAGAACATGCAAAAAAGGCACCAAGCAGAATAATCTGATCCATCCATTAAATGCCTGCGGTTCAGAACTGGTCTTCTACTTCTAGAACTGCTTTGGCTTGGCACATTTTATTAAAACTCAGTTAATTATGATCAATGGCCAAACGTGATGAGAAAATCCATTTCATCTGTATTGCTACCAAACCAAATGTATATGGGCTTTTTAATCATCCACCTTAGCATTATTCTTAGCAGCTGTGCTGCCATCTGTAACCAACACCAACATTTTGCAGTCTGAGAGCTTTCTAGCCTTTGGAGTGAAACCAGTTCCACTCCACCATCATTATCCAGAAGAACACCTTTCATTATTCTTATTTTTGCAACAGGACAACCTCTTGAATGTCCCTGTTTTCAGCAGCAGATGTTCAAATTAGAGGCTTATTAGCAGAGCTGGAAACAAAACCTCTGGGTCTCTCTTTCCATTTGCTTTTCTGTTGTTTTCCTAAGGTTGGGAGTGAAATTCAGGTTAAGCCAGAGTGCCATCTTGTGGGCTTTCTGGTGTCCTCCTTTCCGTACAGAGCAAGCCATACAAACAGATACAAATAATCAGACCAAATTCCAGTGATGGACTGCTTTATATTGAGCAATGGAAAACCTAATTTTCAAGCAGAAGAATCAGATAAAAGCCTGCAGGTATTTGTTGGGGTTCAGTCACTCAGTTGCCTATTCATCTTTGTGACTTGTGGCCATCATTTCTTCAGGATTTTCTACCAGTGACCACTTCTTTGAATTCTTGAAAGCTCATCCTTATGTCCTCAGAAATACTATCCAGCCACCTTGTCTTCTATTAGCCTCTTTTTCATTGGCCTTTGATTTTTCCAACAATCAGGAATGTTTCATCTCCAATGACTCTTGTCTTCTTATAATGTGTTCAAAATATTTAAGCTTTGGCTTTGTTATCAGTGCTGCCGGTGACCAGTCAGGCTTTGTGATTCATTCTACTTTTCTCCAGCGCCACAATTCAGAGGCAACCATCTATCTTCATTCAGTTTTTCGGATGGTCCAGTTTTTACAGCCATATGTTACAACTGTGAAAACCATAACCTTGACAATATGCATCTTTGTGCTAGTGTGGTGTCTCTGCATTTTAATATTTTGTCTAGATATTTCATAATTGTTCTCTCAAGTAGCAGATGTCTCATTTCATGGTTATAGCCCTGTGAATTTTTTTTTTTTTAAACCCTAGGAAGTTAAAGTCTGTTACTACTTCCGTTACTTGCTTTGGATTGGCAACACCTGTTTACATAATCTTAGTTTGGGGGGGTTGTTTGTTTAGTTTGTTTTTTTAAGTTTCAGCAACAGAGCAGGTTCTGCTCCCTTCTTTCATCTACAACATGATTCTTTAAGTCTTCCTTGCTTCCAGCCACTAAAGTGGTACCATCAGCACAGAGGCTGTTGATACGTCTCTCAGCAATTCTAATTCCAATATCTGTTTCTTCTGGTCCAGCATTTCTCAAGATGTGTTGTGCACATAAAGTGACCCTAAGACAACCTTAGCACATTCCTTTCCCTTTTAGTTGCTCCATACTCCATTTTAATTGTTACTCCACAGCCATCATACAAATTCTTCCATAGGTGGCCCAGAACACCCATGTTATTAAGGGCGATCTACTCTGTGTTGTGGTCTACCCATTCAACATCAGTTGTGGTCTACCCATTCAACGTCTGTCTGCATTTGATTGTGGTTATGTTCTATGGAAGTCAGTTATGAGGTTCATATACTATGCTCCAACATGATGTCAGCTCTTCAAGGAGGGCCAGGTCTCTGAAGATGTGGCATGGACTACCAAAACTCTACTTCATTGTTGTAGGGTATGCTGGCTGGGGAATTCTGGGAGTTGAAGTCCACCCATCTTCCACTTGCCAAGGTTGAGAAACACGGCTCTATCTACTTTTACAGCATTCAGAATCAAAGCTTTGAAATCTTTTTTTCATGCTCCCTCCTTTCCAAAGCTGAGAAGTCATTTCCTGTCTCTTTGATCTGCTAATAGTCCTTGCACAACTTCGCCAACCTTATCTCTGCATTCCTCCACGCAGGTTCCTCAATTAATTCATTTTCTGCATTTGCAGAACACATTGAATGGTAAACTAATAATGGAACAACTGGGTTCATCCAAGATATTAAGCTAGAAAAAAGGCTCTGAAAGTTAAAGGGAACCAATATATGTGATTGGTGTGAACCCAGAGTGACTATCTTGCTAATTATAGTAAGTAGAGTTTCTACTGTCATTGTCATCATTATCGATAAAATGTATAGCCCTCCTGTGAATGACAGCCTTGTAAAAAATACAGTCGTTCAGAAATTAAAAAGGCACGACAGTAAAAATCCACATTCAGCATTCGACACGAAGCTTCACATGTTTTCAGAGTGCAAGACTTATGAATGTTATTGCTGATCTTTTCCTTCTTGATCATAACTTATTAAGTTATCATGTTTTAAAACATGTTAAAAATATCAGATCTGAGGTGCATCTTATGGATTTAAGGTGAAGAGTAAATTTTATGGCAGTTTTCACTGAAGGCATTTGAACAGAAGCCAGATTGTTTTGGGTTCCACAGTAGCAGATTCTCCAAAGGGCAGAGGGTTGGACTAGATTATCTCCAAGCTCCCTTTCAACCCTTTCATTCTGTGGTCTCATGGTCCGGTCTGTCAAACTTCTTTCCTTTTTGTTCTTTGCTAAATTCATAATTATATTTAAGCTGACATGGCAGACAAGATTTGCATCTGAGTATTACTAAATGTAGAAGTCATAAATATAATTAATACATTTGTTAATGAGCTGTTTATTTCCCTCCTTTATTTGTACACCCAAAAGGATATACCAAGTAAATCTAATTACATGTTCAGGAATAACATCCCATAAGATAATCATGGTATAAAATGACATAACACGAAGGCACTAGAACAGCTTAAAAGAGAAGGAACAACCAAACCCAGATAATTACCCATCAAATTCTGCTAAATAAAAGGATTTTCAATCTTTCCCCAAAATAATTTAGCAAGGGGACCTCATTTGGATGGTCTTCCAAGGACTGAGCAGCTGTCACTGGACTTGTATGTTAAACCCTAATAAATGACATTAGGGGCTGTTCCCCAAAACCTGAAGCAGGCAAACATGTGTTCAAATTACCGTATTTTTCCAACTATAAGACGATACTTTTTTCTAAAATCCTTACCCTAAAAACTGAAGGGCGTCCTATTCAAGGAAGTCAGCCGAGAATCGCACGGTTGCAAAACTGCCAAACTTTGTTTCTGCAGAGAGGCTTCCTCCTATTGCTAGCCTCCAATCACGAGTGAAATAGCTTGTCTCCCAAACAGACTTCCTCCAATCACGAGCCTGATGTAACTGACGTCAGCTGATGCTGAACAAACCAATTAGAGGAAGGCTGATTGCAGAGACAAGCTATCGGCAGTTTCACTCGTGATTGAATGTAATCAGTTATGCAAAAGAGCCTGGAAATAGAGCTGCAGAGAGACGGTTTGGACCTCCTCCCACCGAGTGTATCAGGTCAATGTTAACTAATTACTAAATAAAAATGTGTTCTGCACTATCTTTAAAATATTGATTTTTTAATTTTGGGTTGGAAAAGTGGGGGTCGTCTTGTACATGGGGGCGTCTTATTGTCGGAAAAATACGGTACTTGTTAATTTCCAGCTTTAAAGCTGCTGCAAGAGCAGGATAAATTGATCCTGAGAGCAGGTAGTCAGCAAAGCCAACCTGGAACTGAAGACCTGTTCAAGTGGCAAGAAGTTCCAAAGGGGCAGCTTTTATCCTTCTCTGCTTTCCTTTGGAAGGACATCACCAGAGAGTTATTGCAGTTTGTAGTGTTTGGGTTAATTTACATTTATACAGAGAAATACGTTTCAAATAGTAATCTCCAACAGGCAGACAGAGCACTGTTCTACATCAAATTTCCAGAGAGACCTTGATATACACTTGTTTTCTTCTTGTCTCCCCAAAGAGAGTAGGGTCCTCACATTCAGTTCACTCCACTTTTTTCTTCTTTGTGTCTGCAGGAAACAGCAGCCCACTCACCCTGACTTAGAGCTAGTGGCCTGCCAAGCTTAGAAGGAGACCAAGGATGAGTTGTCTTCTTTATCTTGTTCTAGTCTGAGGTATCATCTGGCCTGATTCTAGCAAAAAAAATTGTGTCATTCTGTCCATCTCATGGCTAGGAATTGAGGGCAACTGAAAGGCATCTCTACCTGTTGGCAAGCAGCCATCTAACCACTGGGTTTCATGGACACACATCATGCGTGGTATTCCTGAGAAAGATGTGCTGGGCCATTTTGCTGGCTATTTGCACATGTCTTGGGCAGTTCTTCCAGCTTCATTTATCCTTTCCACTCTTATCGCAGAAGACATACATTCCCAAGGGTGTCTGCGAGGGGGTAAGGTCGAAAAAGTCAGGATGGTGGCCACAGTGGTGCGCTGAAAGCCCCACCCTTTTTTATGTGCATCGAACACGCCTAAAAAAAGGATGGCCCTTCTATTGCATCATATCTTAAGCCCTGTTAGTGCTGTATTCTTGGTGCTCTAAGCTTGGTTATTTTCCTGCAGACGTTTCATTATCACGCTAGGTAACATCATCAGTGCAGGGGAGAGTGGACTTTGCTGGTTGATAATACACAGTCCCTTGCCCTAACAGTCTTGGTTGGGGTGCAGTTGCTTCCTGGATTATCTAGTGCTGTTTCCTGCTCATCTGGGTGCTGGGTGCCAAATTAATCATCCCGTTGCTGCATAAAATTATAAAACAGCCCATCCAAATGTCCCTTTATACTGTAACCCAGAAATGCATTTTTTTTTCTTGCACTCTTTATTTCTTGCATGTTATCTGGATGGTAAAAATGTCACCGTTAGTTTAGAGTTAGAACCAGGAATCATCATTATTCTCTGAGAATTTAATTTCTTCAAGAAATGATTGAGTCATCGTTATTTGCAAACCTTTGTTGCGGAACGGGCTAGGTCTGGACAATATTTCTGTCGCTGAAGACGTTTCTGTAAGAGTCTCAGGAATCAAAAATTTCTTTGCTCATCTTACATTAGATTTCAGCCCTCTTTGCCTCCAAAGTAATCTCAGAGTGAACATTATCAATAAAACCCAAATATACTTCTATTCCATCTCTAAATTGATTGGGTATCTGAACTGCCAAATGGGCTAGAACAGTGTTGTCCAAACTTGGCCACTTTAAGATGAGTGGACTTCAACTCCCAGAATTCCCCAGCCAGCCATGGGTGGCTGGGGAATTCTGGGAGTTGAAGTCCACTCATCTTAAAGTGGCCAAGTTTGGACAACACTGGGCGAGAAGGTGAGGTTATATAGGTAACAATGTGAGTCCTCTCCCACACGACCAACACCACACCAAAAGTCAAGGAACCCTGCAAAAAATTGTCTATAGTAAAATCCTAATTAGACACCTGAAAACATCATTTCATCCTATGGATACTTTTGGCTTCCTTAGTATAGTTGAGTCATAAGACTGGGAGACAGCCTTCACTTAGAGAAAACAGAATCTTATACCTTTGCTAAGAAAACTTCCTTGGATTCATGAGAAATCCATTCTGCAAAACGTACAAGCTGGATCAATGTTTGGCTAGCCGCTAAAACCAAATAGATTATTTGGCAAGTTATTATTTTCTTCTTGTACGTATCCATTGCAAAATTGAAAAAAGGGGAATGAATAACCTCCTGCTTCTAGAGTTGGATGACATCTCTTTTTCTCTTTGAAAGTGAACTGAGATCCGATCGCTTTGTTATGGTCACTGGCCAGGTTTGGACACAGTATAATAAAACTGACAGAGCCACAGATGACAAGTACTAGAATGTTAAAATGTTAGATACTAGTGAGTTTAGACATTCCTATCTTTTGCACTGTGGCTAAGAGTAAATTATATGGTATAATTTTGTTTTTACACACATGCACGCACACGCACTTATGACTTTTGAGAGCTAGGCAGTACATAAATTCCAACTAAATAAATATCCTGGGAGAAATTAAGTAAATGAAAAGCAAAGTAATTAACGTCATTGCTGCTGAATGGTTAAATAATACCATTAAGTTCAAATTACCTTGAACTTAAGAGGAATCCAAGAGACTTTTCTGTATTCATTGCTATAACCTTTGTTTATATGCCAAGACTCTACCAATGAGATCATAAAGAAATGATCAGAGAAATAAAGAAAATAGACTTTTCAGAGCTAAATTGGACTGCGTTTAATGAAGATGGAAAAACCAAAAGAACTAACAGAAGGTCAATTAGAAATAGGCAGGAGAGAATATATGTATTTGTCCCTAAATGCTTATTTACACATTGCTAAAGGTAGCTTGTGGATCAGCCTTATCCAACCTTTGTACTTTCCAGAAGTCTGCACTTCAACTCCCAGAATTCTTGGCAATGATAATGCATAATTCTTGGAATTATTCTCCATATATCTGGAGGCACCAGATTGGGAAAAGGTGTTATGGATATTAAGATGCTTCAGCTTCACCCCTTCTCCTGCATTTATATTTGAAAGGGAGAATTGTGTCAGCTGAAGTTCATAAGATGCAGTTGTAGCTCTCTTGTGTGTACACAAGAAAAGAAAACCAGCTACTCTGTTTAACAGAGCCTTGTCTTCTATGGCTGGCTAAATTATATCATATCATTGTTGACTGCTTTGGGACAACTCTAGATTGATTCCTATTTTCTAAAAAGCAATCCATTAGAGATGACATTATTTAAAAAAAACAAAACCAACCAACATTTTCAGCCGGAGTCAATTAAAGCATAAACTAAGAAGGTTACATTTCAGGGCCTCGCAATCTGAAGTGGCTTCTCAAAATTTAGAATGTTTTTAATTTGTTACAGTTTTACTATAGTTTTATATATAAAAGTCTCCATAAATTAAGCATTCCTGTATGGCTCCCATGACACTGATTAAGAGTCTTTACAATGCACTTCTTTCCACACGCATTCACACCTTCTATTCCAAGCATCTTGGAAGCATTCTTGCCACGTTCAATAGTTACACAGCTTCCCAATAGAATCTCTACAGCTTCCTCAGTCTTAGGGCCTCACCATGTCTACATCCAACCTTGTTTTCAGCAGTTTAGAAGCTCAGATTGAAGCAATATGTCTTAACTACTTTGTGGAAGACAGAGAAAGAAGAAACCAATCTTAGCCCTTGAAAGAGAGCTTCCAACAGTATAGGAAGGGAACAGGAGAAATCCCATTCCTGCAGGTCTAACAGGACCTCCACAAACCAGGATACCTTTTTTTGCAGCTCTTAATGATTGGTGAAGTTTGCATCAAGAAGATGGTCCTTCTGACCCTGAGCTGTTTGGGCTTTAAAAATGCAGAAGCAGCACATTGAACTGAGTCCAGAACTATTGGAGGAACATGATCACAAGACCACATACTAATTAAAAGCCAAGCTTCTGCATTTTGCAACTACTGCAGTTTCAAACTGGTTTTCAAGGGTAACTCAACATAAAGCTCATTGATATTGAACTAAATTAGGCACAAGGGTTTACAGATCAGATTAACTTGGAAGCATTCACAGCTGACGCCCTAACCCTGATTGTGTAAATGCACTGATTGCTAAAACTGCAACTAAGATCCTGGGCCAGGGTAGGGTAAACCTGGTTCCAAAATACAAATGATTCTGCTGTCAAAGCTCAGGATGATCAGAAAGCTTTTCATGTCAACAGGATGTGTACTTTCAGGAGCAACATTTCTTAGGGGGCAGTTTGTACATTCTCACACCCATTTAGAATTTCTGCAGGAATGAAATGATATTTGGTGCTTATTCATGTACATTCCATGTTACGTTCTTGAGTTTCCACTCTTAACTTAGTGTTTCCCAACACTATTAATAGTATTTTTTTTAAAGCATGTCCTTAATGACTGGATGGAGTAGGTAAAAGAAAGTTTTGGGGAAAGGGAATGGTAATAGATTGATATTTATTATTAAACAGTACAGTGTTCTGTTCTCCAATCGGCTTGCATATTATAACCAAGGAGAAAATTCTTTGCTAAGAAAGTTGGTTCCTGATCTCCCTCTCTCTCTCTGTCTCATAAACACACACACACCCACACACATGCTGTAAAAAATTTTTAAAAAGTAGTGGCCTTGGCCTCCACTTTAATGGCATGCCATGGAGCTATGGGCAACAAGAGCCTCTCATGCTGTTGTTCTTATACTGGGGCTACCAAATCTGGCCTCTGAAGATCTCAGTGACCACTAGATAGCAGCAGAGTAATATTTTAAAAAAACCTCTAAGACTTTGTTGCCATCTACAGGTAGTCCTCATTTAGCTACTGCCTCGTTTAGCGACTGTTCACAGTTACGATGGTGATGAAAAATAACTTTGCGGCTAATCCTCACATTTACGACCTTCGCAGGTCTGTGAAGCAAAGGAAAGGTGATGTAAGATCAGAAGCCCAGTCGTGGTTTCATTTCGTGACCACTTCACTTAACAATTGAGTTGCCAGTCCCAGTTGTGGTCGCTAAACAAGGACTACCTATATTCACTGTCTGGAGTCGTGCAGCCCAAATTCAGTAGACCTATTTTTACACAAGAGAGCTCTTTCTTCCCTTGGCTTTTTACACACCTTGTGATCCACCTTGTGACCCCACTGGTTGCACTGTAAGAAAAATGCTGGTAAGCTTGTGATGAACATGTCGGAGATGAAAACCTCACCCTTCTAAGGATTTTTTTTAAAAAAACAAGGGATCATCCTAGATGTAAACAAGCTTAGAACCATCCTGGATGGGCCTTGCGTTAAGT
Organism: Python bivittatus; assembly: GCF_059951505.1. NCBI lineage: Eukaryota > Metazoa > Chordata > Lepidosauria > Squamata > Pythonidae > Python > Python bivittatus. The sequence goes on from NW_028277088.1 coordinate 7,480,356, forward strand.
TGGTGAATTTTGCTGTAAAGAGCCAAGAATAATGAACACAACTCTGAACTTGTGAAAGTAGATCCCATTAGAGGTAGTGGAGACGCATTCCATCTGAGGTGGGCTGGGACAGGATCTTATTTAAATCTCCCAATGTTTTATTTGTTTACAGGGAGCCTCAGAATCTCTATCCTCCTGAGGTTAGCAATGCAAAACTTCAATATGCAGGATGGGGACCCAAAGGCCAACAGCTGGTAAGAAACTATTCACTCTGACTGTTTGTCTTTGCTACAGAGTCAGTCACCAATGTGAATAAAAAGGATCACATTAGGCCTCTCGGCTCGTTTGGCTGATTTAACTGTACAGCCCTGTTGCTTATAGGGCATGACTTAATTCAGCACTGATAGGACTTGTCTAATAGCAAGACCATTTTGCATCTCAGTGAACAGAAGAATCCGTACACTAAGAGCCAGTATGGCAGAAGGTATGGAGCCATAACCGGGGAGACTTGGGTTCTGATCCCTCCTTAGCCACAGAAGCCCCCTGAGGGATTTGGGGCCCGTCCCTTCCTCTGAACCCCAGAGCTTGGGAGGTACAGTGGGGAAGGTCCTGGACTAGGAGTGGGGAGATCCAGGTTCTGGGCTCCCCTCAGTCACAGAAGACCACTGGGTGTGATGGAAAACCTAACAGACCCTGGGAGAGGAAGGAGCAACAGGAAGGAGTGTTACAGAAAAGATTTCTTAGTCCAGGGGAGGGAGGAACCTTGAGACAGAGAGAGGTAACTCCACCTTACTTAAATTTGGTATAAGCCTGCTCTGGCAGGCTTTCAAGATTCTGTTACATTACCCAACTAGCAAGAACGTTAATTCCAAAATGATAAAATCGGAAGGCACCTTGGCCATCTTCTAGTCCAATCACCACCACCACCATCCCCAATCCAGGACAGGAATATTCATACTATTCCAGACAATTGGGTATAAAGTTAACTTTGTTTCCTGAATTTGCCAGGCTTGCAAGGTGTGACAACAACCTGGAAAGCCTGCTTGGGGCAGGAATAAGATTCAATTTCTGAACTGGTTGAGGACATTTAAGAGTAGACAAATACATTTCAGTTTCCTTGGGTTGCTTCTGGTTCATTTTACTGAATGTCAGCTTTGGTGCTTGCCCTGAGCTAAGATCCTGGTTTGCAAATGTTTTTCTTGCCAGCCATGGAGCCTTTATGGCAGGTAGAAGCAGGTGCTTCCTAGAGCCTGGAATTGCAACTTCCTATGCCTAGGCTGGCTGTAGGAATTGGTGTGTAAACATTTGGAAGACTGGATCAGATTCTGAATCAGATTCTAGGATCAACAGTTCATTTGTTAGAGTAGTGTTTCTCAACCTTGACCACTTGAAGATGTATGGACTTCAACTCCCAGAGTTGAAGTCCATACATCTTCAAGTGGCCATGGTTGAGAAACACTGTATTAGAATATAGGACAGGTTTCTAAGAACCTGTCTTTGGATAAGGAGCAATTACAGTGAGGCTCCTACCACATGTATCCCTCTAACTCTGGGCTGCCTGTAACCCTACCTGGAAGACAGAGAACTTACCTGGTGTTGCTGCCTTTTTAAGTATCCCACTGATCTTCAATACCCTGCTCTGCCCCTGATCTGCTCAAGGTATCAACTCTTCCATAGGAGAACACAGTACCGACTGCAACCTATCTCTGCTGCCCCCCTTATATTTCATTGACTAAAACTCAAGGATTTTGTGGATCTTCTTCATCTCTAGAAGTTGTGCAGGACATGGCAAGAAAGAGCCCTTCTGTAGGAGTCACAGGAGCTCTTCAGATGCTGCTTTGAATCTAGCTAGCTTTTTGATCTGTGTATAAAGATAAACCTGGCGGGTGCCTGCATGTTATCGAGCAAATTGCACCACTGATTTTTCATGAGGTTAGCTTTGCAGAACTTTTTTTTTTTTTTTTGGTAGTTTCCAGCAACATGGGAGTCGATATTAAGCTGGTGTAATCAAGCAGGTTCAGGTGGTTGGTTGGTTTGCTTCAGTTGTGTGCTGTCCAATTCCCAGGACTCTAGGCAGCTAACAATCTCATCATAAGATGAGAGCATCGATAAGAAAAAAGGAAACTAACTTAAGCATACATTAAAAAAGACAAATCAAACACTGAATGGTGTGCCCTCTACTGCCAATCAGAACATCCCCTCCTGATGAGCTAGAGCAGTGGTGGAGGTAATTTGGGCATATCCTGGGGGTAATGGAGCAATTTGTAATTGCTTGTTTGTGAGTCAAGGATCCAGTTTGGGACTGCCACTGTCAAGACTCTTGTTTAAAACAACAGAATCTGGTTTTGTTTTTTGGAGACAATGACATGATTCAAGACTGGGAAAAGGGGTAATTGGATCAAACAATTTAAGAACCACTGTGCTAGATGGAACAGGTGAAACTTGACAGCTTTCCTAAAGCCCAGGAGAGATGGTGCTGACCAGATCTTCACAGAAAGGGAGTTCCAAAGAATGGGGGCATCTACTGAAAAAGCCTGCTGCTGAGGCCCCATCAGATGGCAGTCTCATAAGGTTGGGACTGGGAGGAAGTTGACTCTGTTTGATCTGGTTGGACAGGCAGATGAATACTGGAGAAGGTGTTTCTTCAGATAATGAGGTCTAGAGCCAGGAAGAGCCTTAAAGTTGACAAGCAACCCCTTGAATTTGATACCAGGAACCCAACGGGCAAGTAGTGCAGGTCCATAAGCAGTAGGGTCACAATGAGATACAACTATTATTGCCCAGGTGGCCATGTTCTGTGCCAGCTGTAGCTTCTGACTGTTCTTCAAGGGCAGACCTCTGCACAGTGCATTGCAATAATCCAAACAAGAGGTGATTAGGGTGTGAGGAGAGCCACTTGATCCAAGGATGGCCACAATTGACACGCATGATGTAACTGTGCAAAAGCCTTCCTAGCTACAGCTACAACCTGCTTATCAAGTTGGAGCTGTGAATCTAGGAGGACCCCCAAATCGCAAGCCATCTCTGAATAGGAGAATACAATTCCATTCCGAGGCAAAGTTGGTATTTCTCTGGAATCATTAGGCCCACAAAACCAAAGCCTCTTTGTCTTGGAGGGATCCAGTCCAAGTCTCTTCTTCCCTATCCAGACCCTGACAGACTCCAGACATTGAGTCAGCACCTTGATTGCATTGCCTGCTTGGCCTGGGGCCAAGAGGTGTAGTTGGGTATCATCAGCACATTGAAGATATAGATCCTCATGTCAACAGATTCTTCCCCCAGCAGTTTTACGTAGTTGTTAAAAATGAGTGAAGAGAGTAGATGGCCCTGAGGCACTCCACAAAGTCGAGGTTTCCAACTTGTCAGCTCAGGTCCTTCAGCCTCTAACTCAGAAGAGACCCTAACAGGGAGTTATTTCCTGATAGGCTTTCTCTACCTGACCCAGGAATTTTGCACATCTTAATTTTGTTCTTCATATGAATGAATTTATCACCAACTCCTAGCTCAAAAACCTTGATTTGACCTTGTCAAATCACTCTACCAAAGCGTAGCAGAAATTCTAGCTCTTAATCATTTATGCTAACCACAGAACCATGTGGTCTCCATATCTGTAATTTAATAAAGTAGAATCAATGAATCAGGGTGTATCATTTCACATGAAGAAAATCTAATTTGCAGTGATGCCCTACATAACCATCAGCGATATTAGGTTACTGAATACCAGATAATCCATCTCGCAGAAGTTTAAAGCAAAGAATAGATATCAAAGGCCACCTTGATGGCTACATTCTAGGAACAATATAACAAGGCGATTAGCATGCAAAAATAACCACTTTAGAAGCCTAGGAACAATGTTCTACAGAGCCACAGCTCTATCTGGAAACATTAAAGGGCATTTTTTGATTCTATAAGGCAGCTGAAATGTACAGCAGAGCTTTGTGTAAAATTATATAAATTATTGCAAGATTTGTTGCCAACATCCTGATAAAGATGGCTCTGTGTGTGTGTGAGGCTACTTTCAAAATATAAATGTGCGGAGAAGAGTCTCTGATACCATCAATTAAGAAGTTGGTAGCAGATAATCATTTTATTTTTAAGAGAGCCTGGATGTTTATTCTGCTTCTTCATTGTCTTGTATCTGATCGAACAGGTTCGAAAACAATTCATGCATCTATAAAACATGTTCATCAGAAGCAAAAAGGTCCTGGAGGTCCCCTCAGCAAGTGGCTGACTTTGCTGGGCTCAAACACTAAGCAGTGTCTGGCCTGGTTAGGACTTGTTTTGGGTGTCCAGTTCCTTCCTGGATAAGAGTCAGCCCCCAGAGTTTCCATCCAGCCATTGTGACTAATTAATTAGCACATTTTACAAGTCACTCAGGTTCACGCTAATCTGTGCTCCACACACACAAGGTCCGGTGTGATGACTGGGGTATGGTTTGGCTTTGCTGTCTGGGATTCCTTTAAGCCTGCTATCACCAAGGAAGTAGATAGGGTGCTCTGTGGGTGTCTTCAGTTATCTGAAGGCTGGATCTTTGCCTCTTCTGGCTCCTTCGGGTGGCTGGAGGGTTGGGTAGTTTCCTGGATCTGAGAGGTTGTTAATACTTGCAGAAGAAGACAGTACTGAAGCTTCGAATGAGGCTATGATATGTCCCTTCCTTAAAAAAAACTCTCTGGATCCACAGTTGCTAGACAACTATTACCCAGTCTCTGATCTTCCTGTGAAGTGAAGTTTGTCAAGATGGTGGTTCAAGACCAACTATAGAGCACTCTAGAGTAATGGATTATCTGGACTCCTATTAGCCAGGACTCAGGCCTAGATACAGGTCTGAGATGACACTGGACACTCTGGTAGATGATCTTGGGGATGACTTGGACAGGGATAGGAAGCCTATCCTGGTCTTGTAAGACCTCTGATTGGCTTTCGATGCTATCAAACTGTTAGAAGAATTTCTTCCCTATAGTTCCTTGCTCAGGTCAAAACGCCAGACACCGTAATTCAGAGTTCAAATGATTTATTTAGTACACAAGGCATTTAACACTGAGTGCGGTCAGCCAGTTCCTTGCAAAGGGCGCAAAGCCATTTTTAAGTCAGGTGTAAATAAGTAGTCTGTGCATGTCTACTTCTAGAATTTTCAGGTATTACTTTCCTAATAAGGAATAGCCTAATTTCTCACCTTCCAATTGGCATATCTTATCTCTGTTGCTATGAGGATAATATTGTCCTCACACTCCTTTCTTATCTGTTACGTGACACTCTCACTTCTGTATAACTTCTCTTCTAAAATGGCATTAATTTAGCTTTTTAATAAGTACTTTCTTAGAAAACATAGTACCCTTCTGTGTTGTCTATGGAGGTTGAGGCTTGCCCATGCTCCCCTGCAGTGGTTCTACTATTGCCTTAGCAGACTATTACAGTTGGTGATGGTACATCAGTTGTTGCTCCACTGTAGAATACTCTTTCCCCTGCTACAGATAGTCCTTTCTTAATGACCACAATTGGGACTAGCAACTCATGTTGCTAAGCGATGTGGTTGTTAAGCAAGACATCATGTGACCACCATGGGCTTGTGACCTCACTTCCAATGTGGTCATTAAATGAGTCACTGTTGGTCAGTAAGCAAGACATCATACGACCGCAACTTGCGATTTCACTGCCGGCTTCTCCATTGACTCTACTTGTCGCAAGCCAGTTACAAAGCACACAAATGGAGATCACGTGACTGTGGGGATGCTGCAACAGTTGTAAGTGCGAGGACCAGTTGTAAAGTTACTTTTTCAGTGCCATCATAATTTTGAACGGTCGCTAAACAGGTCAGTCATAAAGTAAGGACTATGTATAATATCTATATAAAGCTGCTGGAGGAAGTAATACAGTGGTTTGGGATCTGGTATAATCAATATGCCAATGATCTTCAGTTTTACATTGCTGTGCTGGGGATGCTGTCAAAGTCCTGGAGGCTGTGAGGGCCTGGATGCAAGAGAACAAGTTGAAATGGAACCCTAGCAAGATGGAGTTGCTGTTGGTACATCAGTGTTCTCTCCCAGCCCCTGTGATTACTCTGGATGGAGAGCAGTGCCTCTGAAGGAGCAAGATCATGACTCGGAGATCCTCTTGGACTCACTGCTCTTGCTAGGGCAACAGGCGAAGGCCATGTTTGGGGGGACTTTGCCCAACTTTGCATCAGTTGTAGCCTTTCCTGGGACAAGAAGATCTTGCCACACTAACTCATGCCTTCATCACCACACATCTAGATTACTGCAATGGGCTTTCATGGGACTGCCTTTAAAAGCCACCTGAAAGTTTCAGTTGGTATAGAATGCAGCAGCCTAGACGCTCATGGCAGTTCTCACCGGCAGCATGTGACACTTGCATTCGGGCACCACACTGATTGTCCATTAGCTTCCGGGTGCGATTTAAAGTTCTCATATTAACCCATGAAGCTCTTCATGCCTTAGAGCCAGTCTAAATGACAAGACTGCATTTTCCTACAAAAATTGGCCCAACCTTTAGAAACATGCTGAGTGAAGCAGCTGATCGTTCCCCACTTTTGGGAGGCTAGGGTTGCTGATGCTAGGAAGAACTGTTTTTCATTTAATGGTGCCAACTCTTTGGAGTGGCCTCCTGCTCGAAGTTAGATCTATTCCTGCCAAGGCCACCTTCTGCAAGATGATGAAAACTGAGCACTTCCAGAGGGCTCGTGTTGAGAGGATTCTTTGTTTGGTGTTGTATCGTTTATGATTTTCAGTCTTTGTATTTCTTTTTGCTTTATCGTACCTGTAAGCTGCTGAGAGTGTGATGGATTGTAGCAGGCTGAAAATGTAATAAATATGTCTGAGTGGTCATTACGAAAAACTCCCTGTATGTGGTGGTATCTGGCCTAGTTTTCTTTCTTACTAATCATTGCATCAATACTGAATGTTTCTGGTGAAAGGTAGCATTCTGACATGGTATTCCTCCATCCGGGAAATGACCTTTTGGAGACTTTACAACTTGCCAGTATGTTACTGATTTTCATACATCACTTCTGAGCGGGGTGTGCCAGAAAGAGCACTCTATCTTAAACCAATTTACAAGCGGGCAGAAGTTGCATCCATTTCCCTAATATGTTGTTGGGCATGTCACAGAAAAACTGCTACAGATACAACATTTATTTGCAAAGAGCTCATCCTGAAATATCTACAACTGATAATGGCACTAACTCGATTTCCGTATCTCCAGACGGGGAGCCAGACGTGAAAAATACCCTTTTAAAATAACATATGGCCACTGTTATAAGAAAATTGGACTTGTTTGTTGTTCAGTCATAACCTTATTTTAAGTGCACATATGTTGTTCGTGGTGGTGTCATATTATCTAGAACATTGGTGTACCTAACCACTTTTCCCTCTTACATAAGCGCTCAGTGAATTCACAGATATAAGCGTCTTGGGGGAAAACGATTCATGAACATTACACATTATGCCAAGAGGGCATTTAGCTGAGAGACACCAACAAAGCTTTACACTGAAGAAGAAAACAATATATTTTAGCAGGAAACCCTTGATTTGGATATGAACCTTAGCATTACATCATCAGATAATGAATAATACTGATTGAAAAAAAAATACCGAGCCAGAGAATTACATTTTGGCCAAAAAGATTCAGGGGGAGCTAAGAAAAGAATGAAATGGTCTCTGAATCTCCATGTAGCTTGGAAATGTGACTTTCACTGGCACAGGAGTAAGAGAATGGGTACTTTGGGGACAAGTATATATGTAATCCTGGCTAAAACGTTCCAGTTATAAGAATAACACCGTACAAAACTCTTATATAATTTCAAATGCCTTGATGTAGAAACATACAGGTTTGCCGTGGGGGGGGGGTAGTGGTGCTGGGGTGCTTCTGCACTTTTTATTTAGATGCAGATTTCTTAGAAGCAGTGGGAGATGAGGAGTGTTTTTTATTTCTTGTCGTAAAGTGTTAAATTCAACCCGTAAACGTGGTTGTCCATTTTGCTTTCATTATGGAATGGGTGGAAATGAATTTGACAAGCTGGCCCAGAGCCCTGGAGAAGAGGTGATCTGTAGATGGCCGTTTCATGTAACAATTCTCTCCTTTTCAAAAGCTTTGCAGGGGAACATGTTAAAATGAAAGGTATCCCTTAATGACCCTTTGCGGTTGGGTGGAAGAAAGCTGTGATCTGTTGGATCTCTGTTTTTGTTGTGGACACACTGAGATGTTTTATTGGTTGATTCCAATACAACAGTTCTTTGGGGATGTTTTTAATACATTTATCATTACAATAAATTTGTGAAGTATGCTAGAGTGAGAAACAGTAGAATTGCTTAGGATGTGCTGGGACATGAACCCTGACCTCTCTGTAAATCCACCTTTCTGCTAATACAGAAAATAAAACCAAACTGCTAACTGGAACCATGATGAAGTGTTAAATAGTTTTAACACATGAGAAGGCCCTGATGCTTGGAAAAATCAAAAGCAATTGAAAAAGAGGCCAACAGAAGACAAGGTGGCTAGATACTATCACTGATAACACAGTACAGGTAGTCCTTGCTTACCGACTGCCTCATTTAGCAACTGTTCGAAGTTATGATGGTGCTGAAAAAATACTTTATGACCAGTACCTGGATTTACGACCGGGGGGGACTTGCATTCCAAAGAATGGGGGAGTGGGGAGAAGGAAAGCAGAGTCACAGTCATGTGATTTCCCACTTAGTGACCCTTCACTTAACAGTGGAGTTGCTGGGACCAATTGTGGTTGCTAAACGAGAACTATCTGCATGGGTCTTCAAGAACTCAACACAGGGGTTATTGCGTAATAATATAGACATCAGTGAAGGATACCAGGATGATTCCAGGTTTGAATTTGGATAAACCATATGTGGGCAGTGTCAAGAATGGATCTTGGGAAAAAATAGAAATGAAGGAAGAACAAAGAAATGAAAGACTTTATAGTGAAAATAGAATGGCTGCAAGAAGAGCAAATATGTATCTTTATGAAGAAGTATTAAGATAGATGAATCTCTCAACAGAATGAATGGGAAAGGGCATAAGAAAATCAGATGTGGAAGCTGCTTGGAATAAGGTGAAAAGATTTATGCTGCAGAGTGTCACAGAAGTATCTGAAGAGAAGGGTGAAAAAGGATGTTGGGTGGGGTAATGAAACAAAAGAAGCTGTGAATGAAGAAAAATGCAGATATTCCTGCAAATGGGTTGGAATACAAAGAAGGGGAAACTCAGAAATTAAATATTTACAGTACCTGTATTATTTTTATAGTTTGTTTTTCCTTTTTCCTTTTTCTTCTTTATTTAACCTTTACAAACAATAATATAGTGGAGATTTTGGCACTAAACTCAAAAATGTATCCTTTTTATATCATAAAAATAATCTAATATACTCCACTTGGAACCTTTACTGATGATATATTTTATAATAATTGCACAAGCTCAATAATTATCTGTCCATTCATAGGTCATATTTTGGGGGGAAATACACCTTTGTTTTAAATAAAATAAAAGGATTATAATAAAACTAAATAATAATAATAATAATAATAATAATAATAATAATAAAAAAAAAAACAAGCAGGGAGTGTTTAATTGTTGACATACTTTTCAGAAAAAGGAAATAATGCCAGGATAATTGCTCTTCCTCAGGTCTTGAGAAATGTATGAATGTGAGAAAGAAGACATATTAAGTTTACGGTAGCTTTGTTGTCATGGAGTCCTTATTTATTTTTCTTTTTTTTTCTTCACAATTAACGTTTAATCCAGTGATATCTCTAAAACATCTTTTCTAAAACATCTTTTAGTTTTTCTGCCACCACCAAGCCTTCTCCTCTCTTTCTATATGTAGATCTGGCAGAAAGCGACTTGATGGACTGTGGGAAAGATACAGAAGAGCCTAGTCACTCTGTTGACATTGAATTAACTTGGATTAAATAACTTAAAATGGATTGTGAACAGGTTCCTTTAATATTATGATCCAGGTTAACTTTGTTAGAGCATTCTCTTAGCTTGCATTGCAAGATGACTCCCACAATGTATCTCTAGGCCAGCCTTTCTCAACCTTTTTACCCTGAAAGAACCCTTGAAATAATTGTCAGGTTTCAGGGAACGCCTGTGTAGAAATCACACACACACAATAATAACAATAAAATTTCACAATGTCATTCACTTCTAACCTACACAACCATGTTTTACAGCATTTACAACGACAGCAAAGCTGCAAGCTGGCAGCAAAGTTGCAGCCCATAAAAATTCCCCCATGGTGAGTGCTGGCATTGTGTGGTGTGTGTAGTTCAAAAGGTGATTTTTATTTTATTTTTTAATCACAGTTTTTCATGGAATACTGAGTGACTTCTGGTGGAGCCCTAGAGTCTCATGGAGCCCCAGTGGAGAAAGAGAGTTATAGCCCATCAGTCCTTTCCTTTCCGGTACAAAATAAATATCCATAACCTGCCTGATAGTTGGAGGTTTTCCCAGGACTAGGACTCCAAATTCTTCTGTCCTTCTACCCTCATCTCTCCAGTGTTTCTCCCCTTAGTCCCCTTTCCTTCCAGAATATAAACTGAGGGGAGGTACCCTGCATTCCCATGCTTTGAGTGACAGCTCTAAAACCCAATCATCACACAAACATTATCAATAGTAATGACTCCCTAGATAGAACATCATACATGGCTACATCTGGATAGGGCAATTTATCCTCTGTTTCGTTTTCTTTCTCGCAGCAGTTCTGTAAAGTTGGATGAGAAGTGATGAGTGGCCTTGTGTCTTAACAATAAAATTGGGATCCCCAAGTTCAGGCATAACATGAATGACACGTAGGGACCTCCCATTTCTTTCCAAGCTTCCATAAAATTGGCAGAGATTTTGTTCCGTCAATTAGTCCATTTCTATCAGCAAATGCATCATGCTGGCTCCTTGATTGAATTTCATTCTGCTTTGTGCTGGTTTTAATGTCTCCCATAATAGAAAGTGGTTTGAAAGCAGGGGGCATTTTATTTGAATATATCTTATCGTATATTTACTGGATGAAACTCTTCTTTTAAAAAAAATGTCATTCTGCAAAAAGATTGAAAGTCATAATATTACATTTGGTTTTAAGCCTTACTTTATTTTCGAGCCTCGGGAAAACCCACTAGGACAGCTATGGAAATTAAATTAGAATTTTCCCTGCACTTGGGTATCGATTCCAACTTTTCTCTGGTGAAAACATACATGCATTATTTTCACCGTTGCGATTTGTGAAACCTGAACAGAAAGCCCACTTCACTTCCCACGGCTGCCTTTTTTTTCTAAGCAGGAGACAGAGAACTGCAGCATGGTATCACGGCAGAGCTCTCACTTTATTTTAAATATCCTTAGATGTCTTACTTCTAATCCTCAATTATTTATCCAAGGTTATAAGCAATAAGGGCTTCAGAGAAGTTCTTTGCAGCTTCATTGAAACTCTGCGGAGCAGAGCGCCCCACCTCCTTGGTTTCATCGTATTTCTGCACGTCAGCCGAGACGACACTCGCCTAATCAAAGTGACTGACTGAATCTCAACAGGGCCTCACCACGTCCGATATTTCTTCTTGGCAAAGCAATACACTTCTGCAGGATAGATGGGGTGCATCCGCCAAGCCATAAGCAGTACATAAAGATAAATAATAAACTGGCTCCAAGCCTGGCTGGAACGGAGAGGCATCGATATTTTTTGTAACAAATCAATCAGTAAATAAAGTGTCTTTCAAATCGCAGTGCTCTGATGGTGATGATGCGCCTGTCACATCTCTGAACTCATCCAGATTAAATTAATGCCAATATATATTTTAAAGCTGAACAAAGAATGCAAATTACCTGTAGTAAAGGATAGAAAAGTCTAAGGGCCACTGGCTATGCACACTTGGTCATTTCTTTACTGTTTATGGTTTTTAAATAGCAAAAAACTTATTCAACTATTGATGTACAGGTAGCCCTTACTTAATGACCATTCATTTAGCGACTGTCCAAAGTTATCACGGCACTGAAAAAAGTTACAACTGGTCCTCGCACTTACAGACGTCACAGCACCCCTGCAGTCACGTGATCACGATCCAGGTACTTGGCAACCAGCTCGCACTTATGACAGTTGCAGTGTCCAGTGGTCATGTGATCACCATTCCCAGACAGTTTCCAGCAAGCAAAATCAATGGGGAACGTGATTTGCTTAAGGACCACGTGATTCACTTAACAGCCACCACAAAAAAGGTTGTAGAATTGGGTGTGGTCACGTGATGCTTCATTTAACAACCTCCCTGCTTAACTATTTATTTTCTGGTCCCTATTGTGGTTAAGTGAGGACTACCTGTATATAGAGTTGTTTCACAAGATGGGTGGTGAAAATTTGATGAATAAATAAATAGACAGTTTCTGACAAAATGGTCTCCAAGTGAAAAGAAAGATTAACTATGGTTTTCTACTGGACCACTAACTTCTAGATCAATGTACAATAAGTACACTCTAAGTAGAAGGACAATATATTATTCTTACTATTTTTTTTTAGTCAGTAGGACATGTAAACAACAAGTATCAATCACTGGCTAATTAATAATTAGTTTTAGTCAATAAATACTAGAAATGCTGAGCACCAAACTTAGGCATTTTTGTATGAATAGCAGGTATACTTGTAAATTATGATTCCTTCCCAGTACTTTTTCCATCAATTACTACTTATAATCTTTTTTATTAAATTGAAGGCTCTAAAGTTTGAACCAGAGATGGCCTTGTTCACATGCAATATTTATGCTCTAATCCTAACAGTATTCTCCCTGAAATAGAGTTTTAATTTTAATTCCCCCCTCCATCTAAAACCCTCCTCTGTGAAATATGTGAATTATCAAGGCAGATTAACCAAGGAACAACTTTCTCCATCACAGTTATCCATCATATTGAAGAATAACCTCAATTATACAAGTTGATGTTTTCAGTTTACAAAGAAGAGATCAAAGGCCACATGCCTATTAGTGCACTCAGTGTTTCTCAACCTTGGTGACTTGAAGACACGTGGACTTCAATTCCCAGAATTCCCAGCCAGCCATTCTGGGAGTTGAAGTCGACGTGTCTTCAAGTCACCAAGGTTGAGAAACACTGAGTGCACTAATGATTACAGCGTTGCTTGCTGTTGAGCCTTCTGTGTTAATCATTGTTCTTTTTGAATTTCTGCATAGATATTTATATTTGAAAACAACATCTACTACTGTGCCCATATGGGGAAGCAAGCCATTCGCGTGGTCTCCACTGGAAAAGACAAAGTTATTTTCAATGGACTCAGTGACTGGCTATATGAAGGTAAGATGAGAATTGAAAAGCATGACCAACCTCTTAATACTTCTGAGAGGACTTCTTTCACATTGCTAGAAATTACATAGAATAATCATAGGAAAGGAAGGGGGTTTGGTCCAACTTCCTATGAGAGCAGCTCTGATTCAAACCTTTAATGGAAAAGAGTCTACACCTTTCTGAGGCCCTCTCTTTTATTGCTGGATGGTTTGACTAAACTTTTAGTGAAAATCTTTTTGTAATTTGAAGCCTGGAATAACAGAAAACAACTTGCTCCATCTTCAGTGTGACAGTTGTTCATAACACCTCTAAATAATTTTGTTTATGTGAGATAACGTTCAATTCTTCAGCTTTTCCTCATAGAGTTTTCTTTCCAACCATTTGCAATTCCTCCCTTCCTTCCTTCCTTCCCCTCCCCTTCCCGAGGGCACATGTCCAAAAACAAACATTATACAGGTAGTCCTCACTTATCAACTGCTCATTCAGCAACCATTCGAAGTTACGACAGCACTGAAAAAGGAGACTTATGATAGGTCCTCAAAGTTACAGCCGTTGCAGTGTCCCCACAGTCTCAGGATCACAATTCGGGTGCTTGGCAACTGGCACGCATTTACAACAGTCGCAGCACCACGTGATCACCATTTGTGACCTTCACAGCCGGCTTCCAACAAGCAAAGTCAATGGGGAAGCCAGTAGGAGGCTGCAAGTCACAGTCATGTGACATCGTGCTTAATAACCCATGGTGATTCACTTCACAACTGCAATGGAATTGATGTCATAAGTCGGCGCAGTCACATGACATTTCACTTTACAACCATGTTGCTCAACGATGGAGTTGCTGGTCCCAATTGCAGTTGGTAAGTGAGGACTATCTGTATAAACAGACTCAATCTCCTGACAAACCCAAGAATGTCAACCTACTGTTGATTTTTCCCTAAGAATGGCAAACCAAATGGTGTATCCATTCTCTGTAGTGATCTGTACTGAAAACCAGTAAGATGAAACGTTTCTTGCTTAGGAGCTTTTCTTTTCATCGGATCCTATCATGCTTCATTTGGACCTCCAGAGTCTACTTTTAAAAAGTTTAGACAGTGTCTTCTGTGTTTCCTTTGACTGGCTATACTGACCACAGCAAATGATGAAGAAGAAGAATTTGAATTTATTACTACTTTCCTTTTGAATTGTCTCTGTCTATTGCTACCTTATTGATTGATTTGATTTGATTTGTATGGCTGCCCATTTTAAAACGCAACTCTGGATGGCTTAAAATAATCCACCTGATACAGGTTTTATAGCTTGTGATTCTCAGTTCGACCTCACCAGTTGCAATAGGTGTCACCCATAACTATTTCTTTCTATTGATTATTGCATTTTTATCTTGCCTTGCCTTTAAAGAGCTGAAGGTGTGTACATCACATCATAATGGAGAGATGGTTGAGAGATGGTGACTGACCCAAAGTCATCCAGTGAGCCCCGTGGTTGAGTAGGAAACAGAACCTGGGTCTCCCCGCTCTCAATCCAATACTCTTAACCACTCTACCAGTCTAATGCGGTTAGCTGTAGTCTTCTGTGGGCTTTAGGCTTTCACTCCAAAATATCTAAACACCTCAGAAAGGGTTGGTGCTCCATTCTGTGAAAACTCTTGTTATTGAAAGTTAGGCAATACTTCCATTTCCATTTCAGTTGTGATCCATTTTAATTAAGATATGCCCTCGCTCACAACTTTAGGCTAGCCTGTTTCCTTCTTTCTGAAATGCCAGGATGCGTTTGCACAGACCCAGTTGTTAAGTGGTGACTGTGCTGTCAGCAGAGGAGCCCTTCGGTTTGCAGAAAGGCCATTCTGGATCAAATACAGCAGATGGCCCCTTTCATGTCTGCTTATGGAGTTATAATGCATGGCCAAATCACCTTTCCAGCTACATGGCCTCCCCTTTCGTCCTTCAATCAAATGTTGCTTTGCATAACCAGATTGTAAAGCTTCTTTCAGCATTCTTTGGCGGGGGGGCAATATGAATAAATGGAAAAATGTGTCAAGCTTGGCATATTGTCAAAACAACCCGATCATGCTTTCAGCCTCCCTCCTTCCGGTTGGAGGGATTGTCTTCACAGCTCAACAGGAGAGACAATGTCAGCTGGTTGTTTCAGAAACATGAAGAAACTTTTGCTCTGCAGAAAGGTACAAGCTAATTGTCCTTATAAAGCAGAGCAAGTATAGAGTGAATAGGAAACTTCATTCCTGAGACTAATAAATAGCATTCCTTGTCTAGACTCATAAGCTTCTGCACGGCCAGCTTCACTGGTTGGAAAGCCTCAAAATAAGACCTATTTGTTTTAGAAATGCAGAGGCTTATACTTGCACACCCTTACTTAGCTTACAATATTATGATATTCGTTCCTTTACTCTGACCTTAAGTGGCCAGCTCTGGCTGGCTTGCTCACACTTTGTTGGCTAAGTTCTCAGAGGGAGGGAAGACAATTCAGTAAAGCAGAAAAAATGGGAAGCAAATAGCCTTTTAAAGTTTGTCAGCTTGCAAGCTGCATAACTAGTTTCTGCTCGAAAGGAGAGGGGTTCACTCCTCCTGAATTCAGTGCAGTTTGAAACTTCACACCTTTCGACAAGATAGGCATGGATGACACTACTAGCTAGTTGAGTTTCTTAATTATTGTCTGGTAAACCATCAGGATTGTAGACTAGACCTGGATGTTGAAAAACATCCCCAAGGAAGGTATGTCAAACCACTATTTTCCTGCCAAGAGAACTGCTGGGTTGTGTCCAGGAGAAACAGGGAGCTGACTTCAATTCAAGGGCATCTTTACAGCTTATGCTGAGTAATAAGATTAAGAGAAGACAAGAAATATAAATATCCTTTATATGTATTTCAAAATATACGAAAGAGAAAAATTAGGCATAAAATATATCTTCAACAATACATAAAAGTGACAACAAATAAATAAATAATATAATACATATATACCAAAAGAGCAGGGAATTAAGCAATGGGCCTAAAAGGAAAATCAGAAAGCAAAAACAAGTAAGAAGAAGATTCTCTTATACAGAGTTCGCCACCTGATTCAATTATGTTCACAGCCAAAAAGCAATCTCTTGTTAACTCTATAGTTAATTCTATTAAAGCTGTAGATCTTGCAAATATCCAACAAGTCTCAATTTTAGCAGGCTTGTTGTTGTTCAGTTGTTAAGTTGTGTCCAACTCTTCGTGACCCCATGAACCATATTGCGCCAGGCCTTCCTGTCCTTCACTGCCTCCCTGAGTTTGCTCAGTTTCATGCTCATGGCTTCAGTGATGCTATCTAACCATCTCATCCTCTGCCATCCTCTTCTCCTTTTGCCTTCAGTCTTTCCCAGCATCAGGATCTTTTCCAAGGAGACCTCTCTTCGCATTAGGTGACCAAAGTATCTGAGCTTGAGCTTCATTATCAATCCTTCCAATGAGCAATCAGGGTTGATTTCCTTTAGGATTGACTGGTTTGACCTCCTAGCAGTCCAGGGGACTCTCAAGAGTCTTCTCCAGCACCACAGTTCAAAGGCATCAATTCTTCAGCGCTCAGCCTTCTTTATGGTCCAGCTCTCACAGCCATACATTACTACTGGAAAAACCATAGCTTTGACTATGCGGATCTTTGTCGGCAAGGTGACGTCTCTGCTTTTTAATATGCTGTCTAGGCTTGCCATAGCTTTCCTCCCAAGGAGCAAGCGTCTTTTAATTTCATGGCTGCAGTCTCCGTCTGCGGTGATCTTGGAGCCCAAATAAATGAAGTCTGTTACTGCTTCCATTTCTACCCCTTCTATTTGCCAGGAATTGATGGGTCCAGATGCCATGATCTTAGTTTTTTTAATGTTGAGTTTCAAACCAGCTTTCGCACTCTCTTCTTTCACCCTCATCAAGAGGCTCTTTAGTTCTTCTTCACTTTCTGCCATTAGGGTGGTATCGTCTGCATATCTGAGGTTATTGAAGATTCTCCCTACAATCTTAATTCTGGCTTCTGATTCTTCCAGCCTGGCATTTCTCATGATGTACTCTGCATATAGGTTTAGCAGGCTTACTGCACAACAAATGCAGGCCCATTTGCCTAGATAGGCACTCCTTTCATGTGTGACAATGTGATGTGCCACTTTTTATTAATTGCATTTTATAATTTTCATTGTTTTTCGGTTCTTTACTTTTTTGGTCATTTCATAACTTGACAGAGGACTTGAGTGATTAGGCAGAAGTATAAGGACAAAAAAAAAAAGAATAATAATAAATCATCACAATGATGGGTCTGTGTAGATTAGCAAGGCCACATGACTAGCTTTACCTTCTGTTCCAAAATCCACCTGGAATTGGATTTCGGTCTCTACCATCTTAGACTTCTCTTGGACTCCTGCATATCAAGATATCTTTAAGTACAGCATTCAGGAGGAGGCAAGGGCTGCTGGAACATTAGCAGTTCAGCTTCAGTTAGTCCCTATGAATTAACCTTGGGGGCAATGTGACTGGGGTGCCCGCTTCTGTTATGGATGATTTATAGTTGGTCCTAGCATTTAGGGTTTTACTTAGTATTAGAATCAAAGAAAAATGGAGTTCCCACCACTTTGAACATGGACTGTTGTCTATTCCTCATCTGTTTCTCACCATTAACCAAGCAGCCACCCTCTTGATCTGACTGGAAATAATAAAAATGAGAATAAAAAAAATAATGAAGATAAAAAATCTTTGTCTCACCAAAGAAAGGGAGTAATTTTTCATGTTTCAGGTGATAAAGGATTAATTGGTTTCAACTATATAATAATACTGAGTGGTTGAACCCTCCCTTTCTTGAAGCAGGAAGTTCCTCTGTCACATATACACAGAGAGAGACACACACAAACATGTGCCATTTATTTTATAAATCCAGAAGAATTTTCTGTTTAAAACGCAGATGTTCATTGGCATTCAAGATGTGTTTCCTTGCATCTTTCATAAATCTGCCATCGGGTAAAACTTTTCTTCAAGGTATTACACTGAAGTTGACTCCCAATGATGTGGAAGAGCCAAAATACATTCAAATCAATCAGCACTGATCTAATAGCATAATCTACTTAGTGAATTTAGCTAGGAGGTTACAGGCTGAAAATCAGATTAGTTGTAACATGAAAGGCTAGATTAAGCATGATTTCTGAAGCTAAAATAAGCATTAGCATTCCATTTGTAGAATCTGATCTACTGTGTGCTATGACAGGAGTGCCCTTTGAATTTTTCCTGCAGTTAACTGCAGCACAGGAGACACCAAAAGATAAACACACCTGATCAGTTCTGGATTTGTTCTTCTCTGCATGTTTGGAATGAAGTTTGATTGACTGATGATGAGCCTTCAAGTCAGGGTCAACTCCTAGCAACATAGGTAGGACATAGGTAGACACTTTCCGGGATGACTTGTTCCTAGCCTGGCCCCTCAAGTTTTCAAATAGCACACCCATCACTGCTGTAACTGAGCCTGTCCACCTTGCTACTGGGTGTCCTTTTCTCTTTCCTTCCACCTTACCCAACATTGTAAATTTCTCAGAGCTAGGTCTTATTTGTCCAAAGTATGGTCATTTGAGCCTGGCCATTTGTGCCTTGAGTGAGAGCTCTGGACTGATTTGTTCAGTGATCCATTTGTTTGTTTACAGGAGTCATCTCCAACATCAAAGTTCAAAAGCATCAACACTACTCCTATCCTGCTTCTTCAAAGTCCAATTTTCACTTCTGTAGAGTGTCACAGGGAAAGCCATTGCCTGCCCAGTTCTTTGTACATATATCTTTGTACATGTGGACATGCCACCGCTTCTGAATTTTCCAAGGCTTTCATTGCTACCCTACCAAGTCTTAGTCTGTGGTATATTACTTAAATGCTGGTCCCTTTACTGGACAGCTGGTTTCTAAAAGGCAGAAGCTATCCACCACTTTCATATTTTCCTTGTCAATTCTAAGGCTGGTTGCTGTACCTGTTGCCATTAGTATGGTCTTCTTTATATTTCATTTTAGTCCCACTTTTTTCACTGCACTCTTTGATTTTCACTACTAAAGCTTCCAAATCATTTTAGTTACAGTATCAGAGTAGTGTCATCAGCATAGTGGAAGTTACTGATGTTTCTTCTTGCAATTTTAAAGCCACACTCATCTTCTTCCAGTCCAGCTTCCCTCAACATATATTTAGCATATAGCCTGAATAGATAAATTGGAGAGAGAATGCCACCTTATCTTGCTCCTTTGCCAACCTGGAGCCAGTCTGTTTTGCCATGTTCTGTCCATACTGTAGCTTTCTATAGAATTACTACTCACAGTATTTATCTCGCATACATGATAGTCTTGGGGGAAAAAAGGGCAAAGGGAGCCAACAGTGAACCAAACACATACCACTTTTTCCCCCAAGATTTTAGCCAGGCTGTTAAGGCTTGGCATGTGTGAAGTTTGTAAAGCCAACATTTTCCATCATTAGCTAGACGCATCCAGGGTTTAAGCCAGTCTTACTTGAGCTGCTTCCATCTCCACCCAACATTGTTGCTAGATTTTCCTAAAGAACATTTTATATTCTAGGAAAGGAAGCCTTCCCAGATATTAGGGAAGTACAATGCCAAATCCGTGACCTGTGAGAAGGAATCCCGGAGTTGTAGGTCAATAAAATATCCACAGCCTCATCTTCTCCTCAATGGATGGAAAAATCTTCCTTTCATGGGAGCACTCCAGAAAGGAAAGGGAGCTAAGGCAGAAGGAGGAACTCTGTAATGCAATTTGTTATTCGTTTTTTTAAAAAAGACCTGTTTAAATATCATTATACCTAAGGAGGCAGCTGTACTGTGGAAGGATTTTAAAACTAAAACTAAACACAATGGATGGAGAAGAAGGAAAACAGTGTCAACCACCACTGAAGCCTTCTCCACTGGAATCCCACACTCCCTTCTCCCTCAGGCAGGACCATTATTCCTAAATACCGCATGGGAAGGATCTAAGAAATCAATCTCCCTTTCTTTTTTCCTTCCTTTCAAATAATACGTATGGTATTTTCATTTACTATGGTTTGTATTGCCTGTAAGGCACTGTTTGGGGGGCTATTATCTTGAAAAATGGGCTGTAAATAATTATAATAAAAATAACCAGGCAAACTGGCATTCGATTGTTTGAAGAAACAGGCTCTTTGCACTGTCGTATTTGTGCACGGAGACATTGCTGAAAATATCCTGCTGCTTACAGTCACGTGAGCATTTATCCATCATTTAAATATCGTGTGGAAAAAACAGGGTTTGTAGCAAGAGTGTCATTGGGCTGATCTTAGTGTCAGCTTGTGCCCCAAGCACCATTGCTGAGTTCTTTTTGCCCCTAAGAGGATATGGAACCTAGGAAATAACCACAAACGATTACTTTTCCGTGGCTTTTTAATACTTACTGCATTGATGCCTCACATTTTCTTTACTTGCAGTTTTGCAGTAGAGAAAAGGTAGAATATAATGGTTTTCATTAGTAGCCTGCTCAAATATGGCTGTTCTCTGCCCCTGGACATCTTTTGTGGGTTATTTACTGCTGTGGCTCCTTCAGTAGGTCTCTTCCATGTTGGAAGATACATAACCTGCTCTGGGGTCTTTTTGGTGGCCTCACCCACTGCCCCACTAAAGCCACAGAGGACCTCTTCTTAAGCCTACCTGCTGGATTACTCCTGGCCTCCCATGCCATGTCTGTCATTGAATCTCTTTAAAGGCCTGGTGCCACTGGCCTATCCTTGGTTTGGTGCTTCGCTTCCGCTGAGACTTCTTGTCTTCACACTTTTATCTGTACCTGCTCCAGCTGCTGTAGCTTCAAGCTTGCTTACTCAGCTGCTGTTTTTCATCTAGCTTTAGTGGCTCAGCTTTCATCTGTCTTGAGAAGAAACTTCAGCACGTCCCTCTAGCCAGCACCAAACTTGCAAGGAAAGCTCCCCCACACCTCTTTCACACATTTCTCAGCTCCCCTACACCCTCTAGCTGGGCTGTAGATTCCTGCTTTTATCTATACAGCTCCATTGGGATAAGTAGATGGCATTATTTAAAAGCAAAATTGAAGGTTAGCCTTGAGATATTCTTTCCCATGGCAAGCCAAATCTTTTCCTTCCCCCGGTTGTTATAATCTACCCAAGAATCATTCAGTTGAATGACAGTTTCTCAATCTTTTAAACAAATTGGTAAATACATGCCTAGACCTCTGATATGGTTATGCTGATAGCATGAATAGATAGCATAAATAAATCAGGACTGTCATTCCTCACATAGGCTGTAATATCAAATTAGAAGGAATAAATTCTTACCCGTTGTTCCCTGTAGGTACATGTGTCACTTGCTCAGAGTATTTTAAGTAATATTTCAGTTGCAATCTGTTCTTGCTGGATATTTAAATACCATTTAAGCTGTAAAAAGTCCAGCCATCTCTGAATATATGCTTCTCATTAGGTTTATGGCAGCTTAAGGCTCATATCAGTGAAAGCCAGTGCAATTGGTCTTAAGGTTCAATGGCCCATCTTCACTTTTAAGTGAAATTATTGCAATCTTCATTTGTTTCACAAGGGTTCCTAAACATCATCTATGATGGTTATCCACAATGTGAATAAATGGAGGCATGTAAGCCTTTGCAAAGTTCATCCAAACTGAACAGGTTACATATTTTCCATTAGTAAAGGAAGGGGTGGAACAGTTATGTCTTCTCTAGTAGCAATCTTCCCCCCTAGCCATAGACAAGCAACTATTTATGGAGCTGGTCAGTGATGAAGATCAATTCATTGTGTGTATCCCAAGAGCACTTTTTCTACTAAGCATAACCCGCTTGAAATAATGGTGATGATACTGGCCCAAATATAGAGAAAAGATATGCCATATTACAATCTAATTCTATATGGATAACACCCATTGGGTGCTCTGCATTAGTCAATCTCATTTGCTACTTCCTAAGTCCGTATTTGCAATCACTAATGCAAGAAGAAACCCTGTTTGGTTCATAAACATGAGTGAAAAGTGGAAGCAAATCTATTTTTTAATTGTCTTGAATATGAGCTTGGGAGGGTGGCTAAAAATATTAAGAGGTAACTAATCTGCCGTATGGGATTTTGCATGGCATATGCACCCTTACATACCATCTTGGAGATTTATTCCAGTTGAGCTACTTTGAAGGAAACAGCTTATCCAGAATTAGAGCCAAAGCCTTCTGACAAACAGCTGAGGTGCCCTTCATTCTTACATCCTGTTTTTTTGCAGAGAATGTTCTTCTTTCTCGAGTTTGACAGCATTAATCTCCCCATCGCCATGGTTTCATAGGCAATACTGTATTCTGAAATTCTCATTATCTCTGAGAAAATATTTTTGAATATTACATGCCACCTAGTGGTGGGATTCCATTTTTTCTTTTTCCCCTTCACCTGCCCAGCTTCAAAATAACAGTCAGATGTCTGTAATGAAGCAGAGGAGAAGATACAATTGACAAGATATCCCAAATCTAATTTTAATGCTACCTGAAGTGAGTAGGCCAGATTTCAGTTTTAAAGTGAAATACTTGGTTGTCTTATTCTGAGTCCCTCACAGGTACGTTTCCTTCTTCATGAAACAAGTTGTTCCTTGGTTTTATGGATTTTGTAATAAACTGATAGGTCTAGTGGCTGCAGAGGTCGTTTGCTTCTGCATCACACCCTCCAAATCATTGTGCAATTCAGCTGCACAGAAATATCTATTTTAGCATTTGACAGAACAATAGAAACAAGCAAGTAGGAGTCCGGACTGAAGAGTACATGGAATTAAGAGGTTGAGTCAAGGAGCAGGTTCAGAAATACATGCATGCTCAAATTTCTGCTGAAGATAGAAAGTCCTCCTAGATTCTTCCTACTCAGGAGAATCCAGTGGCCATATTGGGCAGAGGCCATCACTTTCCTGATAAGTAATACATCTTACCAACTGCAGCAATTCCTGATAACAATGTGTGCTCTCTTAACCTTTCTAAGGCCAGAAGAAATTTATATAGATCCAGTGCAGATGTGTGCCAATTGTAGCTGTATTTGGATTAAATACTTCGGTATGATTTACTGCCATGCTTTACTTGACTTAGGTTAATGGATCTAGAGAACTAGCAGGGGGAGTCTCGTGGCCGTTGTATTCTCTTGGAGGATAGAGGTGAGCCTCCTGCAGCCCAGTGTGTCAGGCTCTGCCTAAAACCAAATTCTCTTTTCTAGGTATGACTCTCGTAGCCTCTTTAGCAAAGACTGATTGAGAAGAAAGGGCAGAAGTTGCACAAGAATTATGGCAATTGAACAGTCTTCCATCAAAATCAGTATACAACATCCCCGAGTACAATAGAGCAGGGAGGTTGAAAGTGTTGGGTCTATTCAATAATAACATTGCATCTTGCACTGAGTATAACAATGTCCTTTATCAGTCTGAGAGCAAACTATGACACCTATCCTGGATTACTCAAACTAGTCTGCTGCCTTCCAGGCCCTCTTTGGTCGCCCAATATTGAAGGAAAACTCAACCGCAAGGTCTAGACAGCTTCTGTTCGTGTAATGGAAAAGGACCCCATCTTGTTCTGGCAAAATTTGGCATTTCCCTTTGAACGGCTGTAATTTTAAGGATGGCTTATGGGCAGCCCACTTCTCCATGGGCGTTGGCGTCAAGAATTGCTATTGGTATGTTGGTATCCATTCATATCTAACATTGTTTCCTGGCTCAAGCCACCCCTTAGGAACCTAATGTTCTTCCTGGGGGCTGTCGGTGTGCATTGGTTAGTATTCGCCTCATCTTCTCACAGTGGCTAGAGGGGCAGAATGCAACCGTGAGCGGAAAAAGCCCCCAGTTGCAAAATTGCAGATTTCAGGATTTATTGATTAAAAAGGTTTGTTAATGGGAAGAAGAGGACCGTGATTTGGAAGGGTGGAAATGGTAATTACTATGTTTGTAACTGCTGCAAAGAAGGCCAGAAGTTGCTTCTTTAGATATCTTTTTTCCTCTTTTTTCTTTTGTTATCTTTCATTTTTTCTTTTATTCCTTCATGTTTCTTTCTTTTTTATACTTTTCCTTTTATGTTTCCATAGTTTTTTAATGGTACGTAAACTTTTCCTTTAATAAAATTTATATTTAAAAAGAAAAAGCCCCCAGTTGTAAAATTGCTGACTTGCTATCATTTAAGCTTCTTGGCTCATAGGAGCTTTTCAGTGCAATTCAGAAATGGTGGCTTAGCAGCCAGGAAGCTTTTAGTGGGCTTCAATGCATTTATTTACATTTGTTTACAATTTTTATAATGGAGAGCCAGTGTGGTGTATTGATTAAGGTGTTGGACTAGGAGACCCAGGTTCTAATCTACCCCCAACCATGGAAACTTCCTTGGTAACTCTAGGCCAGTCACACTGTTTCTCAGCCCAACCTCCTTCACAAGTCTATAATTCTGGGGAAAAAATAGGAGGATGTAACATTATATAGAATCCACTGGAGTTGGGTAGCCAATAAATATGAATGAATGAATGAATGAATGAATGAATGAATGAATGAATGAATGAATGAATGCTACCATAACTTCTTGTACAAAAAGTGGGATATAAATCTAACATAATCATCATCTTCCTAAGCCTAGATTCCCTTCATGACAACCTCTTATTATTATTTTTTTACCACCAATCCATACAATTCATCCAAACATTAATTGGGAGGAGGGAATAATAAATTGTCTTCTTTTGTGTGAAGGGGAGGAGAGAGGCTAGTTGATCCTCTCAGGCCTGTGGAAGAAGACACTGACTGATAAAACATTTTGTGCACTCCATTATTGGTCAGTTGGAGGGAGAGCATTGGTTGGCTCATGATCCATTGCATTTTGAGTTTGGCTGAAGGAGAAACAATCATGGCTTGATTTCAAAGTACTTTGTGAGGGATCAGGAAGTAGAAACAATAGTGGTATAGAAGTGCCCCAAGAGTAACAGAAAACTATAAAAAAGGGTTTGGGGGCTTTCTTCACTTTCTCTTATACTTATGAGAAATAGACATACTGGAAGTTGTATTACTCTAATTTTGTAACTCTTGTAATTATTACAGCTATTTCATTTATTTTGTGTACTTGTGCTTTCCTGTTACTGCGATGTCAGATTTCCTCTGGAATTGGTAAGCTATCAATTTTGGATCACACCAAGTACTGGCGAGGAATATTTTTGTAGCTTGTAAGTCAGTACTAGCAACCCTGCACGGGTATGGAGAGAGTGTTTCCATGGTGCATCAAGATGTGATTGGTAATGATAATTCTTACATTGTTAAGGATGTATCATTTAAGATGCATTTTAAAAAGAAGTCACTACCAGCTAGCTAAGAATGTTGGGATTTGTAGTCCCAAACTTCTGAAGGCATCACGTTGGAGAAGGGTGGCTTAAGGGGGCCTCTTGTTGCTATCAAGTGGAATTCAAATCTCACACAAGCATGTCTGTGGGTTTTGTCGAAGGCTTTCACGGCCGGAATACGAGGGCTGGTGTGGGTCTTCCAGGCTGTGTGGCCGTGTTCTGGAAGTTTTGTTTCCTAACCAGGCTATACCGGGAAGCCATTGAGATTCACAAACACCAGCACAGTTTCAATAAAAAAGAGGAAAGTCTAAAAATCAACAAAACCTGGCTACCAATCCTGAAAAGTACAGCCTGCAAAAAGTCAACGAACTCAGCTCAACCACCAGGAGTGTGAACAGTTCATACAATGTACATGCTAATCACCCTCAGCAGCCACTCGTTAACAACTCAATGGAAAAAACCCTGCCTAACTCCCAGGAAGATACACACATATTCTGACACCAAAACAAGCAGCCAATCGTTAACCCAACCCCCCCCCCCCCACACACACACACACCTTTCAGGCACCCTCGCTGATCTCTATAAATACCCACAACAGGGTCACCTCACCCTGGGCACAGAGAGAACTGCTCCTGTCTGTGCTCCTGCCCTCTGAAGATGCCGGTTACAGATGCTGGCGAAACGTTAGGAAACAAAACTTCCAGAACACGGCCACACAGTCCGGAAGACCCACACCAGCCAATGTCTGTGGGTGGTTCATAGCTCATGACCAAACTCAAAAATCTTCCTTCCTATTTAATCCACAGTTCTTAAAAAGAAAGCACCACCTGGCGGCAAGATGAATCCAAGATGGGTCTCTCACTGCATCCTTTTGTTTCCCTAATTTGAAAAGATTCCAGCTGAGAATCATCTTGTGATTACAGCAGAACAATGTAAATGCAAATAGGACGGCTTTAATTAGAAATGGTTGTTATTGCCAGAGAAGATCCAAGATTAGCTTCTGATCTGTTGAAGCTGCTTTGGATGACTGTTGTTTTGTGGAGGAGGGGGGACCTAATTTTAATTCCGGGCTTCTTTTTTTTCCTTTCAATTTAAAGAGATCATTGGAAAGGAAGAAGGTGAGAAGGGAATTATTCCATTTATTTTTGATCCATTTATTTTTGATTCATGTAGATGAAGCTTTTTATAAAGGTCCATGAATGTATATTTCATCAGCAGCCACCAGGGAGGGCAAGTTGGATCACAGGCACCAGCCTGTCATCACCTGTGAGTGGTGCGAATGACATAATTTGTCTCATTTGTGCAATGATGTAATCACTCACCTGATATCATTGTGGCTTCTCCAGACCCCTGTACTATCTAGCTGCAGTATATTCAGGTTTTTCAGTGATTGAAAGAATATTTCTTACAGCCATAATGGGGTTTGGCTTTGCTTTTAATATTTGAGGACTCATATTAATTCATCGATATTCTAGGAGTGTGTATTTGTTTATAAGTCACTTATAAGTGCATTTATTTATTTGTGCCCCTCTCAGAACAATCCTCGGGGACAAGAGTATTTGAAAGCATTTGATATTAACTTATTAAATAGCACTACCTTAGTTGAAATTAGGGTTCAGTTTGCAGATCACCAACTGTCCCACTGATTATTTAGAGAGTTTAGCAGAGTTTAGCAGAACATCTTAGCCCATGTAATTAGTTTATGGTTCAATGTGTTATGAAAATACACAGGATTCAGGTATCACACCAAGGTGTCTGTTTAACCAGCCAACCAGCTCTATTTACTGAATGCACTCTAATTAGTTGGCTACAGACAATACATTAGGCTGATTTATAGACCATAGTGACCGGAGTCACCCATCATGTTAAGGCTATTGTGATGTATGATCCACGTCTGATGTCAGTTGACTCCCAATTATAAAATTAGTCAAAACTTCCTAGTTCTGCCCCAGTTCCCTCATATACCTGGTGACCTATTCTCAGGCTCTTTGGCAGTTGTCCAAAAGGGTGTGCTTTTCCAAGCATGATTCTCACAGAGTTCTCATTAGCAAGCTGTATTAAGAAAAATAGGAAGAATTACAAGAGTTCTAGCAACTGAACTATTTCCTATTTAGAACCAATACTTCCTAGTGTGTACCTTAGAGTGGAGATGTTTTGATTTTCTTTCTGATGGCCTTCCTGTGGTCCAGCAAGGAGTTATGTGACTTCGCTCATCGCTGATCATGGAGAAGCTTGCAGCTGCCATATAATGGGTTCCTGACTCTTTATCAGTCTGGGAACCAACTATTTCACCCATGTATATAAACACGCCCGTCTCATATACAAAGAGGTGGCAGAATGAGGCAACGAGGGGATGTGTGGGGCTGTTGCTGGTGGGCAATGGAGCCTAACTCTCTTGGGTTTTCAAAAAGCAATAAAGACTTGGCTTTTTCAGTAAGCCTTCAGGGTGTGGCATCTTTGTTTTTGATCCCTCCTGCAAGATAGAGTGTATTGGATTGATTGTTCAGTGATACCTGGAATATTTTGTGGATATCTTCTTGCATATTGTTTAATCCTAGTAACTGCTTTCAGGTATGTGGAGAGCCAAGTGGTGTAGTGATTAAGATACTGGCCTAGGAATGGGAAGTCCCAAGTTCTAGTCCTCTTTTGGGAGAAAGCCTGCTGGGTCACCTTGAGCCAGTCACTCCCTTTCAGCCCTAATCTGTCACAGGCTGTTTGTGGCAGGCCAGCTGTTAAACAAAACCCCTTGTCACATCATGCATTGATAGCATTGCTGTGTGAACCAAGTAAGCACCATGCAGAAAGCAAGCAGGCCTGGTAGTCAAGAAGGACAAATACTAAAAAGAAGAACAACTACTCCATTCAGGTAGGAATGCTGCTCAGCGTCATTTATGATCAGAATGGCACGTAAGCTTAGGAAAGTAATAAATCTGAATGTGCAATGGTATGTGGGAATGACCTTGGGAGACAGGAGGAAGAGCCACAGACTAGACAAGGGTCAGATAAGAGGCAGCTGAGCCCGCAGAAGGAATGGCGGCCTGGCAAACGTCTCAAAAGGGACCCTCCCTAGTTTCTTGGGCTGTAAAGGCGAGGGGGGAGAGATGTACTTTCAGACTTGCAAGATTCTGTTAATGTAACCTTACAATAAAGTTAGAGGCAGTACTTCTGGATGTGCTTCTTATCTGGACTACTTTGCAAGTGACAGAGTGGGAGAGTCTTTACCCAACAGATTCAGGAAGCGTGTGATCCCTCAGTAGCAAATTGAGCGTATCTGTCTTACAGCAACCCTCTTAAGAAAAGTTAGCATTCTTCTGTGCTTAGAAAGTTCATAGCAAGATTTATAGCTCAACTTTTTCACTATCTTACTATACCAGCTGTCTTCTCCATAAGCACCACTCCAGCATTTCCAATGGAGCATGACACATTTGGAGGATACCAGTTTTCAACAATGTACCAAAAGGGTAGAGACAAACTCTGTCTCTTGAGGACGCATCTAGCTTAAGCAATGTTCAATAGTATCCTTAGACCCTTTTGTTTGGCCAACTTTTTTTTTTTTTTAGGAATTAAGATACTAAGATGATAATTATGATTACCATTTATTTTATTCCAATTTAAGCTAATCCAGAGGTTCTCATGCTTTGTGATACTGTAACACCCTAAATCATTTGACTACCTTAATAACCAAAATGAAAGAATAGCTAAATAGGTAAATAATATCAAATGGAACAAATGTGATTGGCAGGTGGTTTTGACAGATGGCTAGACCCATGGGTTTAGCCATCTCTCAAATTTACTCTAGGCTTCTCATACTGCTTTGCTTACGCAAAGTTAGAGTGAGTTTTGACAGCACTCCTATTTTGCCTCCAGGCCTAATCAGCTTTAAACAAATTTGCAGTCTTCGCCATAAGTTGCTTGTGATCCCCAAAGAGTTGCAACTCACAATTTGAGAATTCGTCCATGAACATGGAGTAAGAGATAAGAAATGCTTCCTGTTTAGTGAGTCTATCATGCTTCAATTAAGTTGCCGGTGGTCCTACTATAAACCTCTGAAATCCCTTCTGAAACAGCTATGGGAGCTCAAGATTCCTTTGTAACATCACCATGAGAATGAATAAATAATATCAAGGTACCTGATTCTTATTGGTGCCATATAGCAGCTTCACTTCCTACCTAAGGGAGTTTCCATCACATATAAGTTATGGAACTTCGCTTTTTTGGCTTTAATAATGCCAAGGGAGCAGAATCTGCCACCTCATTACCTAAAAAAATCTTCTATGCCCCAGTTTATAATTACCCCAGAAAAGAGACATCTATTTAGAAATCTGTTTTTTGAAACAGCACGTACATTTGCGAAGCATTGCAAAAACAGAAAACGTAAGATATTAAATGAACAGTGTGTCGAGAAGGATGAGGCAATTCCCATGGCGTGCTATTATTTTCTGAATGTCACCAAAAAGCAATAGAGAATGAAAATTGCATATATGCTGTCGCTGGGGAAGAAAAGGAGATTGAGCAGCTACAGCTACAATCCAATGAGTTGCTAAATATTCTTGAAACCAAGTAAAATGAATAGAAATAGATACATTTAACTATGTGCTGGATTCCATCCAGTTTTGAGCTCTACCATGTTTTCCTAAGTTTATTTTGACACCATTATGCCTTTCTTCTGCTTCATTCTTACTGACCCCAACTTCTAAACTCTATCAGTGTGGTGGCATGATCTCTCCACTGATGGAGGTGGGCCTGTGCTAGAGGACCAGGGACCTACTCAGACTATTGAGAGTTGCATGCTCAGCTTTGCTTCCACTCCAGTATCGCAACTTTGGGATGTGAAAGGGGAGCTGGGAGGAAGTGGTACCTGAATGTGCTCTTCAGCTCTCTTGAATGCAGAAATATGGAAAACATCTATGAGATGTTAAGCCAGATTTTTTTTTCTTTTGCCTGCACCCCAGATGAATTGCAGCTGGTGTTGTGGGAAGAGCGTAGAGTGTAGATCCATGAACAAACATGGGATTTTCTCTGCATAAGGTTGAATACATTGTACTTCTTTGCAGAGATAGCAATGAGGGAGAGTAGGTTGAACTTGAGCAGGATTTTTAAAGAGATTGACTTCATTTATTGGGTAGGCCAACTTGGCTGTTCTTCTTTGGGGCTTTTTAATTCTCTTTGCCTCTTTTGTTCCAGCCACATAATGTCTCCCAGGCTGTGACAAATAAGACCTTGGTCAGCCAGCTTTTTCATTTTCTCAGGGACATGTTTGCAACCTGATGAGAATGGAAGATGTTAGCTATGCCAACTGTAAACAAAGAAACTTGAAATTGTATTAATTACTTGTCCTGTCCTAATACTCTGAGCTAGATGAGAGGTGAAAGTAAATGAGTGTACAGAACATCTCTTCTTACATGTTCTTTCACTTTACCAGTCTACATATTTTCAATTTATTTCATGTGAAGCTCAACCTGCCTCCAGGTAAACTGCATCATTAATTGGAAGCCACCCAGAGTCACCCTTTGGGAGAGGGAGATGGGCGGCATATACATTTATTAAATAAATAAATAAATAATTCACCCCCATCCTTTTTTATTCCCCTCAGATACGTAATATTAAGCCCAGGTTGTTGAATAAGCCACAATGTCGGGTTCACACATTGGGCTAAGCTAAGAACAAAACCAGGTTAGGGCTTAATGGTAGCCACCGTTTAGCTGTCCAGGGGCTACACCTCAATAGGTGGAATGTGGATTACAAGTAAATAGGACCAAGTCCTGCATCTGCTTGGAGCCAAGATTTTTTCTCAGGGAAGTTGAAGGTTATTCTTTGTTTTTAAAAGTTATAATAAATCTTGTTTATGTTATGCTTCAGTTTATGTCTTTTGTTCTGTGGTGAGAAACAGTGCCAGAAATGTTTAGTTATTCTGATATCAGGCTTTGAGTTGAGCTTGACTCCTGGTGGCTTCATTGATTTCTTGGCAATAGTATGAAAGTGGTTTGTGATATGTCTTGACTTCCCAGTCCAGCCTCTATCCCTGAGATTTCCTGGTGGGTCATAAAAATGGATTCAGCAACCACCTATGGCCCTAAGGCTTTGATATGCCCGCCTCTGGCTTAAATTGGTGTAAATCCCCAGCTATTTCATGAATTAGGTTAGACAGGGAGATTCATGATTGGATCTTCCTGCATGGTCCCGTTAGCTGACAGCACCTAGCTAACCTTGACTGATCTTGAGAAGCTAAGCAGGGACAGATTTGGTCATTAGTTGGGTGGGAGACCAAAGGAAATCTAAGGGTTGTAGGTTAGACTAGAAAGTCAAGAATACATCTTGGAAGAAGGCAATCACAAACCACTTGGATAGCATTGCCAAGAAATCTATGAAGCCATCAAGAGTTGATCCCAACTCAAAGGACTTATTACTTTTACCTTCCTGTATATGGAGTTCTGTGAGCAGAAGTGTTCCATGTGAAACATTCGTGTCTCTGTCCATTAAATTAGAGAAGAATTTCCAGTGTTATTGCCTTAACAGCCTTTGCCAATCCGAGACCTCCAGAAGTCCTGGATTACATCTCCCTTAATTCCCATCCCGCATGAGCATAGTGTGTGTGGGAGTTCTAATCCAGCATGCTCAGAAGGCACCATACAGGCAAAAGCTGGCATACAGTCTTTTCGGTAAATAAAATATAATGATCAGGAAGCATAAAAAGAAAGCAAGGTTTATTATTCAGATGCTGCTTCAAATATTGCCCCTCAGTTGCAAAAACACTGTTGATTGCGATGGCCCATTGCATTAGAATGCGGACTTAATAAATATCTATTGCTTCTCTGTGTGAGTTGCCATTCAGAGCTGTTGAAAATACATGATCTCGCCATTGTAGAGGCACAACATTGTCTGTAATAAATATATCATGCACTACATCAAATCTGAGTGACAGTTCGTGCTGGCAGAAAATTGCAGCGAGGCTAGACACTGTGTAGGCTGAAAGGAACATGCTTGTTTTTCTTCTCTTTATAAGAGAGCACTATTGATCCTGTTCAGTGACAGATTGTGCAGGGGGCGGGTGGAGCTGGGAGGAGAAAAATGGAATCTGATACTATGATCTTTTTATAGGAAAGTTAATGAAAGCATCATGTCAAATAATATTAGGAAGAAAGACGGGAACGCTGAAGGCTTGTGGTGGATACTTAAAACAAAGCTGAAATTATCCCTTGGAATAATTTATAGGCACTATGGAGAACCACAGCTATTGTGGCCAATAAAAGAAGGGCCTTGGGCTAAAATTATTGGCTCTGATCTAGATTCAGGTCTCTGTTCTTTTGTTATGAATGCTTCAAGATTTCATCTGTGTGATGACATATTCTTAATCTGAATACCATGTTGAGTTGAGCTCTCAACTCCCGGTGGCTACACAGACCTTACCAAACAAGTACCAATTAGGTCCAACCCTACTTAGCAGCATGTCCTCCTCCTCCTCCCCCGTCTCTATTTCTATTACTATTATTCACACCCTCCCTCAGCTATGAAGTTCACTGTGCCTCAGTCTAACCTACAGCATTAGACTCAGTGTTGTTGTGATGATAAAAATGTAGAGGGAAGACCCAGGTGGATCACCTTGGGTTCTTGGAGGAGAAGCAAGATTTTAGTGCCATACCAATGATTTACTCACCATTTGTAATAGTTACAATGGCTCTGCAAAGTAGGCCAGTAGTCTTAGGTTTGTCTACCCATGTTGGATGGAGGCTTGTCAAATAGTTAAATGTATGTCTGACATATTTTTTCCAGAGATCCCCAGCTCACATTTTTACACATGATAAATATCTCTTTGAACAGTGGTTTTTAGTGATGATAATGCATTCTCTAACTTAAACAAGCAACCTGTTTTAGTGGATTAATGACATCTTTGGAACAGAAATAGAAATCTCGTGTCACGGTTCTTCTATTTCTAACTGTAAGACGAAGCAGTAGCTACCAAAAAAAAAAAAAAAATCCCAAACCCAGCCAAGTTATCTTAGCTCCAGATATCTGCATGGACTCCTAAAACTTTGAGTGTGATGCCCCAAGGGATCTTCTGAAATTGTTTCCAAATTATAGATGTAGATAAACATGATGGAAAGATAATAATTACTAGTGTTTGACTGGAAAATCATCTTATTGTGGAGTCTTCGGGTTCTCTGAACTTGGTTGTTTTCTTGCAGATGTTTCATTACCCATCTAGGTAACATCTTCAGTGCCTCCACAGTTCAACCCTGAGAATGTATCCTCTTCTATTAGTCATCTTATTATCTGGATTTGATTTTTAAAAATATTTTAGTTTATTGGGGGGAGGTCCCTTCAAGTCAGTCTTGACTCCTGGTGACTGCCTGGACTAGTCCCTGCAGTTTTCTTCACAAGATTTTGGAAATGGTTTGCCATTGCCTCCTTCCTAGGGCGGAGAGAGTGGGACTGACCCAAGGCCACCCAACTGGCTTTTGGCTAAGGTGGAGCTAGAACTCACAGTCTCCTGGTTTCTACCCTGATATCTTAACCAAACTGGCTCTCAAATTTAATTTTAATTAAAAGTAAATTAAATCAAAATGCAAATTAAACTCTTCTGGAAGTAACTTTTGGAGCTCCTGCAAATAGGCAAACCTTTAGCTGGCTGCAACAGGTAGAAGTGGCTTCCAAAGCTGAGTTCACTGATTTTGCACATGCTTTGCCAAAGCTCCATGTCCAATGCTTGGAATTTCTAGTTTCTTACTTTCTGTTTAAGCTCACCTAGCAGTGTGCTAGCAATCGCACTGCAGAATGAAAAGGTGCTTTTAGGGCTAAGTGCCTTTTAGGTAGAAAGACGATGATGATGATGATGATGATGATGATGATGATGATGATGATGATGATGATGATACATGCAGGTGGGTCCAGGTGATGGTGAATTCATCCTTGAGGATGGGAGCGTCCCAGCTGCCTTTAAAGAGGTGCTGGTGCATCCCCTCCTCAAGAAGCCGTCACTGGATCCCACAGTATTAAACAATTTTTGTCCAGTCTCCCACCACCCCTTTTTAGGGAAGGTGGTTGAGAAGATGGTGACATTGCAGGTCCAGAGGATCCTGGAGGAAACGGATTATCTGGACCCTTTTCAGTCAGGTTTCAGGCCTGGATTTGGGACAGAAACAGCATTGGTCGCACTCATGGATGATCTCTGGTGGGAGCGGGATGGGGGTAGTGCATCCATTCTTGCTCTTCTTGATCTCTCAGTGGCTTTCGATACCAGCAACCATGGTATCCCTTTGGGTCAACTTGGAAGTTGGGAGTGGGCCGCACAGTTTTGTGCTGGTTCTCTTCCTTCCTCCAAGGTCGATCCTAATCATTGTTGATTGGGAGTGAGAGGTCCAGCCCACGGCCCCTCCATTGTGGGGTGCTGCAGGGTTCGGTATCCTCTCCGCACCTTTTTAACATCTACATGAAACTACTGGGCGAGATCATCCACCACCATGGGATGAGGCATCATCAATATGCAGATGATACTCAGTTAAACATCTCCATCCTGGGTGACTTGAGTGATGCTGTGCCCACCCTTTTGCGGTGCCTGAAGGCTGTGGAGGTCTGGATGGGGTGCAACAGGCTTCAACCAACCCTGGTAAGACAGAGTGGCTGTGGATTGGAGGCCTCTCTGTATCCAAGAATTTACCATCTTTGGTTTTGAATGGGGTTGCACCGCCCCAGACAGACCCAGTGCATAATCTGGGGGTCCTCCTGGACTCACGACTCCTGATCGAGGAGCAAGTAGCAGTTGTGGCCAGGAGAGTCTTTGCCCATGTGGTGGTGTGTCACTTACGCCTTGATTATCTCTTGGTTAGATTATTTCAATGTGCTCTGCATAAGGTTACCCTTGGAGAGTATCCAGAAGCTATAGCTGGTTCCCGCACAGACAATCTTGGGGGCCCCAAGGATGGTACATATAACACCTTTACTGGGGGAGCTGCACTGGGTGCCAGTTTGCTTCTGGGTCCAGTTCAAGGTGTTGATTATCACCTTTAAAGCCCTCCATGGCATGGGTCCACCCTACCTGAGGGACCATCTCACCCCCATTACATTGACCCGTCCCACCTGGTCAGGCAGAAAAGGCATGTTGCGGACCCCGTCGGTGAGAGAATGCCGGCTGGCAGGGCCCAGGAAGAGAGCCTTCTCTGCCGTTGCCCCCGCCCTTTGGAATACAGTGGTACCTCGGGATACGAACGCCTCTACTAACGAACATTTCGGGTTACGACCAGCTTCGGCAGGAAAGTTTTACCTCGGGTTATGAACTTGCCTCTACTTACGAACCGGATCCGCGGCCATTTTCCCTGCTGTCACACAGTCGCGGCTTCCTGTGGGCGAGGTCGCGGTAGCAAGGAGATGTTCGGTGAGGCTCGTGGTGTGTTTTGCGGTGTTTTGTGAAGGTTTTTGGTGTGCGTGTTAGCATGGCTCCAAAGAAAATGCAGAGCAGGCTTGGCGGGAGTCAGGCTCTGAAGAGGAAATTGCCTTGGGTTGCGACCAAATTCGGGCGGAGGGTGGAACGGATTAACCGGATTTACATTGAACCCTATGGGGAAATTCGCCTTGGGTTGCGACCAAATTCGGAGGGCAGAACGGATTAACCAGATTTACATTGAACCCTATGGGAAACTTTACCTCGACTTGAGACCAACTCGAGTTGCAACCAGAGTCACGGAACGGATTAAGTTCGTATCCCGAGGTACCACTGTATTCTCCCCCAGAGGTGCGACGGGCCCCTACCCTCCCAGCTTTATGGAAAGGACTAAAGACCTGGCTCTGCCAGCTTGTGTGGGACGATAAGAGCTCTAATCAATCCTGGGGGTGGCTGGCGCCCTGATGACGCTCCCTGAGCTACTCACCAATTCCATCCATCCTTGGGATTTATTATTTATTTAAGACTGCTTTTATATTGTATTTTAATTGATTTTATCTTCTCTGTAAACTGCCCAGAGTCACTTTTTAACAAGATGGGCGGTGACAAATTTGATATATAAATAAATAATATAAATACATAAATAAGATGATGATGATGGGGTCTATCAAAAGAACAATATATTATGACAAATTTTCAGGCACAATTCTATTAAATAACATTTCTCTTTAACGTATGGAATTTTCTTATAAAGCCCCACACCATTCAGGCACTGGAAGAGGAAACATAATGAGAAGAAGATTGCTCCTCAAGATCTATTTTCAGCAACCAAGAGAGAGTTCCATGTAAATTTCTGCAACAAGGGACTTTTTCTCTTGGTGAAAGCAGAATTCCCCTGAATCTGAAGGCACTGCAAAACTAATGAAAAATTAAAAGCATAAGAATAAGTCAGTGTGCCTTGAGTTATAGTATCATTTAATTAAATTAAAACCTTGCATTTCCTGGATATTCAGACATGTACAAGTAGTAATCTTAATATATATGAGACTGGGGTTATTGCACCCTTCTCCCCCCCCCCTTTTTTTTTAAATCAATGTTGAGTCTTAAAGCACGTAGAGGGTTTTTTTTTCGTCTTTGCACGCTTGTTTAGATTTGACAACTTTATTTGAGTGGGTTTCAGCACCCTGGAGAAGACTCTGCATTATAGTAAAATAAATACAGAGCTTTAATGAAACATCATGTTCTCCTATTATATAAGGAAGCTAATGAATTGAAATATTTACCTTCATCCAGAAAAACAGGATGGATCGATATGATTAAACACAGCTTGACACATTAAATTAAGAGCACTGCTTCTTACTTCCTCGATCTCCTTCAGCTTAATACTTCACAGAGAGATAAGGAGAGAGAGAGAGACAGAGAGACTTTAGAAGAAACTTTGCTTTTATCTGTTCTTAGGTAGATTTGTCTGTTCTTTTTGGCAAGGTTGGTCTGTATAATGAAATGCATCCAGTCTTCATGAATCTATCCTGGCTGTCTCATAAGGCCATATAGCAATCCAGAGCAAAGGTGCCTTTGTAAAACTCAGAGCATCCTGTATATTTTAGGTATTATCTCCTTCTTAGACATAATGAATGGAAGAGGTACCCACTGGAAACCTATTATTGCATGACATCTGGATGGAATTTGGCCAAAAGTGTAGACTGTTTAATACCCCCCAAACCTGAGAGGCAGGGGAAGAAATCATGGTTGGAGGGAACTGATGAGGTTCTCAAAAAGAAAGAGATGAGATGTTTAAACAGCCAACGGCAAGATACGAAGTTGTTTATGGACATCTTGGAAGCTAGGATGATTTGCAAAGACCAAAAGGTGTAGAAAAATATACTGTAGTGAATGTTAATTAGAGTTCCTTTTTCTTGTGTCTTTAATTATCTTCAGTGACTATATTCCCCTCTTTTTCTGTGTTTTACAAATAAAAGGGAATATCATGATCGAAGTCAGATGTAACTAAGATTCTTGGGATAGAGTATGCTGTGTACTCAACACATTACTTGCTGTGTTTCAGTAGAGTTCGTAGAGAACCCGCGCATGTTGGTTCCCACGTGGCCAGGAACTTTAAGGCAGCTGATACTCAAAAATCCAGAGATTGCACATCAGAAAGGCATAGCCTGAGACCCAGGGCTATGTGCAACTCACAACATTCTGCCTAAATTGCTACCAAACCAAGTATAATTTTAATGGATTCAAAGGAGAAAATTAAATGTATGACCAGAGAGTACTCATGGCATTTACATTTAATTTTAATTTAAATATAAATGAAAGCAAAGCAAATTTAGTTTTAATCTGCCTTGTCCATTCATTTTTGGAGTATGGTCCCTGGGATGGGGCTTAGCCAAATGTAGTCCTCCGCTTAGGAGAATTTCACACACACCATCATGCACAGTTCAACCCAAAAAAGTTAGCTTATAAAAGCATGTGCCAGAGTAATATTTTAGAAAGTTATGAGAAAGTCTGCAGCATCTACAGCTAATCATGCTGAGCACTTATATTGCTATACTGTACGTTTTATGATTGCATATTACCTAAAGTAAAAGAAGGATCTTAACACCTTAATAATACTCCAATTAACAATTTGGTATTAAGTGGGGGCTTTCCCCAGTTTAAGGCTGCAGGGTAAGCCCTTCCAAACTTGAGCAGGATATATGAATCATGGGATCAACAGTTATACGGTAGTTCCTTTCTTCCCTTGATGAGGTATTCTTTTACATAACATAAAAGAAAATTCATCAAGGTTGGAAGCTGTTCATGAAGGCTGCTATCAATAAAATAGGTTTGGAGATTTTTGCTAATTACTTTTTCCCTCCCAGTGATATGCTGCCCGTTGTGTAGGATTCTCCTCTGATCCATCCTTACATTTCCTTGTTAACTAACAGTTTAGATATTACCATATTCTTTTCCACTCTCTTGTTTCTCTAGAGGAGATCCTGAAGACCCATATTGCCCACTGGTGGTCCCCTGATGGCACAAGATTAGCATATGCAACTATTAACGACTCCAGAGTCCCATTAATGGAGATACCCATGTTCACTGGAAGCCTTTACCCTAAAGTGGAAACCTATCACTACCCTAAGGTAGGATGGATTTGACTGTTCATCTAACACTCAAGATTTGGTTACTTTTACTTAGGAAATATAATTCAGAGTTAACTGAGTGCAATTAGAAAAGCAAATTTATTTCTGAATGGATACTTTAACTGCAGCCTTAAGCACTTCAGGGTCATATTATAGAATCACAATTTCTTATACGGGTAGTCCTCATTTAGCTACCACAATTGGGACCAGCAACTCAGTCGTTAAGCGACGTGGTTGCTAAGTGAAACCAGGACTGTGCTTCTGATCTTACTTTAGGTTTCCATTGCTTTACAGACCTGCAAAGGTTGTGAATGTAAGGATTGGTCGCCAAGTTATTTTATCATCACTGTCATACCTGCAAACAGTCACTAAATGGGGCAGTTGTTAAATGAGGACTACCTGTACTTAGATTGCTTTCCCAGGAAAGCTCTTGTCAGAGGCTTCAGGCTGACCAGAGGGTCAGTGGGGTTGGGATGGGAAATAGGGCATTTTATGTGGAGTTGTGGCTTATGGACTATTCCCACTCTCAACACAAATCACTCAATGGCGACTCTCTATCCTTATTGTCATGCTGTCTTCCTCTTACCTTCTAGGTTGGGACAGAA
The DNA here is from genome assembly GCF_059951505.1 of Python bivittatus. Taxonomy (NCBI): domain Eukaryota; kingdom Metazoa; phylum Chordata; class Lepidosauria; order Squamata; family Pythonidae; genus Python; species Python bivittatus. The sequence continues at coordinate 7,520,033 of NW_028277088.1, forward strand.
AATCCAAGCATTTCCTTACATGCAGTTGTTTTGAATGGGCCTCCTCATGTTTTAGAGATGACTCCTCCTGATGATCCACGAATGAGGTTTGTATGGTATTACCTTAAAGGAAGGATGAGAGTGTGAGATGGACTCTGGTATATAATTCAGTCACCCTTTATCCTTCCATTTTCTAATTCTATTCTTTCTTCACTTCTCTATCCCTCTTTTGGGAGCTGGTGGCATCTTGGATCTCAGAGAGGCTTGTCTAATTGGCCTGGCACAGATTTATGTCTGCTGGGGACAGGATTTGAAATAATAGTAATGATAGCATCAGAATGAAGGCTCACCTCTATGAAACCCATCTCATTCCTCTAATGAAAATTCTTAAGGACATTCTAATAAACTTTCAAACCTCAGTTGAATGCCTATCAAGGCAGTGGAATCCATTGGAGTATTTTGAATGAAATCCAATCGATCTTACTTCAGTACCTCTCAGTCCATTCAGTATATTTACCTTCCAATTAGTTGGGATGTGGACAACAATATGTTGATTTGCAAACTAGTCTCTAGATCATATATCTTAGATTGGATAGAGCTGAGTAAGTATGCTGGAGATAAAACTCACCTTTACAGGTGTTCTTGTAGCATATTGCCAAAATCTGTCCAATTTGGGCTGGGATGTCTCCATTAGTAAAAATGCTGCAACTAGCATAGGTATGATTAAGGTTGGTAACCTACTAAGGCCATCAGAGGTCAATATCTGGTGATGACCATGGCATATGGAAGACTGTGACATCCAATGAAAAAGGAATAAACAGTAAAGTCCATGTTGAAGGCTTTCACGGCCGGAATACGATGGCTGGTGTGGGTCTTCCGGGCTGTGTGGCCGTGTTCTGGAAGTTTTGTTTCCTAACGTTTCGCCAGCACCTGTGACCGGCATCTTCAGAGTGCAGGAGCACAGACAGGAGCAGTTCTCTCAGAGAACTGCTCCTGTCTATGCTCCTGCTCTCTGAAGATGCCGGTCACAGGTGCTGGCGAAACGTTAGGAAACAAAACTTCCAGAACACGGCCACACAGCCCGGAAGACCCACACCAGCCATAGTAAAGTCCATGACTTATCAAATGAAATGAAAGAAAGAAAAATTTATATGGTGTGTGTCAATGAAACTTAAGAGAAAGAAGAAGGGTATCATCTGAATGAAGGTGGTCTGATCTTGTGGAGTGGAGCTGATGAATATGTGCAGAGAAGTAAAGGTGTAAGTTAAGTTATGAATGAAAAGGGCTAAAATGTGTATCAGCAAGTATGAATTGATGTCATCTAGGTTACTCCAGACATGTATGAAAGTAGAAATCCTTAGCTTTGTGATCATTGCCAGTTAATCTCTAGTGAGTAGTGATAATGAACCAGAGATTCATTTGGGGGTGGGGAGAGAGAAATCCTGCAATGTTCTGTATGAATGAATGTGGAAGAATTAGAACCCCTGGATGCAGAAACTGTCAGATTCATTCATCCCGCATCATGATTTTGTTACACACACTGCCTCGTTTCAGATTGACATAGGGCAATTCCACACTGCAGCCTAAGTTGCTTGTTTCAGTACTTCTTCTGGCTGTTCCTGAAGCTGCTTTTTTTTAAAAAAAAAATCCAGTGTGGATTGCAGTGGGTTGGCAACAAAGCCAGGTTGGTGCTCTTGTCTACAGCCACTGTAAAACCTGATTGATCATTCTGCTGCTTCTTGCTTTCCCCATCTGTACACAGAAGGCAAGTGTTTTTGGATGGCTGTGATGTGGGTGGGTCTCCCTGTGCCCACTTGTTCATTTTAGGGCCCATTCCCTCCTCATTAGTCCTTGTGCCTTTCCTTGGCTTTCTCAGAGTTTTGCACACAATCAAGCAGAAAACAATACCCTATTCAAGGAACTACCAAGGAGAAAACCTTACTCCTACCAAAACTGGCAGGGCAAGATACTGTATATAAACAGGGAGTAAACCCCACACTCTCTCACACTGGTGATGTTACCTAGTTGGGTAATGAAATGTCTGCAAGCCAACAACTGAGCTCAGAGAGCACCAAGGACTCCACAGTTTGCACACATGGATGCCTTCACACCACCTTCCCACCTTCTTTCCTTTGACACTATCTCAGACATTTTCTTTTTTCTGTTGTTCCCTTAGTGTATCATCCTGGCTCTGGTGCTACAATAATCAGACAAAAGGGGGACATCTTAGTCTTTCATTCCTACATTCCACAGTAGGAATTCCATAGAAAATTTTTAGCAAACGAGAACTGATAATTCGCTTCACCGAAGCAAACTACAGTAGCATTCACTGAAACTTTATAGATTTTGTATGTATTGCATTGCAACTTTATAGAATTAGTATGCATTGCAACTGACATATTGGGGTGGAGGGAAGGAATAGGAATATTGGCAGTACTGTGAGTAGAGAGAGGCAAAGCAAAGGAGCATGCTTCACTTAGCCTGGGCAAAAACCAAATGGGTGCCCGCTGGGAGCTGTAAGGGTTGAATGGAGCAATGAGCTTTTAGAAGCAGTGAAGAATACAGGGCAAGGAAAGTTCATTGACTTAATGGGTCATTGCTGGAGCAACTGCAGGATAATTTGAAAAGGCAGCTCCTGATCAACAGAGAGTAGAGCAACCTGGAATGAAATGGTTGCACAAGGTAGCAACCAGCCACTGAAGGGGAGGAATGTGCCAGGTGCTGTAGCCAGTGTCTGTCACTATATCAGAAGGAAGCCTGCAGCCCATCCACATGGAAGGGCTTAAGACCATTCTGGATGGAAAACAGGAAAGTGCATTTGTGATGGGCTGGGAGTGGGTGGAAAACAAAGTCATCCATTGGGCAGTGTTGGGCTTCAGGGTTTAGTGACCGTGGTCTAGACAACAGATTTCCTGACATTTCGTTGGCAACTGTGGCTGTCATCTTCAGAGGCAAGGTGGTCTGCTACACAAGAAATCTGTTGTCTAGACCATGGTCACTAAACCCTGAAGCCCAACATTGCCCAACAGATACTGGCCATGAAAGCCTCCACCAACATAAAGTCATCCATTCCTGCACCAAGAGGTAGCTGGTGGCCCCTACTGAGAATGGGGCAAGCAGGAAGTGTAGATCTGCCCTTAGTTCCTCACTGTACCCCAAGGTTTCCGTCTAATCACATGGGGAGGAAACAATACAAAGGGGTTCCTTCGTCACGTAAGAATCTTAGTTTTCACCTCTCTCACTGCTATTTACCACAAACATAGACCTCAAGCACCACTGAAAATTCTCCGTATTCCAATTGCCTTGGATCATTGGAAGAAAGGGTCAGGTGGGAAAAAGATCTGACAATGATTTGTCTTGGCTTGTATGAATTGTTTCATTCTACCCGCCTGCTGTTCAGAATATCCTATTGGTGAATTTGGGGTAAGAGAGACGATTTAAGCTGTCCAACCTGCACTTTGGGATTACATTTTTCTTCCCTCTCTCAGTTCCTTTGGCAAATGTCCTTAAATTTACTCAGTATACCCTGTCCTCCCATTCTGCAGCTGAAATTCTTGTGCTAAACATTGCTGACAGCTGCAGAATTAATCTCTGGTTTATTATTTTTCATCTTCCTTTCTCGATCCCCGACTCTTTGGTATGCAAAGCCAAACCCTTCCAAACGCAGGCGTTTTCTCCAGCGATGCAGCACATTCATCGCCATGAGAGCAACAGCTCCTTATGCATATTTTATGGCAAACAAATGAACTCATAAAAATTGTATGGACTGTACACAGTGTGAAAAGCTATTGTATGATAATTTAAAGATGGCTTTGACCTGCGGATTCCGCTTGAATATGATCAGGCAGCATGGTCTGTCGAACTCGCCATTTGGCAGGGCTCTTTCTTTATCCCAAGCCCCCTTCCCAGTTCTAAAGAGAAAAGCTGCACAAATTGTGCCTCAGATATTACAGTAAAGAAAAGTCTAACACCAAACAAAGCTCTTACACTCTGCCCTAAACTTGGATCTTCTTTGTGAGATGGAATATGTGAGATGTACAAAGGCAAAAAATGTCATTATTTAAGAAGGCATTGTCTTATTACAATGGGGAAAGATGAGGGTCTGCTCCGCTTGCTGCTTAGATGTTCACAGCTAACAGACTTCAAGGTTCTGGTTCTCTCCCTTTTTAAAAAAAAATCTTTACTTTTAACCAGACCTGGATTTTAAATAGAGGACTATCTTTTTATAACCAAGAGTCATGATCATCCTTTTAGCTACTAAAGGAACTTGTAATAGACATTAGTCTCTTGTGATTTTCTGTAGCCTATTAAGGCTTTTTGTTGGTCTCTGGGTGCTTCTCTATTTTGGCTAGAGGTGATTAGATGTGCTCAAGGTAGTTGGAGGTGACTCATTGTAGACTAAAATATATTGAGAGTCACCAGGATGGTTCAGGTGTTGGAATAGGCCTTGGGAGATCCAGGATCGAGTCTACTCGATTTAATATCATTGGGTGATTTAGAGCTGGTCATTCTTTCTCAGCCCGATCTGCTTGTTACAGAGGAAAATCAGAGTGGTGTGATTGATGTGTGTTGACTTGGGCTGCTAGAGAAAAGGCAGCATAGAAATCTAACCAATCATAATAAATATGTCCTATCACTAAAATTTCCAGCATTACCATTTACTAGATGTGGAAGACATCCCAGGAACTAGAAGAACTGAGCCTATCATCAAAACTTGATACATGTAATTTTTTATTTTTATATACAGACGGACAGACAGACAGACATAAAATTTCCTGTTTATCCTGTCTCTGCTTCCTTTCTTTTTCTCCATTATTTTCCCCTGTACCAAATTTTAGATCATTAGCGTGCTGAGACAGCAGCCTTTTGCTGTTGCCTGTTCTAGGGTTTGTTTCTGGGGTTAAAAAGCAGACAAGTCACAATCCACATTGATATCTATTTCTTCAGCAACACTTTTGAGAAAAATCTGCTTTCTTGCTTCTCTCTTCCCCCATTCATAACACCTGTTTTTAACACTTGATTCATATTGGTGCCTAATGTAATCTCAGCCATTTGGGCCAGAACTGCACAATTCCAGAGTTTTGCACAAAGCTGATCTGAATTAACAATAGCATCACCAACCTAGAAGCATAAACTGTGTGTTTACAGGTGACATGTGATTTGTTACTTCACAATTTACAGTGATAGGGGAGATAATAAAGATGTTGTTTGCCTGTTCCCCTGATTGCTGAATTATTTATTTAACATTTAACATGACAGGCATCTCCCTTTTGCAGAACAAAAGGAAGGTGGGATGAGGAGGGAAAAGGCCAACGCGAGGAGTGACTATTACAAAATGTTGCATGATAAAAGGATCATAGGAACCCTGTTAGGGGCAGCTGTAAGCAGGGAAAAGCTAGAATGGTACCTGATTCCAGCCAGACCAAGAAGATAGGCTCACCTTTTGATCTGTTGCTGGCCACTATAAGCTTTGTGGAGTTCTTGGCGCTCTCTGAGCTCGGCTGTTTGCTTGCAGACATTTCATGACCCAGCTAGGTAACATCATCAATGTGAATCTGTAGACTCTGCATGCATGCACAGAGAAAACACTGTAGGCCTCCTCTGTGCATGCATATTTGAGAGCAGTCGTGCCTGGATTTGTCTGTTTCCAATTCAATTCTTAGAGGGTGTTTTCAGTTGCATTGATCCCCAATCATCACCACGTGACCAGTTTCATCCTAATGGGATTCATCAGACGTGGGTGGCCAGGGGGTCAAACTATGGGGTTCAAACCCTCTACTACGAACTGAATTCACAAACCTTTGCACTTTAGATGACTGGATCAAGTACATTAGCCTCAGGAGCTATCCTGCTGCTCATTGGTTGCAGGAAGGAATGGAGACAGGTTATCAGAAGGGCATATACAGTCTACTTTCCCTTAAGCTGTGAGATGTTTATTTTCATTCATTCATTCACTCATTCATGCATTCAATTTGTACACTACCCAACTCCCAGAGATTCTGTTACATGATGTCATGTTCCTGTGTTCAGGGTGTGTGTGTGCATGTGTGTGAAAATCATGGAAAAACCCATACACTAGGGCATGGCATCCTGGAATATCTGTATCTCTGCCCGACAGTGTAAAGGAAGGTGGACTGTATATATCTTTCTGGTGGATTTTCAGAGGGACAGCTTGTTAGAATTTTGATAACCCCTCCCATCCCAAGAGTGTAATGGCTCCTTAAAAATGAACCAATGTATTATCTCATCAATGTTTGTGGAAATGGCAGATCACTTCCACATGGTTCTTCCAGAAATACATGGAATTAGCCAAGTAAGGTAAGAGAACTCAATTCAAAGCACAAGTATCTGCCAGGTGGGGCAAAAGTCCTCAAATGTGCATTGTGTTGATGGAAGCTCCACCCCTTGCGTACAACATTATAACACAAATATCAATGAACAGGGCTTGCATCACAACCTCATGAAACGCACGTCACTCATTCGCCTTGATGGTTAGGAATGGACCCCCATGATTCACGACCATCGGTATCATGGTCTTTACGAGTCATTCTTTGTGGGAACAGAATCAGTGCATCGTCGTATCTCTTTGTTTGGCTTTATTAAGTGCCCAAGTGTGTAGAATGTAAGTTTTTAAATGCCTTTGTTTGTTTTTCAGGGAGTACTACATAACCATGGTGAAGTGGGCAACCAGCACCAAAATTGCAGTCAACTGGCTAAACAGGGCACAGAATGTTTCTATCCTGACTCTCTGCGATGCAACCACAGGTGTCTGCACAAAGGTATATATTTGCATTTATTTGCAGTGGACAAAGGCTGCTTTTTAACTTCAAATCCCAAAACAACTTGCAGCATACCATCAAATAAATAAAAAACAAGGAGGAAAGCTCTCTGAATGCTAGTATCTAAACAATCTCTCTTTCCGTGGTATTAGTAGTTGGTTTTCACTTTTGAAGTCTGAAAATGGAATCTCACAGAAAAGGTCATTTACACTGAAAACAAGAAGAAAAAATCCAATCTTGACGGGTATCCCATCCATAGAGATTTTTCCCCCCACCTTTAAGGTGCACCGTGCAATTTTGCAGCTGCCTTTCATTCAGGGAGATCACCGCGCATGAGAATATTATTTTAAAGGACGTTGCAGGTTTTTCTGTTAGATTCCATTTGTGTTCTGCTCCTACGTGAGATGCAGGAACTAGACATCCTGGGAAAGATTGTGCCCCTTTCAATTCGTCGCCAGCAAGATAAGCTTATCTTTGTGTTAACATGTCTTTTCCAGTGTTGGGATTAAGTAATATCATTTATATTATTGGATATATTTTACATGGCAGAAGATTGGGACGTGCATCTTCCCACCCCTGCCCTTGCAGTTACAGAACATAGGAATCAAGTCCTCCATGCAAACTTCCATTCTTATAGAGGCCCTATTAACCTTATTGACCTATTGTTAAGGTCCTTCAAATCAACCCTGACTCCTGGCGGCTACATGGACAAATTCCATGCAGTTTTCTTGGCAAGATTCTTCAGAAGTCGTTTGCCAGTGTCTTCTTCCTAGGGCTGAGATTGAGGGACTGGCCCAAGGTCGCCCAGCTGACTTTCAGCTCCTACTCCACTGCCTTTAACTACTGCACCAAATTAGCTCTTAGTTTGAAATAGGATTGGGACAAATTTCAGATTGGAGAAAAATTGGATCTGGAGCTGTTGGTACAGCTTCTACTCCAAAGTTTTTCAACCTTGGCAACTTTAAGATGTGTGGACTTCCACTTGGCTGGCTGGGGAATTCTGGGAGTGGAAGTCCACACATCTTAAAGTTGCCAAGGTTGGGAAACACTGTTCTACTCCATAAGATGCCTGTCTATCAGTCTGTCTGTCTCTCTAGTAGCATCCTGTTCCTCCAACGAGGAGACACCCTGAATTTTGCATCTTTCCATAGATAACTGCTGTCCTGTAAATGCATTCACTTGTTTAACTAAGAGCCAAAACCAAGAACAGCATGTGTATCTTTCATGTTTCCTTCCCTTAAAGCATGCTCAGATGGTTCATCTCTTCTTGCTCATCCGCTGTTGGAACTGAGTCAAATTGCTTTCTGCTCTGATGAGCAAAATATAATAAATGTGAAGTACAGTGTAATACTTTAATTATGTTTCTTCATTTCAGAAACACGAGGATGAGAGCACAGCCTGGCTGCATCGACAGGTAATAGCAATGTTGTTTTGTCTTTTTAATGGGATCAGCGTTCTTTTTCTTCAAGAAAGAAAAAGTATTTTGTCTATCGCTAAAAGGATTATATTTATACAGAGGCAAGAAGTAAGAGAGACAAACTAACAATTGGTTGCAGATTAATTGTGATTTGAGAGCATTTCTATTTTATTAACTTTATTTCATTTTGTAAACAGGACTGCAAATGATTGAAAACAGGCAAAGAGCTTTCAGACATAAAGCAAACTAGTTTCACAGCAAGCGCTATTCTAAATACAGTGGTACCTCGGGATATGAACTTAATCCGTTCCGTGACTCTGGGCGTATCCCGAGTTGGTCGTAACCCGGCGCAAATTTCCCCATAGGGTTCAGTGTAAATCCGGTTAATCCGTTCCACCTTCCGAATTTAGTCGCACCCCGAAGCAAATTTTCCCATAAGGTTCAATGTAATTACCGTTAATCCGTTCTGGCGTCCGCGGACCACGTGTCAGGGGTGGGAAAACGGCCAGGCGCCGCACGGCACGGCGGGAAAACAGCCAGGCGCTGTGTGGCGTGGCGGGAAAATGGCCGCAGACCACGTGTCAGGGCGGAAAAATGACCGTACCCCGAGGCGGAATTCGCACATCGAGGTAAATTTTTGCGGCCGGAGCTGGTCGTAACCCGAAAAGTTCATTAGTAGAGGCGTTCGTACCGCGAGGTACTACTGTACACAATTTGAAAATTGACCTAGGTCCTATCACAACTCAGCAGGTCAATGTTATGACTGGTTCTAATGCAGACTTTTCCCCTAGAAGTTGCTACATCCCTATTATTATCTAGGATTAGAGCTGGAATAAATTGCTCTGATGTACTGTAGTTTCCAGTTATATATTCAAGATACATAAAGTCTCTTTGGTAACATGTATTCCATAAATTCGTATCAAATATGAATACAATGGCCTCTAGCTTACAAAGGCTTACAAATCTCACACACACACACACACACTAGTGCCTTTGAGTGAGTTTTTGACTCCTGGTGACTCCCTGGACAAATCCCTGCAGTTTTTTTGGCAAGTGGTTTGCCACTGTCTCCTTCCTAGGGCTGAAAGAGAGTGACTGGCCCAAGGTCACCCAGCTGGCTTTGTGCCTAGGCAGAACTAGAACTCACAGTCTCTCAGTTTCTAGCCTGATGCCTTAACCACTACACCAAACTGGCTCTCCATGACACATGCAGGTAGTCCTCATTTAGTGACTTGTTTAGCGATTGAAGTTATGACGGTGCTGAATGAGGAGACTTATACCCAGTCCTCAAACCTGCAGTTGTCACAGCACACCTGTGACCATGTGATCGCAATTCACATGCTTGGCAACTGGTGTACAATTACAACAGTTGCAGTGTCCCACAGTCACATGATTGCCATTTGTGACCTTCACTGCCAGCTTCCAACAAGCAAAGTCAATGGGTAGGCCAGCAGGAAGTCACAAGTCATAGTCGTGCTTAACGACTGCATGTGATTTGCTTAATGATTGCAACCGGAACTGCCATTGTAAGCTGGTGCGGTCAAGTGATTTTTCACTTTACAGTCACATCACTTAGCAATGGAGTTGCTGGTCCCAATTATGGCCATTAATTGAGGACTACTGTATATAGAGAGAAATAAATGCTAGTCTTTAAGGTATACAGGAATCATGTCTATTTTTGTTGCAATTGACTAATGTTTCTATACCTCTGGAATTTATTACTGGTGTGGTTGACATCATTTCTCAGAATTTTTTGCAACAGCATCTCAACTGGTTCATCAGCTTTTTTTTTTTTAAATAGCATCCCAACAAAATGTTACTGGACTATCAGATTGTTCTAACAGAACCACCACTGCCCGAAGTTTACAGCTGTGCTATAGAGGTGTATGGAATGATGGATATGAAGGGAAGAAGCTGTAGACTGAATTGATTAATGCAGTTAATTAATTATTAGTGTCTGCAGACTAATTTCTCTAAAAGTTGAATGTATTACATGTGCATTTTTTCATCTTGCTACCATCTTTATGGCAATTACTTAAGATAGATGTGGGAGCTCAGAGTGGAAATGATTTTTAGCCATTATGGAGTTTAGGTACCACAGTTTATTGTATGGGTGTCTAGAGACAGGTTCGGTGTCGGGGAGCAAATAATAAAATGTATGTTGAAAGGGAAACTCCGCCACTTTTGTACTTCTATCATGAAGTTGCATGCAAATACATAAGGGGCAGAGCTTGTGTCATGTCACAATGCATATTTCATCATTTTGATGAAATCATGTCTTCCTACGGATGGTCCTGGTCTATCAGTTCTCCTCCAAAAGAAATGGATGGCAAGCTGTCCAAGTGGGCAAATTACTTACTCCAATCTAAACATTTATATGAAACATAAAATCATTATGCTACTCATGGTTTCAAGGTCAAAATGCACTGTTCACTCTCAGAGTTGTGATGGATACTTGCCAACAGGCCATAAAGCAATAAATACTCTCTAATTGTGGACAAACACATGGTACTGATGGTTGCTCAGTTTAAGGAGCCTAAAGGGGTAGATGGTGAGTTGTTCTGAAATACCTAGCTGAGATTAGCCATCTATGCTAAATGAGGCTGATTATAGTCTCAAACTTAATCTATTGTACTCCAAGCTCACTTGAAGTGTTTAAAAAAAAAGCTAATGCTTCATTAAGAGTCTCATTCACTGTAACGAGTCAGTTCCTGAAATAAGTCAGGCTGCTCCATTGTTCTGAACTGTTTTCAAAACTTGCATAGACTGACAAGCTTTCATACCAAAGATCTCCCTGAACAGGAGTGTTGGGGGGGGGGGAGTTGTCAAAAAAGTCAAGATGTGACCACAACCACATAATTGGTTACCTTGAAGAAGGTATGAAAACATCAGTTTAGCTAGAAAGACAGGAGAGGGTCAAGAAGAAACTCAAGGTTGCCCTGCCTTGATTCCCTTTGGTATAAAAGGGAGGGAGAGAGAAACTGTCAGGCGTTCAAGAGTCTATTATTATACCTTGTAACAATAAAGAAGAGTTCCAGTGGTTGTTTCCTGACCTGGCCTAATTCAAAGAACTGACATCCGTCCTGAAGACACCCCTGTCCCTGAATCAGTGTGTGGATGATTAAACAAGAGGCTGTGTGAGACATGGGATCAGCGGCCCAAACTACAGCTTATGCATTCACCTTTTTGGCACCTTGAATGCCAGAAAAGAATTATATGTCAGGATTTGGCAAAGAAGGTGGGGTAGCAACCTGAAGAGAAATAAACAGATTTGGTCCAGTTATTATAGCTTAGCAAGTAACCTTAGCTGAAACGAAGGCTGAAGCTATAAGCTCCTTTAATAGAGAGATGCCTTCTGGCTATTTCTCTGTAGATCTAGGTATGTGTGTCTGCAACTTTTGCCAGAGAAAAATATCTTTGAAGATCAAGGTGCTTCAGGTGCCCACACATCTCCTCAGGGGTCCTTCCCTTGATAAAGGGTCCTACAAAAATCAAACAGAAAACCAGATATATTTCATTAATGAGTAGCGAGAGTAGGATTGTCAGATATACTGCTGCATGATGATTCAGCTCAGTTTGTAGCTACCAAGGAACAGACGCAGAATCTGGAAAGAGACGGAAGAAGACTGGACTCTGCTGCACTTGACATGGACTCGTGGAAAGGAATTTGGAACATAATGTGCTAAGGACCTTCCTGTGGAGATAGGCAACATTTTGAGCTGGAGAACCACTTTTCTCTCTCTCTCTTTTTTTCCACGGAGGCCCACAAGGGATCTCAGGGTGGTGACCACACTAATGGAAGCAGGGAAGATACTTCAGACTCATATGGAGGGTTCTTAGAGTACTAAAATAGGTACAGTGGTACCTCGGTTCACGAATGCTTCTGTTCACGAACAATTCGGTTCGCGACCAGCACCATTCGCAAAATTTTGCTTCCGTTCGCGAACTCCGCATCGGGTGACAAACATGACCCGCGGCCATTTTCCCTGCTGTGACACGTGGTTGTGGCTTCCTGTAGGGAGGGGGACTCTCCCTCCAAACAATAACCGCCTCCCCACCCGCCTTCCTGTCCTCCACACCAGAAGTCGTCTCAAGCAAGGTTAGTGTTCTCTCTCTTCACACTGTACTGTATTCATACTGTATTCATACCGTAATGTACTGTACTTTGTGTCATATTTTTGTGGTTTAAAAAAAAAATATGGTTCAGAACGGATTAACCGTATTTACATTGAACCTTATGGGAAAATTTGATTCGGTTGGCGACCAAAATCGGTTGGCGACCACATTCGTAGGGGTCAGAACGGATTAACCGTATTTACATTGAACCTTATGGGAAAATTTGATTCGGTTTGCGACCAATTCGGTTTGCGACCAGAGTCGCGGAACGAATTAAGTTCGGGAACCGAGGTACCACTGTACTACTAAAGGCATAAAAAAGGTATTCTTATTGATGTCGCATCCCACCCCAAGACCAAAAATTCACTCTGCTCCTATTCAGCAGTGGTCTGTAGGTTTCACAAGCGCAATAGGGCAGTGGGATCCAAGGGGCACAAAACAAGGCCTGAAGGCTGCACGCCATCCACCGGCAACAGGTTGCTCACCCATGGTTTCATACCAACTCTTTCCAAATGGCATTTTCGTAGAAGAAGGTGTGGGCATGGGATTATATCTGGTGCTACCCCTTTGTTCCCCCCGAAAATAACGACTGCAGTTTTTCTTGTAAAGAAAAGCAGAAATAACGTTTACTCACATGAAGTGCTTTTCTTTCTTTTCAGAACAGCAGTTACAGTAGCAAGAAATAAATAAACAGCAAATTTAAACTATTAACTGGTTGATAAGACTAGGCCATACTTTAGGCCATACTGCGGTGTTGTCCAAACTTGGCCACTTTAAGATGAGTGGACTTCAACTCCCAGAATTCCCTAGCCAGCATGGCTGGCTAGGGAATTCTGGGAGTTGAAGTCCACTCATCTTAAAGTGGCCAAGTTTGGACAACACTGCCATACTTTATCTCTGAGCTGAAGAGCTCAGACATGTGCTTCTTCTTCATAGCATGGTGGAGGAGGAAGAGGAAGTGACCTCACAGGGTCACCGCCTCCTTCCACGGGTCCATCTAGCAACACAGGATCTGTGGGTTTTGACTGCATTTTTACCACAGAAGGCTTATAGAGGGAAGAAAGCCTTGGGGGGAGCAAGTGGAGCTAGGGCAGTTTATGTAGGCTCTAGAGCAGTGATTCTCAACTGTGGTAATGTCCAGGGATGTGGACTTCAAACCCCAGAATTCCACAGCCAGGATGGCCATTGATGAGAATTCTGGGAGTTGAAGTCCACCCACCTGGAAGTTGCCACAGTTGGGAATCACTGCTCTAGAGCATACCACAATTACCAGTGGAAGAGGGGTGTGTGTAAAGAACAAGACCGGGAGTTAATACAGCTGCTACAATAAGAATGCAGTGATTCTCTGACCTGGATGAGTGATTGATTTGATTGAATATGATTTATATTGCTATCCAACTTGCAAGAGTGATTCTGGATGACATTATTACAATTTGAAGAAACATGAAACCAGGAATTAAAAATAAAATAATATATAAAATAATATATAATAAACCTTCAGAACATAAAAAAACCAGAATAATAGAATAACAGAAATAACAATAATAATAGAAACAACCAAGGCCAGCTTCACATATCTCATTCTTACATACTACACACACTCATCCCACGTTCTGGCTGAATGCTTGGGGGAAGAGTCAAGTCTTTAGGGCCTTGCAGAAGGACAGAGGATCAGGGCTGTCCAAATTTTGGGGAGCATGTTCCATTGGATGGGTGCTACAACAGAAATGAATGCCCCCTGGCATCACTAGGTGACTTTGTTTTGTGGAAGGAGCCCAAAACACGCCCTCTCTGCCAAATCTTAGACATACTGTCTAGAAAATCCATGGTTTGGAACTATACATGATGAATAGCATCTGAAAAAGAATGGACTTGTGTGGCTTCTGTCTTGAGTGATCGATTTAGAAGTTTTACATCATCTCTATATTCGTCCTCACTGGCAACTTCTCATTATTTTGCAGAATGAAGAACCCATCTTCTCTAAAGATGGCAGGAAGTTCTTTTTTGTCCGAGCTATTCCTCAGGGGGGACGAGGCGAGTTCTACCATATTGCCATGTCATCATCTCAGGTGAGACTACCTTAATTTATCAGGTGGGTGAGAAGAAGGTGGATATGCATAGTTCTTATGACTGGATAGATTGGCTGGCTCTAAAGTCACACTCAAAATGCCCTGGGGAAATATGGGTTGTAACATTCACGCAGTTACCGCGGGCCTCTCACGAGTGAGGGGAAAGAAGACACCAAACTGATTCTCCTTCGAGGGGGGTGAGAGCGCCCAGACCGGAGTCTGGAAACCTTTTTTATTGAGTACATCAGAGGGCTGGGTTAGTACATCAAAGGGCAGGGTTAAGCATATATACGTCACACTACCTAATACAAGCCCATAACCATATATGGTAATACATGAAACACAAGGGATCATGTGCTCCGATTGAGCACGTGACAAGCTGCGGGGGCTTGCCTCCTGAAATTTGAGGCTTTTCCCCAGGTTGTTGCTGGTACTTTCCATGCTAGCTTCCTTGTTAGTGTACGACTGATTTTACTAGTCTGCACTAACAGAAATGCCTAGCATGTGATGGGGTGTTATAATGCAACAATGGGTCTATCCAAGGCAACAACTTCTGAATATGACTCGAGGTTGTGCAGGAGGAATTCTGTTCATTATTGGTGGATGCTGATAGCACTGATGCCCAGAAGGATTTAAATGGAAACCATCATTTATCACCTAAGCAAAGAGACCAGAAGATATCAAAGGCAGATAATTGTCCAAGTCTCCTTGGATATAGAAGGTTAGACTCATGAATAGCCACCAATTAATTAAGGACATTTGATTGGTTGTTGGGAAATGAAAAGACTCTTCTTTAGATAAGAATACTAAAGGGATGAACTGTAGACAAAGTTAGAGCCACTTCTCTTTAATGAAGACCATTCTTCACCATTTGAGGGCCACCCCATAAGCCAGAGTTCACAATATGGAACTTGCAGGCACCCTGGTATGGGTGTTCCCCCAAAAGGCATCCATAGGACCCCCAAACTAAATAATCTTAAAAAAAAGTATTGGCTGAAATCTTATGAGGTTGAGACTACTGTACTTAGACACACAGACGCCTCTGCCTCTGGGCAGGGCCTAAATGAAGTATACTTGTTGGGACATCAAGTTGGGAAGTATCTCATTAGAAATAGAGGTTTCAGTGGATACTTCAAAGGCTCATTTTTTTAAGAAGGTTAAAATCAGACTAATGATAAGATGGGCTCACATTAAAAAAGTAGGCTTAAAAAATAGAAGACATGGGGACAGCCACTCATTCCTCTTCAGCACAATTTATCTTATTGTTTTGTGAACAAATGGGAAGCAGTATATTTTGCTCCTCGGAAGAGAGAAAAATACAATAAATGCCAAACTAGAATAAATACATGATTACGATTAGTCTCAGTTCATCTGATTTTAGCTATGCTGGGAGAAGATTGAGAACAAATGTATTTTGTTCCCATTTTAATAGAATATGCCTTGTTCACACTTCTGGAATCAATGTAGAAACGGTAACACAATTATTTTCACTTCTCTGACTTTTGCAGTGCAATACACCAATTATAAATACATACAAAAACGTGTATGTTAAGATTTGTAAAGGACAGCCAGGGGTCTATTAGAGTTTAATGTATCAAGGAAGTCCCCCAAGACCTGATTATGTCATCAGGCCTGGGGGTCTTTGGAAACCGGAGACATTCTTAGATGGCTCCACTATGATTGATATGCTGCTCTTTCCATGGGGTTTGTATATTTTAAAATTTAAAATTTTTAAAATTTTTCATAATGTTTGTATTTTAATAATCACTTTTTATCTTTTTATAATGATTGTTTTGACCCATTTGTTGTTTTCTTCAGTTGTTGTATGCTGCCCAGAGTAACTTTGTGTGAGATGGGCGGCTATATAAATGTGATATATAAATAAATAAAATATCAATAAATCAAGAACTCAGTAACTGGTTGATGGTCCTCTGATCTTGTCCAGTAAGATTCAGGTTTTATCTCTTTTTTGGAAAAAGCTGTTGAATTTGAGGCAGAGACGGAGCAAAGAATGGCTGCAGTGTTCTCTCTGCCATTTACAGTACTATTCCTGGTTGTTTGAGAATGTCAGCTCTAAAGTCGAAAGTGATCAGGGTCCGGGAAAATCTGCTTTAGTTTGTACAATAGGGCGCTTGGTCAGATATTTCCATAAGCTTATATTCTTCTTTGTATTCTGGAGTCCTTGGTGCTCTCTGAGCTTGGTTGTTTGCCTGAAAACGTTTCATTATCCAACTAGGTAACATCATCAGTGCTAGTGAGTGTGGGGTTTGCTCCCTGTTTACA
Source organism: Python bivittatus (assembly GCF_059951505.1). Classification (NCBI taxonomy): domain Eukaryota; kingdom Metazoa; phylum Chordata; class Lepidosauria; order Squamata; family Pythonidae; genus Python; species Python bivittatus. The sequence continues at coordinate 7,536,676 of NW_028277088.1, forward strand.
TACCGTAGCTTTGTATTCTGTATTCTGCCTTATTGTTATCAGTACTTTGGAATCAATACACTTGTTCTGATCATTATTCTGATTCTTCCTATATTCCAAGAGGGAGACTATCTGGCACCCCACCTTCAAGCAGAATGGCCTTGAGGTTAGACCTCACCTGTTGTGAAAGCTTAACTTATTGTACCCATTTAGGGAGAAGGTGTTGGGGGACCTCTAATTGCCCCAGATAGGAAAACCCAAGGAGGGACATGGGAGGGTGATCCCCAGGAGAAAATGGATCCTTCCTGCCTTGCTGGTTGTTCCAGGGTAAGTAGTCCTAGAAGTCCCCAAAAGGACTGTTGTATGAATCCTCAAAGGAGCCTTTCACTTTGATCAAGACTTTGAAGACATCTTATAGCATTAAACTGGATGCTTTGACTGTCTAAGGTATGTGTGGTCATGAATGAAAGATATTTCTCCCAAAGTGAACTGGTGGGTGAAGCAGAGTCACCTGTCTTGCAGCTTCCAACTGGAACTTTTCCTTCTCTGCCCAGAGATGCAGCTTCAGGATTGGTCCGGACATCCGGTCAAGGCCAATTCAGTACAGGAAGCAACACACGGCTGATTTGCAAACCCCACTCAAGAAATATATTAGGGAGCTATAGGTTCTAGAAAGAGGTTTCCTTGCAAAAATGCGTCCTTTGGGAAATCTTGCATCCAAAACTGTACATGTTTTGACAGAAGGAACAAAAAGCAGACATGAGAAACTGACAAGGTGTTTTTTCTGTCCTCCACATGGAAAGACCTCGATAGTACTTTGTTTCCTCCTTTGTTCTAGGGGGCATAGTTTAACCATTTCTGGAATAAATTTATTTCAGGCACAGATTCAACCCCACTTATTTACGTGGCGTTTATATTTTTAGGACTGTAGAGGAAGGAAGAATCATAGTGCTATTTTTCACAGTCTGTGGTAGAGAGTTTGAGGGGATGTGTTTGGAAGAAGGTGAGTCCGATCTCCGCCAATAAGGAGTTTTGCTCAGTCTTTCTGAAGTTCTACTTTTCTTCCTTTTCTTAGCAGCCCAACAGCAGCAGTGATAATTTACAGTCTATTACATCAGGTGACTGGGATGTGAGCAAAATTTTGGGCTATGATGAAAAGCAGCATAAAATGTAAGTAATTTTCTTAAAAGTAAAGGAAGCTGACCATTTTTACCAAGCCCCTAATGTCACTGATTATCATGGATTTGAGATTTACAATGTGAGAACCTGGTCAGCGGCCTGCTGAAAGCCAGGAAATGTGTATCTGGTTTACTTTGGTGGATCAGAAAGTCCCAATCTGTGAAATGGGTATACGAATCACAGGACCACTGAAATTATTTCTACTGCATATGGAAGGGGAAGATCTGACTTGGGGGCAGTGGGCCAGCAGCTGAACATGAGCAAGCAATGTGATGAAGCAACTAAAAAGGCTTTCTTAACCCAAGCACTGCATTCAGTTCATGGGAGGTAATGGTTGGTGCTGGAATTCAACCCCACTGAGGAACAATTTAAGGAATGGAGTAAGTTTAGATTCCAAAAGCATTTGAAAAAGACCAAGGGGAGACAAGTTAGTTGTAATCAATACATAAGACTATCATGTGTAAAACGGGGCGGATCACTTCCCTGCTAAAAAGAAGGACAGGTCAAGACCAATAAGTTGAATTAAACGAGGGAGATCCAGACTGAATCTTAGGAGGAATTTTGTGATGGCAATAGATGTTATTTGCTGGAGTTTTTTTAATGACGGCTGGAAGGCCTCTTGTCTGGAATGGCTAGCCAGTGTTGTCCATACTTGGCCACTTTAAGATGAGTGGACTTCAACTCCCAGAATTCCCCAGCCAGCATGGCTGGCTGGGGAATTCTGGGAGTTGATGTCCACTCATCTTAAAGTGGCCAAGTTTGGACAACACTGGGCTAAGCATTCCATAATTTTGATCACGTGACCCTTGCAACTCATCCATTCTTTGATTCTGTGACATTCCGGATACATAAAAATATTAGAAGCATTTCGGCGATATCTTATTTGTCCCTGGATCTTTGTGCAGAACTGATCCGGTTGTCAGAAAAGAGAATTGAATGAATTTCCAGTATTTTTGGTTAAAAGGAGTATTCAAATGCATTGAACTTGTGTCTAAAAACAGGGTTAGTTTCTGGGAGAAGAACGAGAACTGCTAAAGAGGATTCATTGCTCAAACATCAGCAATGCTTCAGCAGCTGTTTAAAATCAGTACAATGGAAATGTTATTTTTCTATCGCTTTTATCAGCATTGAGATTCTTTGGCAGTTTCATCGGACAGCTGGAAAGCCGTGACTAATTTGGAAAGTGTAATTGCATGTGACTATATTTAATTGCTTGATTTCCATGTTATTTTGACAAATGTGTTCAAAAGCAGTTCACGAACACGTTGCCCTCCAATGTGGAACATCTACCTCCAGCTACAGTTTTAGCCAAAGAAATACAAACAAGAGTTTCTGATTACTTTTCAACAGTCAGTATAGACCCACAATTCAGGGAACGTTGAGAAACGAGGAGCCCAAGTGATTGGCTTAATTGAAGAGGTTCAGTGGGAATAAAAACAGGGCAAATCTAAATGAGGCTGTGGTTTAATCACTGAATATCTACATTTTGTCTGCGTGCTTTTTAACAAAAATGTGTTAACAAAATTAACAGAGACTGCAATGGTCAACCTGTCGGCTAGTTTCAGATAGACTGCCGTGTTTTATGTACACCCTGCTTCATTGATGGGGCCCCATTTATGTCCCCAGGCGGTACCCACCTCACCAGCTGAAAGCTGAATACACATTTACATGCACTGAAAAAATACTTGTTTTTTTATTTATTTATTTTACTTATGTATATTTCAAATTTGGACACCGCCCATCTCACGAGGAAGTGACTCTGGGCGGTTTACAGTAAAAACAACAAATAAATATTAGTGAAAATACAATAAAAGTAGGATAAAAGTACAATAAAGCCAAATGCATACATAAATAATAATATCTTCCAAGGTGGTAGTGATTGAAAAGATATTAACATAACATAACGTGATATACCATAATGGAAGACAGAAATGAACACATCTGGGAGGGACTGGGAGAGATCTTGAATATTCCAAATCCAAAATCTTTTTGTTCACTCAACACCCTGCAAGGAGGAGGGACCTAAATCCACCCTCTTTTCTTTTGAAACTCCCAGCCATGAAGACTAGAGACTTGTCTAAGAAAAAGCAACCTAGAATCTAGATTTTTTTCAAGGGACTAAAGCTTTAGAAAATGTTTCTGGCACATAAGAAACTTTTGGCCAGACATTTTTCACTTCTGTTTTAAAGGAAGTTTATGCCTATGGAACTCACAGCAATGAAACGTTAGTCCTAAAAACCTAATTATATGTGTATTTTATTTTAGCTATTTCCTCAGCACAGAAGAGTTGCCAAGGACTCGGCATTTATACAGGTATAATTAGTTTTATGCAAAGAGACAACTTTCTGGTTATGGTTGGGAAATAAACTGTTGCCACTTATACGGTAAAAAATGTTGCTGTCAGCTTCCCAGAGCTTTATTTTGGGAATATCATTATTTATCTGTCTGTGTCTTTGTCATCTTCTTCCTCTTCTTCCCTTTCTTTCCCTCTTCCTCTTTTTTGGAAGGAGGAAGAAAACAAGCACAATAACACAGAATATTTTAAACAGGATAAAATGCATTTTAAAGATGAACAAAATGGCAAGATCCTTCTCTTTTATCTTTAGGAGCGTGTTTTGACATCACCGCCCAATGTTAGGCAGAACAAATGTCTGGTCTTTGCAATACCATAAGCAGATGAGCTGTTGCCAAGAACACAATTCTTGTTTTGCTTGTTTCATTATGCAGAAGAGGTCACACTTATCTGTCATCTTCTGAGATGGCATGTACTGAAGAAGACCTCTTTCTAGGGAGGCGGGTCAATCACCTTCATACTCCACTTGTCAACTATCCAGGTCTCTGGTGGACCCAACATTCAGGACTCAGTGGACTGGGTGTGCCCCAAGAAGGCAATTTCCATCAGAACTCTTGGCTTTTCCATTGTTTTACTCAGACTCTTAATGCAGAGTGATATTATTGTTATTATCAGCCCAAATCAATCCACTCCAAGATGAAAGCCTCTTCACTGAACGTTTTGAACCATGTGCTACCATGCTGGTCCAGTGCAAGTTGGTTGACAGGCTTTTTTTGATGTCATAGTCAAGGGCTGGCTTCTATGCTTAAGAGAGGACTAGAACATGGGTCTCCTCACTCTTAATCCAGCACTTTATCCACTACACCAGTGTTTCTCAGTCTTGACAACTTTAAGATATGTGGACTTCAACTCCCAGAATTTCCGAATTCTGAGAGTTGAAGTCCACATATCTTAAAGTTGCCAAGGTTGAGAAACACTGCACTATACCAAACTGGTTTTATCACTCTTGATGTTTAATGATTGTTGCGTCTTGCCCTCAGTACTTACCTGCTGTCATTTTAGGCCTAGATCCTAGTCTTAATACCATTCCAAAAAAATCCCCAAACAATTTGTTCTATTTAAACCTAAACCTAAAAAAAGCCTCCTCATTGTTCCTCTAGATCAGTGTTTCTCAACCTTGGCAACTTGAAGACGTGTGAACTTCAACTCCCAGAATTCCCCAGCCAGCCATGCTGGCTGGGGAATTCTGGGAGTTGAAGTCCACACGTCTTCAAGTTGCCAAGGTTGAGAAACACTGCTCTAGATCATTGAAGGCATGATTGCAGCTGGTTTGTTCCTATTTCAATTGCATCTAGCCATGGGGAATATATAGAAATATGCCTTGCATTCAGTCAGATTATTCATCCATCTGGCCCAACACTTGTCTCCTTTAGCCTCCCTCACCCCTTGAAATGTATGGGGCTACAAACTCCCAGAATTTGTGGCTTTTAGTTTTTAATGACAATTTCCAGCCCGCATGGATTGCAACTCAACTGGATGGTATCAGGTTGGGGAAGAGCGATTTTCAGTGACCACTGAATTTGGGGCAGGGGTCACCTTGGGGTCTGGATCAACCATGAATACATACTCCAGCCTTCTTCGCTTTTTGAATATTAAGCGTGCATTATTTTCTTCTGTTTGTTTTTGTTCATTTCAGTGCCAGCACCAAGGGGAACTTCAACAGGCAATGTCTCTCTTGTGACTTGATTAACAACTGCACATACTTCAGTGCATCATTCAGCCACAACATGGCATATTTCTTGTTGACCTGTGAAGGTAGGCTTTACGCATAATCACCAAGTTATTTCAGGCTTTTTATAAAAAGGTTAATGCTATACGACATGCAGATTCGTTCAGAAGGAGTTGGGAAAGAAATGACATGCAGATGTAAACAGAGGATTTTAAGAGCATCTACCAAGTCTTTGACCCAGAAAACAAGCATTCTAAAGAGTCCCAAGTGCTTCTAGGATGTGCAGAGTAGATGTAGATTTAATTTGGATTTTGATTTAATTGAAAAAAGGTGCTTCAGAGCACACGGAATGGAGAGATAGGCCTGTCAGGAACTCTTGAAACCATCCATGAGGGTTTTTTTTCCCCAAAGCAGAAGAGAACTGGATGGATGGATGGATGGATGGATGGATGGATGGATGGATGGATGGATGGATGGATGATAGATAGATAGATAGATAGATAGATAGATAGATAGATAGATAGATAGATAATGTTAATTCAAGCTAAGATGAGTAAAGGTTCATGCTGTTTTTACTTAGTTTTCTGTACTTCAATATTTTTCCCTTTGACTATTTGGCCTGAGGAAGTTAACTGTTTAACTCCAAGCCTTATCCATAGCTTACAGACATTGGCTGATCTTAATAAAGGAATTCTTTACCCATACTGTGAGTGATATTCCAATAAACCAATGGATTTACCTTATTTTAGGAAATGTTTCACTTTGCATAAAGGATCGTTCATTAGCTTCCCCTCTCCTGGAATGGCTATGGAAACATAATCAGAAACATTCATTTTTAACTATTTTTAACTAGCATTGTGTTCAAGCATGGCCAAACTCTGGTTAGTGGTTTGTACAGATGGTTTGTCACTCTAAACCAGTGTTTCTCAATCTTGGCAACTTGAAGACTTCTTCCCAGAGTTCCCCAGCCAGCATGGGGAATTCTAAAGTGGAGTCTTTAAACCAGTGTTTCTCAACCTCGGTGACTTTAAGAGGTGTGGACTTCAATTCCCAGAATTCCCCAGCCAGCCAGACACCTTCTGGATCATTGTGCATGAAGAAGGGATCTTTTCCAAATCGTGTGATGTTTGTGGAGTGAAAGGAATAGTTAGTTGTGGCCTTGGGACTGTTTGGGTTCTAATCATGACAGAAGGCTCCTTTTACAGGGATTTGCTGGCCTGGGTATTCAAGGTCATTCTGTGAGGTCAATGCTTGGTGGCTGAGCAATTTGAAAAGCTGCTTTCCAGCTTTGTGGGTACTTTTGTGGGTCTTGGGGATTGGTACTTTATTTTAACTAACTGCATCACAAGTTCTTTCCGTAGGTGGCACTCCAAGGATCTATACTGACCTTGCTTCACTGTTATCCCTGAGAAGAAGATACTTGGTTACTGTATTTGTACATATTTAGGGCAGGACTTTTACAAAACAACATGGCATAACTTTTTGAATTGAGAGGCAGTTCAGTCACAGCCCTGTTCTCCAGTCATTTGAACCCAAACTAAGTAACAGTGGTTTCCAAATGTTCCAGCTCTGCAGAAGCTAGGATTGATTGATTGATTGATTGATTGATTGATTGATTGATTGATTGATTTTACCTGCAATCAAGAGACTCTCAGAGGGTCACAACCTCAACAATAAAACGTTCACAGTGCAAATAATTTGATCTAGCAATGAGTAATGATTGAAGCACGGAGGAAAATCACAAAACAAGCAATCAAAAAGCCATTAAAAATAAAAGGTGACCTCTCTCGCTCCAAGGCCTTCTTAAACAATTCTGTTTTTTTTTATCATTCCCTGAAACCTAAGAAGGAAGAAACTGATCAGATTTCACGGAGGCAGGGAGTTCTTGTGGCATCATTGCCGCCACTGAAAAACATTTGTGAGCCTCCACTCCCCTAATCTCCTGGAACTGAGGCACTATTAATTGAGGAACTCTGGATGGGTCAAATGTAATGGAGGAGACATTCCTGGGGATATCTCAATGCCAAGCCATATAGGGCTTTAAAGGTCAAAAACAGCACATGAAAGCTAATAGGAAGCCAATTCAGGGCCTGATGTACAGGTGTAATGTGCTCGTGTTTGCAAATACTTGTCAACCCTGGAGTAACTAAAGCTTCTATGTGGTCTTCAAAGGTAGCCCCATGCAGTGCGCATAACAGTAATCCATCTGAGTGGGGATGAGGGCGTGACTCATCCGCTGTTGTCGAAGGTGCTACAAGATGTTCTGTGAAGTACAGAATTCATTCAAAACAATGCCCAGGTGCTTAGCATGAAAGACGCCATAAAACAAGGACAAGCAGATTTAGGACTTACAAGCTATGTTGCACTTTTCAATAAAACCCTGAAGTCCACCAGGTGCAAAACTGGAGCTTAAGAACGTGGAAACAAAACTGCAAAACAAGGGGAAGTGGAACTAGGAAAGTGTTTCCTATATTAGAACTAGTCCTTGCACATAAATCCTTGCACAGCCCTGTCTATGCCAACTTCCTGCCAAACTTTCTGAATTTCACTAAGCAAATTTAGGAAGTGTGGAATCTTTGCTCCTTGCTATTATTATATGTAGTATTTAATATGACCCAGAGTCACCATGCTTGAGTGGGAACTTGAACCTGGGTCTTCCCAATTTAAGTCCAACCCCTTAACCTCTTTATTACAAACAAATGGGAGTAAGAACCCTTCCTGATCAGTTGCAGAGTATCTGGGGCAGTGTTCCTCATCCTTGGCCGCTTTAAGTTGTGTGGACTTCAACTCCCAGAATTCCCCAGCCAGCATGGGGAATTACAGCTTAATACAGCTTAAAGCAGCCAAGGTTGAGAAACACTGATCTAGAGAGTTATCAGTAGATTCCTTGCTGATGATTTGCCTCCTTCTGCAGAGAAATTAAGCATTGCAAGGGAAGATTGATAATGGGACACAAACATCTTTGCAGGAAAACTTGTCTGCTGTTCTTGAGTTCTGCTGGCTGGGGATGTTAAAAGTTGAAGCTCAATAAGGGGTAGGGCTGGTCTAGGAGAGAATGACTGGCCCATCATTTTTGGACTACAAAGGGGTCCAGAAGCGCTGGCTTCTGTCTAGGAACCTTGACAGTTGGGGACTGTTGATGAGAATGTGGTCTGGGCAGACCTTTCTTCCTCTCCCTTCCAAGGATGATGATTCCCTGCAGAGAGTAAATATGGTGGAACCAGCTCAAATCAGAAATGTAACTGTGCATTAAGTCTAGTTTCTCAAGAGCAGCAAAGGTTTGTAGTGAAAAAAACTAATCCCCATAATGCCTTTCCCATCAAAAATGGAGGAATTGGAAGGTAACATCTCTTCTGTTCTCAAAGTGGAAAAGACAGATGGGCCAAACTCCTGATTCATGAGTGCAGAGAGGCAGATGTTCCTGTCCTTCAAGATTTAGAGTCTTAAGAAGAGATGTTTCTTTCAGATGTGGTTCCAGCTGGAGTCTTTGTTAAGTTTATTGTTTTCCAATTTTCAAGAGGTCTGTTTAACTTTTATGAAGCCCAATGGCATATTAAGGACAAGGACCTAGGCATTCCCTGGGGGAAAAACACACACACAATTCAAATAGAAAAATAATTTATATTATGCATTTTGAGTATGAACAGCTCAAAGATCAGGGTTTTTTTTTCTTTCAGAACTGTAAATCTGTCACTATCTACAAAATCAAAATCATTTGAGTGTCCTATAGATTTATTTTTAAATAATACTGGGATTTCTTTATTTCCTGTTTTATTTATTATTATTATTTTTAGGGAATAAACAGTAAGACCGCAACCCTCATGTTTGTGAAGCATAACCATTGATCCAACAAGAATGACATGTGTAGCACAAGATTAGAGGAGGAGGAGGAGGAGGAGGAGGGTGGTGGTAGTGGTGGAGGAACAGGGCTAGAGAACTGGTTGGCTGCAATTTTTTGTATGCATGCAAAAGCAGCTTTAAAATTAGTAATAGAATCTGATAGAAGATATACTGTATTTATATTTACATGCATATTTCCTAAGAGCAAAATATAGGATCCCCCCACTGTGTAAGAAATGCATATTCACATTAGCAAGGCTGTATTTCTCTGGGGATTTCACTAATTTTCTGCCTCTCCACTTTCAGTTTCCCTCTGCCAGCTCCAGTGGAAATACAGGTAGTCCTTGACTTACAACCATTTGTTTAATGACCATTTGAAGTTATGACAGCACTGAAAAAAGTGACTTACAACCAGTCCTTGCACTTACGACCATTGCAGTATCCCCGTGGTCGTGTGACCAAAGTTCGGGCACTTGGCAATTGGCATGTATTTGTGATAGTTGCAGTATCCTGGGGTCATGTGATTGCCATTTGCGACCTTCCCAGGGGGCTTCCGACAAGCAAAGTCAATGGGGGAAACATGAGTTGCTTAATGGCCATGGCAAAAAATTGTAAAATTGGACATGACTCACTTAATGACCACATTGCTTAGCAACAGAAGTTCCAGTCTCAACTGTGGTCATAAGTTGAGGATTACCTGTACCACCAAAACGTGAGGGGACCCCCAACTGCAGATAAGCCCTCATGCAGCCCCTCTCTGCCAATGGAAGAGTTAAAAAATGTACATTATTCTTCTGGACTCAGGAACTTCAGAGACGTCCCTGTAGCTACAGTACAGAAGTAGCTTGTCACAGCCTTCTTCCAAGAAGTTTGTATCAATTCCCAATCTAGCATATGGGATTTTTTAGTAGTCTCCCAACCAAGTACTTGTTAAGTTCTGTGGCACTTAGCTTTGAGGGATCAGACAAGATCAGATTGCCTACTGGAGTGAACCGGGGAATTCTTCTATCCTATTTCTAGTCCCTCTAGCTGATTGATCTAAATGTCTTTGGTTGGGTAGTAGGTCTCCCCACTCGTAGTCCAGCACTTTACCCATTGCACCACCCTGACTCTTGGACTGAGAGAGAGGGAGAGAGGGAGGGAGATAGATAGATAGATAGATAGATAGATAGATAGATAGATAGATAGATAGATAGATAGATAGATAGATGAATCCTTCTAATTTATAGCATGCTTTTCCTTTGATGTTCCAAGAGTTGGTCCATCCAAGCATAATTACAGATGAAAAACTGGAATTTGGACTACTTGAAAGAGCAAATAAAATACTATTTTGTCAAGGTCTGCTGAACCCTGATTGGTTTCTTCCACACTTCTTCCCACTTTAGTCCTTTTCTAACTTGCAAAATACATCCAGAGACAAGACCAGTCTTCTCCATCTGGTACACTCCAGCATTCCTCATCTCAAGTGAGCTGTTCCTGATGCTTTAGATTCTGCACTTGTGTTACTTCAGAGCCCCACATTGAATTGGCCAGATGTGGCCTCTGTAAAAAAGACTTGAACGAAGCAAGGAACAAACACTTCCACTAGGAGAAGACCTACGAAGTCCAGATTAATCTTTTCACACTTGGGATTCTTCTTCATACGTTCAAAACGCTTGACTGTTAACAGCATCGACCAGCATCTCCTAGCCTGGTGCCTTCCAAAAGTCTTGTAGTATCTTGCCCATAATCCCCAGCCAGTATGGTGAATAGGAATTGTAATCCAAGCCCGTTTGCAAAACAACAAGCTGGGGAACAGTGGCATACACAGACTAGATGTCTGTTGGCAATGATTTATCATGCAAAAATAGGAACGCCTGGGAAGCTTCCAGAATAATGTGATATGAAAACAAAGAAGTCTATTTTATTTTATTGTTTTATTTTATTTCATTATTTTATTTCTTTGTTGCTTGTATATATCCAGGAGGTCTGCAGAAGAGATTTGAAAAAAGTCAAGATTGCAGTGGAGACCCACATGAAAAAGGGGCAGGATTGCTCTTGAGGTGTTTGACCCCATCCCCCTGCAGCTGCCCCTGTACAACGCTATGGAGCTGGGGCTGGGATGCGAATACCTTCAAGGCTCAGAAAAACCATTCAGGACCTTTAAAAAAAAAAAAAACTATCTGTGATCACCAGCAAATGCCAGGAACATTTGTCTCTGTTATTGACTCTGAGAATACTCCTGGCAAGACAGACCTTTTAATTACAGCCAGGGACTGAAAAATGCTCCTGGCGTCTTTGTTTATTACTATGATAATATGGCCTCCATTTATGAGATTTCAATGCATTACGTGATCCATAATTCATGGTCTAGCAAATAAAGAGATCCCGGAAGCCATATGCTGGGGTGGGAGGGGAAAGGGGGCCGGGGGGCTGCTATTTCCAATTATCATCCCCTTGCAGTATGCAGGGCTGTCTGACACCCCCCCCAGCTGCTCTCTTAAATCATTCATCACTGCTGGAAAGATACTGTGATGGAGACTGGAGACCATTGTTTTCATTGCTGCGTACGTAGGAAAAAATTTGCTTTCCTGAAATTACCTGAAGGTATTTGAAGAGGAGGAAGAAAAAGCCTCTTTTTTTTTTCTTTTAACCATTAAAATTTTTTAAAAACCCACCTTCTCACCTTCTTTTTTTTTTTTTTTTTTAACCTTTCTCACATTTAGCTGTGTTTTGGTAGTTATCCCGGAATACTGATTATTCATGATTTCTGTCGGCTTTATTTTAAAGCAGACACGCAGACACGCACACAGAGTGCTTTGGAAAGGCAAAACAGGATTTTCCAAACACATGTGGCAATTTTAAATATTTCCATTGGCTCCGGATCTAAGTGGGTGATGATGCGTTAAGATTTTGTTAGTTTCACCACGAATGGCTAGAGAACAGCATTGCTTTCAAACAGCATCATTGCAATGGGGCCAATGACAGCAAAATGCTACAAAAAATGTGAAAAGATTGGTTAAGTATCTTTATATTGTGGTTCCGTTATGTGACCTGGGGGAAAGGGACCAGGGAGAGAAGGTCAAGCAAATTAAACAATTTTAACACCATTTCTAACTATTCATCAGTCTTTTAAGTGATGCAGACAAATTAAACCAAACTTTCTTTCCCTGATTGCAATTCCCTGATTACCGCCAGCGTGCCTGAATAGGAAAAACTGTCATTTTGTATGTTCTGGTAGTACAGATTTACTTTTCTGCATGCATCAAAGACAGCATCACTTCAGATACTTTTGCACGTATATTAAAGTGTGGGAAATGGGAAGAGAGTCAATCATTGGATCCGAGAGAGAAAAATATATTATTGATTGCAAGGTTACATTCATGTGGAAGTAACATATATGTGTACATGCAAAGCGTTGTGCATTCCCAGTGTTTAGAGGTGTTGGATTTGCCTTTTGCTCAGGAAACGATAACTACGTGAATATTTGCAAAGAACATTTATTGCAGTATGGCGGAACAGTGTTTTGAAATGGCTGCGTTCACACCAGATGACAAGTTTGATTCCTTTTAAACTTCCTTGGTAATTTTTTGTCCTGGCTTGCCCTGAGTTTCGCATAATGGTCTGTGCAGAGGCAGAAAATGGGTTGTGGTGTGAACACAGCTATATAAAAGTGGGATGAAGAAAGAAGATGCAATCTATAAGATCTCAGGGGACCCTACAAAGGTTTTTAGAAAGATCCCGTACAGAACAATCCATAATAATTTGCTCAGCTGAAAGCTTTTATCTGGAATAAGGCGTTTTTTATCATGTAGCATTCTTCTGCCAAATTGGGAAGAAAAGAGCTTGCTGCTCTTGGGAAAATATCTCCAGTACTTTTTCCAGACTCAAAGCTTCCTCCCTCCCTCCCTTTCTATCCTTCTCTCTCTTGTGAGAAGACCCCAAAATTCCTTTTCCTTCTCAGCAATTTGTTGATGGAGCAAACTGAGGACCCTTCCCACTGATCTTAATGGAAGCCTGGATGTCCAGATTCTATACTTGAATCTTCATTGATCAGCATTGTTTCCCGGGCTCAATTCAAAATACAGGTGGTGGCCTTGGAAACAATAAATACTCTGACATCAGGGTACCTTGTTTTTATGAAGTTGCCGGGGGCATCTGCAGGTTGGGATAAAAAAAGTCAAGTTGGCCACCACAACTCCACAAAAGTCCACTCCTTTTTTTACATGTAATCCAACGCTCATAAAAAGAGGTGAGATTTCAATCACACTGTTCAATCACACAGGCTACCATGTTGATTCCCCTCCCATGAATACCCCTGAAAGCTGCCACACATTAGGACCAACATTAGCACTAAAAAAACCCAAACTGTTTTTCACTGTTGATTATTCCAGATCCTTTGCTTATCTGAAATTAGATTTCAGCTGAAAATTTCCCCCAGTTCTGCTAGATCTTATTGAGGTAGAGCAATGTTGTTGCCTTTCACTGCATTTTCGTATTTCAGGAGATCATCTCAAGCACTCAAGTAACATCTAAGAAAAGGAATAATAAAATTCCTCCTCCTCCTCCTCCTCCATACTCTACAGATTGTGCTTCATTATCCCCCATATAGCTACTGCAGAATACAAGAATAACCTTGATAATGAACACTTTCTCATTAATAGGAAATGGAAATTAGAATTACTTCATCAGTCAGATGGAAAAAATGTAGTATTTCTCTGTCACTATCAGTACCACGTAAATAAGGAACTTGCTTGAAATGAAAAAAGGAATAAACATCTTAATATATTCTCTTTCTAAGAATCTGGGATGACTTGTCTGAAAATGTTTTCTACTTACTGGAGAAAATTGTAGACTTGTTCCATCTGGTTATTTACATGCTCTGTCCAGGAAAAAAATGCAAAGAGCCATCTGACATTGTCAATTGAAAAACATACAGTGAAAATCCCACTGAAGTGACATTTCCTATTTTTGCTTGCCAATTCTTATCAACTCCAGTGAAAGAAATAATGGTCAGGGATGGGGAGAACTGTAAAGTGACAACATCTGGAGGGTGAGAAGTTCCCTATACCTTCCATAGATTGTCCCATGATAAATAATTAACTCATGTGTTTAAAACCTTGTTCATTTGCACTTTAGCAACAGACAGCTTGGAGAACACTTAAAACACTTTACCCATGTTTTTGTATTCAGACTTACTTCTTAATCGTGAGGTCTAGTGTTGTTTTAAAATTGTCTGAGAAGGCACAAAGCCTTTGTGTCTAGAGCAACTATTAAATATACCTGTCTGTATGTTCTCCATGTGATCTGATGTACTCAGAGAATCCACCCCTTCAAAAGTTCTGTTTTAATTTCAGAGTCCTCAATGGATGGTAGTAGAGAAGAAAATGTCTCCCATAATTTCCTGAAAGTAAGAGCAGTTTGATAATGGAACCAATTACCTGAAGGACTTCCTTCACTGGATGTGTTGAACCAGAGGGTAGACAAACCTTTGCTGATATTATTAAAATCAGATTCCTGCACAGAGCAGGGGAATTGATTCAATGCCACTTTCCAAGTGTTTGGTCCAAGAACCATCCATGTGGCTTAGGGCTTTGTAAAAATTTGTGACACTTAAATTCTAGAGGTAAGCTTTCCTGAACCACCAGTATGGTGAACTAGTAGTGTTGGTCACTAGCTGTAAGAAGGCAGATTATTTCTTTCACCTTACACCCATTATTTTATTTTTAAAACACCATACTTACATTGATTGAAGAATCAGATTCTGTGAAAAGCAGCTTCAGTTAAGAAAGAGAGGTCATTCACACCCTGATTTTCTATCGAGGTGATATCATGAGCCCACCTGCCTTCAAAATCCCCAGAACTGGTTTTTGCTGATCTTGATCTGGGCAAGAAAACTGTCTATCTGAACCAGATATTTTGAATCAATGGGCATGTTTGGAACGTAGCAAGCATGTTATGAACATTTTCACAAAATGATCCTTAGGATGGGTGTCTCCAATCACAAAACCCCATAGACAAAGCACTGGGTTAGAGTCACACTCAATTTCATTTTCAAGGAATGTCTCTGGAGTCTATATAGAGTTGTCTTGCTTTGCAGTATTCTTTTTTTTTTAATTAAAGAGTCTTAAAAAATAAAACTGGGGAGAGCAAAGGAACATGGCATGTGCAAGGAACATGTTGAGCACCTTGTTAGGGCTTCAGGATCCAAACAAGTGTTCTTGACATTACTTAAACAGCTAGCCCCACAGTCAGATAATTCAGGACTATACGTTCCCTTCCGTTGACCACAAAGATGCCTTCCTCAATGCATTCTTTCATTCTCTTTTCATATGTTACTCTAGTAATCAGCACCTTTTGGGGTTTCAAGCCACATTTGGAACTTACAAACATCTTGAAGGTGCTCTCGCAAAATGGGTGCCACGGGTGAGCTCAACTCACCGATTAACCAGATGGCTGCAATACATACGTGTCTATTTGAATTTATTCCAACATAGCCTGTCCTGTTCAGGTTTCTGAAGCACTTTACTTTGTGAAGCAGCGTGGAGGCATTTCTGATTGTAGTGTCTGGGAGATGGTGTTTTTTAGAAAGAAGAGCAACATCAGAGGAAGTCAGCGGGTAGCAGCGCTTAGAGAATAATTAATATCCAGTTAGAAATGTTTGCACTCTTAGAGCTTTATTTTGTCTTTTACGCAATGCATTATCTGAGAAGTATAATCCTTTGTGTCATATAAATAGCATGGTATTAAAATAATCTAAAACAAATTATTTTAATTGTGTTTGCACTAATTAAAATATTGACAAATTAGAGAAGATGAACCAAGTCAGTGCTCCACTGGGAGAATCTGTCTATCTTGCATGTTTTGGGCTGGTGGCTATTAATTATCTTTGGGCAACTTAGATCGGCTTTCCATTTAATATAAACCTTGGTTAGCTCCAAGGGATTTAGTATCTAGCTCTGGATATTACTTTGGATGCATTTTCTTAAATCTAATGTGTTTCCTCCTCCCTGTTTTCAAGGTCCACGAATTCCAATGGTGACTGTCCACAGTACAGCTGATGCAGAAAGTAAGTTGTGGCAGGATAGCTGGGCCTTTTCAGATCACAGCCTTTGGGGGACCTTTGAGAAGAAAGGCCACATGGCCAGCAGAGATCAAAAAGCAGAAATATGTCCCAAGTTCCAATTAGTAAAAAGCTAAAGAATATGTATTGGTGTTAGTTTTATCATGTATGATAAACGTAGAGAAACTGGAGCAATAGAATGGCACAACTGCTCCCTCCCATACATAAAGACACATGCTATGTATCTGATATCATATTCAATGGTTTAAAGCCAGCAACCTATGTGCATCTGAGAATATGGTGCCTTACCTATGAAAGTTTAGAGGACAAACATTTGGGTTTTGGAATAATGCTGAAGCAAAAATGGATAGGTAGGTTGCAGGAGTATTTTATTTGCTTGCCTGTAAATAACCTTGTTTGATCACTGTTCATGCTTTTAAAAATATATGTAAGGAGGTTCAAGGTGAAGAGGGAATCCAACTTTTTCCATACAGCACCAGATCTGGTTAAAAAAAAGTCTGTAGGCGGAAGAAATACAAGTGTATTGGGTATGTTTTACATATCCCAAATGTCTAATTTTGCAGTGAAAATTCAAAGCGGGTAGACCAGTGTTTCTCAACCTTGGCAACTTCAAGATGTGTGGACTTCAACTCCCAGAATTCCCCAGCCAGCAAGCTGGCTGGGGAATTCTGGGAGTTGAAGTCCACACATCTTGAAGTTGTCAAGGTAGAGAAACCCTGGGGTAGACATTCAAAACCAGAACTGCATTAGAGGCAACATATTCTGGGAAAGAGAGAGTTGGTTGGCCTTATCCAGTTAATAAAATAAATAAATGCCTACTTACAGGCTGGCAGTGCTGGAGAGCAGAGAAAGGAGGCAAGGTCGAGGAAGGGCAAAGAATGCATGTTGGGAGAGACAGAGAATGAATGAAAGGTATCAGTGGATAGAAACAAGCTTTCCCCAATGGCCTCATTTTGTATGTGATTAAGGACGTCAATGGTCTCGCTCATTATGCAGGAGTCTCTTGCTGTAATGGATAAAGGGAACCGTTCTGAGCTCCGCTTACTCCCAAAATAGTTCTATTCCATAATAAGAGGCCACTTTATGGGAGCCTTCTACAATGATCTGATAACTATAAATCCCACCCAATATTACTGCCTGCTTATATTTAATTAAGAACTGGTTGCCTGCACAGTGCAGGCAAGGATTCCCTGTGGGCTGAAGGTTGGGAGATGCATTCAGAAATCTCTAGGATATCTGTTAGCCTTTCTTGTTTCTTCCTCTCTGTCCTTGCTTTCTGTGGATGCAATTATAGGAGCAAACAGAACGGCTGGTCTCGTGTCCCAGGCGGGCCAGCCTCTTTGTGCTGATAAAGCTAATTGGGCAAGCCATAATTAAATGAGGATTCTAACATGCAATCAAACTTAATAGTTGATGCTTTGGCGTTTTTGTAGGGGTGATGATTTCCACCAAAATGAGAGGGAGCTTTTCAGGAAGAAGTTTAACATTGAACCATGACATCTTCCAGCTGAAATCTCTACAAGGAGAGAAAATCAGTATTTGGAATTGGCTGATTTTCGTGATGTGGCCTCATGGAGGCAGACATATGGGCTGCGGATAAGCGGTAGAAGAGTCGTCCTTGTAGGAGGAAAAGGAATCAATATTTCCCTGCCTTATAAGGAAGCTGATGCATAAACAAATTCTCACAAATGCTCCATTAGCTCTCTAACTTAACCATCCAATATATAGAAATATATAGAATGAAGTCTTTGTTGCTCCATCACTGCTTCCCTACTTGTGTACACCTGTAAAAGGATGCCATTCAAGTAGAACTGTTGGACCTAATTTGGGGCTCTTCTGTGAAGAATAACAGATGGTTCTTCTTCCCAAGGCTTAAACCTGTGGTGGGAGGGATTTCCAATCCCAGAGAGAACTCCTCTTGTCTTTACTTCTTCAAGCTCCATCTCCCTAGTTTTCCAATGTCTCATTTATGTCCACTGACATCTATCCATTACTCTACTATCAGTATTCTTCACCTAGTTGTTGTGAACAACTGATCCCATTCCTTGAATCCTTCTACCTTCCCCAGATGTCCATTTTTAACCATGGTAATGCCAAAATAACCAAACGTGTTGTGATGTCTCAATGTAAGCTTCCTCCTTTTGTACTTGCATTGGAGTGTAATTTTGTTTGGGGCAGTTTCACAACATGCATTTCATCACCTGCCCACTGCATGGTTATTTGTACTACTTATTCATCTATATGCATAGCATATGGACATCAGTCAAGATTGGCTAAGGGTTGCCATTTAGCAGAACTAGTAAGAATAATTCTTGTATTAATGTATTGTATTGATTTATTTAAAGCATTTATATCGCCACCCAACTCAGACAATGCAGTTCTGGGTAGCATTCAATAAACCAGTAAACAAAGATATCAAAAGCAAAATAAACAATACCAACTAACAACAGAAATAAACAATCAGTGATTGAGAACTCAAATCTATTGCACACTTCTGGATGGGCACTCTAATCATCCTGAGCCAAATGTCCAATGTTTTCACTGCCTTTCTAAAGGCTTGCAGGGTTCAGGCCAACCCTATGTCTGGGGTAGATCATTCCAGAGACCTGGTGCCACCATGGAAAAGGCATGACTCCTAGGTCCCATAAGATGACCTTGTTTCAAGGATGAGACCCCAACATGGCCACTCTGTTGGATTCTGCGAGTCAGGCAGATGCCATTGGGAGGTCCCATAAATAATCCAGTCCCATGCCATGTAGGGGTTTAAAGGGGATAACCAACACCTTGAATTGTACCCAGAAATCTATAGGAAGCCCGTGCTGCTTGCAGAGTAAAGATGTTATGTGGGTATATTGAGGAATGTCCATAACTACCATCCAGAAGCCAACTGTAGTTTTCAGATGGTCTTCAAGGGCATCCAGAATTCTAGGGGAAAGACTGTCAAACAGTATCTAGTTCCACTGGTAGTTCAGCTGTCTTCCCAGACATATATAGCAGAATCTCACGGCCAGCTCTAATATCCAAGAGTCTACTGTTGGACAAGGACATCAGTGATGGCAATGGCCAATACCATGGACAAGGCATCTCCAAGATCTGCCTTGTGTGAGTCCCGCTGCTGTGACGAGTCAGAGCAATGCATTGAAACAATTTCCTGCGTGCCAAACTCTCCAAAACTGGGGACTGAATCCTAAGAAATGCTGCTGCATTCAGAGCAGTAGAACCTGCTTTCCTGAAGCTGACTCCAGCTTCAAATCTTCCATAACGGAAGTCCTGGGCTTTCTTTCCCTCTTTCTTTGGGTAACGAAAACGATGGTGCTTTTAATCAGTATAATCGGTTAATTCCCTGTGTGATGGGAGATTCTTTCCTGTTTCTTCTTCCAGAACTCTTTGATCTAGAAGTAAATGCCAGAGTGCAGAAGACAGTAGCAGAAAGACAGATGCCCAAGCGGGAATATCTTGATATCAGGATCCAAGATTACAGTAAGTTACTCTGAGTTTTTCGTTGTTGTTGAATTGAGGGCCTGATAATCTCACCTTTTAATTTTAAAAAGCCCATATTCTAGTGGGGCAGCTATAATACATAAATAAAAATTAATATCACTCAAAAAAGGCCAAAACGTGGAAAATCAAATTAGTAAGTTGGGTAGCAGCCCCAGAACAAAAGCAGAAAGTATCAATAGGCTATAACGTAAGAGCGTCAATAGAGATCTAGGAGTCCAACATACAAGAAGTTGGTGTATTCTGATCCCACATGATATGTTAATCAGCTTCCCAGGGCCAATACTCTTATTACCTGTCGGGAATGTCCTCAGGGGGCTCAAAAAAGTTGAGCATGGCCGCAACCATTCATCAAAATCTCACCCTTTTTTTATATGAGTTGTGATGCATGTGAAAATGGATGGGGCTTCAAACACATGGTTGTGGCCACCCTGCTCACTTTTCTGAGCCCCTCCTGCAGACATCCCTGTTATTGTACCGCTTCAGGAATGGGCACAGTAAAAAAATCTGACATCCTTTTGTGATCCTATTGCCCATCCGTAAACCATCTGCCTTGCTTTCTTTCTTGGCACTTGGTTTCTATCTTCCCATCCCATTGCTAGGCCGAAAGGATCTTCTTGGCGGATGGAGGCATTGTTCATTAGTTAAGAAACAGAGGTGTCTGCAGGACCAAACGGTTTTGTCAAAATAATGAAATTGGGCTCATGCTGTCATGACACAAGATCCTCCCTTTCTGTACATGCGTGCGACATCGCAACACTTTTACAGAAAGGATGGGGCTGTTGTGATTTGCTTCCTTCATTCACCAACCCCACCATCATGGACACCTGTGTTAGGTAGTCATTCTTCCAAAGTATCTCTCCCATAAATAATCTGATAGAAGAAACAGATGTGCTTGAGAACCACTGCATCATTGCCCCACTGCAGTTCGCATTTATATTTCATTTGGCGTATTTTTTCTACTTAGCGATAAGATCCCGACAAACCCACTATAAAACCATGTTAGAATAAGTTAGAATAAGTTGATATGAGTTCAGAGAAATCTGTTTCCTGCTCAAAACTCTTGCAGTGATTGAGTTTGTTGTACGTAATCTGTGCCACCTTAACCTTCCACCAATTTAAGCAGGGTATTAGTTTTACGATTACATTTAATATGCGTTGTGATTTCTTCTGCGAAAGATGTGTTGGGGGAGAGGCACCAATCAGGGTTGAATATTTATCCCCTGGCAAAAATTGTTCCCCCCAAAGCTGCTGTTAGCCAAGGAAGAAAATGTTATTCCCACAGTGAAAACTGAAGGGGGAAGGGAGGCAATATTTGAACTGCAGTAAATAGGAGACCAATGCCACCCTCTTTCTTGCATCCCAAAGGCTTTTTCCAGAAAGCCATCATTCCACTCCATTCCTTTCCATCATTCCAATTCCAATCATGTTCCATAATTGTGATTTTAAAGAAAAACAAGGTGCGTTGGATGTAATTCCACACATAATTGGTATCGTAATTTAACTCTTAACCTGTGGACTGGCTAATGGGAAAACCCACAAATACGACATGATAATTATAGTGGACTTTTGTGTCTTTGTGATTCTGAAAGATTTCCAAGGCTAGCTTTCAATGCTTAATCCTATATATCAGTGTTTCTCAACCTTGGCAGCTTGAAGATGTGTGGACTTCAACTCCCAGGATTCCCCAGCCAGCTTGGGGAATCCTGGGAGTTGAAGTCCACACATCTTCAAGCTGCCAAGGTTGAGAAACACTGATATATATTCTGCCCTCCTATCTACATATATGTAGGCATGTTAAGCCAAGAGATCTCCATGTTAACCACTACTACAAACCCATCTCTATTACAAGTCTGATAGAATAATGAATTAGGCCAGATGAGATGAAAGGTACACTAGGAAAACTCATTTAGCTATTTACTGCCTTTCCAATGTTGCTCATTCAAAATTTAATTGCCGGCCCTTTGGTAAATTGGCCCAGCTGTTCACATTTCAAAATCAAATAAAAGTAGGGATAAGCTTGGGAGCAACCTATTGATGCCAGTGCAAATATACATTTAAGAAAAAGTGAAGCACGGTGAGCGGCAGTTCTAGGGCACATTTCTTCTACCCGCCACTTCCATAAAGGCACTTCTTAATTCATCCAATTAAGTCTCCTCTTTTCTTGATTTATATTCATGCAAGGGGCAAGGGAGGTTGCAATCAAGCCCCTGGAGTTTAAAATGCACCAGAAGGAGGCTCGGTCTTAAATCCTTTGGGGGGGAAAAAAAGAACAATTTTATTCCACTCTGGAGAAGAGGGTTTGTATTTTCTTGGCGTTTCTCCTTCCCTGATGCTTTCAAACATGGCTTGGTAAAGCTGGCAATCATCTGCCTGCTGAGAAGGGGAAAACACATATCAGCAGACCCTAATTGCATGTTTGATCCATGACCCAGCGCCTTGGAGAACCCCCCGCTTCAGATTGGTGGCTGTTTTTATATTGCAGTGCCAATTTTCTCTCCAAAAGGATCTATTCTGCTAGGGTGCTATTTGCTATTGTACGTCATGCCATTTTGTTCCCGCTAAAAACTACCCGAGTGTTGCTAAAAAGAAAAAAAAAAAAAGGTTGTTCATTAGAATGGTGGTCCTCCTGTGCTTAAATGGTTTCCCCCTTCTTTCTTCTCTCGCCTTCTGTATGCAGAATTGCCACTGCAAATTTCAAAGCCAGCCGTTTTCACGGAAAACACGCATTACCCATTGCTCCTCGTTGTGTGAGTAACGTTATCAATTGTATAATTTCCCAGTTATATCCAGCAATGCCTAGCCAAGACTTTGCTAGTTGTGAAAAGAGGTCTCTCAGAAGCATGAGCGTTCAGCTTCCTGACGACAGCCAGATGAGGATAGAAGGGTAGCAGATATGGAGGCTGCTTTTAGAAAACACAAGACAGAGTTTGCTGTTTGCAAATGATATGTTTTAAGCCAAGGCACAAAACAAGGACACACCACAACAGAATATGGTATGTTTGTGTTTGGTTGGGGGGTGTTATGTGAACCCAGGAATCAGAGTTCCTAATGTTGTTTCTTTGCTTAGCATTACATGTTGGGACACAGGCATGTGTGAATGCAAATAACATGCAGGAACTTTGGCCATGCTAGCCAGGGAGCCTGGAGGGCAAAGGGAGGCTTTCATGGGGTCTAATACAAGAAGATGTATCCCTCAGGCTAGATCGGTGGGTTTTCTGGCCTCTCTAAGGACCTTCAGGATTACTATGGGAACTCTCTCTCTTTGCTCGTAGCAGAGCCAGGTCTGGTCTGCATACATTCTTGGGTTCCCAGGAGGGATTGGTGGATCAAAAAGTCAAGATGGCACCGGCAGTCACGCAATTGAAGCCCCACCCCTTTTACACGCATGACGTGCATGTTGCATGCAAACCAGGAGCAGGACTTTGATGCCACGGCTGCCATCTTGACTTTCTTTACCCCTCTCCCCCTGTTGGATGCCCTTGTGGCCCATGCTTGCTAGTTTTAAAAAGATCAATAATAAATCAGCTAGCTCTGTTGCATCCGGCCTTGGCACACGTCCTAGGCCGAGGTGTTCACAATAAAATGCATAATGCACTGCACTCCTTAAGCTTTGTGGTAAGGATGGGGTCCTATTTTAGCCTCCCCTATGTTAAAATCTCTCTTGGCAAACGATTTTGACTCTTGTATGTATAGTTTCCTGGTCAGTTTCCTAGCATTTCCTGGGAACACCTTGATGGAGCAGGCAGGTTTAGAAAGAAATGTTCACCATCCCCACCGTACTTTTCTTGTAAGCAAAGAAGAGAACAGCCATACTGCTAGAATATGTCCAAGTGTCAGCAAGTCTGAAGGGAGAACAAAAGCTCTTTCACAAAGCCTGCTGTTTGCATCACATCAAAATTCTCTCTGGGGAAATGTGCTTCATTATGCAAGTGCTCAGGGAAGATTGGTGTTCATCAAGCTAACAACCCTTGATTAGGACTGCCTCAGAATGAGGAAGCATGGCTGGGGTGGGCCCTAAATAAATGCAGATCAGGTCAATCACACACATGTATGCACATACAGTCATGTATGTTCTCCAACTGGGCTGGAGAAGATGTTCTTCTAATAGAGGTGAATATGTGTAGCTCAGGGCTGAACTGTGGAGTTCTTCTACCACCACAGAGCTACCAAAAAGAATGAGGATGAGTAACACGTTTGGCTCTTTTTTTCTTTTTGCAAATAAATCCATCCCCCTTGCCAGTTCCTGCCACATTTGCTTGATTTCCTGGTGGGTGAGAGGATTTGGCTCAATTTGTGGTTTTAGACTTAAGTTTAGAGGTGAGATTCTGGCCACATCTTGTAAACCTCCCTGACTTCTCAAACACATTTTAAGAGTTTGTGTGGTTTTATCCTGGTGTTGTACTGAAGTTCACAATAGGAAGAGTTCTCCTGTACTAGAGCATTGTTCCCACAAATTGTCTCCCTAAAGATGCTCATAAGAGTATCGATGTGGGCATCAACCCCAAACTTCTGCGTTTGGCCAGACGAATAAACTTTAAGCAGTTGGTGTTTTGAGGACACTTTGGACTGACCTGATGTTGCAGACTGTTTTAGAATATTTTTGATTACATGGTTTAAGAAGTTGTTTTAATTAGCAACAATATGTCTTCTGTTGTTTTTTTAGTTTTGCTTTTCAAGCTAAAACAGAGATCAAACTGACTTTACTTGTAACATTCTTATTGCCTTGCTAAAGATCTTCTTCAGCATCTGACGCCAATATGATCGTCTGTGCTTCTCTTAACATAGCTCGCAGCTGCCCTAAAGAAATAAAAAATTGACAGTCTAGCTTGACAAGAAAAAATGTAGAGATATATCCTAAATAAGTTGCATCATAAAATGGCTCACTGCCTGTTTTCTAGTCCTGGGGGAAAATGCTTTCTGGCATTAAATGAATAGGCAGCAAGATGCTTCTATTCCTTGTGTCTCTGCATAAAATCTCTAGAGTTGGGATTTAGGGAACAAAATGTAGAGAAGTCCTATGATTAGCACCTGCCAAAGGTTAGCAGAACCAGCCAGAGCATCTAGGACAACCTTCCATATCCTACAGGAAGGGTAACGGACAGCAGTCTTCAGAAAAATGAAAAAAATGGAAAAAAAAAACAATTGCAGAGTCATCACTGAACCTCTGGGGAGAACTTTCATGCCTGGAGATGTTGTGGAGCACAATCATCTCTTGCTCCCCAGAAGCAGAACAGGGAGGGGGCAGGGGTTGCAGAGGGAGAGAGTCAGACAGAATTCAAATTTGGGAAAGAGAGGCTCACAGACTAAGTGAGAGGCAGCCAGCTATCTCTAGAGCTTGCAGATCCTGCATGAAGCAAGATTAGACTTGATCATCTAAGTGGCCTCTTCCAACTCTCTAGCATTCTATGGCATTCTACAAAAATAGCGCTGGTGACTTTGCATAGAGACGTGCATGAGCTTCCAGTATGTAGAAAGCATTTTTCTCCAAAGAAATGCATCAACTGCAATGTTACACAGAAGCAGAAAAACATAAACGCAAGTGCATTCATTATTAGGAATCTAATCTATTTTAGTATAGTCTCTCCTATTCCACTGAAACTGATGAAATATTTTCTCATCATGTTTTTCCTGTATGTCAGGATTTTTGCATGCAGAGCCTGCCCTTGCCACTAGAGTATTTCCCCTTCTTTTCCTGGGGTTTTTCCTAACTGGTCCTCCAGAACCTTCTCCCAGGCCCCCAGCAATATCACTGAGTTGCTCTTGCTTTGTTCCTGTTTCAGGGATGGGACTCCTGGCACCCAGAGTGTAACAGAAAAGTTTGAAGTGAACTGGGAAAGTGTCATGGTCAGCTCCCACAGTGCCATCGTGGTGAAGTTTGATGGACGTGGAAGTGGATTTCAAGGGACCAAACTATTACATGACATTAAAAGGAGATTGGGCACTGCTCAAGAGAAGGACCAAACAGATGCTGTCCGGTGAATGGCCTAAACTTACTGAAATTGAATTCGGTCACTAGTTGTATATTTAACGTTCTTACAATGATTTATTTAAAAAATGCTAAATTCCAATAGAAGAGAATATCTGTAGCTCAGGGTTGAACTGTGGAGTTCTTGGTGCTCTCTGAGCTTGGTGGTTTGCTTGCAGACGTTTCATTACCCGACTAGGTAACATCATCAGTGTGAGTGAGTGTGAGGTTTGCTCCCTGTTTATGTATAGTAATTTGCCCTGCTAGTGTTGGTGGGAGTGTGGTTTTCTCCTTGGTATTTCCTTGATTAGGATATTGATTTCTGCTTAATTGTTTGTCTGGTGTTAATCCCTGCTTATCTGGGTGTTGGTTTCTGGAGAGGATGTGTTCTGGTCTTTTTGTTTCCTTCTTAGCTTCCTTATTGTCTCTTTTGAATGGTGTGTAAATGTGGTTAACTCTATGTGTCTATTGTTGACCAATGTGTCTGAATGCCAGGCTTCCAGGAATTCCCTAGTGTTTTTGGATTTGGCTTGGTCTGAGATGCTGACAGTTTCCCAGTTGAAACTTTGGTTAAGTTTGTCCCTGTATTGTGAGATTAAGGAGTTTACATCCTGTCTTCTGACTGCTACTTGGTGTTCCTGGATGCGCTCTGCTAGTCACTACCATAGTTTCAACTGGGAAACTGTACCCTAATCAAGGAACTACAAAGGAGAAAATCACACTCC
Source organism: Python bivittatus (assembly GCF_059951505.1). Classification (NCBI taxonomy): domain Eukaryota; kingdom Metazoa; phylum Chordata; class Lepidosauria; order Squamata; family Pythonidae; genus Python; species Python bivittatus. The sequence continues at coordinate 7,562,950 of NW_028277088.1, forward strand.
CACCAACACTGGCAGGGCAAGCTACTGTACAGAAACAGGGAGCAAACCCCACACTCCCTAGCACTGAAGATGTTACCTAGTCAGGTAATGAAATGTCTGCAAGCAAACAACCAAGCTCAGAAAGCACTAAGAACTCCACAAATACTAAATTATTTGTAATTTTTGATAAAGGCAATTGGAGTACCAAAAGGCAACCAATGAGCTCAAATGTACAAGTGTAACCTCTTCCTTTTGCAATCTGTGCTTCTGTATATCAAATGGAAACTGGGCCTGTGCTACAGTTAACAGTAGTTAGCTTGAAAATAATCAAATCTTCTTTGTTTTCTCTTCCAGTGCAATGCTGGAAAAGATATATATTGATAAGAGTCGAGTTGCTGTGTTTGGAAAGGTGAGTGCCCTTGGAATTGCTACCTTCAGCTCTGGTCTTCTCCAAGATTTTGATCTGCAGTTTGATGGACTATGTCTAAGGTTTATGGTGAGAGCCAGTTTGGTGTTGTGATTGAAGGCACTTGGCTAGAAGGTGGGAGGCTATGAGTTCTAGTCTCACTGTAGGCTTTGGGCCAGTTCCCCTCTCTCAATCTTGGAAGAAGGCAATGGCAAACCCCTTCCAAAAAATGTTGTGGCCCTTAAACCTTGCATAGAAATATGCACAGACATGCACAGGGGTATGTAAACTTACAAAACAAGGAGGGCACACCCCATCGGATGGCTGCAAGGTCTCCAGTAGAGCTGCCAATGGGCTGCATGCAGGTTGAAGTTTTTGCCCCACTGCATTGAGACCAAACACTTGTGGCACTTGTCCTGCAGGTGAGCCTCCAAAAGACATGAGATCAGGCCTCAAGTAAGAGTTAACTGCCCAGTTCTGGCTGACCACTGGGTAGGGTGGAAGCAGAGCCAAAGAAAATGAGAAAAGAACCCAGTCAGAACATGGAGATGAAGTTTGCACTCCCTTCTTGGGACTATGGTATTCCAAGGTCCCAGGGAACGATTTACCAAAGGCATTGCCACTTCCTAAGTATTCAGAAAGGGGCAGCCCACAGCTCTGCAGAGCATGGAAATATAGGGCTACTTGATTCCCCCCCACCCCCATGTACCCACTTTCATCTGTTTTCCTCTTCTCTTTACATCTCAGGATTATGGTGGCTACTTAAGCTCATACATCCACTTTTCTGGAGAAGACAATAAGGGCCCAACCTTCTCGTGTGGAGCTGCTCTCTCCCCCTTGACGGACTTCAGATTATATGGTAAACTCCGATCTCACGGGGTTGATAGGAATAGAAGCCTGTCTTTCAGGGTACAGCGTTGAATCTTAGTATTCTGTTTTCTAAAGCAGGTTTCTACTCCTTAAGGTTGCAAAGATGAACATTAAAATATGCGGGCCAGGCATGTGAAATGTCACGGGTGGAGGTGTTGTGCAGAGGCTAAATAAGGAAATTGGCTAGAACTTTAGAAGATACTCACATAGTCACAAGTATTCATCTACATGCTTTGGAAATCTGGCTAGCTTTGGACAGCTTGCAATTCAGGGTGAACTGGGGACAAGATAAAGCCATTGGAACCAAACCCGTTAAGTTTCAGAGTACAATACCCTGTGTTGGGAAACCAAATGTGGCTCAAATCTTCAGTACTTTTTCATGATTGGTCTGCTTTGACACTGAAGTGCTGGTCATGTTTTCCAACTGTGCTCGTGAGAAGGCCCTCTTGGTGAAGAACGCCTTGTTTTGTTTTTAATAATTTTTGAAGAAGAAGGGGAGGGGAGGGGAGGGAGCGGAGGGGAGGGGAGGGGAGGGGAGGGGAGGAAGGAAGGAAGGAAGGAAGGAAGGAAGGAAGGAAGGAAGGAAGGAAGGAAGGAAGGAAGGAAGGAAGGAAGGAGGGAGGGAGGGAGGGAGGGAGGGAGGGAGGGAAGGAAGGAAGGAAGGAAGGAAGGAAGGAAGGAAGGAAGGAAGGAAGGAAGGAAGGAAGGAAAGAGGGAGGGAGAGAGAAAGGAGGGAGGGAGGGAGGAAGGGAGGGAGGAAGGGAAGGAAGGAGGGAGGAAGGAAGGAAGGAAGGAAGGAAGGAAGGAAGGAAGGAAGGAAGGAAGGAAGGAAGGAAGGAAGGAAGGAAGGAAGGAAGGAAGGAAGTTTTGTAACAGTAAAACAGTGCAACAACTTTCCTAACTGTTGTTTAACCTTATTCAGTTCTTTAATGCAACACCTTTTCTCATTCTGGGGTGTTCTGGATGTGTTGGACTTCAACACCCAGAATTCTTCACTCACATCCCAAACAATTGTGGGAGTCCAAGTCAAACACTCCATCCACCAGGAGGGGCTGCAGGATATTGAAATTACATGGCAAATAAAGAATTAAAAAACTAAATAAAAAATTGAGACCCTTGGAAAAATTGAGGCCAAAAATGCCAAGTTCATTTCCCTGGGCTGAAACTTTCCTGACCATAGGCCATATTTCAGAAACTGTCCTATTGACAAAAGTTGCTTAAACATCCTGCTATATGGAGTGTTTTTAGCATCATAATTTTCCAGCTATGCGTAATTTTCAACCTGTAAGAGAAAGGTCCAACAAGAGAAATTCCCTCAGCAATTTCCTTTCAGTACCTGTAGTTCATATATAAACTTCTTCACATCTCATTTCTTTTCTTCCCTCAGCCTCAGCCTTTTCAGAAAGATACTTGGGATTACAAGGGATTGACAATAATAAGATATATGAGGTAAATCGGGTTAACGGTGAAACGATTTTATTAAACACAAATGCAAAATGAATCATGATATTTGAATTCTGTCTTACTGAGAGCTATTTGAAAGTAGGCAACACGTATGACAGAGGTTAAACTGCATTGTACCTCTGTTTATTTTATGAGCTATTCTTCAGAGCAATATATCTAGGATGTTCTACAAATACCTATGATGGATCTGCAGATAAAATAAGATCTTGTCTTGTGTTTTATATTTTTGGTCATTTGAGGGATTAAAACAGGGTTTCTCAACCTTGGTAACTTGAAGATATGTGATCTTCAACTCCCAGAATTCCCTAGCCAGCCATGCTAGTAAGTCCACATGTCTTCAAGTTGCCATGGTTGAGAAACTCTGGATTAAAATATACATTAAGAAGCAAATAACTTGTACTGACAAAACAGCTTTAAACTGCCTTCCCGTTTATTTAAGACACAACATCCTAAAGTGCAAAATCACAGAACACTGAAGTCAAGACAACAACAAAAAACTGTATTAAAACAACACTTTAATTGTAGCATAAAATATACCTTGCTTTCTATAAATATCACCAAGGTGGTACACAGATCAGAAAAAAGGGATAGTACACAAAACAGACAAAATATACAATAATGTTCTCTTAAAGCATTAAGTGTTTTGTTGCTTATGGTGGTTTCTGAACATTATTTCTTTCTATCTTCTCAGACTACTAAACTCGCCCACCGAGTGACATCAGCCAAAGACCAGAAGTTTTTGATCATCCATGCAACAGCTGATGGTAAGGGGATGTGAACCACACCTATACATACTCACCGCATTTTGCACAAATGGAGTAAAATCAAAGCTTTATTTTGCTCTAATAAAGCTTTGTTTTGATTTTTTTTGTTTTTGTTTTGGTAATTCAGTTCTTTACTCTCTGGAACTTAATTATCTTAATCTGATTTTACAGAGAAAATTCACTTCCAGCACACTGCAGACTTCATCACACACCTCATTAGGACAAAAGCTAATTACAGTTTGCAGGTAAGGTGCTGTCATATAATTGCTCTTTTAAAACAACTGTGATCTCTCTCTCTATATATATATATGTGTGTGTGTGTGTGTGTGTGTGTGTGTGTAGTGCTATTCTGTTCAGAGTTAAGATTTTTAAGCAGTCTTTTGCTTAAGAACTGAGGATGGCCTCTAAGAGTGCCCACGGGGATGGGGTTGTCAAAAAAGTCAAGATGTCAAAAAAGTCAAGATGAAGTTTGGGACTATGCAACTGCCATCTTGATTTTTTTGACCTCTTCTCCCCATGGATCTTGGTTTTCTCTAATTATTTTAGAGAATTTGCCCAAACTACTAAGTAGCTGATATCCTGGGAATTTAACCATTTGCTTTTATTAAGTTCACTGGAAACAACAACATAGAAGGATTTAGCAGGTTAAATTTCAGTTATTTATTTATTTATTTATTTATTTATTTTATTTTATTTTATTTTATTTTATTTATTAAATTTCTCCCCGCCCATCTCCCCCCAGTGGGGGACTCTGGGCAGTTCACACAAAACATAAAACCATAAATACATTTATTTAAATAACACATTCCAAACAGAATTTATTAATAATAAATATGTTACAAATTGCTCATTTTTAACAGATTTAAGTATTGGAATACAAAGTATATAAAAAAGCAAATGTTCTCATGCAAAAAGGTAGAAAAAGGGGGGCAAAAGCAAGAAGATTGAAAAAAAGACTCCTATGTTTAAGTTACAAAAAGAAAATTGTGTTTTAAAAAAAAGAGTAAATTGCATCCTCCCCTTCCCTTCCATTTGTATCCTCAACCACAAGCCATAGCTTAGACTTTTGAACTTTACATCAAACATTAGTAAGTTCTGTTAGTTTCTATTTAAGTCTTAAAAATCATCTTCCAGATATCTAAATCTGCCTTGCTCTATAATGTACTGTATGTAAGGGAACCATTCTTGCTTGAACCTATTTAAACTTCTATTAAATGTGCAAAGTTTTATCAAAAGACTCACATGCAATGAAATGTCCCAGAATTTCTCACTTATTGTGTTAACATATGTTAGTCTACTTGTTCTTCTTCATACCCTCAAATCTGAAGCAACACAACAGTTGGAGAAGAACATTTTGTCTCTTGTGAGAGTCCACCATTCCCTTCATTTAGATCATTACCACCCAAACTGGAGACATTATGTATCCCATCCCAACTAATAGTTGTCAGTAACTGGTACTCCTAGGGCTTTGCTTCAGGTGAAGATCAAAAGAATCAAGTTGGGGGCTGTCACTGTGGGATTGAAGCCCCACCCCTTTGGATTATGCACATGACATGTGAAAAAGGGGCAGGGCTTCAGTCACACAGTTGTGGCTGCCATCTTGACTTTTTGGGGAAAAAAAAACCCGCCCTGGGGAGGCCCTGGCTTTGATGACTCCAAAGCTGAGCTGCCACGTGAGACCCACCTCAACCATTAGCCTACAGGTGTGTTCATCTCCACTCTCTTTCTTTGGCAGATCTACCCTGATGAAGGTCACTACTTCAACAGCCCAGCCCTCGAGCAGCATTTGTACAAGTCCCTTGTCAATTTCTTTGTGGAATGTTTCAAAATCCAGGACAAAGCTCCAGTAGTTTCCACGAAAGAAGACGAGGACGAAGATTAACTTTCTGGGCTTGTGCTAAGAAGCACAAGGCGACTTCTCAAAAGGATATGCAACTGAATCCTCCTGATTCCCCTCCCTGACAAAAGGCGTGTTACGTGAGCATGTATTTAAGAAAAGCGAAAAGGAAAAGCAGTCCTGGTGCTTGTATCGGAGGTCCTGCCTTCCCCAACGGAAGAACATTTAAGCGTGAGGAACTCAGCAGAAACTGCTGTTGAAAAACCAATCTCTACGAACAACAGATCTCTCTGGCCACAGTGGGACTTCTGGATACCGGGAAGCTGAACTCCGAAGGCAGATTGCCCAAGATGCCAACAGCAACCCTTGGCACTGAAAGAATGCCAGTCCAAGGAATGAAAACCCACCATCTGTCCGTGTTAGGGGTCCCTTACTTAGCGTCTCATTGTTTCAGATAAAACGACCATCCATGGAATAAAGATTATAGCACAATTATTTTTCAAGGGTACACATTTGTGTGTTGTTTGCCTGTGGTCTTCTGCATTTCAAAGAAGTAGACATTGCTGCTCACCTCTACAGGCATTTTCTTTGTACAAACCACTGCTGTAGCGATACTAACCTTTGACTGACGTTCTTGCACTGTACAGGCGTTTCTGTATATAGTTTTTAGCTGTTGCTCCCTTTCCCTTCAGCCTTGCACTGATCCTTTGCCGCTGCAATGTGTCTGGCTCAAGGAGAAAAACCTCTCAAAGCCTAGCGGGCCTCCAGAGTCCCGGCTTCAGATTTTTTAAATGCTCAGGAGCTCTTCCCGTCCGTTCCTTTAAGGCTCCAGTTGCAGTTTAGCTTCATGGATTTGAATCATCCGATATGAACAAATATTTTGTCTTCTGCTTTTAGAAAAGACCCTTTCCTCCTTTTTTAGGGGGACAAGGATAGCTGCATGACAGTTGTCATCCTACAGTATCCCCAAAACAGCAAGTTGCCAGTCCTTATGGTTGCAGATGGGCAGGGTTGGGGAAATGTGAGAAGTAACTCTCTAAAGATCAGATCTTGATGGTGCTTAGAGTGTTATAGGGCAGTGTTTCTCAACCTTAGCCTCTTTAAGATACGTGGACTTCAACTCCCAGAATTCCCCAGCCAGCATGGCTGACTGGGGAATTCTGAGAGTTGAAGTCCACAAATTTTAAAGTTGCTAAAGTTGAGAAACACTGGTTTAGGGGGGATGTCCTGCATCAGCAAGTCAGCAGCTCTCCTGGAAATGTGAATAACTTCTGGAATTGCTTCTCTTCTTGCTTTCCCCACAGCGATCGCTTCTGTCATTTGTACTGTTACCTTCATAATATTACACAGATTTTAATTCATCCTAACACACTTCCTTCTCTGTACGTTGTATTCATGTCATGATAAAAATCTGGGTTTGGGCATTGCACGTTTGCCTTCTTTTCCTTTGGGTTTTTTTTTCCCCCCCTGGAAGGTTGAACCCAGACCCCATTTCCAGTGATTTTTTTTCCTAGAGTGCAGAGGAGGCAAGACTAAAACAATTCAAAACTTTCCCCAATCTTTTTAAATGCCTTGGATTCCGTTTTTTCCCCTCCCTTCTTCTCCGTTCCTTTGCTTTGCTAGTGTTCCTCCCTGTAAATTATTCTGACCCAATGTATAACCAGTATGAATATTGTATACTTCATTTTGTTGTGTATAAAAGGAATGTAAGTCGATGATTTGTCAAGTTCCCCTTTGTTCCCGCATCTTGGATTATTCTTATTCTTATGTCTTGTGTTCTACGTGCATGTGAGAACCCTTGTTTGCTTATTAAGGCCCTTGGGAGGTGTTCATTCAGACTAAATCAATTCAGTGGCTCCTTTTGATTGTTTTTGACAGCTTGAATGTCAATGCGGGTTTCTACCTTTTTACATGTGCTGTTGGGAAAACACGCATCCGAGACGGCAGGACGACTGGTGATACATTTCACCCAGTGTTTTTCTTTATGTCTCTGCTTTGTTTTAGGTTCAGGCTGTTAGCTGTTGGTGGCAATTAGATCATCACGGGAGATATACCAGTAAACCAAACGCCAAGGCAGGGGGGGAAATCAGGAATCTCATTGCATTTTCCCCCCCTTTCGACGTTTACTCTGCATCAAGATTCACACGGAACGTACTGGCAGAATGATTCAGTCCTTCAGCCAAATGCCAAATAGACCGTGTGAATGATACATGTCAAGTTTCGATAATCTTCTAGGCCACGATGCCTGAGCTGATCTTGATCCGGAGGAGGCAACCCCCTGCTCTGTTTGTAAAATTTTGTAGAGGGAAAGCCCAGGTGTGGCACAGTAGTGTTTGTTCATCCATGAAATAAAGCATTATTTTGCCATCTAGGTGCTTTGGTTACTCTTTCTTAAATATTGCATGACCAATAGAAGAGAATATCTGTAGCTCAGGGTTGAACGGTGGAGTCCTTGGGGTTCTCTGAGCTTGGTTGTTTTCTTGCAAACGTTTCGTTACCCGCCTGGTAACATCTTCAGTGCTAGAATGGAGTGGGGTTTGCTCTCTGTTTATATACAGATTACATGACCTTTTGAAAGTGCATGTTTAGACCGATGCATGGTGAGCCTCTGAAGATTCTCTGTAAGGGGAAGAGCTTGGTGCGCCTGACAGTCCAACAGGGCTTCTCTCTTTCTCTCCCTTCTCTGAATGAAAGTAGCTTAATCCAACAGGAGGGACTGAATATAATTACCTCATCAAGGGGTGGCCCTTGAGGCACTGCCTGAAATGAGTCAAGCCATCTCTGGGTGGCTCTAAAAGGGAGATGTCTCATTCAAAGGCAGATGTTTTAAGGAGATGTCTCATTCAAAGGCAGATGTTTTCAACTGACCTATGGTAAGGCTAAGCAGGTCCATATTCCCAAAGAAAATGTATTGGCCACTCCAAAATAAAGCTTGACAAAGGCCAAGATGTGCCTGGGTTTGCACATCCAAATGATCCAATGCACATTTAGAAAGAGTTATCATTTAAGTTTAAAAAAATGGTATATCTCTCCATCTTGTGGAAGATTGGAAGAACCCAGTGACTTTTTTTCGATGTCTGCAGCTCAGCCTCTTGTGAAGATTCTGGCTCTGATAGGTCCACAGGTTATGGGCCAAAACCTGCAATCAAATTGATCCAGGCCCTGCCCCCATGTTCAGAAGGGGTGGAGCTTCACCTTGCCCACCATTTTACAGATTTTGATCTACACCCCTGCGGACATCCCTGAGCAGCTTCAGGACCTCTGATTCTTCAAAGAATATGGCACTGGATGGAAGGCAACACTTCATGGATTTGGTTCCATATTTGATCTGTTTCAGATTTGCATTTGCTTAAATGCAGAATGGGCAAAATGCAAAGCCTGTTCCAGCCAATTAAATCATCAATCTGTGATTTAAACAAAAAAAAGGCACATTTTCTCAAATAGATGCAGTGTTGTATGCAGTGTCTGAGATGGAACCTCAGTAAAAGCCTAAGGAGGTAGATATAGATGTTGGGGCCAGGCTCAATCAGAAGAAAGAGAAGCAAAGTCAGTTATTTCAGCAGCCCAGAACTGTGAGCTGACGTCTGTGAAATGCTTGGGCCACCCTAAAATCATAGCTCCATCTCCCTGAATGTGGCATTTACCAGTTAGACAAAACTACAATTCCCATCAACTAGACCAAGAAGACCATAGCAGCTGAGGGTGGCACTAAATTAGACAGTATATAACAGCAAGTGGGTGCTTCACGTCTCATCTCTAGATGTTTTCCTTTATCCCACTCATCAATATTCAGGCTTCTAAAGAGGGGGATTTATTTTACTCAATCCATTTTCCACCCACTCTTCTGTAGGTGTCCTTGAGATCCTTTCCCCTGTGAGACAAGTCTAGGAAATTCTTCCTAAAAATAGATGCTCTTTTGCTTGTTTCTGTTTCAGGCATTTATTTCTAACTGTTGTTCCAAACCTGGACTCCTCTCTCCGTCTCCCATTTATGTTCTCTTTGTTCCACCCCTGCCTGTCATTTGCATTTCCATCCATGCCATGTGCTCAATTCGTTCTTTTCCCTTCATTCATAACCTCCCCTACTGGCACTTTAGAGTGTTGCTCGTAGCACGCACTACATCGGTTTCAAGGAGGTTAATTGGATTTCACCCTCCCAAGTCAGACTCTGACCAACATCTGACATAGGAGTCCCCCTCCCAACTGTCTGCCAGGATGTTTTTGTTTCTACAATTCGGAAGCCATGAAGGGGGATCAGCTGCCCTTGAACTGGGTCTGTCCTGGGCCATCTCAGCCTTCAACCACCACCCCTTGACCCATGTTGGTAGGGAGGGAGACATTCTTCTGCCCTGATGATGGGATGGGATGAACAAACAATAGTCTTTCTCCATCTCTGTTGCAGTGCTATTGCATTTCCTTTTCAGTTCTATATTCATTATCTTAACTTCCCTTGAAGGCAAAAGAGTTCAGGACCCTTTTACAGGCTGATAATGATGTTGATTAATGCAGCCAGAGAGGTAAGGAAAGGGAACAAAAAAATGTAAAAAATTAACATTTAAAGCCATAGACTAGACCATCAAACTGACTCCCATGTGTTTAACAAAGCTTCCCATGTGTTTGATTAAGTTCTTCACCAGAGGCAAAGTCACTGAGGTCTACTTGGGTTTTCCCAAAGACAGCTAATATGGCAAGTAGCTCTCCAATGGGCAAACAATTGGAGTTGTCCAAAGAAATATTTCTCTCATTCAGATGTCACTTTTGGTGTCGCTATACCTTATGTTTTTGTTCAGGACCAACAAGTCTGAAAGGAAACACACCAGACAACCTGGGTGTGATCTCAGGTTGAGGGCTGCAGTTGATCTTCAGCATGCTAGAGGCAGCATTCCAAAAATCAGTGGGTGAGAAAAGGACATTAATTTTCATTTACTTTGAATTGATATTTAATAAAAATTGAACATAGTGTAATTTTTCTCCATGCAATATTTAATAATTCTCCTTCTCATCTCCTGAAAAATTGCAATTTGTTAATGTTTTGAGATCACCCAATGCTTTCAGGGGCCAGCTGATGCCTCCAGATGTGTAACCCTATGGCACAGCCAAAGGTTGGACAATTATCTCCAACTGCATTGCATGCTGAATTGCCAACCTGATCCATTCATTTCATGGGTCTGTTCCAAGTCTGGCTCAATTTAAAGCCAACACAGAGTAATGAGTTAAGAAACAACTGGATAAGAGAGGCTAAAGTGTTTGTGAGAGGCATGGATAATTGGAAAAAAAAATGAGCCAACTTGATAGAAAATTTGGTAGGCTTCTGGATTTTACACTGAAGAAAACTGCATGAATAGAGTTGGAGCAGTGCCCTCTCATTTTCTCTTTTAGAGGGGTAAAATGAGATATGGTGAGCAGGAAAAATAGTTCTCCTGAGTAAAGAACATCACAGGGCATGGTGAAGGAAGTGCTTTTCACATTTTTCTAAACCGTGATTTCAAAACAAATATTTTTATGCAAATTCTATGGTTAGAAAGTGTGATTGATTTGCAGCTTTTGCTTAGTGGAGTTCCTCAGAGTTCTGAAATTCTGTAGATTCAACAAAGTAAATACCTGTGGACAGTTGGAGTTTAGGAATTCTAGTTTTAGGATTTTGGATTCAACTGCATTAGAAATGTTTGCTTTTCTCCCCCAGTGATATACTTCAAATATCTCACTTCCTTCTATTTATGATGTTAGCCTTGGTTCAGGAAAAGCAAGGACAGTGGGTCAACTTTACCCTTAACCATGTTCTTCAGGTCTTCTGCCTTCAGATAGTGTTCAGTCCATTCTAGTGCATCTCATAAAGAAGAGGTCCATCAGCCCATTCTGAAGATCTGTTGCAACCAATGTCTTATTTTTAGTTCCAACGCAGGCAACTGTTTTCTGCTAAGCTGAGCTGCTGAATAATTAAAGCAATATTTGTGGGTTTTGCACTGAAAAATCCTAACAGCTGTGGCATGTTTTGATATTTATGAAGCCCAATAAATTATGCATCTGCCTGGACCCAGAGCTCAGCATGACACTTATTAATATCTCCGTTCTGTCCACAAAAAGCTACCATTCATTTAATTTTATTCCTGCTGTTTTGTCAGGAACAACTAGAGCCCACTGCTGGACTTAATCAGCCTTGCCAGGAAGGTTTCAACTGTGGATCAAGGATCTGACAGTGATTTTTAACAGCATTTCTACATCTTGTTAGAAAAACATTAATTTAGAGGGGGAAAAACCTCACTGAAATGAAGGGGTTGCTTTCAGCTGTGCAGAATGAATAGACTGGGCAATAACTGATCTTGAAAATTGTCCATGTCTTGGACATCAGCAGTGTGTTAGATTTCTTCTTTGGTCCTGTCTTCTGGTTGGCCATCCAATCCTTATTCAGGATGAGTTTATGCAGCACACTAGACCATAGAATCTCTGAGTTGGAAAAGACCTTTGAATCCAACCTCCTGCTCTGATCACGGATGCAACGTAAAAGTCCATAACAGATGCTGTGCAATCTCCACTTGAACATAAAGAGTGAAAGGACACCACCATCTCCCCTGATACTTGGTTCCATTCTTATTGCTCACAAGTTCTTCCTAATATTCAACCAGAAACTGCCTACCTCTTAACATGTGTCTTTTGTCCTTTAACCTGCCAAATATGCCAGGTCGTATGGTGAATTAGTGTGCTGTGTGAATACCATAAAAATGTCTTATTTTTCCCCCTTTCTGTTTTATTTGAAAGTGGGATATTCAAACCAGTAGAGGACCATATCTGGTGGTTCCTTCCATGAACTCAGAGCAGAAGGTAGAGCTTTTACAGGTCTAAGGAAAAATAAAACCCTTTCTGCATCAACCAGAGGTCTTGTAAAAGATCACCTACATCCGTGTTTCTCAAACTCCATAACCTTAAGATGTGTGGACTTTAATTCCCAGAATTCCCCAGCCAGCATGCTGTCTGGGGAATTCTGGGATTTGAAGTCCACACACCTTAAAGCTGCTGAGATTGAGAAACACTGATCTACGGTGTCCTTCTTGGGATCTACTTTGCTTGAGTCTCCATCGTGCATGGACTTCTCCCATGCCTTCTCCAAGGCCGGCATGCAAACTTTCTTTCCAAATATAGGCTCCCTAAAACACAAGCACATTCTGCAGTGCCTTGGAATAACCCTTGCCATCAGGTTAGTGAGCAGGGAAGTGGGAGTTTGCCTCTTCTCATGATGGGGACAGAGATGATAAATCACTGGCATACATATAATATAAATGGTGATACTTTTATAGCCTAAAGCAGGGTTCCTCAACCTTGGCGACTTGAAGATGTGTGGACTAGAATTCCCAGAATTGTCCAGCCAGGGGAATTCTGGGAGTTGAATTCCACCCATCTTAAAGTTTGCTGAGCTGGCTGGGGAATTCTGGGAATTGTAGTCCACACATCTTCAAGTCCCCAAGGTTGAGGAACCCTGGCCTAAAGCACATGAAGTAGCACATGGTAGACCCAAATAATAAGTCTGTGGGACACCTGCATACCATAACTGAACAAATCAGTTATTAGATAGTCAGTCTTGGGACCAATGTTTGCATACCAAAGTCAACAACATCTCCTAATTTCTACAAACACTTTTAATAACTTCATCTTGAATGATTGGACTTTATCTGTTGTAAGGCAGTGCTTTGCAAACTTGGCAACTTTAAGATGTGTGGACTTCAACTCCCAGAATTCCCTAGCCAGCTCAGCAAACTTTAAGATGGGTGGAATTCAACTCCCAGAATTCCCCAGCCAGCATGAAGGTTGAAAAACACTAGTCTAATGTATGAATGGAGAATTTGCTGACAGTGGAGCTCATCTGGCCTGTGTGGGGCATCAGCTGGGGCCCCTCCCCTTCCATGTTTCCTGATATCCTTCACCTTTTTGTCTTCATTTAGTGGTGGCAAATTTTGTGCCTGAGGCCTACAAGGGGCATCTGAGTGAGTTGCAGAATGGGTGGAGCTAAGATTTGGGGTCCTTTTAATGGATGTGGGGTTGAAACAGAATGAGCACCATGAAACCTAGAGAAACCTATTGCTTTATTTTACACCTTATTTGGGGAAATTGTGCCACCTTTTCATTTGATTTTATTTCATTTTTGGTCCCTGACGTCTCCTGTGAAACATTGGAGGCATTCAGTGGCTCCAGTAAAATGAATCCTCTTCAGTCCTTGTGGGTTTGGGTTTTGAGGATGTTTCAAGTGATTAGCTGAAAGGTGCTGAGTTTGCAGGAAGGAGGGGGCTTGAGACACCACCTTTCCCCCTTATTGCTTGAATTTAACCGCAGAAGCAAACTCAGAAGAGCTGGAACTCTCCCCACTTCAAGGGGTGATGGGTGGCATGGGATCCTAGGGAAGGGTGCAATTACGGTATGAATGAAATAGCCTAGCCAGCAGACACATCAGCCTAATGAAATTATCCCACAGACGAAAAGCTAATGAAATTGCCTACTTAGCATACATTAGCTAAGCAGCGGTGCGAATCCCAGGTCAGTTCCATTTCGGTGCCTTATTGATGCTGTGCTGAAGACAGACGAGCGGGGGCTGTTTTTACGATGCTTGAACAAAACAGGCCAAACAAGGATTCCGTTGCAGCCAGTTTGGAGAAGAATGTTGGCCCCAAAAGCCGTAAGCCAGGCTTACAGTCTACCCACAAAGGAAGACTCAAGCCACATCAAAATGATGAGCACGTAGGTGTCCAGGCAGAACAACCTTCTCTGGGGCCATGTGGCCAGCTGGCAGGGCTGCCCCAGCATTTGTCTGCTTCAAGGCTCTAAATGTGACCTCAAGCTCCCAGCAGGGAGATGCACGACCACCCATAATTCAAAAGAACATAATGTCCTTACATTATCCTTATATGAGGTATGCAAGTGTCCCAAAATCCAGGGACCGGCCAATTTGCCCTCTGCCGGCAGGTGAGCAGAAGGGTCAAGTGTCACTCTCTTTAGCAGGAATAGTGTAGATGCAAGAAATATTACAACAGTTGCATGCGGGAGGGGGTTAGGTACCTCCACCTCTTTTCGTTCTAATAAACCTCCCGATTAAAAATATGTTTAAACCAATAAGCACAGAAACAGTTGATGCGCACAAAATGGCCACCTTTTTTTACAGCAATTGTTTCTGGGGCAGGGAGTGAGGGGTGGGTGGGATAGAAGCAAATACTCTCTTCCCAGGTAAGGTGAAAAGAGCATCATTCAGTTTACAGGTAGATCAGCTCCCCAAATCTGGTGCTGTGCATTAGGGCCTCCTGTAATGGTATGTGGGAATGACCTTGGTACTTGGTACATAATGGTATGTGGGAATGACCTGATGTACTTTCAGGCTTGCAAGATTCTGTTAATGTAGCTTTACAATAAAGTAGAATTAGCTCATCTGGTCGTGTTTCCTGTCTGATCTGTCCTGTAAGGCTGACTTCAGTCTTGCAAGTCTGAAAGTACGTCTCTCCCCCCATCTTCTTTACAGCCCAAGAAACTAGGGAGAGTCCCTTCTGAGCCTCTTGCCCTGCCCACATTCCTGCTGTGGGCTCAGCTGCCTTTTATCTGACCGTTCCCTTGGTTGTGTCTCTTTGCCCTGTCTCCCAAGGTTATTCCCATATACCATTACATCTCCCTATCTAGGCTGTGAGACTCTGGACAACAGGAGGTGAAAGCAAAGAGATTTCAGTCTTGTTCTGCTGCCATTCAGTGGTCATCTGAATTCTTGCAGCCCAGATAAGCAAGCCCCAATATGTATCTTGTTTCCCATGGCTGATGCACCAGGAGAAGAATCAGAGTTGCAGCAATGGACTTGTAACCTCCATGTGTTTTTTTTTTCAAGTTTTGCATAGATTCCAGATTCAGTGAGAAAATGTGCTAGAGAGCTATTTTGACAACCCACTTTCCCCAATTGGATGTCTATCAACTGTGTTGAAAACACGTAACTTTTTCAAGATGAGGACATCTAGCTTTTAGATCATGCACTCAGGGTGAAGGGGGGTCACTTCTAAAAAAGGTGTTGGCAGGAGTAGGGCCAAATCTAAAAATTTATTTTAATTAAATACAGGTTCAGTTAAAGATTAAAATGCAGAAGTAACTTGAAGCTGCAGATTGTGCACCTCTACTTGGCCCATCTGGAGGATTTTGGGTGAGGTAGTCCATCACAATTAGAAAGCAGCAGACCAGGGACCACCAGAGGACACAACGTGGGTGAAGTGGAGGAAGAGTATAAAGCAAAGTAGTGTGATGGTGAAAGTTGGCTAAGGGTTCCAGGAACAGGAAGAGGGCAGAAAACCAGGATTACAGAAGTAGCCCTGAGTTGCACCTCAGAAACGGCTGCCTGAGCTTTCTCAATTCATCAGTTTGTTAGCAATTCTCTTTTAACCCCACTCTTTTGCCAAGGGGAACTTGGAGACACTTGATGACTCCTCGGTTCTACCTCCTAAATCTGTGACTGAAGGAGAAGAGTGAAAACTCAAGTCAGTCAGTAAAGCTTTGTGGATGAAAAGGAACTGGAACTCCCATTTCCCTGATATACCTTCAGTCCCTCAATCCTTGCTCCCTAGGAGCTCAAGCAGTGACGTCTTCAGGGGAGGTCAAAACAGGCCAGATGGCAGTTCGAGCATAGCAATAGAAGCTCACATGCATGTACAAAAGGGCAGGGCTTTGACTGTGATGCCACAACTGCCATCTTGCCTGTTTTGACCCCTCCGCTTGGGCTTAATGTGTCTTGCAAGGCAATCCAGAAAGAAGCACACCCAGAAGTACCAGCTCTAACTTTATTGTAAGGTTACATTAAAAGAATCTTGCAAGTCTGAAGGTACATCTCTCCCCCCTTGCCTTTACAATCCAAGAAACTAGGAAGGTCTTTTCTAAGATGTTTGCCACACTCCCATTCCTTCTCTGGGCTTGGCTGCCTCTCATCTGGCCGTTGCCTAGTCTGCAGCTCTTCCTCCTGTCTCCCAAGCTCATTCCCACATACCATTCATATAGGGTGTAAAAACTCTCTCCCCCATCCTCTGTTGTTCCTACCACTGACTTTTTAGATGACCCCCAGTCCCCCTCTTTAAAGATGATGTCAGTATTGGCCTAATAACTACCCACCAGTATGTTTTTGCACTGCATGCTCTCAATTAAGGCCATCTTTGCTTCAGGCCCCAGGGAGAGCAGTTCATCACTGTTTATGCTGAAAGACGATTTTTATGGTTATAACCGTTAGGAGTGACCTAAAGGTTGAAATAATGAGGCCTTTCACGGTGAGCCATCTTTATTCAGGCAGTGCCTTTCTTCAGTTCCATCTTGGATGCCCAGCAAAGCATCTGGGGTACAAAGCAAATAGGAATCCTTTTCCCTCATTTTTTGCCAGCATAACCTGAACATAGACATAGCTCCTCCTAGTGTTCAAAGATGCTCACTACGGCTTTCTTTTCTAAATATGGTTCCTTATTTATGTAGAACGTTTATGTGGCCACCCATCTTAAATTTATAACCTTGGGTAGCTAACAAGAAGCCACAAAAGTATAGAGGAAAACCTCAGTTTAAATAACCATAATTGTCAGCCCTTTGAAGGAGATCCCACAGGAAGACTAGAACTGTACTTTATTGAGATAAGCTATATATGCTTCTCAACCTCAACTTTAAAAGGGTGGACTTCAACTCCCAGAATTCCCCAGCCAGCACGTTTCTCAAGCTCAGCGTCTTTAAGATGTGTGGACTCCAACTTCCAGAATTCTGAGAGCTGAAGTCCACCCAAGTTGGTGAAGCTGAGAAACACTGAACTAAAACAGCAACCATTATATAAGGCAGGGATGGCCACATGGTCCCTGTGGGTACACCTGAACCCATTCTTCTCCCCACTATGCCAATATTTTGACATACTTACCTGTTTGTTTTTTCCCATGTGTGCAAATGGCAACAATTCATGAGATCACAACATCTCGTGAGGTTTTGGAGTTCCTGCTTGACATCTTGTGATTTGGAGTGTAGGACACCAAAATGTCATGAGATGAAATACAGATGGTGAAATATTGCAAGGGTCTGGGCATGCATGCCACCACTACCCTGACACCCACTCCTAGAAATAGCCTTGCAGCTCACCAGTGGACCAGGAGTTGGAATTCAGTGATTAATACCACTGGTTCCATATTAAAACAATGCCTTGAACTGGAAAAGAGGGGTTAAAAATTTACAAAGAAAGCAAGAAGATCCTGCAAGAATTGGTGCATAGCTCCAAGATGGTTCCAAAATTGTTGGTTAAAAACAGGGAGCACCCCCCTACCCCAAAATCAGCATTTTTCAACTTTGGCGACTTGAAGATGTGTGGACTTCAACTCCCAAAATTGAACGCTGGCTGGGGAATTCTAAGAGTTGAAGTCCACACATCTTCAGGCTGCCAAGATTGAAAAATACTGCCCTAACCGAATGGCAACTGATAAAGAGCACATCACAAATATATCCGTTTCCCTGACAGACTTTCTTGCAAATAATAGTCAGATATTTCCAAAAGGGACCAAACAAAGGTCACCCACAGATGAGGGTACAAGGGGAAAAGTAAAGAATTCCCTTGCATCTCAATATCTTGCAAATAGCAGAGATATAGCATAGTATAAAAGTGTTTTTTTTAAAAAAAGAAATCAGTTTAAAAATAAAAAAATAATATCCACCTACATAAAACAGTTTTTCTCAAGATGTCTTTGGGGAGGGCACTACAATGCACAGAACTCCGGAATCTCTGTCATCCAAACATCTGGAAGGTGCAAACTGGTTTACAGGTTTGGTTTAAATTAGAAACAGCAAAAACAACCATCACAGCAGAAAGTTTGCCAACCTCTTTAAAAGTGCAGCTCTCTTGTCCCTGGAAACAGGTTCAGGAGGGGACCCTTGATCATGGAAAACCCTTCCGTAGCACCCTGCCATCCTCTTAGGCCATATCTTTCCAAAGTCAAGAAAGTCCAACTTGGAGAAGTTGAGAAAGAGAATCTGGTAGCAGAAACTTTTCATCTTTTCCTGACCTGCCAGGCTCTCAGACTTGCTGGTAGATACATTCCTGACAATACATTCTGTCCACTCATTTCAGATGAAGCCAAGAAGAAACAGCCAGGAGGGGTTGAAGAGATGCAGACATCTTCTGTCTTGCTTCTGATCTCTCAGCAGGAACTTGGCAAACAGAGTTTGTGCTTGAAGAGGAGCCAACATCTCAGCATTTGAAGACAAGCAATTTGCTCTGTCTGGGGGATCAAAACAGCCCATGTTTGTGGAGTGATTAAGTGACCACATAGATAGACCTTCTCCAGGAAGATCTGTCCCCAACTTGATCCTTCAGGTCTTCCAGCGGTGCCCCATCGCCACTGTAACTGAGTCCATCCACCTTGCTGCGGGTCGTGCTCTTCTCTTACCTTCTACCTTTCCCAGCACTAGAGACTTCTTCACAGAGATAGGTCTTCACATAATGTGTCTAAAATTTATGAAATGCAAACCTCGAAATATGAAGTTGAATATACAGGTTTTACCCTAAACAGATAATAGTCTTGACACTATTTAGCTTTCTGAGAGCAACCAAGGTCTCCTTGGTGCTGCCATCTAGTTGGATCATGTCATGGACTAACATAGTGCACTTTGGATCTTTGACATGCAACGGCAATTTCTACTTAAATACTGCTTCATGACCGACATGGTAAGATTTTGCCAACTCAAATCAAAGTTCAGGGACAGTATCACAATACAAAATTTGATGCTATTTATAAACATATCAGCTGTATATGAAAGTGGTGCTTTTGTGTAATAAAAATGGATATTACTTGTTAAGGAGTACAGCACTATATCTCAGAATAAAATACCAGTACCAATAAGCCAATGAATCTGCAAATTAAAATAAACTAAACAATTTTGTGAGCAAATTCATTTCCGGCACAAGATGGCAGCAAAGGCCAAATTGGGTGTCCTTAACTTCAACTGGTTCAAGTGACTGAGGAGGGTTTACATTGCTGTTTCCACGAGCCTTCAGTATGAACTTTATTTTTATATTATGATATTCTCTGCACGATCATTTTCTGCATTTGCATTAGTACAGCTAATGTTTTCCTAGCACTTCAGCAGTTAACATTTTTTTTTAAGAAAGGAAAGGAAGGGAAATGATTTATGACACCCTCCATAGCTTTTCCTGATAGGAATTTAGATCCCCCTAGATCTCACATCTGTTCACTGTATATATTTTCTGAGCATTTTTAGTACCACTGGGCGTACTTCTGGAATGAAGTGATTTGCACCTCATGTGAGCCCAGCGACTTTCAACTATCAATCAAAGCAGCCTGTTTTTTTTCCCCCTGGCCTTCTCACAAGTCTGAAACAAAGGTGCCAGTTCTTTAAGAATCATGTTAACCTGGATGGATTCTTCAATGCCAGAGATTAAATGTGGCAACGGTCACCATCAACTCAAACCATTCCTTATGCGCAGTGAGATGCTACTGATGCGCTGATGGAGGGAGCGCGGTTGCGTCTTCTCTCCTCAGCTAATTCTGGCAAGGTCTGGTTATCCAGAACCCAGTAGCCAGAAAGTAGATGATCTAATTGGATTTGGTACAACTGATGGCAGACCATGCTGTTTAGAGATAGCCGAGCATTACAGGATTTTCCTTCGTTATCAGGTCTTTGGTTATTTGAAGAACTTTTTATCAGTTCCACCCATTTTTGTCAGACTAGGCCAGTGTTTCTCAATCTTGGCAACTTTAAGATATGTGGACTTCAACTCCCAGAATTCCCCAGCCAGCCATGCTGGCTGGGGAATTCTGGGAGTTGAAGTCCACGTATCTTAAAGTTGCTAAGGTTGAGAAACACTGGATAGGCCATTAGTCATTTGTATTTTTACATTCTTTAAAACTACATGGAAGTTGGCAAAAACAGTGGCGCGAGGCATTTTGGTGAGCATTCAAGAACCAATTCCTTGTCACAGACACTGACCATTTGCATATCAAGCATAAGGAAATGTTGGTTTCAGCAATTTCATAAAACACAATGATATCGACCATAAGTAGAACGAACAATTTGGCTCTTTCTGAAGTGAGCCAACTTGATCCTTGCAGCATGGGCTGATACACAAATCAGAATATAACGAAGCTTTGTCGCTGTTGTCTTCTAGTTCAAAACCGAGTGTTGGGACAACCTGCAAGTTTATTGCCATTGCGATAACATGGCAAATGTAATTTTGTTGCCATTTTTAAAAACGCAATGCTGAAAGTGCCCATTATATATTTATAAACACGCAGAAAACTGACAGCGACCAGGAAGTGTCTTGTGAACCATGCTAACCCTAATGGTCAGATTAAATATATTGTACAGTGGTACCTCGGGTTACGAATTTAATCCGTTCCGTGACTCTGGTCGCAATCCGATTTGTTCACAACCCGAAGCAAATTTTCCCATAAGGTTCAATGTAATTACCGTTAATCTGTTCCAGCGTCCGCGGACCACGCGTCAAGGGCGGAAAAATGGCCGCAGACCACGCGGCAGGGCGGAAAAATGGCCGCGGACCATGTGGCATGGGCGGAAAAATGGCTACGGAACACGTGGCACGGGCGGAAAAATGGCCGTGGACCATGTGGCACGGGCGGAAAAATGGCTGTGGAACACGTGGCACGGGCGGAAAATGGCCGCAGACCACGTGTCACGGCGGAAAATGGCCGCGGATCCGGTTCGTACCCCGAGGGGGAGTTCGCAAACCAAGGTAAATTTTTGCAGCCGGAGATGGTCGCAACCCGAAAAGTTCGTAAGCAGAGGCGTTCGTAACCCGAGCTACCACCGTATTTAAAAAAGACATTGCCTGTCTACCTCTGAAGCCTTGTGGAGAACTGGCTGTTGCAGTTAGTGAATCTAGCATATGGCACCATCGTCATTGGTCATATCTGTGGGCAGAAAAGAGCATTCAGGCTGCTGTTTTTCAGAATTATGGAAAGTAAACTGCCTCTGCCAGTTCCATTTAAAACTAAGCCTCAAACCTGCTGTTTTGTTGACTGGCCACACAAAAGGACCCATGAAGTGCCCCAAACTAAAATTCTTACCTTTATCTCCGTTAAAAGCCAAAACAATCGGATTTTTTACAAGCTGAAATTTCTGAACAAACTCCAAGCAGTAATCCTGCAACCCCACACCATACCACAGTAGTCTGAATCTTTGACACGCAAAAGCAAAGTACCCAGTTCAGTATTGTGCTTCAAGACAGTTGTGCTTCTGTCAAAATTAACAGCAGCATTTGGGAGCATATCATTATCCTGACATGCTGAAAAGGTCTGAAAATCGTTTCTGTGGTATCATTTGTTATTTATGAATTTTTATCCACCTGTCTACTGACACTTGAGCAATTAAAATGCCAATTATAACACATAAAAATAAGACCACCATTAAAATGAAGTCCAATTTAAAATCAAGAATCTTTTCAACTAAAAGCTTGGTGAAAGAGCTGGATTTTCCCTATTTTTGAAAATATTGGGGAGAATGGGGAGCCAAACACCCCTCCTTGGGGAGTGTATTTCACAGTTGGGGAGGCATATGAGGAAATGCCCTCACTGGAGCCCAAGTTCCTGGCAGTAGATGAGATCTTCAGGAGGGCTTCTCTTGCTGATCTAAGTAACCATGCAGGGTCATTTGGGGGGGGGGGGGGACCCGTAAGTTCTTGCAGATAGGTATTTTTCATTAATATAGATTTTAAATGAATAGTCATGTGCCCCGTCAGTTTGTCCCTACGTCTAGCTAAAAGAAAGCAGTATTTATAAATGACAAAAATAGGAATAAAAACAGGGCACTCTCTCCTCAGATTCAGTCCTTGGCTACTTTCTAAACCTGGCCCAGGCCATGGAAAGTCACTGCTGATGACTGTCAACAATATTGGGCTAGATAATGGTTTTCATATGAAGACAGCTTCCTAGGATCTTTACTTTTAATGAGATAAAAAGTTTAAGAAGTTATACATCTCTCTTTCCTTCTGCCCCAGACATCTGTAAGTTATGTTTTCTTGTTCATCACATGGAGAACCTCACTTATTGGGCAATCCAAAAACATTAATAAATCTCTCCTTCCCCCACCCACCATCCAAGGAAACAGCCACTGTTGCCCTGGAGTCTTGAACAGCCAAGGAAGTAGCCACAGCACCTTCCAATGGACTAGCTCCGAGAGAGACTGGAGGGAAAGAGAAGACAGAACAGCAGCAGAGTCTCCATTCCTCCTGGATACCCTTGTTCAGACACCTACCCAGGGAAAGAGTGTCCAGCTTCTCTGCATTTCTGGCCATCTCCAAAATCTGGTTCGATCTCGGAAAATCCTGGGCAGGCAATAAGAAGGCCCCTCCCCATTCTTATCCAATTATGTCTATATGACACCAGCCAGGCCAGCTTGTTTGCCCAGGATTCATTCTTGGGTGTTTGCCCAGGGTTCATTTTTGGGTGGTTGCTTCTGAATGCATGTAACAGCAATTCCACAACACAACCATCATCCCATGGGAACTGCTGCAAAGCTGCACAGGCTCTCTGTGATGGGCCACCAACTGAGAATGAACATTCCCAGGCTATACTTCCCTCCTAACACCCTACTTTTCTTCCCCACCATACTGCTGATTGCCCTCTATTACTACAGTGGTACCTCCCTATATCCCTTGGCTCCTTCTTAAAACAGCAGGCAGCAGATCCATCCCACTCCTCTTTCCTTCTCCAGTCAGAAGGCTGGCCCTCACCCTCATTCATCCCTGAAGTGACTCTGTCACAGAACCTCTTGCCAAGGCAACATCAGAACAGGTTGCTGGGAAGTTCCTGATGTAAAGTGTCAAGTCTGCTCCGAGATTCTCCAGGAAGCAGAAACCAGAGGAAGGACACAATATTGGCAGGTGATTGAGGGGACCTGGCTCTCCAGGCTGTACCTTTTGGTCTCTTTCCTGCCTGGGTACAAGGCACAACCTGTGATTATGTTAGGTGCGACTTCCATTGCCACTGCCCATCTTTCTGGAGGAAGGAAACATCTAGACCAGGCTCCTCATCTGTACCAGCTTGCAAAGAGAGGGAATTCTCAGTCTGTGCAACATACTCACCTGTAACATGGGCATCATGATGATGATGAAGAAGAAAAAGAAAAGAATACCAGCCCTAATAGCAACATCTGATAGCCACAGAAACTTTGAGGCGTGTGGGCAGAGAACAGCAGTCCTATTTCCTTTCAAGGAGACAAAATATAAGCATCAGTCTTATGATTTAAGAATGAGTTTTACTAATATAAGAGA
Organism: Python bivittatus; assembly: GCF_059951505.1. Lineage (NCBI taxonomy): Eukaryota > Metazoa > Chordata > Lepidosauria > Squamata > Pythonidae > Python > Python bivittatus. The sequence continues at coordinate 7,586,534 of NW_028277088.1, forward strand.
AATTAAAATTTACTTTTAGCTTGCAAATCAATCTTGAGGCAGCTGAGTGAATGGGGTTTGTCCATTCACTACAACTTACAAGAGTTGTAAAGCCCATCACCTCTTAAAAGTCCCATTCATCTAGTTACCATGGGTCAGCAACATAGGCGTTTTTAAAAAGTATACAAGACCAGAAAAGTTGATGTAACTTTGTATTTTTAGTTCCTTGAAAACATGTACAGTTCCAGCATGAGAAAAGTTTCCTAACTTAAGTGGCAGCAAGTAGTGCAGCGTCTTCAAAACTGCATAGCCATTTTCAGTAAATGATGGTGTCATTCCTGTCATGTTCAACCAGTAACCCTTCAGATGTTCTTAGATTTTCTGTGTGGAGTGTGGAGAGAGGGAGGGAGGGAGAGAGAGAGAGAAAACACCATATGTGGCTCCTAAGAAACCACATTCAGGGTTACCAATTATTTCACCCTAAATAAGTTGCGAATTAATACTTTTTTGGTACTGTTTTACCCAAGTTATTGAACTTCTTAAAACTATGTGAAATCTGCTGTCAATTCAAAGATAGCCAATAGAGAGACTCATGTAAAATATCTGTTTATGGTGGCTGCAAACATGAAAAATGTATTTTAAAAAGAACCACCACCATCCCACACATGATTTTAATGTTTTATCAATTCCACAAAAGTCTTCAGAACCATATACAATAGCCAGCTGACTGCATCTTATGCAACCCTGCTGAAATAGTTAAATCTGAATTAAAGATGAATATTCAACTTAAAATTAAATGGATTAAGTTAACATAGAATAACAACATTTTTTAAGACCAATTCAACTTGGATGAAATAACCACATCCATGAATTCCGTTTTGCATATTTATTTCATAAAAATTACAAATAAAGTTTATCACTGCAGAATATGAGTGAGTTCAAGCTAACTGCAGTAGGAACACACATAACATTAATAAACTCTGTTTAAAATACTTGGCTTTTAATATTAAAACACACCTGGTAAAATAAATGGAAGAATATCTTACACCATTTGGAAGAACAGAGTAATTTACTCTTACCAGAAAGTGCTATAATTGCACAACATTTTAAAAATAAAAATCACCACTAAATTTTAAAGAAAAATTATTTAAAACTATGTTTATTTAAAACATAGGATAGTATTAATATAACAGCATAATAAAATAAAGTACAAAATATTTATTTCCATAATTTAAACATACCACAAGCCCTTTTTCCTTTACATTTTAATTTTGATTTTGGTTGAATACTGCCGATTATTAAAACTTTAAAAAAAATCAGGAAAACTATTTTGCAATATAAAAAGTAATCTCTCTGGTCTATAGTATAGTACAAAAAAACATAGTTAATTATGTTTAATAAAAAAAGGTGGCACATCTTAAACAGATGCAGTAAACTTTTGCTCTCCTGCCTCAAACTGTTCTTCACCCTTCAGCAAAATAAGAGAAAAAAGAATTCCACGAAGTCCTGATTTACTGATCCACAGGCTGGAAGGAAGCTTGGAGGAAGGGCTCAAAAAATCTGAAGCAAAACAAGGCATTTTACTTCGAGTCAGGTAAACTTATATGTAAATTTGGTTAAGGGAAAAATTCACCTTCAAATATATATATGACCATAACCAACTTCTTTAAATTGGCCTCAGCAGCATGGGACAAGCGAGGCAAATGACTTATTTATGGCAACATCAAGTTATGATGGAACTACATAATTTCAGCATTTGTGTGATGACATCACTCTGCCATGTCATCATTTTGATGTCATCATGGTTTGCTACATATGACACTATGTTATATAATAACCTAGCAAAAGAAGGGGATCAAAATCTATTCCTTGCCTTAAAAACCTCAACAGTTTAAAGCCAATGACTAGTACAGTATTTATAAAAAGTGAAAATTGCTGTTTGCATTTCAGCAAGCCCTCAACAGAACAAAGAGAGGGAACCAAACGTCCATCAATAGAAGATAATGTATTATAATTTCCAGTCTGCATATATCTATTTTAGACACATTATCCATATGGACAACCACTGAGAACAAAGCCTATTTCAGTGAGCCTGGCATTCTTACAGAAATCAGTATAATATTTAGGGAGGGAGGCAGGATATGAAAGGATATGAGTCATAATCCAGCGTTTGAGTAAGAACACCAGTCAAAACAAATTCTGCATTGTGGACATCTGCAAAAATATTGAAAGAACATACAAATATGTAAGATATTAATATAAAAATTTAATCAGCAGCCTTTGTTAAGGATACTTAGCAGCTGGGCCCCAATAAAATATGGCTGAAATGCAGGTGGTGTGTTCAACCAGATAAATCAGTGCCAACTCATGCACTGGGCATGTGCCAAATATAATATGGGTTGTACTGCAACCCAAGCAGCGTCTCAGCTACAGTGCATTTGGAAAGTATTCAGACCCCCTTCACTTTTTTCAATTTTGTTATGTTGCAGCCTGTTACAATCGTTCAAATTCATTTTTTTCCTCATTAATCTACACTCAGTACCCCATAGTGACAAAGTGAAAACAGAATTTTAGAAATGTCTGTAAATTTACTGAAAAGGAAAATGCACTGTAAGTGATAAATACACCACACATTGCTACCCAAGAATTCTCCCCTCCACCATTGCTCGGGCTATAAAGGAGAAGTGGGGAGAATTGTGCCTTCAGATTTGCAAGATTGATGTTGGTCTTGCCAACGAACCAGATAGGAATCACGACCAGATGAGCTAAATTTAGCTCATCTGGTCGTGATTCCTATCTGGTTTATTGTACAGCTACATTGACAGAATCTTACAAATCTGAAGGCCCAATTCTCTCTGTCTCCTTTACAGCCCGAGAAACTAGGGAGGGTCTCTTCTGAGACTTTTGCCCCACCCACTATCCAGCTATGGGCTATGCTGTCTCTTATCTGACCATTCCTTTGGCAGCGCCTCCTCACCTAGTCTCCCAAGGTCTTTCCCACAAACCATTACAGTAGCAAACAGTAAAAAAAGAGCCAACAGAAATAAATCCCATGTGTAGTTTTAACATTTGTATTATTGTGAACCTCTGGGAGATCATAGTGGGGGGCACAAATGGGATACATACAGTGGGGCAAAAAAGTATTTAGTCAGCCACCAATTGTGCAAGTTCTCCCACTTAAAAAGATGAGAGAGGCCTGTAATTTTCATCATAGGTATACCTCAACTATGAGAGACAAAATGGGGGAAAAAATCCAGAAAATCACATTGTCTGATTTTTAAAGAATTTATTTGCAAATCATGGTGGAAAATAAGTATTTGGTCAATATCAAAAGTTCATCTCAATACTTTGTTATATATCCTTTGTTGGCAATGACAGAGGTCAAATGTTTTCTGTAAGTCTTCACAAGGTTTTCACACACTGTTGCTGGTATTTTGGCCCATTCCTCCATGCAGATCTCCTCTAGAGCAGTGATGTTTTGGGGCTGTCGCTGGGCAACACGGACTTTCAACTCCCTCCAAAGGTTTTCCATGGGGTTGAGATCTGGAGACTGGCTAGGCCACTCCAGGACCTTGAAATGCTTCTTACGAAGCCACTCCTTTGTTGCCCAGGCGGTGTGTTTGGGATCATTGTCATGCTGAAAGACCCAGCCACATTTCATCTTCAATGCCCTTGCGGATGGAAGGAGGTGTTCACTCAAAATCTCACGATACATGGCCCCATTCATTCTTTCCTTTACACAGATCAGTCGTCCTGGTCCCTTTGCAGAAAAACAGCCCCAAAGCATGATGTTTCCACCCCCATGCTTCACAGTAGGTATGGTGTTCTTTGGATGCGACTCAGCATTCTCTCTCCTCCAAACACGACGAGTTTAGACCAAAACATTCCACTTTGGTTTCATCTGACCATATGACATTCTCCCAATCCTCTTCTGGATCATCCAAATGCTCTCTAGCAAACTTCAGACGGGCCCGGACATGTACTGGCTTAAGCAGGGGGACACGTCTGGCACTGCAGGATTTGAGTCCCTGGCAGCATAGTGTGTTACTGATGGTAGCCTTTGTTACTTTGGTCCCAGCTCTCTGCAGGTCATTCACTAGGTCCCCCCGTGTGGTTCTGGGATTTTTGCTCACCGTTCTTGTGATCATTTTGACCCCACAGGGTGAGATCTTGCATGGAGCCCCAGATTGAGGGAGATTATCAGTGGTCTTGTATGTCTTCCATTTTCTAATTATTGCTCCCGCAGTTGATTTCTTCATACCAAGCTGCTTGCCTATTGCAGATTCAGTCTTCCCAGCCTGGTGCAGGTCTACAATTTTGTTTCTGGTGTCCTTCGACAGCTCTTTGGTCTTGGCCATAGTGGAGTGTGACTGTTTGATGTTGTGGACAGGTGTCTTTTATACTGATAACAAGGTCAAACAGGTGCCATTACTACAGGTAACGAGTGGAGGACAGAGGAGCCTCTTAAAGAAGTAGTTACAGGTCTGTGAGAGCCAGATATCTTGCTTGTTTGTAGGTGACCAAATACTTATTTTCCACCATGATTTGCAAATAAATTCTTTAAAAATCAGACAATGTGATTTTCTGGATTTTTTTCCCCATTTTGTCTCTCATAGTTGAGGTATACCTATGATGAAAATTATAGGCCTCTCTCATCTTTTTAAGTGGGAGAACTTGCACAATTGGTGGCTGACTAAATACTTTTTTTGCCCCACTGTAAATAAATCCCAACCTACCTACATTTTATGTGTGAAATTGCATATTTAAACATGTAACTGTCATCCAAGGATATCAACCACCTACCTATGCCCCTGGCAAAGTATTCTCGGCATAAGTGTAGATCATTTTCACAGGAGATAAGGATAATCTCTGACAAACTCTAAATTAAAAAAATAAAATAAAATTGAATTAGTCAATGTAAGTTAAAGTGAAATACTCCATAAAAAACACATAGAGATAACACCCACCTTATTTTGTTTGTGTTCCATAAGTTTTCGGAAAGAAGGTTGTTTGGATAATACCTTCCCACCTGCACATTCCACGATTGATTTCATGGTGGATAGGCTAGGGCAAATTCCAGGAGTAATATAGAAGTACTTTCCCTAAAATAAGAAAAGTGCAAAACACATTTATACTTTACCTATTTCTATGTTTGCATTTAAATGTATTTGTATGATTCTACTTTTTTCCAGGGACCTGGAATAAATTTACAGGCACAACAGCCTTTGTCCATCCAATAGCAAAACTGTCGTTTTTGACTTAGAAAATATGTCTATGAACTTGTTTGATCGGAGAAAAGACAGTTTCTACATTTATTGCTGACTGGAAACCCCTTATGGACTTTTTGCAAAATAAGAAAAAAATGAACTTATGATTCATGGTTTTGATGATTACATTGGATAGATTATAGAAAGAAGAGAGTCATGATGTAACTTTAGAGAAAGAGGTAAATTTATAATTGTACTTATAACTGCTATAAAGAAGATTTAGAAGCCAATTCTTTGTATCTTTTTTCTTTCTTTTCTATTTTTCTTCTACTTTTTCTTTCTTTCTTGCATTTTAGCTCTCTTAATTTTTTTTATTCCTTACTCTATATTAGTTTATATTAGTTTTTACCTTTGTTTTTAAAACTATGTGTGTGCGTGCACACACAGACACACATAAAGTACGTCTATGGAGGGTGTTCTCTGAGGCAACATCTGTAACTTTATTTTTGCCTGGCAGAAAAAAAATGCAATCTGTAGACTACCAATTTCCAGACAAATAGGTTAAATGTTCCCTTTAAAGTTTAGGAAACTTTTTAAAAATCACTCCCCTGTTCACTATTTTATGAAGACTCTAAATGAAATTTGTGCTCAATGTGCTACCCAAAGAGAAGGAGCATTTCAGACAGATAGGTGTAAACCCAAGGGATAGTACGTAAAGAACTAGTTTATTTATTTGAAACAGTTTGATTTATATTCCACCTTACCTCTAGAAATTTATGATGGCTTATAAGGGGATCACCTTCCCCTAAAACAACCCTGTGAGGGAAACGGGGCAGAGAGTGAGTGACTGGCCCAAAGAGATTTCTTTTTCCTTTCTGTTTTTCTTGTTACATTACCATGCCTCCTAAAAGCATTTGTAACAGGAAAAGAAAAGAGCCCTGGCAAAGTTAATCTGCCTGGAAGCTAGAGTTGTCAGCCATACAACTCCTTCAATATGCCAGGGAAAAGATGTGTTTAATTTACAGAGGTGACCATAGGTGATATGCAAACAGACTCTGCATCACCTTTTCTCCTAAAAATCCAGACTGGTGCACAATCCTACTGGTTAGAACTTCTTAACGTGTTATCAAAGGTAACAATTGTTCCTTTAAAGGCAAGTGGAGTGATTCACAAATCAAAATGCAGATAGACTATTTTATAGATATTGGATCATATTAGAGGTTTCTAATGGCCTATAGAAGCAATCTTCTAGTATGTCTTGTTTTCAGTTCATTCTCCATCATAAGCTTTAAACAAAGAATTCACACTGCCACCAAGAGTCAATATATAAAACTACCATACATAATGTATAAAACTATAATTCACATACTTTTTTGAAACTATCTGCACAGATACCTAAGGAATTCTTTGTTTTCATAGAGAAGTCATTAGTTCCACTTTATTACTTATTAAGGAAAATGGGCATGTCAAGTATGTCAAACTATGATCTGAACTGATAAAAGACTGGCTGGTAAACAGGATTCAGAAGTAATTCTGGAGTCAAAGCCAACCATAGTTGGTGCTAATGTCTAATTCAGCAAACTAGTCATAACTCCTGCTCTATCTCTGGAGGCTGCCACGAATTAACTCACCAAACTGACTGCAAATAAAAGCACTCGTGCACTTCTAATCCACGGTATTTTTGGAAACCAAGAACATGAATTCCTGCAACTAATTTTGGTTTATTAGTTATTTGTGCTTATATGCATATATGTAAGTATATCCACTTTAAAGCAAGTGGGATCTGTTACAATGTAGAGTACTCCTGTTCAAGATATCAGATTCCATTTCCCTTCCAATGTGGTTTCCTAGCTCCAAATTTTCCCCAAGTTAGCTTCCTGTGGCTTCTGAGAAGTTAACTTTTTTTAGACTGCTTGAGTGGCATGGATTTCTCCCTTAGAATGCTCTCTTAAAGATGTTCTGTTGCTTTTGCAAACCAGCTTGCTGATATTACCTTCTGATACATGACAATATATTTAAATATTTAGCCTGTGGCTCTCATTATTTAAAACTAATACAATTATACCTTAAAGAGTGGTGCTACTTGTGCTCTCTTTAGAGATTCTTCCAAACTGAAACAGAAAAGGACTTCAGCTTCTGCATCTCGGAGTATGTAGCTTTGTTCTTCTAAAAGGGGGGGGGGAATATAACTTTAACTTTTCATAACACAAGATGATGTAAACATTCATTCATTGTTAAGAACTGCTCTGAGAAAGTTTGAGATGCTTAAAATTTACCACCAGCAGCCAAAAATATAAATACTTCATTGATATTCACTAAATTTACAGAGCGGAAACATCACCAATAAGATTAACTAAATAACAAAGCTGCATTAATGCCTTTAAAGAATTGCATGCTCATAAAACTGCAATACGGGAAGCCTTCGGGTTACAATGACAACTGAGACTGGGATTGTCATTGCTAAGCGATATAGTCGTTAAGGGCAACATCACCTGATTTCATCACTTAGTGATGGCAATCCCGGTTGCCGTCGTAACCCCAGGACTGTGCAGGTTGTTAAGTGAGAAGAAGAAGGAGTCCCAGGCAAGGAGCGCAGAAGTGCCACGGGGGGGTGGGGGGTGCCGTGGGATCTTGTACTCCACAGCAGACTCTTCAGGAGAAAAAGCAGCCGGACTGACTTACTGGAGTGACTTATGACCTTCCCTGCCAGTTTCCCCATTGACTTTGCCTGTGGAAGCCAGCAGGGAAGGTCACAAATGGCAAACAAATGACCACAGCTCACTGTGATGTCATAATTGTGAGCCAGGCACCAAGTGCCTGGATTGCAATTATGTGACCACGGGGGTGCTGCTATGCCCAGAACTTCGAGGACTGGTCATATGTCTATTTTTTTCAGTGTCGCTGTAACTTTGAACAATCACTGAATAAATGGACATAAGCCGAGGACTACCTGTATGTAAAAAAAAAGGGGAGGGCAGTTTCAAAATGACACAGCAGTTTATTCTATTCTAGTCAAGCTTATTAAAAAAATCAGTATTTTAGAGGATTAAACATTCTAACAGTTTTTATCTAATTGTTTCAGTGAAGTTCATTTACTTATAAACAGAAGGACACCAGTTCCAATGCAAGTTCCACTGTTACATTTTAAAGAAGGGCTCCACAATGCAACTCTTACTTTGTTCAACACAGCCATTTACTTACCTATAAATTTCTGGCACTTGAAACATTCTTCCAACCATTCTGGGGTTACAATATGTTTTACAACTGAAATTGCGGTCAGGAATTTTACAGTACGGGTTACTTTACTAGCTATCAAATGAGTACATTTCTGAGCAGACTCTGCTACTTCACCGCCAAGAATGTAGAGTTTCTGAAAATTGAAGGAAAAGTAAAAAATATAGATTTAGAATCTTCAGCCACAACAGAGCGACACATTAGAGAATGAATGATTATACAGTCAATGGGCAGTCCAATATGTGAACAAATACCTTTGAAGAGCAATGCTCAAGTGTTATAAAATAATGCTTTTGTTACATGGTATGATCCACACATTCAATTTGTTAGTGGAGGCAACAAGCATACCATAACATCAACCCTAAAGTTACAATTAAATCTTTTAATTCAAGAAGGAATTCACCTTGATGTACTGATGCACTTGAGTAGGCTCAAATCCTGTAAAAAGAACCACTGGTGTCAATTCTGGTGTCAGTTTTTTTGTAGGTGTTGGCAGGTCTTCAATTCTATAAATATAAAATAATATTGATGTTATTTTTATTTTCTAAATCGAGTAACTTAATAATTACTTTCTAAATTTAAAATTAGGGTAATAGTATTTAACTCTCTGCAACGCTAAAAGTCTAAATGAGAGATTTTTTCCATTTAGTAGATTATAAAATAAAAGAAGTTTAGTTATATTTGGATGTAGCTGGCCCAGGCTGCTTCAACTTTGATTTAAAGATTCCAACAATGGATACACAAAACTAAATCCTTAGAAGAATGATTGGAATGGGTTTAGAATCTGCTTTCCTCAGCATTTTAGAGGCATGACTGCTTTTGCTGTGATATTTCATATTCCTTTGACATGTCTCCCACTCCCAAATGTTTGTCCCTTGATTTGTCTCCATGGCTAAAGCTTCTCTCCATATAATCTTCAGCTCAAAAATGTAGTGTTGTTTAAAATCTAAAAATAATTTCATTTTAGTAACAACATGCCATTTCCAAGGAAATTCTGAATTTCTTAAGGATGGTCATTTTCTTACCTTGGCCTCTTGGTCGAAGGTTGAATTACTGATTCATTCTGCTTTGGTTTAAGTGGTAATCTCACATTCTGCAATTAGATAAGGTATAAATTTGGTTTCCTTAAGCAGTATTTATAGTTTTGTACCAGTATCTTTAAATATACTGTATATAAAAAAATATCTTATATCAAAGACACATACAGCATAATTCTGTTCCTACCAACTCATAAAATTCAATGGTCCTTATTCCCAAGAAAATAACTATATTTTAGTCATAATGCTAAAGCAGAAAAAAGAACATGCATTATGTTCTTAGAAGTTTTGTGATGCTTTCCAAACAAAATATTGTTTTATTTCATATATGCTATCTAGCACAGTTCACCATAAGCACCTAAAATATTCACAGTAGAGAATTCAACCCCCAAGGCATGTCATTGATGTTCAAATGTATACATGAAGAACTCAGTGGCCCACTTCATATATGCTGCAAGTTCAGGATTTAGTATTATGTGTACAAGCAGGAGTATGTCTATGCGAAGTGCAGAGCTCAAAACAACTGAAAAGAGCAGATGACATGGGCACTTGATGTGATTGCTCCCAAGTGGTCACTCTATGCTGGAAGATCCCAAATAACTTCCTAGTTTACTGAGAAGCTCTGGGAGATGAAGCAGAAGCAATGCCTGGAGGAATGGAGCAGGAAGGCAAAAAGGGATTCTGACCAAGCACAAATACAAGCTCAAGTTCAAACCTATACCATAGCAGTAAGAGGCAATGTGAAATGTAATTACTTCTCCCAAATTATGTTGGTGGGCTATCAGCTCTTGGCCTTGTTTAGGGTGACGAACGCTTGGGAGTTAGATTTCCCACTTGGCTGTTGCAACCAGTTTGCACAGTACTTTGCTGATGAAGTTGCTCGGAGTTGCTAATATCTTTACTCTTCATGGGTGAGTCTGATGTGGCCACTGGGATAGCACCTTGCCACGTTATCTGGGACATCTTCTGGCCTGTGGAGTCTGATGAAGTGGCCAGGATATTCCTTGGGCTGTCCCTAGCCACTTGCAAGCTGGATACATGGGGGGGTGTAATGGACTGGACCTGGAAGGTGGTCAACACCTCACTTCAGAAGGAATTGACACTGGCAGTCCCCTCCTCAGGAAACCGTCCCTGGATCTGCTCCCTCTTCCTCATTGTACAGGAGGAGGAATAAACTAGAATTTAGTTCCATGTAAACAGAATCATAGATTTCAGCATGGGGGTGGCGGTGCAACATTACTGCACTAGAGCATACAATGGAGACCAGGAACTGGAAATGACTGCCCACCCTGATTTAACAACTTGTTAGAGTTCTGCATATAATGAACAGTATTCTGATCAAGTGAAACTAAATTCAGGTTTATTCATCTTTCTACCATATGGAAGGAAGCAGCAAGCACTTGAGCCTGGCACTTTGCACAGGCCCGTTCTTATTGCCAGTCTTTTGTCCCAATTACCATGATCATAACCAAGTTGGAAATTCCCTGTCACCTGGGGAAGCACTTACACAGACATTGCATCTGATTTCCAAGGAAGGAAAGTAATAATCAGGTGCAGCATCTGTGAAATTTTAACTGAAGAGCCATATAAAAATATTTTAAACAAAAGAAATATTTTATAAGCTAGCGTCTCTTCACTTTTTCATATACATTCTTTTTCTGCTCCCCAGTACTTAAAGATGTTAATAGCAACACCACTTACCATTTGAAGTTCAGGTGACACCTTTAAAGGCACTCTCCAAGCATCTGGAATTAATGATAGAAACAGCAAGAAACTCTTACACAAAGGCATGGTTTTTGTGATGCTCCAGTACTTGGAGCAATGCCGGTTTGATACATCCACTCTCTTTGGCCAATTAGGACACACAATTTAAAAGCTCATAGAACATTCAAACATGATGCAATTCCCATAGGTTAAGCTGATATATATATATATATAATTTTGCTTTATGTAGTTCTTCCTACCATTTCTCCCTTTTCACTAAACTTCCACAGTGGAACCCTATTATTATTTATTAGGGAGGAAACCAAATAGATTGAGTTAATAAAGCAATTAATTACATCACAAGAAAAAAGGCTACATTTAAAAACTCTGCTTTAAGTCAGGTTTCTCATTGATAGTCTATAGGGCTAGATGATGCCGTTTTAAGGAATAATTCATATTAAAGGACATTTTATTGAATCTTCCCTTTCAACTGATTCTTCAGCTTCCCCTTGTTTAGGCTGAGCAACTTTTCTGCAAAAAGTACTGAAAAATGAAATGCCTATGAAATAAAGTATTGCTAGACAGTTAATTGCTAGCCTAGAATCTGGAAAATTATTTAAATGGTTTCATTTACTCAGTTTACAGATTAACAGTAGGGTTAACACAATTATAATACCAGTAATTAAATATTATTTTAGTGCCTGTTTTAAAGAGAAAGATATATACACTTTAAAACATTTAAACTAAAGATAATCAATTGTTTAATTCTTTTTTTAAACTATTTTATGCACATTAGGAAAAAGTGTCATTAAACTTTAAGAACCTTATTTTTATCAACATGCTTAGTTGATAAAAAGAGCCCACACAGTGGATGTAATGTTACATCCAACACCAGCAGCAAATTATTTTGCACTGAAATGCAATGGTTGTTATATTTTGCAAGCCTTCTTACCAAGAAGGTTTGGAACTAGATGCTGATTAGGAGCAAGTGGTTCTTGAAGATTGAATACTGTATATCGATTGTGCTGCATTTGCCGCAAAGCTTCAAAATTTCCAAGTAATATATCACAGAGCCACTGTGCGTTAACACAAGGTATCCTCCACTCTTTGGCCTTCTCGTACTTTAAGCCAGTGGGCCTTGAAATAGGAAAAAAAGCCAATGACAGTCAGTAAGTCAGAACAGCCTTTCCCAGCATGATGTTCTCCAAATGTACTGGGACTGCACTCCCAAAATTCCCAACCCACACAGCTTTCAGAAAGCGCCAGGCTAGGGAAGACTGTCAATGTCACAATTCATTAAAACTTCACCTTCAATAGCAATTGCATATTAGTTATACTATTTTTTTATAAAAATGAAAAATGTCTTTTGAACCTAAACATTTATTTTGATTTGGGTAACTTAAAAACCCATTGAAACATACAATTTTGAGGGTTTGAATGCTAGTTTTCTATTTTTTTATAGAATAAAAATAGCCAGTATGGCTTAACAATGTAAATGAAGGAGAATATATTCCAACACTTTTAATATGCTATAACATAGCAAGGAAAACTAAATGCTTTTATTCTGAAAAAGGGTTGTTAGAATAACATAACAAAAACAGACCCATCAGTGTAATCTACATTATTATTCCATAACAGCACTTACTCTTTACAGATAAGAACTGTGTTACTGCGACAAAGATAGCCTGTGTATTTTGCTCCTGCTAGATAGGCCATTAACTTGAGATCGTCTCTGTCACTATCCACAAAACCTGTTACAGAGATTATCTGGACCAAAAAAAAAAGAAGAAGAAGAAATAATTCTAAATACATGTGTTATTTTTTTCTATGAAGTAACATTAACCTTTAACTAACTCAGTATTTCTCAAAATAAGATGCAATAGCAGTTGCCAGCATAGATTCAAGTTCTAGTACATGGGCAAGAATACAAGACTGCATGAATACAAGACATTCTTCTTCTTTAAGAAGAAGCATGTCCAAATGTCTTAATGAGTTATCTCCAAAAGATGGGAGGAAAAGCTAAAACTTCTACGCTACTGGGCTAGACAGTTGCATTCTATCCTGCAGAAGAATCAGGGGAGAGAAAGAAGCAAGTATTTTTCTGCAACAGCAACCACCTTTTTCCTTTTTACTGCCAGTAAGTCAAAATACAGGGGCCAAGAGCCCTCTCTCTCTCAAGCACTGGGTTTAGGGGGGTGATGTCAGGCCAGACACCACTGGAAAACAGGTGGTGGCAGGAGGAACTACTAAGTCACTACCCAAAGACAAGGAGGGTGGGGTCACACTCCCCAGGAAGGAGTGAATTTGAGGGTGAATTTAAGTGTTTCTGGATTTGAAATCTCCTTCTGGGTTCCCAGACTGAGGCACCAGCCAAGAGTGCCTTTCAATAGCTTTATCTGATTCACTAACTGTAAACCTTCCCGGAAGAAAGTAACTGTGGTGCACGAGTTCCAGGCTTAATTACTGCAACATGCCTTTGCAATCAGTCCAGAAAGTTCAACTAGGACAAAATACAACAACTGGATTGGTTTGGAAGTCAAAGAGACCACATTACATCTATGCTAAAACTCCTTCACTGGCTGGCAGTTTGTTTCCGGCTGAAATATAACAAAGTACAGGTATTCCTTGTTGAACAACCATTCGTTCAGCAACAGTTCAAAGTTACAACGGCACTGAATGAGGACTTACAATGGGTCTTTGTAGTTGTGGCCGTCGCAGCATCCGTGGTCACATGATCATGATCCGGGTGCTTGGCAACCAGCTCGCAATTACAATGGATTGCAGTCATGTGATTGCCACTTGCAGCCTTCACTGCCAGTTTCCAACAAGCAAAGTCAATGGGAAAGCTGGCACAAGGTCACAAATGGTAATTCCATATCTGCGGGATGTTGCAACTGGGTAGGATTTGCCTAATGACGGCAACTGGGACTGCCACAACTGTCGGCGTAAGCATGACATCGCGCTTTATGACCAGATTGCTTAGCAATGGAGTTCCCGGTCCCATTGTTAAGTGAGGACTACATGTAGTTATTACTTGGGTCCATGGTAGTAATGACTTTCTGATTCTCTTTCTCTTTGAAACCATCAGAGGGCTGCCTATTGTTTCCAGAGTCTTGCTGAAACAGTCTTGATGCTGAACTTTCTTTGCCACTGAAAATGGCCAAATTTTAGTATTTCCCCTGAAAATATTAATAGCAGTCCCATTCCCTCTCTTAACCACCCAACTGTTCTCAAATTCTCCTGAATTGCCATTTTCCATTCAGATTTCTGACTTTTGGGGCGGAACATTTTTTCAAGGCTTTAAGGCTGGGAATAGTAGTGGGAGGGCTGATATGCAGGAGGCAAACCTGCAAAATTGTATTGTCTAATTACGTAACTTTTTAAAAAATGGACCACTATAGATTTACTCATTTTTGTACTCTTTGATTTAAAATACACATTAGAGTAAAATAATAACAGCAGCAATTCCAAAATAAAAACCCAGATTAAGCTTCCTTACATGCTGAGAACATGGTTTTCCTCCAGGTGGAAATGCAACTGGAAAATGAAGAGCTCGATGGGGTGGTATCATTTTCTTCTTTTTTAGCACCGAATTCAGCCAGTGGGCAGTGATACATCTTTTCCTTTCTTTCAAAGCCTACAACACCCACACATGCAGCAGAACATTGTTACCGTAGGTTTTAATTTACCACATTTTATGAGTGCTACATAAAAATATTTTTAAAATATGAAGAAGATGCATCCTTGGTATATTAAGTTTTCAGTTACAACTTTCAAATAAAAAATGGGGTCTGGAAGTTTATGTTTATGCTGTGCCATACAATGCCAAATGTTGTATGGCATTTATTTATTTACTTTCCTCCATAACAATAACCCAGTGAGGTAAATTGACCTGGGAAAAGGCAACTGCCTTCATCATCTAGTGTTTTCAGTATTTCATTTCAAAAACACTTCTTCTATTATTATTATTTTGCATTGTGAGATAATACAGAGAAAAAGAGAGAGAAACCCAATATTTGTTTTTTGTTAACTGGGTTTTGTTTTTATCCCTTATTTTTAGAATACTTAAGTCTTCACTCTGCACATTTGCTGGCAAGGGATTCCCATGGATCGCAACGGGATATTCATGAAGATCTTTATTTTTTTTTAATGATGTGCAAACTGTCCAAAAAGAGAAAAGATAGGACCTTTTTGTGTGTACAATTAAATACTGTTTAAAGTAGTCTCCAACACTATCTCAGAAGCAAGATCCCACAAATCCACCCATAAATATTTCTTTCCTTGGATAGGCAGCACAGACTTTCTCCCACTGAGTGCCTGAACAAACAAAAAGAAAAGAAATCATGGTTTCCTTCTGCAAAAGCTCCCATGAAGGAAGGTAGACAGGATTTTTTCGGTACTATTTTTCATAGAAGGAAAAAGGGAAGACTTTTCCTCTGCTTTTTTCCTTCTTTCTCCCAGCTACTGGGCCCACTCTTTTGTTTCAGAGGATCTCAGTGGGAAGAGAAAAACAGTATGAGGGCAGGAAAAGCTTTCCCATAATTCTCATTCCATAGAGATATTACATATTTTCCCAAGGTTAGATCTAATTAAATATAACCTCCCTCCTAAGTTTTCTATGCTATGCATTTCAAAGGTGGGGACAAGTCAGTAATCACACATGACTGGCCATTAATTCACGCCAACAATTTTTTCCTAACATTGGCAGACATCAAATACTAACACGACCAGCAGAAAAAAACCCTAGAATTGACTTAGGGTTTAGTGTAATTTTGTTTGTTTTGCTTTTGAGCCAATGAACCTGATCAACTTCCTAGTTAAACCTTTTGGAAGAAAAAGGCAGAATATTCAGCTTCTAACTTCAGGATCTCATGATCTGGAGAGTTACATATTAGCTGGGTAGATTCTCTGCTACTGGTAGTAGAAAACCAAATAAACTATATTTTAAAAAACTAGAAAGAGATATCAGACCTTTTACCTTAGCTAGAAATGATATATGATATTCTATCATACCTGTGCATACATATTACTAAGCTGACTTTCACAGAGAAGATGTGTACATCGGCTTGTAAGTGTCGGATCAACTGTACCACCGTGTGTCTGGATTACCTACAATAAAAATTAAGAAAACTTAAAAGACATGTTAATCCAACATAATTAAGAAAGATAGAAATGTTTAAAGCTATCCAGTCAAGGGGAAAAAACCAAAACAGTAAGATGAAACACTGCATCTTTTGCTGAAAACAGGCATGTTTTGGATACTGCTAAACACAGTTCTATTAGAATTCATTTGTGATAAAGAAACTACTGTAAGCTTATTTTTAAAAATAGGTTGTTCATCTGATTTTTCATTAAAAATCTACTTAGAAATCTGATTTGAAAAACATTCACAAATGGAACTGACATTTACCCTTTTCCAAGTTGCCAGCAGTTGTTTATCAGACATCTGTTCAGGGTAATCAGCAATTGCAAAGACACAGCCCAGTAAGAAATATTCTTCAGGAACTGAAAAAAATAATGCAGTTGAAATTAATGTAAAACACTTTTTCTCTTAAATTATAATTAATGCAATCACCGATGCAACGCAAGCTTAGAAACTGGCCCCTCCCAAACCAATCAAGCTGATCAACACTGAGACCACAGATGCCTGTCCTTCAAATACAGCAGTTCTCCAGAGCGAGGGGCCATCCTGGAGGTGATAGGGGCGTGAAAAGCATTTCACATATTCCAAGATTGAAAGAAAGTTCAATCTTGAGAGTTTTGTTTCAAGATCAGAACAAATTACACTGTTTTGCTCGATATTTTGACCAATATTGTCCCGAGGTTCCAACTATTCCAACAGCAATTAGGCTGCTGTTTTGTGGTTTGCACATTGTGTTTTTTCCCCCCAAAATGTCTTCTAGCTTAGCAGGCAGCAGCAGAAACCAGACATCCCTATAGGTATTAGCTGAGAATGAAGCAGGTAATGTGGGAATGGATCGTTGGGAAGAAAATAGAAGTTAAGCACATAGCCAGGCAAAGGCAGACTGCCTGCAGCTGCATGTCTGCCAGCCTGTTACTGCTATGAGAAAGTTACTATCTATGTGAATGGGTGGACTGAAGTTAGAATTCTTGTGGGTAGTGGACAGCATGCGTTATGTATTGTGTTTTACTTTTACATTGCTTTGCAAGTAAAAGTAAAATATGCATGCGTGTATGTATGCACATTATTGTGCTTCACAAATGTTGCTAATTCTGTTGAGGCTGTATATGCAAAGACTTCTACTACTATGTTTAGCTTTCTGAGGACATTTAAAAAACCAAAGATTCTTTGTTGATTTGGACCGGTTTCCCGAGCTTAGGATATGCATTCTCTACACGTTTGGGAGCATTCTTAAGTTTGAATTTTCTGACTATATCTGAAACCCCCCCCCCCAGATTTCTGTGTCTGTTTAGGCTAACTGTTGAGGTTTATCAGGTATGAGGCTTGATAGTTGTACTGCCTAGGTCACTAACTGTATTGTCTTGTGCCTTTTTCTGCTGTGGTATTATTATACTCTACATTTTCATTCAAGAGTTAAGCAAAACAGAATTGATCTAGAATAAAAAAATCATACTTTTTAATGCTCCAGGGCATGGGTGTCAGGAAGTTAGATGGCCAGTGAGATGTTGTGATTTTTGAGTCTTTACTGGGTTTGCCCTCGGTAACCCTTTTAATGTGCTGTTAGCCATTTTTTCCCCCTTCTTCACAGTGCAAAGCAAGCCCCTCCTCTCCCAGGATCTGCAAAGAGGGCTTTCTGCTGTGCAGGAGGAAGGAAAAAGGCTGCTTTCAGCTCTTTCCCACTTCTTCAAGCGCGAAGCCTGACCCGCAGAGCCTAGCAGCTAGGCCAAGACACCTCATCAACAGCAGGAGCAGCAAGAAGAAGACGACGGCAGCAAAGTTCAGCTGGGGTGATGGAGCACAGGGCAGCAGGGAGCCAAAAGGGCAGAAATGGGGGGGGGGGGGACAGGCAGGTGTGGGAAGTTAAAGTGCCCCTGCAGTCGTAAGTGCGGGCAGGCTGCCAAATGACCAAATTTTGATCATGTGACTATGGGGGTGCTGCAACAGCCATAATTTTGGGCACAGGTCGTAAGTCCCTTCGTTCAGCGCTGTCATAATTTTGAACGGTTGCTGAACAAATAGTCATTAAGCGAGGATTACCTGTATAGTGTGTAAACCGAGAGGATGTTGTTGTTTAGTCGTTAAGTCGTGTCCGACTCTTCGTGACCCCATGAACCATATTGCGCCAGGCCTTCCTGTCCTTCACTGCCTCCCTGAGTTTGCTCAGTTTCATGCTCATTGCTTCAGTGATGCTATCTAACTATCATTTATAGTGCATGAAGCCAATTATGGAATATTAATCAATCCACGTTTAAACAAATCATGGCAATTGCATGCAATTGAATATTTTAGTTTTCTTCTAGTGGTCTAGTTTGAAATTAGATAGCTCAGAAATGCATTTCTAGCCCATTCCAAAATATACAGTATTTGATGGCATTTAAAGAACTGAACAGAGGTCCAAAAACCTTAAAAACAACATTCTTCTAAACATTTTTATCTATGTGCAAGAACTTCCGTAGGTGGTAGCTATTCTTGATTTCTCTGGTACCTCATCTATAATGGCTTAGAGCACAGCCTTTTTAGCAAGGACATCAAGGCTCCAGAAATGTCTCATACTGGGATCTGTCCTGCCTTTTGCTTGTGTTGCTTACCTAACTAACATGGCCCTCCCTCTTTCAGAAGCCGACTGACGGGGAAAGGGTTTGTCTTGCTCCCAGTTGCTTGTACATGTTAATATATTTATATCTAGCTTACTCTTGATGATTTACTACTAACCAATAATTTAACAGCCAAAATCATTTTTCTTATTTTAAACAATTTTATCTCAACGTGCAAAAACAAAATAGATTAATGACTAATCTACCTCACAGGGTTGTTCTTGTGGGGAAAAACAGAGGGAGCATTATGTATGCCACCATGAGCTCCAGTACAAAAGGCAGGATACATATATACATAACTAACTAACTAACTAACCAACCAACCAACCTTCTACAGATGGGTCATGTCCAAACAGTTGATGCTGCTGCAGTTGTTGCTGTTGGGGATTCTGTGGTGCCTGAACTGGAATCTGATGGTGCAGCGTCTGCGATGTTGGAGTCAAGTGTTGCGATGTCTGATTTTGCATTTGTTGCTGCTGCTGCTGCATACGTTGCAAGTGCTGCTGCTGAAATTGTTGCTGCTGAAGCTGTTGCTGCTGATGCTGCTGTAACTGAAGGTTTTGCTGCTGCAGGTGCAATTGCTGTTGCTGTAGCTGTTGCTGCTGCAGTTGATGCAACTGCTGTTGCAAGGCATGCTGCTGCTGAAATGGCAACGGTTGTGGCGGACGATGCATTTGCTGCTGGGAATGCATTGGCTGGGAAGGAAACGGTAGCTGCTGCTGAGGAAACTGGTGCTGATGAACTTGCTGCTGTTGGGCAAACTGATGAGGCTGCTGTGAGAAAGGCTGCTGGGGAATCTGAGGCTGTGGTGGCTGGGACTGTTGCTGCAACTGCAGGAGTTGCTGGGGTTGAAGATGCAGGAGATGGTGATGCTGTTGCTGTGGTTGCTGAGATTGGTGATGCTGCGGCGGCGGTGGCTGTGCTAACCGTGCTTCTGGAGTCAGTTTAACCTGGCTAAGCAATACTGTGTTTGAATGTCCCTGTTGGCTATGGTTTACCTGTTGCTCCAAAGTTTTTGTAGGTGCTGAAAGTGACTGCAAGATCTAGAAAACAATACAGATACTTTATTATGGTTATGATACTATTCTTTTTCCTAACACCCCTTCTGGTAAAAAGCTACCAAGACTATTCAGAATGAATCAAATAATACAACAGGAACATAAAAACCAACAGTAAGACTGCATTAAAAATATTTAAAGTATGTTAAAGGCAAAAATAAAGCAAAACGTCGTAGCACCTTTTCCAAAAGCCAACAGTATGGAGGACATTATAGCTCTGAAGAAAGTACGACTCTCCCATAAGCTTGACAAACAGGCCTTTGCAAGTAGTATTACTGTCAAGAGGAATTGCCTGAAGATCTTAGTAAATAGACAGACATGTATACTGAAACAAGTGTTTCCTTAGGGCTTTAAACATTAGAAGAGCAACATTTGGAATTTAATCTGGAAAATAATTGGCACCAGTGCTGTCTGCAATATTGCTGTAGTAATACTCTCTTGATACCATGCCTTAGTTAGTTGCATTTAGCACTACCTGAAGTTCTGACGGCTCTTAAAGAGGTACCCTAACTAGGTTGCGGATAATTGCTTCCAGTTAAGTCAGACTTTAGAAATATTTCAGATATTTCACCAAAATATAGGTATGCAAGTGCAATTCTTGCTAGAACTACCATGTAAAAATCCAAGGACTGGGGAAAAAAGAAAAACACAATCTTAAATTATGTTTCTATATTCCACATGACTTTCATAAATCGACCTACATTTTAAACAACAAAACAATTAATCTCCCTCTTCAAAACATTTCCTTTATTTCTGAAGTTCACAGAAAAGTGAGGATGCTTATGCATTCAAAACATCCAGGAGGCTCAAGGGTGGTCTAAAGTTCCAAACAGAACAAAACAGAACATAAAAATAACAACAAAACCTTCAATATGACAAGTGACCTGTGTTTGCAATTTTACATGCATGTAATTGTTGCAGCAATCACGTCAGGGAGGTCACAACTACTACGGATATAAAATTCAAGTGACAGAACGTGTTCATTTTCAAGCAACAGTTTATCAACTTATACTTTAAAAGTACTTACATGTGCTACATTTGATGGTCTATTAACCTGCTGAATATCAGCATTATTGGTAATATTTCTTAGCGTCCGGACTGCAGGACTCCATGTTGCCATCACTTCAGGATGTCCAGAACTTTGGGGAGTTTGTACTGAAGCTATTATATTACTTCTTATTTCAGAGGACAAAATATTGCCTGGGACAGGTGGGACATTCGCACACAAATTAATCAGTCCAGAATCCTTGCCTGAAGGCAATCGGTGTTTTGTTGCAGCAGTCTGTGGAACTTCAGCTGTTGTCCAGTTCAAATTTCTTTCATGCTTTTCAGGAGAGGAATCTGATGAATCATCAAACATCAGTTCTCCTTTGGTTTTGTCAGCATCAACAGACTTTGGAGAAAAAGTTCGATTGCCCAAAGGTGATCCTTCTTGAGAAGATGGTGGACTTGATAACTTTTCATCAGTACTCCCTTCATTCTGAGAATCCTGTTCTTCATTTTCTTCCTCCTCCTCCTCTTCTTCTTCCTCTTCTTCCTCATATATTATTAAGCGAGGATGATAGGAAACCTCATCTTTTTTGGTTTTATCAGATATAGAATCTAGAACCCAGTCAGGCGTCACAATTTTAATGTTCTCTCGTTTACAGGCACATTCATATTTTTCCTGGGAAGAACAAAAATTTGAAATGTAAATATTAAAAATGGGCACTGAATGAATTCAAAAAGATTCCAATTTCAGACTGCTGACAAGCAAAACTTGTTTCTGAAGCAGAACACTTATCCTGCAGTTGTTGCACTGATTGCTCCTAGATATCTCAGCTGAATTCGTAATGCTGGTTATTACCTACCAAGCCCTACAAGGCACAGCATCAGGCTATATCAGGGATCCCCTTCTCTGTCCATCCTATGAGATCATCTAGAGAGGACGTGTTTAGAAACTCATCTTCTCAAAAGGTGAGAGGAACATGGGTCAGAAAGGAGACCTTCTCAGCCCAGGCCTGGCCTCAAAATTGTGCTCAGCCTTCTCATTCCTGACATTCCAAGGGGTGCTGAAAATGCTTGTTTTTCAGTGGGCAATCAACTGCTAACCTGATTATTACTGGGTGACTAACTGGGTTTTTTTAATGTTAGTTTTAATTTGGAGTGGGAGTTATGGTCTGGGGAACGCCTTGATTTATGCAGATGCTTTTACTTTATAAATTGTCTAAAGTTTACACCTTTGGAATAGGAGATATAATTTGGATGGAACTGGGTAGCAGTTAATTAATTAATTAAATGGTAAAATCTGTGGCATTTGGAAGATGTAGCATGGAGCGCTTCCTAGGAAAATAGGTGTTCCAGTCCTACACCTACTGTTTTCACTTCATTCATCTCTCCCTTTCCACACCTACATTAGCTATAACATCAATTACATGAAAATAACAAAAGCTGAAATTCACTATCATTCATCAAAATATTTTATCAGCCCCCAAAACACCATTCTGCCATTTTGCTTAGGAGCATCTCTATTGTTTACAAAATATGCCAAATTTCTTTTGATTTCATCAAAAGTATGAAACACCTTCCATATTAGTCTATTTATACATTGCTGATTCCTCTTAAAATGGTAAGAGGCTCGCCAAGACACAAGCTATGTTGACCTTTATTCCATATGCTAAAACAACATTGAAATGCATTAAAACTCTTACCCCTTTGGGTTCAGGCACAATCAAATGAGTACATTTTTTATTGAGGCTCAAACGGCAATCCCCACCATAAAATGTAATCAAAGCCCACAGCATACTCCGGTCTTCAGAGGAAACCTACCAAAAAAGATAAAATCCTTTAGTAGAAAATATTTTGAATTATCTATCATATCATTTAGCCATTAGGTAAAATATTTTACCTGAGATAGACAAGCAGCAACTCCAAAAAAGATCTGACAGGATTCTGGGGAGAAACCATTTACTCTGACAAAGCTAAGTCAAGGAGATAACATAAATAAATTGTAAAACTTATTATGATAAACAAACAACAAATTTCCCCAAAACTTCACAAGGAACTATGCATAATTTTGTGGATGCCAATTCTTCTAAAAAGAAAGAAATATTAGTAGCAAAACTAATCTAACATTAAGCAGTCAAAAGAGAAAATGAACTTGGCAGATCTGAGATTACATTACTTCTTCTGCCATAAAGTCATCAGATATATTTGAGTGAATACTTTGTTTTATAAACTAACAGTATGTTTCTTGGAAGTGTACCCCACAGAACCCATCATATCTTATGTATGTTTTGCAGCCTTTGTTTCCAATGATTCTAAATATCAGGTTTAATCTATCTCACAAAATTACAATTCTAAGAAACATATTTTTATTATCTATAAACTTGTATTTAAATATGTAAAATCTAATTTGAAGGATGTAAAATAATGCCTACATCTATATAGGGAGAATGGTACTAAACTATGCAGCAAACATTAGATTTTTCTCAACCATTGATTATGGTTTTATAAAGAAAAGGAGAAAGAAATGGTAACTGAAAGCAGAATAAATGCAAGCGTACGAAATTAAAAGGTGAATGAAGTACAATTTCAATAGTACAGTATCTGTATTAGGCATCCTAAAAAGTGTCTTTCAAGTCAAGTTGCAGTTCTCTTGGCAGTATTATCAAAATGGTTTGTCTAGCCTATAGCCTTAGTATTTCCTGTAAATCTCCTATCTAAGTACCAGCTAGGCTCAAAAATTTTCCTTTCCAAATCCAGACAAGGTTGGACAGATGCTGTCCCTACTGACACAGAAATCCTGGTCAATAAATAACATATTTATTAAAACATTTGATTTTTCCCAAAAAAAGAGAGAAGCAGATATGTTCCTTTTTCACTATAAACATAAGAAAGTTAATACTAATAATACTAGAAGGAAATATAAACATAATAGAAAGAAGGTAAGAAGTCTGGAAAACGTCAGAATTAAGGAATAATTATTAGAGGCACACATACTTGAGATTATAAATTAGGAATTAGTGAATTCCTCATTTATAACCTCTACAAGATTAGGGAAACTAATTATCTAATTCTGAAAAGAAAATATATCATAACAAGATGAGTCTTATAAAAATTAATAAGTAAAGATCAACAATCCAATACAGTTTATATGTTTCACATATATACATTTTACTTACTGTAGATCAGACTAATAGGACAATGCAATTTCAATTTGCATTCTCTCAAATTATTCAAAGACTAACAAAGAGAGAAAAAATAATGATTCCAATTAATCAACTGGACCTTGCAAGAATCTTCAACGTAGGAGGATTTTCCTTTAGTTAATTCTCTGAAACAACTGCTTGTTCATCTAAAAAGCAAGTGATATTCAAAGCATCAAATAAATATTATATAATTTTGTTAACACTTTCATTGAAAAGGATACGGCAGAAGAGCTCCACATTGAACTGACAAAGTCACCCAGGAAGGCTAGAACAGGTTTTAAAAATATCATCCAATAAATGTCTATGAATACTTTTATATCTGGGGATTGTCTTCTATTTATTAATATACACACACGCACTCAACTGGTTATCATTCATTCATTCATTCATTCGACTTATGAAGGAAGCTACCTTATCCAAGTCAACCACAAAGCCCACCTATGTCAGTACTGTCTATGTAACTGGCAAAAGCTCTATGTGTTTTCAGACAGTTTCTCCCAGGCTTATCTGTAGGTGCAAAATACTGAACAGGAACTGAAATTTTACCTCTATGTATGTAAAATTTATAATCTGTGGCTTTTGCCTTCATATTAGTATTCCAAATTATGCTGGTCTATGATTGTAATAAAAACTGATTGTATTGATAGGATTCCAAGTATTTCTTGAAAAAGATGACAACCTGTACAAGGCAACAGTAAGGACATTTATTTTGTTTTATAGTTTCATCAAACATTTATACCTTCCCTAGCCAGCCAGATAACTGGGACTGTCAATCCTGATTCCAATAACCTAGTTTTTTTGGTGTCAGGGAATTGAGCTGAGGTGTTAATTTGTTGTTTATCAGTGTGCTCACACTGCCCACAACACAGTGCCCAAAGTGATGGAAACAGGCCTTTTCTTCCTTCCGAACCCACACACAAAGCATTTCTTTGCATGCAAAGCTAGAAACACTAAGTTTGGTTTTAAAATGTTAACTGTACTAAAAAACAAATGGTTATCATGCTCTAAATATTTACTTTTACTACTGGAAGATCAAACACTTCACGAGATTCGCCAACTTCTGGATTATCCCCATCTTCTGAAATGATGTGTGAAGCTAGAGCATTATAGGAAACTTCCTTTGCCTTCCCATCTTTCAGAAGCTGAATAACCTAAAACATGAAAATGAAATGTAATTCTTTTCAGTTTCAGAAAAACGCTGATATACAGGAAATTACTTTTTCCCAGACATATGTTCATGCTAATATTATCCCCTTTCCCAGAGAAGGCACTAATCTGAATAAAGCCAAACCTCAAAGTGGACAGAAGATATCTAGGTTGCGCTCATGGCTGGTCCAATGAGCTGCTTCCTCAGTTGCCGCAGAGATGGCTGAAAGGCTATCACTTCCTGTGTCTTTGCTTGGCTTTTTAAAAGATTTTTTGTTGGGGGAGGGAGGGGGAAGGAAGCCACCTGTCTATCCTACCGGCCCTATTCCACCCCATGTCACCATGTGGAAGGGAAGTAAAAAAGGAAATAAATGGGAATTCTTGAAACTGCCCCATTTTTGAGGGCCATTCTAAGACTTAGTCTTATTGCCAGAAACTGAATAAAAGAAATTTTCTCATCAGTTCATGATATGACTGATCAGAGAAGTTTAGCCCTCAAAGAACTCTAGGGCTCTTTGGGATAACATTAACTCCCCAATCCTAATTAATGCTGACTTGCTAAGTCTCCCCCAGTCCATTTAAGCATACTGTATGAACAAAACTCATGGCATTAAAACAGGGCTATCAACCTGAAGCCTTCGACAAACCCAGCTCTTGCTCTCATAGCACAATAAACATCTTGTTGGCCAAGATAGCAATAAATAAAATGTAAGATAATAAAAAGTGAAATGTAACACAATGAGAAAGTTTTACCTAACCCCAACTAATAAGTATTGCATAAAAGATGCTTGCATTCCACATGTATTCAATTAAAACAATTAAGTATCTGATTTGGTATACCAGATACCCTATAAATGTCTCTAGTTCTCTAACAACCAGTTCCTTCTGCTTATGCCACATAGGATGGTATAAACCAATTTGGTCATCTCTTGAAACTGATGGAAAAGAGCATAATTCTTTGTTGCACTAAACTTATTTTGTATTTCATCAAGTAAATTGCTTCTGAACTCTTCATTTTACATGTTGAAAGGGCAGAGATCTTTAAATAAAATGAAAAGCCAGAGAATTCTTAATTTAGTTCAGTTCTTGCAGAGAAAAGTGCTTTA
The DNA here is from genome assembly GCF_059951505.1 of Python bivittatus. Lineage (NCBI taxonomy): Eukaryota > Metazoa > Chordata > Lepidosauria > Squamata > Pythonidae > Python > Python bivittatus. The sequence continues at coordinate 7,612,932 of NW_028277088.1, forward strand.
TTATAAAAACAATTCTAAGTTTCACATGTTCCCAATCTCATTTTATTTTATTTCATTTATATGAAAAGGTTTAGTGTGAACTACCCATAATTCCTTGTGATTTCAAAGTTCAAGAAACTATGGTTTTTGACCTTGGTTTCGTCCAGACCTCACTTTTCCAAGTCTGGACATCACAAAAAATTATGTTTACTTCAAAAATGATGCTGTTTCTGATCTTTTCATGAGTAATGAAAGGGAGGAAGGTTGTCCTTTGTAATATATGAACCCAGCCTAAACTATTGCTATGTTGAATTATAGTTTTTATGAACAAGCCAACTTCAAGCCATCATTTACAAACCCATTACAAATCATAATGAAAACTGATCAGTTTCCAATCTTGATATAATGCCAAAGTAGAGTTAACTGAAAACAGAAACTTTTCATTTCCTCACAGTCACATCAGGGGAGAGGAAAAGGGGTTTGCTGAACAAAATTTACTTCAACATTAAATTGCAATTATTTTGTGCATCAGATCCACATTCATAACATTGGAATGGTATAAAAAAAAAGTTGCAGAATATAGAAGCAAAACCAATTTGTAATGCACGTAGTCCATGCCTGTTATTACAAACAAACTGAAAAGAAGCATTTTTAGGCACATAGTATGAGCTTCTCTTTTTTCCCATGAAATTCATCCTACCAAACAACGGTGCAGCAATAAGCAATGTAAGCCATACATGCAACAGAATGGCTGTAATTTCTCTTTGTGCTCTTTAACAAATCCTGGATTGTGGGAGAAGATTTCCAATAATAAACTGTTTGAAATACATTTGTATTTATTATAACATCACCCTTATACATAGCACTTTACGAAGAAAAGTCTCTGCTGTGAGAGCTTTTAAAACAGATACTGATGCAAGACCACAGGGGAAGGAAAGAAAAATGGAAAGAAGTAGGGTACACTGATCATAATAATTCCATCTATTCACTTTTGATTGTGGAATATTACAGGTGTGAAAAAAGCTTTGGGAATGGGATTTGAAGAAGCATTTAAAAGAGATAGCATTATTGAGATATCTGTGATATTTCCAGTCATACAGACCAGCAACAAAAGGCAATTATTTGAAATATGTTGAGGATGCTGGAGCTGAATGAAAGAATGTCACAAGATAGCAGCAGAGACTGACGATGGGGGAAGAGCCATACAGGGTTTTGAAAAAAAAAGGGCAAGAAACTTCCTAAGATCCCAGAAACAAACAATTAAGTGAAATGTTTTTAAGGAACGGGACTAAATAATTAACAATGAAAAAGGCGAATACTTTTGGCGGCAAATGCAGAACAGAGGTAAGGGATATAAATGACAGCAAAATACTACGTAAGTTTACAGGATTTAACAGGAAGTGTCTTTATCACCCAGAGATGTAATGAATAAGGTTTTTGGATGCCTTGGGAGTTGAATGAGTTACCCGGGAAAAACAGCCTTAAAATCAAGCTCATCTTGTCATCTTGATGACACCACTTTCTTGGCGGTGCTACAGAAGTGCCTTCTCAAGGCTTTCTTCTGGGATGGTTTTCAGCTTCCCAATCTAGCCTACAGCCTGCAATCGCCTAGCCGCCTCCCATCCAAATACTAACCAGGCCCAGCTGCATTTTGCTTCTGGGCCCAGTCAGGATCAGCCAGCCACTGCCAACTGCTACAGCTAGGGCTGCTTCATGCCATCTTCCAGATCAAGGGTGGGCGTTTGTCCTGTCAGGTTGGATGGCCTGATGCGTCTAACGGCTCTCCCACCGACTGGGGGAAACCTCCCTGCGTTCAGAAAACTATCAACTCAAGGAGAGAAGGTTCAGCGCTATTTTTTTTTTCTCCTTCTTTAATATGTAGGATCTGTTTCCACCCAAGCACATGAAGAATCGGAGATTCCCTTCTCTCCCCCTGGGGGGAAGGAGTCCTTTCCTCCCGCATCTCCGGAGGTTTGTCTTAAAGCAGCCCGCTGGAAGAGGCCTGTCCTGTCCGGGGAGGAGAGGAGAGGAGAGGAGGAAGCAGCAAGGAGAGAAAGGAAACGCGAGAGGCCTAGTCGGGGCCGCTCCCGCGCAGGGACCAGAAGCGCCGCCGCCACCGGGAAAGGAAGCCCGGCCGGTCCCCTGCAGAAGGCAAGAGCGGCCCCTCGCCCTGCTCTTCCCCCTCAGTCCAGGCCGCGACAGAGGCCTTTCCGGCTCCCAGCGTAGCAAGCGCGGGACTGCCGGGAGGGGGAGGAGTAAGAGGAGTCAGTCCGCGCGCCAACGCCGGGCGTTACGGACCGTTAACGGCCGTCACCGGGGGTCTCCCTGCCCCCCCGCGAGGGGCTAGAACGCTCCCCCGCCCCGCCCTCCGGAAAGGCCTCGCAGCGGCGGACGCGCACGCGCCCTCCCCAGCCGCGCGAGCCGCTGTCAGCGCGTGGTCCCAACGGGGGGGGGGAGAGGAGGAGGAGAGGAAAGGAGAAGAGCGACCCCAGGAACGCCAAGGCAGGAGTGCGGCTCCCTCCGCGCGGAGCGTCCGCGCAGGTACCTTGGGATCGATGTCTCCCACCACGAAGAACTTGACATCCTTGAACATCTCCTCAGGAACCTTCAGCTCCCCCTCGTCCTCCTCCTTCGCCATGGTCCTGCCCGGCGACGCGGCCGCCTCGGCTTCTAGGCGCGACGGCGCGAGCGTTCTGCAAGGCTCCGGGTCTCCCTGGCCGCTGCCCCCCACCGCCCAGGCAGCCGCCGAGCCGTGGGAGCGGAGCGCGCGCTTTGGAACGGACCATCTCGGGCGAGGGTGCCGGGGAGGCAAGAGGGCGGGCAGCGGGAGCCTCCGTCCGCTCGGGGCTTCTCGGAAGCCGCCCCCCAGCTCTCCTCCGCATCAGACCGAGCCCCGATTGATAAACCTGCAGACCCTCTGAAGACAGGGTTCGGTTTGCCGACGGAGAGACACCCGTCCTCCCCTTAGGGCTCGACATAATTGGCTCTCCCCGATCCCCGCCTACTAACAACACAAGCGGCAGGAACGCCAAGTTGCAGGCCCCGCCCACTGCAACCTTGCCGCCTGACCTTAGCTCCGCCCACCACCTTTCTCCCGCCCGCGGGGAGTCGGTTGGGGCTAGCCTTGGTGAGGCGCCTTAAAGGCGGGCATGCATCAAAAGTTTGAAAAGCAAAACGAAACGCGATTGCGCGGAGGTCTCAAGCGGGCCCTTCCTGAAGAATTATAATCTAACTGGGGGCACCATAAAGAGGATGGAGTGAGAAGACAATCTGTATGCGTTCTTCCTAAATTGTATCATGCATATTCCATTTTAAGGGAGCTGGTTGAAGAGGACCATTGTGGGTGGACCCTGCATTTTTTGCTCCCCGGATCCTGCTGTCGCTTGGCTCTTCCAGTTCCAAGAAAGTAATGTTGAACGAGTACAAGCTACCTGTGCCAGCAGGGCGCTGAAACTCACGACTGTAGTCTATATGCAGGTATACATACGCATGTTGCAAAAACAATGACGTTGGGTGATGATCACTCCATTTGTACTTGCGTCCTGACGTCAAACACAACTCACAGGGTTTGCCTTGTGGTGTTGCCACACACAGTTCATTACTTGCTGCCCCCTGCAGAGGTTTATGGGAAGCAAGGAGCTTCCTGTCTTGTCCCATGTGCACAGCTGGTTATGTGTACATAATCAGGTAGTCCCCAATTTAAAACCGAGTTCCGTTCCCAAGGTCTGTCCTTAAGTCGAATTTGCATGTAAGCTGGAACAGTATTATTGTATCATACTGTATAAGTAGTATTGTCTAATGAACTCAAACCATTGTGTATTTAACTGGAATCATTGTGTATTTAATTCAAATGTTGCTATAATAGGCTCCGTGTTTAACTATAGTTTGTCTGTAACCCAGGCATTCTTAACCCTGGGTATACAGACCTTAACCATTCTTAGCTGATTACTGATTATTAGGAAAATGCAGTTAGTGCAAAATGCAGGAGCCAGGCTATAAGGTAGAGAGATCATATGATCCTGTACTGAAAGATCTCAACTGAGCACTGTGCAGGGGTCCTCTATTTTCAGATTACCCAAGGCTTTTTGCTGGGGTATGCTGCCTTCAGGGTCCCCTGCAGACATTTATAACTGGTGGGTCAGAATGCCAAACAGACCTTGGGAACACAGAGGATACAGCAAGACATTTAAGGGAGGAAACAAGGCCTTCCCAAAAGACATTCTTGAGTCTGGGAAGGGGGTATGTGCGAGAAGGAGACTCGGAAGTACTCAGAGTCTCCACCTTAATTATGCTAAGTTGTGCAGAATTACTTTGGGAGGCTTTCAAGATTCTGTTACATTACTCTACTAGCAAATCTTTCTAGATATCCAAGTCATTGTTGTTCCCTGAGTTTGCCTCTCGGGACTTAATGTAAATCTTGGAAGCCTCCCAAATTATTCATGCACATGTGCCCCATTCACACATGTAGGTACAATGTCATCGACCAGCAGGAGGCACTACATGACTAGTTTCATCCTGTTTGGGACTCATCAGATTTAGATAGCCAGATGCTATCTTGTGGGTTCATAGAACCACTACCAGAAATTGAACTTTTTAGCCCTTTGCTCTTTAGATGACTATATATAGTGCATTCGCTTTAAGAGCTATCCAGGTCCTGGTGCTTAGTGGTGTTGCAGAAAGGAATATGTAGAATCTTTCAGAATGTTATATACTAGTGTTTCTCAAACTGGACAACTTTAAAATGTGTGGACTTCAACTCCCAGAATTCCCCAGCCTGCTGGGTGGGGAATTCTGGGAGTTGAAGTCCACACATCTTAAAGTTGCCAAGTTTGAAAAATACTGGTATATTGTATATAGTCTATCACGTGAAACCCCATACACAGGAGCATGATATACTGTGATATCTGTATCTCTCTAGTCGGAGAACTTAAAGGAAGGTGGACTGTATATACCATTCTGTAGATAAGTACAATGCATGTGATTGGTGAATAATCCTTCCACAGGAAAATACTCATCCCCTCTTTGTCCTCTCCCTACTTGCAGGCATGTCCAGGTTGTTGAAATGTATGGATTTAGCTGGCCAGTAGCTTCCATTTAGTATGCAACGTCTACAGTAGATCTAAAGAATGTAGATGGGAAACTGCAATCCAGCTGCATTCATGCAGCTGTTCTCTAGGCAGTGGCAGGTTCACAGCAGATTTAAACAGGAAGAAAGTGGTGTGGGTGCTAGATTTTTTTTTTAGGGCTGCAGAAATCCAGGTGACCACTAGATGGCAGGACCAAGATTCTGAAAACTCTGGGCTACCTTCTGATCGTCCCCAGCATTGTTGCATCTGGGATATCAATAGCTCTAGGTATACACCAGGACAAAGACTGAAACCAGACACACATGTGTTAGGAGACAGTTTGGATGGCAATGCAATTTGAAGCTTTCATTAGTGCTACAAACTGTTTATTACTTTTATGGTAACCTGAGTAGGTTGTTAATGTTCATAAGTGGAGAACAGAATGACCAATAGGGATTCTGCGTGGAAGAAGACTTCTCACGGGCCATAATTGGGCAAAAATAATTACCCAGTTAGATTTGAACGCCCTGGTTTCCTAGATAAAAGCATGGAAGTTGCAAAAACTTTCTAAACTAAATTTTAACAGATACATTGTGCTCCAGATTTGTTTTATTGTTGGCCGTGTGTCTAGTTCCACCTGAGTAGATCAAAGTGATTTTCAATATAATTATGTATGCATTGTGGAGTTGAGTATTATAGCTAGCCATCCCAATCTAGAGACTCATGGGAGTAGCAACCAGCTGTGTGCATGTTGATGAGCAAATACTTCCAGTGCCAAGGTCACAGGTTGTGCATAGAAACTCAGTAGGGATGCATAAATGGGTGGAACATTCACTACTGTGAAGTTATACAAATAACCCTTTGCACATCCATGAAGTTGGATTTTTTTTCTACCTGCAGATTGGCTTTAGTGTAACCATTCTGTCTTTAATTATTGCTTTTTGCTCCATTTTTCTTGGATTTCTTTCAATAATTGATTTCACTAACAATTTATCTTAAAAAAATCTGTTGTTTGCATTCAAGAAATGAGCACTGGGAACTTTCCATTATTTCACTCTTTTATGGCCTGATTAAGCTATAAGCTTTCTGTGCAATTAGAAGCAAGATAAATTAGAATGTTTTAAAAAAAAAAAACTACACATGACTGTTTCTTTAAAAAAAATTCTGCTATCCCATCCCTATCTCTTGATATGACAGCCAAGCAGCAATTGAGGGTTCAGAAAACACAAAGGTGCTGGGCCCAGAGGGATCCTCCGTCTTTCCCCACCCACACCAACTAAGAGAAGAAGAGGAGACTCTTAAGTACAACATCATCAGCTGAGACTAAATAGATGGAAAGAGCTAACTTTGCTTGCTGCAAGAAATCTTGGGACTCTGGGTTTCCCTGAAATTCTGAGCAGAAAGAAAAATGGATTGGACTGTTTCTGCTATGAACCCTCATCTTAGGTTCCACCTGTATAAATTAACCTTATAGGGTAGAAATGCTAACACTTTCTAGTGACCTGCTTCCAAGAAAATTTAATGCTAGGCAGCAGTGGCGTTCCTAAAAGTTTCCCTGCTCCTTCATCAATATACAGTGGTACCTCGGGTCACGAACGCTTCTGTTCACGAACAATTCGGTTCACAAACAGCACCATTCGCAAAATTTTGCTTCCGTTCACGAACTCCGCATTGGGTGACGAACAGGATCCGCGGCCATTTTCCCTGCTGTGACACGTGGTCGTGGCTTCCTGTAGGCGAGGGGGACTCTCCCTCCAAACAATAACCGCCTCCCCATCCACCTTCCTGTCCTCCACGCCAGAAGTCGCCTGAAGCAAGGTTAGTGTTCTCTCTTTTCATACTGTATTGTACTGTACTTTGTTTCATATGTTTGTGGTTTAAAAAAAAATACATATGGTTCAGAACGGATTAACCGTATTTACATTGAACCTTATGGGAAAATTTGATTCGGTCAACGACCAAAATCGGTTGGCGACCAAATTCGTAGGGGTCAGAACGGATTAACTATATTTACATTGAACCTTATGGGAAAATTTGATTTGGGTCGCGACCAATTCAGGTTGCGACCAGAGTCGCGGAACGAATTAAGTTCGTGACCCGAGGTACCACTGTATAAGTATCACCCTTTCATGGAGAAACTTTGCAATTTTTGTATCTCATTTTCCTTATCCATGCAGTTTCCTCCTCACTCCTCTTCGAAGAGCGTTCTCTCCTTTCAGAGTTACATGTGCATCGTGAATCTTTTTAATTGTTATGGCTCTAATGTACAAAAAAACTGAAGATGGTACCTAGCTGGGTACCAAAACGTATGCAAGAAAACCACCAAACTCAGAGAACCCCAAGGACTCCACAAAAAAGATTAAAATCGCAAAACAAAACAGAAACATACAGTATGTTACATAGAGAAAAAGTCATTCAGCCCCAGTTTTAAACTTAATTAAACCTTGACTATACAGGACATTGTTGATTGATCTTTCTGTTACATCAATAGAAAGCTATTTCATAGAAATGGAAAATGAACAATATTCAATTATCCAAGACTGTCTTCCTGGGGTCACACTGTCTTTCCAATATTAAAGAATAATCCTTTTTTCTGCTTGGTAAATCCATAATTCTTCATATAATGATACATTCAAAAAGGCATTCAGATCTTTAAATTCCATTGGTTTTTGTAGCATTTAATTAACCAATTTGTGGATGTTAATCTAAAATGGAGCAATGGAGGAACACGCTCATACCATACAAGCAAATGTCCTTACCCATTTTACATTTTCAGCATTGTGAGGTTGACAACCAACCCTATTTTAAACATTCTCTAAGAGGTCCAATAAGCATAAAAGAAAGCCTTTTTTTAATTAATCTCATTTAAGGTCATAAGAAAGGTACTTTATATTCCTTAAAAATTCTATAAAACTCTTAGCCATTGATCTCTTAATATGGGGTCCAATCCTTTATTCCAGAGTTCTTGCATTTAACTAAAGACTATCTTAAACATATTTTAACCATTTATAGAACAATATTGTATACTTATAATCACCCCAAACAGATACCAATGCTGATAGTGATAATGCATCAGGACCAAAATATGATATCAACAAATGTTTCAATGGAATATACTGCCTTTTTTGCAGTTTGGGGCAATAAACATTTCTCTTGCATTCACTCTATTTCTTTTAATTGATTAGATGAGCTGATCTAAAGTATCAATACTGCTACTATACATGACTTCTCCCCCATTTGCAATTTTCAAACTGGGATTGTCCCAGAATATAAGTTTGTGAATGAGAGTTAGCATTCTACTTCTATCCCTACATCTTCCAAATATGCCTTGTAGTCTTTAATGGGAGCCATATAATTAGAACTATTGCTAAAAATAGAACCATAATCTCATAGTGTGGGATCAAAATGCAGGACACAAATGCAGAATAATCAAGGCTTCACTGCAGTGTTTATTGAGCAGTACGTACTGGAGGGGGACCCCACCAGAAGTTAGTGGGAGGCACTCCCCTACAGGCAAAATGGATGTTCTGATATTTATACAGTTCTACAAGAAGGGGAAGGGAAAAAGAACGTATACGCATACATATTCATATGATGATGCAGGCATACCTAAACAGGCAATACAGTAGTTCTCAAGTTACTCTCTGCCCCTCTGTTATCTGTTAACTGCTAGTAAAACAATAGTGTCACAGAGAAGAAGACACAAATTAGTTCAAGGTGCCAAATGCCAGGAAGAAGGCATCCTCCCTCAGGGCAGATGCCTAGGTTGCTATGGGAATGTTTGTGATAAGGAGTTTACAACCAGCCTGGTTCACATCAGCTTCAAGGATGCTTCCACATGCCTTTATGTTTCAATCTTATTAAGGCGATCCCATTCATCTGAGGTCTCTAAAAACTTGTCTTTTTCACCCAAAGATTCATTTTTCTCACAATCGTATTCACATAATGTTCTAAATATGTCCATAATTGGTTCTAAATATGTAATAGGCATATGATCCTGGGCTTACTTGAAGACTCAGTCCCCACTGTGTTCAGTGGAGTTATTCTTTTTATTCTTTTATTTTTTTATAATAAGTTTATTAAATTTTTAAGCAAAAAAGATAAAAAGTAACAGAAACTAATATTTAAGATGAGAGGAAGGAAGGAAGGAAGGAAGGAAGGAAGGAAGGAAGGAAGGAAGGAAGGAAGGAAGGAAGGAAGGAAGGAAGGAAGGAAGGAAGGAAGGAAGGAAAAAGTGCAGAAAAAAAAAGAAAGAAAAAAATTATTTCTGATTTTCTTTTATAGCAGTTATTGGTATAAATTGAAATTGACCACTTACTCTATGGTTACAACATAACTTTCATTTTTTCTATCATCTACTATTTTTTATAATCATCAAACCCATATATCATAATTTCAATTTTTTCTGTTTCACGCAAAAAGTCCCAAAGGGGTTCCAATCGGCATTAAACTTAATCAGTGTCATTTCTCTAATCAAGGCTATCAGTTTATCCATCTCAGCAAGCTCCATCATCTTCACCATACATATATATAAAAACAAAGTTCCATGAGTTTTTTCCAACTTTTTGTTAATCCCAAAAGAAACATCTCTGGCTTCAGTTGTATATAAATCTTTAAAATCTTCTGAATTAACGCATGTATTTGAATCCAATTTTTAAAAACTTTTTTACATGTCCACCAAGCATGATTAAAAAGTTCCCTCTTGTTGTTCACATTTCTGGCATAAATTCAAAGTATCTTTGTACACTTTAGACAATTTTTCCAGTGACAAATACCAATAATACATCATTTTATAAAAATTCTCTTTAAGTTTATAATGTAAATTTCAATCCTTTCATCCACATATTCTCCCATTGTTCCATTTGTATGTTATAACCAAATTTTTTAGCCCATTTTATTATACATTCTTTTACTTGTTCTTCTTCTGTTTCAAATCTTTATAAAAGTTTATAGATTTTAGCATGTTCATTGCTTGTACATAATTCTGTTTCAAATTCAGTCTTCCAATATTCAAAACCAAAAGTTCTTTTATCTACTGTAAATCTTTCTAATAATTGTACATAGGAAAACCACTGACAGGTGTATCCTTCTAATATCAAATCTTCTCTTGATTTTATTTGGAATTTTCCCTGAGAAAATTCTAATATGTCACTATAAGTTAACCATTTATGTTTAGTTATCATTTCTCTTCTATAATATGCTTCTGTGGTGAAAGTTGCAAAGGTATTTTTGGACACAACCTCGATTTATATCTATTCCATATTCTCAGTATGGCACATCTGGCAAAATAATTTTTAAATCGACATTGACTTTAGCTTTATCATATCATAAATAACCATGCCACCCAAACATCAAATCATGTCCTTCCAACTCCAATAATCTTCCACTAATGACAAGCTACAAACAGTGGAGTTATTCTCAGGTAAAGATGCACAGGACTAAAACCTGAAGCACTGACTCACCAAATCTAATATTATCTCTTATCTCCCTTAGAGAGTAATGGGGTTATTTCAATTTTTCTTATTACCAATATTTTTGCAAACGCTTCTGCTTGATTAGCACAATGCTAGTGCCATAATAAACCCTTTGGTCTTCCAATATTTACACAGCAGGAGAAAAAACAGGAGAAGAGAGCCATTTGATATTTAAAATCCCATCAAACTGACATCCCTCTTTAAAATATCAAATGTTAACCATGTTAGGTCAGGGCACTGCACATGTTTAAATCATTGAGAAATGTCTCTAAAGTCAGTTGCAGCAAGGTAAAATCCTATTAATAAGATGTCAGTCACTTCACTGTTTGGCCAATTATGATAAAGATCTCAGGATGAAGTTTAATTCCATCCATAGCATGAATAATTAATGAGTCAGGAAAAAGAGAAGAAAAACCCACAAACAAAACTCAGGTTTACACTATTCATTTCAAAGGGGAACTTATTTTAAATAAAGAGAATATGAAAATCAGGTTGTTTTTCAATGTGTAATTTGTTTATTGTTCTATGTACTGGAGACCTATTCTCTTAAATTAGTTCAAATTTCCGAATACAATCTGAATGAATGTCAGTGAGTTACTCATGGGTGTGATTAGAGGATAAATGCATTATTTTCCCCTAGCAACACAGAAAAAAGTGGGAGAAAGTAATCTTTTAAAACATGTTTAGAATATTAATTTGTAAGATTAAAGAATGAGCCAAGGAGACGTTTCCATGTGATTAATTAAGGCTTTTGCTTCTGTCCTAACTAAAAAACAGAGGAACATTGGCCAGTATAAAATCTTATGTGTTCTAAGTTCTTTTCCACTGTAGCATCTGCTGCTAATTGTATTTATTTATTTATTTATTTATTCATTCATTCATTCATTCATTCATTCATTCATTCATTCATTTTGTATAGCTGCTCATCTCACATTTGTGATTCTGGGCAGCTCACATAATTAAACAACCAAATAGCACAACCAATATACAAACTACAAAGGTCAATAAAAAACAATAATTCCTTTAAAACCCAATTAAAACTCAATTAAAACCCAATTAAAACCAAAACTTAAAACCAGAAAACATAATTAGCAGGCAAGTTCAAGTCATGAATCAACTTTAATCTTCTTAGATTCACATTTTAAAATAAAAGGGTGTAAAGGACAATTCATTCTGAAAATTGCTTATTGCTTTTAAAATCTTTTTTTAAAAGCAAGGATCATTTTTCCTTCTCACTTCCGGATCTCTTTCCTCCCAGAATCTCCAATTCCCTCCTACTGGAAGTAGAGATACTGGTGTCCTATGGAGAGATTTATTCCCAAGAGTTTGGAATATTGGTGCTAAATTTTTAATGCCGGACCAGCAGCAGCAAAGCTGTTACTTTCATGTCTGGTTCCTCAGTGTTTTAACAGCAGTTCTTAAAAACTGTATTAGGACTTAAATTTTGTTTTTCTACCTCCTTTCTTGGAATGTTTGTCTACAAAACTTTGTGCAGGAAGAATTCAAGAGAGCTTGGTTGATTCCGGTGATAGTAACAATAGGACCTCAACATTTTGGGATTTTAAAAGACATTTTTTAAATATACTTTTTTAACCTTGTTTTTTTTTTAATTGCACAGGCGTAGGCTTCCAGCCTAGGATCTTCTCAATGCTTGCTATTTTGAGCAGTTGATTCATTAAAGTTCATGCTACTCTTAAAGCAGCTGCTAGTGGTAGCCTGAAAAAAATTGGTCTGTTTTAGTGAGCAATGAAGAGGTGCTGGGCTCACACCAGGGCTGATGAATTTATTCCAAACTATTCTCAAAGAGTACACAACACTACTGCCAATATTTCTGGAAGCAGGGGCGGGGAAAAAAAAGGCAAGGTGGTGGCCATGACCATGTAATCAAAGCCACCATCTTGACTTTTTTTTTTTTACCTCTTCACAGATTCCCTTGTCTAGAAGGCACTGGAAAAAGGCTTTGTGTAAATAAGAGCTAGATATTCAAATGCCATAATGTGTCTGTACCTACAAAGATCAGAATCATGCAAGCCATAGTATTCCCTGTGAGGCTCCATAGAAGTGAAAGTTGGACTTTGAAGAAGCAGGAGAGGAAGAGCATTGACGCCTTTGGACTTGGGTGTTGGAGAAGACTTCCAAGTGTACCATGGACAGCCAAGAAAACAAACCAATGAATCATCAAACAAATCAACCCAGAGTTCTCACTTGAGGCACAAATGACCAGGCTCAAATTATCCTACTTTGGACACATTATGCAAAGACCTAACTCTCTGGAAAAGGCTCTAATTCAGGGAAAGGTAGAAGGAAAGAGAAGAAGAAGAAGAAGGCCAGCAGTAAGGTGGATGGACTCTGTTACAGCAGTGATGGAGGCACCATTGGAAGACCCAAAGGACCAAGTTAGAGATAGATTGTCATGAAGAAAATCTATTTATGTAGTTACTAGGAAGATGGCATATAATCAATCAATCAAATAAAAGCTAAATAAGGTTATTATCAACTGGGAGGGAGAACAATTTAAAATCCCCTTGGCAGACCCCCCTTTCTAAGGGTTCCTCAGTAGAAGATTAACACACTAGGCTGTCCCCTATCAAAAAATCAAGCAAGGCGTTCCACAAGCACTGAGATGTCTAACATTGGAAGCCCTTTCTTACTGTGGATTTGGCAACTTACTTTAAAAGTCTGGCACTAGCATAAATACCATCTCTCCATCCCACTGCGATTGTTTGATTTGAATTTGTATTCATTAAGTGTTGCAGGAAGGGAAATGGGGGAAGATGCAGGTCAACATCCTATCATATTTAGGTATATTGGCTTCTGCTATTTCCCCTTACGGCTTAAAGGTATTCCAACTACATTTCAGGCCTAAGTTGTTTGTTTTGGTCTGGTGAGTATAAGCTTTGACTTAATCTGTGTTAATAATGCACAATCTCAGCAACAGCTGGTGTCATCGACATCATTTCACCACTCAGATCCATTTATTACACAATGTGCAAGTATATTTAGAAATTTCAGTCTGCTTTTAGTTCCTATGGGAAACCGTCAAGCCGACGTTTCAGAAAGGTAACTCCAGGATATTCCTTGTAAAAAAGAAAATTATTCAGGTAATTTTATGACTTTTAAATTATTTTACACATGGATGGCTAGTCCTGGCCAAATATGTATACAGTATTATTCCCCAAGAGATATATTGATCCTTCGTACACTTGCTCCTGATTATAAATTGCTTTTCTAAAGTTGCGGGAAATGCCACTCTGCAAATACAAAGTTCTCCATTATGGATTTGAATGTGAAAATCAGTTGAGCAGAAAAAAGGCACGAAATACTTGTTTTGCAGTGGAATGTTTTAATCGGGAGTGAAACAGGAGTACTGGGGGTGTGGGAAGGTAAGGGAGTGTTCAGTCAGGACTCAATTCCAGGATAGTTCTGCAAATGCATTAATGCAGACTTAGGGGAGCCCTGAGAAGCCGTCTTCTGAAAAGCGCTAGGATTTTTTTATCCTTGTTCTGCCTTTCCATTCATGCAAACTCTCAAAATGCTTAACAATAAAAAGGAACATGCGGCGTGTGCAACCATGTGACACATGTACATAAAAAAGCCAGAGCTTTGATCGCGCACTCCTGGCGGCCATCTTCACCATGTTGACTCTGTCTGCAGATGCCTCTGAGCACCAACGTAATAAATGACTTAGAGCAGAACAACAGGCTTTCAGCAGCAACTGTATTCAAGTATTCCTGCCCTTCTAAGGACTTTGAACTAGAAGAACTATTTTCAAATGAATTTCCAGAAAAGTATACGGTACTTCGGCGTGTTTCCTAAGCATTCGCCAAAGCCAAAAGGTGCTGTTACACTCACTGATCATTGGGATAGCAATGCAAATAATGGGGTGTTACCAAATAACTGAAAACACAGCCTGGCAAATCTCATATTTTGTCTATTAATTAGAAAGCATGACATGGGTGGCATGTATATTGTTCCAGAAAGGTACATATGGAATGGTTTTACAAAATTCCTTATCAAATCAGCTATCATAAGTAGAGATACAGAAAAGCTTCTACTCATACCCAGTAATAAAGCTAATTATGATTTGTCTTCAAGCCATGATGTGGGAACTCAGCAATGATTACAGGGGGGTTGCACAATGCTGGAACCCTTTTGTATCATATTCTGCATTACTGGTGGACACATTGCTCCAAATAGATTTTGATTGATTTCATTTTCCCTTGTGGAACTTCCCTTCAAAACTACAAAGTAATTTAGGGAAACCGGATAATTTCTTCCTTCTCTTTATAATTTCCCATTGGTGCCAACAGAAGTGTCAATAGCGGTTCAGGAAATACAATTAATCAATACCCTGGCAAGAAAAGTTAAACTCTTCTTGGTGCAGAGCCTGGATGTTGTTTAGATATTCCTTCCCTCCACCAGGATTCCCATTAAAAAGAACATCTGAGTTGCATTCATACAATTAGTATCTCTTCTCATTTGACCCTTACTCTTAGCCTGAGGTCTAGCCAGTAAGGCAAAGGGCCATGAGAGAGAAATAGCCTGCAAGCTGCAACCATTTGTATTAGCCTCTTTTCCCAAAACCTCTGTGCTGTGTGTAGTCATGTATTTTGCAGGGAATGCAGTGGAACTCTCTTGTGAGTAAACCATTGTGCTTTAGGACTTATTCAGCACTATGCAAGATTGTTACCTGGACAAAAATGGAGAGACTCTGAAACACCCACAGTGGAGGAATGATAGAATTAGCAGAGATGGCAGCATCGACAGGTTTGATTAGGGCAGTGTTGTCCAAACTTGGCCACTTTAAGATGAGTGGACTTCAAGTCCCAGAATTCTGGGACTTGAAGTCCACTCATCTTAAAGTGGCCAAGTTTGGACAACACGGGATTAGGGAAAGGACAATAACCTAATTTATTAGTGACTGGAAACCCCTTATGGGATTTTTGCTGAAGAAAGGGGGAAAAAATGAACTTGTGATTTATGGGTTTGATGATTAGAAAGGGTAGACTATGGAAAAAAGGACATTATGATGTAATCTTAGGGTAAAATATAAATGCATTTATAACTGCTCTTAAGAAGATCAGAAGCTGATTCTTTATCTTTCCTTCTTTCTTTTTTCTTCTCTTTTCTTTCTCTTATTTTCTTTCTTATCTATTCACTATTTTTCTTTCTTTTATCTCTTCTCTAAAATTTATATTGTTTTTATCTTATTAAAGGTTTCTTTAATAAAAATTATTTTTTAAAAAAAGGGAATTATTCTGCACCAGTCACTCTTTCACTTGATTCCTTGAATCTCCAGACCACACAGGGATGCTAAGCAATTTGTGAGAGCAGAGGAGGAAACAGAAGACTTCTCCCTTTTCCCCCAACATCCCTTATGTAGAAAAATAATCCATTCTGAGTTACTGGGTTTCCTGCTGAGAAAACTGTTTAAATAATTCAAACCTACTGCTGCTGGATGTTTGAAAACCTTCTGCATCTTCTAAGTTGGCAAACTCATTCTTCTTAACAAGATAGAGATTTGATTCTTCAAATCTTTGCTTAAGCTTCATTAATAGAATGTCTATTTAAAGGAAGTCCCGTTTTACGTCTGGTTGGATGAAAACATTATTTAGCTTTATATGGAGCACTTTTAGACTTTAATTATCTGCCACCTCGGAGTACAAAAATTAGACTCATTGATTGGGCATTGAGAATAAGCTCCTTCTAATCATCTCCCTGCTTAGTGGTAATGAAGAGGCACTGAGTGAGAAAATATTTACTTGCAGGATTACATTCCTTTCAGATTTTGCTGGCTCTGTATGTATGTATTGGAAAGGAATAGCAAAGCTGATTTTAAGGAGTTGGGAGAAAAAGACCAAACTGTGGTTTTGCAAAATTAACGGGGTATGTTTTAGATTTTTCCGAGGCTCGCTAGAACCCCTAGATTTCTTCTAGCAAAGAAACCCAGCATTTGCCTTCAAAATCAGTGGAGATATTTGAATTTCTACAAGCCAGGATTCAGAGAGAGCACCTAGGGTGAGCAGAAAGCAGGTCTCCATTTTAATATTATCCTCCCAGGAGCAGCTCATATCCAATGTTTGTCCCTGTAGGATCTCTGGAACCTTGGACAAGCTTGGACAGAAGCATAAAAATTTGCTGGCAAAAATAAGTCAAAACATTTACTGTTCCCCTGACTCTATTTATTATGATGGTTCTTCCAGAATTTGCTTGCTGATTTCAAGCCTTAAAAAAAAAAAAAGCAATAAAGGTTCAGAATGGAAACGTTTTGGGGCAAAGGCAACATGGATTAGAGCCAAAGATGGCTGTAGGAAGCATTTTAAAAAGCTGTCATGTTGTGAGGCACATACACCCTTACCATTGTGTCTGCCATCTTGACTTTTTGGACCACACCGTGCAGACCCCCCTGATACGAGTTCTTTTGTTTGGGTAGACTTGCTGTTGGCTTAGAAGTGCTTAGATCAGGGTTTCTCAAGCTCAGCAACTTTAAGATGTGTGGACTCCAACTCCCAGCATTTCCCAGCCAGCATCTGGCTGGGGAATGCTGGGAGTTGGAGTCCACACATCTTAAAGTTGCTGAGCTTGAGAAACCCTGGCCTAGATGATGCCAATCAGGACCACAACATTTAACGCAGCCATCATATTTTCCGCACATCTTACTATGTTCTTATCTCTGACTGTCCCCTCTCCTCACCTTGGCACATTTCTGCTTTTCTTGGCCTTAAAACTGTTGGAAGGCAGGCCCGGTGGGCCCGACTGTATTCCAAACACCTGCAAATTAAATCGCTTTTAATACTTTTCAAAAACAGTTATCTCACAATGCACCCAACCAAGAGAAAAATGAGCTTTGCGTTTTAGGAGGCGCACAGGCTCTTCCTGGGGTTTAAACCCCAGCTGAGTGGCTGCTTGCTATTATAATGACACCCCCCTCTTTGCTCTCCCCCCAACTATGGGGCTGGCAGCTCATTTCACTTACTCTAAATTCAAGGTACCGTAAGGTGTTTTCTTTAGCACTGCTTTTACAGGAATGCAAAAAGAAATCCTAGCACATCCTAGGTTTGTTTGGGTTTTTTTCCTTTTTCAGCTGTAGAGCATTATCCATTTCCCCCGCAGCCATTGTTTGTAACCTAGAATTCTTTCAAGAAAGCTTTTTTGTGCTACTTTCATGCATCTGCTGGGGTAACGGCTTTGTTCCGAAAAAACTTAGGCTACCACGAATCTGTTATTTCTGCAAAATGCCACAAGGGTGGAATTCAGATACAGGGAGTGCAAAGGGCCAAGATTTGAACAAGATTAGCGATTCGATTCCAGTTTAAAACCAGCATCAAATACTGGACAATCCTGTACTTGTTCGTTTGTCCATGTGCCTTACTTTATCCAATGGAACCTATTCCCTTGAAAGTGAGCAAAGGATCACAATCTCTGCAGGGGTGTCCATTGTGGGGTGGGTGTGGGGTCGTCAAAAACGTTGAGAAGGCAGCCGCAACTGCACAGAGTTTTGCCCCTGTTTTATGGACATCATGACATGTGTAAAAAAGGAACAGGGCTTTGGTTGTGTGATTACGGCTGTCATTTTGACTTTTCTGACCCCTCTGCAGAGACATGACGCTGGGACCAATGTGTCTTTTGACATGCTTTCCCAAGCACTTCCTCCTTATAGATCCTGGATCTATAAAATTGAACCAATATGTCTGTCCAGACACAAGGGGATTCCTCACATTAGTACAAACAGACCCGCTCTTTCCAGAACCCTTAATTCCATAATGAGGATTACAGTGTCAATTATCAGGGACTTCTCTTTTTGATATATCTTTAATATATAATGTTTATTAAGAATTTTGATTATAACAGTAAAATCTAATGCAAACTAAACTTAAAAGAAAGAAAAGAAAATAGAAAGAGTAAAAAGTGCAAGGAAAAAGAAAGAAAAAAGAAAAAGAGAAGAAAGAAAAGTAAGAATATAGTAATGAAAAAGAAAAGAAATATATAAAGAAGTGACTTCCAACCTTCATCACAACAAATATAAACAAATGTAGTAACTCTTCATCCTCTCTAAAGTTACAAGCATCCCATATCCCATCTCTTATCTATAAACAAATCCATAAATATCATCTTTTTAGTCCTGGTGTCAGCAGAAAGTCCAAAAAGGGTAGCCAGAAGTAACAACATATCTAATTTTTACCTCGATCAAATAAACCAACTTTATATTCCTTACTTTTACTTCTAGCAGTCTTAATCTTTAGTTCATTCAAATATTGTCACAGGATTTGATTTTTCTTCATTTCTTCTTTGTCCCATCGCACAGAGTTCTTCAAGGCTTTAACAAGCCTCTTGTAAATTCAGTAGGAAAAAATTATCCAGGTCACTCTCTTGGTTTGTCCTTTGTATTTCCTTTTTAAATTTTAAAACCTCAGTCACTTTCTTTTGTAGATCCAGTGAAAGATCCTTTTCTAAATCATTCTCTTGGCCTGTCAGTTATAAATCCACTTTCGATACCAACTCTATTTTGTCAGATAAAATTTGTTCTACATCTGACATTTCTTCAATAAT
The DNA here is from genome assembly GCF_059951505.1 of Python bivittatus. NCBI lineage: Eukaryota > Metazoa > Chordata > Lepidosauria > Squamata > Pythonidae > Python > Python bivittatus. The sequence continues at coordinate 7,632,001 of NW_028277088.1, forward strand.
ATATTTTGGACATAGTCTATCCATAGACCCAGACATCATTACTGCTGTTGTTGATATTGTGGCTACTATTTTCTGATTTCATTCTTCAAAAGTCTCCTTCAGTATTTTTATGGTCATAAAAATCTTGTAGGCTTGTATATCTTTTCACTACTTGAAATCTTTAGTTCCCTCTAATGTCCAGTTCTTGAAATCATGAAATTGCTTATCTATGTTGTATCTTATAAAAAAAAACCAGGAGCTCTTTCCCACGAGAAACTGTACATTATAATTAATTCCTAAATCTTATTGTAAAAGTTTCAATAGTCCAATTTTAACTGGACCCTTAGTCCATTTATAACTTTCTTAGATCAAAATCTTAGTTAGTTAGTTTCTTGCTGTTTATTTCAATTTCTTTAAGTTCCTAAGCATATAATTCTTTGGTTCAGAGTTCAAGATAAACTCACCCGATGAAGACTTTCCAAACTTGTCTTTCTGAAGATCTCAAATAGCTTTAAGATGGTTAATAAGCAATTTCTAAAAGTGAGGTTTGCAAACTTAGTGTCCTTTAAAAGGCTCTGCTGCAGTTGCGAGCAAGTTTCTGGTTTTAATTGTGGGCCACCCAGAGTCACCCGTTGGGGGGAGATGGGCAGCATACAAATTTAATAATAAATAAATAAATAGTTGATCCTGTTGTCTCCTGGCACTCAAACCCATGGAAAACCGCTGTCCTGCGGTCTCCTCGCAGGGAGCAGCCATCCAGAATGGGTTGATTTCTTCGATGATCCATTGGTTTGCTTATTTAGCTGTAGGAATGATTTACCATTCTCAGTTTCAATGGCCTAACTTGTTGATAGCCATTTCCACTTTCTTTACTTTTCTATTAATGTCGATATCCATTTTCCAGAGTGAATAAGAGTTTCACCACCTTTCACATTTTCAAATTAATGGTAATCTACATACTTAGCTGCTCCATACATATAGCAGGGCAATAATGGATCATTCTTTCTACAGAACCTCCTCATTAACAGTACATTAACAGCTGCAGTTATGTCAGCACAATCACAGACACCTATCTACATAGCCAAGATAATTTTTGAAAGCAATTAAAAATGTAACACTTGTGGAATTGTGAAACTGTTTGCAAATTATTATTCTTCCCCCGTCTTCAAGAGGAAAAGAACTGAACATAAGAAGCTGCTTTATACATCCGATTATTTGACCAGATGGGCAATTCATCATCCCTGAGCTACATATCTAATTTTCTGCAATCCCTAGAGATCTTTTCAGCTATAACACTGAGCTTCAACTGCCAAAACCAAAAGCTACTACTGTATTTCACGTCATTTTTAAACAGGAGTTACATTAAAAACTGTATTCTAAACCTTAACATGGCATGGATAGCTAGCGAGCTAGGTAAAAAGATAGCCTGTCCATACTGTAAGTATATGAAAAATCCTGCTTCTGCCTATGGATATGCTTTGTTCCTGCCCATTGCGCAGATTTTGTAAAAACTATTATGACAGTCACTTCCCAGAAAACATTAAGGGCACTGTCAGTCTGAGTTTCCGATCCTGATGATCTAACTTGGGTCTGCTGTGATGGTGACGTTTATTGCAAATGAAAGGAAGCTAGAAGCTGGCATGATTGAAAACTGTCCAGCGGCTCTGATTGGCAGGGGAATTGATTTCTTATCTGCACAGAATGGAAGCCATGTTTGGTAAGATTCTACCCTCAGCTTTCAGGATTAAAAGGTTGGCTCCTTATTCTAGATGGTCTTCCTTCACCAGCAACGGCCCTGCAACAAAGCTATTTTATTTGCAGCTGTGGAGACTACAATCCAAAGGACATTTTCCTACCAGAAGGAGACACTGAATACAAGTGGGATTTACTTCTGAGTAAGGACATTTAGGCTTGACAGAATCCTGGACACGCTTATTTAAGAGAAGGCCCTGCTGGATTCAATGGCATGGAACTTCTGCATACATCTGCATAGAATTATACTATAAAGTAGGGACCCATTTTGGATCACCAATATGGAATGGATAAGATGCTTCCCACTGCCTATATGTAACCCATGTACAGCCTGCAAGTTCTTCTTCATTCATACTAGACCAGTGTTTCTCAACCTTGGCAACTTTAAGTTGCGTGGACTTCAACTCCCAGAATTCCCCAGCCAGCCATGCTGGGGAATTCTGGGAGTTGAGGTCCATGCATCTTAAAGTTGCCAAGGTTGAGAAACACTGGTCTAGATAGTTTGTCTTAAACTGCAAAGCTGAATCCTGAAATTCCCAATTAACTATGAAGCTCAGAGTAACTGACTTTGAGGAAAAGATAGTCACAATGGCCATAACAGCCATTTGAAATGAAGTCAGTATCTTTCTCAGGCTATCCACGGTCACAAAATAATGATAAAGCAAAATAAAAGGGGAGGGGATAGAAGGAGGGGAAAGCAGCTGATGCTCCCGCCATGGAAGTCCACATGGCTTAGCATATTGCGTGACTTAAGTCACTGTGGTTTGTAAAATGTGATTTTAGCTTGGACTGAGGTACAACTCCAGCTTATGATTATACCACCATTAGGTAAACACCTCTCTCTGGAAAAGGCTCTAATGCTGGGAAAGGTAGAAGGAAAGAGAAGAAGACAACCAGCAGGAAGGTGGATGGACTCAGATACAGTGGTGATGAATGCATTGTCATGGAGAAAATCTATCTATGTGGTCACTAGGGGTCAAAAATGTAATAATCTTAATAGATGTAAACACCAGCTTAGCTATGAAAAGGAGTGAGTGAGAAAGATACTCAAGACTGGCCCATCTTGACTCACTTTGGTATAAGATGAGGGAGAGGGAATCACTGTGAGGTTTTCAAAACTGATGTCAGCCTTTGGAGGTAGACCAGATCAGTATACAGATACCACAAGAACTATTGGAACTCTTTTGTTGCAAAGTATAACAACAGAATCTTGAATGGCTATTGAATTCTTTCTTCAAGGCTATCTCCATATTCCTCTATACAGTAATACCTCGGTTCACGAACAATTCGGTTCACGAACAGCAGCGTTCGCAAAAGTTTGCTTCCGTTCGCGAACTCTGCATCGAGTGACGAACACGACCCGTGGCCATCTTCCCCACTCTGATACGTGGTCGTGGCTTCCTCTAGGTGAGATCGCCTGTACTTTGTTTCATATTCCTATGGTTAAAAAAAAAAAATACATATGGTTCAGAATGGATTAACCTTATTTACATTGAACCTTATGGGAAAATTTGATCCGGTTGGCGACCAATTCGGTTCATGGCCACGTTTGTAGGGGTCAGAACGGATTAACCTTATTTACACTGAACCTTATGGGGAAATTTGATTTGGTTCGCGACCAGAATCGTGGAACGAATTAAGTTCATGAACCGAGGTACCACTGTATATTCTAAACTCCTTAAAAAATAAATGGCACGATCAAGAAGCACGGGAAGTGATTAGAGAAATGGTTTTGTGAAACTCATTCTAAAACCAAAGGTCATAACTGGGAGGAAAAAAAAAAAAAGAAGGAAACTTTTATTGATCCCCATGTGTGTTCTGATTAGAATTCCCATGCCACACTAGTTGCTTATTCTGGGAGTGTTGGGTCCCACACATCTGGAGGGTGCCAGACGGGAGAAGGCTGAACTTGACTCACGAAAATAAGAAGTTCAAAGTACTGTAAAGGCTGCAGATGGTGGGGATAACAAAGCACCTGAATCTCTGCATCCTCCTTTGATCTTTTCAAGTGAACCATCCTTCCATGATGTCAGCATTTTCCTCCACTGCTAGATGCTTTCCAACTTGCCAACAATGAACAAATCATTCCCATTTCTTGGCACCCAGAAGAAAGGCTCCCCAAATCAATGGCAATTGAATTTCAGAGCACCATCAGTTCTCTGTGATTAATGCCATCTGTCTCCTTGACAGGTTTCTAGCAGCATCACCTGTCCAAAATGTAGGCATTACCCAGCCCCCCTTGCTGCATTTTGCAATCTGGAACGAAGAATGCCAAAAGGGGTATTTCAGAAATGCGTATGGGAATGATAGTGATATGTTGAAGAATGAATTGAAAGCAATGTTATAAAATGTTAGTGACCAAGGGGGGAAAAAGGATGAAAAGGAAGTCATAAATGATGTAAGAAGGTTGAAAAGTAGTAAGGCTGCAAGAATAGAAGGTACAACTGAACAAATGTTAAAATATAGAAGGGGGTTATTTATAGAGTGATGATGGGACTTGTTTAACAGTGTGTGAAGACAGCATCTGTGCCCGAGGACGGTAAGAATGCCTTACTTGTTCCTCTGTGCAACGGGAATCCTAGCAAGAGACAATGCAAAAACCACAAAGGGATTAATTTGGTAAATTACCTGTGAAGGTATTTCACAGAATTCTGATTGAAAGGGTACAAGATATGATTGATTGATTGATTGATTGATTGATTGATTGATTGATTATATGCCATCAAGTTAGTGTCAACTCTTAGCGACCACACACATAGACTTTCTCCAGGATGATCTGTCCCTAACCTGGTCCTTTAGATCTCTTAACAATGCACTCATCTCTGGTATAACTGAGTCCATCCACCTTGCTGCTGATCATCCTTTTCTCTTTCCTTCCATGTTTCCCAGAATTATATTATTTCTCCAGAGAGCTAGGTCTTTACATAGTATATCCAAAATATGATAATTTGAGCCTGGTCGCTGAGAACGAGCAAAACTTGGGGACCTCAGTATGGTATTATGCCAGGCAAGGGGTGTTGCTATTCAACAGGTCACTGAGAAATGTATCGTATGAATGTGAGAAAGAAAGTTTATTATACATTGTTGATATAAAGAAAAATGTATTGACTTGAATTATGGAATGTTTTGCATGACTATGGAGATGAAGGTTGGTTGCTGAATGCGGTAAGACAGATATATGTAGGAAGTAAAGTATGTGTTTACAGTGCTTATCAAATTATTCAACATTGAACAGGTATATATGACGTCCCCTTGCTTGTTTAATGTATTTATGAATACTGTAAATGTATTAGCAAGGCTTATAGTGACATCAGAGGTGCACTGTTGGGGATGTGAATGTATAGATAACGTTGTGTTGTTGGCTGAAACCCTAAACAATTTGCAGTGAAAGTTAGATAGACTGATTAATTAATGAGGTGTATGGATTGAAACGTTAACGTATCAAAGTCCAAGATAGTTGCATTTGATGGGGAAGATATGGTGAACAAGTGCAGGTTATACATAAATGTATTTATAGTATTGCATTCATATACTGCTGTAATCTGAATTGACTTCCAGTGGTTTTCAGCACAAGAGGAAAACTAAAGGAAGTAGATGGATTTGTGGTAGAATGATTACTAAAGTATGTTTGCTAAAGATGGGAGAATTGTACTTTCAGACTTGCAAGATGCTGTTAATGTAGCTTTACAATAAAGTAGAATTAGCTCATCTGGTCGTGTTTCCTGTCTGGTCTACCTGGTAAGGTTGACAATATCTCAAGCAAAAGCGAAATCCACAGGGACTCACAAACACCCAAGGCCTGGGAGAACAGCCAGTTGTTTTAAGACTTGCAGAACATCATCAAGATGGAAGCCAGACATATCTCTGGTGGGATGTTATCCCAGAGGGCAAGCACTACAAGAGTGAACCAACTAGGTGTCACAGAGCTAGTTGGCCATGCTGGTTGGGGTTGTTTACATGGTGGTTCAGCAACCTCTGGTCTTGCCATACAAAGATGCAGCACTTAGCTGACATTGGCGGATTTCAAAAAAGGCTAAAGAAGGTCAGGACTTGCTCAGTGCTGGGATGTAGACCATAAAGAAATCTCAGGGATAAAGACTAGACTAGGAGATGACAGGGTACCCCAGAAGAACTAGCAAACCAGTTCTGCATTGATGCCAAGAAAACATGAAGGGCACATCCCTTAAACCACCAAGAAATGAGCTTGATTCAAGGAGTCTTTGCTTTTTAGCAGGTAGAAAAACAAGCCTTAGTATCGACGATGAAGATATGGAAGTGGTGGAGAGCTTCTGCCTTTTAGGATCAACCATCAACAGTAAAGGAACAAGCAGTCAAGAAATATGTCAGAGACTAGCATTTGGTGGAGCAGCCATGAAGCCTTGGAAAAGATATTCAGATGCTGTGATGTGTCTATACCTATGAAGAACAGAATCATGCAAGCCATGGTCTTCCCTGTGATGCTCCATGGAAGTGAAAGCTGGATTCTAAGGAAGGAGGATAGGAAAAGTATTGACGCCTTGGAACTTGGGTGTTGGAGAAGACTCCTGAGAAAACCATGGACAGCTAAGAAAACAAACCAATAGATCATCGAACAAATCAACCCAGAGTTTTCACTCAAGGCACAAATGACCAGGCTCAGATTATCCTACTTGGGACGAATCAACTGCCTTTTACATCCAGTTTGGAAGAAGCCAACTCTTTGCAAGTGTGTTGTAGCTCTTGCCCCTGCATCTACTTTGTGATGTGAAGGTAAGTACTGTCCTGGGTCCTCCTCCTTTCCACCTGTGAGAAACACATGAGCAGAACACAGTGGAATAGAAACTCCTACAGTAAAACAATAATATGACCTGCAACTGTAGGAGCACAATTTAGCAACTTTATAATAAGGACCCAGCGAAATGTACCAAAAGTGGTCAAACAACATAGAACAACAAAACGTAAATCCTGCAGATGAGACGGGCAGAACAATTCTATATCAACTTTGTTCAAAGCCTGAAAATCGGCTTTCAACTCTTGCCCAGCCCATAATGGATGGGGAAAGAATACCTGGAAACATTATGATGCATAAACATGAACAAACTGCGTCCAGCATGCCTGAGAGGCATCATTCCAGGCCACAAGTCACAGACCATGTGAGCCCCTGGCCATAACAGGGATAACTCCCATCCATTTACTATGAAGCAGGTGGCCTTTGGGAGCACCGTTCACCATGAGAAGGAAGGCAGGGTCCCCAAGACAAAGTCACTGTAGAAAATACAGTACACCCCACTGAACAAGGGCTTGAGGCCCCCTCAGGGAAGAAATATGTTTTGCAAAGCAGACCGAGATAGATGCCAGAACAGGCCCTGCTGGGAAACCCAGATGTCTCTCCACAACAGTCACTGGATTGTTCACTCCTGAGAGTTTCCTGAAGCCACACAGAAACCCTGGATTCACACATCCCATTACAGCATATTGTGGTGTGTTGGGTTTCGACTTTGGACGTGTATGAATCCAGCCATTGTGCTTCTTAAGCACCATTAGTCATTTATCATGATGTGTGAACCCAGCCAAGGGGGTGTTTTGAACAAACCATGTGCCAACAAGCCATGGTTTGGCACACTATGAAGAAAAATGTCATTGGGTCAGAGAAGTAGGAGTTCAGACAAGGGAAGAGCAGCCTGACTCCCAACTGGTGCAGCTGAAAAAAAGGGGTTAAAAGAGGTGGAACATGCCTCCTTTGACCCCTTCCTTCACCCCCACTTGAATGTTGGGCTTACTTTCAGAAGTTGAGCCTGACATGACATTTGGGCATCTGAAAGAGCACCAGTTTTCACAGCTACTTGCCAGTGAGTGTCAAGGATATGTTTATAGGGGAGTGGGCCTTCAATGCTGGGGGGCATTTGGGTACCCCGTTTGTAGACTTCTCTCCCCAGTTGAGATGCCAATGCTCTTTCTGCTTTCAAGAAAGTGCCTCTTTATTTTCCAGAGATTGTATCATGCAGGAACATTTATCATCCAAATTCTTTATTGCCCTGCTTACTCTTCTGTTCATAAAATTGTTTGCTGCATTATGATTGAATTGCTTCTTTTAAAAAATGGAAAAGTGGGCGGCTCATTTGACATGGAAGAGCTGAACAGAAGTCTGGCAGAGCTGTCTTTTCCACCGACATTAAAACGCACCGAGCAGAATGTTAGAGCACCTTTCCCCAGCTGGGGACCCTTAACTTCCTTCATCACAACAATCCTGGTCGCCAGTTGTCCTAGCCGGAGATGAAGAAAGTTAAATGTAGCCGAAAAGCTGGGGTAGAGCATTAGAGAAGGAGTGAGGAGGCCCATCTAAAATCCCACTCAGTCCTGATTCTCGCTGGCTGAATTCATACAACACTGAACTAGACTTAAATGGGGTCAGATCACTGATGGTGGTTCAGTGGGAATCCAACCATTTTCTCAGCAGGCACTGTGGGGATCTCAGCATCCCCTTCTGCCATAATTCGACTTATTTATCTGGCCAAAGCAGGTTCTGTCTGAACCCAGGCTTGTCTTGTTAAATCAGGGTTTGAGCTGTGTGAATCCATTCCCTGAAATCATGCTGGGTTTCCCCTGCCTCACACATTTTTTTTGAGCGTACTGTAATACACAAAACCCCAAAGTGCCACAAACTAGACGCGAAGGCCTGCTACCGCGGAGGTCGACCTCCCAGAAGAGGGACGTTTTTCAGCTTTGGCGCCGGAAGGCTGACTTCGATTCTGAATCCGGGGTGCTCTCCCCGGGCCTTTCGCCGTCAGAAGGGCCGGAGACCCTGTCTTTGTGGGTCTGCGCGTGCCTCGCCTGGTCTCCATATCTGTCCGTTTTGCCATGTGGTGAGCGCTGCGCGCTGTCTCGCAGCCTGTGGGCGACGGAGGGGAAGCCTGGATGCTGGCACGTGTGAACTTCTTCCCTTTCCCTCCTCCATCAAAGGCGAGGGAGGAAAAGGGCGGCGGGGCGTATCCGCGGGGTTTCCCCGAGCCCCAGCCCCTCAGGCAGGCAGGCAGGCAGACGCTGGAGCCGCGGCCGCTCTCCGGGGGGAAGGAGGGAGGCGGCGCAGTCCCCGGGCGCCGCGCGAGGGGCTCTCCTCGCGCTGTCTGGCCTGGAAACGGGTCGGGCGCCGACCGTCAGCTGACGGGGCGCGTCTCGGCGTCGGAGAAGCCCGCCTCGTTTTGGCCGGCTGGGAAGGCGCCGGAGCGGAGGACAGAGCAAGAGCCCCGCGCAGGTATTTCGTTCCCGCGCCCCGGGGCGAGCTGGGGCCGGGGCTCTGCGCGGAGGCGGACCCACCACACGGTTTCGCCGGGGCTCCCGGTGTCGGGAAGGCGCGCCCCGGGTCGCGCCGGCTGCAGGACTCTCTCTCGAAGAATCCCGCGGGGGGCGGGGGCGACCGGGCGGCCGAATCGATCGCTCCCGGGGAAGCGCACAGGATGGCGCGGAGAGCTGCTCGGGAGCGCTGGGAAGGACGCGCCTCCCCTGCTCTGCGCGCTGGGCTCCGGGAAAGCGCGGAACGCCCGGCGCCCGCGGCTTCTGCTGCAGCCGCGCTTCCTCTGGCGCCGCGCTGAGGCGGGTGGCTCCGCTTTGGCGGCGGGAGCCAGCGTACGTTCCCAGAAGGTCCGGATCCAGCTGTTGTCCGGGCCGGACCCCCCTTCCTCCGTGGATTCCGAATGGGAGAGGCCCGCCCACCTCTCCGTCTTCCAAGTGCCAGAAGTGCGTTTGCGCTCGGGCAGAGGTGAATCCCATTCCTTTGCTCGGAGGGTCTGCTTTTCGCGAGGCACCCCTGGGAAGGGCTGGCAGAGGAGGAGATCGCTTGAGGAGATCGCCTACGATCTCTGAACCTGAAGCTGAGCTGGACCGGCCAGGCTAGTGCTTGGATGGGAGACCACAAGGAAAGTCAGATCTGCAGGCTAGATGGGAAGTCCGAAGGGGAAGGCGGCTGCAAGACCAAACGTCTTCCACGCCTTGCTTCCAAGGAAGCTCCCTGTATCCAAGAATGGAAGCTCTGTTGGTTTTTCAGGGAGACCCTTTTCCCTTGAATGATCCTGCCCCCCCACCCCACTCCTATCCCACCACACTCCAGGCCATCATGAAACCAGGGTCCTCCTGTGGCTGCCTTGTTCTTTTCCCTCTTTATCAGGATGATGGTTAAATGTGAAGCTAATGTTGCTCAATTAATATGATTGTGTGCATTTAGGCTTTCCTTGTGTTCCTTGATTTAGCATAAGTTAATTAAAACAATAGTCCCTAAGCAGATGGACTGTTATTGTCACAAACAGCGTTGCTGACCCTGTGATTTTTACAAACCTGAAAGGTTTTATTTTAAATGTGTTCTTGAAATATTGTCTGGGAAGGTGTGAGGGGGTAGGATCTATGTTTTGATTGCATCTTCTGGGACTTAGCTTTATGTAAGGAGTTGTGTTATTTTGCTATTTTGCTTTTCCCTTCCATTATTCCTTACTGGTGAAGAATTACACATTCCCCAGGATGTCCTGGTAGCCTCCCATCCAAATATTAACCAGGTCAGGCCCTACTTAGCTTTGGAGATCTCAGCAGGGGCCAGCTAGATGCTTCCACTTGCTATGGCTTAATTCCCCCTCATGTTGAGCTTGACTCGTGGTGACATTACATGTAGGTTCATCCACCTTTTGGGCAGCAGCAGGGAGGTGGTTTGTTATAGCATTTTTCTGAGATTTTTTTTTTTAACTTCCCAATCTTGCTGGCCCACTTGGGGTTTATAGTGATCTCCCATCCAGGTATTCACCAGATCCAACTCTCCTTAGCTTTGGGGCATCACCTTCTCCTGCTGGCATCAATCCTGTTTAGCCTCACTCATCACTGACAGCTATGCGGCAATAGGATTGGTTTGAGAGCTACAGAATCAGGATTCCTGCTTGGGGGTGATGGATATTCTTCTAGCTAGCAATACTGTTGAGAATGTCTTGGTTCCACCTTTCTGTTTGCATATGAAAACATTAGCGGAACTGTGTTTAATCTGATTTTCTGATGTTGCAAGAGCGCCGTAGACAAACAGGCAGGGCAATTTCAGACGGAAGGTCTCTCCTTATTAATCTGGCTACTTTTTTTCTTCCTGCAGTTGACAGGGGCAGAAATTCCAACATGGCTTTAGGATTACTTGTGGCCACAGCCTTGGGGCAATTCATGCTTACAACTGCTGTGTTGACGCTGCAGGAGCCAGGCACATGGCAGAGCACCGGCTTCTAAAATAAGGTGTGCCCCCCCACAACTTCCCTTTTAACTATGCTATTGGGGATATTATTGTAGGACATTAACATTAGAAGAAACCTCCCAGTCTGTCTTCATCACCTGCAGATCTTCTCCATTCATCCCTGCAGGATGGACCGGTCTGCCAACTTCACCTGTTTCTCTGCCACCACTTTGGCAGAGCCCAACTGGACCGATTCTGGCCTCCTGGCCAGCCCCCCTGGCCTGGGTAAACCCTTGTCCGTCTTTAGCGTCCTCGTCTTGACTTTGCTGGCAATGTTGGGAGTTGCCACCTTCCTTTGGAACCTGCTGGTGCTGGCCACCATCTTGCGGGTGCGTACCTTCCACAGGGTGCCCCATAACTTGGTAGCCTCCATGGCCATCTCCGATGTGATGGTGGCTGCCCTGGTGATGCCCCTCAGCCTGGTCCACGAACTATCTGGCCGTCGCTGGCGGCTGGGGAGGTTGCTCTGCCAGATCTGGATCTCTTGTGATGTGCTGTGTTGCACGGCCAGCATCTGGAACGTCACAGCCATTGCGCTGGATCGCTACTGGTCCATAACGCGGCACTTGGAGTACACGCTGCAGAGTCGCCGGCGCATTTCCAATGTTATGATTGCTCTGACCTGGCTGCTCTCTGCTATCATCTCCTTGGCTCCGCTCCTCTTTGGCTGGGGAGAGACTTACTCGGAGGGCAAAGCTGAATGCCAAGTCAGTCGAGAGCCTTCTTACACCATCTTCTCGACCTGTGGAGCTTTCTACCTGCCTCTGTGCGTGGTGCTTTTTGTCTACTGGAAAATCTACAAAGCGGCCAAGTTTCGCATTGGATCCCGGAAGAGCAATTCTATCACTCCCATCACACCCGGACCCCTAGAGGTTAGTTCTTTGCCAAGCATTTCGACTCCTTACACCCAAGATGTAAGCTCAGCACAAGCACTTAGAATGCACCATTTGTTTGGTCCTTGACTGACCCTTACCTGGCTTAAGCATGGTTTACCATGTTGGTGGCCGTTGTGAGGTGTTACTCCATGGTTCAGATTTCAGCTCAGCCGTGTTCTTGCTTGTGAGCCATGATTGATGATGATGATGATGATGATGATGATGATGATGATGATGATGATGATGATGATTTCGAGCCAGTATTGACTCCTGGTGACTTCTTGGACAAGTCCTTGCAGTTTTCTTGGCAAGATTTCAGAAGTGGTTTGCCATTGTCTTCTTCCTGGAGCTGAGAGATAGTGACTGGCCTAAGCTCACCCAGTTGGTTTTGTGCCTAAGGTGGGACTAGAACTCCCAGTCTCCCGGTTTCTAGCCTGGTGCTGTAACCACCACCAAACTGTCTTCTTCTTCTTCTTCTTCTTCTTCTTCTTCTTCTTCTTCTTCTTCTTCTTCTTCTTCTTCTTCTTCTTCTTCTTCTTCTTCTTCTTCTTCTTCTTCTCCTCCTCCTCCTCCTCCTCCTCCTCCTCCTCCTCCTCCTCCTCCTCCTCCTCCTCCTCCTCCTCCTCATTCTTCTTGTCTCCTCTTCCTCTATCCCATCTTTTTTATATATAGTATATAACTCAAGGAGGTGAACATACCTAATACTCTCAATACCTAATATTCTAATATTCTCTCAATCCTCTTTTGTTTTCAGGATTGGGATCAAAAGTTCAACACTCCCAAATAATTTGAAATCAAAATCGGCACTCAGGCTTTGTACCTGTGTGGTCTTTAATCCGATTTCCAGAAGTGGTGGAATCAACTACTAGTTGGTTGGTGTTTGCCCATCATCTGAACTAGAACCTTAACCAGCAGTTTGAAAAAAAAAACAGGTTCCACTGAAGGAGAACCTGCACAGATCAATCTTATTGCTTTGTGCCAGCTTTGGAAGAGAAAGACAATGTTCAAAGCAGCAGGCAGAAATCAGCAGATTAAGTTTCTCCTGACTTTCTCCCCAAGACCAGGAAGCTGCTTTAATTCAACCAGACCAATGTTGTCAGCACCATCTATTAGTTATTCCCCATATTTTCAGACAGCAGCTTTTTCCTGTCCTCCCTGGATATTTTGGGGGGATTACATCCCTCCCAGGTTTACTTTTGGGGCTATTACACACCGCATATATGTGATGCCCCTGAACTTCAACTCTCCTGTGCTTCATAAGAGCAGTCCTAGGGTAGAGGTTTCATCCTCTAAAAGTAGGACATTTTTAACACTCCCAAAGGGTAGGCACTTATTGCCCCTTCATGAGACCCTTCCTGCCGTGGTTTCCTAAGCCAGTCTACCCAAACATCTCTCTGCATTTGCCTCTGTTTCCATTCATTCTGTTTGCTTTTGGCCTTTCAACAGACTCCCTTTATTTCTTGCATGGGGTGATTGTGTAAACAGCTGTTCTGCCTGCCCCAAGCTGTATGGAATTGACAAGCACATGCTCACTGTTTACACCCTGTGGCAGGGTGGTGTATGCCTATGTGTTCCTACATAGCTGGGTGTGTGTGTGTGTGTGTCTTGTCAAACAATCACAAGTGGCCCATGGAAACTACTAAATGGGATCCAGCAAGGACAGAGTTGTTCTCAGGTCATCTGAATGGCAGGGAAGAGGGGTGCAAAGAGGCAGGAGAACCTCACCTCACTGAGCTGGAGGATTTGATCTGGAGAGTGCACCGATGGGAGACCACTAGGAAATTCCAGGTCGGTGGGTAAAAACACCATGGGAGGAAGGCAATGGTAAACCACCTCTGTTGGGTGACCAGGAGAGCTACTCGAGTCTGCAGGCTTGTTGCCAGCAACTCGCCCAGTGTCACTTTTCTGCCTGCAGTCGGGTAAACTGCAGGGCAGGGTTTGTATAATATCCTGAGCCGAATCTGCAGTGTGAGAATAACAGAATCAATAAGGGGGCAAGATGTTCCTTCCAGAAAGGGGTCGGTATCAACTGCGAAGCATTGGGGCGAGCTTTTGAACGTTACGCTTCTCCACATTCGCTTTGGAATTTGGAGGAACTGGAGTCTGCTTTTAAGCCGTTCAGAGGAAATAATTACTCAGCTGCAGCTCCTGGGGATGGTGGGGGGACTGCTACCAGCCAAATGAGAGTCTTCAGTTTCCCTGTACATGATGGTGTGTGGATCTCATGTCTGGAAATAGGTCCTTGGTTGTAAACCAATAAATGATTTATCCCCCCAAACAATGACTATTTCTACCATTTGTGGGTGTGGGTGTGATGAAGTTGAGGCTTCTGGCCGCATATTCGTGTTCAGCATGGCAAGGGTAACGTGGGCATAAGCTTCTTGGAACAAGCTCAATGTTAGAAACTAATCCATTTCCCTTCCTTCCTTTTTCTTAATTGAAAAGCTACTTTGGAGACGGAGATTGACAGGGCTGGGACTGCTTAATCTTTGGTTGGTAATGGGTTATCCATTCCAAATCACCCTTTCTTTCTCCTGCAGGAGGAAAGATAGCCGGTCTTGATATACTTTTCAGTTGAATAGAAAAACCTCCCATATCTTATTTGGTCTTATCTGACCTTAAGTTCATCTTTGTTTGTTTGTTTGTTTGTTTCATTCTGGCCAGATTGAGCATCTCAGTATTATACTATAAGAAAGCCTCTTTATTTTGGTAGCTAATTAGCATTTTGGTAATTTTCAAAGCTTACCCCCTTTCAGTGTCTCTGCATATGAACTCCATAAATCTCTGATTAGCTCTGTGTTTGTACCCAGAAATCCCACTGGAAATATCCTTTTACTTGGAATGTATTGGTTGATCCTCGCTGATCCTCGTTTTGGCCCAATGTCCACATTGATATACTGGTTTGCTGCCAAGAGCATCTCTCAGCCTCTCAGCTCTTGGCAAAAGTTGGGACCTGCCCCTACCAAGGCAACTGTGACATTGAAGACTTTAATCTCACGGCATCAGGCCACAAGCCGAAAGTCCTGTGGCTGGGATTTAATGTTGAATTAGCATCTCTGACATGTGGGGTGTTGTGTCGCAGCAAGCCTTGACAGTCTCCATCCCCGGGTGATGGAACCAAATAATATCGCAAGCCGGTTTGAGGATGCAGGCTTGGTGCCTGGTGATCTAGGAGGGGCTTTGCAGAGCTTGGGGGAGGGTTGGGAGAAGCTGTGCAGGGAATGAGAGGTGGGGGGGCTGCCCTCCCCATGCAGACTCTGCACATCTGGGGGTGGGAGATGATAGCCTGGGGGAATTGTGATTTGTACCAAGGGCTGGGGAGACCCAACTCATAGTGTGTGTCCAAGCTCCCTAGATGACTCCCAGCCAGTCAGTCTCAGCCCAAACATGTTGCAGAGAGGAAAATTAGAGGCAGGAGGGCTCGGTAGGCTGCCCTGAGCTACTGGAGGTCATGAATACAATACACCATCACAAAGAAACTGCATTTGCATTGTAAGGAATAGAGGGTTCATTCGGATGGTGGAAAAAGAAATATAAATGATAGTGGAGGCATTCTGGGATTTTTCCAGCGGATCACAGGAACTGGGGTGATGTTGCTCGTGCTACAGCTTTCTGTTGTTTGACGTTGCAGTCCATTGGATCCAGACTTCCTAGAATAAACACGCCCTTCTGACCACCAGGTAGCATCTCTCTACTTTCCCATAGCAACTCCGTTTGGTTTTCTGTAGGAAGAAGTTGCTATCATTTAATCTCTGGGGGCCGAATGCTTCCTCCCCACCCCTTCAGTTCTGGAGAGGCAATCCTGCTGTTTGAAGGGAAGAGACCCCAGAAGTCCCTCGCCACAGAGTCAGAAGAGCTGTGGGGCATTTCACTCTGGTGCCAGAGATGTTTTTGCAGAAACGAAAGGATCAAATGGAGAATTTAAAGACAAACAGAGAGGCAGTTATGATATATTTGCTGTTAATGTATCAACTAAAACTATGTAAGCATCGCTTGATAGCTCGCCTCAGTGTACATTCAATAAATCATTCTTTTGTTATTACCAGAATTGATTGACATATAATTAAGAGGGAGCATGCTGGACCAGAGAATCAGGAGCCAAAAATTTTTGTTTGAATGCCCCAATTCATTATTTTGCTGGCTCCTCATTGTGAGCTATGGTTCCTGGTTTAAGCCAGTAAATATTATAATAAATATTATATGGACATTAGAGTTAATATTCTAAGAATGTGTCTTAGGGAATAAAGATATAAAATCATTCATGTAAATTCTAAGCCAGTGTGTCTCGTGAACACACTGAACTTCCTGTGTGTGTACTGCATTTGTTCCTGCTCCTGCAGGAAGTTTGGCATGACAAGGATCTTGCAAAGGGACGGGCTACTGACTTTTCTGCCCTCCATCACCACGTTCATCACTCACAGAACCTTGTAGCCCTTGCTGATTCTCCACTTCTCCCAAGACAAAAATGCTCCAGCTGCTGGCAAAAAAGATGGGACTAATCTGCATGGATTAGAGAGCATTTTATTCATTTATTTATGCATTTAGCAGATTTATTTGGCCGCCCATCTCACAAGAAGTAAGCCTCTGGGTGGCTTACTGTTCTGTTTCAAGGGAGCAGACACAGTTGCCAAGGAGCAGAAGCAGATAACAGCAGACAAGTTGCAAACAAAGACCTAGCAAAGTAAAGTACCGTTTGTAGTCCAAGAAGCAAAAGAGTAGTCTAGTTACAGGGCCAAAATCACAAAGCCAAATCAGGTAGTCAGCCAGTCCAGAAGTCAGGAATTCAAGAAGAAGATACGCACAAGAGCTAGGTTTTCCAACAGAGACTGAAGGCAAAGCAAGCTACATAATTCTCTCTGCTGGCAGCTGGCTGCAATTATTCAGGCCTCACCCTTTGCCTTGCGAGAGTCTCCTTGATTGACGTTGCTCTGCTCACCTCTGCATGTGTCTGGATCTGGGGCTTGGGAGTCGTGTGGCTGATCAGCCTCAGCTGCATCATGGCTTAATGATTCCTGAGATTGACATTCCACAGGCTCAGCTGGAGCAACATTGTCCGAATCAGATTCAGAGTCAGACTCTGAATCATGGCTCATGTCACTTACAAGCAGAATAACGATTAAAACCGTATCACAATATAAAAAACATCAGATGTAAATAACAAACATAAAAACATAAAAACATAAAAACATAAAAGAGCCCCAAAGATAGCGGGAGGACAACCATCATTTAGCCTCATTCAACCACGTTTCAGGCTCCCTGCTCCCCCCATTTAGAAATAAAAGAGAGCCGGGGTTGGAGGTGTTGCTCCAGACACATGCTAGTAGCATCAATATGCATTGCCCATGTACAACAAGGTGCCCCCACGTTCTTGTTTGCTCAGAGCAACTGAGAGAAGGTGTTCAACGATGAACAGCCCTTCCTTGAGTTCCCACAGGCCATTAGAGCTTGCTCCAGATGAATCTTACCCTCCAGCCAGAACATGCTGTCACCCTCAGCAACAGAGCAAAGTGGCCAGCAAAACAATCTAAAGATTATATTTCTATTCTGCAGGTCAAGGAGGCTTCCCAGCATCCACAGATGGTGTTCACGGTCCGCCATGCCACGGTGACGTTCCAAACGGACGGAGACACTTGGAGGGAGCAGAAGGAGAGGAAAGCTGCCCTCATGGTGGGCATCCTCATTGGCGTCTTTGTGCTTTGCTGGATTCCCTTCTTTGTCACTGAACTCATCAGCTCCCTCTGCTCCTGTGACATCCCACCGATCTGCAAAAGCATTTTTCTTTGGCTTGGGTACTCCAATTCTTTTTTCAACCCTTTGATCTATACAGCGTTCAACAAGAATTACAATAATGCCTTTAAGAACCTATTCTCCAGACAACAATGAACAGTATCTGGGGAGAGGACAATTCTCTCGGAAGATTCATTCTCCAGAGAGGGAGGAAAAACTCTTGAAATAAACATTGGTCATGTCCAGTTGGTCTGTTGATTCCAGTTAATCTTAATATCCCTGTTAGTTCTCCATTGCTATAGGAGATTATTGAAGTCAGTAGCTGTTTTGTTCAGACACAGTATTTTCCCAGCACTCCTACAATGATATTTTGTCACTGGGATAGCCTGATTTTTCTTCTCAGCTCAGTTGCACTTACTAATGTTGTGTGAAATGTCATACTATAACTTTCTTGGCCACCAGGAGAATTGAAGAACCTGTGATATCATCTGTAATGTGATATATGCTCCGTACATGAGAAAAATCTATTCTTCTTTGTAACTCTTTGGAGAATACATATCTCATAAATGTATTGCTCAATATATAAGTACAGTGTTCAAATAGCCATTCAGAGAGGGATAGAAAAGGATTGAGAATGAGTTTCCACCTGCTTTTTGTCAATTTAATACTTTCTTATTCCATTACATCAGAAGTGGGGGGTTTATAAACCCTCAGATGTTGCTGAACTACAGCTCCTAGCAGCCTTAGTCAGCATAGTTATTGGGAAAACAACTAGAAGTTATAGTTTAGTCACATCTGAAGAGCCATGGATTCTCCATTCCTGTGTGACTGTACCAGACACATTGGCTAAGACACCAAGAACCAAACATCTGGTTCTGTGCAGCCAACCAAGTTTTGCATGGACCTTCTCAAAAGTCGAGGCCATTCTCCATTCCAGGTCAGTGCTTCAGGACAAGTCACTAAGGAGATTTTGAAAGTAATGTGTGATCTCATTTGTGAATGTTGTGGAGTGACAACATCTGACGCCTTCAAGCTGAGTTTGGCTTCAGGTGATTGCAACTATTCATTCAGTTTTATTGGCAGGATTACGGAAGTGATTTGTCCTTGCCTTCTTCCAAGATGGATGGATGGGTGGATGGATGGATGGATGGATGGATGGATGGATGGATGGATAGATAGATAGATAGATAGATAGATAGATAGATAGATAGATAGATAGATTTCAATTTCCCAGTCAGTTTTAAAACAGATCGGGCAAAAATAATCTGTCCCCTATAACCCCAGTGCAATTAAACTAGGTATTTGAATACTTAATCAAAAGCGCTATTAGTGCTGAATTTCTGTAAGCAGTGCAGTGCACCTAGATCGTTTTTGAGTTTGAAAAAAGTTTGTTTACAAATATGAAAATGCATGGGCTTGGATGCTGGAAGAAAAGTTGTACCAAACCTGGGCAATGTTATTCTAACAGCAGTCCTCCAAATCCGCTGCAGCCTTGTATCTCGCCAGGTTCTCCTCTGTAGCTGTTATCACTTTGGCTGGTGAAACTTTGCAGTTGCTGCTTTTCTCAGTAAAACAGCTTCCCCAACTTGGTGCCCTTCAGCTGTATTGGGACAATCACTACAATCTTCAGCATAGTACCGGACTAAACGAGTCTGAAAAAAAAAGTCATGACGAAACTATTTTTTATATAATGTGTGAGAGCCCCTTAATTTGTCATATGAATTCACATGAGAAGAAGGGACACACAGAAAAGGGACAGGACATCTGCAGAAATGGACCAGCAATATGAAATATCAACCAACCAATTCTAACTGCATCATTTTCTAACATTTGCAGAATTCTAATGTTTCATAAGCACTGAAATCTGTTTGTATTTCTTGTACTTCCTTTTTTGTCTTTCCTTTTCTAAAAAAAACAACAAAAACCCACAATATTGAATAAAGTGTGAAAGCTTCAACACAGATAACTGTGAAATTTTAAAAGAACATGTATCAGGAATCCTGCAACATCTGCTCAGTAGCAAACAGCCAACATTCCACATGTCCAGACCTTTTATTTCATATTTGCCATGGCCAACCCTGCTGAGTGTTTCTGTAAGTAGAACTGGGACTCATACATATACCCTCCTCTTCAACCTTATTGGGTTTAAGGAGTTAAAGGTCCAGTTCAAGGTAAGAGAGATTCGTGCATGCTTTCAACCCAAATACTGTGCAGGCTAGGTTATCAGGACCATGGACAGCTCCCTGCAGACCCAGAAACAAGGCCACCTTGGATAGCGCATCTAAAGCAGTGTTTCTCAACCTTGGCAACTTTAAGATGGGTGGACTTCAACTCCCAGAATTCCCCAGCATGGTATAGCTAGTATAAATACTAGCTCCAATACCCCAGCATGGGTATAGCTAGTATAAAAATCTGGGGGGAAATCCTTTGAGTTCAGAGGTAGTGAACATTTTTATGCAGGTTGGCTTTCCTTCCATGAGAGTTTTATGCAGTATGGATTATTCCATAAGAACCTCTGGTAAGCCATTCTGAAACTCTATGTATCATTCTTCCACTAATTTTCTCCCACCTTTGTATCTTCTAGTCCTGAATCAGGTGGTCTAAATCATAATATAGTTAGATATTTTTTCCCCATGTGATATGAAGTGGCTTATGCTAAGTTTGCGCACCCCAGTTCAAGAGAAAGTGAACTTTTACTAGCTTATGTTCCAGGTTAAGAACACCAGATGAGGAATTTTTGGAGTGATAACAGTCTTAAGTGTATTTTGATGCCTTATAAAGTATGCCTCTTCCTCCCTCCCTTCCTTGTACCCCATTTGTATCAGTCCACTAATCTCTGGTATTACAGAATAGAACAGGTGGGGGAGAAAGTAGAGTATTGCAGAGAATGGACTGTGGTTTCCCTGCAGTCCTAGAACAAACCCACAACAGCCTGGCATTCTGAAGCAGCTCCAAGATCAACCAGAAAGGGAAGTAAAATGTTCTCTTCTTTTACTTCATTCTTCATCGGTGTATCCAAGGGACTAGCACTGGTCCTGCAGACAAAGCTGTGCTCAAACCAAATTAAGATGACCCGAGAACCTGCCTGCCTACTGCATTACAGTATTGATGATGTAAAAATTACTTTCTAGCTGACTTTTTTGATATCATTGTTAAGTAACCATTTCTAACCTTTGGAGTAAATGAATTGATGTGTAATGTTGTTATCACTTTTCCACAACATGTTTAACAGCGCTTTGGAAAGAGGACGTAGGAGATAAGAATGTGGAAGCAGACGGCTTTGCCTCTGTAGTGTCCATATGTTATTAAGGTGTTTTTATTATACTTTCTTTCAAACTCAGAGTAGCCAAACTGAAATGATTTAGACTGGGGGCTGAATGTTTCCCCCCCCCCTCCCAGGTTTGGACAGTTCAATAGGCAAAGGACCCAATGTGCTGTAACTGAATCATGATTGCTTAGAATGTGTGCTTTGAGTCCAGCTGTATGAATATCTCCTCTCCCACTAGCCATTGAATGTGCTAAATGCACACAATCCAGAGTCAACAAAGGCTTTGAAAGAGTTTCTGACTTTTTTTTTTTTTTTTGGTGGAGAAAAAAAAAGTAAAACCAAATTGTGCTGAGAAGTAAATGGTGTGGATTAATGGATTTGCTTGACTGGAGAATGTTAGAAGAAGTGTGCTGGATCAAAGTGAAAGTCAATTGATTCCTATTCTTAGGAAAAGTTAAACATAGGAAATGTTAGGTAGATGCTTCCAGAAAATGGACATTTGAGAGCATTAGTTATTTCCAGTTCTTGCTTCCCAGTTGCTGCATTCAGAACCTTTTCCTCTGGTCGATTAAAGCAGTGATTACCACCAACTCCTTCACCAGGGAGTTCCATCAATTATTTGAGTTCTGCCTGAAAGAAAACTTTCTTTTCTGCTCAGGCAACCTCCCATTCATGTCATGGGGTTTCTACTGAGCTTAATAGATTTGTATTCCCATCCTTAGCGTCACTTCATGTAGGAAGTATCTGGGAAGTATCCTTTTAGAGCAGTGTTTCCCAACCTTGGCATCTTGAAGCTGTGCGGACTTCAACTCCCAGAATTCCCCCACCAGCATTGCTGGTGGGGGAATTCTGAGAGTTGAAGTCCGCACAGCTTCAGGTTGCCAAGGTTGGGAAACACTGTTTTAAAGAAATAATTTTCTTGCAAAGAGGATTGAAGACTGATGGTGTATGAAATTTATATGAGGCTCAGTTGTGCAAAGGAACTCTGCCTTCTTTCTTATTCAGTTTGATGAAGGAGAGTTTGCTTTTGAATATCTTCGAAAAAAGGAAAGAATCCTTTAATTGAATGTGGAAAAACAATACCCAGAGACGTTGAGCTTTAAATCAGGGTTTGGTTCCTCTAAGTGGCATCTTATTCTCGAGGTCCTTCCATGGTCCTGTGACTGGCCACTTTCAAATATTTAGGGCAGCCAGAGAGAGAATCAAAGAGAAAAACCAAACATTCCAGCAAAGGAATGGGCACTGAGTAACTAAAAGAGAGACAGACAGAGAAATAGTCTGGGTTTGCACAACACATCCAAAGTTAACTTAATAATTACAGTTTATGGAATTAACTCAATTTTCTGGGTCCATATGACACATTAATCCATAAGCTGACTATGTGCCCTGAGGCCAAGATGTGGGAGGCACGGCTGAAGGGATCTGGCCATGGCGGGGGCTCGTCTTTGTGCCCTCCTTAGACCACCCATGCCTCCAAAAGGGGTCCCGGGTCCCTTGCCTGATTTGGAAGCGGGCAGGATCAGAACTGGTTAGCATTTGATGCAAGGAAATTTCAGGGCACTTGGCTAGACTTGAGGGGTGAGACTTCCCCAAAGACTAGCCACTTACTGTCATCAAGAAAACTTCATGGACGTGATCCTTAGGAGGTTTCTCAGATGATCCCAAAGTGATTGGCTGCCACCCAGCTGATAGAGGAAAACATTGCAGTGGGTGGGCGGAGTCTGTTCTCCCACCAGGCTAACTCTATCCAGCAGACTCCTCGCCTTTCCATCCTGCTGCTACATGGCATTCGTTTTTCATTGGAGACGTGGCTCAACCTACAGACTTTGTCTAATTTGGCAGAAGCTGGATATCCTGCTGTAGCTATTGTTCTCCCAGGATAGGGCCATTCCAAAAATGCTGTTGCTCCAGCTCCTGTTGGAGAGCTAGCATCAGGCAGTTTCCTGAAGTCCATCTTGGAGGCCCTGAAATTCGACCAAGTAGTGATGATCAATCCATCTCTCAGCTGCACCTGTTCACTTCCATTCCTTTTTCAACAGAATCTCCTTCTCAAGGCTTATATCCCAGTGGCTCCCATCTGCATAGAGAAGTTCCCACCCACCCAATATACCAGTGTCAAGACCCCACCTCTCATTGTATATGGAGAGCAAGATGTCCAACTGGGTGAAATGCACCTGAACAACTTGAAGAACTTATTTAATCACAAGATAAT
Organism: Python bivittatus; assembly: GCF_059951505.1. NCBI lineage: Eukaryota > Metazoa > Chordata > Lepidosauria > Squamata > Pythonidae > Python > Python bivittatus. Next base: position 7,655,043 of record NW_028277088.1, read on the forward strand.
GATGATGAAAGGGGCAGGCCATGCCTGTTATCTTGACAAGCCAGATGAGTGACACTAGGGGCTCCTGGGTTTCCTGAAGAACATAGAGTAAAGAGCAAATCAGCCAGCATTGGCCTAGCTGACCCATAATCACTGATGACCTCACCAGTTTTTCTACGGTACATTTGCAAGGTACTTTGATCTCTTCCTGCTGTTCTGTCAGCAACCTGAGTAGGACCCAGGTTGTTTGTGGACTGTCTAACCACAATAGAGCTAAAAGTATTAGAAAAAGGACAGTGTTGCTTCCAGAACACATTCACTAATTAATGATTCACATAATTAAAATGACCAGCTGTGATTTTTCTTGTTTGGGCCATGAGATATTTGAAATCAAATTTATATAAAGTAATCATTCATAGACATGTATTAGGATCTGTTGCATGGATATATGGGGAGTTGGTCTTCACGATCATGAGCTCTTCGGCTTTCCTGTCACTGACTCATTAATGATTTTTTTTTCCTCAAAGCTGATTGTGTGCTGGCCGAGATAGATGTCATAAAGGTAAGGCAATGGCTGGGTTTAAATATCACATGAACAAGGAGTCCTTGGTGTTCTCTGAGCTTGGTTGTTTTCTTGCAGACATTTCATTGCCCGACCACGTAACATCTTCAGGGCTAGCTAGCACTATCTAATCGGGTAATGAAACGTCTGCAAGAAAACAACCACGCTCAGAGAACACCAAGGACTTCCCAGTTCAACCCTGAGCTACAGATTGTCTCTTCTGTTGATATCACATGAACATATTGTGGTTTGATGGTTTTGACAGCACACAATAGAATCTATCCATTATAAAATATCATCATGTAACTGCATGCTCTAGATGCCTGGGGAAAATGTGATTGATTCAGAGTGAACCCAGCCATAGAAAAAACAGGTAGATGCGCCACCTCTCTCCACCTCTCCCCCCCACAAACCCACAAGGAAAAACCATGCACATGCCTACAACCCATGTTCAGAAAGCAAGGTTTTGATAATGGCAGAAAATGATAAACTGACTTGTTTATTAAAAGAAAATTCAAATAATTATTACCTTAAAGAACGGAAACCATTGATGGACTATTTGCAAAATGCAGGTGGGGTGAAGCTTACATGGGGATTGGAAGATTAGATTATAAATGTAATGGGATATGCTTTGGCAAAGAATTATTCCTACTTAATGCATTAAAAACTAGCACTTGTGACACTTATATTATTCTTAAGACCAGAGATAGATTGGAAGCTATCTATTTTTCATGCCTTTTTTCTTTTTCTTTTACTTTATCTCACCTTTTCTTTTCCTTTTCTTTATCATTTGTATTTTCAACTTTCTTTTTCATTTCTAACTTTTAACTTTGTAATCTTAAAAATTTCAATAAAATACTATTAAAAAGAAAGTAACGTTTTGGTCTCCCCACATTTTGTGATTGGCCATGCCACACACCCCCCCCTCCACACACACAGCAAGCATTGTTGGGGTGCCCAGGCCAGGTTTTCAAAACCCTAATCGTGCTTCTCATTCCCTCCAAGCAATATGGCTCCTTCTTCATGAGGTATAATGCAAGAGCAGTTCTAATTATGGTCCTGTTTGCCGGAACGCTGTTAAAGGTCACCTCCATAGCTACAATTTCCTAGGACGGAAACCGTCCGACTAGTAACCATTTGCATGCTTGACAATATAAGGAGGGGAAAACTAAACTAGAGCTGTGCTGTTTCATCATTTTAGACTGCAGCCTAATCGCGTGAAGCCGTAGTTAAATTCCCAGGGTCTCTGATTTGGAGGTTAGTGTTCCTTGTCCTTGAGGGACGAGGCCAGTGTTCACTGTCTTGTCAAGACCTGGGACAGGAAGGGTGAGAAACATGAAAGCAGCTGCCATTGGGGCAGTGACAAGTGTTTTGGGGGATCAGGAACAAATATGGATAAGGCAGTGTTTCTCAACCTTGGCAACTTTAAGATGCGTGGACTTCAACTCATGCTGGCTGGGGGATTCTGGGAGTTGAAGTCCACGCATCTTAAAGTTGCTAAGGTTGAGAAACACTGGAATAAGGTAATAACTAGGCTTTCAAAGTTTATTATTACAGTAATACCTCAGTTCACGAACGCTTCTGTTCACGAACAATTCGGTTCACGAACAGCAGCGTTCGCAAAATTTTGCTTCCGTTCGCGAACTCCGCATCGGGTGACAAACACGACCCGCGGCCATCTTCCCTGCTCTGACACGTGGTCTGGCTTCCTCTAGGCGAGATCGCGGTCGCAGACAGACACTTGCTGTGAAGCTTTTTGGTGTTGCCTCAAGCAAGGTTAGTGTTCTCTCTCTTCATACTGCACTGTACTGTACTTTGTTTCATATTTTTGGGGTTCAAAAAAAAATACATATGGTTCAGAACGGATTAACCTTATTTACATTGAACCTTATGGGAAAATTTGATTCGGTTGGCGACCAATTCGGCTCGCGACCCGAATCGTGGAACAAATTAAGTTTGTGAACCGAGGTACCACAGTTCAGTGGTGCAAGTTCCACCCCTTTCATACCTCTGTGTGATGTTGTGGCTCATTTGCAAAAGGAGCAATGCCGCAGCTCATTTTCCATCCCACGTGCACCGATTCTGCTGGGTTATTTATTTATTGATTTATTTATTAAACTTGTCCCCGCCCATCTCCCCCCAATGGGGGACTCTGGGCGGCTCATAACATATTAAAACGATAAATAGATATACAATTAAAATTTATAACAGCACACGTTTACAGAAATAAAAGGAAAAAAAATCCAGGAGGCCGATGGTAGCCACATCAGGCCTCTAGGGGGCTAGCCAACCCCACATCTGATGACCTCCCTCCCCACCCCAGGCCAGATGGCAGAGCCAGGTCTTCAAGTCCCTCCCTTCAAGTTATTCCAACGGGAATGGGCCCCACGTAGATTGCTCTGCTCTGTTCTCTACTCCTCTCTGTTTCACCCACAAAATGGCACACGGTTCCAACAGATCAGGCCCATGGGAACGAGACCTTCAACATAACCACCTGCTCACCTGCCTAGTGAACACTTGAAGGACTGCTTGCTTTCAGGGTTCAGTTGTAAATGAAATTGTGACGTATCCATTGAGAAAGGGATGAGTTTATGGCTTCCAGTGCTGCGCACGACGGTGTCAGCCTCTACCTTTCAGTGCTAAATCTGATCAAGGCACGCAAATTATTAAAATTTCCACATTTGCAAGAGATGGGGCTCCCCTTCTTCTGGGATCACAGGAATTGGAGTTGGCAGCATTGGCCTGTAACCAACAGCCATTTACGTCCACCTCCTGCAATATTAATGGGATAGCAGACAGTTCATTTTTGAAGCGACCGTGCAGCTCTCTTTTGTACGATTGTAGCATGGAATGGTCGATATTTCAGATTTCCAGGCATTCAAGGAAAGAAGAAAAAATATCACAGGTAGTATTTTTCTACTTTTGTAGAAGTGTGGCAGCCTTTGTTTACTAAATTGTAAACTATATTTTCAAGGATTGAGAGTTTCATAATGTGCAAATTCACTGGTGTTCCTCGGCAGGCAGGCTGTCACAAAGACAAAAAAGCACAGAAATTAATTTCTTTCCTTCCGCCATCTGCTACTTCCATAACTTACTGTACAATGAAGCCCAAGAGTTTCACTGGAGCTTAACGTCCATTGATTTTGAGGAGCAGTTCTTAAAGACTTGCTGTTTGATTCTTACAATACTGGCTGAATAGATTACTCAATAGACAAGTATGTCTAACCCCCTTGCTGTCCAGGATCTGAGATTCAGCTCTCACAGTCACTAATTCTAAATATGGGAGTTGAAGTCTTAATGCATCTGGAAGGGTGGGAAGAAATGACAGAAAGATTATTGCAAACACCATCCTTCCCCCAGTTTTCTTGTATTTAAAGAATCTGATTTGGGGAAAGCTGCTCCAAACTTCCCACCCTTTGGGGAAGGATAATGTATAAAATAGTTAGAAAGGGAAACTGAGAATAGACAGATATTCTATAGTTTTATTTTGCTAGTTAGCTCTGTGGGATATTAATTAATCCAAAGAGAGACCATCAGCCAATGGCTTGAGCTGATTCTAAAGCCAAACTCCCTTCAGGATAATCCAACAGAATCTGCATGGGGGAAATGGGTGTGACTAAAGCCAGTGGGTGGAGCCAGAGCTGAAAATGGGCAGGGCTCAGATCTCTTTCTGCCATTCCTTTCATTCACCCACCCACCGCAGCTTCCTTCCTTATTTTTTTCCTGAAAGAGAGCTGGACTATAGTCAGCAAATGTAATGTTGTGGGCACAATCTTAGCACATTGTGTGAACAGAGCAAGAGAGATTTTTAATTGTTTTATAGTAATTTTATTAAAAATTACAATTATAACAATACAAACTAATACAAACTAAAAAAACTAAAAGAATAAAAAGAAGAAATAGAAGATGCAGAAAAGAAAAAATAGAAAGAAAAATAGAAAAGAAAAAAATAAGAATATAGTAAAGAAAAAGAAAAGAAATGTATAAAGAAATGACTTTCCCCTTCATCACAAGTATAAACAATTTTAGTAACTTATCACCTTCTCTTAAAATACAACAAAGATCTCTTCTTCCCATATCCTATCTCTTATCTATGAAGAAATCCTTAAAGCCTTGCCATTTCAGTCCTAATGTCAGCAAAAGTCCATTAAGGGTTACCAGAAATAACAATGTATCTATTTTAACCTTGATCAAATAAACCAACTTTATATTCCTTCCTTTTACTTCTAACAATCTTAACCTTTAGTCCCTTCAAATACTGTCCTAGAACTTGATTTCTTTTAATTTGTTTTTTCCCTTCTCATAAAATTCTTCAAGGTTTTAACAAGCCTCTTTTGTAAATTCAGTATAGGAAAATTATCCAGGTCACTCTTTTGGTTTGTTATTTGTATATCCTTTAAGATATTAGCTGGTTTCTTTTGTATGTCCAGTGTAGTATCTTTTTCCATATCAATCTTGTATCCTGTCATTTTAAAATCCATTTTCAAATCAGTCTCAATCTTGTCAGGTACAACTTGTTCCTCTTCCATAACATCTTTCAAACACAGTCTATCTATAGAGGCAGACACTCTTAACATTAACTTTTGGGTCCATTGTTTAAAAAATCCTTCAGTATGTCCAATGTTAAAATATTTTGCTTCACTCTGTATTAGTAAGTCAAGTTTGAGTGTTCTTTAATTGCAACCTTTAGTTTCTTCTAGTTCCCTCTAGTGACCAATTTTCAAAGTCTTATCTTACGTTTTTTAAAAGAATTCAAAACAAAAGTATTTTCCCTTGGGAAGGATTCTTTATCATTAATTCCAAAATCTTATTTCAAATTTATCTGGACCCTTAGTCCATTTGTAACTTTCTAAAATCAAAGTTTTAATCCCGCTTTTGCTGTTTATGAAAAAAAAAAAAAATTCTTAAACTTGTAGTTAAAATTTCTTTCATTAAGGATTGAAGGAAACTCACCCAGTGCTGTAAAACCTGTCAATCCCAAGGTTCCTAATAGCTGAAAAACCATTAACAAGAAATTTCCAAAAATGATTAGAAAACGAAGTATGCAAACTTAGTGCCCTTTAAAGGCGCTGACTATGGTTTGGGTGAAGATGACGTTCTCTCATCTTCGAGAGCTCTAAACCCACCGAAGACCACTGTCTTGCGGTCTTCTTGTGAGGAGCAACTGTTTGGAGCACTTGTGGGCAAACTCAAGTCCTCTCCTTGTCTGGAGAGGAATTACAAAGAGCTGGTTTGCTTGCTGGCTCTTCATTCCACTGTGGTTGTCATCTCCACTTTTCATGGAGCCGTCTTCAGTCCACCATTTCTTCCCCAGAAGTCCAGAGCAAGAGAGATTTTTTAAATGAGGTGTGATGTTTATGAACCCATCCAGTGTCACTCTAAGCTTCACTCCCTACAGTATTACCTCTAGCAGCTCTAATGATTTGCTTTTCTAAGTTATTTCAGTCAATACATTTTAAAGGCGTAGTTGTTTCCATTGGAATCATATTCATTATTTCCCTTGGCCACTTCTCTGAGGAGAAAATTCCTACTGAATTAATGTGGTTACAGAGCAACAGGTTTAGCTTGGAGCAGTGTAAACAATGGCCTTGAATGCTGATTAAAGCAACTGAGGGTCTTCCTAATCAGTCTTCCTCTTCCCTCTTAGCTAATTTTCCTATCAAAATAACTGCTTGCATGAAATATGAGTTATTAGCTGCTCCCCGCCCCCCATATATGAAAGAATGGTTCTCTACACAACGACAAAGTGACAAGCAATGGCACAGTGTTACTCACCAGCTTCCAAATAAATACCACATTTGCATTGATAACAGATTCACTCCAGGAAGAGAGAGAGAGAAAAAAAAAACTTAGAAGGCAGATCCAAAACAAATATCTGAGATGGAAGAGTCCTTGTGCATTTATAAATGCACCAAGATTATGAAAATGGATAGCACGTATAACATTCTTACAGAGGAGAAAGGAATTCTAAGTATGTTTCCTGGTGTGATTGATGGTCAGTTACAGCCCACAGTCCTCAAATGGTACTTCCTGATTTTACTTAATATCTTCTCCAGTATCATTTCCACCTCCAGCCCCAGGAGACTAATCTTCTCAAACAGGTTGGATTAATGGCTGGGTAGGATGGGAACTGCAATCCAATTTCTGCAGGCAACAGGTTGGGGAAGGCTTTGGAACTTCACATGTACCTGGCGCTGACTTGTTCTGCTTCCTCAGGCTATCAAGCCTGCAACGACTAGACTTCGCAGGTGCAAGTCTAGCTAAAGAACCATTTTCATAATGCCTTGCACTGTGCAGTTTTGCAGAAGGAAGGCACCCAGCCCTTTTCTTTTCTGGGTATCTGGAAAGCCGTTTCAGCTTTAGAACTATTGGCAGGATTATAAGCAATTATTGTGGATTCATTCAAAGTCTCTTAGATCTGAACCGTTGGCTTTCTACTGCCATCTAATGATCTAGTTTTCAGCCCAGGTGTGAAAGGGAAGAAAATGGGAGGGTTTTTTTTTTTGGTTCGGTTTGCTCATTTTAACATTGAAAACACTCTCTCGCTCTCTCTTTCTTACATTAATATATCTTTCTTTCTCTTAAGGAAAGAGAGTTGAACTATTTAAGGCTACTGAAAAGGCATTACTTTTCCTGTACATTTAGCAGAACTGTTTCCCTTTACTGTATGAAAGCCATCAGTTGACTAACTCTTAAAGATAAAGGGTTGTTGGGGAAAAAAGACACTGTAAGGCAAACTTTCCCAAAATTAAAGAGAGCTAGACCAGTAGAAAGAAGGATCTGATGAAGATACTCCAGGCTCAGCCCTGGAGATATCCCGACAAGGGTGTCCATGCAATAGTGTGATTGAAGCTCTACCTGTGATGCACATAAAAAACATTTGGACCTTCAGTAACACCACTGAAACCACCATCTTGACTTTTTTTTACTTTTTTGACATAGTTGCCCCTGCATTCAGGATGAAAACTGCTCCAAACGCTGTAAAGAATAAAGTGTTCAGACTAAATTTTGATTACTGTCTCTTACAATATCTAGTCTCTATTCCTTCAGAGGAAGATTGCCAAATGCTCTAAGGCAGTGTTGTCCAAACTTGGCCACTTTAAGATGAGTGGACTTCAACTCCCAGAATTCCCCAGCCAGCATGGCTGGCTGGGGAGTTCTAGGAGTTGAAGTCCACTCATCTTAAAGTGGCCAAGTTTGGACAACACTGCTCTAAGGAATCACTTCATTATTATAATGGATTTAAAACGACAACAACACAGCACTACGTGTGATCTGCAGGATTAAAAAGAAAAAAAGCCGTAACAGTTCTCAGGTTGAGCTCATCATGGCTACATTTACCAAGTTGTCTTGCCAACAATTTAGAAGTGGTTAACCATTGCCATTTTTTTTTCAACTCCTCAGTCTAGCCTACAGCGTTGGACCTTCCTGGTGATGTCCCATCCAAATATGAACCAGACCTGACCCTTCTTAGCTTTTTCAAGATCATCCAAAGTCAGGGAAGGTCTGCCACTTGCTGTAGACAATCAAGTATGGATGAGATTTTCAGATTCCTCTTTTCTTTTTTCCCCCCTTTTTTCCTAGTGTTTAGACCCAAAATCACACCTGATCTAGAGCCTTTTGCTTTTTCACAACATAGGCACTTAGGCACCACGCAAAAAAGACAGCAGAAGACACAAGTTGGCATAAAATGTCCATATGTTCATTTGCATACAGGCATGTTCATTTAGAAAGAACTATCATCTATTTTATAGGAATCTAGTATCTGTGCTTGCTTGGTTTACAATCCAGACATGGCCAACTTTCATTGGCGGAGTTTGTTTAAAAACCCAAGAATAATTTCAGCGTATTACAGGAGTGTATGAGAACAATAAACTTTGTTCCACAAGAAACCATGAATGAAAGAAATCTAAGAGAACAGGCTAGCAGTCTCCTTTTAATGTAGATGAGTGATGGAATGTTTGTTATCTGATTACCCTATCAGATTACTATCTGATAGTAATCAGATTACTATCTGATACAGAAACTATCAATTACTGTGCAATGATATCTTAATATAGACTCCTGTACAAATGTGCATGTTGTTGTATCTCCTGAAAGGCATCTATTCCTCTTCCAGTGTTAAAACTTGGACCAGGGAATTCTTCAAGCAGAAGACACATTTTCAGAGAAGGCTGTCTCTTATAAAAGGAGGACTGTCCTTTTAAAGGTAAACCTTGTGTGGCCACCCACCTTAACTTGGTCAATGTAAGCTATTTTCTTGGCACGGCAGAGCTTTCCTTGGTGACCCAGCTTTGGGAACCTAGGCTAATTAACTCCCTTGAGGACACCAGTTTGAGGCTGATTTCAGACTAGATGGCAGGATTTGTCCCATCCAAATAAGGCTGTTTGTGTAAAAGCCAGCTACAATGTTCTGAGTAACCTCATGATGTATGAGCACAAAATGATGCTCCCATCATTGATGATGATGGGAGCATCACTTTGTGTTCATACATCATGAGTTTATTCTTGAAGAGGCCAGGATCTAAAGCCTCCTGTCTTGGTCTTTGCTACTCAGCAAGAGAGTCAATTTATTTATTTGCATGAAAAGAGAAATGCCATCTTTTTTTGTTATTGTTTTATTCCTGTTCTGCCTTTGCTTCAGCAATTCATTATCCCTCACTGGCTCTCATGCATTCTTGACCAAAAGGTAGAATTAATTCACTCTTGGCTATGACTTCATCAGGCAGAAATGAGGATGCTCTTAGACAAATGAGGCCCAATCATGGGCTCCCTTGTGTCTGAATATGAACTGTGAATTCACTTTTCAGGAAGGACTTGCAGGTTATTAATGAAAATGGAAAACAGAAGAAAGAGGAAGAAAATTACACCTGCGAAGGCAGAAGTAGAGCGAGGGGGAAAGAAAAAGAATATATTTTTCAAATCTAAGGAATAGGGGAAAGGTCAGGGCTTTAAAAAAAGATCTGGTTATTTTTTGCAAAAAAAGAAAGAGGAAAGCAGTTAGAAGTTTCTCTTCTTCATATATTATAACTAGGAATAAGTCTTATTTATTTATAAATACATTTATAAATCTATAAATATCTTACATATTCATAAGGTTCCTGGGATGAAAGCTTAACAGGCAAATTGTAGAAATAGTAATCAAGGAAAAGTGAGGTTTGTAGAAGAACAAGCCTTGTTGGAGGAAAATCAGGGTGGAATCTGCAAGGGTAAATCCTGTCTTACCAATCTTTTAGAGTTTGTTGAGAGCATCAGCAGGCCTGTGGATGGAGGTGGCCCTGCTGGCATTGTACACCTGAATTCAAAAAGCCTTTGACCAAGGTCAGATTGAAAAGTAAATCAAAGGGCATCTAAGTCACTTTGGTTGAGTCAGGTGGCCATATAAATGTTTTAAATAATAAATAAATAATATTAAATAATACATTTCCAGATTGTGGGGTTGCTTTTTGGATATATGATGATTCAATTTTGTGGAGTCCTTAGTGCTCTCTGAGCTTGATCCTTGGTGCTCTCTGAGCTTGGTTGTTTGATTGCAGACATTTCATTACCCAACTAGGTAACGTCACTGATGATGTTACCTAGTTGGGTAATGAAACATCTGCAATCAAACAACCAAGCTCAGAGAGCACCAGGGACTCCACAGTTCAACCCTGGGCTACATATATTCTCTTTTATTGATTCAATTTTTATTTCAACTCTGTTGTAGAAAGCTGGTTTAGACTAAGCTGCAGACTTGCTCTGTATTGAAGATGTTATCCCAGATCTGCTCAGGCTTGACCACTTTCACACTGTAGTGTACAGTAAATTGAGGGCAAGAGTCACCTAAGGCCTGTCCTTCCAGTGGCAAATTATATTCTGCATTAGCCTTCTCGACCGTAGGCTCAGACCCTGAAATGAAGCAATTGAGAAAAATGTCAGTAAAGGCTTTATACTTGCATTAACCAATTGGCAGCAAACAGGGAACTCCCTCAGACCTAACACTCCTTCATCACTTTCCCCCATTCTGTTCTGGTTTTGGAGAGTTATATGGCTGACAGGAACCAGACAAGAGTCATGAGAACTTTCTATAATTTTTTTCAACATTTCATTAGATTGGAAAAATACAAAATGACAATAAAGTTGTTTGGGCAAAATAACTCCTTTGGTGTAGAATTAAAAAAAAATGAAAAGCTTAACCTATTCGCCCCACTTTTAGTAAGTAATAATCAAAATGTTCCTTTTGCACAAGTGCAGAAAATAAGATCAATCCACCTTGTTCCCTGCTGCCGTACCTGATTGCTACCAAGCTGTTAGGAGGCTGGCTCTATTTAAGGCCAAATGAGTAACTGCCAATCACTTCATTTCATGGGTTTCCTTGTATGTGTGTGTGTGTTCACGTTCTTACAGTATTATGCAAAATGGTGTCATGCCTGAAATAACTGTTGAAGTTATGTTGACTGTGGCAATGCCAACAGCTTCAATAAAAGGCTCTTTTTCCTTGGACTGAACACAATGAACCCCAGGAAGAATTGAGCAAGTTTCTATCAGTAAAAAAAAAAAGGTTTTCTTGGAATGCTAAGTGTGGCTGTTAAACTGGAGCATTTCTCCCGGTGCAATAGGCAAAAAAGTGAATCAAGAAGAAAGGGGAACTTCAGGCCATGGAGCAGGCAAATAAGAAAATTCACTGGGACATAGCACAGTGAAGCAAATCCCACATCCCCGAAATATACTTTAAATCTACACTAGGTTACAAACTTAATGCAGTTTATAACTAAACTGTAACACCGTATTTGTACTATCTTTTCTTTAAAAATTCCATTGGCACCAATTTTTTTAAGTCACTGTTCAGAGATGATCCAGTTATAGCAACAAGCAGAAGGAGAAGTAGTAGTAGTTGTAGTGGAGGAGATGGAGGAGGAAAAGAAGAAGTGGAGGAGGTGGAGGGGGAAGGAGAAGGGGAAGGAGAACAAGAAGAGGAGGAGGAGCAGAATAGGAAGAGGAGGAAGAGGAGGAGGAAAGGAAGGGGAAGAGGGGAAGGAGGAGAAGAGGAGGAAGAAAAAAGACGAGGAAGAAGGGGAGGGGGAAAGGGGAAGAGGAAGAAGAGAAGGAGGAGAAGAGGAATAGAAAGATTAGAAGAAGAGGAGGAAGAGGAAGAAGAAGAGGAAGGAGGAGGAGGGAAGGAGAAGGAGAAGGAGAAGGAGAAGGAGAAGGAGAAGGAGAAGGAGAAGGAGAAGGAGAAGGAGAAGGAGAAGGAGAAGGAGAAGGAGAAGGAGAAGGAGAAGGAGAAGGAGACAGTGGCAGCAATGGCAGAAGACCTGCCCTTTTTTGTGTGTAGCGATTCCTTTCCACATTGTGCCACTGTGTGCTTACAATGAAGAAAAATGCAGTCAGAAACTGATTGGGAAGACTGGCATTTTGTGTATTTGTCCAGTATAGCCTTTAGTTCACTTTCTTTTCAAAGACTGTCACTTTTCATTCCTGACACGTGGGAAGACTGTTCGTTGGCTCTTTTGCTTGGCTTATTCCACAGGTCCTGAAGAGTTCTTCAGTTCCTTCACCCCCTTTGACATTACTTTCTCTCTCCCCCTCCAACCCCAAGATCTCCAGCTGCCTTCTTCCTCTGTTGCTTAGGTAACCAGCTCCCCCCCCCCCACTTCCCACATCTGCTTAGACAAGCCATTGGCAATCACTCCAGGGGGAAGACAAGCCGTGATCCAGACTTGAAAGTGTTTATAGCTAAATCAAGTCAAGGGAAATCAATGAGCTGCTTGAGAACGCGAAGCTATGTTGAAAAGGACATGGAAGGTCCTCTTTGAATTATTAGCCACAATATAAGAAACTTTAGCAACAAGCAACAGACTCTGAGATGGCTAGACAAAGAACAATGAAAATGCAAGATCTAGATTTGATAAATAAATCAATAAAATAAATAGGATGTGATCAGTTAAGGGTTTTCCTTCATTAGTTGTATCCCATTTTGTTGTCTATATTTTTAATTTTATTGGGAACGATTCACTTATTTTTTCCTTAGCTTTTGATTACAAAACTTGTCTGCAAGAATAGATAAAGTTTAGGGTTGATCAATAACCAGTAATGCCAAAGACTACTATGATATTTAAAGAACATTTATCTTTTAGAAAGGTACAGGCCATGATATTTACATAAAAGAACCTTTATCTGTTAGAAATGTAAGGGCTGTCTTTTTGTCACATATGGCATTCAAGGAAACTTTTAAAATGTCATTAAAACAGCCCAATTAAAAATTAATGCAGCAGGTAACACTGAAAAATATACTGTGCTCCACAAAGAACGATAAAAGCAACAGTTGCAGAGCTACCAGCTGAGGACCATTACTTTTTCTTCCTACCAGCAAGTCTGACAAATGAATTTATTCATCAGGTGCCCAAGTCAGTAACGCGGGCTTTGCTTGACAGTTCAGAGATCATAAGGAAGGTGCAAAGCAGATGTTTTCTTAGAGGTATTTCAATTATTGGGGGGTAACCACAGAAAGAGAAAAGGACATTCCAAAAAAGTCTTCCTAGGTTGTTGATTTGTTTCCAAAATATGTTCCTCACTGATACCTAGCCAGCCACATCCTCACTGACACTGAAGGAGAAGACAGCAGAATGCACTGAAAGTGCAGACCGGCATTTGGAATGAATGGTACCTAGAAACAAACTGGGAGCAAATTAATCTGTTAGGAGTATAAATAAAAGCAATATGCTCATACTGGCCTGACAATAGCATGGTTGAAATATTTGTTTCCAGTAGAAGTATCTCATATTGCATTGATAAAGCTATTAGAAGACAAACAAATCTTGTTTTCCCCTGGTCCTTAGAGTTCAAGTTGAGTCATCCATGCAAAGCAGGCAATTAATAGGAGATCTTCTATTAAAACCATCGTCAAGGACAAGTTCAAAAGCAGTAGAAATAGTGGAACTGTCAATTAGCTCTAGCCAAACCCCATGGGAGGGATTATGAAGTACAGGGAGTCCCCAGTTTAAGAACAAGTTCCGTTCCCAAGGTCTGTCCTTAAATTGAATTTGTATGTAACTCAGAACAATATTATTATATAATATGGGATAAATAGTATTGTGCAGTGAAGTCGAACCATTGTGTACTTAACTTGAACTATTGTGTATTTAACTCAGATTTTGCTACAGTAGGCTCCATTCTTAACTATGGGTCGCCCTTGAACTGTGTGTTCTTAACCCAGGGACTACCTGTAGATAAATAAAGAGATGGATTTAGTACCCAGATAAAGCATTGTGTGTAAATTGTTGAGACTACTGCTGTGTCCTCTGAGAAATATGAAACGAAAAGATCTGACATATCATCGGGGAAAATGTGCGTGAGCAGACCTGAGAAATATTTGATAGCCTGGGTATCAAACCTGCTTAGGCTTGGAAGTTATAAAAGTATGTTTATCAAAACCAATAACACCAGCATCAAAGTGAAGGACAGATGAGGCACCCCAGATTACAGAGTAGCTGAGCTGTGACCCAGCCTTGGGGGCTTCTTCTCTATAGCCGTTGTATATACCTGAATTAGGAGAAAGGAAAAATAACAGGTTTGGGGCTCTTTTGCAGTCAGTGATTGTAGATTAAAAATAGATCCCCATCTCTAGCTTGTTAAGAGCCAGATTGTATAGGGACAAGAACACTGAAGGCTGGATATCAGCAGCGGGTGGAATCAGAGCTCAGAGTGGAAGGTGACAGGTTATGTTAAGTGCAATGGTGGTCTTGAGATCTGAGGGAAGAGAGTCCCCAGGCACAACATACTCAACGAAGTCCTTCTAGCCTGAAGGTGGCTGGTCTTACTATTCAGATTTCTTGGAAGAGGCACTTGATCTTCTTGAATCTTCTGTGTAAAATGGAAGCAGACTTTCCTACCACCTTGGAATTATGGGTCTGCTGCTCTTCCTGTGGGCCTGAAAAATGCTTCCTTTTGCCAGTCTGTGGAGCTAGCTCTAGACATGTGTCCCTCAAGAGGAGAGGCAACTGGGATGTCACCGTTTTCCTCCTGACCAGAAAGTCTGCTTTAGTTCTTCTGCTATTTCTTTCTAACTTCCTTGGAGATCCATATGGCTCCCACCCTGCAGCTATCGTGCAAGTCTGAAAACCTGGCTTTGCATCTAGTCTTGGGGCAAAGGTCACTCTTAAACTTTTCTTGGTTTTCTTTTGATGTGTTGGGCTGTTCGTTCTGGACACACATGTCTTTTTTCTTTCCTTTTACTGTTTCTTGCCTTTGGAGACATAAGCGGGGAGTCAGACCCTCTTTAAATCCTACAAATAACCAAAGTCTGCACAGAGAAGTGCATTATTATATTTTGAGAAATAACAAAGAGGGACAAAGTGCTAGGAGATCAATAATGTATTTTTTAGGTCAACCTTACCACCTAATGGGACTAAGAGCCTTTCCAAATAGATCTATTGTGTGGGCTGGCACATTCTGCACACCAGTCAATTCCACTCTGCTGCAATCTGGGTAGAATTGTTCCATAATGTCTGTGCTTTTGTGACTCCCCCTATTCCATTGGTCAGTCTGGTTAGCAAAGACCCTGATATTCTCTCATCTCAGAGAAAGTGCATGGAAAATAATGGTAACACAGTCTTTTCACTTAGCAAAATCAGGGGTTGCCATTTCTTAGGAGAGACTAGAAGAGTGGAGGCCTTGACAGCAAGTGGGTTCTTGCCATATTACGTTTTGGGTTGATAGACTAACTTTCGCTTGCCAGGAAGAAGAACTTATCAATAGGGATTATGAACTAATAAGGAGGAATCTTGACTGTATCTTTGCAATCTGAGCTCCTCCAGCTTGGCTGCTTCACTAGCTCAGAAACCACAGCTTGATAGGATTTAAATGTACTTTCTTGATATTGCTTATGGGAAAGAAGAAACATCCAAAACCATGTTTTAGTCTCACATTTACAAAACTAGAATCATGGTTGGCTGGAAATAGCATAAAACAGTGGTCCCCAACCTTTTTGGCACCAGGGACCGGTTTTGTGGAAGACAATTTTTCCACGGACCGGGGGGGGGGGGGGGGGCGGATGGTTTCGGGATGATTCAAGCGCATTACGTGATAGGGTTTTGATATGAGTCTGCAAGCAATTGATTTATTATGGTCTCTGTGCAGTCAAACCTCTCTGATAATGATAATCTGTATTTGCAGCCACTCCCCAGCGCTAGCATCACCGCCTCAGCTCCACCTCAGATCATCAGGCATTAGATTCTCATAAGGAGCGCGCAACCTAGATCCCTCACATGCGCAGTTCACAATAGGGTTTGCGCACCTATGAGAATCTAATGCCGCTGCTGATCTTGGGGACCCCTGGGGTAAAACATATCAGGACAGAAAAGACATGTTCTGTCAATTTTATTTGTGAATATCACTGGTCCCTGTTGCAGGGACCAGCTGCCCTTCAGGCTTAGGTACACCTTCTGTTATCTGCCATCCACAAGGGCTGAAATATCACCCATGACTCCCAAAAGGCCATTGACTTCTATGTGACTTGCAGATCTTAAGCCCTGTGATGGTGGTGGACTCATTTCAACTCTCAAGATATATGAACACACAAGTAGCTAATCGTGTCTTGGCGTCTATTATCCAGGCCAGGGTAAGGAGGTAGGAGAGAATCAAAACTGAAAACCATGTTTCCAGAAGAAACACATGCAGAGAACCCTTGAACGTGGCAAGATCTGAATAAGAATTAGGGAGAAGGGAACAGAGCAAGGTAAGTAAGTACCCTGTGATGTTTAATTCGTATCAGTTTATTGCCAGGAGGCAATCAAGCGCTCAGCCACATTTGTACAAAATGTGCAAAGATGATAAAAGAAGAAAAGCCACCTTACAACCTCCCTTGATCTCTGCCGCTGGTTTTTTCTTTATAATTTGTGTAAAAATGCGGCAGAGAACTTGTTCGAGCAGGGAAATCTATTTTATATTACAAAAGAACAACCAAAAATAGTTCCTTTTCTGCTTGCCATTTCATGATTAGATCTTGAGATATGGCTATCTAGTATAGGTCAGTTTAATATATATTGCTTCATGCTTTTAATATGTACTGTCTTTTTTTACTGATTTTTTTTTTAAAAAAAGCTTTTTTTAGTCTTTTCTATAGAAATGTCCCCCTCTTCTCTAAATGGTGAAACATTTTTCAAGAGCAGGGACCGCCTGGGTTTGGTTCCCCTTCAAACAATCTTCCTTGGAGACTTCTCTTGGCTGTAGAGAAATAGAATAAATCTGGACCTTTTTACAAAGTGATGAGCTCTGTGCATGTTGCAGTCGTATTGTACTGAACTTCTGTATTTTTTTTAATGGTGCTGTTAGGAACAGTGATAAATCCCAAGAAGAAGACAAGGTGTAGAACATTAAAATGAATGCATGGAGGTAATTTGGAAAGGTGACAATGACACTTTACTGATTAAAAATAATTGACTGGCTCATATGGATGCCTTCGATCGATCGATCGATCGATCGATCGATTGATTGCATTCTTATATTCCTGGACTCAGGATTCCTGGACTCCAGGATCACACTCTGTTTTGACATCATCAAAACATAAAACATAGCAAGGCAACATAAAATCAGAATAAAATAATCCAGTGTAAAATATTCTAGTACATAGAAGCACAACGGTAGCAGCTTCAGGCCCCAGAAACAGCCCTACAGAGCTTTTCTGAATATAATGCCCTGTGAAGGGTTGCTCATAATAGAAATCAGAGGATTAAAACAGACAATTTGCTAGAAACCTATTTAATTTCTCCACTCCTACTTTAACCTAATCCTACACTTCCACAGAGCTGTCCCTTCCTTGCTGTTCGCAAATCCCACTATACACAACTAAATTCTCTGCAGAAGGTTAGTGTATTCAGAAAGACAGCCAAATCCATGTTACAGCTTTCAAAATGGAACTCGCCATTCACACAGTTTAAGCCTAGAGGCATTGCTTCATACACTATATGGAAAACTTTTCCATCAGGGTGGATCTCTTGCTAACAAAGGCTGTTAAACTGTGGGATGGTCGCCTGGAACAGTGGGGGACTCCCTTTTGCTGAAGGCTTTCAAACCAGGGTTGGGATTACGTGGGTTTAGTGGATATCTGCATTGAGGGAAGAGTTGGACTAGACCAGTGTTTCTCAAGCCTGGCAATTTTAAGATGGGTGGTCTTCAATTCCCAGAATTCCCCAGCCAGCATGAAGTCCGCACATCTTAAAGTGGCCAAATTTGAGAAACACTGGACTAAATGAACTATAAAGTTATTTCCAACGTCTACATTCTACAATGTTCTTATTTTATATCTGTCATTTTCAAAAGAAGTTATCTGAAAATGATAGATGAGAGAGAAGGGCACTTGACTGGCATTTCTTGTACATTGTGGGAGGAGGAGGAGGTGTTGATTTGCGGTAAGCAATCTGAGTGCTTCTTATAGAAGGAAAGTGCTGAAATAGATTAATGAGAATAATCTGTTCTTGAATTTGCACCATTCACTTTGGCAGGTAGCCACTCCATGTAGAGAGCTGCCAGACTGTGGTTTATACAGTCTTTGTGGCAATGAAATATTCCCAAGCTTTGGACTGATCCTACTCATTTAGGCTGGCTATTGGCCCCTCTAGAACCTGCAGTTCTGCTACAATGAGTCCAGAGCCCTGCAGTCTGGAAGGCCTCCAAATTTAGCAGGGCATCTGTTTTCCTCTTTGCATCCTCTCACCACTCCTCTTTCCTCCTTGATGAAGATAAAAAGATGTTGGGTGTGATGCTGGCTTCTCTATAGCACACTCAAGAGGAAAGATGACACTTCTGCTTTCGGGGAAGAGACGGGGAGAAAGGATGAAGAGCAAGAGAGAGATTATGCTGGAGGAGGAAGAACAAGACATAGCAAGAGCAAGTAGGAGAGAACTGGAAAGAAACAGGGAGGTTGAAGACAAGAGTCTGAGTCTGATGGGGCTCTCAAGAGGGCTTCATACTCAGAGACCACCTAAGTCCACACATCTTAGAGTTGCCAAGGTTGAGAAACACTGATCTAACCTTTGTCTTGGTAGTGGCTCTTTCTCCTGTCCTTCAAGGCCATTCCCTAACATGACTAATTCTACTTTGTTGTAAGGCTACATTAACAAAATCTTGCAAGTCTGAAAGTACAAATCTCCCGCCCTCCCTATTCCTGAATAGTTAGGGCGGGTCCTTCCTAAGTTTCTTTCTCTGGCTGTTACTCTGTTGCTGACTCCTTTCCCTTTTATTTGATTGTTTCCTAGGCAGCATCTCTTCCCCCCATCTTCCAAGGTCACCCTCGCATTCCATCACACTGGGGCAGAAAGGGCATAAAAGGCTTTCAGTTTGGCAACTGCCTTACTCAGTTGATGTCAGGCCCAGCCCAAGAACAATGGTGAAACAGTCTAGTTGAGTCAAGTTCCTTTACTTGCTTACACCTTATAGACAGAATCTTGCCAGACTAAATCTATATGACTGCAACAAGTGGATATACCCTGGGAGATTCTAGGGAGTGGAACCTCTGAACCTCCTTTGCTTCCCACACTCCCCCTACACACTGTGTTGTCTTTTGTCTCCTTCCCCTTCCTGGAATGTACCCCCACCTTCCTGATAGTCTTGATCTCTCACAGTTGACCTCTCAAGGGTAGGATCCTTTGATGGGGCCCTGGCTTTCTCTGACTGTGCTTTTAGTTGGACATACCTGATTCTGGAAAGAACCTCATCCTGTCATCTAGCTTCCTCCCAACGCAAATGCACATGAATATCTGAAGAGAACATTAGCGTCATAGCAAACTACAACAAGGATACAGATAGAAAGGGGTTTTTCTCTTGTTCCTGCATTCCCATTTTAGATACCCAGGAAACATATGTCAAATCCAGGTTGTGCAATGCTCCTGGAGTCCTCTATAAACTGATGCCAGATTTCCATCCAAGGTGTCACTGTTTTTGAAGAAGCCAAGTAGCAACTGTCTGCTTGACACCTTTAATTTCCACCTGCTACAAATATATCCTTGAAAAACGATTTTTAAAATTCCACTACTTCAGCGTGAAGTGTTGTCAGGGGAACAGCTTGTTCAGAATTCAGAAAGAATTCCAAGTGGTAGAAACATTCTTTCCTTAGTTTCTCTTCCTCAAGTAGGAACAAATGTGCCCCTTTGAGTAGAGCAATCTGCTGCCTTGAGTAGTGCATTCATATTAGAAGGGTAAGTTATACTTTAGTACATAAATAATAATTCTCCACAACCTGCTTCTTCCCCCAGCTGTAAAGCTTGCTCCCTCTGAGAAGGTCATACAAGGTGGGACTCAGGTTTATCCTAAGCCAGCCAACCCTAGACTACAGCAAGCTTTCTTCATTCTCATCTCTCTTTCTACAGAGCCTTTCCATCCATTCAAATTTTATTGGCCCTTTCTAGACTTGTATTTGTCAGAATGGCACTTTCCAATTATAAGAATTCCTAGCCAGAGGTCCCCAGCATTCAGCATCATTGGACGACTCCTGATGGGTTTGGTTATAAGAGAGGGATAAAAGTGGCTGTGATTCTTCCTGAGCCGGTCAGATTTGGGAACAGCTAAGCCAGCCTTAGTTATATACTGTCTTGATTATTGCTATGTTCTTCTCAAGGTGCTACCCTTGAAAAGGGTCTGTAACTAGTGTAAAATATAGTAATTAGCTTGCTAACCTGTGCAAAACACAGAGATCACATGTGGTGTATGTACTGAAAATTCATCACTTTAGCAGATCCTGGACTGAGCAGGGATTGGATTGGATGACCTCTGAGGGTTCTTAATCTTCCATCTTTAAGATTCTGTCATGGTCCACACCAGGTGCCAGCTACAATGGAGCCAGTTTAAGTTGTGGATGTTAATCCTTAAAATCCTAAATGGCTTCATTGATTGATCGATTATGTGCCATCAGATCATGTTGATTCTTAGCAACCTCATACATAGATGTTCTTCAGGATGGTCTGTCCTCATCCTGATCCTTCAAATCTTCCAACAGTCCTAAATGGCTCAGGGCCTGCTTATCCAAGAGATTGTCTCCTCTGTGACAAACCTGCTTGGAGACTAAGATCTGCAGGAAAGGTCCATGTCATGCTGCTCTTGAAGGCTTGAAGAGACCCATTTTTGAGACATGAGAGAGGTCCGTCTCCTAATCATTCCAGTGCTGTGGATACTCTCCCCCTTGGAGTTGTATTTAACTCCTACTCCAGGGTTTGTCAAATGGGGGCAGTTTGGGTATATCCTGGGGGTAATGGAGCAATTTGTAACTGCTTGTTTGTGAGTCAAGGATCCAGTTTGGGAGGGCCACTGCTGAGGTGCTTGTATAAAACAACAGTCTGTTTTTTTCATGGAGGTAATGACATTATTCGAGACCAGGAAAAGGGGTAATGGAATCAAACAGTTTAAGAACCATTGGCCTACTCTCTACCTACAAAGATGCACCCTTTCTTACCATGGGTTTAACTGATTAGTTATTTCAGTACTGATTTTAATATCTATCTTTAAACGCTTTGTATTCTGTATTTTAATTATTGTTAGTTAAGTAGAAAGGTGGGCTAGAAAGCAAACCAATGAAAAATAAAGAAAATATCCATGTTTTCCACACCAGGCATTATTTAATAAACATTATTATTTCTCTCCTTGACTTTTCTCCCCAAAGTAAAAAGCCTTCTCTTGCAAGGAGATGGCTCCATCCCCTTATTTCACCTTCATTTTTCTACCTCATTCCTGCTCCAAAATTCCATTTTTTGGAAGGGGTCCAAATGTCTAATAAGCTGGTTTTTCCTCCTTGTGAATCAGTCTAAGATATTTCTGCCACCAAAATTGTCTTCTGATCAAAGTGATCATACCATTTTAATTGTTGCCTTCCCAAAAAGCATGACCCACCCTGATTGGCTGACAAGCTGAATTATAACCGATTCCCAACTAATATCTCCCCCGAAAGATCCCTTGGGGGGGATCTGATATTCCCTCTCCAAAAGATCCATTGGGCTTTCATTTGGGGAGAGAAAAAGGAAGATGCTTCTCCTCCTAGCACTGAAGTCAAGCAGATTAACCCAGGATGGTCATGGTCCTATCAGCCAGACGTTCTCAAAACAGCTCACTTGGCTTTCATGCTGGTGCAGAAGGAAGGAGCGTCCACCATGAAAACACTGCAGAGAGACAAACACTATCTGTCTTTTGGCAAGACATTCTCACTGCAGAGGAGAAGAGGCAGGGAGTGTGCCAACGGTGGAAAGCACTGATCAGCAGAAAAGTGGGCTTCACGAAGAGACCCCACCAGCCAAATCCAGTCCAAGACAGTGGCTTGTCTCTGTGCTTCAGAAGTTGGAAGCAATAGGAGAGAATAAATGCTTTGTGTCTGCTCATCAGTCCTTCTACTTCTCCCATTTTATAATGACATTCAATTTTTTTAAGCACCCAGTTCAACATCTTGATTAGCCTGGGCATTTTAAACTGTTTTATCCAGCTGGTTGATGTGAGTTGCTTATTTATTATATTTGCTACTTTATTTTTCTTTATGCTGTTTTCTCTATTTCATTGTGCATTTTAGAGTATGTTGCATTTTGTAGAGCACCTTGTTTTTATAAGATGAAAGGCAAATGAAGGCGCAAGTAAATTAATAAAGAAACCAGTGAAGGGAGAAGGTGGAAATAACTATGCAATAAATCAGTGGCAAAGCAATTTAGGCTGTTAGGAAGCAGCACCAATGTGGATTGCAAAAAAAACCTTAGTTATTCTAAGTTTTTCACTCTCATAGATGGCTTCCCTGTCCCATATTTTCTTGCGTTTCATATGCCTAGGATTATTTTGCAATAAATGGAAGAAGGCAATGAAAAACAACTCAGAACTTTTGCCAAGAACACAAGAGACAGACACGTCCATGATGTTACCATGGGTCAATCTTGAAGAAGACTTCAGAAAAGGAGAAGAGAGGAAAGGGAGGGAAGGAAGGAAGAAGGGAAGGAAGGGGAAAGGGGTAGCCTTGCTCAATTCTGATGCTGCTACAGGGCACAGAGTATTTCTGGATATGAGGCAAACACAAAGCAGGGTCAGTTTTCTGCTGCTACCTATAAGTATATTAGAGCATAAACGTTTATAAACCTTTCCATTTCATCCAGGAGGATTTTGGATCCTAGGAAACCTGGTTGTAACAGATCCTTCCTCTTTGCTACCTGTTGCTACTCCTTCATCAAAAGAGCCATTGTGGACCAATGAAAAGAAAACCTCTTTCACTAATCTTAGAATAAAACCAATAGTTCTTTCAGCAATCCTTTTGACTGTCCATTGGTTCAAAGCAACCCAGTTAAATGAGCTACTTTAATACCAGATTTATTCCTCTATAAGATAGGTCAGAAGGTGCAAGCAGGATGAAGAGAGTCCCATGTGCTAGTCAAGAGCAGATGTTGGTTTCTCCTGCCAGCAGGCAACCTTGGTTTTCCATGATGTATGAGCACAACGTATCAGTTCTTTCAGTACCCTGGATTGGGTGTACATATGCATAGGTGTGTGTAGATATCTGAATGACTAGGGTAGAGAGATTATAGATTATGAGGGCTGTGAAAGCTATGTATCATTTTGCTACATGTATAGGTACATGGCAACTGTCTATGTGGTCACTAAGAGTTGACACTGACCTGATGGCCCATCATCAATCAATCAGTCATGCAGCCCTTGTCTATAAGGACCAGGTCACTCCATATCAGAAACAGGAGTGTGCTGCCTTGCTCCATTCACTAAACCCCTTAAATACATCACCATCTTTCTCTCACAGAACAGCATCTGCCCCTTATACAAAAGACAGGACTACCAGATATGGGTTGCAAAGCTTTGAACCACCACAAGATATCAGGAAAAGGTTTCCTACAGAACAGGTACCACTGGTTGCAAACTAAGTGTGAGCCCTTTCATAGTGTTGCTGGCTGTTATGAACAAAATGGGCTCTTATTTGCACAACCTTGCTTTGAGTTTTATGGTTTGATCTCTATAAAATGGAGGTGCTATTTGACTATATTTTTTGGGTCTCAGAATGACTTGGGATGGTCCAGGATTTCTTTTGCACAGTGGATGATAGCAAGAGAAAAATTCCATCTTTCTCTTGCTATCATTTCATCCCCCTGCCTCTTTCATTTCCTAGCTGTAATTTTTCTTTAATTATGTCATTCTGTACAGAACACCATGTGTCTTGATGATATTATAAGCACAATATAGGTTGACAATGATCATGTGATAGGGGCACATTATCAACTACACGGGGCATTCTTCATCTCACCTTTCCTACAGGTTCAAAGAGGAAAACCTCCAAGGGCCAGCTCTACTATTAGAATGGCAGCATCTGCCTCGGGCAAGATTGCAGTAACAATTAGTATTTATTTGATTACTGTTGTATTTTTATGACAGAAATGAGGACATGTACTTGTGGAATTTTCTGCTATTGGATTATTATAATAGTACCTCCAGCAGGTTCCCACCAACCTGAGAATTCCGAATACATTGGAAATCAAGATACGCTGGAAGTGTGATGGAATGGAATTATGAAGGCCAGGCTCAGGGAGACAAACATTTTCTTAGCTCGCCAGAACCACGTGGGAGGAACAGGAGGATGAGACTGGCACCTCCCTGAGGAATTCACACTGTTGTGGCTGGAGGACTTTGGGAACTGGGGTTTTAGTCTGGGAAGATTCTTGCTAGAGGTTGTAGCTAATAAACATAGCTGGACTGAATTGGCATTGTCTCTTGGAGTTCCTTGGGCTAGGCCTGACATCACTCCCTGAGGAATTCACACTGTTGTGGCTGGAGGACTTTGGGAACTGGGGTTTGAGTCTGGGAAGATCGATGTCAGGCCTAGCCCAAGGAACTCCAAGAGACAACACCAATTCAGTCCAGCTATGTTTATTAGCTACAACCTCTAGCAAGAATCTTCCCAGACTAAAACCCCAGTTCCCAAAGCCCTCTAGCCACAACAGTGTAAATTCCTCAGGGAGAAGAAAATGTTTGTCTCCCTGAGCTTGGCCTTCATAACTCCATTCCATCACAGAAGGTACCAAGATGGTGAAGGCTGGCCTAGGTACCTGCAATCTATTCAAAAACAGTGCCCAACCTTCCAGTTAGCGCTGTGGAAAATTTATTTATTTATTTATTTATTTATTTATTTATTTATTTATCAGACTTGTCCCCGCCCATCTCCCCCCCAATGGGGGACTCTGGGCGGTTTACAACAATTAAAACAAATAAATACATAATTAAAATTTATAAAGAGAGAAAAACACATTTACCCAAAATGGAAGAAGGAGAAAAAATCCAAGAGGCCTATGGAAGCAACACCAGGCCTCTAGGGGGCTAGCCAACCCCATTTCCCATTTCAAAATTAGTATCATCCCAGTTCTACCTAAAAAAATATGTTTCCTCATATGATGCCATGAATGTCAAATGATGCCATGAATGTCTCACTCATTCTCACTTATCACCTGCATGTAGTATTATGTTTGTAAGCCATTGGTGAGCTTGAATAGCATTTCCTGGAGGAAAAAAAATAATAGAGGAAAGTTATCTCCCTCAGGTTGTGTAGGATTCCCCAAAGCTCCTTCTTGGCCAATTTGGGAGCAAAGATAGAAGATGGAATGGATCCAGCAAGACTCTTCTTATGCTGTGTGAGCCTTATCCAACCTGGGGTTCTCCAAATGTGTTGGACTTGAGTTCTCATTCACAGCTTATGCCAGAAAAGGATAATGGGAAGTGTGATACAGCCCATCTGGAGGATGAGTTTGACGCTCATATGTGTTATCATTTGAACATTCACAGTCCCAGGGGTTCTTTTGCGAATGCCTTCTAATAACTCCCATTTACCTTGCCAATTACCTCACAGTTATTTAATTTCCCTCTCTTGGGTATTGTGCTCATCTTAATTTCCCTAAGGTTCTCCTTTCTGTTATGTTTGCTCTTGCAGGTATATTCAAGTACATTTGATGTTCACTCTTCCTATCAGTGCTCATCACTGAGTAAATCATGATTAAAACTGATAGTGATTTCCCAACTCCATCCTCATTTCTTGATTTCCCCCCCCCCCAAAATGGGGACAAGAGACCACATTATGTGCCACAAAAATGCCTGCTTTTTTTCAGTAATGCTGAGTACACATAGGCACACTTTTGCTGCATGATTTTTAGGAAGAACAGTTGGATGTGGAGAGAAAACTCAGTAATTGTAATGGTGTATGGGAATGACCTTGGGAGACAGGAGGAAGAGACGCAGCCTAGACAATGGTCTGATAAATGAAATTTGAGTCTGAAGGAGGAAGGGTGGAGAAAGCATTTCAGAAGAGACCCTCCCTAGTTTTCGTGAGAGTAATAAGGAACGGGTACTTTCAGACTTGCAAGATTCTGTTAATGTAATGTAACCTTACAATAAAGATAGAACTAGTATTCATTGTTGTGCTTCTTGTCTGGGCTACCTTGAAGGGCTAACATCGACCTTGCAAGTCTGAAAGTACCTCTCTTGTCCCTTACTTTTACTGGGGAATTCATTCTGGCTGGGGAATTCTGGGAGTTGAAATCCACACATCTTAAACTTGCCAAGTTTGAAAAACACTGAATTAGATGTATGCCCCTGGGTGAAATTACAGATCAGGCTGTTATGTGACTCTTAACTATGCTAAGCCCATTTAGTCAAACTATAGATTAGCTTTGGAACAACCTTGATGCAAAACGGCCACCAAGAGATTTTTATTTTTCCAAGGGTTCTGCTCCTTTGTTGGTGTTTCATACATCCTCCCCTCCAATATGCACCAAGGAATTGTATTCTATGGAACAGAAATCAAATATCCATTACATACATCTCATTGCTTGACACAGAGGTGTATTTAGCCCTGGATATGGAAGTCAGTTCTCCTCCCTTTTTCTGGCAAGCTGTTGTTTTCTTTACTTTCATTCTGACTCCCGTGGAAGATCAAACAGCCCTGCTTTTGAGCAAACAGTGTGGGGTACCCCTGGCTTCTTTTTCACAGCTCGGCTGCATTTTCTAATTATCACACCATTTTGCGGTACCCTTCTATTATGTTTCCCATCTGGTTCATTAGAGCTTTTGTTTCCCTGTTCCAGAGTGACAAGTGTGGCTGTTATTTGGTCCTTTAATTCCTCTGAAAGGAAAGAGATGGAGAAAATACAAGGTCTTGTCATTACCAGCAAAGGGAGCAAATCAAATGCCATTTGGCAAACAGAAAGGAAAACCTGGGTGCGGGGAGGGGGGAACAGTTCTGATGAGTGCAGAAAGGACCTGGCTGAGGATGTGTGTGCGCCCCATCACAGCCCATAGCATCTCTGGATTCAGTGGTTTGCAGAGGTGGAAAAGAATGGTTGTGGCAATCAACAGGGAGATGTTACTGCAGAAGTTAGCATTCCTCTAATTCATGGGGTGGGCTTCCTATCTCTTCCTGCAGGTGAAAAGCAATCCTTCTTTGCTATAATCAGCCTAATCATGTTTAGGTCCAACTGACTCATTCTTGTACATTAGGCATCCAAGTTACAATCCAGAAATCAGTGTGGTGTTCTCATTGAGATATGAAACAGTGCCTTCATTCTTCCTGCAGTTGTGTGACCATAGTAAATCTACTTGTCTGTTCTTACAGGTCAACTGATGGGGGCTTTCCCCGTCACTGTGGCTATTTCCTCACCAATGTCTTATACATAGCTTCTTCTATCATCACCCAGCCATTGCTGAAACAATGTGAAGTCTGCCTCATTATTGTTACATTGCCATAATATCAGGCCCAGCCCAAGAACAATGGTGAAAGAGTCCAGCTGAGTAAAGTTCCTTTATTTGCTTACATCGTATGGACAGAATCTTGCCAAACTAAATCTATACGACTGCAACAAGTGAGTATGCCCTGGGAGATTCTGGGGAGCGGCTACCCTGAATCTCTTTCACTTCCCACACTCCCCCT
Source organism: Python bivittatus (assembly GCF_059951505.1). Lineage (NCBI taxonomy): Eukaryota > Metazoa > Chordata > Lepidosauria > Squamata > Pythonidae > Python > Python bivittatus. Next base: position 7,682,492 of record NW_028277088.1, read on the forward strand.
GCAGACTGTGTTGTCTTTTGTCTCCTTTCCCTTCCTGAAATGCACTCCATCACACATAACTATGGTGCGATGTCTCTAGAAGAGGCTGAAAATCAGTAGTGGCGATCCTGCCTAAAGTGCCCTCCACCCATCCTTGAGTTGGCATAACATTTTCTGCCTCCAATGTTGATCCTCTCATGTCTTCCTTGCCTGTTTCCAGTCACTGCCAGTCCCCTGACTTCCTTCAAGATAATGGGTGACAAGCCTACCAGATTTCACACCGCCTGAAGCTGCTCTTGGATGGTGTTGGGAGACATGGAACAGACTACTTTACTACAGTAAAGTACAGTAAAACTAGGGATGAAGTAAGGCTATCTTACTGGTGGGCTGGAGGTGAGATGAAGGCAATGTCATGGGAACTAGAGACTATAGACCAGTTGGCCTTTCATACTGAAGATTAGGAGAAGGCTGTGCATTAGGCAATAAAATATCTCAGATTAGCTTTGTGGAGAACCTTTGCAATGACTCTCCTCCTCCTAATCTTCATGTCCCTGTTCCTTGCAACAGCAGCCAACATCCCAATGTGTAGGGAACACCAATCTTGGCAACCAATTCAAATTAGCTAATTACAGATAAAGCCACTCATTTTTTATTTCCTTGGTGGGTCATTTGGATCCTTTCAGAGCGGCACACCCACAGCTATGCCTGCAATTGAACTTGCAGCATTTCAGCTGCAAATCAGGGCTGTAAAAAAGAATGATCTCCCAGAACCCAAAAGGTGATTTTGTAGACATGCTCTTATTGTCCTAGGTCCACATCTGGAATATATGACTAATACTACTGCACTCCCCTTACATTATTAAAAATTAAGAACATAAGAAAAGCCCAGCTGGTTCAGGCAAAAGGTGTGTCCAAGTCAGCCTTTTGTTCTCAGCCGTGGCAACTAGATAATCTGGAAAGTCCACAAACAAGCTACAGATTCATTAACGCTCCCACACTCATTCCCCCCCGCAAAAAAGCCATCCCTGGAAATCAGCACTTCTGCTTTTTGAATTTAGCTAAGCCCCTTTAGAACTGAATGGTCCTCATGATACCAGAAAATCCCATGGTTAAGCTCTGTGCTGGAGGAAAAAAGTCCTTTTTTCATCTCCTGAATCTTCCAGCGTTCAGCTACCTTGATAACCTTGTTCTTCCTCAAACTACATATCATTCAATATATTTCTACTGCGCCCTCCTGACCTGTTTGACTAAACTAAAGGCCTTTTCTAAGAAGTCTTAATGCTGTCATCTTTCCTCAGCTGCTCCAACTTCTTGATTGATCTTTTCTCCATTAAAGCTGTATTTCAAGTGTGATCACACCATATGTGTTTGGAAAAGTGTGATAACATTGGCAGTTTAGTTTTTGTGTTAATCCCAAACTTGACATCTGCTTTTTTCATAGTAGTCACATCCTGTTTCAACAGTTTTACCGCCCCAAAAATGCTTTGGGGTTCCTTTGTTGCTAGCTCAGTCCCCATCAGAATACATGTGATGTTAGGATTTTTTTTCTTTGTCCCAAACACATCATACTGTATTATATTTGCTTATGCTAATTTTCATTTAACATTTCATATCCATTCTCCTACACTGAAAAATTCTTCGTGGAGTTGGCCTTGGCCATTTTGCTTTTGGTCCTTGTTGACTCCTAACTCCAGATTGGATACTAAAATCCATCTTTCTCATATAGGTTCTTATCACTGGATTTTTGTATATCTCTTCATGGCAAGAACTTTATATGTCCATCTGAACACCTGACTATGCAACTTTACAAGTACTCCAAAACAAAGTATGATTCCTTCTTTCACATAGGAAAGACAGGTGGGTAAACGGGACTAGCATTTGAATTCCCTAGAAAATATTCTAAAAGCAAACAATCTTATGAGACTGTTGATGGGATATTCTGCAAGGAGGGACCTTTTCTATATATTTATATGCACATTTTGCCCCACTGGCCTTTTTAAGCAAGATTTTTTGGAAAACCAAATATGAATTAAAGATTAAGATTTGCAACCACTGCTTTCAACTAATTGAAGATCACTTTTTATATTTAAGATGAAGCCAGTTGTTGAGGCATCTCTTTTCCGCTGCCAGAGTCTTCAAGAAAAGTGCCTTTCAGAAGCTTAATTGCATTCTGCAAGGAAGCTTAGAATAGAAAATTAGCACCACCACAGGAGGCAACATCATCAAATCACAGCAGGTTTGATCAATCTGGTTGCGGTGTTTTCAGGAGATGTTGCTTAATGGGTCAAAGAAAGAGCTCCACTGATATCTATGGAGAGGGCCTGTTGGGATGTGAGCTTAATCCACTCCAATATGTTTCCATGTATCTTTAGATGTGTCAAGCTTACCATCTGGAAGAGCATTATTCAGAATGTTGATTGACTGGTTATGTGCTGTCAAGTTGTTTTTGACTCCTAGTGAAGACATATATAGATTTTCTCCATGATGATCTATCCCTAATCTGGTCTTTCAGATCTTCCAATGGTGCACCCATTGCCACTGGAATTAAATCCATCCACCTTGGTTCCTGTTCTCCTCTTCTTCCCTTCCCTTTCACAGCATTAGATCCTTTTCCAGAGAGCTAGGTCTTTGCATAATGAGTCCAAAGTAGGATAATTTGAGCCTGGTCATTTGTACCTCAACTCTGGGTTGATTTGTTTGATGATCCACTGGTTTGTTTTCATGGCTGTCCATAGTATTCTCACGAGCCTTCTCCAACACCAAAATTCAAAGGCAGCAATATTCTTCCTCTCCTGCTTCTTCAAAGTCCAACTTTTGCTTCCATAGAATGCCACTGGGAATACTATGGCTTTCACAATTCTGATCTTTGTAGGTATAGTGACATCACGGCCTGAATATCTTTTCCAAGGCCTTCCTGGCTGCTCTATCAAGTGCTCATCTGCGACGTATTTCTGGACTGCTTGTTCTTTTATTGCTGATAGTTGATCCTTAAAGGCAGAAGCTATTTACCACTTCAATATCTTATTTGCCAATTCTAAGGCTGTTTGTTCTACATGTTGTCATTATTTTGATCTTCTTTATGTTCAATTTTAGTCCTATTTTTTTACTTTGTTCCTTGACTTGTATTACTAGAGCTTGCAGATCCTTTGTATTTTTGACTATCAGCATAGTGTCATCAGCATTGTGCAGATTATTGATGCTTCTTTCTCCAGTGTTCCCCAATGGTAATGCATCTGGGAATTCTCTTTAGAGTTCACTGCTTTCAAAGGTAGGTACACATGGGAACCAAATATGAACCTACTGAGATCTTGACTTCTGTTGTCTCGCCAGTGTCTCACATTAAATTGTGAGGTGCTAGAGGCAGAGAGCTGCAGGGAGGAAGCCTTGTTGTATTGGAGGGGTAACGCAGAGGGTAGCCCCATTGTCCTTTGGTGAAAAAATGACACTAAGCTGCAAATTATATTTTATGGTATTTATCTAATTTTCCAGTATCTATGTGCTGCTCTGAAACATCTTTTTTGCATTTCAAAAACTTGCAACATTTGGATCCTATGTTAATTATCCCTTGCAGGAGAACACTTCTCGTTAAAACCACTGCTTTGTCCTATATAGTTCATATACCAGTGTTTCTCAACCTTGGCGACTTTAAGATGTGTGGACTTCAACTCCCAGAATTCCACAGCCAGAATGGCTGGCTGTGGAATTCTGGGAGTTGAAGTTCACATGTCTTAAAATTGCCAAGGTTGAGAAACAATGTCATATACTTTTTTTCCCCCGGGGTGCCTACAGGAGTAACCTTAAAGACAGCTCAAATCTGGGCAGTATTTTATAGTAACAATAAAGTTTTGGACAATGGTGCTGGATAAAATGCTGTTGCAAGTTTTATGAAATGGAACAGCATCAGATTAATTAAGACTGGTGAAAAAAATGGAGGGGGGTAAAAAGGTGGAGCCAGTAGCTTTGCTGGCATCTTCTCTTCCCTGGATAGGAGCCTGGATAGACATTTGCTGGGGATACTTCAGCTGGGGTTCCTCCAGTGGAGTTGGGCTTGGTAGCTTAATAACTCCTTCTAAATCTAGGACTTGAGAAACTAGTGGGTGTATGTGTGAAATATGGTATGCTCAGGCCTGACTCTCCAACCTGGGGCATCCAAAGGGGGGAGGAGGGTCAAAAAAATCAAGATGGCAGCCATGACCACGAAATTGAAGCCCCTGGGCAGCACTTTGATGGCCGCCATCTTGACCGCACTTGTAGTCCAACCAAACCAAAGGCCCCTGATTTAGTGTTTGCATGGCTTGGAGATGACCAGGTTGAAATTTTCTTGTTGTCATGCTCAGTTTCTACATGCATGGTATATTTTTGTTGTGAGATCATTCTGTTGCATATCTGTGCCAGTAGTCACCTACTGAAGGGTGCCAACTGACTCTGGAGGGAAACAGGGTGAGGGGGCATCAAAGTGAAACAATGTCTCTCTAGTATTATTCTTGTTAGACTTAATTCCAAAATAGCTTACATGGGGATCTCCCTTCATCTTATCCCCACAATGGCAACCTTGTGAGGTAGATTGAGCTGAATGATATGTGACTGGCCCAAAGTCTCTCCTTGAGTTTCTATGGCTGAGGAACCTAGATCAATGACTTAATTACTACACCACACTGCTTTCACTGTAGGAGAAGATGAAAGTTCCCACTCCTTTTTCCTTTTTCTTTTCCTACTAAGATGGCAAGGGGGGACTGGTTGGAAAATCTACAAGAGCTACACTGAACTTAACATCTAAGTCCCAGTATCATCTTTTTGATCAAATTTGAAAAGAACAGCATAGGCCAAGGACGAACTGTGGCTTATCTGTTCTCTCAAGAAAACATCCGGCAATCTACCCAGAGAAGTCAAGGGCTTTATTAGCAGGAAATTATGTGTATGTAGCAACATTTCCCCCTACAGTCCAGCAAGAAGCTCACACTTTTGTTAAGCTTCGGTGGAGTATTTTTCTGGTTACCCTCCCACCTGTTCCTAAACCTTGCTTGCTTGAAGCTAAAGCAGATGGGGTACTCTGACTATATTGGAAAGAGAAGTTATAAGGGGTCCTACCTCTCTAGCAGCTGGGTAGAACAGCTGTCTCTCTCTGCTTCTGGTCTTCCACGTTGTTATGGAAGGGGAATGGTAGAGTTCTTCCAGATTATGAGATCAATATTATGAAATATATTCAACTTTTCTAACTATACAGTCCTTTTCAGGCCATGTGGCCTATATAGTGGTATATCGCTGTAGTTCTGATGTAGGAATCACTTTGAACAAAGGTTTGATCAGGAGCCATTAGTAGAAATATTTTACTCCTGGCCATTTACACTTTGCTTGATTTCTGTACCTTAAGTAGCCTAGTTTCATTCTGATGGGGTGATAATACCAGCTCTCCAAGTATGACAGGGAAGCACTGAGACAAGCTTTGCTTTTTTTTTTTTTTTAATTTCAGAGAACAGCACCCAAAAAAACAGAACCAATCTTGCAAGTTATCTGATCAATCCAGTTAAGGGAACATTTGAGGAAGAAAAGGAATTTGTGTTATTTTCATATATTACATCTACAATACATCCACATCTATTCTCACCCTTCCAGAAGATGCATTAGTTGTTAGCTAACAATCAATCTACAAACCTGGCATCTTTAAGACTTCAATATATATCAATATATTCATCTATTTAATTTGGGGGTCAGGATTAGCAGGAGGCAAGGGCAGAAGGCAGAAATCAAGATCATTGGGCCTCATCCATTTTAGCTTCACAGTTGGAGAGCTGGAGTGCCACAGCCAAAAATCATACTGGAGGACATTCTCGGGCAGGAAATGTGGCCTTGGTGGAAAGGCCTTGTGTCCCATCTTAGGGTTGGCATTTATGCCCTCCATCTCTGCCCCAAAAGGTTCCAGATGACAGGGGTGGAAATCTCTCTCACTCTCATTCCTCAGAAAAGTGCTAATCAGCATGGGCATGACCGAGACAAATGGGGCTTGCAAGAAGATGTTGCTGCTGGAATCCTTCTGCGGCTCCCCTCCTTTCAAGAAATTCCATTCCCCTTGTCCCGATGTTTCCTTTGTTTTATCCATACAAATAGAACAGAATCTTACAAAACCATGGCAAAATTGCCAAGTGTGAGAGGAAAATTTTTAGTAGCCTTTTGTATGTTTTAATATTGATTTTGATTGCATTTAATAAAAGCCAAGCTAGTTGACATGAGGCCTTTAGGGCAATAACAGGAACTGGTAAACTTGCCAGACTAAGCAAACTGTTGCTGGGAAAGACGTGACAAAGGACAAATGGAACAGGGAAGTGTGGTAACGTTAGCCCTGGGAACATAATGATTCAGTTGCAAATCCTGAGAGTCATGATTGTGGTTTGTGGTTTTTGAGGATAAAAGGGATTGCAACTAAGTGGATGGGACCACTTGGTCAGGCTGTCTGCCTGACAGCTTATTCTTGTTGGTCCGCATTGCAATGTGAATCTAAGTAAGTACCTTGTATGCTATTGGTTGAATTTTACTTGCTTATTGAACTAACATTTAATAAAGCTTTTAGAACTTTGAAGTGACTTATGTTATGGTGTGTCTGTCTCCCGTGTTTAATGTGGTTTTTCCCTGACACAAGTTTTCAGTGTCTTCTGGAATGTCATTAGTAACACAGGTAGTATCAGTGACCAAAATATTTGCATTTTTTGGGTGGATGTGGTCATGTTAAGCTTCTGCCGTAGTCACCAGCTATGGTGGTGGTAGCACCAGTTTTGTTTCTCATTTCTGACATCAAGCAAGTGTCTTTGCCTCTCTGATGAAGCCACGGTGTTTGGAATTCAAATACCTCAGACATCATCCTGATGCTGCCAATCTCAAAACACTGAGAACATCACCAGAACCTAGTGATGGTCCAGGAGGATCAGCAAGGAGAGGGTCAAAAAGTCAAGGTGGTGGCCACAACCATGAGACTGAAGCCCTGCCCTGTTTTGTGTGCATCACCATTGATTAAAAAAGGGCAGGACTTTGATGGCATGGTTTAGGCTGCCACGGTGACTTTTTTCACCCCCTGGACACTCCTGCAGTGCTCCTTCCTGGTATCTATTGGAACAGGGGGAAATAGCAGTCAGTCTGGGCCGTGTCTCCTTCTGAGCTTCTGCAGCTCCTAAAGTTGCAAGACAATCCTGCTAGAATTGCACCCCAAAAGTTTGGAATTGTGCAAACAATATATTCCCTGTTTCAGTGAACAGGGAGCTGTTGCAAAGTATCTGTTCTTTCCTAACCTGACAAGCCACACACACACACACACACACACACACACACAAGACCTGGTACTTTGCATGCCGGCTTATCCTCTGTTGAAAGGGAGGGTAACATTTTCTCTCTGGCCTGCTTGGAAGAAAACAAGTTCCCCATGGTCTATTACTGGTTTCAACCTTGCTCATTTGACCTGTATACAGGAGAAGAACGTAGCCTGCCCCAAGTCCCTTGTAATATTCTGCATTTCCTCTAATCCTTTTAATATAGGTAGTCCCCAGTTTACGAACAAGTTCTGTTCCCAAGGTCTGTCCTTAAGTCGAATTTGTATGTAAGTGGGAATAATATTACTGCATATAATATCATATAAGTAGTATTGTGTAATTAACTCAAACCATTGTGCATTTAACTTGAACTTTGCTACAATAGGCTCCGTTCTTAACTATGGGTCATCCATAAACCAGGCATTCTTAACCCAGGGACTACCTGTATATCCTTCCATGACTAGTACAATTGTTGCTAATGGCTGTAATCAGCCATACTCCCTTCATAGCCACTTGGATCCTAAAGTCCTCTAGCCAAGCTTGGGTGCAGCCTGATCCAAAGAGATCCCAGAGTTTCCTGCAGGGACCAGTCTTCCAGAGAAGCTTCTGCTAGAAGATATGATCACCTAGCAGCAACAGCCTACGAGAGCAGTTGTAATCCACAACTCTTCTTACCTTGCCATTCCTTACTGTTCCTGGCCATTTCATCATTTCAAGTCTTCGGCATCTGAACTGAAATGACTTTTGTTTGCCCGTCTGCTGTAATATGATTCAGCCATCCTCACTAGCTTGTTCTTGCTATAAAACAAGAAACTTCGGACTCTAAAGAAACTGGAATAAGAGTTAAGCTGCCTGTTAAATGGAGTTAGAGCATCTTTCTCATGAGACTAGAACAGGGAGGGAAGATGGAAGAAATCTTGAAACTACCAAAAGCCCAGATTAGTGTCAGCTGCATTTTATTACTGGAATCAGAAAGGTTGGGAGACAGACAAGATGACCATCTGGAACTGGCCTTAGGGAAGAACGCAAGCGTGTAATGAAGAGAATGCTTTCATATTTCTCTACTTTTTTATTTTCACTCATTATGCTGTCTCCTGTCTCCACAAACGTGATTCTCCCTTGCAGGATAGCAGATGCCCAATTGCCCAGGTTAACAGGCTGGAGAGCTGGAGAAGGTAGCAGGGAGCATCTTCATCTATTGCCTTCTGGGATTGTCCACGCTGCCAACTCTGGCTCCAATTTTATAAGCCGGCAAGCTCTCAGTGGAAGCATTTTCATGGAAGTGCCCACGATTTGCTTTCTGAATTCAAAACATGGGTCTGGCTCAGGAAGGTTGTCTCTCACTGGATTCTCTGTCTGAGAGAGAAGCCAAACTCTTCAGTCTGTAAATTATGGGGCTACTTAGCAATGCAAATATTTTAACCACTGGGGGTAGTGTTAATAACTCCACAGCAAAACCTTCTACCCTCACCAGAGCAAGGAAGGCATTAAATAGCCAGGTGCTGTAGGATCTCACAACAGCAGAAACGCCCACCCTGTTTCCTCTTCAAAATAATGTGCTGTCCATTTCACCAAAGTTATGCCTTTTAATTAGACCCCTTGAACTGGAAGGCAGAGGCCAGAAGGGAAATGGACATGCTGGATTATTGGGTTGCCTTTATTTAACCTTCAGAATATTTAAGGAGCTGGCAGAAGAGGTGAAAAATAATTGTGCCTAGGAACCGGCGTACAACAATGAAATAAGACAGGAGGAGGAAAATGGGAATTAATGCGATAGTGCTTGATAGGAGAATTGATGTCAGCACTTGTAGCATCAAGGCATGGACCTGTTTGCCTTCTTCGTCCTTCAACCCATCCTGGAAGGTCCTCTGGCAGAAGATAAATTAAACAACTTGCAGAGTTTTGTCCCCAGGATCATGCATACTTATTGACCAAGTACTTGAATGGTTTTTGTTAGCTGGTGAATTGGCATGATGGCCTGTCTTTCCTGCAGGAGTTCATGGCTGGGGGTGAACCTGAACCCGGGTCCAAGACCTTAACCACCACACTGACTCTCTTCAGAGTCCATCTTCCTAAATTCGCATGGAAGTTTTGGTTTTGCCAATGCAGTGATTCTGTGGTCAGCTCCTTTTGCTAGCCCAACTCTTGAACCATAAAGCAACTTAGCCCCCCAAAAAAATCCAGGTGCAGAGACTGATGTGAGTCAGGATGCAGGCGCCCTTTCTCACATACACTCTTGCAGCCTCATTTCACTTTTGCACATTTGTTTCTACTCAGCAGATGAGATAATTGAAATGATTTCTGAGCATGTTAGAAAGCTTGTCTTTCCCCCTAACCCTATACCCATTATCCCCAATTAAGGAACAAGTCCTGATTCTAGAACAGTGTTTCTCAACCTTGGTGTGATGGACTGGTTTGGTGAAGGCCGTGCTCAGGGAGATAAGCATTTCCTTAGCCCCATCAGGAGCGTGGGAAGGTGAAGAGGATGAGACTCGCACCACCCTAAGAAATTCACGGTGTTTGTTTGCTGGCTTGGGAAGTTTAGATTCAGTCTGGCAAGATTCTGTCTTGTGGGTGAAAGCTAATAAAAGCTATCGAACTAGACCTGTACTGTCTCGTGGAGTTCTTTGGGCTGAACCTGACACTTGTCAACTTTAAGGTGTGTAGACTTCAACTCCCAGAATTCCACAGACAGCATGGCTGGCTGGGGAATTCTGGGAGCTGAAGTCCACACAGGTCAGGATCCTTGCGGCCACTCCTTGGCACGACTGCTTCATTTGCTGAGGTTCTGCCATTCCAGAAGATGGGGGGAGAGGTCAGAGCGAGGACTGCTAGGCGCCGATGAGCCATTTCCGAATCCTCAGGAATGATTAAGGGCATAGCAAGGGAGGAAATCTGAGAGCCCCGACAACCTGTGCAGGAAGAATTTGACGATTGAGGGGGAGGGAGTAATGAGAGGACTTTAAATTGGGGTTTAGCTCATTGGGAATTTAGTTCCAGCTATTTCTTTTTGCCTTAGAGCTGTGTACTACTGTTTTCTCAATAAATCTACTTGTCTCTGAACACGCATTGGTTTCGATGAGAGTTGCATTCATTGAGGACTGAGTACAGTGGCTCTTACAACACATCTTAAAGTTGCCAAGGTTGAGAAACACTGTTCTAGAGCATATAATGTGACTCCCTAGCACTAAGGTAAGCCTGGATCCCAGCACTTTCAATCCAAACATAAGTGCTAGTAATCTTTCTTCATAAGATGTATATAATACTATTTCTTTAGAGCATTTACATTCTTGGAAGCCAATGAGGATTCCAACCATTTATTCTGGCTATGCAAAGTTGTGTGCAAAGGGGCTTACTTCCTAGAAAATAAGCACAGGATTTCCCCTTCTGGCAAATGTCAAATTGTGATACTCCGTACCTGTCAAAACTGTCTGCTAGTTTTCACATTTTATGAAACCAGGGAGAAAACTTCCCTCTGCATAATTTCTGTGGAAAGGAAGCCTGCTTTCTTAGCATCCATGTTTTATAAGTCCGCAATCATGAGTATTTTTCTTCTCATTCAGTACTGGATATCTTATTTCGAGGTGTAAACAAAATCCAGGAAAACCAAATTAGGGATCAATCTGGACTTTTTTTTTTTTAATATAACCTTTATTCTAAGTGTTAAATGCAACACTTTATAGCAATTACAGAGAAGCCACTGACCATATTACAAGTGTAATAGCATTAGCAAACCTGTCACTGTGTACACAGCAGCAGTCGCCAAATTAATTTTCGATTCATTAACAAGTTCCTTATTTGCATGATTAAAATGTCATGCTGGATAAATGCATGGGGCTGATGATAAATCACTGAACAGAGTTCCCACCTGATGAGGAGAAGACATGGAACAAACAGATAGAGTTCATAACCTCTTTAAAATCCCAGGGGAACGACACAAGCATTTCTACTGACTGAGTGAAAAGTGAGTGAGGTGCATCAAAGTCAGTCAAAGAGACCCATTTAAATAACTTGCAAAGAACAACATCAGTAGTTTGAATTCCTTGCTTCTAGGGTGAAACCTAGGGTGAAACTAGGGTGAAAACATAATGTTAGCCATTATAGCAAAATGTCTGACTTTCGCAGAGTATTTTGTAAGGTATATCACCATACACAAGTATTTAATACTAGCTTAGTACAAGGTAGAAGTAACCTGATGTTAAGAGGAGAGGAAAACAGTTACTTGATAGGAATCCAGCATTTATGGATGTGACATCATTACACCTGGAGTAAGAGTGTCAGAAATTGTATGATTCCACCCTTCCCATGAGACAAATGGTAGGCGTGATTTGAAAAGCTGAATTGTGCAATGCTGTGATTTCATGGAATGGAAGACTAGTCACAAACAAGGCCAGCTGTACCATGAGGCAGATGAAGCAACCACCTCAGGAAGCAGGTGCTATGGAGTGGGGAAAAAAATTGAAGGGTGCGGTGGATTTCTGGACCTCTGGTCAGTTTCAGTACAAGGAACAAGTGAAGCTTCCTCTTATTCTTCACTTCAGGTAGCAAAATGTCCTAGCTTGGTCCTGATAAGAAAGAGCTAATGTTTACTTCATCTTTCTAGTCTTCTTCATCCCACGTTACTGTTGCAAAAAGATGTCGAGGGGCAGCAATGCTTAATCCTGCAACTTAGTTTGAGAACATCTATTTTTTCACTCCATGTGTCCCAGAACTGCTTTCAGCAGTGACTCTGCCATCTGGTCCCTGCATAACTTCATGAGATAGGCAACCAAAGTTGTAGCTGAGCAGACTCTTCCTCATTCACATAGAAGAGAATATCTGTACTCAGGGTTGAACTGTGAAGTCCTTGGTGCTCTCTGAGCTTGGTTGTTTTCTTGCAAACGTTTCCTTATCCAGCTAGGTCACATCATCAATGCTCTTCCTCATTCCTTTTCCTCACTTGGATCAAGTCTCTTCAGGCCACTCTAGGCACCATGTCTAGTTTCTCTGGCATGCTCAACTGTAAATAAAAATATGAAGGTGACACATTGGGGTAGGGGGAAGGGTGGATACAGGTCCTGATGTGAGAAAAAATGGGGAGATGATCCATATCCCAATTAGAGCCAGTCATTCTTTGCATACTATTTGCAACAGGAATAAAATTCCAATCACTCATATGAGGGGGTCAAAGGATTAAGTCCTTCCTTCCGTGCCTTAACCTTGAACTTTGCTCCTCTCTAAAAGACAGTCTAGGGCCAGATTAGCACCCTTGGCATTAGGCTGCAAGAAAAGGCTTTTCAGGCAAACTGCAGTTATTCCAATTCCAATAATCTTGGAAAATTAAGGAGGGTTAACGTGGTTATTGCTTGGATGGGAGACTATCAAGGAATCCCAGGACGAGACTGGGGAAGTTGGAAAAAATATCCTGGCAGTGATAAATGATGGCCAAGCAAATTACAACACACATGTCAATGAGTGTCTAAGAGATGTTGAGCTCAACTCAAGGAAGACTTTACACGCAATCCCTGGGTTAAGAACATCCGACTTACAAACAACTCGTACTTATGAATGGTCTGCCTATTATGGAAAACGGCAGGCAGCGTTCTCCTTCCTTGAGCTGTTGAACTGCTGAAGCCGTGCCATGTATTTGTGAACTGCTAAAACTGTGCGTTTTTAATATACAGCCTGTTTTCAGCCGTTTTCAGTGGTTCATGAGAATATTGTAGCAGTTCATCAGCTCGAGGAAGGGTAATGCCATCTGCCATTTTTAGTAATAGGCAGCCCGTTCGTAAGTACGAGTTCTGACTTACACACAAATTTGACTTAAAGACAGACTTAGGGTTGGATCTTGTTCTTAACCCAGAGATTGCCTGTACCTAACTTTTATTCAGAGCTTCATGGGTTAAACCCATCTGCCTACAGGAGGACTCATTGCTGGGCACTCCACAAATTAAAAAGCGTATGATGTCCTCAACTTGAGCTTGATGCTTGGTGAAGTTTTATGAAGTTTTCATAAACATTTTGAAGTTCATGAAGTTTGTGAAGTCTTCATTTATGAAGTTTTCTTAGCAATATTACAGAAATGATTTATCATTTCCTTCTCTGGGCAATATGTTTTCAACTTCCCAGTCTAACCTAAAACTAGGCAGTGTATCTTGAATTTCATATTGTGTTCCTCTGGAACATCTCAAAATACTGGAAATAATCCTGAGGTTCGAAGGAGTCAGGGAAAAAGTGCAACTGCTTTTCTTTCAATGCATTCCTTGGTTAAAAAAAAAAATGTAAATAAATCTCAGACTCAGTTTTGGAAAGTTGTTGTGAATTTCCCCCACTCCATTTTTTGTAACTTTCTTTTTGTTTTACAGAAATCTCTTTGCTCAGTCCTACAAAATAAACTGGAATTTGCAACCCTTCTATGAGTGTCTTCATGCCTGCCTCGCTTCTCATCTTGTACCTCCTCCAAAGGGAGCTTTGGGCTGGCATGCTAAAGCTGGGAAATCCAGATTCTCCTTTCAGCAGAGCCCAAAACAAAGACATTTGGAAGTTGGTCTCTTTCCCTGCTGTTTTTGCTCCTAAATTTTTCTGGGAAAGGGCATTTACTTTGTGGAAAAAATGCAGAGATGGGGAAGGACAATGACGATGATGATGATTCCTTCCAGATCTATGTAGAGGAGAACTACTGCTAGTGTTTAAAAAGAGAACATGAACCTAACAAGGAATTCAAAGATGTCACATTGATCATTCCTGCCTAGTTGCTGAGGGCACTACTCCAGTTCCCATTGTGCAAAATTATGCCCTGCTCAGCTCCTGTAGTCTTTTGATTCACTTCTCATTTAACGCCAGATAAATGGAGCTAAGAGGCAGCAATCAGCTTCTGTTATGAGCTGGCTGACTCCATCAGTCTGCCTGTGAAAAGAGAGCCGTAGGAGGCCCCTTCTTGCAGAACATGTAACAGCTTGCAGAGATTAAAAGGATGCAACAGAGGGCAATCAAAGCTTTTTGAAGAGGAAGCAAGAAGATGCCTGGCTGGGTTGAGATGCCATCCAACCCCCCTGACTTCATTTTCAAGTGATCTTCCTTCCTTCCTTCCCTCCCTCCCTCCCTCCCTGGTCCAGTTTTTCTCTTACAACTGATTTATTAATCATCAAAACATGAAGAGAGAAATCTGGTCCTGCCATTTTGTTATTTGGAAATCTTCTGCTGAGGTTTTTTTCTAGGGTGCCCTTTAACCTAAGGATGTTATTCCATCATAGCCACCAAGACTTTTTACCATGAGTCTCTCTGAAGGGCCTCACCTGGCCATCTATGCCAGAAACCAAACAAACTCCATGTACCTTTCTATCTACCAGGCATTTTAAACTCTGTTTTAAAATATGCATTTGTTGACCCTTTGTTACCTGAAATCCATATAGGATAAAGAATTCTAGCTTAAAAGGGAAGGTTTTAGGATGATGGCAATGGAAGGGGAAAGCATTCCTTTTTGCTTTCCTTCCCAGCTGGATAGAGGCCAAAAGCTGAAGTAATCCAGTTTTGATATAATTTGTACAGGTAGGCAGAATTGCTAGGCAGTTGAGCTTAGCTTGTTGCAGGCAGAGATGCAACTCTGCTCAAAAACACCTTCCATGCTGATGCCTCCCAGACGTTTTGGATTGCAGTTCCCATCATTTTTGACCAGCCTTTCTGGGTTGAAGGCATCAGTATGAGTTGGAGGCACAACCGTGAGCTTCTGAGGGGAGTGGAATGAATGAATGAATGAATGAATGAATGAATGAATGAATGAATGAATGAATGAAACAAACAAGTCAGAAGAAGAAGAAGAATTTATACAATATTGACAAGCTGTAGGCACCTTCATACCAATACCAATACCAATACCAATACCAATACCAATACCAATACCAATACCTTTAATGGCCAAGTATAAAACATACACAAGGAATGCATTTTATATACCAAAGATCCATATAGAAATCTTTGTGGGACATTTATTTCTATTTCAAGGGCCACCACATTTCCTCAAGAATCATCTGTCAAAGTCTCCATGCCATGCTCTCAATGGACAATGCTAAAGCCAAAAGTGGGCAAGACCAGCTCTTTCTCTTGTTCTGACACTTCCTTACTTTTTCCTTGCTCTCCCCTGACATTGCCCTTTGCAATGGCTCTCTATTGCACACTTGATCTGGAAGCCTGAAGATCTGGCTGAGAAGTTTCACCACAAAGCTATTTTAACGCTGGTGATACAGCAGGCATATCAGATCCTAATGAACATGATGGCCAACAGAAGAACTGGCAAGAGAACATGGCATCATGGCAGTTCAGGACTGACCGTCCATAGGGGGGTAAAGGAATGCTAGTTTATATTTGATTAACACAGAGGAAAGCGGGAGATCTGGTGAGCATTGGAACACTGTTCTGAGAGTAATATAAAAACTAACTTGGTTTCTGGTGTCTTTCACATAAACCCTGTGGCATGATATTTCCCCTCTTCTTTCAGATGGTATTTAAACAAATCCTTTTCTTTGCTTCATCAACAGAATTTCATATTGAAGTCTATAATAAAATTGCACCATAGGCCTAATAAGCAAACAGTGAAGTCAGCTCTGCTACTGTTGATGAATTTGCATGATGAATAAAATGGAATTTTAAAAAGCTATTGTCACTGATATACAATTTCTCTTGTGGAAGCTGGGGAATTCCAAGGTCAGATTTCAGTATCAAGACTCAAATGCTGAAAATTGGCCAGCATTTGAAATTTTCCAGCAAAGCTTGCCACGCTTTGGGCATTTTTAAATTTACCTCTTCATTGCAACTGCATTTCATCCTGTTCCTTTAAAGCTTTTCAAAAGATCCTAAGTTGAAACAAGTAGCTGGAGCAAGGAATGATGAAGACAATGGGGCTTAGAAATGGCAAAAATAACAGAGACAAGTAAACAAGACGTTAAGACTGTGAAGCATGCAACAATGCTACACTAATTGAGAAAGGCCGTCAAGGCTTATCCTGGAATGTGCATTACAGTCCTAAAGCAGTCTTCCTAAGCCTACACTGAGTGAGGATTATGGGCCTTGCCATCTAATACAGCTGAAGGGCACCAAGCTGGGGTAAGACGACTCAAAATCGTTGAAGAACACTGACTGGAAGAAAAGGCATTAAGACTTTAATATTCTAAATTGCAGCAGGTAACAACTCCCTAATGGCACTCTTCCTGTGAAATTCCCTGCCAAAGGAAATTTACTTGGTGGGCTGCCTTCTAGTCCTAAGGAGTCATATTAAGAAAGCCATCCTTTTAAAAAAGCATTTGGTCCAATAGATGATGATGATGATGATGATGATGATGATGATGATGATGATGGTGGTGGTTAGATTTGGCTGACCAGTTTTGAATGTAGCTTTGATGTATCTCTAGCCCACAAGTCAAGCTGATGCTGTTAGCCTTCCCAGGTAGACCAAACAGGAAACACAACTAGATGAATTAATTCTACTTTATTGTAAGGCTACATTAACAGAATTGTACAAGTCTGAAAGTACAAATCTCCTGCTGTCTCCTTTATAGCCTGAGAAACTGGGGGGGGGGGGTGTCCCTTCTGAGCCTCTTTCTCCACCCTTTATGCAGCTGTGGGCTATGCCTCCTTTTATCCGACCATTCCCTAGGCAGCATCTCTTCACCCCGTTTCTCAAGGTCTTGCTCACATACCAATACAGATGCTCTCTAGAAGTTTTCAACTTCAGTCTCCCATCAATCCCAGATAGTGCAGCCAGTAGCCAAGGATTCAGGGAGACACAGCAGGAGAAAGTACCTAGTCAAACTTGGTTGATCTTGGAAAGCTAAGCAGGTAACAAGGTCAGTACTTAGATGGGATCTACTAGAATAGAATAGATAGTCCACCTTCCCTTTAACTGCCACAGAGGGGGGTGGATTTCTCTATTTTTACCCAGTGCATATCCTGCGTCATGTTCTCAGTTACATCAGTCACCAGAAGGCAGTTTGTGACCGGTGTTTTCCTTATTAGGAATCATCACAGTGATGGTCCTGCTTGGATGGGAGACCACTGGAAGAACCCAGAACTGGAAAGTTAAAAAAAAAAAATTCTGGATGGCCAAGATGGCCAAACCACTCCCATATTGTTGCCAATATACATTACCATTTTAAATACCCTTACTTATACCAAGCTCTTTTTACATGCCAAAATCAATCCTGCTCATTTGGGGATGTGAATAATGTTTATTTAATGTGCCAGACAGAAGTTAAACTGATATAACTTGTTATTGCATAAAATAAAAATAAGGGAGCATTTTCCCACACCTGGAGATGAAGATGTGAGATTCCTGCCACTAGATTTATTAGAACCATACCTGTATCAACTTACAACACAGGAGATCTGAATGGCTGAAGGGAAGAAGCTGTCTTTATTCAACATAAATGGCTAAATGAAGGCAGTTCTAATTCCAGTGCACAGTCTATTTGACCACACCTTCACAATGCTGAGAGAGACCTTCCTAACTGACAACGGTCTGAGTTCCAACACTCTCAGTCTAAGCCAGTGTTAACACAGGTTTAAGCCTTTTCTTGTGCCTGAGTTCCATCACTTCAACGAACAGACTCCAGAACTGAACTGATGTCTCACCAAAGATCACATCAGCCTCCACTGCCTTCCAGTCCTGTTGGACCTCAACTCTCATCATTCTTTTTCACCCATGCAGATTACATTTAACTGAGAAGGGCTGCCATATGTGGACCATACTGGATCTTCAAGAGAGACAGCCAGCCACTCCTATTGCAATCCACATCAATTGCTCAGTTAACCCTGGGAAAGGCTGTTCAGAGCTGGCAACACAAAGAACGAACCAGATGCCTAGTGCCAGTTTGAGTAATGAATTCCCACTCAGCTGATCACATATCCAGGCTAAGCCTGGACAATAGCCTGGAATGGTGGTATGTGCAGAGAGGAGTTCAAAAAAGGTCAAGATGGCAGTCATAACCCTGCGATTGAAGCCCCACCCCTTTTGACATGTGGCAATACACATTAAAAGGGGTCATAGTTGTGGCTGCCATCTTGACTTTCTTGGTTCCCGTGCAGACACCCCTGACCTAGAGAGACTGGAAAGTGTTGGTAGAGAAAGAGAGAGAGAGAGAGATGATAGATAGATAGATAGATAGATAGATAGATAGATAGATAGATAGATAGATAGATAGATAGAGCTCCTAATTGAAAATGACTCAGTAAAGGAGCCACTAAAGGTGATATGGGCATAAGGTAAAGTCTCCTTTGAACTGAGCTTCCTAATGATGATTTCAGAGACCCACCAATGCAATTTTCTTGGCAATCGTGGAGAAGTGGCTTCCTCTTGTCTGCTTTTGGGATGTTTTTCAATTTCCCAGAGTAGCCTAATGCCCTGCTATTCCTTGGAGGTCTTCCATCCTAGCACTAACTGGTCCTACTTAGCTTCTGAGCCCAGACAAGACCTGCCCAGCACCATAAATAGCCTAGAATAATTGACATCTTTTAATGATGCACCTTTGCTTCAGCACATGTAATAGCCAGTGGTGTACCTCTTTCTGGAATTGACTAAGGATCTGTTTGGGAGGAAGGAGGAAAATTGGTGACACAGTCATGAAATCAGCCAGGGATGTTCTACCCTGGTTATGAGTTACTACCTATGTATTATCTGATCTATTTGGGCCTCTAAGCAAAAAATAATAACCCAGAAGAACAGTATACTTTCAGTCTCTCTACTTCAGCCTGTCCTAACCTGGCAACCTTCAGATATGCAGAAACTACAACTCCCAGAATTCCTTGACAGCAAAACCAAGGCCTGCCTAACATCCCAATAGGGTTGATAATGTAATAGATGGTCATGATCTAGAACACATTCAAGCAAATGCAGTAACAAAGAAGATAGCACTTATCTGCAGAATAGTAAGAGCAAGAATGCAAAATTCGTGTTAGAAAAAATGGAAGGTGGGAGGACAGATTCTGAAGGACAAGGTTGGCCCCAAAAGAAGAGATATATGTAGGTCAGGGTTGAACTGTGGAGTCCTTGATGCTTCCTGAGCTTGGTTGTTTATATGCAGACTTTTCATTACCTGACTAGGTAACATCATCATTGCGAATGAGTGTGGGGTTTGCTCCCTGTTTATATTCAGTAGCTTGCCCTGCCAGTGTTGGTGAGGGTGTGGTTTTCTCCTTGGTAGTTCCTTGACCAGGGTGTTGTTTCTCTCTTGATTGTTTGTCTGGTGTTAATCCCCACTTATCTGGGTGTAGGCTGCTGGAGAGGATGTGTTCTGGTCTTTTTGTTTCCTTCTTAGCTTTTTTTATTGTCTCTTTTGAATGGTATGTAAATATGGCTTATTTTTATGTGTCTATTGATGGCTGATCTGTCTGAATGCCAAGCTTCCAGGAATTCCCTAGCGTTTTTGGATTTAGCTTGGTCTAGGATGCTCACAGTTTCCCAGTTGAAACTATGGTTGAGTCTGTCCATGTATTGTGAAATTAAGGAGTTTTCATCGTGTCTTCTGACTGCTAGTTGGTGTTCATGGACGCGCTCTGCTAGCCTTCTGCCTGTCTGTCCTACATAGTGGTTGTTACAGTCTTTACACTGTGTGTTGTAAATGACTCCTGTTTTTTCTTCTTGGGCTACTGGGTCTTTTGGTTTACTTAAGATGTTTTGGAGGGCTTTAGTTGGTTTGTGTGCTATTAAAATGTGTGATTATATTAGTCTGTTGGTTGTTTTTGAGATGGCTTCGATGTACAGCAGTGTTATCCTTTTCATAGCTTGTGCTGGTTGTGCTGTAGTGGGTTGAGTGGTCAAGGCATTTTTTGATAAAGTTGCATGGGTATCCATTTTGTTGGAAGATGTTGTATAGGCGGTCTGTTTCCTTTTTCTGTGTTCCAGGTTACTGCAGTGTGTTTGTGCTTGTCTGAATAATGTTCTTACACAGTTCCTCTTCTGGGAGGTTGGGTTCTTACTTTGGTAATGGAGCACTTAATTAGTGTGGGTTGGGCTGTTGAAACAGGGGGCCTGCTGGAACAGGGGGAATATTCAACCCCCATAAATCCTCCCATCTTAAAGTTGCCAAGTTTGAAAAACTGCTTTACACTGATAGACCAACTGAAGACCAGGAATGGTCTCTTAAGAATCATGCCCACATACTGTATATCCATAACCTTAAAAAGAAAAAGCTTTTTTTTAACCTTCACTGATGGACTCCCTTTTCATCCTAAACAAATAAGACAACTTCCCTTGAGTATGTTCGCTGGCACCTAGCTGGCAAAGAGGCTGGCAGTGCCAGGGAACTCAGAGAAAGGAGTATGGTGTAACCAGAGTCAGAGGGGCTTCATACTCCACCACAGTCAGGTTGACTATTAAAAAGAAAATCTCATTTTAAGACAACGGCTTTCCTGGCCTGACAGGAATTTTTACAAAATAGTGAGTAAGCATTCATGTCTGCAGGAACGCATTGAGCAAGATGGTTAAATATTCAGCAAAAAATGAAGTGGGGCGTATCTTGGTAGTGGAGTAGAAAAATGTGGTTGGATCAGATGGTTTCAAGCAGGGAGCTTCTAACACTGCTTCTCAGAAAGCCAGCTAGTTTGTCCTTCCCTACTTAGTAGATCTTCTGTGGGTCAGAAACCAGATAGAAGACCTAAGGGAAAATATGGAAGACAGTCATGACAGGAATTTTCCATGAACTGCCTAGTAAACTGTCTCATCTCTCAAACCACCCTTCCCGCAACTGTGGCACTGACAAGAAAAGGAAGAGAATATACCCAAAGGCAGCATCATGAAGCTAGAAAATCATCATCATCATCGTCATCCAGATTTACCAATGCAGGTGTACAAATCTCACTGTGTTTTGACAAAATGTGAGACTGAACTTTAAAACAAAGTGATAAACACCATGATGAACAATGAGCAACTATGTATTGTCGAAGGCTTTCACGGCCGGAATACGATGGCTGGTGTGGGTCTTCTGGGTTGTGTGGCCGTGTTCTGGAAGTTTTGTTTCCTAAGGTTTCGCCAGCATCTGTGACCGGCATCTTCAGAGAGCAGGAGCACAGACAGGAGCAGTTCTCTCTGTGCCCAGGATGAGGTGACCCTTTTGTGGGTATTTATAGAGATCTGAAGGGGGGGGGTTGGGGGTGTGTGGTGGGTTCGATTGGCCTGATGGATCGGGCCAATCGGATCTGCGAAACCCAATTCCTAAACTCTGAACTTAACCACCTTAATTGGGTCCTACAAGTGAATGGCTACTCCAAGAATGAAATAAAAAGAGCCATCAGACCAAGAAAACAACATGCAACTGAAGAAGAGAAACAGCCACCCACCAACAAAGTATTTCTGCCCTACATCAAAGGGGTCACAGACCGCATGGGAAAACTGATGGAAAAACACAATTTCCAAACAATCTTCAGACCCACCAGAAAAATACAAGAAGTGCTAAAATCAGCAAAAGACAAAAGAGATCCCCTCACCGCCGCAGGAGTATACCGCATACCATGCAGCTGCGGGCAAGTATACATCGGGACCACAAAATGCAGCATCCAGACCAGGATAAAAGAACATGAAAGACACTGCAGACTACAGCAACCAGAAAAATCTGCAGTAGCTGAACATGGTCTCAAGCACACTGGACACAAAATCCTATTTGAAAACACAGAGATACTGGACAACACCAACAGCCACTATACCAGGCTATACCGGGAAGCCATTGAGATTCACAAACACCAGTACAGCTTCAATAAAAAAGAGGAGAGTCTAAAAATCAACAAAACCTGGCTACCAATCCTGAAAAATACAGCCTGCAAAAGGTCAACAAACTCAGCTCAACCACCAGGACGTGTGAACAGTTCACACAATGAACATACTAATCACCCCCAGCAGCCCCTCGTTAACAACTCAATAGAAGAAAAAACCCTGCCTAATCCCCAGGAAGATACACACAGATTCTGACACCAAAACAAGCAGCCACTCGTTAACCCAACCCCCCCCACACACCCAATCCCCCCCCTTCAGATCTCTATAAATACCCACAAAAGGGTCACATCATCCTGGGCACAGAGAGAACTGCTCCTGTCTGTGCTCCTGCACTCTGAAGATGCCGGTCACAGATGCTGGCGAAACCTTAGGAAACAAAACTTCCAGAACACGGCCACACAACCCAGAAGACCCACACCAGCCAATGAGCAACTATCCTTTGACTTTCTAAAAGGCTTTAACTGTAGCAGAGACAATAACGAAGAACAAACAGTAAGAATCCCAAAGATGTCAAAACTGAGCCCGGCTGGCTGAGAAAATCAGTGCCGCTTTAGTGGAACGCAAACGGGAGTTGAAGATGCAGATGATGAAGAAGGTTCAGTTGTCCAAGTCGGCTTACTACTTAGTTTCTCCCTGGTCTTCTCAACTCTTTCAGCTTAACCTAAACCATATGCTTATTAAGAAGATAAATGAAAGTGAGGAGGGGTCAGTCAGGGACTCGGCAGGTGTTTTGAGAAAGGATGGGGTCTTCAAAAGTATAACAAGCACAACTTTTATTTACCTGCACTTAGGATTTGGTGTTTTTGTTTTTTCCTTGTGGTGGATTTGTCCTTCTCAAGAAATCAGAGGGTTATAAGCTACTGTCTAAACAAGATAAGGAGGTGATTTTATCTTCTTAAAGAAATACTTGGAAGCCTGAGGATAAATTACTGTATAATTAACCAACCTAAAAGAATGCTTGTTCCTGGAGAGAGAGAGGGAATAAACCTAAGATAAATTACATAAAATGATGTAAGTTCTCAAAATCTTTGGAGGAAAAAGCAGCAGCAAGATACACAATGACCTAAATATGGAAGAGGTTTTTTGAGAGTAGAATATTCTATTAATGCATTTCTGTTTTTCCTTTGTACACACTGCAGGTCTTCCAGGTTTATTGAGTATCTACAGTATCTTCAATTCATCCTGATGATCTTCACATACAGGTAGTCCTTGACTTACAACCACAGTTGGGACCGGAATTTCTGTCATTAAGTGATGCAGTAGTAAAGTGAGACATCATGTGACCGCATCACTTAGTGACAGCAATCCCAGCAGTCCTGGTTGCTGTTGTTAACCAAGAATCACAGGTCATTAAGCAAGGATCCACCCCAATCCAAGCCATTCTGGGCTTGGTCCCTCCCAGCCCCAAGCCTCAGTAAGGTAAGGGACTGCCTCCAACTCCCCCCATCCGCCTATCTCCCCCCACCTCTGCCCTTCTGGATGCCCTGCACCCTGCCTTGCAGGGCAGCAAGCAGCCCCAGAACTGTGTCGCTCTGTGTGACTGCTTGCCGTGTCCCAGGAACCCCCAGCCGCCCCAGCCCAGTCCCAGCCGCAGTTGCCCTCGCCAGCCTGCACTCTGAGGCCCCTGCCACCCTGCGCTCCACTGCCCCAGCTGATCTTCGCCATCTTCTTGCTTCTGATGCTGATGAGGCATGCCCAGCCTGGCTGCTGGCCAGATTGGGGCTGGGTTTTTTCTCAGCATGAAGCCCAGTCCCAGCCTGGCCCAGGAGCGCAGTGCAAAGGGGCTTTTTGGTGCACCATGGCTCTGGGGCTTTTTTTTTTCACAGTGTGAAACCCAGCCCTAGCCCAGCCCAGGAGCCAGGCCGGGCACACCTCAGTAGTGAGAGCAAGAAGACACCACTGGGGTGGTGCAGCAGAGGGTGGCAGGGTGTCAAAAGGGCATAGATGGGGGGGAGATAGGCGGGGGAGTTGAAGCCCCCCTGCAGTTGTAAGTGCAGGTGGGCTGCCAAGCACCCAAATTTTGATCGTGCAACCGCAGGGGAACTGCAACAGCCATAAGTTTGGGCACAGGTTGTATGTCCCTTCATTCAGCACCACCGTAACTTCGGACAGTCACTAAACGAATAGTTGTAAGTTGAGGACTATCCGCGCACACCAGCTTTATGATATCTGGCTCAGTCAAAAGTAAATAGTGGCATTGATGTTGATTTTTTCTGCAAAGGATCTGCTTACTCTGCCTTGGATTCTGCAAAGGAACCAGTGAAAATGATCTCTTGCATTTTCCTGGTGGCACAGATCCCTGGGGATCCCCTCCCTAGGTGCTCCAGGCATCAGAGAAAAGAATGACACTGTCTTTTAAAATGTAATTATTTATTCATTGGATTGGCATGGCCATCTAATTGTCAAACAACTCAGGACACCATACAGGAAAAGTTAAAAAAAAAAACAATACAGCAGTAAAAGAGGAACCATATAACAAACAATTGCCCAGGAGACACAAATCATTAAAAGTCAAATCATACCAGGCACCTACTTTGTTTCCTTTTCTGTACCAGGCAAAGATTTTTTCTTTAAATTGTTCAAAACATTTTAAAAATATACAGTATATTAATTGGTGTTTCTGGTTTTTTGTTATAGAATTTATTGTTTTCCCACCTAGCTTGTCTTTTTTAAGCTGTTGAGCACCTGGGTGTATACTTGTGTTTGTTCTCGCATAAGCCACTTAAAGCATGTTTGTTGGATAACATACCATTTTTACCCTAAAATCAATTAATTAGTCATGAGTGTATGAAATACATGTGAGAAATGACATTGTAATCCTTTTCGTCGACGGGAATCCCCAAATTCACTAAACATCTCAACGGGGTGTTCTTGTAAAGATGCATCAGTTCTGTAGCTGAAGTTTGATCATTTTAATATCCCATCTGATGATTCGGGTGTTTCTGTAGACTTCTACAAGCCTGTGAACATTTTCCCCTTGTCCTGTGTATAGGTGTTGCTATTAATCAGCTCTAGAGTTTCCAATTAATATATATGCTAATGGAACTTCATGCTCTCATACTTGCTTGCCTGACCACAGATTCAATGTTCAGAGAGGCCTAGGCTCACAGCGCCTGCTCACTCATTCAACATGTGGCTGGCAACAAGCGGAATTGCCCTGCCATTCCCTTTTAGAAAGAAACCGAAAATACTGTGTTTTTTTTCCCCTTCGGCTTTTAAATAAATGTAAACTTGCAACTGCTTTCTCCCCCGCACCCCGCCACCCTTATTTGCTTTGTTGACACTGTGTTTAGCTGAATCTTTTTTACTGCAATGTTAAATTGATAACCACCCCATGAACTGGCATTTTAAAGAGGTAGTGCAAAAATACAAGGAATTTGCCATATGGTCCATCAACCAGCAGATTAAGCCGGGGTCAGAGCCTTGCAGGCTGCAGATAAAACAGTATGTTGCCGATGCTACAGTTCCACTTTGAACAACTGCATGTTAAGAATGATTGATAGAGCATGCCCAGGGTTCCTACCCATGCCTTGTGATATATCAAAGGGGCTCTGGTCCTGTTTTCACTGACCCAACCATTCAGAAGGTCCTTGCTCCATTGCTAGCAAGGCAGTGTATCTCTTTCCTTCCAAACCCAGCTGAATAAGTTGAATGACTTCTATGCACATTTGTCTATGTGACATGACATGGCTGGGGAACCATCTTAAGTCAAATAATACAGTACCATTCTAGAAGTCATTGTGAAATTTCCAAAGAAAATAAAATAATGAAATTTCTGCCTAACTCTGGAGCAACTGGAGTTCTCACTGACCCACTAAAAAATCGCTATATTTTTTGTTCGCTGAACCGAGTGGCGTGGGTGCCTGCCCTGATCTGGAAATAGCAGTTGAGTGGGACTGCGCTGGGCCCATTGTACCAGATGGATACAACCTTACACTGCGATCCATGCTAAGTGAATGGAATGAAGATCAAATACTCTTTTTTCTACCACCTTGTAAAGCAGGGGCATTATTCTGGAGAAGAGGGACCATATTGCCCAGAAATCTGAAATGAAATGAAGTTTCATTTCAGAACCAGCTTCCAACAAAAACCTTAATAAATAATTTAGCTCATTATAATGCTTTCCTTGGTTGGCAGGTAACATGTGTTATCTCATTGGTAAGTCCATGTATGAGAATAACAAAGATTGTGAATTTACTACCTGCAAGAGGTCAGGCAAAGTTTGGACACTTGAGATTTTGTATCTCTTTAAATATTCATTTAGAAAAGGCCAATAGAGTAGAAATTATAGATATAGTTACGGAAAATATAAGGATAAGGTAACTTGCTTAAGCAATTTTGCTTCCAAGCCATCAGTAGAGCCCAACTTGGATCAAATGAGTCAATTTATATTCTTCCTTCCTGTTTTCTTTTGGTTCATTCATATAATGATCTCTTTTTAACGTAATGAAAATTATTTGCCCATTCTTTGGAGGAGCTTACTTTTCACATCCCATAAGAATCTTGATTGGTTTAACCAAATATGAAAACCACCAATTCCTGGAATGGGTAAGAAAGGGTGCCTTTAAGGATGATTAAAAGGATGCTGAACTGGTGGGGAAAAAGATGGAAATCCACGTTGCCATCTCCACTTCACCCAGCTGCCATGTCTTCCTACTTTATACCTAGAACAAAGTAGCATGTCATGAGAGGGGAAATGCCTGTGGAGACCATTGAAAATATAGTAGAGTCACAGTATAATCCTATACCCACCTATTCAAAGACTGAATCCCACTGAATTCAATGTTCCTTATTTTCAGCCAAGGTGAAGCTGTGGCAGCCAGCTTGTTAGTCTCCCACAGCAAGATTTTATGTTCAGATCTCCACCCGGCATGACCTTTTCTGCCTCTGACTTGGCCCGGTTGTTCTCTCAATCTTATTGCACCCCACAGGAGTGTCATGACAATTCATATGATATAATCCTCTGGATACTCTCGGGACCTTGCTTCAAGGAAAGGGATAAAGGGATCTCATGACTGAATGTCCCAACCTTCTGAAACTCGTGGTGTTGACAGTTGAAGATATTTGCAAAATTTTAGCATTTCTGAGCCAGTCCAGTAAAGGAAAGAACCTTGCTCTTTTTTCCTGGAATCTTGAGTAACTGATAACACAGAAGCAACCATTTATCCTTTTCTCCCCTCTTACTTTGAGAAAAGGTTCCCCAGAGGCACAGAGAACTGGATAGTCTTTGGATGCCAGTAGAATGCTCTACTGGATTCTAGTTTGTTTTTTTTACATTAATCTCTATCATTCCAAACTCTGTTTCTAAAGGCTGAAGGGAAATTTAATAAAAGGGGCAGGAAGTGAGGAGGAGCTATAAAAGGTGATTGCTATGAATCTGAACTGCAAATTGGAGAGGGAATAGCACAATGTTATAAGGAGAGACCTAACCATGACTCCTTCTCTTATTTTCTTGTCCCATTCCTCTCCTCCTCCACTGCTTTTACTCCTTAGTGGAAAATATATGGGTATATGTTCTATAGGTAGTCCTTGCTCAACGACCATTTGTTTAGCAACCATCTGAAGTTACGACGGTGCTGGAAAGTGTTACAACCTGTCCTCGCACTTACGGCCATTGCAGAGTCCCTGCTTTCACATGATCGCAATCTGGGTGCTTGGCAACCAGCTTGCATTTATGATGGTTGCAACATCCCGGGGTCACATGATTGCTATTTGTGACCTTCCCAACCAGTTTCTGGCAAGCAAACTCAATGGGAACCACATGATTTGCTTAATGACTGCTGTAAAAAAGGTTGCAAAATTGGGTGTGGTCACGTGATGCTTCACTTAATGACTGCCCTGCTTAACGATGAATTTTCCAGTCCCTATTGTGGTCATTAAGCGAGGACTACAACAACACTCCTGCATCCCCTTCCATCCCCAGCCCCAGGTACTTAACCAGCAATAACTCCAGAACTGCCATTCCTGGATACCCCACTGCAGACAGAAACTGAAGTCCCACCTACCCATCTAACCTTTGTTTTATGAGCAAAATAACAAGGCAAGGAAGGAAAAGACCCACAGCATGACACATAGCACTCTCTGGCCAAAAGGCTTGCAGTAGTTAAAAAAGGGAAAATGGTTGAGATTTTTAATATTTTGTATGATAAACTGAATAGACCAGTGTTTCTCAACCTTGGCAACTTTAAGATGGGTGGACTTCAGCTCCCAAAGTTGAAGTCCACCCATCTTAAAGTTGCCACGGTTGAGAAACACTGGCATAGACAATAACTTTTCCCCTCTAACAACAGATTACCACTAGGGCTTTTCCAAGGAAACTAATTTGCAGTCTATTCAGGACAGACACACACACTTCCTCCTGCTACAAAAAAACAAAAATTCACCTATCATCCACCTCCCATTTCCCTCCCCCCCATCAGCCTCAGCTCAGGTGTCAAACCAACCTATTCTTCTGCTGCCAGACTGAAACTACCAGCAGGAAATCTCAGCAGTGCTTTGGGACAATCTTCCTCAACTCAGTGCCCTCCAGAATTCTGAGAAAATTCCCAGCATTCTCAACCCACACGAGCATGAGATTCTGGACCTGAAATGCCAATACATCTTCATTAAAGCACCAGGCTGGGAAAGGCTGCCTTAAGACACGAAGCAGGAAAACAGTGTTTCGCACCTGTGGGTGGTCAAGTGGCAGACAGTATATGGGGGAGGAGAAGCCCCCCCCTTCCATCTGAAAACAGACTCAGTCAGAACAAACAGAAAGACACCTACCGAGGGCTATTACAAACATGCCTGCAATCTGACTTCTGTGTCAATCAACCGGGATTACCTGCTCAAAACAGACAGCAGGAAACCAAACGAAGACCAGCCAAATATTTGAGGGAGAACATCAAAGTAAGAAAATGAAATATGTATTCAGCATGTAGTGTGATGGAAAGAGCAGGAGAAGCCAGCGTCTGAGGGAGGAATGGGTCCCATCGGGGACAGACACACAAAGCAGGTGACAGCCTGCAAGATTGTGACTAATTACAGTGTGTTTACACAGGAGAAGCAGGAGGAACAACCAGTCCAAGATGGGAACAGCAGCCGAATACTAATCTCAGGATGTCTACATAAAACATCCCTCACGGGATCACCATCTGCACATACTTACATATACATTGGAAGCAGAAAAAGACCATTTTACAAGCCTTGGAAATGCTTTCCTGTCAGAAAAGCCACCTCTCACATTTCCTCCATTTATTCCTTTCTTTAATTGAGTTTGTAAGGCCGCCCAACTCTACAATGAATCGCGTTCACTAAAGATAGCAAAACGTAAAGTGCAAAGTGATTTGGCTTGTAGTAAAGCCTTAGTTCAAAAGGTTGCTCCATTGCTCTGAATGTGCTGGCTGGCTTTCGCTGCAACGCCTTCGGTCTCAGTTTTTGTCTGCAAAATAAACATTACATGCCTTCCTCAAAAACAGGGTAAGAATGGATACGATGAAGGGTTTAAGTCCCTTTAAGCGGGGCGACACATGCTGGGAGGTTTTAAATAGTGAAATGAAACTGGTTGATCTCAAGCAAAGGTCTCATCTTTCCCTGGAAAGCAGGGTCGTGGTCAACAAAATGAACCAAGTTGTTGAAGACATTGATTTACGAGCTGCTAATTTCCAAGTGTGCAGATTTTGTGATTCAGTAGATTTCCAGGGCCAAGCTAACAACCATTTCTGCAAGAGTGGATTTTGCTTATGAAATTGTAGGCCGTGATTCTGGATTGCATTCATTTTCTTCAGGCTTCTGGTATGGCCTCAGAGATCTTATCTGATTAGTCCAACAGTTTGAACCAGCCACATTTTAGCATCAATTGTGTTTATTGCAGCTAACTCCCTTTCTTTCTGAACCCAAGTACTGTGCTTGAAGTTAGACAGCTTCTGAATTCTTTGGGTCCCCTCCAAAGTCATCCCAAGGGTGTAGTACTTTTCTGTACCCTGTCCTCTTTATTCAGTTTCTGCCTTGGAGAAGCACAGCTCAGCTGCCATCTTCCTAAACAGTTTCCCTTTTTCCTTTAAATATATACACATTTATTCCCTGCCACACTTCACCTAGTTAACAGGAATGCAGGGAGATGTTGGAGAAGACTCCTGAGAATACAGTACCATGGACAGCCAAGAAAACAAACTGATGGCTCATTGAATAAATCAGCCCCAGAGTTCTTACTCAAGACACAAATGGCCAGGCTCAAATTATCATAGCATATTATGCAAAGGCCTAGCTCTCTGGAGAAGGCTTAACGCTGGCAAAGGTGGAAGGAAAGTAAAGGATGACCCACAGCAAGGTGGATGGACGAACTATGAGTGCACCGTTGGAAGACCTGAAAGACCGGATTCGGGACAGATCAATAGAAGTCATCAGATCATCATGGAGAAAACCTATCTATGTGGTAACTAAGAGTCAACACCAACTTGATGGTACATAATCATTCAATAACAAACAGATTCTACCTGCAATTTATAAAAATGTGGAAGGGAAGCTTTTTTACCTACACTTTTTTGCCACAGCAGAGGAAAAAGATAACGAGGTCTGAACCCTCTTTGCACACAAATTACACATGTGCATTAATACTGCCAAGGCACAAGGTTTGGACGTCTGTCCAGGGTTCCACCTGAAAAATGAACAAAATGCCCTTGTTCTCAACAGCAGGGTTGACTTGTCACATTTTGAAGTTAAGTAATACGCTTTAATATCTGAAGAGCCTCCTTCCCAAACCCATTAAGTTCAGGGTCTAAAAAGGGCCTCTGTACTGCATGTGAACACCCAGAAACATTTTTGAGAGCCTCTTGAGGGTCACAAGTTCTCCCTCTACAGATAGCTCCAGCTATGAAATCACACCAGTTTGACTGGTTTCTCAAGCACTCTGCAGCCAAATGCTGCCACTTATTCAATTTGTTTTCAGTCTGAGCATGGGCCATGCACTATGCAACTATTGGCTTTTTTTAATGAAAAAAAAAATCATACAGCACATGACTCACAGAACAGCGCAAACCTCTCAGCACCCAAAATGTAGCATGCTGTATAATTGCTGCCAGCCGAGTTTTGCTTCATTTTTTTTTATTATTATTTTAGACCGGCTGCCAGGAAAGACAGGTTTGCTTCATTCGTTCCTCTCCATTTCTGCTCGCTTCTTAAGCTGTGCCCCTTAAAATGACTGCTATGCCAAGATCTGCGCACAGATGCGAAGGCATTATCCTCCCCATTTTGCAAATACTGTCAACAAAAAAGGTTGCCTTTTGCTGCTGTGGCTTCCACAGAACCCTTGAACCAACGAGGTTTCCTGGATTAATTTGGTCCAGTTTGTCCGGAACAGCTGTCCTTCCAATTTGTGTCCTTCAGCGGCTGAGGACTAAAATAGGGGGGGCTAAGAATGGGTCGTGTTCTCATACCAGCGGGTAGAACCAGGATTCTCTTACAAAGGGTGTGTGTGCCTGGATCAGAATGCATTTTTCCTTAAGTATACGTAGCTAATTATATTACCTGACATATTTTCCCCACCAAAAATCAGCGGGAAATAGGATTGCTGAATGTTAGCGCAACCTCTGATGGGGGACAGGGGTCACAGACAAGATAGTTTGGTCTCTTGCATGCATTCCCCCCCCCCCCCATTCATGTACCCCGTACATGTACTTTGTAATTGTCACTATTATTTTAAAAACTGGCACCCACTTTGGACTAGGTTTCAAATATCTACTTCGTTCCTAATCTTTGTGTGAATATTGGATCTGAGTTACATAAGAACCGCTGTGCCAAGTCTGTGGTTTATCCTGGCCTGGGAAATTCATGTTGCCACAATATGCTTTTTAAAATGATATCTTGTGACTGGACTAAGAGAGGCATTCGGTGCCAAGGATCAATTATAGGTAAGTAAAGAATTCTTCCTAAAAACAGGTTCACCAGATCACCTGTTTTAGTCTGTCTAATCTGGCTAAAAAGTTAAACAGGGGGGTCATTCGTATGGGAAAAGCAGCAAATGGTTTATTGATCCACCTTGTCCACCTTGACAGAATGCATGTCGGCCAGGAAAATTGCAGTCTGCAGGAAATTCTGTGGCTCTCTTTAAACATGACTTCAGCAAACAAAAACAAGCTTTAATCCCGACTGACTCTCTTCAGGAGCAGGATGGATGAATTCTCATAAAAAATAAAAGAAAGAATCCACATTTGGAAAGGAAGATTTTAACCCAGCCCATTCTTCCAAACAGCCATTAACCCACGGGAATCAAATCTTCAAATATGTTTTCATATTTGTTCTTCCAACCCAACTTATTTCCAGGTCATCCTTTTGGATCATAAATCTGGAAAACAAATAAATCACCCAAACTGTAAAGTTATTGCTGCAGAATAAACTACAAAAGATGGCAGCAATTTAGGCTTTAAAGATAAAGGCAGGAGGCTCATCAGATGGTGAACAGCAGATGGGCTACTCCGTGCCTCCACTTCTTCACCTGTCTGCTGTTTCACAGAGTAATCGTTGGCCTTTGTCATGCCTCCATAAAGAATCAGGTAACAAAGTTGTTTACAAGGCCATGCCTTTCAAGCTGCTTACAAATCATGAAGGCCAGAGGTGGACTACTGTGTGAAGTTTTGGTCTCCTGATTTTTGGGGGCTATCTAGAGGATTAAACCATATAGGAGATTTAGAGGACAGCAACCAAGATGGAAGGTCTGAAACACACAGGCACAAGTAATATGGAAACCTCAAAAACCTTTGACTCCACCTAGTCTCCTCCTACATTTTCCTTCATCATAGCCAGTTGGGTTTGCTGAAGCACTGTCAGGAAACTTCCTTTTTCTTATCCTGCCTTTCATTCAGTACTCAAGGCAGCACGCGTAGTGTGCTCTCCTGTTTTGCCTACAATCTCCATGCAGTGAGGTGGGCTGAGCTGAGAGTCGGGCCCACAGGCACCCAGTGAGCTTCCATGGCTGAAGGTAGACTTGAACGTGGACTTCCCGGGCCTGGTCCAACCTCAGTACAACTACACCCCCCCAGCTCTCTATACGCTAAAGAACCATTCCCACTCAAATGCCTTCCAAGCATTTGATCTCCCCAATCTATGGCAACAGATCTAAACTCTTGGCGTATGAGTCTATAGCAGTGTTTCTCTGGCTGGGAAATTCTGGGAGTTGAAGTCCACCCATCTTAAAGTTGCCAAGGTTGCGAAACACTCATCTCTAGGATGGGCTGCTGTTGAGTATGATTTTTTTTTCTTTGTTGACTCCTGGCAACTGCCCGGACAAGTCCCTGCAGCTTTCTTGGCAAGATTTCAGAAGCGGTCTGCCCTTGCCTCCTTCCTAGGGCTGAGCGAGAGTGACTGGCCCAAGGCTGGCTTTGTGCCTAAAGCAGGTCGGTCTACCAGTTTCTAGCCTGGTGCCTTAATTACCGCACCAAACTGGCTCTATGGGAAATGTACATCATGAATTCAAAATAGGGTTGCCATCATTTGGGACGGCAGATCAGCATTTCCTCCTGCATCAGTTCAGCCACGGAATTTAAGAAATCTTGATCTCCCTAATCCTTCCGTATCCTCTGAACAATTCTTCAGGCCAGGTAAACTGAGAGAGAGTGACAAGGCCAAAAGTATCAAACGAAGTTTTCCCACCTCTTAATTCTGCTTCGTTATTCTATCTGTATCCTATATATAAACTACCAACCATGGTAAGTAAAATGCTCAAAAACATAAATTTAAAGAGTACTAACAGGAATAACCAGTTAAAAGCCTGACTGAAGAGTTTTAGAGTCCCCTTATAGTTTCTCTAAACCCAGAGACCCAAATGTTCTACCCAAGGTAGAACATCACAGCGCCTGGGAATGATGCAGGAGAAAACTTTTCTCACGTCAAATGAACCTCTGACAACGGGGCCCTTTCTGGCGGTCTTAATGCTCAAGCCGGTTTGTAAGAGGAGGCAGTGCTTTGGATAGACCAGTGTTTCTCAACCTTGGCAACTTGGAGATGTGTGGACTTCAACTCCCAGAATTCCCCAGCCAGCATGGCTGGCTGGGGAATTCTGGGAGTTGAAGTCCACATGTCTCCAAGTTGCCAAGGTTGAGAAACACTGGGATAGACAGATCCTAAGCCCTGAAGACCTTTAAAAATTGATAAAAGGTAACGTCTCCTTCAAGTCAGACTTGACTCCTGAGGACTCCACGGATTCATCCGAGTGATTTGCTTGGCGACACGACAGAAGTGGTTTCCCACTGCCTTTTTCCAGGAGGCGTTTTAACAACTTCCCAGCGCAGCTTACGATCATGGGATTTCTGGCTGGCCTTCTGTTGCCAACTAATTTAGAATTTGCAGGTTAGACATTGAGTAGAGTGTGCACAGAAGACGCCATGATAATGACAATTAATAATACGTTTATTAATGAAAATCCGAGCACTGACAGCGTGGAGAGATTCCTCCCGTGCAGTGAGGAAGCAAGGCAGAAATTCCATGGAATTGACTCACAAAGGGGTTGCTTTTGTTGGACGAGTTTATATCCCTTCAACCTGCCCCCCCCCATGTTGCTTCGATAAAAGTGGGACATCATTACCTGATTATAATTATAATCATGATTATCCTTAGAGTGGGAAGTTTGTTACCTCACAAGTTGCAAGAGTAAATAGGAAGGGCTAGGTTGTCGACGTGGCCTCTCTTCCAGGTGTTAATTAAAAAATGGGAGTCAGTCACAGGACATCTTCCCTCCAAGCACTACGTAGGCTTGAATCTGATTAATATAAGCACCTTAAATTGTGCCTGGACAACACCTGGCAACCTGTGAAGCTCTCTGCTGCATTCTACACCACTTCTACCTTCGATTTGCTTTTCAGGGGAAGTTTCGCCAAGCACATGCTGCAATAGTTAAGGAAGGATGTGCCCAAGCTGAGGATAATCATCACTGCCGAATCCAGCTGGGTCCGGAATAGTCACATCTGGTACACTAGCTGTAACTGCAAATGCGCTCTTTGCCACGCCCGTCACCTGTGAATCTGGTGGCACTGAGGTCAAGGAATCCCCCGAGCCTGTGCACCTGCTGTCAGTGGACACGCAACCTCACCCTAAATATCTGAATCCCAATTCCCAAATCTAGTTTCCAATGAGCGACGGAACCTCAGCCTTGACTTTGTGTTCTACTTGTTCTCCCCATTCAGACCATTCTGGAACTCACCCACCACTGAAGAGTGCGACCCCTTCCTTTAACTAAAAAAAATGATTTGGCCTGGTGCCGTTCAGACCCGCCAAATTACGATCCCCTTCCTCATCCAGCCAGTGGGACTCCAATGGGAATGCCAAGTTGGACCCTCACATTTGGAAGTTACAGAGTTGGGAAAGATTGAGCGATATATTACTGCAATACGGTTGGCATGTGCGTGTGTGTATATGTGAGACACTTGTCACAAATTCTTGGGATATATAGTAGTTATTGTTGCATTATTGTTATTATTAAATTTCTATCCCACTTTTTATTTTTATATATATATAAAATTCAAAGCAGCGAACATACTTAATACTCCTGCCTCCTCTTTTCCTCACAACAACCCTGTGAGGTGGGTTGGACTGTGACTTATTATTACTATTACTACTATTTTATTTAGCTTTTATTATTGCGGAGGTGCATTAGAGCCACTCTAAAGAGCTCCAGCGTTTCAAGAAATTTACTCAGCACTGGTGAACTTTTTAAAAAAAGGGAGGCCTGAGGGAGGATGAGATTTTCTCCTTCCCACACATGGGGCTCCCAGTCCTGAGTAGACTGCTAAAATCAGAGACTGGAAGACAACGCGCAATTTGCTTATCATGTAATTCAGCCTCTGCCATACTTGCCTCGCTCCTCTTCCACGTGGCCTGTGGCAGTGCTAATTTCTCCACCAGCTCTGTCACAATCTCACACCTAAATAAGCTCTCAGAGAAAGCCTGATAGCCCCCAGTTATTCCACTTTGCAACAAGGAAAAGTCTGATTTCAAATAAACAGCATAGGCAAAATCTCAGGCAACTGCCCCCCCCCACAATGTCAGATGATGCCATTGTAATACAGAATTAGTAATCAGAAGCAGAACACTGATTACCCCAAAACAAAGTGCCTTATGATTGTGTGTGCATGAATCTATGTGTCATTTAAGCCCCATATGTAGAGATAAAATTCTTAATTTGTGATGGGGATAATAAGGAAAAACAATTTTGGACACCATTACATTTTAAAAAGTAGTGGGCATGTGAGAATTGTCCCTGCAGCCCTATGGTCAAGCACTATGTAACATCAACAAATCCACAGACCGCACAGCTTCAGAATTAAATGTACTGCAGAAGGTTATTGACCAAAAGGATGATTGAAAACGTGCCGGCTTGATCAACTGAAAGCTACGTGCCTTGCAAAGCTTGGCCACAGATGCCACAGACTGCGTAAAACGGCAAGCAAGTACAAACCAGCAGATCCTGCAATCAACTGGGGTAAACATTAGGAAGACAATGGGACAAATGTAATCAAAGAAAGAGTGACACTGCAATCATGTACTTTACTGGGTAGGTTCACACAGCACTGTTAAACCAAAGTGT
Source organism: Python bivittatus (assembly GCF_059951505.1). Taxonomy (NCBI): domain Eukaryota; kingdom Metazoa; phylum Chordata; class Lepidosauria; order Squamata; family Pythonidae; genus Python; species Python bivittatus. The sequence goes on from NW_028277088.1 coordinate 7,719,054, forward strand.
GGTTGCTCGGGTTTGACTTAATGTTATGGTGAATGCAACCACTATGCTTTACTGAACCATGATTATTGATACTAGGACATATGAAGCTAGTGATCACGTTTCGTTCAACCAATCATAGCTAAAATGAATTAGTTTAGTACAGTATCTGAGCCCACTGGATCCCACCCAGGTACAGCTCATCGGTACAAAACACTTGTCCTTTACTTGCCAGACCTTATATGAACTTACAGAATTATGGGAGTATTATCAGATCTGTGCTAAAAAAACTGCCAGCTGCAGATGGCAGCAAAGGGTGGGGCTTTTGACATTACTTTAATGCCATCCGGTGGTCATCTGGTTTATTGAAGTTAATATTAAAGGAGATAATATTAAATATTTTGTTTAGAGCAGATCTGATTGCTACTAACATAAGAAATTTCAGGACGTTGACAAATAAAACAGAGGCAGCTTTTCTTATTCACAGCTGTGCGGGGGATGTTGATCAAATAATTATACAGAAATTATGACAGAAATCTGCATATGGCAGAGATAGAACCATCCTTTTAATTGCCTCTTTTCTCTTTTGTTCCCCCCAAATCCAAATGGAACTAGAAATAGGCTTAAAAATAAAAGAAAACACAGTGGTGTGAAAACAAGTCATCAATGAGAAAAGATTAAATTAAAAGCTAATTAATGTCAAATTATTATTAAGGAACAAAGAATAAATACGTCACGATTCAAGGGAGTACAATAGTGTTGCTGGAGAATAGTTAACATTTGAACTGGGCATTCTTTTTTTAGTTTTGTTTCTGTTTGTACAGCTTAATTAAGTCAGTGTGGTATCATTTGGTGAAGACCTTGAGCCAAATACTCTGACAAATGAATGTACTGCAGGGCACAGATAGTCATCTCATTGCGATAGACAAATAGTTTTCATTCCTATCCTCAACATATTTTGCAACGGAAGTTGTCTTATATCAAGCCCGACAATTGATTTAATCCAGCATAAACCACATTGAATTAGATTTCCAGGATTTTAAATAGGATTTTTTTTCCAAGCTTACCAAGAGATAATACCTAGTGAACCTACATAAGGCTGCCAGAACTGGACTGCAAAAATTGGAATGATTACAAGATGGCTGCAAAAGAGGCAAGGAAATCCCAATCCTTTGCTGCCACCTAACAGTTGTCCAGATTATTACAATTCAGGTCTGGCAGTCCTTCTGCATGTAAAGAATCTTCTTAACCCTTAAACTATTCAGCAGCTGTTCTTAGAACAAACCTATAATTTTATTTATTTATTTATTTAATTTGTCACCGCCCATCTCGTTGAAACAACTCTGGGAGGTTTACAAAACAGTTAAAATCAATTAAAATTACAATTTACAATAATCTTAAATACGTAGAAAATAAATAGATCCAAGGATAGATGTTAAAATTAGCAGTCACTGAGGGAGCATCATCAAGGTGCCAGCCACCTCCAGGACTGGATAAGATTGTTGTCACCCCACGCAAGCTGGCAGAGCCAAATCTTTAATCCTTTCCAGATATTAGCTTGGAGTTCCCTGGATTAACAAAAACAACAATAATAGTAATTTTTATCCCACCTTTTTAAATATATATAGAGAGAGAGATTAAGAGAGAGAGAGAGAGAAAGAGGTGTCAATTCAAGGCAGCAAACATACCTAATTTTCCTGCCTATTTTCCCCACAACAATCCTGTGAGGTGGGTTGGGCTGAGAGAGTGACTGGCCCCAAATCACGCAGCTGCTCTCATGCCTAAAGCAGGCCTAGAACTCACAGTCTCCTAGTTTCCTGTTTGATTTCTTTTCCACCATAATCTTCTGCAAAATGGACCTATCCTACCAGAGCAGTCTGTTTCAGTTTGCTCTTTGCTCTGGTATAGGATGCCATTTTTTCCACATTATGTAAACAAAGTTCCTGATTTCTTTTTTTTTAAAGTATTTGCCCATTAAATTAGGTTGTACAGATGGAAGGATTCACTCACTGTACACTCATACTAAGATTAAATTTGTCAAACTGGATTTTCCAAAAATAGCAAATGGGGGAAGCAATGCTAATACCTGTATGCTTATCGAAAGTTTATAGCTTTTAAGAGTCCATAACAGTATATTTTGAATCAAAATATATTGTGCAGAAAAAAGAAAAAGCTAACTGGAAATCTGAATAGCTGGCAGATGAAGTAAGATGCTTTGTAAGGATTTCAATAATGTATTATTTATCCTAGATAAGCATGAATAGCCCCACCCAGGGAAACAATGGATTATTCTGTGTCAGGGGCCTGGAAAGGAGTTTTGATTTCACAGGAGTATATACAATGCTGAGTAATCTGGATTTCCTCCCAGAGATGAAAGAAGTTTGTGGAGAGGGGTAAATCATTACCAAAAAAGCATTTCAATCTTCTGCCTGCAATAGTTGACTTAAAAAAAAAAAACTTAACTAGGGAACATAAACATAAGTCAGTGTTATACTTCTGAACCCAGACAATTTGAAAAAAGCTTTGCACTGCAGAATCTTGATATAGCTTGAAGAAAACAAATGTAACTTGTTTGTACTGAGTTTGATCGTGCCCATGCTCATCCTGTGCCGAGGCAAGAATCTGCGGTTCTTTCCAGCAATCTGGGATCACTTTCCATTTCTTGCCAATGAAAACCAAATATCATGAAACATGAGTCCTTCTCCCAAGAGACCTACTGTACGCTGAAACTTCTCAACGTGCTTGTTATCTGAACATGCATTTCCTTATAGTTTAAATATCTGGTGGAGAAACAAGAAGTGCCCAGTTTTTAGGAAAATACTTCATTTAAGAGTTGTGGGTCTCTTCCAAGGCAAGGAATAAGCAAATCAGTAAGAGAAATTAAACACTTAAAGAGGTGAAAACCTTAAGTGGGTAAAAAGAGCTATTCATTAAAAAAATAGGATGCCTGACTTCCAGTAAGAAGAGAGTTAAAAGGCCTGATTTGAGGTTATTTCCAGGTACAGGCATACCTCAGAGATATTGCGCGTTGGGTTCCAGACCACCTCAACAAAGCGAGTATCGCAATTAAGTGTGTCACACAAATTTTTTGGCTTCCCAGTGCATATAAAAGTTATGTTTACACTATACTGTAGTCTATTAAGGGTGCAATAGCATTACGTCTACAGAACAATGTACATGCCTGAATTTAAAAAATTCTTAAAATAAGACACCAGTGAAGTTGGCCACACTGACTGGCTCTTCCTTTCACGAAAGATTCCTTTGTAGCATGCAATGCTGTTTGACAAACGCAACATCTGCAAAGCGCAATAAAGCAAAGCACAATAAAATGAGGTATGCCTGCACTATTCTGGATAGCACTGACTCAACCAAAACAGCCCTTGCAGGAAAACAAGGACCAACTTGCATGTGGAATTGGAACTACTTTTCTCATTTTCATTGGATGTTACTAAACAGTCAAAGCGATGCTGCTTCTAGGTCCCATGGCATGCTGAACGAACCCTGGGAATGCAGGAGGTAGCAAAACAGTTTAGGGAGGAAACAGGACCTTTCCAGAAGAGATTCTTGAGTCCAGCCGAGGGGGAAGTGTGAGAAAAAAACTCAAGTGAACTCAGTGTCTCTGCCTTAAATTACGCTAGGTATAAACTGTACAGAATTATTTTGGGAGGCTTTCAAGATTCTGTTACCTTGTTCTACTAGCAATAACACTCTTTCCAGAAACCCAAAAAAGTCATTCTTTTTTCCTGAGTTTGCCAGTCTCACAACTGACATTAGATCTGAAAAATTCAGGCTTTGTTTGGGATTATCTGGAGCCTAATGCAAATAGGTGGAATGCTACTGGGTGACATTTACAAAATGGTATCTTTCACCTACAAACTCCTCTACAGTAGTGAAAGGATAGAGACATACATGGCTATTTATCCCTATTTATCAATACTAGACTGCAATAATCATCTAACCACCTTCAAAAAATGCAGTGCTTTCAGGAGTGAACAGCATACAAAAAAACAAAAACAAGCAAAGAAACAAATAAAACTGGGTTCAACTGGTGCTCATCTTTCCTGAACTTTGTTATCCTGTGATCGGTATAAGACTGTAATATCCTGGCAAAGTTTAGTTTAATTTGACTAGGCAACCTAATTCCACTGACTGTGTGCAAATGTTATTAGCGTATTACAAATTAAAGATGTATAATGTCTCAAAAATATGATTCAATATGAGCCTCCCAGGTTCTCACCACTTAAAGAATTTACTTTAGCCCAGCACTTTCTGGGTTTCTTTCCAAGGTATTTAAGTCCATATTCCTGGCCCAACAACCATAAACAACCACAGTGAGGGCACTTTGGGCAGCCTGGTTGTCCACACTGTGATGCCCAATGCTAAAGACCTTACCACATATGGGTATGGTATGGAGTGGAATTCCCTGCAAACCGTGCAACTGTGTATAGCAAAATACTGTTATTTCAGATTATGAGGACCCTTTGAGGGAAGATGCTGCCCATGACCCAACAGGCAACTACACGCCTTCATTGCAGAAATTAACAGCAGTGATAGATGTTCAAGTGATACCTTTGAATACAATTCAGAATAAAAGATCTACAATTTCTGGGGCAGTAATACAGTTCAACCTTTTTCTAATAGATGAATAGGCTATCCTTCCATTTTCATGCTCTTGCACCAGCCTTCCATATTGCTTAAACTCAACTAATGCTGGGTAAAGGTCTTCTCATTGTAAAAGGCCCTTTCTGATGACATTTAGCTTTGCATACCTATGCTTCCTAAGTGACTGTCTTAGACTGGATCCATACAGTTGCCTTGCCATGCTTCCCTCCCATATCAAAGCTGGCAGGATATCATGCTGCCCCCGTGTGTCCTTACCACAATCCAGAGCAGGTCCTGGTTGGGCTGCTTAAAGTTGAATGCACAAGTTGTTTTAAGGGGCATGATTGGTGGTTCTCTTGGCTGAAAATTCATCCCTTCCTAATATCATCAACCAAAAAGCCTCCTCCAGTTGGCCTGTAAAGCATTTTGGTTGCTCCATCCATCCATGCTTTTTTTTTTCTTTCCCACTGTATCATAGAGCGATTTTCTAAATTCCTTATAACTCTAAGTCTACTGGTCAACTGTTCTGCTACTGGATGGCAGCAAGGACATGGGGTTTAATCTTGAGAGTTGACTAATAATACTATTTATATATGGAGCTGGGATATTTGAGGGACTGCCTCACCCCAATCACATCTACCTGTCCTATCAGGTCTGCCAGGAAGGGCATGATACAGAAAGAATGAAAGAATGTCATCTAATTCAACCCAGGAGAAGAGCCTTTTCTGCCGTGACACCAGCCCTTTGGAACATCAACCCTCTTGAGGTGAGCTTGGCCCTGACTTGTTGGCCTTCCAGAAGAGCCTGGGGATCCAGTGATTTTGATGGAGCGCTTGCTAAATGGCTGTACTTTTAGGAAAATGAACGGTGTCCTACTGCTGATTCTGTTTTAATTGCTTTATTGTTTTTAATGATTTTTGCAGTTATTTTTTGGTTGATTTTGTATTGTTTTCTGGATTTTTAACTTTGTAAGCTGCCCAAAGTCACACTAGGAACTGTAGGAGCAGTTCAACACTGGAAGTAATTCCTAAAGAAAGCAAAGGTTCCTCTTCTCTGGATGTGCTTAAGCAGAGCTGGGCATTCAGCTATCAGGGATGTCTTAATTTGGATCCTTGCATTAGTGGAGGCAGAACTCAAGGGCTAGACAGCCCTTCCAACTCTTACTTTTACTACACATTTGCACTTAGATAAAAACTGCTCAGGAAATCTGGGGAAAGGGAAAAGTGGAGAGACTCAGTCCTCCAGAGACAGGCACTTTGACACAGTTTGTTGGTTATTTTCTTCATAATGTGCCCTTTGGCAGGAGGCAAGATAGCATGACAAAGGCCAGCCTCCCTTCTCCCTCAAACTGGAGCAACGCTGGCAGGGAAAAGGGGCAGGTTGTGGGTTCTTCTGCCATAAAGCCGGGCCACTCCCAAAGTGTGGGCACGAACAAGACAACATCTCCCACCCTGCAGGTAACGTCAAAAGCTCCTAGGCTGTTTGGCATCCATAGTTACGTTCTCCCTTAGCAGGGGTGTCTGCAGGATGTGGTCAAAAAAGTCAAGATGGCGACCCCCTTGACTTTTTTGACCACACCTTGCGGACACTTTTGCCTCTTAGGAAAGCTTTTCCAGTTCTCCCAGTAAAATCACACTGGGAACTAACTCTCATCCCCACTCTCTTGTCCAGCACGGCTTCAAACTGGTGCCCTCCAAACTGGTGGATTACAAGACCCATCATCCTCTCCCAGCAAGGTCACTGGCGACGATGGGGGATGGGAGCTGTGATCCAAAGCCTCCGGAGCTTAAAAGAGCCAGGTACAGCAGCGCCTGCCTTCGGAGGGCCTCCCCGCCTGACCTACCTCGCGGGGCTCTCGCGGCCACCAACCGTCCAGTAGCGGTGACAGGACGGGGAGGAGGAGCCAACGGCAAGAGAGGACGGGAGGACGGTTGGGGGTTCCCTGGGGGGAGCCGGGCTGCCTGAAGAAGAAGCGGGCGCCCCTACGCGGGCCCAGCTAAGGGCGCCACCCCCGTGCTAGCATTGGGACGTTCCTTCCTGCCACGCGCCCTCTCCCCCCCCCCCCCGGCTCGCTGGCTCGCTCGCTCCTTCCCGCCCTGTCAGTTGAGGGAAGGGCGGGTGGTGTGTCCCTCACGTCATATGGCCCGCCTGGCTCCGATTGGCTGGCCAGCCTCACCAGACTGCAATGCTGCTCCCGGGGCTCCTCGGCAGCGCCCGCCTCCTCCCCTCCGCGGCTCCCTCCCCCTCCCACTCCGCCGCGTCAGCGACAGCAGCGTCCCGCTCGAGGGCGGGGGGCGCCGTCCGGAGAGCCTCGCGCCGCGGCGCTCGCGCCTTTATAAGCCGGCCGGACGGCCGAGGCGGCGCGTGTGCGCGCGGGCTGAGCGAGAGGGACGGCGCTACTGAGCCCCAGCAGGTAGGCGAAGGGGGGCGCGCGGGGCGAAAGAGACGCTGCCCCTCCCAACCACCGCGGCTTCGCGGGAGACGGGCGGCGAGCGGACACCTGGGACTCCATAGCCGGGGGCAGTCTACCTGCGGGTACCGGGCGGAGGGGGAAGCCCTGTGTTCCCCGCGCCCTGCCTGGTGGGCTCTTAGAGCCCCTCGCCCTCGAAGCTGCTGAGAGGAGGCAGCCCCGGTTCTCTAGCCTTTTGCAGCAAATCAGCCTCCTCCACCTGGGCGCTCTCCAGGTGCGTTGGACGGCCGGGGCCAGGGGGGTTAAGAAGAGCTGTCCTTCCCGACTGATCTGGTTGGAGAAAACTAGCATGTAAGAAGATCCAGTTGGCCTTTGGGGGGGGGGGAGAGATATGGACCTTTGGGTTGGATTCACTTGGTGGCTCTTTGCAGCGGTTCTCTGCTCTCTTTTTTAAACTCCCCCCCCCCTTGCAATAGGCAGCTGGGAGGGTTAAGTGCCTCACACCTACACACCACGCTTGGTTAACATCTTGTTGGCTTATTCTCTGCATGACTGCTTGCAGGCAGCAGTTGTAGGGCTAAGTAGGATCAAGAGAAATGGCAGCGGAGGCTTTAAGCTTCCTCCAAATGCAGTTAAATGCTGGAGGGAGAAAAATGGGAAAGGAAGTATCAATTACAGGTCAGGTAAAAACATAGCTACTCCCTTGAGTTAAGCTCAACTCCTTGTGACTTCCTTGACGTGCCCATGTCATTTTCTTGGCAACAACATGGAAGTGGCTTGCCATTGCCCTCAGGGATATTTATTCAGCTTCCCAAGCTGGCCTGTGGCCTTGGCTTCTCCTGGTGGTCTCCCATCCAAGTACCCATGATGACTCTCTTTAGCTTTTTCCAAAGTCACTTGCTTACGTTGATGAAGTCTTGAGAAAGCACACTGATCTGACTTGGAGGGACATTTGTTTTATTCCCCCCCCCCTTCTCTCTGGCAGGAGAATATGGTGGAGTCAGATGTCAGGCTGATGGTTCTGTCCATAGAGCAGAATGGATTCTGCAACCAGATCCAGTGGCCTTCACTAAGATCTCTCAAGAGGCAGCCTTTTTCTTATAGTACTAGCACTGAATAGATACCACTAGTTTGCCATCTTATTACAAAGTCTGCCCTATTCTGAAGAGGAAAAGAAGGAGCAGATTAATAACCAACATAAAATGGGAACTTTTAGATTATGGGCTCTAAGTATTTGAAAACTGTTACTTAAAACATTCCCATTTTACTGGCATTAGGACAATTTGATGTTACATGTTTAATACTTAGTAAAGCATAAAGGGTCTATAACTATAAAAATCAGAATCACGTAGGCAGTGGTTGTTCCTGTCACACCTCATAGAAGTTGAACCATGAAGAAGCAGGATAGAAAGAATGTGGATACTTTTGAATTTTGGTGTTGGAGAAGATTCCTGAGAATACCATGGACAGCCAAGAAAAGAAATGGATCGTAGAACAAATTTGCCCAGAGTTCTCACTTGAGGCAAAAATGATCAGGCTCAAATTATCCTACTTTGGACACATGATGTGAAGATCCAGCTCACTTGAGAAGTCTGTAATGCTGGGAAAGGTGGAGAGAAAGAGAAGAAGAGGACGACCAGCAGCAAGGTGGATGGACTCAGTTGTAGTGGCAATGAGTGCACCATTGGAAGACCTGAAGGACCAGATCCTCCTGGAGAAGGTCTATCTATGTGGTCCCCAACTTGTTGGCACTTAATCAGTCAATCAAAAGTTTAAAGGACTATATTTTATCCCTAGAAAACCCTTACTGCTTTGACATCATGATATATAAAATTACATGCTGCTGACGTCAATGTTTGTGTTTGGAATTTTAGATACATTTTCTCTGTAGAACCTCTGTGGGATTATATATTCCTTGAAACAATGCAAATAACGATTTAATGTTTTTATCCTGCTGTTCTAAAAATTTCAAAGCAAGGTTTGCTTGACAACAGCTTTGTGAGATAAAGAAGTCAAATGATTTTGCAAATATGCTTGGCTAAGGAGCCATTTTAATGGAACCCTAGTTCTGTATGCTGGTAATAATACTCAGCATTACTGCCTCATTTCCACTGTAAGAATTATGGATGTGAAACACCTTATAACAATGCAGTTAGGTAGGCCAAGACTTGTGGGGAAGGTTTGTATGTTTGTTTTTTTGTTAAAGGTAAGGAGAAAATTCCTTATTTAAGGTCATATCTAAGGATCATTCAATAGTGACATTTCAGGTCATTCTCTTAGGTCCTGTGCCATGCTGATGCTGTCAAAGGAATTTTATTGGGCCTTCGGTTAATTAGAGAAATATGAACCATCAAGATTTATACAGATAGCAGGCTTGAGAGCTCTCCGAGTATTCTTGATGCTGTAACACCTTGATGCCTCTTTCAGGAACCTGATGGAGAACCCTGTGCCCCAACCAGAGAATCATACCTGGAGTTGTTCCTGCACAGCCAGGGGAAGATACAAGGGTCACCTCGGTGGAACTGCAACAGGGCTGGCAGCCAAAGTGGGTGAAATGCTAAGTTCATCTGTTTCCAGTTCTCCCCTGACCTTGGTGGGTCACACAGCGCGGCACCCGAGCAGCTCGAACAGTGACAGCAGCCCTGGTAGCAGCTTGAACTTAAGCAGGGACTTAGTGCAGCGCAGCCTGGTGCTTTTCGTGGTGGGCACTTTTCTTGCTCTGGTGCTGAACTTATTGCAGATCCAGAGGAACGTAACGCTGTTCCCTGAGGAAGTCATCTCTACGATCTTCTCCTCTGCCTGGTGGGTGCCCCCTTGCTGTGGGACAGCAGCAGGTGAGTCACGGGGTTAGAGCAGGATTGAGCGGGGAGCTTTTCAAATAAAGGGTTGGCGTTTCCCATTGTTGTTTCTCCAAGATGAGTTAGTTGCCCAGGACTGTGTATGTTATTTTCTTGCTTATTTGCTTTAACAGCATTTTTTTCTCGTTGCTGAGCCAAATAGGTGCCCAGAACGGCATTTAGAAAGTTACGTATGTCGTTGATGCGATTCGATATCAATAGGGATACATTTGAGCTCACAGGGAGAACACCCAGATCAGAAGTAAGAAAATAGCAGCCTTTAGCAGTGCAGCCTGTTTCCTTCTTCCTGGACTGCCAATCTTTGAGAGTTGGCATTATTCCTCATCCTGGAAGCAGAAGAGTTTCCTCTAGTTATTATTGCTGGCAAGTTTTTAACACAGGAGCTGGCATGATTCATCATTACTCTTGGCTATATAATTGGTTCACAGTGGAAACTGGTGAGTCGCGTGCTCCTGTTCCTATTGGTTGTCAGCCTGAACATGCCACATACTCAATCAAAAACAAGGAAGTCACATGTTGTGACAGCAGAGGAGGGGAACTGAGACTTGGCTTGGTGCCTGTTTTAAGAGCAGCTTCAGTTCCTAGCAAGATGCTCACAAAAGATGGGCCTTTTTTTTATTACAAAGTACAAGGAAAAGCCCAAAGCTCAATTACTGTAATTCTTCTTCAACTGGGTAAGCTAATCCCTTTTGATGGTTGTCTGTTCCAGAAGGTATCTTCAGACATCAGGGTTCAAGTCTTAGTATTTAACAGAGCTGTTGTTGACACAAGATTGCACACAGCTGTCCCTTTGGTTCCAGGGCCAAGTATGGCATCAGGCTTACAGTCTCTTTCCAGCAAGTCCAGATGGCAAAAAGAAACTTGCTTTTATTTCACAAAAAGAGATGGGATTTTTTACCACTACACCATAGGCTGTAAAATAAATCAGGCAAAAGGAAGTGTAGAGTTAGTTGTTGCATGGAACTTGTAGGATTGGCATGGAGATGACCAGGGCATTTTCAGCTGGTCCTCATGCTGATCTGAAAACACTTCATGTGATTTTCCATATGGGGGAAGTGAATTTCTACATTTTACAGTAGCTAAGAATCAAATCACAGAGACTTTGAGCCTTAGAGAGGCGTTCTTATAACTTACTCCAATAAGTATTATTTGTAAAAGTAATTGTTGATTGCTTCAGAAGGCAGCCTGTTTCAGCAGGAGGTACCTATTAAATGGATAGCTTGAGGAACCTGTCATTGACAAAATAATATATAAATGCTATAATTAAAAGTTAAATGTCTGCATTCTTTCTATTTGCATAAACCCTTCAGAAAAGAAAAATTTTCCCCAAGTGGAAGAAGATTTATTTGTGTATTTATTTATGTATTTATTTAATCTATGTGGGATATCTGGATTAAAGAGTCAGAAGAAATGCTGGATTCTTAGTTAAAGACTCCATATGAATACTTACAATATTTACAGTATTTTCAAAATTGTAAACTTTATGTTGGTTCCACTCGTGGCTAAAAATCTTCAACAGTCTTTCATTTTAATACAAGCATTGTATCTAGAAAGAGAGATTCCTTTAGAGTGCTAAGGTTTATATAAATATTTATACCTGGGCACTTTCTAGAAATTGTCAAGTACTCCTTTTTGTAGTAGGCAGGTCATAGAGAGTGGCCATTTCTGCCTACTTTTTACCTGATTACTAGTCACAAGGAATCATTGTCCTCTGGGAACCCGAAGTGAAGATTCCAGGTTATCAGCCCAGCATTGTAAATGTTATTTTTTAAAACTACTGCTGCTTCCTCTGCAACCTTATGCATGAGGCAGTTTGAGGCAGTTTCTTAAATATAATTAATAGAAGTCAGAAGATGAAAAATAGGCTTTGCTATTTGCTGAAGAGAGGAAAATGAACTGTAACTTAGAAGTAATAACTAAACAATTTAACCATCTCATTCTTCTCCTCTTCTGTTTACAGCTGTTATTGGTCTACTCTATCCCTGCATTGACAGCCATCTTGGTGAACCTCACAAATTCAAACGCGAATGGGCAAGCGTAATGCGATGTATTGCCGTCTTCGTGGGCATTAACCATGCAAGTGCTGTATCCTTGTAAAAATTGGCTTAAAGTTGCCTAGTTTTTTTTTTAAATCTTTCCCAGCATTACTGGACCAGCTTCAATTGATTCGAATAATTACATTTCACAAATCAATGTCCATGCTACCTATTCTTTAGAGCAGTGTTTCTCAACCTGGGCAACTTTAAGATGTGTGGACTTCAACTCCCAGGATTCCCCAGCCAGCCATCCTAGCTGAGGAATCTTGGGAGTTGAAGTCCACACATCTTAAAGTTCCCGAGGTTGAAAAACACTATTCTAAAGTATTTGCTTAAAATTTATTGTATCTCTTTCAGCTTTGTCTTGAAGAATCTGAACTCAAGCTACCAGAGCTGGCAAAAATAAACTTACTGTCTTCTATGGCATGAGGGCTTGTTTTCATGCTAGTGCTGGTAGAGGTACTGATCGTGATCTGAAGGATCTTCGTATTCCCTTTCTGGCTTCCAAAGACTTAGCCAAACTTATATCTAATACTTAAACAATTCATACCAATGGACTTAAATAGCAAAATGAGACATAGCCAGCTGTATCTCTTCATTTGTGGAATGTAGGCATTGCTTAGGTCATGGCTGGCTGGGGAATTCTGGGAGTTGAAGTCCACTCATCTTAAAGTGGCCAAGTTTGGACAACACTGGCTTAGGTGTTATCAAGAGAAATTTATTGGAAATGTAGCAAATTGTGAGGACAGGAATTTTTTTTTACACTCATAAAAATTTGGTAGGCCTATAAGAAAGCATTCTTTTTTAAATGTCACATACAGAACTGGAGATTGATTCAATAATCTACTGTCCTCCAGCTGCATTCATACAAGACATTATTTTAAGGTAGATGTGCTTCTTCAGGCTGCTTAATTGTGAAAATGTAGCCCGTGCTGTTTGCTTTGCTTTGTTCTAGTTTCTCCATCAGGACATCACTTTAAATTTTATTTCGTGTAAATTAATGTCTCCTTAAAGAGAGCTTAGAAAATATATAGAAAAGACTGCCCCCTGCAGGTTGAGATACTCAGCTGAAAAGAGGAATTGAGCAGGTTTGCAGGAAAATGGTCTTTCAAATACACTATTCCTGCTTCTTGTACTTTCTATAAATTGATTTCTGCATGTGTATGTTATGGATGAGACACAAAAGATAATGGTAGGAACGATAAAGGGCCAATAAAAAGTGAAAAGGATAATTTTTATTTATTTTCAAATGTATATATGTATATTATATATAATGAGGTGGGATACCTGGCTAAACGTTAAGATTTTTGTTTTAAGAAACTCGCCAGACTTTAAAATTTCCTTAGCTTGCTCCTTAGAAATTGGATTTTGCAAACAACATCCAGCTCTCCCTGACCCTGGCAGCTTTGTCCCTAGGCCTCTGGTGGACGTTTGATCGTTCAAGAAGTGGTCTTGGTCTTGGAATTACGATCGCTTTTGTAGCTACTCTGATTACACAGTTTCTTGTCTATAATGGAGTTTATCAGTAAGTATCTCCTGCATTCTCTTCGTTCAAATTGTTCAGCCGTTTTTAAAAGGCATAAATTATGCTTACGCTTATTTTAGTTTATTAAATATATTTATTTATTATTAGATTTATCGCCTGCCTTTATTTTGTAGAATTCAAGACAGTCTACATAATGCTGCCCCCTCCTGTTTTCCCCACAACAGCAACCCTGTGAGGTGGTGGCCCTAAGAAAGATTTACTGGCCCTAAGTCCACCCAGGGTAGACTAAAATTTGTGGTGTCCGAGTTTCTAGTCCAGCGCCTTAACTACTACACCAAATTGGCTCTTTGAGTATATGTGGCTATTCTGCTAAAGAAAGAACTATCAGTCAACACAGCTTTGTTTCTATCTGCAAGATCAAAATTTAGCTGTGTAATATGGGCAGACCGTTTTAGACTTGGTAGTATGTACAATTAAGAAAAGAACTGGACTTGGGGCACAGAAGAGTAGGTTCTCTCTCTCTCACGCTTTTGCTCAAAACCAGCCTTTCATTTAGGCCCTGTGGAATTGCAGATGGGGAAATGAATGAGAAAGTGTTGAGGGACTGCTGGGCCCATCCCGCTTCTCTCCTGCGCATATAGACCAAGGAGGCAGGCCATCTACTCTGTGCCTGTGTAACTTGTAACCAGCTGGTAACTTCTGTGAGCTTATTTACAAAATTGCATCACAAGATTTTTCTTAACAGCTCTTGGAGGTTTGACATTTCCTAAGGCACATGCATACTTTCAAAGTATTCTCTGTAAATGTGTGTCTGTGTGTGTGTAGACAATTATTTAGTACTGCTAATAAGATAGATCCAAATTCCTCATGCTGTCCCTTTTTCTAGTGGAGCAAAATGTGCAGACCAATTTTGTTGAGATGCTAAAACTACAAACAATTCTCAATTGTTTTTTTCTCTCCTTTCCTTTAGGTATACATCCCCAGATTTCCTTTATATCCGATCTTGGCTGCCTTGTATATTTTTCTCAGGAGGTGTGACTGTAGGAAACATAGGACGGCAACTTGCTATGGTAATTATATATCTCTGCTGGGTTTTTAAAATGAAACGGATTCTTCAGCTGATAAGACCTTAATTATTACCCATGGATGTTTCATGTGATGCCTGTTAAGAGTGACAGGTATTCTACAAGAGTGTAATACCGTCCTAGGGAGTGGGCAGATGTGTTCATGCCTGAGCTCATCTACTGAGTGTTTTTTCAGTAAATGAAGTAAGACAGAAAAGACCTATGTGTGACTTGTATATTGAAATAGCTGTGGCATTCAGCCTCAGATTCTGGAAGCACCCCAGGAAACTTGCTTCTTCTATACCAAGAATCAATTGATTATTTTATTTTTACTAAGAATGTTTGGCCTCAACCATCTTAAAAGCCTTAAAAGTTCCTGTATCTCTCTACAACTGGCATAACAAATTGGCTGGGTAATGAAGTGTCCTTGTCTAGGTTTCAGGATGGCACTGCCAGCAGCCTTGTCAACAAAGTGACTTTAAGTAAATCAAATGTATTGAAAAACAGGTTGGGAAAAAGGTGGGTTTTTTTCTCCTAAATATCTCATCCAACAATTTAGTCAAGCCAAAGTAGCTTAACAACAGCTTCCAGATATTAGCCTTCTAAATGTTTGGGGGAGGAATAATTAGTGGCTGAATGGCAGAAAGTAACAAAAGCTGCTTTTCCCACTGCAAAAGAAATGGCATGTGTTGCACTTCCTTCCATTCTGCTGTCCGAAGCAGGAAGGACCTACATCCTTCCTTATTTATTTATTTATTTATTCATTTATTCATTCATTCAATCTATATAGCCGCCCATCTCAGACCAGTGACTCTGGGCGGCCAACAATAATAAAAACAGTCAACACTTAAAACAGTACAGAAAATTAAATATAAACATAAATGCAGCCAAGAGATCTTTAAAAACCGTCAGTATCAGCACAACCATGAAACAGGCCCGGGCATAAAGCCAGGTCTTCAAGGCCTTCCGAAAAGCCAAAAGGGTTGAGGCCATCCTAATCTCAGGAGGGAGGATGTTCCAGAGGGTTGGCGCCAGAGCGGAAAAGGCACGTCTCCTGGTCCCCGCCAGCTGACATTCCTTGGCCGATGGGACCCGGAGCATGCCCATCCTGCTGGACCGAACTTTTAGTGTGCTTATTCTGAGATCTGTGTCTCATTAGACCTGTAATTTGATGTGGCTGGAAAATGTTTGATGTGCCCAACTGTGACCTTTGATCCAGTACCCAGAAACAAACAGGGTGGTTATCCTTGGGTGGTGGCTAGAAGTGAAAGGACGCTTCACTGGATTATAACCCTTCAATTACAGGCCTGCTTATTTCCCTCCCTTTGCTTTCTTTTAAAATGGTAATTAATATTTCAACAACAATTACAAAAGTCTTATCTTTGTTATGGGAAAGGAGTTCCCTGAAAGATGTTTCTGCCTGATAGATCAGATTGTTTTCTAGGACTTCAGTAATAGCATATTGGAATCTAAGTCTTACACAACTTGGGCTGAGCTGCCTGCAAGCCTAGCAACAAAACCAACTAATTTCAAAGAACACAAATTTCAATGCAATACTTTTTTTTTTTATTACAATAACACTTTTGGCTTTGTCCACAGGGTGTTCCTCAGAAGCCTCACACTGACTAAACACCTGGATCCATACTGTCTTTGGGAAAGCAGAATAAGGTTCAAGCTAGGATTTTTCTTCTTGAATAGCCAGTGTGAGCTCCCTGCACCTGGGAAGAAAATAACTCACCATAAAGTGGTCAAGAGCTTACCTTGATTTATTTCCGAGAAGTTTCTGAGTTTGACTGTTTGGTGGAAAAAGTTCAGCACAGACTTCATGCACAGCAAGCCTGTTCTTAATGGCTGTTCTCCCAGAGTCCTTGAAATTGCTGCCCTTTTTCAAAGCCTTGAAGCAATTCTTAATTCTACAAGTACCCAAAGGACAGTTGCTTGGTATAGCATGGTGGAGTAGTAAAATAGTATTTCTCCAAGTATCGTTCATCATATGGTCACCTTTAAAACGAAGGGGACCGGAATGAAAGAACCATTGTTATATGAAGGAATAATGGGGCAGGCCCTAGAGAAGTTCTTTGCAGGCCCCCCTGTTGCGGCAAGGCTAGTCCAGGAATTCTACATTGATTTATGTCTTAAGCACCTGGCTTCTTGAGGTAGGGTGCAAACCATCTTGAAAACCAACAGAAAGTCTGTCAGCTGCTCAGCTGTTTTATGACTCCCGATATCACTTCTCCTCTTGGAAACACACAGCCAAAATTTACTTTTGTTTCAAAAGATATGCCACTGGGTCTCTGTTAGATGGATCCTTAAGAACTTTACCAAGAAGTATGCCCTCATTATGCTATACCAGTGAAGAGGAGAACATTTTTATGGGATACCTGTTGAGTGTTGGGAATCTGGCAGGTTTCAGAGCTGAAACAGGACTTGCCATGAAAGGAAGGGGGCAAGCTAATAGTGTTACTTAAAGTCTCTTGTAAATGAACTCTTGTCTGACGGTGCGTTTCTGAACAGATCACTTTGTGTTCTTGTTTTTGCAAATTTGCAGAACTTGCAATCTGTGATTGCTTTATAAGGAAGAGTGCTAATGTCACTGCATTAAATATCGGGTGTTCTCAACTAGTTCCATGGTGAGCACAATAGTTATTTTAATACCATAGACCACCACTGATGTAATGAGCAGATGTTAGGTTTTCAAATTTAAAGTGCAATGTACAGTTGAAAGGAATCTGAGCCTTGTAGTATTCTCTTTAATATCTCCAGTGAACAATGAACATTAAAGAGAAAAAGTTTTGAACTTATTTAATGCTTCATGAAAGCAAAAGTCAGCAATAATTTAACTAGTATTGCTAGTTAGTGTCTTTTACTAAACCCTTTTGAAAAGGAATACTCCACTCCTGTGGCTCTGATACAAAAATGAGCTTGTGCTACACCACCATTCAACTTCAGGCACTTTTGTTTCCAGCCTTGTTCAGCTTCTAATCCAATCAGAAGGTTATGTTTTAGACCAGGGATAGCAAGTTGTGGATTTCCAGATAATTGTTGAACCAGTTCTCATCATTTTTAACCATGCTGTCTGGTGCAGATGGGGACTGAGAGCCCAAAAACATCTGTGAAATCACTGGTTTCTCTGAGTGTTAGATAAGCTGAAGAATCTTCCCAGGATTTTCCCCAAAGTGTCCCAAAACAGCATTTCTCAAACTGTGGATCCTTTTCCAACTTTATTTTCTGACCTCCCCCACTGAACAGCTGTTTGAGATATGGGGACACAAAATCCTTACAAATAGCTCAAGTGATGCAGCTGTGGGTGTAAGTGGACGAGGGCACTAACCTGCAGTAATGTTAGAAGACTTGGACTCCCTTAAACTAACCAGTTCATGGTGAATGCAACACTGGAGGTGGTTTGCTTTGCTGCTCTGGGGAAGGTGACTCTACCTGATAAAGAGTCGCTTTCTCGAATTCTAGGTTCTTTTGCCATCCTGGGGACATTAAGCCTGAGATGTCAGTGTAGATTTCCTGTTTGAAGTAGAAATTAAATTCAGGTGCTGGGGAAAGCCTGCCACAAAGGGAAGGCTGGTTTTCTAGATTCTAGAATTATTGTCTTATTTTGGGCTGAACTAGAGAAGAATTCTGAGATTCCGTCTGCTAATGTGCATAGCAAAAAGCTTTCAGCACACATCTACTCAGCATGTTAATGCAATGGAGAAGGAAGGGAAGGCGATAACTCCAGGACAGTTTCTCCTCTAGCTGCTCCTTAAAAAAGAAGTAAGCAGAAAGAGAGTTCAAAGGCTATATAGGCGGATCGGAATAGGGTTATGTTCCCCACTCCTTGGTTTGACTAGGAAAATATTTCAAAGGTTATTGGAATGCTTGTGGATCATCTCCAAACTAAATTTTTGAGAATTTGCTCACCTCTGCATCAAACATGTTTGGAAAGCGTTTTAATCTTAATCAGATTTTTGTTTGTTTTTCCTGGATTGGAGATTTTTTTTAAAAAAGGCTTCACGCAGTGAGGAATACATTACTTATTCTGAAGAAATTACATTGAAGTTTTTGGTATTACCGAATAGTAAATTATGGGCTGCAGCTTTAAAGCCTGGCTTGTCATTTTCCACTGTTTCTTTAAACTGTATTAATTCACTTCTTATATAATCCAGTTTTAATGGTATTACCTGAGTGTGCCTCTGTAAAATGTACGTGCAAGACAAAAGCCACTATATCCCCTAAATTTAATTTTGAGTTTAAGGTTGCACAAGGGGAAATAAGTACCTTTCTGTACCTTACAACTAGATGTAACTAAAGGTGGACAGTTGTAACTGTAAATATGTAATCATGAAATCAGATATTTTATTTGTAAAGTTTATTTGTCAATCTGTGTTTTGAAATGACAGCCAAAATACGTTAGAAGTTCAATCTTGCCAATACTTGTAAGTATCTGAACCAAAGTGATCAGAGTTTGTGTTACAAAGAAAGGTGTGTTGTGGGGGGAGGGGGGAGGGGGGCTTGCACTATATTCCAGATAAGAATCCTTTGATTCTCAAACTTGGTAGATTTTTCAACTGGGTGTATGTGAGTGTTGTTGTTGTTGTTGTTGTTGTTTTTTTAATCCATTAAAGGTTTTGGCCATTTAGGTTCTGTGTTTTGTTAAAAATGATCCTCTCTGGGAGCGATCTGACAGATAGAAATGCTGGATACTTTCTTCACAAATGATACGGTTTGCTTTAACCCGGCACTTCAGTCACATGTTGGTATTTGCAAAGGAGCTAGCAGCCTTGTTCGGCGCCACAATGTTCTGTGAAACTGTCCGATAATATTTGCACTTGTATCCAAATTTCAGCTGCCTAGATTATCTTCATTTATATATTGCTGCTCCTTAGTTGAGAAGGAATGCTGCTTTTCCTGTCTTATGCAGAAAAAGATGTTTCCTCTTTCATCCGGAGCTGAACATTGGGGATAAAATTCCATGGATTACCTCAGAAATCTGGTAGCACCTTTTCAAATTAGGAATTTTGAATGTTATTAAGAGGCATTAGTTTTAGTAATAATCATTACTAAATCATTAGATGCACAGAATGGCTAAACTGATGTAGAATTCAAGTAGGGATATGAAAAGTGAGTTACGGCTCATGAAAGCTTATGCCTTTTAATAAAATTTGCTAGTCAGAAAAGATGCCAGTTTTCTTCCGATTTTTGGCTACTGTAGACTTAACACTAGCTCTCCTCCCAAACTGGGTTGTCTCAGTATCTTTGGCTGAAGTAAACTATTCTCTGTGTTATGGAAGCTGGTGCTGCTATTCCCAGGTTTTTATGACCAAATTGCTGCTTGTTCTGGGGATATACTGCCAACTAGGAGGAGTACCAGAAGAATACACTTGCTTGATGAAGTCAATCCTGATTTAAAACTCTGAGAAGCAGAAGAGAAAGTAATCTTGCTAATTTTCAGGAGCTGTGCCTTCATAGTGTTGAGAGCGGAGGGTACAGAAAGCAAAACTAAATTAAAAGTAAAGGACCAGAAGAATTCCAGTATGTTAACTGAGGGCAAGAGGATTATACACCAACAGGGTTGGGGGACTTTTTGAACTTCAATTTGAACTCGAGCAGAACCCAGGTAAAACATTCTGCTGTTTCTGTTAAATTTGTCCGCTGAATTATACGTAACCAGAAAATTCTTTGACTTCGCTCTATCTTTTCGGCTAGCAAGAGCCCCCTCTGGTGACAAGTTCAGTCCACATCCACTGGAAAGAGGCACGGGGAGATGCTTCTGAAATGTTCCTCATAATGTTCACTGCAGAATAAAAAGTAAATGGATTGGGAACGTAAAAGGTCCCCATTCAACCAAGGATCTTACTGGGTCACTTAGAGCCAATCATTATCTCAGCATCTTACAAGCTTGCTGTAGTGGGGATAAAATGAAGGGAGAACTTCATGGTTACCACCTTGAACTGGAGGAAAGCAAAATGTAAAGGTATTAATACATGGATCAATGAGTCAAAGTGGAAAGGCAAAGGAAATAAAAACTGGTGAAGAATGCAGTGATTCTTAGAAATAAATATACAGAACCTTATGCTGCAGAATTGTCTTCCATCGTTATTGATGTGAAATTAGAAACTGGCTTTCCTATAAATAAGGGGACTAGTATTGGTAGTATAAAGTTGAAATAACCGCGCGTTCCTTCCATGCCTTGAAGAATGTCAACATGATTGGCAATTTATCTTCTTGAAGACCAGTTACCAACCCCACCTCCATGCATAGACATTCAGTTTATATTGAGTTCAGAGCAGTTTGGTCCTACCCAGAAAATATGGGTAAATCATAACTATATGTGGAGTTGAATTTGGATATTTGAAGCCCCAACTCAGAATATGACTTCCAGACCTAAGGCTTTTTGTAGTGTCAATATTGTTGCAAGCCTAACAATAATGCCTTTATTGCTAGTTCAGATCGCTCTGAGTTGTCACCAGCAAGTCGTAGCATCAAAAACCCTCATGAAAAATTCAAGCGTAACTTGCTTCTTTTTCCTCCTCATTCCCCCTCCCCAGTCTTCAGGTTCATGCCACAACATGAAATCTGTTATAGGGGAATCAGCTCTAGATTGAACGTAATAGTCCTTCCCATACCATAGAAATAAGATGTTGAAGTTGTTGCTTCAGATATTAACACTATCTGGATGAATATGACAATAAAGTGATAAAGGGTGAGGGTGAAGCAGGCCGAATAGTTGGATTAAGCTGTCATTAGCAACCTTGTAAAAAGACTGATAGGCATAAATTAGATACATAATAAGAGACAAATAAGATCATGTGCTTCTAGCCAATAGTTCCCAGACATGGTCTCTCTGCCTAATTCTGTGCAGTATTTAGCTCTTCAATGGGTAATGTTGCTTCCTGAAGCCATAACACAGTAAACCTTAATCTGATGTTGTTGCCACATTGTCGTGAGATATGACATGATCATGAACCCCTTGGCCTTTCCTTCCCCTCCTCCTGTATCATGCAGCGTGAGTAGATACTTTGAGAATTACATTATAGGCATTATAACTTTTTTTTAATTTTCAGCTGAAACGGTAAGTCAAGAGAGTTTGCATTCTGCAGGAATGAGGTATAGAAAACCAGTATAATACAAGTTAAAAAGCAATGTTTGGAGCTACCCAAGTAACCCACCATGCTTCAACAATGCTTAAAAAGACCTGCGCTGAAAATGTACTATTATGTGCCATCAAGTCGGTGTCAACTCTTAGCAACCATGTAGACAGATGTTCTCCAGGATCTGTCCACAACCTGGTTCTTCGGGTCTTCCAATGATGCACCCACCAGCATCGTAACCGAATCCATGCACCTTATGGTTGGTTGTCTTCTTCTCTTTCCTTCCACCTTTCCCTGCATTGTAGACTTCTCAAGAGAGCCAAGTCTTCACATAAATGTGTCCAAAGTGTAATAATTTGAGCATGGCCACTGGTGCTTCAAGTGAGAACTCTGAACTGATTTGTTCTGTGATCCACTTGCTTGTTTTCTTGACTAGCATTAGGAATCTTCTTCAACACCAACGTTCAAAAGCATCAATACCCTTTCTATCCTCCTTCCTCAAAATCCAACTTTCACTTCCATAGAGCGTCACAGAGAAAACCATTGCCTGCACGACTCTGATCTTTATAGAAATATTAGGGCATCTGAATAGGTTTTCCAAGGCCTTCATGGCTACTCTGCCAAATGCTAGTCTGTCACACATTTCTTCACGGTCAATTTTAAGTCTGGTTGCTGCACCTGTTGTCATTCGTTTGGTTTTCCTTATAGTTAGTCCCATTTTTTTTTCATGCGCTCCTTGATTTCCACTACTACAGCTTCCAGATCATTTACACTGAAACACAGATGCTTGCAATCTCCCTAGGCTTTGAATAAAAAACATTTGAGGCAAATAAACATTATTTCCCCGAATGTCATTCCTTGCATCCATCCACTCAAGTATTTCGATGGCAAGTTTGGAATATCGTTTTGAAAAATGATCTGACAACCAGTCTCCTGACATTCTTCCTCCCGTCCCTCTCCCCATTCTCCTGTATCTGAATTTCCTTTAGACCCCAAGAGAAAACTCTCCTGGTGCATAATGTCCCAAATTGGGTATGTATGAAGGAGATTCAGAGCTTTGCACAGAGCTCTCACACAACCGAACTAAGACTGCCATTTCAGCCACTTGAGTTTCCCAAAGGAAGAACAGAATGCAAGATGTTATAATACACGCGTAAATAGATAGGTACATAATATTGAAAGCAGTTTACATCCACCCCACAGTATTTCTGGAAATTTTTAACTGCAACACATTGCAGGAAGGCCAGCAAGATCCGTGCGGTGCTGAAGGAATGCATCTGGTGAAAGTGTCCCTTTGATATGTATTGTCGAAGGCTTTCATGGCCGGAATACGATGGCTGGTGTGGGTCTTCCGGGCTGTGTGGCCATGTTCTGGAAGTTTTGTTTCCTAACGTTTCGCCAGCATCTGTGACCGGCATCTTCAGAGGGCAGGAGCACAGACAGGAGCAGTTCTCTCTGTGCTCAGGATGATGTGACCCTTTTGTGGGTATTTATAGAGATCTGGGGGGATTGGGGGGTGTTGGGGGGGTAGGGGGCTGTGGGGGGGTGGGGGGTTTGGGTTAACGAGTGGCTGCTTGTTTTGGTGTTGGAATACGTGTGTATCTTCCTGGGGATTAGGCAGGGTTTTTTCTTCTATTGAGTTGTTAATGAGTTAGGAAACAAAACTTCCAGAACACGGCCACACAGCCCGGAAGACCCACACCAGCTGTCCCTTTGATACTTTAGCCTTAGGAAAGATCACTGGAAGGCTCGCAGCCAAACTGAACCTGGCTGCACAAAGAGCCCACTGCTGGCCTTTCTGAAGACCCACGGTTTCTTACTAATTGCAAGGCATTGCAGAAGTTACTTGAACCAGTGTGGGAAAAGCGGTGCTTATTTCCAAACTAAAAAAGGAGGGGCTTTGCCTTGGAGACACAGGTGAAAACTGGCAACAGCTGTTCTACTTGACCCAACCTAAAAGGAATATATAATGGTGTCCCTCTGGAAGCCACCCTGACAATAAAGAGAAGTGAACGTGGAACATCTGGAAAAGCTCCTTCACAAAAGCATTTCATCTATGTTGAGATGGGCGGGGACTGCTGGGGAAAGAATTGTAATGGCTTAAAAGAATGAACAACGTTCTGTTTACTCCCTCAGTGAAATCTGGAAAATACAATAATGATGACACTTTTTTATTGGATAGGATGGTCCTAGGAAGGGAGAAAGATTTACCCTTTGTTTGTTCTGTTCCTTTGCAATGACCAGTAGCTGAAGAAAGTGGATCACACTACCCAGTTTACCCATTGCCCAGAGCCCTGGTTTGCTAAACCCTTGTGTACTAAATAAACTACAGTTGGTTTATACCATTGTAACTGTATTATGGTTTTACCGTGAAGGATGGAAATAGTCTTAAATGCACGGTCAAATAATAAAGCAATGGGTTATTAATTAAAATTATATTTTAAAAAGTAATAAAACAATGGGATGCCTTTCAAAATATTGTCATTGTGATGAGGTACATGCACAGGTTTTAGGAATTTGGCTGAAAGAGGCAAGGCCACCCAAGTCTCCAGCGTGTTTCCCCTCTTAATCTATTTAAAAGACCATTTCAATCAAGCCGTACCAAGCAGCTTCACTTTTCTAACTTCACTAATGCTTTTGCATTCTTTCATTCCCAACTGATGCACACCTTGATGCAAATTTACCATTTATTTTCTTTGCTAACTGACTGGAAGTAAGCATTTCTTCCTTGGGTATAATAGGAGCTTAACAGCTGAGTGTACTTTGCATATCCACAAGACTGTGCTAAATTGCAGACCTAACTTAGATGTGAGAAAAGTGCTTGCAGAACCGAGTGGCAAATTTTCTGTCTCTCTCAGTCAGATAAATCAGCAGCTTGATCTAACAGATGACCCTCTGAGAAGTAAACCTGTGATATTTTTTTCCGTCTGTCTTCTGACACAACCTGTATGGTATGTTAGGTCCCATGGCAAGGGTGTCCCCAGGAAGGGGGTCAAAGAAATCAAGGCAATCAACCCCCCCTTTTTTTTTTACATACACAACACGCATTAAAAAAGAGGGGGTTCTTTGATCATATCGTTGTGGTTGCAATCTCCACTTTTTCAGACCCCCTCCTGCAGACACCCCATGATGCTTATCCTCTTTGGTCAGACTTCTTCTGGGTCTTGCTTTTGAACACTTCATGGATTTCCCCCTGACCTAGGAACAGACAAGCCTTCAGCAGTCCAGAAAACTGTTCAATTCATTTTAGGATCACCAGCCCCTGTTTCTCAGGATTAAGTTCCACAAACTACATACAACAGCCACTAGAATGATCAAATTCCATCCTAGCCACGGTTACACATTCACTTACCTGCCATCACCTCTATGACCGACCTTCTCGCGAATGCAATTTCTATTATCTGCTGCCCTTTCCTTTTCCTGTGAGTACAATGTCCTACAATGATCTAAAAGATCTATTCCACTGATCCTTATCAGCACCATAGAACACAACAGTTATTTGTGAGTTTATTTGGGTGTCTAGACCAGTGTTTCTCAACCTTAGCAAATTTAAGATATGTGGACTTCAACTCCCAGAATTCCCCAGCCAGCCGAGGTTGGCTGGCTGGGAAATTCTGGGAGCTGAAGTCCACATATCTTAAAGTTGCCAAGGTTGAAAAACACTGGTCTAGAAGGATAGAGGGATGCATGAAAAGTTGGCAACATGCAGTGGTGAATAGCAGTCTCCCTCCTCCTCCTCTTCTTCCTTTTCCTCTTCCTCCTCCTGATTTTATCTTTCCTACACAAACTCAGAATGGCATACATGATATCCCGTCCTCCATATTTTGGATATTTATGGCAATCAAATATCTTACTGGCAATATTAGTTTATGGCAATGTCCATGTCACTACTTACACATCAGGCTAAGCTTAGCTAGTTTTAAGTTTGGTTTGCTCTTGTGGGTTCTGTGGGTTCCACCCAGCCCATTTGGGTAGCTGAACGAATCCAGAAAGGGGGTAACTTCAAAAACATACTTAATATTATAGTGCAGATAAAGATTTCTACAATAATCCTTGGGTTGGGTTTACATTATACCTGTGTTACTCAACCATGGCAACTTTAAGATGTGTGGACTTCAACTCCCAGAATTCCCCAGGCTGGCTGAGAAACACAGGTATAGTGTAAACCCAACCCAAGGATTATTGTAGAAATCTTTATCAGAGCTCCAACTTCCTGTCATTTTTTTTCCTCAAAGAAAACACTCCAAATACTTCAATATTTTTAAAGGGAAAATGTTCCACCTCTTGTATCTTATTGATTGCTCTTCCCAATATATGTCTTGTGATTAATCAGTATTTCAAGCAGATCAATTTTCTCCAAGTTAATGACCCTAAATGTTATTGGAATCTTGAATTATCCAGACTTCCCAGCTAACAGGGCTTTATTTATTTTATTTTATTTTATTTTATTTTATTTTATTTTATTTATTTATTTGTTGGACTTGTCCCTGCCCATCTCCCCACAATGGGAGACTCTGGGCGGCTTACATCAAAATTAAAATCATAAATACATGATTAAAAGTTATAAAAAGAAGAAGAATTATTGGCATTGTAATTCCCAACACATCCGGAAAGTACCAAGTTGGGGAAGGCTGAAATAAAATTAAATTCTTTGTTTCTTGCATTTTGCTGAAGCTTCGAGCAAGGTTTATTCCTTGTGTTCCATGATTTACTCTTCCTTTTTGACCTCAACCACATAGGGGGTGGCTTCACCCAGGGCAATAAATCATAATGGAGTTTGTGGTTTTCGTTTACCATGTTGTATGACTCCTGACACTGTAGTGTGCAAACCATGGTTTATGTCAAGGGTGGACAATCTGTAATCCCAGTTACATGTGGCTCCTCAGTCCTCTTTCAGTTGCCCTCAGAGCCTGCTCTAACCCTGTTGAAAACAGAATGGACCGTTTCTTGCCATTTTGAGATGGGGAATTGATGAAAACTAGTGTAAGCCCTCCAAAATTCCTCCATCACTCAGCCCCACAGGTGAGTGATGTGGCCTCACCCATTTTGCACTCCAAAAAACTCTAAGGAACACCCATGGTCACCAAAGACTTCCCCTCCTTGTTTATTCTTAACATTACATGTGACTCCAATCAGTGTGCCTTCATAAAAAAGTATTGTTAAAACAAACCATGGTTTAGAATGCCTAAACTCAGGGGTGTCCCCAGGGAAGGGATCAAAAAGTCAGGATGGTGCCCACAAACATAGGGTTGAAGCCCTGTTTTACGTGTGTCATGACACATGTAAGAAAGGGGCAGGGCTTTGATCACATAGTTGTGGGCCCCTCTTGACTTTCTTGACCTCCCCGTGGATAGCCCTGCATGAACCCAACCCACAAAAATGTTTTGGACTCCCTTAAGGTGACCAAAGCAAATGACTATTTCTAGCCAATTCTGGGCTGCACCTGCTGACATGCAACTGGTTCAGTGCTGGGGAACTTTTTGCAAAAAAAAAAAAAAATTGGGAAGGTAGGAAAAATTCAACAAGCTCTCTTATTGAGGTCTCCTGGGTATATCTTCAGAAAAAACAAAATCAGGCAATCTGCTAACCGTACATGGCTCCACATTCCAGTGCCTAATTAATCAGCACTGTGAGCAGTTCGTAGTGATGGGAGGGTGGGGTATCACATCTCCCTAATTAAAAAGCCCAAACAGCTCGGCTCCGTGAGGATGTGGCTCTCATCTTTTCCCTTTCCGCCTCTAATAACCCCCGTCCCTGAATTAGAATGACTGTATTCCTTAAAATTTACAGTGGAGGGGTTGCAGAATTATTGGGGGTTGGGGGTAGAAGAGGTATGTTATTCAAGATTCCGTATTTGAATATGCTGTTGAAATGTACTTTCAATGAAATTACTTTTTTATGTGGTTTATTTATTCAAACTTATTACGGCCTCCCACTCCCATAGGCGCTGCATTAATACTTTACTTCAGGCAATACCATAAGCTCTGGCACGTGAGTCCGGCTGAGCGTTTTGTGTGAACTCAGACGTGTGGTCTAGTCAACAAACCTTGGTTGAAGAAGGCATCATACAGCAGGATTGCAAACCAGGTGGATATTCAGATTTAAATGCAATCAGCATTTCATGCAAAAAAAAATTTTTTTTTAATTGCAAGTTGTGTATTCAGAACAATGTTGCTTGCATCAGCTTTTATGGGTGTCACGTCTCACGGGACGTGCTCGCAGATTATGAACAGATAAACCGCTGACCGGAGCTCCCCTTAACCTCCTCATGCCATTTCGGGGTTCGGTCTGGACGAGTGTCCCATGAACACCCCAGGTCTTCCCGCGAGCAAGCCAGCTGCTCTTCCACGCCCCCTGCTGGAGACGGAGCGGCAGAGCAGCGAGTGGCTTTACGCAGGGCCGGCGTGGGGCTGTTCCGCTCTGCTGCGGAATGAATTCGATTCGGACCAACCACACATCTCGTTCAGTTAGAAGAACTTTGGGAATCGGCGTGATTGATTCAACACCAAGCTGAAACGAGTGGTGGGAAAAAGGGAAAAAGCCAGGGAGGAAGGGGCAAATATTCATGTAATAAACTTAAATCTAGGTTGAACCACCCAAGAATGGTTAACTCAAACTCCTGTTAGCTGATCTAATATGATTCTGCCGGTGGCTCCTGGCACCTCCATGTCGCTTTCTTCACAAAAACACAACACACAGTTCGCCGAAGCTCAAAGGTATTTTGAGTTCCCAACTCCGTTTCTGTCAAGGAATTTTTGGATGGTCTCTTCCCTCAAGAAAGAACCGGGTCCGGATCCTGCTTAGCTTTCTGAAATCCAGGCAAACGTCTTTGTCCCCTTCCCTTCCTTGGATTGCGTAACAGATGTCTTATCCAAACTCATCCGCTTTGGATTGGAGAGGGGGAGATTGGAAGAACCACATTCCTTTGACATCCAGGCAGGATGGAGGCAAGGCCAGCAGTGGCTTCATTAGTGACTTGTCACCCAGCACTGGTGGAGCAAGGCTATAAATCACTGTTGGGAAGAAGGCTGAGCTCTTGCTAAATCATCTACTACTATCCTGATGGGCCAAGTCTGGAGCAACAGGGCTTCTCCCTGTCAGACCGCCAGGCTGCATTCCGGCACCCGAGGCTTTGAGTCGGCGGATGGCAGCGAGGCTCTAGTCGTGATCAGGCCCTATAGTCAGATTTCTCTCTCCAGTAGAAGAGCATACCTGTAGCCCAGGGTTGAACTGTGAAGCCCTTGGTGCTCTCTGAGCTTGGTGGTTTTCTTGCAGACGTTTCATTACCCAACTAGGTCACCCCATCAGGGTGCCCTATTGATGTGACCTCGTTGGGTAATGAAACATCTGCAAGCCAACCTCCAAGCTCAGAGCGCACCAAGGGCTCCACCGATTTCCCACACGGAAGGGAGGCTCAGATCCTGCAAACCAAAATAAAAGTTGCATGTGGGGGGGGGGAGTATTTTCAAAGCAACGGATCCACAGAGCGCGGCCTGTCCTCCAGTTAAACGAGTTCGAAAGACTTTCTCCGGCCCCTGAATCGGGCAGGTGGAAAAGTGCTGGGCCAGCGACCCTGCTTCTCTTTACTCGGAAGCAAGCCCCGCTTTGGTGGGAGGAAGCCCCAAGGAACTCAGGGGGCCTTACTTCTGAGCCGGCAGCAGGAAGAATAAGAATCCATCAGGAGCAATTGTTACCCAAACCGATTCTGCTCAGTCCTCTTCCGATTCATCCGTTGGCGCCCGTCCTTGGCCACTTCTGCCAGCCTTTGAGGTGTGGCCAAGTGCTACTGCTTTAGACAAAATTGTTCAGGGCCACATTCAGTGAGGAAAGTGACCTGTGAGCTTTGGTCTTGTGGAGCTGTTTAGCTTTCCTTCCTTCCTTCCGGCTCCTCGGAGGAGGGCGAGGTTCCCGCGAGACGAGACGCAGCTCCAAGGCGTTTCCTATGTCTGCAAGCCTGAATTCCCTCCCCCCCCCCGAAGTCTTGCCTAGAAGGCGTGCACCCCCTACGGACTCTTCACATAGCTGCGTTCACACATACCCGAGCGTGGTTTATGGAACAGATCATCATTGCTGTGTGTGCATCAAACGCGAAAGGGCTCGGAGCGGCTGGCTTGGCGCCACAGATGGAACCCTGCAAGCCCACGGGCGGCGCAGCCAGAGAATCGAGTCCTACAAGAAGCTGATTCAATGTCAATAGGTCGCTTCTGTGCTTGAACTTGGACAGGAGAGGTCAGAGGGTGGGGTGGCGGCTGCTCTAGATCAGAGTCTGGGTGCTCCTGGGGGGTGCTGCGGAGGCAGGCTGGCCGCCCAATGCTGGAGATTTGGGCCACCCGTTGGGTGGGGGAAGCAGCACCCTTCTTGGGGGGGTGCCTTCCCGTCAGTGTTTTGACTCATGGCGACTGCCTGGACAAGCCCCTGCAGTTTTCTTGCAAGGCTTTTCGGAAGCGGTTTGCCATTGCCTCCTTCCTAGGTCAGAGAGAGAGTGACTGGCCCAAGGTCACCCAGCTGGCTTTGTGCCCAAGGCGGGACTAGAACTCTCTGTCTTCCAGTTTCCAGCCTGATGCTTTAACCACTACACCAAAGCGGCTCCCCAGCAGGGCCACAGCCTGGGGGAGCCCCCTGCCGCCTCCACGCCACCCTGGCTTCCCCCTGCAGCGAGCTACCCCGCAGTCGGGGACGGCCTTTCCAGCTGTGGCGCTGGATGCCCGCTCGCCTTCCCCTCCGCGGCGCAGGAGCCGAGTGGGGTCAACGGTCACTTCCTCTCGCAGTCAGTCTGCGCGGCCGCTGCCTCTCCGGCTTTCGGGGGGCGACCTCACCTGCAGGCCAAGGGGAGCGGCCGAGGGGCGCTGGCTGCGGAGCGGGCAGAAGGCGCCCCGGGGCCTCGGGCCGGACGCGATCCTCAGCCGTTCTCTCGCGCCACCCCCTCGCTGCCTCGGCCGGGAGCTCCTTTAAAGAGCTGGAAGCCGCCCGTCTGGAATCTGCGCCGGAGGGAACCGAATCCAAGCTAGTAGGGGTAAAATCCCCTCAACTGAAACGCGAGACCTGGAAGAACGAGAACAGGGTTCAAGAGGGGCATCTTGGGGGGGGGGGGGGCTTCCGCCGCTGGGCACCCAGATGGCCGGGCATATCTCCAGGCTACGGACTAAGTTTAGGCGCACCTACGTTCTTGCTTGGCCTTCTCTGCAGTCGGCGCCGAGGCTTGAGCGAGCGGTAGATCCAAACAGATATTGATCTGCGGTTGCACGTTGGACTGGAGCGAGCCAATATTTGGAACCGGCCACCGGTTTTGTAACGCATCCCCGTTTGGGGTTTCATTTTGGTAAGGGTGCGTGCACCTGAACGTATGTCTCTTTTAAAAAGTGGGTTAATCAGAACAGGTGGAAAACTCTAACGGCGAGACCATAAAAATCAAGCCAACCGTTTTTTGGCTTCAAGTAAACAACATTCACGTAAAAACATATGAGGGGGACAGGAGGAAATAAGCCGCTCCCGTAAAATGCAATTGATCCAGGCAGGACATTTGCAAAGCCGAAAATATCGCACCAGACTTCTGAAGGTGCTTTTCGAAACATTAAAATAGAAACCACAACCAAGCAGCGAATGGCCCACTTTACTACGCTCTCTAAAAGATTCTATAGAATATTTTTTCTCTTAGGTTGTACATCTCTGCAAAAAAAAAGCTCCTAGGACATTCCCCCCTCCCCTTGCTGGAGATTGGCAGATCCGTGTTTACAAGCTGGCGTTTGGGCCGGAGGGCCGGAGACCCAAAGCCGAGAAAACTCCAAACTTTGGGCAGGTGGGCGACGAGGACAAGCAATGCGACCCTGAGTTCAAAGGGGCTGACACGACTCGCCTCCGCCAAAAAACAAGAACAGCCGTCATGTCCCATTAAGGGAAGGAAAAAGTCAGAACCGCCTTTAAGGACTAGCCGGGCACTACAAAAACGGAGCAAGCTTCTGAGTTCTCCAGCATTCTTCGTTAGGGAAAAAGAGGGGAAACGAGCTGATTCTTCTCACCAGTTCGGTATTAAAACCCTTAGTTTTAAGATGGGGCGTGGTTGGGAGAAGGCAGCTCTTTGCGCTGAAAGTGTGACTCCTATTTGTTGAGCGTTTTTGCTCTAAAATAAACGTCATTCCCTAGCTAGAATAACGACTGAAGAGGGCAGTCCCACTCGCTGCCATCGGAGGGGGGTGGGGTTAGGGTTAGGCTTGGTCCTCTCCCCCCTCGGCCTCTCCTGCCGCTGCTGCGACGCTTCCACGGGCGGATTCCAGGGGGTGTCGACCAGCGATCACCTGCTCCTTCTGTGCTTGATCATCCACGGTCCTCGTTCTCTGTGTGGCACATTTTTATTTGCGTCGCAGGGCAACCCACTGAAGAGCGGGGCTATGACTTGCACGGGAGCAACTGGCGTAGAGGGTCGCCTGAACTCCTGTGAACATTCACAAGCGCTTTCTGGGGGGCTTCAATGCAAGCCCTGCTAGCCGCCTTCGATGCGCGTGGCATCTAAGCGTTCCTCCCCTTGATTTAGCCAAGATCTCACACTACGGTAAACAGATTTTACAGATTCCTGATTTTTTTTCCCTCTCTCTCTCTCTCTCGTAAGCGCAGTCTCGTCCTTTCAACGCGCTTAAGCATCACCGAAATCTAATTAAAAACTTCTAACCGAAGGGGCATGTTTTCCTAATTTTTGCACTTTCTCTCTCAGCTGATCTCCTCCTCTCCAACACCGAAGCAGATTCATTTCCATTTTTCCCTTTTCGCCCCCTCCCCACTCCCTTACACGAGATGAGAGATTTCTTCTGGCTGCCAGGATTTTAAATGCGACTGTCAGGATGCGAAGCCAATGTTGTTTTAATAGACAGAAGGTAATAACAAAACGATTTATGCAAACCTATTAGAAGAGCCGCAGGAGGAACCTTGCCTGGTAGTTAAAATTTCTGAGCCAGAAAATTAAAAACAAATATTTAACTTTGCCATTTTGAACCCTGGCTGAAACCGCTGCTTAACTTTTACGGTGCATATTCAATGAGGAACTTTACCAGGCCGACTGAGACTCCCCAAAGAGACTCGTACAGAGAGGGAGTCACGCGAAGGAGAGACTTCCCTCTCTCACGCCCAGGAAAACAGGTGTGACACGCGTCCCTGTATGGCAAGGGAAACTGCAACCAAAGCGGGGCAGTAAAAAACGGCGTGGGGTGGATTCCACCCCCTTCGGCCCTTGCACCAGATCTTCCCACCAGTAACCCCGAGAAAGGATCTTCGGTCCTTCTTCCTGCCCACAGAAAGGACCTCGGTGGGACTGACCTACTGTTCCAGGCCAAACCTCCATTTATTTTGGCCAGGAATCCTTGTTTGTAACATTCCCACCCCGCTTGTTTAGAATGGAAAAAACGACCCCAGCTCGGAGGCGCTTCTCGGTCGCCTGCCCCGGGCCCTCGGCGCAGCCCCGTTGGGGAATCCGAGCGACGGCTGGGGACGCTGTCCTCTTCCTCGTTAAACCGAAACGTTAGGATTTTGAAAGGCCATCTAGGACGAGATTTCCAGATGTCAACATTTGTCTTTCGTTGTGCTGTTTGATTCGGACCTTAGTTAATCTGGATTAACCCTTGCCTTTCTGTGGAATTGCCCGGGTCTAAAAAGGCTTAAATCCTCATTTAGCCTGTCGAACGACGGGCCTGATAGAACAATCTAAAACATTTTGCGGAGTTCTTGGACGTATTAGCTACACCCAGAAGACAAAAATAAATTAAAGAGCGCTATCAGGCTCTATTCATTTTAAGGGGAGCTTGAAAGTAATCCATAGGAAGCCGAGCGGCTTCAATTTCTGTCACCTCTCTTCCCCAACCTGGAGCCCTCCGGCTATCTCAGCGCCCATCAACATTAGTCAGCGTGGCCAATGTCCGTGTTGGCTAGGCATTATGGGAGTTGAAGTCCAGTTGAGCTGGAGGCGTGTGGCTAGAGACATACCCGCTTCAAATAAGAACCATATTGAGTTCAGCGCTGCTCGAGCCATCGGGCGCAGGAGTGTAGGCAAAATGCTGAATTTGGGTTACAACAGGCACCTGTGTCACGGGATCCGTCTTTCCTGGTTTATTAACATCTTCTTTGTGTGGAGGTCAATCCAATCAGGAAAGGAAACCATGAAAGCTGATTTTTAACCCTGAAACAAAACTACAGTTGTTTTATTCAGATGAGACAAATCATACTAGAACCGACTTAGACAAATTAGTAACGGTAGAAGCAGGCCTTCCTCCCCCCGGCGCGCACTCCGACCCCACCTGCCTACTTCCACTAAGACGCAGGGAGTTTCCCCACCTTAATCTCTCCGCTCAGGGCACTTGGACGGCCCCGCAGACCCACGGCAGATCCGAGAGCGGAATTCCTGCGGATCCCCCAGAAGCAAAGGGGTGGGTGTGTCGGGGAAACCACTTCGAGGCGCGGAGAAATGTGAGGGAGCGGCTAGCCAGGGGAGCTGGCCCGCCCGCCCTCGGCTGGGGTGCGTGGAAACACCCCGGGGGCGAGGCGGCCGGGAAGAGGTCGTCTGTGAGGGGTCGGGGGTCCATCGGGCGGCGGGGACGAGGGCGGAAAAACGCCCCGGCTGAGCTCGGGCGCCGCGGAGCCCAACAGGGCAGCGCTCCAAGCCTTCTCGAGGCTTCCCGGCGGGCGGCTCCCGGCAGCAGGTGGGTGGCCCGGCAGGCGGGCCCCGTGGATCCGAGCCCCCCCCCCTTTCCAAGCCAGCTGGAGGGAAGCGGCAGTCCGGGCAGGCGGTGGCATTGTCGCCAGCGAGGAACCACGGGAAAGGCAGGAGAGGCGCGGGCGCGAAGGCGAGCAGCCGCCCTCGCCAAGGCCCGCGAGGGAAGGGCAGGACGGGGCGGGCCGGGCCGAGGGGCTTTCCGCAAAGCCGCCCGGCCACGCAGGAGCGGGAAGGGTTAAGAAAGGGGCGGGCAGCCAGCCGGGGAAGCGCGCGCTTCGAGCGCCGAGCCAAGCTTCGCGGCAGGATCGCCAGGGCGCGGCGCCGTTTCCGCGCGGGAGAGCGAGGTCCCGCGGAGTCCGGGGCCACGCCGGGGGCTTCTGCCCCCCCTTCTGGTTTTCGTTTTGCCTGTTTGTCTCCTCCAGGGACATCCTGCAAAATTAACCCCACGCGCGGACTAAGGGGAAAAGCCCTATTTTACCTAATGGGCCTTAGGTTCCAGTGATCCTGCGCTGGAAGATCAGCTGTTTTTGCAGTCCCGGACTGGGGCAATTTTAAAATAACAAGCAATGGAAGCTTTGGTGCGCAAGAAAGCAAGGCCGTCTAGCCATCCGCTAAAAGCGTTGGAAAACAAAGCACACCCCATCTTCTAAAGAGCATATTCGTGGTCTCTTTCAAATTTCCATTTGTTGTACTTCTTAAAAGCCCTTAAATATAAAATCCACTGAGATCAACCAGGGTTTTACATTGCCCTGAAGAAAATCCCATTGCTCATCACTAAGATTATTCTCAGAAGGGTGCAGGGATTCTTACTTCCTTTAGTGGCGTGTTTAGGGATCCACACACCACTAAAGGCGTGTGCAAAGGGCGGGACAGCACCTGACTGATTTCATCCAGCCTCGGACGAACCTCAGGCTTTTTTAGTGCTTGGAGAAAAGCCTGCTAGGGGATCCCAGGGTTGTAAACTAGAATAAGAAATCAAATTATTCCCCAATACTACTGTTTCCAAAAAAACCAAAACAAAACAAAAACCCTTTACAGCCAGATCCGTGAACCCTTTATCTCTTCTTATAGAAAGTCCCACTGCATTTCAAAACCCTCTCCCAGGTAGACCGTGTCCACGGGACTGCCTCGCCCTTCCTTTGGAACAAGCTGTACTTAGCTCTTTCCGATGCGCTTCGAAATAATTATCCCCACGATTAGCTCTCAGACAGTTTACTTGGACAAATCAAACATCAACACATTTCGGATTTTCAGCCTTACCCGGAAAGAACGCCTACAGTTTTATTTACAGTACATCATTTTTAAAAGTCCCCTACGGAGTGCAATTTAGAAGGACGCCTTTTCCGCCTTTCGCTTCCCACCCCCAGCCCTCCAATCCAGAGTCTCCCCAAAACGGTTTAGCTTCTTCCTGAGCAGCCGGGAGTTCAGGTGCAAGCAGCCCAAGCGAGGCTACGGACAGGAGGAGCCGTCCTTTCCACCCGCCCGGGTGGCAGAGTTGCGGGACTCGCAGCCGCGAAGGCGAACGCGACCTCGCCGGTCTCCTCCTTGCCCTTACACGGGCTGGCCGCCAGGGGGCGAAGACGCACACGTTTCGGCTCGGGCGCCTCCCGGCAGGCAGGACTGAGCAGAAAACAGGCGGGTTGCGGAGGGCGCCTTTCCCGTTCGGAAACGTTTTGCAGCTCTCGCTCCCCGTCCTTGGTCCTTCAGTAAATCTGGCTGAGAGCTTTTCCTGGCTGCAGGAAAACATCCTCCTGGGACGCCCCCCGACACGAGCGGGAGAGGCCACGGTGCAAGCCATTTACTTATCGCGGGCTTAAAAGCATTGTTCTCTGTCGCCAGGGCAGAAAACGCTTTTTTTGCTCCCTTAAGGTTACCTTACCTTACCTTAGGGTTATCTTACCTTGTCGAAACGGCCAGCCCGGGAACTCCGGCGTTCTTTCGGCCAGGGAGCGGGCTCCTTTCTGGAGCGCCAGGCTCTCCCGCCTTTGCCTCCCGTGCCAACCGCCGCGGATTCAGCCAGTGCCCGCGCAGGCTCGGACATCTTCGGAACCACGGAGCCTGCGAGGTCAGCCCGAAACCGAAGGCAGCCCCCCCACCCCCCAGGGAAACTTCGCCGCAGACCAAACAGCCCCCGCGCGCGCGCCCCGTTTCCTGTCTGCGGCCGTTCCCGGGACTTGTATTTAGTCTGGCGCTCGCCCGTGGCAGAAGGCAAAGAGGGGCCTGCCCGTCGCCCCGGCTCGCGGGCGAAAGTCTTCCTGGCGGCGCTTGGCTGTTTAAATAAATCATGGGGAAGAGTGTGCGGCTGTCTCTTCCTCTCCCCCCCACCCCCGCTTTTTTTTTCACGCCTCCCCTGACTTCCTTGCCAACTGGAGCATTACGACCCTGCTGCTTTGGCAGACAATGAAGCCCAGTCTTCGTGAAATTCGCCTCCTTCTGACGGGAGGAGGACGCCGCTGGGTTTCCGGCTCCCCCCCAAGGAAAAGCAACTGATGCGCGTCCCCCGGGCGTCCCGCCTGCCCTGAAAAGGAGCCGGAATGCAGCGCGGGGCTCCGCTGACGCTGAGAGGCTTGCCGGCTCCCGAATAAACCACCAAAGCGACCGAGCGGGCCGCGCGCGGGGGGCTTCGGCTCGGCGTCTCCTGCAAAATCCAGCCGAACCCGGAGTCGCTTCTGCCCTGGGGGAGGGCAGGGAGCGAGCCGGGGCCCGGGGAGTCGCTGCAAAGCCTAAAGCTGCCCAAACGGCCGCGAGGGGCTGGGCTCGGCTCTCTGAGCGCTCGCGGAGCGGCGAAGCTTTCTGCGGGCCGGGGCTCCGTCGAACCGCGGCCGAACAAAGGCTGTGCCCGCGCCTCCTGCGCCGCGGCGTGAAAGCGGCCAGAAACAAGCGGGGCGGGTGGGAAGAGGGGCCTCCCGCTCGAGGGACCCCGAAGGCTTAACTCGAGGGGCCCCTGACGATTCCAGCCCCGGTCAAGGGGGAAGGGAGGCGCCTCGCCCCGAAGGAGCCCAGAGGTCCAGCCCGCGGACTGGGCCGCAGGAGGTTTGCCCCCACCGCGCATTTGAGGCTGCAGAGGGGGGAAACGGAGCCCCGCGCCCCGACCCCACCGCGGGGCTGCTCTTCCGAGGCGGCGGGACTTGCCTTCTCCGCCGGCCCCGTCCCTTGAGTGAGAGGGAAAGGGGGTGCCCGGCACCACCTCCCCCCCCCCCGGCAGCGCCTTCACTTAGTTGACTCATTTCAAAGCACAATAAACCACCCCGCGGGAGGGGCGCGGAGGGGGGGTTGGCTCCCGGGGGCCCGGATTGCTCCTCCGCCAGGCCGGGGGCTTCTCCGGGGCTCCGCCGAGGTCCAAGCGCTGCTCGTGGGGAAGGTTCGACCCAGGCGCGCGTTCGGCTTTGCGAGGATCAGCGGGTGGCCGTTCCCCGCATCCTGGTGCCGGTTCTGATCTGGCCTCGTAATCCGTCCGCCCCAGTTTGTCTCGATGTGAATGCGATGAATATTGACTGCCGGGTCACCGAAGGCACTTTTGAGACATTTAAATCAGAAAGGTCATGCCGATAGTAGGACTTTACATGATAGCGACTTGGAGCAGCCCCATGAAGGGGGCCGAGTAGTTCTTCACCCTAGAAGCTCCCCAGACTTACTCGCTGCTCTCCGGTGACAAATCAAGGCTTCTCTCCTTCTCCAAAGAAGAAACTCATCCAAGTCCTCTCAAGATCAGAGTTTCTCAACCTTACCAACTAAGATGTAGGGACTTCATTCCCAGAATTCCCCAGCCAGCTGGGCAATTTTACGAGGTGTGGATTTCAACTCCCAGAATTCCCCAGGGAGGGTTGAAGTCCATACATCTTATTGTTGCCCAGCTGGCTGGGGATTTCTGGGAGTTGAAGTCCACACATTTTAAAGCCGGTAAGGTTAAGAAACACTGCTCTAGATCACAATTCACTTCAGTAGCTGGATTACTTCATACACTATCCTGAAACCTGGAATCACTCGTACATAGAGCAAGGCCATTGATCTCTGGCATGGCTAACAATATACAGATGCACAGGTACCCATCTTTGGTGCACTTCAACCGGCACATTCAATGGCCGTGTTCCTTAATTGCAAATGGCCATTCAGGTCAGAATTATAACCAGAGAGAAAGTCTCTTGACTAGGAACAACTTGGGTGGGATAGGCTGAAGGTACCTTAGGATTTACTTTGGAAACCATATGGAAAGGGGCTAAGATTGTCTTCTATATTGCTTAATTGGGACAGCCACTAACCCAGTCAAAACTTTTTGTAAAGGCAGGTAACATATACCTAATCTACACTTTATACCAGTGTTTCTCAACCTTGGCAACTTGAAGACGTGTGGACTTCAACTCCCAGAATTCCCCAGCCAGCTGGGCAATTTTACGAGGTGTGGATTTCAACTCCCAGAATTCCCCAGGGAGGGTTGAAGTCCATACATCTTATTGTTGCCCAGCTGGCTGGGGAATTCTGGGAGTTGAAGTCCACACGTCTTCAAGTTGCCAAGGTTGAGAAACACTGCCTTATGCACTAAGATCTGGGGTCTGTAACTGTTCTGCCTCTCCCTGTTTTATTTTCCTAGTAACATTATCAAATTCTGTTTAGCTTTTTATATCCAATTGTGCGTGGTGCACAGTTCTGGTTATTCAAGGCAACAGTTTAAATATAAATAGTGGTAAAGCAAGTTAAACGAGGGCCATTAGTCCTCAGCTAGAGGTTTTTACTAGAATTTCCCCAGTTTACATTCGCCACGCTTTCTTAACTGCATTCTCAAAATGCTCTTCAGAGGCACCATTGGTTTTAAAAGTGCATAATCAAGGGCAGAATGTATCCTTTTGGACTGATGTTATTATTCAGATTTAATACTATCAAGCAGAGCTTCAGAAGAATATCTGCTCTATTACTGCCAATATCATATTGATTTTCCACTCTGGTCATCTTCAGATCTTAACTGTATCCTTGGATACATACTTAGATGCTCTGCAGTGTCAGAAGATCTGCTCTAAGTTTAAAAGCACTTGGGCTGAGCACAATTTAGTAGCAGAATTATTGGGAGGGGATGGAAATCCCCTTTTCTTATGTATTTTTTCCCGATCTTTTCATACAGACTTCATCATGAAATCAACAGTTATGTGGATTTAAGTTACATTTTGTGGTAAGACCCGTCCTTAGCATATTTGGTCTTACATATCCAGCTTTCCTTCCCTTTTCCCTTGAAGAAAATTCAGTTTTTACCCTAACAAAATATGTCATTTTAATGGAAAGAAAAATACAGGATAGGCACCATTCTTTACTTTGCAGCTAGATTATGAGATGCATTCAGAAATTGGAAGCATTTGCCAAATTCAAATCAACCAAGTATCAGAAATCAAGATTTGACAAGGAATTCCGGATTCATTGTTAGCCTGACATCCCAACCCAAAACCAAGCATGGATATATTGTATGTTTAAAATCAGCAGGACATTGTAACAGTAAAAGCTCTTTACTGTCTTCTCCAAAGTGAGACCTGTGCAAGCAGGGTGATGAAGGGAGACAAAGCCTGTTCTTGAAAGAGTTCTTGAAAGAGTGCTATTTTAAACTTTCTTTTGTTATATGATCAATAATAAAATACTATATTACTGAAATATTAGTCAAGCAAAACCTTAAAGAAGAATCTGGAAGAAGTTTCTCTGCTCTTTTAAAAATCAAAACTACCACTGAGGTATCGTGTTGTATTAGATATAATTCTTAATCCCTTGTATCCCATGAGTGGGACATTGTTTATATGCATTTCATTACTCTGGAAAAAGTAGGCTTTTCACATGGACAAGGCTGTGATTAAATGAAGGAGTCAAAATAGTCTGTGCAGATCTACTGAAACCAAATGCTGATCTAAACCAACTAGATGTTTACTCTATAAACGTTCTCTTAAATACTGGGTTTTAAATAGTCTTTCTTTAGACAATATACTTTATTTTATGTTGCATTACCAGTGTAAAAAAGCCACTCATATCTTTACATACATACATACATACATACATACGCAGTACAAAAGAACATTGTCTTTCTTATACATTGATTTATAAATATTTGTGAATTGTCTTCCTCCTTCCACTACATCAGCATTCAATCAGGGAAAGATGGAGCAGATTAGGACTTAGAAATTGTTTCTTGAAACTAAAGAATGCAAAGAACCTATGGAAGGAGCAAGCATAAAGCTCTTGAGAAATGGAACCTACCATTCACTTCTACAGGAGTGGAGATTTCCTTTTAAGAGTTCAGAACATGGTGAGAAATAGAGTTCATTGAGTGATGAAAGAGTGAAGAACTCTATACTGTTGCCAGTTGCACAGAGGTGAAAATCCACCGATTAGATATGATAGCCTCCTAAGCCAGAAAATGCTGGAGCAGAAATACCAAGCAAAAAAAGGCAACATTCCCAGAACCTGTGTCTTTGTATTCCCACAAAACCCACAAAGTTGACCACAAAACCAAGAAGAAGGAATGATTATTTTGAGAAGGTGCCTGGCTGCCTTGGTGGGACAGAGAAGAGTAGAATCAGAGTCCAAGAGCAATGCTTGAAGCAAGTCTGCTGGCGGAACTGGGGGCTGATATGGAGCCAGACCCAACAGGTGAGCTGTTTTTTGCTATTCTGAACACTGTCTTGAGTGTTATCAGTTTGGACACTAAATACTAGGATGTGCAAAATTTGATGATTCAGGAATGGGAACATTCTGGAGAAGTCTGGAACATATAATATAATATAATATAATATAATATAATATAATATAATATAATATAATATAATATAATATAATATAATATAATATAATATAATATAATATAATATAATATATGATACATTGTATTTCTCCACTAGACCATGCCAAACAGATCGTGCTGCTCTGGGGATAACTCAGAAATATATCTTGATGGTCAGCCAAGGACACTGAATGCTTCTGATCAAAAGGTCAAACAGGATCTTCAGGGCAAGAAAGTTGCAGGCCAAATTACAGTATAGGTATGCTGATAATCTCACAATTATCCAATTAACTGAGGCAAAGCCTATCTTTAGGGCCCCTGCCATTTGTTCAGCCTTTGAATGTCTTCTATTTAATGTAGACCATTTCAGGACTCATTCTTCATTTAATCTGCTCATCTAAGAGAAAAACTATGCATACTGTCTATCGATTCATTCTACATGAATCTGTTGAGTAGATTAAACTATAGATAAACAGAATTCAGTTCTCCACTGCTCAGCTGCAAGGGGACCGAAAGGATGTTTATTTTTATTTTATCATCATCATCATCATTATCATCATCATCATCATCATCATCATCATCATCATCATCATCATCTATTATTAAATTTATATGCCGCCCATCTCCCCCAGAGGGTGACTATATGTTGGAAAATGGGCAGACTTTCCAGTAGTTCCTCAGGTTACAAATGGACAGTTCACTAGTTATCAATTCATGTTGTTAAGAGCTGAGTGGACTTACCGCCTGTGATAGCTCCCGTCCCCACCAAGCTAAATAGTATAATAGCCATCTGGATCACTTGCCATAAAACAACTTCTGTCTAGTAACATATCTGATACATTATGCATATTCCCTGGCAGGTATAAAGCCCCTCCATGTATATTTAATATGCTTCCAGCATAGTTTTTAAGCTACTGTAGTGTTTGCTCCAGCAGTTGTAAATATCTGAAATTTTATTAAATCTAAGGTATATGGCTATTTCTGAAATGACAACACTCACCAGCCAAAGCCAATGTGAGGGGGGTCAGTCTACAGTATATCATCCTTTCCCAACAGTTCAGTATTAAATGTCCACCATTCCAGCAGATTTGGGTAGCTGTTCCTGTCTACTTCAAGAAACATCTGTTCATTAGCTGTATAATACTACATATTCAGTTATTTCTGAAATCCCATAAAAAAAGAAATGTAAGTTTTTTAAACAACATGAGGAGGGTGAAGGATATAGTCTTCTACCCAATTACCAAAAACATTCTGAACTCAATGGCCTTACTTTTGAATAGAAATTACAGAATTGCACAGCATGTGTCCTAGTGATAACCGATAGTTATTTTGAGGGGGGGGGACGAACCCAATATTAATCTTATCAACGTATGAAATATGTGTACTCTCTTCAGTTCCATCTCTCCATAAACCTCATTCAGCCTAATTCATTATTTATGCTGTTACCCTTTTAAAAATAGAGTCATTTTGAAGGCACAGCAAAGATTAAAAATATTGCTTAGTTTTCTAATACTGTCTTCCAGAATAGGAGTTCTCTTTGGTTCTTCCCTTCGACAAATCTGCCAGATCTGTAAGCAGTGACTGTGCACAAGACTGTAAATCTTTGCAGTTTTGAAAACAGAGAGAACAAGTGGATCAAAAGTTTAGCCTGGAGGCTACTGTCATTTTTCTCAAGGAAATAATAACTTCATACCCTTTGCTGAGTTCTATAGGATAGGTGATATGGCAAAAGAACAACCTGAACACCATGGCAAGAACAAAATATTCATCTGTGTAACAAAGCAGCTTAAATGGAGGGTATACAGTCAGCCCTAGGAAGACACAAAAGGGGGAGGGCAGAAAGTACCCATCCCGTATGATAATTCACATTAGTCACTTCTTGACACCTACTGTTAATACAAAATTGTGGTAGAACAGCAACCCAGTGATGGTGTCTTTCCACTTTTTAAATAGGTTTGTGCAAGTGAGCAAATCTCTGGAAAAGGCTCTAATGCTGAAAAAGGTGGAAGGAAAGAGAAGAAGAGGATGACCAGCAGAAGGTAGATGGACTGACTCAGTGACACTGGTGATGAGGGCACTGTTGGAAGACCTGAAAGACCAGATTGGGGATAGAATGTCATGGAGAAAACCTATCTATGAGGTTGCAAGGAGTCATGATGACTTGATGGCACATAATCAAAAGTGGGCAAGGGGGTGGTCAGGTAGTAACTGACTAAATGCAGATGTGTTTAGGTGAAATGGTTTTATGTATGGATATTCAGATGTAATACGATCTGTTCTTGTTTCTTGCTGTTTTTATTACTTCTATGGTTGTCCTTAAACCTAATGAAGTACTTCAATATTTCACTGATTGAAGTAACTCTAGGCAACTTATCTGAAACCTCTAGTTAGTAGGTAGGTAGGTAGGTAGGTAGGTAGGTAGGTAGGTAGGTAGATAATTTTCTTAAGATATTTCACTCTAGATTCAGTTTTGAGGTCAATACTGAACTGGCTTGATCTTCCCAATGAATGATTTGTATGAGAAAGGAGGCAGGGAGGATGCAAGCTTGTTTCTCCTGGATCATTTTTGGGAGTACTGATCATTGAATTCTCCTGAAGTAGTTTGTTAAGTAGAACTTGGAAGAATAACGATACCATTGTTCTATTCCTTTCTGCAGGATCATATCTCAAGAATAACACAGGGACGCATCTATTTTGTCCATGTGTGTTTAAACTGCTGGGAGGCATATGGTTTTGGCTTGTTCCCACAGGGCAAAGTGCCATGATGATGTGGATGCCACTCTGGGCTAACTTGCCATTCCATATGGATTGGGTGAGACAGGGCGGGGATAGGGGCAGTACAGAGAGGCAGTAATGGATTGAATTAGAGGCAACAAAGTCAGGGTGAATTCTGGTAAGCCTGAGGTTGTATTGATGGGGGGTTGTTCTTATCATTATGTGATGGTTATAGAGGCATAGAAGAGGGAGAGAAGGACTGAAAGGACCAGTGAGTAATTTATATATAC
Organism: Python bivittatus; assembly: GCF_059951505.1. Classification (NCBI taxonomy): domain Eukaryota; kingdom Metazoa; phylum Chordata; class Lepidosauria; order Squamata; family Pythonidae; genus Python; species Python bivittatus. The sequence goes on from NW_028277088.1 coordinate 7,763,015, forward strand.
ATCTGAACCTGCTTTTAGCAGGAATGGAATATCAGGTCAAAAAGCTATCAGAACAGAACTGAAGATATGGAGAGTCCACATGTGAGAGTCTTCAATGAAAAGATGACCATAAGCAATCCAACTTTGATAGATACCAAATGGGCACCAATGGCAGCTAGAGCACTGATCTCAAAGTGGGATCTGTGGACCTTTGGTGATCCATGGAGGTCCATCACGTGCAATCTACTGCAGCCTCTTCAGGTTCATGGGCCAGAGCCTGCTCGTTGCTTCAATACCACCTCCCTACCTGTCCCAACAGTCAGTTGATGAGAACGCACTCACCTTCTCAGCCTCCTCATAGGTACCAATGGCCAGCTAGCATGAGCCTGCTTGCTGCTGTAGTGTGATGTGATGGAATTATGAAGGCCAGGCTCAGGGAGATAAACATTTTCTTAGCTCCCCAGAAGAGCGTGGGAGGAACAAGAGGATGAGACTGGCACCTCCCTGAGGAATTCACACTGTTGTGGCTGGCTGACTTTGGGATCTGGGGTTTCAGTCTGGGAAGATTCTTGCTAGAGGTTGTAGCTAATAAACATACCTGGACTGAATTTACATTGTCTCTTGGAGTTCCTTGGGCTAGGCCTGACATATAGGAGAAAAATGGCAAATTGCCTGTCCTAAAATCCCCTTTCCCAGGCAACATAAAACTGCCAGTTCAGCCATAAAATATTGAGACACAAGAATGTTGATTAACCTGTATAAGGATACTGGGAGTCAATAACAGCTCTAGGAAGCAGGGGCCAAAGAAGGTAACACTTAAGGAAAAATAACACATCAACAGTAATCCAAGGAACATAGCCTTTGTTTTCTCAATAAACCATTATCTTTGTAGTACCATAGAACCACCCTAATTATTTCATTTTATTTCAACTCCCTAATTGTATGAACAAATCAGGTATGTGCTGCTGTATCCAATATATATTCCAATTAACATTAAGCTATGTACAAATATTGCATCCCCGTTGCTTTTCAGGTATTTGTTCTGACATCTTGGTACCACAATGTGACAACTTGTGCTTCAGCAGATGGATGTTGCTGGTCTGCATTCTAAAAGGACCCAAAGGGAAAATATTTCTTCGACCTCACCTCAGTCCTCACCTCCCTACATGTCCACACACTCAGCTGGTTTATGAGAATGGATCAGTGGCTGAAAACCCATTCATGATATTACAAGTAACAACCTAATACTAGCATTCAGAAAACTGACAACATGAACAGGTCTCAAGTGCAATTATCAGTTATGGAACTACTGAGTTTTTACATGCTAAGTTTTAAAAGTCCCTTAAAAATCAAGGGTATGGGAAAGCAAATGCAACATAATCCTTATATTCTCAAATGTAGGGAGTGGGGTGTTAATTTAAATGCAGGATAGTCCCTGCATTTTCTGAAATGTTTATTTTTCAAACTGCAAAATTTTGGAAAAAGTTGGAAAACATTACCTTAAATGTCTAAAGGAAGCTTGCCTGTGTTCCTGGCATTAATCACAGTAAGTTTGTGTCTGCGTGTGTTTTAACCTGAAAGGAAGGTATCTTAGAGACTTTCCTTTTATGGCATGTGGATTGCAAAATATAATCCCAGTGAAGGTTATATCCAGTAGAGGTGTAGATTCCCTCTACAAATGGGGAAAAAAACAGATTAATGGTGCAAAGCCTGGTTTTTTTTTTTCTTCTTCCTAGATTTTTTCCCACATGCACAGGACCTGCTTTGTTTTCAGGATCAATCGAATGTTGATCCATTGATTGCAACAGGAATTAACTGACCGGCTTGTCCCCTGAGCCTGATGTCAGGAGCTGAGAGAGAGTGACTGGCCCAAAATTGCCCACCTGGCCTTTGTGCTTAAGGTGGGACTAGAACTCACAGTCTCCTGGTTTCTAGCCTGGAGCCTTAACCACTAGACCAAAGCTGATGCTCCTTATGACATTGTGATGGAATGGAATTATGAAGGCCAGGCTCAGGGAGATAAGCATTTTCTTAGCTCGCCGCAGGAGCGTGGGAACTACAAGAGGATGAGGCTGGCACCTCCCTGAGGAATTCACACTGTTGTGGCTGGCTGACTTGGGACCTGGGGTTTCCATCTGGGAAGATTCTTGCTAGAGGTTGTAGCTAATAAACATAGCTGGATTGAATTGGCATTGTCTCTTGGAGTTCCTTGGGCTAGGCCTGACAGATATACTTTAAAAACACATCTGGCACATCTGGAGCCTTGTGAATGGACTTATGTTGTTAGTACTACAATCAATCTGAAGGACTACTGGACATCATGGATAGTAAACTAAGTGCAATGGAGAACATAATGAATTAAGGAGAATAACTGTTGACTTGATCTCAAGGAAGAAAAACAGTAGCCCATCAGGAATTTGAATGATGGTGCACAAGTCTAGTACAGAGAGCATACAGAAGATACATTTGGTAGGGCTCTGCATTATAGTCCTTGAGTGGCTACCAGGAGCCAATTGTGGAGATATGGGTATACTTGAAGTAAATGGGTATACAGAGATGTAAATGGGCGACCATGTCTATCATACATTTTGTGAAAGCCAAGGTTAAAAGGGGGCACCCAAAACCAGCGACTGAGCAATGACTACAAATGTTAGTGGTGATGTTGAAACCAGACTGGGATATGAAAATTCAAATCCTTGTGGATGATTGCTGCAAACCAGTTTCCCCTCAGACTATATGGTCTGAAGGGTGACCATGTAAAACTTTATTACCTGGACAAAGTGATAGAATTCACTACTTCTGCCATTCTTTTGTCAAGCAGATTATACACTTTGGCTTCCAATGGTGGAATGCAGTAGGAATGACAATAAATTTTGAGAAGTGGCTTGCCTGATACAACAGTTGGAGATAAAATAGGAAAGAACAATAATTGAATACAAATGATAGTCCATGAACTCCAGTCTCCTGCTTTTCCTAGTGCTGAATCCAGCCAAGATCGGTTAGGCAGCCTGCACGGTTAATTAGTTGGGAAATATATGGTGAAACTGAAATTGGAATTTTTCATCCTTAATCTTACATAAATTGGAAGTTGGAGTCATAATAGCCAGTTTCTGCCATTCTTTGATTATTTGAATGAAATTGGTAGCAATGGATAACGATGGGTATCAAGGTATTTGCATAGACTGAACCAAATTCATATCATATACAACTGCATTTTTGAGATCTCAAAATCTGGTGCGGAAACCATAAGGAGAAGTTGCTCCACATATAAGTTTTCCCCAAACATGGAAAAGCTCTCTCAGTTGCCTAGGACCTCTAAGGAAATGGACAGTTAATGGATGATAGATAACGGATAAGTATTATCTAAGATGATAGTCCTCAGTGTCTGACAAAGAAAATAAGCGTGTTCCAAAAAGGTTGTGACCCATCCCGATTAAATGGAAGTGAAACAGTGGTTGGTATTGAAGATAGCTGAATTAGAAATATAGTCTAACCCAAGGCTGGTTGAGTAGAAGCCAACATAGTGGCTGGTGCTAAAGAGATAAAATCCACAGCTGGAACTGGACTGGCAACCTGTGAAGGGACAACTGGGTTACTCCTTCCCATGAAGAAATAGCATCCTATGCCAGCTTCAGTGGACCTTGAGATCTCAAGATGAGTGCAATCTAGTGAAATTGACAGCGTTGAATGGGTGGGGAATAGAAGTCCCTTGAAAAGTAATAATGGACCTGAAAATGCCATAGATGGGGAGAATTCCAGTCCAAGGAACTCGAATTCTGTACCTGAGTGGTCCACTAGAATAGTAGAACAAGTCTTCTTCCCAACACGAGAAAAACTATATCATGGAAACAGTTCCCAGTACAAAGCAGCACAGTAACAAGGATAAGATAGAATGATTATGGGAGAGCTTGGAGATTATCCAGATGATGGGCTGTCCTCTTACTGTTGTCCACCCCAGAGTGAACTGCTTAGGACTGACGCTCCCCAGGCAGAGAATCAGATTTATAATTCCCTAATTCCCCCCACTCACCCACCTTGTGAACAGAGCCACACAACATCAGCGTGGAACAATAGCAAAGGTGGAAGAGGAGCAAGTGACAACTGGGTCTGTGTTTCAAATCACTAAGGTAGAAATTACGGCTAGTTGGTGATCACTGGGCTGGAGAAGATCCCCCCTCACCTTTTTTTGTTTTGCCCCCATACATTTCAAGAGCTGAATACTTTGACTTAAGTATCTTCAGGCCTGGTGACCTATGTAATAAATGCCTTGGGATTTAAAGGATTCTGTAGAAAACAGTTGTTGGAACTCTGGCTGGTGGACTCAATGCCTGAGAATTACTTTATCAGAATTCTTAGCCCTACATTTTTCCAGACTGTTCATGTCTACCATGGCAACAATTTGTGAATGCACGAGCCCACAATGGCAGGCACTCTGTGGGATCTATATGTCAAATTCCAGAAGTGCCCACCAGTCTCAAAAGGTTGTTTGTTCCTTTACAATACACTCAAGAGGCCCCATAAACACTGGCTCCTTGGTCTGTCCATCCACCTTATCCATTGTCTTATCCAGCCCTTGTCCATTACTTCCTCTTATTTCCCTCCACCTTGCTAGCCATTCATTTCTTCTAGCCCAACATTTGCTCACATCCCATGCCCAAGTATGTTTCTGTGTGCTGATTATGGCCTCAAAGGAATAGCCAGTCTTTCATCCAGGACCTATTGATTGATTCTTCCTGCAGTGTGTGGTTCTTTTAGTAACCGTTTTGAAATCCATAATTCAAAGGCATCTCTCCACCTTCTCCGTTCTTTTTCTGTGTTCAGCTTTCACAGATGTATGTTACCACTGCTTTAACTGTTCTGATCTTTGAGGATACACTAATAAGTATCCTTAAAATTATGGTCTGGATTGTTGTCAATAGCACCACGAAAGCACAACATTTTAATTTATTCTCATATAAATGTACAAGTACTTGCAAAAGAAGATTCCCACCAGCTTTAATGGAAATTGCAGGAACAAATCCTTCTGTTTTGTGCTGGTAATCATCTCCTTTCTTTTGGCTATCTAGCTCTGCATCTGTTAATTAAGAAATCTATCTTTACAAATTAATGTTTGTAGCTCTAAATATTTTCCATAATAACCGTTACTCTACACATTGTACTTAGTCACAAGAAGCCAGTTATGAACACTTTATATGCAATAATTCACTAAACCCAGCCCAAGGATTCCCCACCAGCTCTTTAATGTAATTCGGAATAACACTTTCCCGGCTAAAAAGTCACAGTTTTAATAAACACACAGTATCGATGAGTTAGTACAGATCTTCAGTTAGGACTTTATGACAGATTTGCCACATTTCTTTAGAAGTAGCAGAAATTCCAGGGAATGCAACTGATACCTTTATGAAAAGTATCTTATAGGTATTCTCACCTATATGGTTTTATGTGCAGCCTCAGCCTTAGAAACTGGGGAGTGAACTGTACAGAAAGGATGAAGAAGCTCCTTTTGTGAAAGACGCTAATAATGCCGTTCTCTTTAGTCTACTGATTTTTTTAAAAAGAAAGTGAAAATGATTGGATCTTTTATTTTCTTTAAAAAGTGCAATTTTAGCTTGTTTATATCCCCCAGCACTGTAAGAAGAAAACTGTAAGAAGAAAAAAAGAAAAACTAAAGAAGATAACTTCCATTTTAATGCAAAGGTTACATAAGTATATATTGGTTCTGACAATAAATGTTCAGCATTGAGCGTTAAGAGACAGTTGCTTTGTACCAGAGAGATTTGCCCTGCAGAATTTTGTGAATATATTTATCTTATATTTACATATTCTTGGCAGCAGTGACTAACTGGCATGATCGCGCAGCTGGCACATTTCTGCAAGTTAGGCAAAGTGTTCGGTACAAAGTCAAGAGCACTGGGGGGAAAAAACACCATCTACTGAAAGGTATTTTCAAATTTTCTGTCCTTTCAATGTGAAGACTATATTAAACTTGGATGGATGGGATGGATGGATGGATGGATGGATGGATGGATGGAAGGAAGGAAGGAAGGAAGGAAGGAAGGAAGGAAGGAAGGAAGGAAGGAAGGAAGGAAGGAAGGCAGGCAGGCAGGCAGGCAGGCAGGCAGGCAGGCAGGCAGGCAGGCAGGAAGGAAGGAAGGAAGGAAGGAAGGAAGGAAGGAAGGAAGGAAGGAAGGATCTTAAAGCCTTCGAAATTTGCCACTGAATTTTCTGCTATAAAGTATGCTTTTATGACACTCTAAAGGCAATAAAACTATGCTTCTTTTTTAGCAAAATAAACAGGTGACAGTATATGCCAGAAACTAGCATCTGCTTAACATGTAAATCCTCTTGTTTGTCAGTTATGTTTTAAGTTAGCAAGAACATCAGCAAAGGAATGGAGCCATTGGCTAGAACAGTGTTTCTCAATCTCAGCAACTTTAAAATGCGTGGATTTCAACTTCCAGAATTCCCCAGCCAGCCAGCAAGTTGGTGAGGTTAAGAGACACTGGGCTAGAAGATCAGGAGCTACAGTGGGTGCCTTCCTGAAATAGTATCAGTAAAATACCAGAGGAGTTCCCTTCTGCCTGGACATAAATATCTATTTAAAATGCATCTTTTCATTCTGGCATTCTCAAACTGTCCTCCTCCTTCGATATGTTTATTCTGCTCTTCTCTGCTCTATCTATAGATTTTACACCTGCGAAGAAAATCTCTGTGTGTGTGTTCAAACACCGTGTTTGGAGTTAGAATTTTATAGAGTATATAAAAAGGAATAACTAGGTCAGCCCATGAAAATTTTAGAAATCCAAAAGGTTGCAGAAGAATTACAACGTTGAGTTCTCCATAATTCCATTCCGTTCTTTCCTTTCTTATTTTCTGCATCTGAGGCAGGATAATGATATTAGGACATCAGACAAGTGTACGAGAATGGTTTAGTTTTGTTTTAAAATGTATTCTCAGGAATGTACAAATGAAATTGTGCTGCTAATATCGTGCAGTTGGCTGCTGAATTTCAGCAGTGTGGTCGCAAGGGCAGGAGGGCGCTGGCAACTGCAGAAAGGACTTGCATAGGAGGTGCCACCCATTCCTGCTCTGGGTTGAAGCTCTCAAACCAGCATCTCAGAAGAACAGTAAGCAGGCCTTGGGGAGATAACAGTCCTGCATGAAAAAGGACTTCTAGTTCCAAATTCACCGTAATAAAATGTCAATCAGAAGAGTCTGCCTACAACTGGTACAACAGATGTCAGAGTAACTCGACGTAGTGGGGTGCGTTGTAAGAACTGAGGGAAGTTGCCCACTCTTGCTAATATAGGTAGACCTCGCTTAACAATGGCCCCATTTAGTGACTGTTCAAAGTTACGACAGTGCTGAAAAAGTAACTTAACTTTATAACCAGTCCTCACACAACCATCGCAGTGTCCCCACGGTCACATGATTGAGATTTGGGCGCTTTGCAACCAGTGGGTGTTTACAACCATCATGGTGGCCCACGGTCACATGATCACCATTCATATGCTTTGCAACTGGCACACATTTATGACTGTTGCAGCATCCTGTGGTCACATGATTGCCATTTGTACACTTCACAACTGGCTTCCGACGAGCAGAGTCAATGGAGAATCCAGCGGTAAAATTGCAAATCACACTCATGTGATGTCTTGCTTAATGACTGTGGATGACTTGCTTAACGACTGCAGTAGAAGTGAGGTTTTAAGTCCATCGTGGTCATGTGATGTTTCGCTTAACAACCACATCACTTAGCGACTGAGTTGCTGGTCCCAATTGTGGTCGCTAAGCAAGGACTACTTCTAATAGGGAGGGGTGGATTCATGCTAGGGACTGCTTCATATGTATGATCTTCCTAACACAGATAGAATTAGACAGAAAACAGTATATTCATCACCACCTGCAAGTGTTTAAGCATGCAAGTGTTCAAGTATGAGATCGAAAACTGAGAGACGCTAATTGCAAGTCAGTGTGAGGAAAAAAGGTGTAAAGCATTATCTAATTCATAGAAAAGGAAATTATTATTTTGAACTCAGGAACACAACAGGTCCTGACTTGTGCATATTATAACTGCCAAGCAAAACTGAGAGTCGTTTATGCTTCCTTTGGGGGGATTCTCAGTAATGTGGGATCCCTTTGTCTCTACTATATACTGTACAATCGCAGACTGCCCCATAGTATATAAAATCGATGGCCATTTAAGGCAGATATCTTAGCTCTGCTTAAAGGAGAGTCAAAAAAATTAAGATTCCCATTTCCTGGGATACCCTGGATTGATTCAGTGCTGCAGAAGTATTTAGCCACTATACTTATGTATTTATGTACTTTATTAATAGTTTATGTGCAGTTGCTATTATCCACCTCCACGAAGTTTAGCTTCTTTTTAAATATTTATCATTCTGTTATATATCTCACCTGAGGCATTATGAACCTCACCTCTGTCAGTCTCGGTTGAAATGTAACTTAATGATTCACTGTCTTGCTCTGAGTAACATCTCAGTTCAGGGAATATGCCTTTACTGATTGTTTAACCTCTTGGGGATAGCAGAGATCTTAAGTTCTGCATCTGGCCACCACATTTTAACAAGTCTTTGACCCCACTAGCTGTCTCTCTTACTGCAGATATATATGGTTATTGAGAAGCAGCTTTGTGCACCCAACAGGATGGTGTGTATTGGAACTTGACATAAAATACATGGAATTATATTATCATGAATTTACTAGTCAGTTACACCAATGGCTAGGAAATCTGTATCCTTGCCACCTATCACATAATGTCAAATTGGGCGGACAAACTGTTGGAAATAAAGTCATGGAACTTTGTTTTTTGTACATGGTAACTGTAGCGGGATTATTGTATGTGCAAAAAAGGAAAGATTTGGCACTACCCACAATGGAGGAATGGTTGGTGAAGATGATGGAACTTGCTGAGATGGCCAAATTGACTTATTTGACAATATCTACGTTTATTACTGACTGAAACCCCTTATGGGCTTCTTGCATAAAACAGGAAAAAAAAGAACTTGCAATTTATGGTTTTGATGATTAGACAGGACAGATTGTAGAAAGAAGAGAATTAAGGGGTAACCATACAGTAAGAAGTAAATTTATAATTGTACTTATAGCTGCTTTAAAGAAGATCGGAAGCTACTTCTTTGTATCTCTTCTTTTTCTTTTCTATATTTCTTTTACTTGTTTTTTCCTTTCTTGTGATTTTAGTTTTCTCTTTGATTTTTCTTTTTCTTACTTCATATTACTTAGTATTAGTTTTTATCTTCCTTCTTAAAAACCTTTAATAAAAATTATATATGAAAAAACATGTCAAACTGAGCACTTTGTGCAGTCCTAAAATATTAGCAATTCTATTAAAATTCTATTAAACTTCGAGCTTTCAGTAAGATTTCCCCTTAAATTGCCTTATTTAATGATAATTTATAGCAAATATAATACTTATGTTGCTCTTCCGACTTCAGAATTCTAGAGTCATTGCATGAAGAGAAATTACTAGATACTATAACTAACTACCCATTTCACCAAGATCTATTTAGGGCTCCCAACTATTTAGACCCCACAATTATTTTCTCATCGTGGGTATTCTTTCCCCATTTTTAACAATAATACACCATTTTAATTTGTGCTCTTTCTACTCTTTTGGTTGAAACAATGAACTAATCAGAATCGCTGGTCCCAGTTGTGGTCGTTAAGTGAGGACTACCTGTATTTACTTTTTACTCATTTTTATACTCTCTGTCTCTCCCTGCTTCTCCATTCTTTTTAATTTAATTGTAGGGAATAGCACAGTGCTTCCCAAACCTGGATAAATTACCCAAAATTGGGTAAAAGTGGTTTTTCTTTGGGTAATGACACACGAACCCATTACCCAGTCACAACAGGGACATTTAAATTGACTTAAAGATTACCATGTGTACTAAAATATATTCAAAAGTTTCCAAAGTATTTCTACTAAGATGAAAATTGATGAAATTACCAATGGTAATTTGTTGAAATGACATAAAGATCATTCAATGGTATTGTTTTGATAATACAGGTAGTCCTCGAATTACAACCATTCGTTCAGTGACCGTTTGAAGTTAGGGTTTTGGGTGATGAAGGAAAATGTTTGGGAAGCAATACTAATAAAAAGGCACGGTGGTTTTATTTTTCATAGGCCAAGTTATTGTACACATTTGCACACTTTTTTCTTTTGCAGTTAAGGACATTTCCAAACGTAGTTTATTTTGTAATAAAAGTCCTATGGCCATCATAATGTTTGTCCTTTCTCAAATAGTGGCCACATGGAAAACTATTTGGTGCCACATAACAAGAGTTTTAAATATTTAAATGGTAAGGCACCAAGCTACTTCAACCAGCAAAGTATTTTTGATAAGCGAGGCCTGAAGCCAGATTAAATATTTCTATTCACTTTGAAACTGCAATTTGTCTATTCATGTCCTTCTAATACTGTGCTTTTCAACCTTGGCAACTTGAAGATGTCTGGACTTCGATTCCCAGAATTCCTCAGCCAGCCATGCTGGCTGGGGAATTCTGGGAACTGAAGTCCAGACATCTTCAAGTTGCCAAGGTTGAGAAATACGGTTCTGATACATGTTCCTCAAAGAAATATATGTTAGGGAACGTTTATAAAAAGATAAAATTTTAAGAAAATGTCACAAAATATTAATTGAGGAATTGGCCTTAAGTGTTTATTACTGGCCCTTGGAAACATCACAGCAGAATTAGATAGGAGGACCTGGTGACTTCAGAGCCCAACCCAGCACAAATGGGATGTTTCGTTTGAAACCCAAACTCTGGTTATAGAAATTCTTTCATTACAGCAAACCTTTTCCAAGCACGGTCCTGATGCAATAGGTGCGATTCTAATTCCATGGAAACAGATCTTTTACTTATCTAAATTCATGACCTCCACAGTTTGATACCTCCCCAGGCCACCTGCATAAACGAGACATGGTAGCAATAGCTGTAAGTTTTCTGTTAAATTTTAAAGGGAAGCTGTGCTGAGGAGCTGACTTTCACCGGAAAGGCTAAGGAATCATTTAAAGTATGTGAGAACATCTTTAAAAACGAAGATAAATAAATGAACAACGACGACGACAAGAAGCCCGCCTATTTCAGCAGCGCCGCCTTCTGCAAGAAAATGAACTCCGTCAGGCACTACGAACCTGTACTTTATGGAACTTGATGAGAAAAAGCATTTATGAGCAAAACTACAGTATTTTACAATCAGTTATAGTTGTGCCTGCAAGATACATCCTGTAAGCATTTGTATAACCTAATGAGGGTAAGAAGATAAGAGTCCTGCTCCTTTTTTTTGTTCTCTGCTCACTTTTGCAAAAACATTTCTTAGGAGCAGTTGCAACAGAGGACGTTTTTGGAGAAACTGGATCATAAATGGCCCGCTTACTTTATGTTCGGTTGCCTTTAACTAGCGTAATGACTGCCAGATTCTTTCCACCTCACGCTGAAGAAAATTATATTGTTGCCTTTGCAGACTCTACTGTTGACATACTTACAGGAACCACAATGGCTACATTTTCAGGTCAAACTGTCTTCAAAATGAGACGACCCATTTTTTGTTATCCAGAGATATTTAAAGATTCCAAAGACTGAATTTTGCAGACACCTTTACTATCTTTTCTTTTTCAGCGTAAGTAGATTTTATGTATTTATTTTTTGGGTTGACTCCTGGTGACTGCCTGGACAAGCCTCTGCAGCTTTCTTGGCAAGGTTTTTCAGAAGGGGTTTGCCATTGCCTGCTTCCTAGGGCTGAGAGAGAGGGACTGGCCCAACGTCACCCAGCTGGCTTTGTGCCTAAGGCAGGACTAGAACTCACAGACACTTTCTAGCCTGATACCTTAACCCAGTGTTTTGCAACTTTGGCAACTTTAAGATGATTGGACTTCAACTCCCAGAATTCCCCAGCCTGCCAGCTCTCATAAGTGGCTAGGAATAGCTTTCTCTCTCTGTTAACTAGGAAATGTTCAGCTTACCTTGGGACTTATTTACACAATTTCTGTTGTCTCCTGGATGCCAACGTACTCAGCCACGTGCCCCTTGGCATCCACCGGGCTCCACCCCTCCATCTGAATTTGTTTGCAAAGATGGTTTTAATTTCAAGAAAATGAAATGGGAAGTTAGCATGCTGCAAACCCAAGCGCCTATCTCAGAGGCATTCCGAGGCCCTAAACGTGAGAAAGGGTTACACCCGTGGCTTCTTTTGAAAGCGGGGCGGGGGGGCAGAAAGCACTCTGAGAGAGCAGGGGCTGCTGGAGCGGACCCCACCACTTCGCCTTCAAGCACCTGGGCATTTTATGGCCCCCGAAGTGGACTCGGAAGAAACGCTCGGCCATTCCAAATGGAGCCCTGGCCCGCAAACGTGGGGACGCCTCTCTACGTGTTCAAGCAGGGCAAATGAAAGGTCGAGGGCTGCGAAGGGGGCTGGGGCTGCACTGTGCCCCAAAACGGGGGGAGGGAGAGGAGGGCGGTAAAGGGCTCCTGCCCCCTGGCCACGCGTCCGCGTCCCCGCGGCACATCTCCGCCCGAGCTCCGACGCTGCACCTGCCCGGCTCCCGCTTGAGCGGCCCACTGCGCATGCTCCCGCCTCCATCCTTCAATGCACGAGGCCGAGTAGGCGACGGGCGAGGCGGCGGCTGGGCGTGCGAGCGCGCACGACGACGCGGGTGTCCGGACGCTGAGCGGAAAAAACCGATGCGATGGATGTTGGTCCTCGCCGGGGGAAGCGGAGCAGCTGCGTCCTTCTCCCGCCTGCAAGACCCCTGCAGCCCGGGTCATGGGGAGTCTCCTCTCCCGTCCCCGGCGTCTTGCGCGGCGTCTCTCAGCCCTGGCCACGTTAAGATGGGTGGACTTCAACTCCCAGAATTCCCCAGCCAGCATGTTCTAGAGACACTGCTCTAGAACAATGACTCTTACGGGGTTTGCACGAAAATGGAAAGACTCGGCACACAACGGAGGAGTGGCTGGTGAAGATGGTAGAATTAGCAGAGATGACGAAATGGACGTGTCTGGTTAGAGAAAGGACAATAACTACATTTATTGGTGACTGGAAACCCCTTATGGACTTTTTGTTGAAAAAAATGACCTTGTGATTTATGGGATGGACGATTAGAAAGGATAGACTATGGAAAGAAGGAGATTATTTTGTAACCTTGGAGAGAGAGGGTAAAACATAAATGTACTTGTGACTGCTGTTAAGAAGACCGGGAGCTGTTGTTTTATATCCTTTCCTTTCCTTTCCTTTCCTTTCCTTTCCTTTCCTTTCCTTTCCTTTCCTTTCCTTTCCTTTCCTTTCCTTTCCTTTCCTTTCCTTTCCTTTCCTTTCCTTTCCTTTCCTTTCCTTCTCTTCTCTATTTCTTTGCATTTTTTCCCACTTATTTATTACTTGACTTCCTCTTTTCTTTCAACATTTGTTTGTTTGAAAAATTATTTAATAAAAATTATGTTTTTTAAAAAATGATTTTTATGGCAAGCCATTTTTTTGTTCTGTTTACTCTGTGTAGCTGGAAAGGAGGCCATTGCTAGCAGAGTTTGGTAGACAATAAAGCCCATATAACAAGGAAAATAGCTTTTCAAAAACAGAAGCATTTTCCCTAAAGAAAAAGAATTTGATATTTACAAATAAAATTAGTTTACGTTTAGATGTTGTATCCAATATGTTTCACCTAGGTACATTTTTAATACTTAGTTTAGCTTCTCTGAGTACTCCATTTTGAGTACATAAATTTAATATCTCATTCTGCTTAATCTGTAATGTTAATTGTGTGTGTATGTGTGTGTGTGTGTGCTCGCGTGTGTGTGCTGCAAATTGGACCCCAAATTCCTTAAACCAGCCCTGTGAGAGATTGTGGGATTCACGTCTTGCTGACATAATCCCAAGAAAAGCCGTTAAGAAAAACAGCTGATCAACCATTTTCTTCCACTATTTTGAGATACACTTGTGTGCTGGAAGAAGTGGTACTGTAATCAATCTGTATTTCCACTTTTCAACATTTCCTCAAGGCAGACCCTGGAAGGATTACTTCAGTACTGGCCAACCGTGTTTGTAAAGTGCTTGATGTCAAACATTCTATAAACAGTAATTTTATTATACCAAGTACGTTTTATTGGAGTCTATAATATTAAAGAATATTTGCTTGAACAGCTTGGGGCATTCATCTGTGGAAATGTTTTGCAAAGAAATAGGCGCACCTGTTGAAATTGTTTAAGACAGGAGATCAATAATGGGTGCTGCTTGATTCCTGCTGAGGTTCCCCAGGGGAGAGCTGCGCAAGAACTATTACAATCTAGAAATAGCACTTAGTAAGGCTATTGTAACAGAAGGTTACAAGGGATGAGATCAGGAGGAGTCTGGTAGGATCTTTTAACAGTTTCTGTGCTCATAATATTCTTCTGCTCAAAGTCCCTGGCTTGTGGGGTGCTTCAGGGCTTGACACTCTCACTTCTGTTTATATCAAACCATTGGGAGAGATCATCTGTCAATATAGGACCACATACTATCAATACGCTGATGATACTCAGCTAGTCAACCATGTCTCAATGCCTGGAGGCTTTTCACATCTGGATGGGGAACCACAGGTTCAAACTCAACCTACTTAGACTGGATGGCAGTGGGTGTATGGTTCTTCTGGTTCTGATGATTTTCCATCCTTAGTTAGGGATAGGGTTGCACTTCCCCGTTCAGAGCTGGTGAGCAATTTGGGGGTCCTCCTAGATTCAGCTCCTGCTCAATGAGCAAGTGGCAGCTGTGGCCAAAAGGACCTTCACAGATTCATTTGATGCACCAATTACACCCTTTCCTGGTCTAGGAGTCTCTTCTCCCAGTCCCCTCTAAAGCCCTTTGTGGTCTGGCTACCCAAGGAGTAACCTCTTCAATCATTGCTGCTCAGCCTGTAAGATCTGACAGAGTGGGCACGCTTTATGTCCCACCCATTAAGCAAAGTCTTCTGATAGGACTTGGGAAGTGTGACATCCTGGAGTGTTGGGCTGTCCCAATGACTTGGCTTTTCCCCAAGCTCTGGGACAGATTGGTGGTGTACCCATTTGATGTGTACTGTTTGTTTTGGTTCTGATATGTATTTCACCCATTATGTGAGGTTTCTTTTTTCTGCTTTTTTAGGTATCATTTTAATTGTAATTGTATGCTCAAGGGTCAGTCTTGAGTTGGAACAGCCTTGTTTATTTATTTATCAAACTTATATAGCCACCCATCTCATAAGCATGACTCTGGGTGGCATACAGCAAGACAAACAATTAAAAACAAATATAACAAAGATTTCAAAAATTCAACACAAATAAAACCAAGACTGCAGGAGAATGAACAACATCCTAAGCATGAGGTAGCCATCACGCAAGCTTCCTGTTCCTACAGGATCCCCAAGGTTGATGGAAAAACCATGGTTTAAGGGCTTTTTGGCTAATAGGGATGGAGCTAACCTCAGGAGGAATGATGTTCCAGCAGGGAGGAACCACAGCAGAAAAGGCTCATCTCCTGGGTCCCATCTGTCAGGTTCAGCCCAAGAATCACACAAGACAATCCAGAAATCAGCTCAGCTTTATTATTAGCTAGCACCTAAGAGACAGAATCTCGCCAGATTAACTCTAATCCTCCAACGACAGCAACTATAACCATTATGCCCTTAGGGAGGGACCAGTCTCTTTCTTTTGACTTTCACACAGTCCAGCTGGGGGCTGAGGAGATGCTTCTCTTGGAATGTCTCTCCCCCCTCATTGTAACCTTGAAGCTCCATTCCAGAATCCTCCCTGCTCATGTCTTCCATCACATCATCAGATGGAACTCTTTAACAGATGGGACCTGTCACATACCCCTCCTGACAACCTGATGGGATGGGTAGATGTGACTGGGAAGAGGCGGTCCCTCAAATAACCTAGTCCCATGCTATGTAGGGATAGGTAGTAAATAGGCAATTGTTATGTTTTGCCACAACTCCTGTTCATTCCAATTGTTTGGAGTAGTTCTAGTTGGTGGGAGAAAACAGATCTGCTCAGACATCCCTACTTTATGGAGTTCCTCAGGGCTGTCTACTCTTGCCACTTCTTTTTAAACATCTACACAAGACCACTGGAGGAGGTCATCCATTGGCACAAGTTCCTGTATCATCAGTATACTCAGTTATATACAGTACCTCAGCCCTGGGGCAAACAGACAATGTGACAGAAGCACTGACCCAGAGTCTGAAGGCTGTCAGGGACTAGACAGGGAGGAAGAAACTCAGATTAAATCCCTCCAAGATGGAGTGCTTTTGAGTTTTCTTTGACCATGACTTCAGGATCTCTTTTCTGATCAGACAGTTCCAGGAAAATACTAATGACTGTAAATAGAGTTGTACTCCCCTGCACAGAGGTGGTTTGCAATTTGGGGATCCTCCTCATAACTCCTGTTGGATCAGTATGAAAAGTCCAAACTTGACCTGTGCATTGAGGGCAATGTGCCAATGACTGATCAGGAAAGGGATCCTGAAGTCCTGGTGGATAGCTCAGTGAAAACCGATTCCGTGGTTACTGTGAAAAAAGACAATGCTTGGGATTGTAAGGAGGGGAACCAAAAATAAAGGTGCCAATTTAGTAATGCCATCATATAAATCTGAAAACCAGTTAGGCACCAGGCTAGAAACTGGGAGACTTTGAGTTCTAGTCCTGCCTTAGACATGAATCCAGCTGTGTGACTTTGGGCCATCCCTTCTATCTTAGCCCTAGGAAGGAGGCAGTGGCAAAACACTTCCAAAAATCTTGCCAAGAAAATGGCAAGGACTTGTCCAGGCAGTCTCCAGGAGTCAAAAACTGACTCAAAGGTACAAAAAACAAACAAAACCCTTGTATGAATCTACTGTACTATAAGATCACACTTGGAATACAGTGTACAGTCTGGACCACCATCACACCTCAACAATTGTATAGTAAAACAGAAATGGCAACCAAAATCATTGGGGGCTAGAAGACGTCACCTATAGGGAAAGGCAACTGCCATTAAGACTATTTATTTATTTAATGGATTTATTAGCCGCCTCAATTTCCAAAGCTTCCCTACTCTACCTTTAGCCTGGAATGAAAGTGGATATGAGAAGACACAGCAGAGATATATAAAAATCATGCATTGTGTGGAAATTGTGAATACAGAGAAGCTTCTCCTTCTGTCACAATATTAGAAACATCCATTGAAAATAAACATGCAGGAACAATAAAAGGGCGTATTTCTTTTTATAAAAAATAGTTGAATTAATTCCCATCAGGTGTGGTAATGGCCATCAATTTTGGTGGTTTTAAAAGAGACTTGCACACATTCATGGAATATCAGCTATCAGTCATTCATTTTTATATCTGTTTGCTACTTTCCGAATCATAAGCAACTTATTTTAAATACGTGGTATGTATCAGGAAGTGTCAATGGAAAAGGGCTCTCAGTTCTTGCCTGATGCTTGTGACCTTCTTGAAGGAGTTTGCTTGATCGTTGTAGAACATATGGTGCTGGGGTCCAAAAACCATTGGCCTGAGCCAGTAGGAGTTGGCCTTAGGTTCATCATTGTAAAAGAGAATGGAAGACCAACTGGCCCTCCAGATGTTTCTGAACCACACTTCAAGTTACACTACTCACCGCAACCAAAGGTGAGTTTCCTCACCCTTATTAATAAAATTCCACATCCTCTGTGAATCCTTTAATTGGATTACTATGAGAGAAATACGTTAATTTTATTTTCCTTCATTGAAGTAGCAGGTATCTTGACAAGAGGAGCCCGAAATGGTTTGCCCATTATTATGGTCTGTGTTTGTACATAAATCTCACTTTAGCAATAATCAGCGCTTTATCTATTGTCAATAATGCCATTGGACCCTCTCAATACACATATTTAGGAAAAGATCCTTCCCTTTCAGTACTTGTACTTAAATGTACTCCAGACATCCCTTTTCAATGTGAAGTTTGGAGAAGAGAATGATACTCACTTTGAGTAACAGAAGTGTGAAAGAAAAACTGGAGAATATAAAATGCATATATCATGCTGCAAATGTCATTCAGCATGTGAGGAACCTGTTCTCTCTGGGGCTGGAATCTGACATTACGGAATTTCATACAGCAAGACAAGAATGGTGAGAAATCGCAAAATTATGAGCCAAAGCTTTTGTGATCCAATTTGTCTATTTTTAAAAAATGGAAGCAATAGCAGATTCTATGGTGCAGTTTTCCCCCTCTGATATTCTCCAAATGCAGTGACTACAGTTCCTACCATCCTACGGTCAGCATTGCCATCTTTGTGGATGTTTTATGGACATTGTAGGCCAAAACATCTGGATGGGAACAGTTCGGGGAAGACTAATGCAGTGTTCCCAGAGGCAAAGGACAGGTCTTCCCTATATTATAAAAATTTGCAAAATAAACCCACCAAATTTATCACTTCTGGCAGTACATTGCTATATCTTACATTTGTGGTTTAAAAGAAAATAATAAAGCTTCATGAAGACAGATATTTATATGTTTTCTCTAATAATATTTGATTCTGTTTGGTTTAGATCATAGCAAGCCATAAATATGGACAAGAAAGTAATAATATAATGAAAACGTTCTTGGAGGAGGCAAAAGATCAACAAATTATCATTATAACAAGAATAGTATCAGTTTATGGTGATATCTAACTTAAGCAGCAAGCTACTTAGATAGCAAAATGGAGCTGCTGACCTGAGTAATGCTGTGACATCTTTTTGTTAAAAGAAAGTTAATGTTTTGAATGACAAACCAATTTTCATGATTAATTGTATTGGGAGAGATTTCAGTCATGAACTGGGGTGTGAAAAGAGCATTTTAGAAGATAAGGAACAAGTTTCTCAGTTTCTTCAATAATGAAAAAAGAATACAGAATCAGCTGTTATCATCAGATGAAAGAGCAGATACAAATTTATCTCAAAAGCAAACAACTCATTTGAATGCAATGATATTTTAAATAATGCTGGTGTTGACAAAGTATGGTGTGAATCAGGAGACAGGAAGAATTTACTGAAGTAATATCATTGACACTGGAGCAAAATTTTATTTTTAAATACATCTCATTCTCTCTCTCTCTCTGACATTCCTACAAACGCGCAGACAACTGAATTAATTTGATTAAATTCTACAACAGTGTTGGGCTTGAGGATGGAAAGAGTGGCATTTTCTCCTGGAAGCAGATTTTAACAAACAGTGTAGGAGAATAGATTTCAGCTGGTGCAGACTTTCCCTTCCTGATGACTGTGCTTGCCAAAATCTCTTATACAACAGCTCAAAAGTCACAGTGTTTGCATCTGGACATCTTATGGTTGAGTGTGACCAGCTACCAACCATTTACGTACCTGTTCTGTGGCCTAGCCAAACAATATTTTGAGTTATCACAATCTCTGCAATATTTCCATTCACAGCCGAAGTCCTCTTTGCAATAACTTTCTGAGCTAGTGCCTGTCATGGCTGCCCACATTAACCTTCATCTGTTACAAATGTTGGCAGTTAGCTGTTTTCCATAATGTCTGCCTCTAAAAGATGCTTGTACTTATCCTCACCGGCCCAAGAGGGCAGGAGCGCTTCATTTAGCCAGCCATATTCTTCATCCAGCAACTGGCGATGGAAGGGCAGCTTTTCATCTTCAGAATCCCTTGTCTTCTGCCCTGCTTCTCTATGTGTCCGGCTGGATTTCCCAACCAATCCTTTGTTCTAGTTATCTGAAAAGTAAGGATGGGGAGAGATGGAGATGGAGAAAGAGCAATACTGCTTTGGATAAAGCTGGGATTATTGTTTTGGAAGAAAAGCCATATAAATGAGACCTTTGCTGCAGGTTTAGTAGTGTAAGCACCTGAATGAAGGTGTTGGAAGATACATTTCCACAATCTGTTCTGATGCTCTCTAATCTCCTTATTTGCATCTCATATCCACAAGTGCTTAAGAAGTTATGGGTCCCTTTGGAACACAAGGGCTAACTAAAATCCACTCCAAACTCATTATGTGTAAGCATCCACCTCATAAAATGCAATGTCCTTGCAGGTTTTCTGGAAAACATGCATCATCTTTTGCTAGGTAACTGCCTTAGCTTGGTCTGATCTAGTGACAGAAAATTGTGCTGATTATTATTTTACTTTTTTACTAATCTCTCTGAACTCTGCCTTCTCCCCACACGTAGGCTATTTTCTGGAGCCTGAGTGAATAGAAGGCAAGATGTCATAAGCTGTCCATTTGTTTGTCAAGCTCATGATGGATAGATAGGAAGATCTCCCTTTAGTCTAGTTCAGTAGATGACCTTATTGAGAAACCATGGGAGGCTCCGTGCTTTAGTTACTTAAAATAAACCTCTGCTACTAATACTATGCTCAGCTGCTCAGCTGCCTAATATGAGAACATTAGCATAAGAAAAGCTCTACTGGATCAAAACTAGTCCAGTATTTGGTTCCCACAATGGCAAGCCAGATGCCAATAGGAAGCAGGAGATGAGTACAATTGGACATTTACACTTGTCTTCTTCCAGCACCTGGTATTGAGAGACATATTGTCTCTGAAGATAATATACAGCATCATGACAACTGGAATAGCAACTGGTAGTTTTATCTTTCATTAATTTGTCTAATCCTCTTTAAAGCTGTTCAAGCTGATGGCCGTCACTACATCTTGCAACTGCAATTTTCATAGTTTAAGAATTCCCTGGTATGAAAAAATACTTACCTTTGGTCTGAATTTCCACCCCTATCCCTGCAGTGTCTCTACAGTGGATGACCCCTCTGAATTCTAATAAAGAGGGTTTTCTCCCTATCCACTTTTGCTACATCATTTCTCCACATGACTATCATATTCCACCATGATTATTTCTCAGCTGAAAAATCCCAGTTGTGAAAACTTTCATTACAGAAGAATAACTCCAGTTTCTTGAGCATCTTGGCTTCCCTTTCCTGCCTATTTCAGCTCTATAATATCCTGAGTTAAGGTTACAATAATAGGAATTATGCACAGTATTCCAGATGTGATGGCGCTCCAGATTGGCTGAACACGGGGCCAATGTTTTTTACCCACAACGTGTACAGGTAGTCCTTGGATTAAGAATGCCCAGTTTAAGGATGACCCATAGTTAAGGACAGAGCCTATTGTAGCAAAATTCAGGTTAAATACACAGTGATTCAAGTTAAATGCACAGTGGTTCGAGTTAATTACAAATACTACTTATACAGAATTATGCAATAATACTGTTCCAGCTTACATACAGATTTGACTTATGAACAGACTTTGGGAATGGAATTCATTCTTAAACTGGGGACTACCTGTACAAAGGTCTGTTTCCTCTTCTGCTTGAGTAAATGGCTTGAAGTCTTTACTTCTTGACAAGGCAAATACAGTCTTTAGGAAGTTTTAATTGTGGAGTCCTTGGTGCTCTCTGAGCTTGGTTATTTGCTTGCCGACACTTCATTACCCAACTAGGTAACATCATCAGTGCACTGATGACGTTACCTAGTCGGGTAATGAGATGTCTGCAAGCAAATAACCAAGCTCAGAGAGTACCAAGGACTCCACAGTTCGACCCTGAAGCTAGTTTTAATTCCCTGTACTGGATTTCACAACCCCCTTAATATATGTTCTGTCAGTTGTCTGGTTGTCGCTTAACACTTTTTTGTTGTTGTATTGTAACTGGTGTAACAAATATTGTGAGCGATGAACCCAATATACACAGCAATTGGAGGTTTAAGACCCTGTATTTGTGAAAATTATTGAACTGATTCTGCACAGTTGAGGCTTCTGCTCAGTCCACTCCATGTTCTTCCTGAATTGTGCCAGGCTGTCCTTTGTGATATTATCTAGTGGCAACTAGATGAAATTTTGGCTTGACTCAGAGGAGTTCTAAAAAGAACACGAATGAAATCAGAATTGCAGTTCATCACCCATCCCTTCTGTATCCTTTTGATTTGTATCTTTTCTTGGATCTGTAGCTCACTGCTCCCCCCACATCCCCATCTGTCATGTTGTTCTGGATGGTAGGAAAAGCTTTGCCCCAAATCCCAGTCCAGGGCTTATCCAGACAGCAGAATTGACCCCAATCAAATGGAGCTCCCTCCCATGCAGAAGGACATCTCCCTGGTGTTCCTGACCTTGAAGGCTTGAGATGGAGGTGACAGTCCTTCTCTGCAGGCAGGGAACCTGGGATGGCAGTACGTAGATGTTTTGGTTGTGGGCTAAGTCGTCCCTGCTTGGGACTGCTGGTGGAGGGCTTTTGACACAGACGCCTTCAAGGCACACCAGTTAACTGCAAAGAAAAATGATACCATGCACTTTCATTAGATTGTTGCACAAAACCCGTCCTTTGACGGTTGCTGGATTGCCCAGCCTATTAAACTCAATCGCCGCCACCACTGGAAGGGAGAGAGATAAGCTAGGGTATCTCCTTTGTTCTGAAACATCTTTGCAGATTCCTTGCACTTCCCCTGCATTTTAGAGGATCAAGATTTCCACCCCAGGCTTCATATGGGGCTCAGAAAATGAAACTTCCTAGCAGTTTGAACAGAGTCCCTTCAAAGGAAATTCTCCAGATTTTAGTGGGACCCCTTTTTAGTAAATCCCCATGTGGGTGTCGTTGCTGCCTGTCAAATCCCCTTTGTTCCAACACGCACTGACACGTGACAGGTTTCCTAGGGAAGATGTTGGAAACGAAGGACAAATTTTCCAGCAACTCATCCTCCGCCTTTGCCAATGGCCAAATGTTTAATGTCAAAAGAACCTCTCCAACTCTTCCTTCCCTCTCTGCCCCAACTTCAGCTTTACTCACTCCTTGTTCCAGATGTTAGACTGCTTGTCCTGAATTTTGAAGGGGGGAGGTCTTTAATCCGCCCTCTAACCCCGCGACCTCTTTCTCTTAAGGAGCTTTTCCTCAGCCTTTGAAAGTTTCCTTTACAACTAAAAGCAATTTCCTTTTGGGATGGTCACCACCAGGACAGGGGGAAATGCTTTAAAATAGCCACAATAGTCCTGAGGACCCAGCCCGCTGCTGTCGGCATTTAGACGGTGTGTTTGTTCAGACGTTTTCCTTGAAAAGAGAATTTGGAATGCTTTAATTAAAAAGGGTGACAGGTTGAGCACATCTAGGAAGAGACATTTCATTGACAGCCAGCAGCCAAGAGCCCCAAACACTGGACAAGATAAATACTTTCCAAAAAGAAAAAAGAAAAAGTCAAAAGCATTTCTCTGCAAAATATGGAGAGCAATGGGACATAATCCGAATGTTTCTGTACACTGCATATATCTTCTAGTAGGTGGGATGAAGGCTGTAGCATGTTATCTTGCAAGATGGACTCTAGATTAGAGATCATAGCTTGCCTAGAAGAGCATGAGAAAACTTGGTGTAAAAATGGGCTTTGATTGCATTTCTGCCCAAACTGTCCAGTACTGTCCTTGTCATTAGCAAGGAATGCTACACGTGGCACAGATGGGACTAAGACTGGTAATCTAGTCTATACCTTACCTATTTTATTAAGCCACATTATGTGAAAGCATCAGTGGATCAAAGCAGTGGTGGGTGGTGGAGGTCAGGATCTATGGATCCATCTTGCGATGACTGTGGCATTTGTTATGAATTAACAAAAAGAAAGAAAGAAAGAAAGAAAGAAAGAAAGAAAGAAAGAAAGAAAGAAAGAAAGAAAGAAAGAAGGAAGGAAGGAAGGAAGGAAGGAAGGAAGGAAGGAAGGAAGGAAGGAAGGAAGGAGCACATAAAACTAAGAGAAAGTGGAGGACTTTAATAGATCTGAATGAAGATGTTCTGATCTTGTTTTTGTGGCGTGGAACTGATGAATATATGCAATGAGGTGATGGTGTAGATATAATTATGAATAAAAGTGCTAACAAGTACATCAGAAAGTATAACTGGGTGACATCTACGTTCTTATGGATGTATATGAAACTAGGAATCCAAAGATCAGTGATGCATGTTGTACACCAATGAATGATAATAATGGAAGAACTAAAGCTGAATGTTGGGGGGAAAATTACAACACTCTAAATGAACATAATCCAGAGCAGAAAAATTATTCTGTTAGGTGTTATGAAAAGATGAATGGGAATGAGATGAGAGACTACTGAAAAAGAATAGAAAAGAGACCCAAGAATAAATGAGAATAGTTACTGGTGAATATTTACTTAGAAAAATGTACATTTATTTTGAATACATGATTTAAGTTGTCTATTCACATGTACACATGTAGAGGAATGAATGAAGATACAAGCATGATTTATTAGATTGTTTATGATGAGAGGCTGAGACTATTAGTGAAGGATACAAGAGTTATGAGAGATTTTGAAAGTAGTCAGATAATTTTTTGGTAACGTCAAGAATGTCAGGCCTAGCCCAAGGAACTCCTGGAGACCATGCAGGTTCAATCAGCAAGGTTTATTAGCTAGCGCTTATTTACAGAATCATCTCAGACTGACCAGTAGTTCCCAGGGACAAGTCTCTACTATCTTCTGGAATGTTTAGGGATGCGCCAGCTTTCTCCACTTATCTCCAGAGCGTTGCTCAAAGAATGAGGTTTGTCAGATATAAAGGTTTGCTTTGGAAGTGGGTAAAAAGGGCTAAACGTGAAACCTCCAGCAGTGCCTAGAATTAAAAATAAAACTGATCTGGGATAAAACTGATGTTTTAAAGTTTCGTATGGGAATGATTGTGTTATACCAAAGAGTGACATTGAAACAAATACAATAGTATCCAATACAAACACAACAGTGTCCAAGAAAAAGATAAAGAAAGGGAAACAATACATGCTATGGGAATGTTGCAACATATTAAGGCTGCAGGTGTAGATGGTATAACTGAAGAAATGTTAAAATATGGATATGGTTTGCTTGTGCAGTGGCTGTGTGGATTGTTTAACATATGTTTGAAGGCTGCATCTGTGCCTAAGGATTGGAAGAATGTCATTATTTTGTATTTTCCATATACAAAGGGAAAGGTATCAAGAATGAATGAAAAATGACAGGATGATTAGTTTGGTAAGTCTATCTGGGAAGGTGTTTAGCAGAATTGTGACTGAAAGGTTAAAAGGGATGACAGTGAACAAAATTAGAGAAGTGCAATATAGCTTTATCAGGGCAGGGGTGTGCAGTCCAAATTTGCAAGTCATTGAGAAATGCATGAAAGTGAGAAAATATTTTATTGTACATTTGTTGATCTAGAGAGAGTTCATAATGTGAACATGCTTGAATTATGGAATGTTTGAACTGAAGTTTGGTTGCTGAATGTGATAAGAACAAGATATGTAAGCATGATCAGAATGCTTAGCAAATGTTCAAATTCATCAAGGAATAAGACAAAGATATGCAATATCCCTTGGTTGTTTAATGTATTCATAGATGAAATGTATCAGGAATGCTTATGGTGCTGTTGTCAAAAGAACTGAAGTGAAAATAAGAGTGTGCTTCTGCCCACTTCGTTATATGGAAGCAAAAGCTGTCAGCAGAAACATAAAAGTAAGTTGAATGCAATGGGAATAGGATCATTAAAATATGTGTAGTTAAGAGATACGGTCAAGAATTAATTTGGACTGATTATAAAAATAAGTGTTCAGTACAAGAGTAGTATGTTGGGGTGATATGTTTATACAGAGAGAATTAATGAGTATCAAATTGCAAATGAAAAGAATGAATGGGATGTTGAAGACTCATAAAAACCTAGCTGGATGAAGTTGATGTGATTCCAAAAAAGAAAGAGGTGAGAATTAAAAGCAAAACAAAACAAAACAGAAAGCAATGTATGAAGCAAGGCATGTGATGGAAACAAGATGGTGTGCCCGAATGGAAAGCTATGAAGAAATACAGTGAATAATTTTGGTGTCCACTTATTTTAGATATATTTTCCTCCATTGCCCCTATATCTGAGGTCTATAATTTCTTTGCCTTAGTATTTTATAATCCTTTGATTATCTTTGCTTATTCAAAATAATAATAGTAATAGTAATAATAATGGAACATTGTGTTGAGTAGTATCTAGGTAGGTACATATGTCCACCACCTAATTAATATTTCCTTCAAAGCAGAAAGAGGAAGGAAAAGAAGTCTTTCTTATACAGGGACTTGCAGATTGAAGTTGAACACCTATGCAAACAGAAATCCATTGTCCTACCAGTCGTGATTGGAGCCCTCGGAGCAATGCCTAAAGGACTCCCTCGATATCAGGAAATATTGAATTTATCAGACCAGAACACCTTAATTTTACAAAAGCCCACCCTGCTTGGAGCTGCCTATATTCTTAGACACGACCTTAATCATTCTTAGGTCCTTGGTTAGGACTTGAAGTATTACATTTCCACCACTCTTAGACTATGAATCTAACTGTAGATTACTCAATCATCATCATCATCACCATCATGGAACATTGTGTTGAATATCTAGGTAGGCCTGTATGTTAATGAATATTTCCTTTGCAAGCAGAGAGAGGAAGAAAGCGGAGTTGCCTCTGCCAAGAACGAAATGCCGCTGGGGTGGGGGGCAGTGTCCATCTCTGCCCCGGGGACTCCCTGCCCGGCCTCTACCCCTTCACTGGCATCTCAGGGGTAGTGCGTGCCTCGTCCCCACTGGGGGGCCCCCCACAGAAGTTGGACGACAGACAGCACGCATAAGCCTGGGAAAGGGATGATGGGCCTCGGGGGCCCTTCTGGGCACGGCCAGGCTAGCGATTTGGGGTGGCTGCTGCGCCCCGCCTGCCCGGTTGCGAGAATTACTTACGGGTGGCTTACCCGGGGCCCTTGGAGCATCTCTCGGCCCCTTCGGTCCCTCTTTCAGCACTTTAGGGGCAGAAGCAGCGGCCGCAGCGCCGCCGGGACGGGTCCGGGTGAGGCAGGAGATCGGTCCGGGCTAGCAGTCGCCTTTCCTTGACAACAAGCTCGATTGAACTCCAGCTGCTAATTGCTCTCACGCAGATCTTGGCTTGGTGGGGCTTCTTTGGAGAGGAAAGCGCGGAGGTGCGAGCAGGAGGCCGCTAAGATGGGGATGGGGGTGCGCAAGCGTGCCTGCCTTTTGAGGATTAATATCTCGTCTTTCAAAAATGCAAAGCGGATTACACAAACGAGGTTCAGTTAAAACAAGGCTATTGTCCCAAACAGACATTAGGGAAATACGTGGGGACTTGGTCTTGGGAAACAGGCTTAGGATCTGGAGGCCACGCAACTGAAATCCTCAGGAACGGATTTTTCTGAAAACAATTTCCCCATTTCTTCCGTTCAGGGTCAGATGCCACCTCCGCCCTGTTTCCTCCAGGTTGATTTGCAGCCTGCCAGGAGGCTGGCCAGAGATCGCAATTGCCTTCAGGATCCCTCCGCGGGATGCACTGGGACTGCCCCTCCCCCCACCTTTGTCAACTGTTGTCCTATAGTCGCTACAGGTAGTCGTTGGTAGGAGCTCCACCCCCTTCTGAAGGAGCCAGGGGCCTGCAGTGGGTGCGGCGGGGAGGGGGGTCATCCACGTCCCCCCACCCCCGAAAGACCCGCGGCTTGTCCCGGACTTTGAAAACTGGGACGTGGGCAGCGATGCGGGCCAAATCCCTTCCCCCCCTCGTGCAGATCAGTGCTCCAGTGCGCCCCAAACGCCCCCCCTCCCCAGTAGGGCTCCCAGCTTTTCGAGGCGACCAAGCTTTGAAGCTTCGCCTCCGCCCAGCCCAGCCCAGCCCAGCCCAGCCCCGGCGTGTGAACTGGCAGGCTTTGAATGACCCCCGCCTTGAAATCGAGATCGGATTGCGGCGACGCGCTGGACCAGATCTGTGAGCTGGTGAAAAGAGCGCCGGGGCTGCCGACCCCCGCCCCCTCCCCTCCAAAAGGCGCGTCTGGCGGAAGTGTGAGTCGTGTTTGTGTGCGTGTGTGAAGGGGGGGTGCTTTTCTAGCGTTGGGGGCGGCTGCTCTGATGGTCGCCCGGAACCTGGCCGCAGAGCCGTGAATGAGCCGCCGCACGCCTGGTGACAAATGCCAGGTCCGCCTCGGCAACGGCTCCCTTGCCGCTAGCGGGGAGCGCGGGAGGGAGGCGGCCCGCCCGGCCTCCCCGTCTCCGGTCCTTTCCCGAGCGCCATTTCCACCCGCGACAGCTTCTGCACCTGGCTGAGCTAAGCCTGGACCTTCTCGGCGAGCCGTGGCCTTCGGGCAAGCAGCAGATCCGGGCGAGCGGAGTTCACACGGCCAGCGAAACTAGAAGGTGTGAAAGCAGAAGAAGAGCAAACGAGGGGCGACCGATAGCCGGGCGCCCCACTATCGCTGCTCATTCAGCCTCCGGCAAGAAGCGGCTTCAAAGCTCCGCTTGTAAAATAATGCTCTCCAAAGAAAAGCCTTCTCCGCTTGTGCCCGACCTTCCTGTTGCCCTGTTTTCTCTCCACCTCGTGGATGACATAAAAAGCAATAAACTGTTTTGGTTGATTGGAGAAAGCCAGATGCCAGCAACTCGATCCGCATCCGATTAATCAGGGATGAAACAGCCACGCTCTGCTTTCAACAGTCTGTGGGTCCCACTTCCAGCCCGTTTTTTTTTAAATGATCGATGGTCCTCTTGCTTTGAGAAATAGCTTTTTTTCGAATTAACTGCCCAGTCCTAAACATATTTTCTTAGAAGTAAATATTACTCCCACCAAAACAGTCTTTCAATGAGGTTTACAATCACAGTACAAATATTTTAGGGCAACGGGCAAAGGAAATTTCTTTCCCTCTTTATTCTCTTACGTAGTTAGAACATGCGAAACTGAACCCTAAATGGGAAGATTATAGGAGATGCAATGAAAGCAACACACATTGATTAGTATTTTAATAATTCCGTACAAAAATAATAATAAAAACAAACCAAATTATAACTGGAGTACAGCGAGTCCTGAGTTCCAGGAGAATGTATCTGAGTTCTAATACATTTTTATTCTTATTTATTCAAGAAGAAGCAACATCCAACTTTGCAAGGCTAAAACGGAAACCAGTCTCATAGAAAGGCCATTTCTTCACGAGTGCCTTACAACGTCATCTGCCCATAGCTGTGCTAATGTAACAATAATGAATACAAGTTTTGTATTGTCATAGAGATGACTGGGCGATGCTGTGAATCACCATCGCTAGTGAGAAAATGTTTTCGAAGACATGAAATCATTGCTCTGAACTAGCAAGTGGTTCAAACGCCTGGGCTTATGACCGAAGCAATGAACTGGGAATTAAATTGGCCACATTTTGAGACAATTTTTTTTGGGGGGGGGGAGAATGTACTGTATGTGTGTGTGGCTTGGTGAAGAAAAGATAGAGGCAGACCCTGTAGCTTTTGAGGAAGTGATAATTCTTAATATTCTATACACAAGCTTCCGTTCTGTTATTGTATAATATTTTGTGAAACAATTGCTAAGAATAGAGAGGATGGAAATTTTTGCTAAAAGAATTAGCAGGAGGGAGTTTGGATCCTAGAATGATTCCCTTGAAAGTAAAGAACTGAGCCAATTTTAACTGCCCCCAAACTTTCAGCTCAGACTGAAAAACAGCCACACGTTATCCCCAAAAGACCCACAGACAGCAGTTTGCTTAAGACCATAAAGTTCATGATGTGTATCATGAACTTTACAGGGCAATCCTATATGTGCTCTTTCAGAAGTAAGAGCCATGAACTTAGTGGACTTAATTTCTGGTTGAGGGTGCATATGTTTACTCAGAAGTACAAAATATGCCGCACCAAATGTTGGAAAATGTCTGTCCTAATCTGTATCCAGAGGGTTGGCCTCCATGATGTGGTGCTGCTAGAAATGAAGCAGCGAAGGAACATTGAGAAATGTGGATGTTGTTCGCTGCAGACATTCTTCTTCAGCACCAGAGGGACACCTGTTAGCTGCTTTTCTTTCTCTCCAATTTCATCCCATGCCTAATAAAAAGTTCCTTCCCTTGGACTAAAACTTGCAGCCTCAGACTTTGAAACTAGGGGTCTTCGATTTTAACCCAACTGGCAGTGGAATTATTCGTAATTTCAATCGAGTTCAATCAGCTGAAATCTAAGTCTTGAATACTGTGTCCCAAATATGGAGAAGTTTGTTTTTCTTTTCCCCCAAGTGACAATGTACATACTTTCATGTGTTACTAAAAGATTTGGGCTTAATTTGATAAGGAATAGCGCCATATCCTAAGTCCATTTAATTGGGAGCATTGACACAGTGCTCGGGATCAAGGGCTACAATGGATCTGAAAATCCAGTTGCCCCCTCCTAAGAGATGGATTCTTATAGAAGCTTGGGAAGAACAGAAAGCTGTTTTCACCCAGCAATTTATGAAGCAGGATGAGGTCTTGCTGAGTGCGGTTGACGCTACTTGTGGATCCCAGCTCGTGGTCTCTTCAGCCAGTCAAGCTGAATGGGTTGGGCCCAAACGTGGAGATGAAATTAGTGAGTCTTCATTCAGGAGCCACAACTCACCTATCCCATTAATTTGAAGGAACTGCTCCAAGAATGACCGTGTCTGAACCAACACAATTTCTCTGAGGGCTTTCCTGTTCAATGAAATCTACGGCATGGCCCTTTCCCACAAAGCCTGTATGTGTAAATGCTCTTGGATGCTTTATACCAGTTCTGAAATGCTACCAGGATTGATGTCTCCTTTAAATTGCTCAGCCTCCGAGCAAAGACTGAAATGCACCTTCTAACTGAACTCGATGTGAGAATTCAAATTCTCTATAAAAATATCAGCAATGACTAAAAGAACAGAAAATTCTGCAAGTAAAACAGAAAAGACAAATTGACCAAATCCAGTTTTGTTCCCAGCCCAGTGGTGTCCAAGCCCTTGTTAGAATTCCTTTCTGAAACAGCTGGAAAGGAGCATTAAAGAGACCATAAAAATTGATTATCTAGTGGGATAGTTGGAACTGGAATCAGACCATTAACGAGAGCAAGGGGTGCTTCTGTCTCCAGTAACGGCCAAGGTGTAAATCCAAAGAAGTTTAAGAGAATTAACTACCTTGGTGGGAAGTCTAGAACGGGGTCCCCTTTCCCTTTCCAAGTGTCTGTTAATACTTGAACTGCTGGAGTTTATCATTACAACAGAAGCTGTTGTGTCTATGAGGCTTAGCCTTTCTAAATCCAAGAAAAAACACACGAAACTTTAAGCAGGGCCCTTAAAAATGACTGGCAGAAGGCTGAGCAGACACAGAATAAGCAGCTTGAGGGAAAGGCACAGGTTTTGCTCTTTGAGTTACCAAAATTTAACCCAGCTTTTGGAGGAAATGGTGTTTTAGAAGACATTAGATTTTTATAGATCATCAGAATCATGGAATTGAAAAATCCAAGGTCCGTCCTTCCTTCCTTCCTTCCTTCCTTCCTTCCTTCCTTCCTTCCTTCCTTCCTTCCTTCCTTCCTTCCTTCCTTCCTCCCTCCCTCCCTCCCTCCCTCCCTCCATTTACTTTTCTTTTAGGGTGATGAGAGAAAAAGTTAACACTTGAGTCTAATAGCTGTCCTTAGTTATAGTATTTAATTACAGAGGCAGGCACCATTCGGTCTTCATTTTCAAGTTAAACTTCAGTATCGTGTTTTACGTTCTAAGGCATTCCATGTATGTAGCATATGTTCCTTGTGAAAAGATGACAAAAATACAGTGCACACACATTTTCTCCCAGAGAGTTTAGCATTATTTGTGACATTATTTTGAATATAATATACCACTTGTTCCACATGATAATATATCTTCTAAAGCTGAACTTGCTCTTATATATTACCCATGAGAACACACACACACACACACACACACACACACACACACAGAGTTCAGATAATTCTCGTTTTGAGACTTAATGTTAATAGTATGCAGAAAGACATTTACCCCCCTCACCTTTGCATATGTGCAAACAGGAACCAAAACATTGATGAAAACCAGGAAATGGGAAAGAGAAGTTAACAGAAGAAGAAAAAAGAAAAAAAAGAATAGCAGCAGGAAGGCAGCTGAAATTGGGGAAATGAGGACAAAGATTTAAGGAGTGGGGGAGACAAAGGTCTATATTACATACTGTGAAAAACCGAGAAGTCAGAATAGAAACCCCCAAATTATTTAGCCAAGCAAAAACAAACCAAACCAAACCCTTCATTATTTATGTAGCAACTTGAAATTGATTTGAGATTGAGATGTTTGTCTCCATTAGAGTAACAATGCTCCCCATTTTTTTCTCTTTCATGCCTCTTTTGAATAATATTTCTTGTCCTGGTGAACTTTCTCTTTCTCATCCTTTAAAATCTGGGCATACTTTGGGTCACCAAAAATCCTGCCTATTCTGTTCCTCTCAAAACCCATTCTGTGGTTAATCAGGCCCTTGCATCTGAGAACTTTTTACTTTCTAATTACATATGATGAAAGTCTAAGGATAACGGTCCCTTTCTGAAAATAATCCTGATATAAAAATTTGGTTGTCTATGTCCACTTTTCAAAGGCATTCATTCTGACACAACAGATTTACTCTGGATGGTCAACCTGGAAGTAATTAACTGGAAGAGATGTGAGGGGGATTAACTGGATGTGGGGCTAACCCAGCTAAGAAACAAAATTTAAAATTCAGATTGGTCCTCTCAATTGCTGGGAAATATTTCTCAAGGAAAAAAAAATGCTTGTAGAAGGAACACCTGTGCTGATGTCTTACATATCGCTTATTTTGAGGTGAGACACTAGAAGGCTGAGTTGCTGAGACAATTCCTATTTACCTGAATAAAGAGTGGGCATTTCATTCTTAAGTCAGAAATATCCCATGGGGAAATTATTCTTAAATAAGGCATTTAAGATCAAAGTGCCATGAAAGGTTTTGGTATCGATCTTTGAATAGCCTGCTTGTTTATTATATTATTATAACATTTGATGTTTGGCAGGCACCTTGAATATCTGAATGTACAGAAAGGCAAAATGTAAAGAATGATAAATAAATAGTGACGTGGCTTGAATCAGCTGATAGAGAAGCAATATTAATTGGAATTCATGACACTTTTTGAAGAATAGAAGGTGTTTAAGGTTACCATTTAGTCTGTGGATTGGACTAGCATTATCATCCTACATATAAATCATAAATCAGTCCCAGGACTTCATGAAACTTACTTTCAAGTAAGAGAGTGTAGCAGTGTGTCTGTGTGTGTGTATTAAGGCAGAAAGAGAAATGAATTATGATGCAACTGCTTTCTATTTTGCCATTCAACATATTGGCTGCTGCAATTTTTCAGGATTTCCTATAGCCTCTGAATGTTGTCTCTTTCCATGAGTGGTGAAATGATTCCTTCTTGGTTTGACTGGATGCAAAAATACCAAGGAGGTTTATACCCATGGGGGTAGGAAAATGAAAGGAGACGTTTAAAGGAAATAAATATATGTTGCTATATTATTTTTGTATCCTATGAAATTCAAATTTCATCCATTTCCTCCTCCTTCGCTAGCTCAGAATGTTAATTTGCAAAGCTCCTTGAGCTGGGTTCAGCACGGCCAAACCAGTATAGTGAAGACAAGGTGTTTACATTTAAACAAGTTTACATTAACTTGTTGCTCTAGAAGGGTCAGACTGCCAATGGCTGTACTGCAGGTGTATGGGGGTGAGGTAGATAATAGCTGTCCTTCAAATGAGCATAGCATTTCCAAAATCCTACATATCGAACACTAGATGTGAACTTTCCCTTCTTTCCTGAAATCTGGTCTGGTCAGGGAATGTGGGGAGTGGGAAGAATTCTAGGAGTTTTCTGGGACAGATTCCTCACGCAACTCTGTGAAATGTAATGAACGTCAAGCGTTGCAGAGAACATTCTCGGTTTTTGTTACAGGAAGGCATTCTTTTTAATGATGGATTTATTTCCGTCTGCTCAAACTTTTTGGAGCTATCCTTCACCCAGTGCTGGATCAAAACAGACCAGCCTGCAGCACATTTAGTGAACTCTTCCTATATTATTTCTCTTTTGCTACCTGACCTCTCATTATATTTAGGTTTTATAAAAATCAGGGCATGTTTTCTGACAGATAAACCCAGCGACAGTCCTACCTATTTCATTGTTTTCATTACTGTAGTTCTTACTTGCATTTTATCGAACAATATGAATACTTAGAGACCCAAATGAGTAGAGTCAAGCCTCAGAACAACCTACATTTCCATCAGAACCTGTGGAGTAATATCTTCCAGGCATGGAATAGAAATATTTTTATAGAGTGCTGCTGCTGGTGGAAATGCAAAATGTTGGGGTTTCAAAATCCCATCTACATGTGCTTTTGTCTGAAGAAAAGGAGAAAGTTAACTTCTCAGGTCCCTGATCAATTTTGTACAGATTATAAAATCGTTAGTAAGAGAAGCTGTGCCTAAAGGGTAGATCATCAACACAATTTTGCCTCGGCATATGGATCTGGCTTCCACCTCAAATAATTTTTGCCATGGCCTAATTTCCAGCCATGTCAGAGGAGTTTATTTGATGGATTACGTGCCATCAAGTTGGTTCAACTCTTAGCGACTACATAGAACATTCACTTGGGTTAAATCCTAATAGTGTAGTTTCACTGGGTTGAGGCACTGTTTTTAAAGAAGTAATAATGCATTTGAAACAAATATGCAAGAAAATTATTTTGGGGGGGAGTAATGATTTAATTATATTTAAATCAATACAATTATTTACATTCTGCACACACAGGTTTTCTTCACAATAATCTTCCTAGCTGCTCAGATAGAATAGACTAGATAAACACTGAATGTCAAAACTATTATTTTGGCCCTTCTTTATGAACATGTCTATTAAATGTACAAATATCTGATATCATGTTAAGATAAACACAGGCACTTTCAGATTCAGAACTTTATTTGGAAACAAAACTGTTGCTCTGAATTTAAAAACTAAACAAAACAAATCCAAATAGATGGAATGCTTTAAGAATCTGGGCAAATATTTTTTTAAGGATCCCCACGTCGTCTACCCCCATTCCTCTTTTCCAGATTTTGTATAACTTGGGGTGATGGCAGAATATGACTGGAATTTGAGCCAGGCCTGTGTCTGAAATAAATGATTGTTTTGCTTGTAGCATTTGTTTATGGACTTCAACTAAGTCTGACTGGATTCCTAGCTTGAAACAGAGTATTCTCTGCATCAAGATAATTTTAACAAATAGAAATGTTAAAGTGTGGTCAGCATTAAGTGACAAGTAGTGTTATTCGATACTTTGGACAGCTTATGTTTACTTCAAGATATTTTAAGCTCAAGTCAGTGACTTAGGAGCCTCCCTGCAGCGAAATATTTGAAATGCAACACCCTGGACACGTTTAATTATGGGGTACTAGCAGCGCCAGGTCTTCCAAGTAATTAGAAAATACTTTCTGAGAGACAGCCTAATCACTTTGCATGGGACACTCCAAGATATTAGCCTCAAGACGCTTGTTAGAGCTCAGATGCCCTAGATCAGGGATACTATATTTCTGGATGCCCCAATGCAATTTTAATAATACAGGATTTGAAAAAGACCTATGAGAATGAATTTGGAGGAAACAGGACAATATTGTGGATGACAGAAAGATAGTATTGAAAGTCCCAGAGAGTGTGAGTTCTGAGTTACACTAATGTTCAAAAGAAGCAGATCAGATTTCTCACATTGTTTTCAGAAGCCTCCAAAATGTGCATTTTCAGTCAAGCTCTGAGTCCAGTTTAAATGGGCTAGCCTTCAAATACAGAGAGTTCCCGGGCTAAAATAACCTGTATTTTTATAGTTGGATCGAAGCAACCCGGGTTGCTTAAATACTGTTAGTCTCCAAGTGTTATTCCTCAGTTGGGTCCAGCTTCCTCATGCTAAAAATAGTCCATAATTGCCAAAGGTTATGGCAATCTTCATCTGCATCTTCATAAACAACCTGGGAAGAAGGAGGTTCTCCCAGCTGTAACATTCTGAGTGAGAACAATGCCACAAAGGCATATACGTTTATCAAGGTTTTTATATCCTCCAACTTGCTGATTCTTTCGACAGTCCACTTGATCTGGGTCCAGTACCCTTTGGGGGTGTTTTTTGGGGAGGGAGGGGGTCATCTCCAGTGAAAAGAATTTCAGACATATCTCTACCACTTGCTCCCAAGAAAAGATGAAGTTTGCTATCCATGCCCAGGGTGGCACCTGTGTGAAGAGGAAGGCAGGGGCCCTCCCCCCTCAGTGGTAGACCTCAGCCCCCCCCATCCCACCCCAGCCTTCCTAGGCTCAGCCGTGTTCTCTCTCCCTCTTTTCCAGATTGCCTTCCCCAGCCGGGATCCCCGCATTTCCCAGTCTTTCTGTCCCATCTCTCCACCCCAATCTCTTCCAAAAGGGGCGGTTGGAAGGAGTTTCTGGGGAAAGGGAGCGAGCAGCATTGAGAGGCCCATCTCTGAATTGGGAACTGAGCTCTGGAAGGTGATGAACAGCTGCCTGTGAGTTGCAATGTTTGGGCTTCATTTTGGTCTTTGGTGGGGCTGAATCATATGCTGCTCTCTCCCACCCAACAATGGCTGGATGGCAAGTCAAGTCTTCCTTCCTTCCTTCCTTCCTTCCTTCCTTCCTTCCTTCCTTCCTTCCTTCCTTCCTTCCTTCCTTCCTTCCTTCCTTCCTTCCCCTTCCCTTTCTTGACCTTTGTGTGACTTTCACAAATTCAGGAGTAGCCAGGCAAAGAGTCCACGGATGGCCTGGAAGAGACGATTATTTTGGTTTTGTCTGCAGGCAGATGTTTAGGGGATTTCTTTTAGGAAAAAAGAAAGAAAGAATAGGAATACCTTGAGCAGGAGGTAGAGAAAGGATCAGGCGAACAGCATGCAACACTGGGTACCCTTTCTTGAAAGGACTGCGGGCACCCCATTCAGATCCCTTTTATTTCTTAGATTTTGTATGATTTTAAAAGTCTAATGCCATCTGCTATTAGACTCAGTGCTGTTTCTTAAAAACCCCAATCGCTCTATCATTTCGGCGAAAAGTGCTCGGGGGAAGGGGGGGCCTCCCACGATCCGCTGTCTGTCAACGGGAATCTCTCTGTTTAATATCGTTTTGGAAGCCGGAATAAAAGATCAAAGGCTCCTGTCCGTTTTTCAGCTGAATGATTCAATTATCCTACCGCCTTATGTTTATGGCACTGCAGCTCCTAATCATAACAGACCCACGGAAGGCTGGCAATTTTAAAAACAAACGTAAACAGGAATTTCTGATATTGCAAGCTGGGCTTCGCAATTGCGAAAGAAAAAGCGACGGGTGGGGCGGGTGCCGAAAATCAGCAAGACAAAAGAGAGGAGTTCCCCCCCCCCAAATTACTGCTTTCGATTCTTTATTTTGTCTCCCCCCTTCTCCCCCCCGCCCCTATAAATCAGTAGCACAAAAAGTCTCTTTGTATGGGGCTGGTTCATTTCATATTATTTTTGCAAGGAATTGTGGGAATTCGCCCCCCCTTCTGTCTTCCTCTCCCCTCCAACTACAGTTGTAAACAATATAGTTTTTATTATTGCTCTCATTATTGTATACTAAAACCCTTTTTCAGACAATGATTTGGAGGGAAATAAATCAGGAGGAGAAGGAGGCGAATATCTCTTCTTTTCGAGGAGTAAGGTGTTTCGGCATTTCTTCTTTTTTTTAAAAAAAAAACTCTCCAGCAAATAGGAGGCTATCGCTTTAAAATCAGGGAGGGGGGTATCGCGAGCCGGGAGGAGGGGGCTGCTCCTGTCATTTATCAAAGCGCTACTGTATCACGTGTGGGAGATCTTCTTCTGCCATTGGTCCGAGGCACGTGTCTA
Organism: Python bivittatus; assembly: GCF_059951505.1. Classification (NCBI taxonomy): domain Eukaryota; kingdom Metazoa; phylum Chordata; class Lepidosauria; order Squamata; family Pythonidae; genus Python; species Python bivittatus. Next base: position 7,800,734 of record NW_028277088.1, read on the forward strand.
GGATACCGGCCTGGCGACGTCACTCGAGGAGCTCTATTAAAAATAAGAACAAAAATCCAGAGTGAAAGTATTTCAGGTTCAGTTTAAGTGGCTTCTAAATTCACACCCCTTGCCCAGAGAGCCAGAGCAAACGAGACGGGCCGGGAAAAAAGAGGAAAAAAACAGAGGGAGGCAGAGGGAGAGAGATGTCCCCGTTCCTTTCCTCCCGTGCAACTTAGAGTATCTGGCTGAGGGGGAGGGAGAGCCCGAGCGCCGCGGGGACTGTCCGGATGCCTCTCCCGCGCGGCTCGGGGCTGCGCTCGCCGTGCGCGGGGTAGAGCGAGCCGGCGAGCGAGGCGGGCGTTTGCTCCAGCTAGACCGAGGGGCTGCCTTGACTTTTCCCTTAGAAGGATTGCGCCGCCGCCGCCGCCGCCGCCGCTCCTGCTGCTTCGTAATTTTTGCAAGGATACCGCCGGGCTCTTCTCAACCCTCGGGAGCTGGAGCGGGGGGGGCGGCGGGGGGGCGGATGTTAAGTCCTAACGATGAATACGTTGCGGGGCCAAGGACGCAGGAGGGGGCTGCAGAACTGAAGGGAGGAACCCTTTAATAGCGCCGGGAGGCAGGAGGAGGAGAAGGCGATCGCGGCCGATTCGGGATCTGAGCCCCCGCAGCCCGAGGCGCGCGCAGGATAGCTGCCTTCCGCAGAGCCCGCTCGCCCTCTGGATCCCGCCGCCCAGCCCGGAGAGAGGGCGCGCGCGCCTGGGTGCCGGGGCGGGGGGCGCGCCGCCCAAGGGCGAGAGCAGCCTTCGGGGATCCGCGGGCCGGCATGGAGGAGAACGAACAGCGCCTGGGCGACGGAGGCGCCGAGCCGCCGCCGCCGCCGCCACCGCCGCCGCCGGAGGAGGCGAGCAGCGGCAGCGACGGCGAGCCGAACCGGAGGAGGGCCCTGCTGCTGCCCCGCGTGCTCCAGGCGCCTGGCAACCACCCGCACCCGCACCCGCCGCACCGCATCACCAACTTCTTCATCGACAACATCCTCCGCCCGGAGTTCGGCCGGAGGAAGGAGGACGGCGGCGGCGGCGACAACGGCGGCGGCAGCCCGGAGCGGCGGCGGCGGCGGCAGCAGCAAGAGCAGCCGCAACAGCAGCCGCATCTGCTGGTCGCCAGGAGCCCCTCCGCGGCGCCGGCCGCGGGCTCCCTGGCGGAAGGAGGCGACGGCGGCGACGGCGGCTCCAAGGCGCTGATGCCCGCCAAGAAGGGAGGCGACTGCGGGGAGCTCGTCGGAGCCCTGAAGTCCGGCGGCGGCGGCGGCGACCTGTCGCTCAGTTCCGATTCGGACAGCTCGCAGGCCAGCTCCTTCCCCAGCGGGCAGCCCATGCTGTGGCCGGCCTGGGTCTACTGCACCCGCTACTCGGACAGGCCTTCGTCAGGTAAGCGGCGGTTCTCGGTCTGCTCGCCCGCCCGCCCGCCCGCCCTCCGAGAAGAGGCTCGGCTGCTGGGCCGGGGGCGAAAGCCGAGGCGCGGGAGGAAGGGCGACCGCGACCCTCCCTGCCTCCCCCCAGAGGGCAGCGGAGAAGGTGGCGTTCCTCCAAGCCGAGCGGGGCGGGACCGGCCGGGGAGGGACCGCGGGCGGCGGGGAGACCCCACGCCGGAGGGAGGCCTGCGCCGAAGGCTTCCCTCGCCCTCCCCCCGAGCAGCGGGGAAAAGCGCCGCGGGAGCTGCAAGGAAGGCGGCCTGGGGAGAAGAGAGGGACGGGCAGAAATGGCAGGCCGTAGCGAAGCCCTGCTTGGCCGCCGCCTCCGCCGCTGCGCTTCGGCTGCAGCGCTCCTCGGAGCCCGGCCCTGGGCTGCGGCTGGCGCTGGGCCTTGCGGCTCGCCCCCTCCGGGCCTTTGCGCCCTTTCCCCTCCGGTTCTTCGCCAGGGCGCTGAAAGCTATGCGAGAGTTTTGCGAGGGCGCCCTCGGCCCCGCTTGGGAAGAGAAGCCGCGAATGGGATGCGATCAGCGAGGGCTCCGCTGTAAAAGGAGTTTGCTTGCCCGTCTTCTGAAATCGACGAACGAAACCGCTCCCCCGCTGTATTTTATTGTTGCTTTCCAAGCAAACACGGGAAGAGAGGCTTTTGTGATGAGAGCTTTCTGGCGGAGGATATTCGGCACCCGACCCCGGGCTCCATTGTTCTCCACCCTCCCGCTTTGTTAATCTTTCATTTCCACGGGCCCCGATCCCGACCGAGCCAGGCCTCCGAGGACGCCGAGTAGCTTCCCGGTGGGCCTGTCCCGTCCTTCTTCCTCTCGGAAAATGCGAAAGGAAGGTGCCCGCGCGGGAGGGCCAGCTCGCGTAAAAGAGGCAAGCCGGACTCGAAATATTCCGCCCCAAATCCGTGGGTCTTTTCTGCTCTCCCAGCTGGGGGGAGGGGGCGCGAAGAGACGGGGGGCGGGAGGAAGGCGAGGAGCCCTCTCCCGCGCCGCGAGCCGGGGAGGCGAGGTGGAGAGCGGCGGAAGAGCCTGCGGACCCCGAAAGCCTTCTCGCTTCCCTCTGAGGCCAGGAGGGTTATCGGCTGGTTCGGCTGAGCGGAGGCCGCGGCGTTTTCCTTTCTGAGGCCGCGGGAGACCTTTGCTAGGTTCCGGAGCGGGGGGGAGGGGGAGGCTGAGAGGATAAATAACGGGCGAACCCTCCCCCCCGCCGTTTCCGAAGGCCGAGCGAAGCGGGCAGGTCTCCGCTTTCTCCCGGGCCACCGCGAGAAAATGCTCCCGTCCTTCCGCCCCCTCGAACCCCCGCTCCGAGCCGTCTTCTCCGACGAGGCGCCACCCCCTCCTGACAGGTCAGCCGGCCGCCCAATTCGCGACGAAGGGGCTGCCAGAGGCGCCTCCCGGCTCCACTTGTCGCGGGGCCGAAGCCGGCTGGCCTGGGCAGGAGCGCGGAAGGAGAGCGCCACCTCGGCCGGGCTCTGCCGGGCGCCGCGGAGGGACAGCGCCTGCCGGAGTGGGGCTTCCCCGGGGGGGAGGCTTGCGGGGAATCCCCGGGTGCAAATGCGGCTGAGAGGCGGCCGAGCGGCGGGGCGGGGCGGGAGCCGAGGAGGGAAGGCTGGGACCGTCGACTGGAGGGAGCCAAGGCGCAGGGCTGGCTGCGGAGCATGGGCCGGCTGGCTTACCGGCCCCCTCCTCCTCCGCCAGAGGGGCCCTTGGCTTGCTGGGAGCCCCTTCGGCTCGTGGTCTCGCGAAGGCCGCCCCCGGCGCACCCCTCGGGAGGGGGCGGGGGCCTTGGCTTCCCCTCGCCCCTTTTCCTCGGCGAGGCGGCCCAGCTTCCAGAGCGGCGGAGTTGCGTAAAGGCCCGGCCGGCCGAGGCTGGCGACGCCTTCCATTCACCCTCTCTCGCTCTCTCTCCCCTCCCCCCTCCCCCCCCCCGCGGCCCGCAGGCCCCCGCTCGCGGAAACCAAAGAAGAAGAACCCGAACAAGGAGGACAAGCGGCCGCGGACGGCCTTCACCGCCGAGCAGCTGCAGAGACTCAAGGCGGAGTTCCAGACGAACAGGTACTTGACGGAGCAGCGGCGCCAGAGCCTGGCGCAGGAGCTCAGCCTGAACGAGTCCCAGATCAAGATCTGGTTCCAGAACAAGCGGGCCAAAATCAAGAAGGCCACGGGCAACAAGAACTCCCTGGCGGTGCACCTCATGGCCCAAGGGCTGTACAACCACTCCACGGCGTCCAAGGACGGCAAGTCCGACAGCGATTAGAGGGCGCGCGGCGGGGGCGGCCGGACGGGGCCTAATAATGCAATAATTTAATGACGAAGGAGGAGAAGGGAAAAAAAAAAACAGACCTAAGGGCCGGTGTACAAAGACGATACCAGCATCAATAGTGGGAAATATTGTATTAGATAGAATTCTGCAATATTCTCTGGGTGTATATATATATATATATATAATTTATAAATATATACATATATATATATATATATATATATATAAATTTGCAGGTAAGGTGTTGAAAACAAATATCCAAATATCTGATTATAAAATATTTTTTGAATTTTTTGTTTGTTTTTGGTTCTACGGACATTTTAGTCGCTAACGGTCGATGTTTTTAAAAGCTTCAGTTGCTTTTTATAGACTTACGCACGGTTTTAAACGGACTGGACACTCTTTTTTGAAACTCAGTATATTAAAAAAACAACAACAACCAACTTTTGCTGAAGTCCAAAGATTTTTATTGCTGCATTTCACGAGACTGTGAACCGAATAAATAGCTCTCCTATTTGTTCCGTGAGTTTAAATGTTTCTTTTTCTCCCGCCCCCCTTTTCCTTCCTCTTGTGTTGCCTTTGGGGGAGTGGGTATAAAAGAGTAACTTGAATCATGAAAATACACACGAGAAAGACTGTGTAGCGTACTGCCCTTTGAGGAATTTAAATGAGGACGTTAGGGAAAAGAGATTTCTAGGCACGGAATTAAGCCCAGGAACTTTTTCTGAATATTTCTCTGTTAAAGGGAGGTTTCCGAGCCGAAGAAGGGAAAGTGACTCAGAAAAAGTTGCGAAGCGGTGGCGGACTTCAAGGAGGCGTTGAGGCGGCCGTTCTGCCTTCGTTCAGCCGAGCTGTGGGACGGGCAGAGCTTAGGAGGCAGCCTTCCCGCTTCCGGGACCCTGCCCCGGGCTCCCTTCGCCGCTGCGGCCGGGCGCGACCCGCAGGCTTCGGCCGTCTCCCTTCCGTTGCGCGGGTCTCGTTCGTGGCTCAGCCGGGGCGGGCGCAGCCGCGCGGCGTTCTCTGCTTCGGAGGCCCCAGAGCAGGGCGGCCTGGCGGGTTCGCGTTGCCAGTTACGGCCTTCGCGGGGACGGGGGGGGGGACTTGTTTAGACCACCTCTCGGCCCTTGTGGGCGGCCACGGGTGTAAGGGGAGCTGGGAGGCTCGCCCCACTGAAAGGGCCTTTGGCTGCAGCGCGGCGGCGGCCGAGCGAGCTGGGAGAAAGGGGAAAAAGGGGGTGGGGCGGGCGGGGGTGGGTGGGAGGCATTTCAGCTACACTAAATTCCTTCGGAAGGAAGGAAGGGAAGGAAGGAAGGAAGTTCGACTGGAACTGGGGCTGTTTTCTTTTAAAAGAAACAACAGGCCAGGTTTGTAAATGCTGCTTTTCATTCCAGAAAATAGCAAATTGAGCATAGACCTAATGAAGAGTTAAGGGCTTGCAAGTGGGATATTTGTTTTTTACGGATTCTCCTCCTTTTCTGCTTAAATATCAGTGGGAGCTGAGGTGGAGCTCAGAATTTGTATCAGTGCAGATCGCCCTCCCCTTCCCCCTGCTTTTCTGCTTCCAAGAACAGCATCGGAAGTCTTGGCTCCAGGCCGACAAACTTCCTCCACCTGTACAGTATTCAGGAGTGTGGTCTGCTTGATGGTGAACTATTCACTTTGCCTTAAACACACACACACACACACACACACACACACACACACACCACACTGAATTTCACAGTTATGAAAGATACGGGGTGTACATAGTCCTATCAACTTTGGGGGAGGAAAAAACTAAATGCTGTAATTTTAAACTCTCTGAATAACCATCAGATGTTTAGGAGACAGGGTACAATTATATTGCCTTGTAGCAAAGCAAAGTTTTTTTTTCAGTTTATGAAACGTGCATTTTACCATTTGCAATATCAAATATTTATAATTTATGAAATATGAATGTTTCTTGTTTACGACTGTGGTCTCAAAGTTGTGGACATTTTCACTGCATTTTGTGTGTTTAAATCTTTGAAGAGTGCATTAAATAAAAAAAACCCAAATTTATTATGAAACCTACAATGCGTGCATTAAAACTTTAGGCGTATAGTCTTTACGTTCTTGGTTCCCAAGAGGATTGTGCATAAGTGTAAAAACTTGTGAATAGAAGAACAATTTTGCAAATAGATGGTTCACTGAATTGATAACTGGGAAATGTAATTAATGATTTGTACATGAGAAATGAGTTAACAGACTTTTTAATTTTGGAATTTGAAAGCTTTACATTTAATATATGACAAATAACATATGATACGTCCAATGAAGTTTGTACATATAAAAGCTTCTTTTTGAAGAAAAAGATACACATCCCAGAGAAGTGTTCTAAGAAAGTATACATGGAAAATCTAAAGTTATATAAAACCATTACGATTAATCCTTTAATGATACATGAACATCTTAACTGTATTGATATCCTGCTAGGAAGGCTGAATTTAATGTAGCTCTCATTTGCTTTACAATAAAAAAGAATTTTGTTTCAAACATCTCAGATAAATTTGCCTAGAAAACTTTTTAAAAAATACTGTATGTTGCCTGGATCTAAACTATATTGCCAAACTTAATTTCTACTTTTAAAGACAATTATAATGTCATCCTACACAGGTTTATCTGTAAAAAATCCCACTGATTTTACTTTACTTGCAACTAAATGTACCATATTTGGACTTCAATCTCTGTACATCAACACAGTCATTCAAGAATATATTTATATCTCTAATTACAAATAACGACAAATGAAAAGTAAGCCTCGCTGAAACAAATGCAGTGACCCAATGTCTGCAGTCAAAACTTTGCAAGGGGATCTGATCTTGACAGAAAGTAGAAAGCTTTGTAAAATTAATTTTGGAAAGGACCGAACAAGTCAATACTTTATTGCAAGAAAAGGTGGGATCTGGCAGGAGGCATTCCCTGCGATTTGATACTAAGCTGAATTGGAGGCTGGTTTCCAACAAAAAACAGCGGCATGAATTCTCCGAACTCTTGTGGAGTAGATAGAAAGTCAAATGTGCTGCAGCAAAAGAAGAATGCCTCACACTCTCAGACTGGAGATGCAAATAACCGAAGGACAGGTTTAAGTTTAAAATCTTGTTGGTGAGATGGAGTCATGCTTATACAAAAATAAGCTTTGCGGTGTCTGTGGAGATGACTCATCGGTGTCCAGAGGACTGTCAGAATTGTCCAAGGCTTGTATCGGGAATGGGGGTTAGAGAATCCCTCTGCACTTTCATCTTTCAGAAGAGAACTTGTTATCCAGAAACATCACCAAGAAGAGAAGCAAAGCATCTGTTGCCTCGGACCTTCGGAGAAGCAGATCATTAACAGGGCCAGAATCCGAATCCAAGTGAAGACGAAATATGAACCACTCGTTTTACTTCCTAATATCTAACATTCTTCTCTCTCTCTGTCTCCTTATACCTTAGCCAAGTGACATAACAGTTATAACTCTCACAGAACAAATTATATGAGCTGTGAATATGCAGTGTGTATTTAGAAATCCAGGCTGTATATAGAATCTCAATGCATGCCAATTGATAATATATGTTTGGGTGGCTTTCCAATTGATTTGAATCAAAAACACATTTAAAGCAGGTTTACTTCCACCTAACTTGATAGGCCTTTTATTCTGCCCTTTTGTCATATCTAGGTGAGTGTACATTGGGGAGTGTTTGTATTATATCTTCTGCAAGTTGTCTTACAGTCTTTAGAATATAAGGTTATGCATATTTGCTAAAAAAAAAAATGCCACTAAGTTTCATAGGGCTTACTCTGAAGTAAGTGTACATAGGATTGTATCCTTAAGGAGAAGTAAAGGAACATTTTAAAATGTCGTAAATAGTACTGGAAGAAAATCTTAAATTCCAGAAGCAGGGAAAACGAATGAGATTCATTTATACTAAACAGATTTGCTGGGTGGTCGGTTTCATTGATACAATAAAATTAATTCCAACTAAATTACACTTTAGGCTGCACACTTAGCTGGTATTACATGTTACTGAACTCAATACTATTTACTTCTGAGTAATGTGTTTAGAATTGCATCTTAATCGACTCCCTAGGCTTTAACGGGATTCTTAAAACCAGTAATAAAAAACAGTGGTATTGTTTATGAAAATAAATGGATCACTTCAAACTCTAAGCCTTGTAAGAAATCAGTGTCATGTGCCATGATCTGCAGTACTGTTAGAACCTGATGGAAAGTATAAGGACAATCAAATGCAATTAAGTTTAATATGGACTTAACCTTAAACAAATAGTTTGCTTCATGAGCAATTTCTTGTTCCGCACGATCATCTGCTGATGGAATCGGTTGGTAGCAATAATCCTGCAATCTGTAATGTGCCACTCAGACAGGCTTCCAGGTGGCAGTCAGGCACTATATATGCAAATATTCTTGCCCCCCTTGGCTCCAATGGCCATTTACGTTAGGACACGCCTAGAAAAGCAATAGGACTACTTCTAAGCGGTCAGTGATTTGCCCTGTTAGAGGAGAAGTGATTTAGCAAACTCAGGGTTGTGACAAAAAGTCATTCCGCATCCCGCTGATTTAGTATCCGACCTGTCTAGTCAGTCCCCGCCCATGCGGGCATCTGAAGCGCCCCTAGGATCCTGGGATTTCCAGACTAGCATCTCTGACTAGGAGAGGTTCAGGAGAAGGTTCAGAGGTCTATGGTGAAATCCCTATAAACTGTCAGCATGCAAATGTAAATTAGGAGCTCTGACACAGGCTTGATTATAACTCTTCACTTCCAGTAATGGCAAATTTCTTTTGTGCTTTCGGGAGAATAAAACAACTGAAGAGGTCTACCCTTTGAGAAAGGAAAGATTCTGGAAAGCTGGGAATGCTATGGGGCTCCTTTTAGAGTAGCTGCCGGTCATCAGAATGTGATTTCACCGCCATGGATTCGTCCAAGTTCGGCCCAAGGAAAACCTGGTGGAGTGCACTTCCAAGCCTCTTGCGGGGCCCAGGGCAGAAAAGGGTGGACCATGTAAGGGGGCCTAATTGTGGGGTGGCTCAGCCCTGCAGAATGGAGGCCAGCTGCAATTTCTTTACTCCTCCTCTGCCTTCCTTACATTTAGTTTTTGCGGGGAGGAGATTGAGAGACTCCAACAGAACTTGCTCAGCCAAACAAGCCAACCAATGGGTTAAATTGAGGGTTTCCTTCCCTTTTTTCCCAGCACTGGAAGACAGGACCTGCTAACATTTTTTACAGGAAAAAGAACACCCCTTCACTCATTTCTGACTTCAGCAGAAGCAGAATGATGACCGTTTTAGAGAATGAAAGCGATCCTTAAAGAAAAATAGACTTACATGCTTTCCTTCCTTCCTTCTGGCTGCTACATTTGTGCCTTCTTTCTAGAAGGTTAGAAGCTTTCTTGTTGCACGGGTTTTCCATGCACAGCTAGGTTCACATGTGATATTGTTTGCACACATCTATAACCCCAGAAGCACCCTCTTGAAATGCCCTAAAGATTTATTCAATGAAGTTCCCTTTGGGGAAAGAGAGGCTGCATAACTCTTTTTCTTTTGATGTTTTGAAACAGACCTGCCAACGACGCTACTTGTTGCAAATCTTGGTGGGCAGTCTTCACTCCTGGGGACTTTTCCTCCACCACTTTTCCCAAGCAAGCCTCCCCACCACCCTTTCCCTGGTTGGGATCCAGCCACCAGGTTGGAGAGCTTTCTCCAACGTTTATACAGAGTTTCAGAGCGGGCAGCAGCAGCAGTTCTGGGATTCACCCACATTGTCCGGCTTTTCCTGTACGGTCCCGCCTGTCTTCCTGCCAGATGCCCAATTTCTTCTGAGCTTGGATGTCGCAGAATTCAGAATTGGCCCCGGAGGGAAGATGCTGGCCCACGTGGCCTGCAGAAGGCCCTTTCAAGCATGAAAGCTTTTCCCAGGCACAGATCAGTGGGTTGTGTTTTTTTTAAATGGCCTTTCTGGGCCTTAGGACGACCCATCCCACATGCTGGTACATGAATTGTTCAGAGATACAAACACGCCCCTATTTTTTTGTTATTAGTTATTTCAGTGAAATAGTAATAATAATAATAGTTCCTCGTCATTCTAGACAGCAGTTGTCTTCAATGCTGAAGTCCCCCTGGGACTGGCTGGGGAATGCTGGCTGGGGAATTCTGGGAGTTGAAGTCCACCCATCTTAAAGTGGCTGAGGTTGAGGAACCCTGTTCTAAGGGATTAAGTGGCCACCAACAGTAAGAAGGTGAGAAGTTATACAGTCAGAAATAACAGCATTCAAGTAAGAGTTTCCTTCCTGGGTGCCTCATTTCTAGTCTAAGAGCAATTAAAAAAAGCCTTCCCGTTTAGCCTGCTGGAGAGATTCTCTGAATTCCAGTGCAAAATTAGCCATGAGTACAGCTCTTCTGCTTTTTCAAAACCCTCGCCAAAAACATCTTTTTAGTTTCCTCTTCAGAGGAATTGAGAACAAGCTTTTTTTCTCTCTCTCCCTGCCCAGCAAAGTTGCTAGTGATGGGACCCCATCTTTAGAGAAGCCATTGAGTTATGCTATATCTTTTGATGTATTGTTTGGACCTTAAGATGAAGCAAGTAGCAACTTTCCTTCAATTCCAGGAATCTGAAAGATAAATAACAACACAAAAAGGAAGTTCGATCGTTCCCAAGTGTACAAACAGAGCTGCCTATATTATTGAATACTTCTTTCCCCCTTTCATCTACAAATGAATACAACTGAGGAACACCACGAAAAGCTATTCCACTGCCCACCCCTCAATGGAGCTGGGTCTAAGTAACCCTTTAAAATGTAATTGGTGTTCCTATAGCTAAAACATAATAGGCTTTGATTACATGCTAAATAGAATCAAATGTAATCCTTGAGTTAATTATGTGGAGATAATTTTATAATTATATCAATTCAATTTAAAAAGCAAGGCATTGTAACGTCACATTCTAAATGGGGAGTAATGACACCAAATAAAATTCTCATTAATTTGAAGTATCTCAGACTTGCATCCAGCTTCCTTTCTCCCAACTCCCATCTCTCTTAAATAGCAAATGGGAACCTACATTTATCTCTTCTATTGTCACATTACCTGTCTCTGCTCATATCTAGAAAGGAGAAAACACTGGAAAATCACAGACAAAAGAAGCTGTCTGAGAAGAGCATTTCCCAGCACTGACCTGCTCTCGAATGCTAAAGAAGCTGATCTGCATTTCTATTCTGCCCGGCTTGTATGTGGAAGTAACGCCCAACGGTCACTGACTTCATAAGCTGCAGAGACAGAATGTGCTTGTGTCTCACAGACACTCCAACTTACTATGAATAGAGTCTATGGCCAGAAGACTGGGGTGAAGGTCAAAGCCTATGTCAGAGGTGGAGGTGGCTCACTTCCTCTCCCTTCACTTCCTTCTTCCTCCACAAAGCCATCCTCCTCCTTGGGTGTAAGGGTGCCAAGGACTCCCCTCAGATGGAATTAAGTGAAGAATCTATCATGAACATCCTAAAAGGACAATAATCAATGTCTAACTAGACATACATTCTTTAAGGAAGGAAAAGGAGTGAAGAACAATGGGTTGGCTCATGTCTATGGCACAGAACAAAACTAAATTAAAAAAACCCCCACTAAAACTACAAACTAAATGAAACTATAGTCTTATTTAGGGGACCTTCAATTTTTTTTGGGGGGGGAGAAGGGCTGGATTCATCCAACCTTTTTTCTCAGCCCCTTTCCTCTGAAACACAAAGTATCACCAGAAGTTATGTTAGGACTGTATCCATCTCTCTACAGTGACTTCCAAAAAAGGCAAGCGATATGAAAAAACCGAAGGGATGGAGAGTTTCAGAAAACCAAAACTAGGCAGGAACACAACTGAGAACGTCAGAATCTATACCAAGAAGCGGTTTGCAACCCATTGTTACAATGTGGGCCGCAACCACCTCAGAGACTTCAATTGAGCTCTGCATGAAATAATCATGAAAAAATACTCTGGTGAGTGTTCTTTTTATAACGGTATATCTGTTACTGCTAAGGGCAGGGCTGGAGCTCGCTGTCCCCTTTCAGCAAAGATTTAAGCATCCTGTCCCTACCCCCACAAAGATAGTTCATCCATACCTTCTTTAAACGCTTCCTAGTCAAACTTGAATATGCAATGAAGCTCCTGAGCTTTGTGGCGGAAATATAATTAAACTGGTGAAAGATGTAAAAGATGAAGAATGGGGATGACATCAGACCGATTTCACACTTGGCACTCGGATAGCTGGGCCCAAGCCGTGCTCTTGCCATGCAACACAGATCAAAGTGCACTGCCACTGCTAAAAAGGCAAACGGGGACTTACGTATGCTAATCCCCAGGACAAATATATTTTAATCTTGTTAGAATACAAGTTAATGCTGTAGCTCAGTGGCTGAACTTTGTCAGAGTGTAGAGATCCACTTTTACTTTAGCTATGAATGAGGTAGACCTCCTGGTTTATTCATACTTCGTAAAAAGTAAGTTTGCTAAATACACCACTATATGCTCTTCATTATGAGTTTCCATTAATGAAAATGAGGCTCAAATTTCTGAGTGACTAGCTATTGTGCGTGCCCAATCGGAGATGCCTCAAGAAAGGCCTGAATTTTGGAACTGCACAAATACAATGAAGAGGGGGGGGGACAATCTGTTCTCTGGTATTTCAGTGGGGGCAACTAAAATTTAGACTTCCCAAGCCCTCAGTTATTTTTTTAAAAAAGGTGCTTCCTACAATTCAGTTTTCCTACTCGAGGTGAAAATAAACCCTTTGTGGTCCGCAAATAACTTCGGTTAAATTTTTAAGAACAGATTCTCTTTAAGCAGAATTTTCATTTGGTTTTGTAAAACTGAATGCCTGCAGTTATATAGTTTTCTGTATTGTATTTATAAAAATGGACAGAATCTGAATAATTAGATTCAGTATGTACTGGGAAGTTATGCAGAAGCCCTGATGTAGCATTGTGCAACTTTCATTCTGATGGAGTCTCCAGAGAAGAAGTTCCCAGAGAATTGTGTCTAATATATTTACGCTTTTATTGTGGTTTTTAGAAGATCTATATCTATCCCAGGCTGCCTCATACACTTACTATGTATAAATGCAATGGATATCACTACAAAAGTATTCTTTTAAAATTGAGATATTACATTACGACTTTGCTCCAAATCAAATTCTGAAGCAACAAAACTATTGTGTTCTATTATTCATTAAAGCAAAGCAAAGCAAAGCAAAAATGCACTCCCAGAATATTTATTTAGAAATATTTAGAAAAAGTCTTCTAAAGTCAACATAAAATCAATTTAGCAGAAGAAGGCATCCATGGATCATTTATTTATTTATTACAATCTTTGTACATCATGAATTCCACATGAATTCTGGTCGTTTACGTAAAACCATAAAACCCTTCATAAAAAACTAAAAACTACCCTTCTATCTTTGGGGTAGTTTTTAGTTTTTTATGAAGGGTTTTTTCCTATCTATCTCATTCTAGCAACATTATAAACTAAATGCCCTCCCTAACAGTCCTGTTCTGACTGCTTTTCTAAAGGCCAACAGGCCAGTCAATTCTCTGGTGGCAAATTCTTCCATGGGAAGGCAGAAAAAGCTTAGAAACATAATTTCCTCACTCTCCCCTCTCTGTCTATCTCATGTTCCTCCTCAACATCCCTACTCAAAACACACCATCACACACACACACATAATGACTTGGTTCTACTGAAAGTATCTCAGTGGTCATGAAAGTATCTAGGTGCCAAACTATGGGGGGCTTTAGAAATACAGTAACAATCACCATGTTGACTTATACTTGGAACCTTACTAACAGTCAGTGTAATTCCTGAAATACACGTGGTTGCAACATTTTGTTGGGTTCTGGCAGCTCTCCCCACTCTCCTTAGCAAGCAGGCTGCTGAATTTTCTACCAATTGTAGTTTTGGAGTAGTCTTCAAAAGTAGCCCCATGAAGAACACCTTGCAATAGTCCAGCCTGGAGCTTACTGATAAGGCCATGATAACCACCACCAGGACCTCCTGCTTTATATAGATATTAAAAAAAAAAAAAAGAATTATGTTGACATCCATAAAAATAATAAATAATTTATTCTCTTCTTTTATAATTCTCCTTAACAGATACAGTTAAGTTTGTGGATGGTAGTTTAGTTTTAAGTCATCCTGGGCCCTCACAACTCTTTAGCAGGTTCAGTGGTTGGAAGCGGGATCATGAGGCCCTTGAAAGTCCTCTCTAGTCAACATCTAGGAGTGTGACAATTCCATAACTTAGATACCTCCTTTTTCATTTTCACTAAGTTATTTGCTATTGCCAAACATTTTATTTACAAATTATTATTATTCCTGTTTTCAATATATTTTCATATCCTGGTCGTCCTGAGGGTACCAGATAGCAAGGCTTGCCATATTTCTGCAGATTGATCTATCCTACCCCACCTTTCCATTCCCCCAGAAAATGCTTCTGAGCGAGTCTAATTCTTACTGGTCTGTTCCATCCTCCCTTCCCTTAGATTCTCTTAGATTCTCCCTCTCCCACTCTCTCTCCCCCCTTCCCCCTCCTCCCACTTTTCTCAGTGGCCTCGTTTTTGTTTTAATTAACTTTGTATTTATTTATTTTTTAAAAAAAGTAACAAAAATAGAAGGAAAAATCTGTGAACTTGCATAAGAGTAATGAAAATAATGACCATAATGTGGTAGCAGCAGAAGCAGCAGGAGTAAGAAACGTCAAAGAGGTTGAAAAAATAGGTAGGATCCTACCCAAGCCACCAAAATATGTGAGGATAGAACATCCAATCAGAATAAAATACTATTTTGACAGGTTGTTGGGCAAAAGCTAGGAATGAATATCAGTTCTGAATATGTGTTTATCCTTTGAGGACATGCATTTATTTCATGAGCTTAATTTGCCATTAAACGGGTTGCTATGTTTTTTATAACCCGGGTGAATGTCTGGCATATGTGTCTCTTCCAGGATGAAATTTTGTAGATAGGATAGCAAAACTCCCTAAGGCTTTGGTAAAGAATGCAGTCTAGCTCCCCTCCGCCCCCCGAAAATGTTAAATAAATCTAGTCTGGGATTTAGAAAGAGAAATCTGTTTAAAATGGGCTTCAAATAGTTAAAACTACTGTAGTTCAATCATCTTCCAAATTACTGCCACAGTTATAGTAACACTGTGAGCCTATGTCTGCTCAGATTTCATTAGTACGTACTGTAGTATAGGGAGTGATTCCTGTCTGCTTTAAAAATATGCTTTCCACATTTTTTCATAACAAAAACAATCATAAGATAGCCATTAAAATGCACTCCATAAAGCAGGTACAAAACTGGAGATATTAAAGCCAAAGGAGCCATCATATTAAACCAGTGGAAATAAGGCACTTTTAGACTGGAAAGGTTACTATCAAAAGTTCAACTAAGCCTAGAAGTGAATTAATATTCAGTGGAATCGATCAAAGGAAAACTTGCATACTCTGTCCAGCTTGCTCTTCCCAGCCTTCTGCATCTTTTAAACTAGCTTTGTTATCCATAGAGGATACGGATCCACTCCCCAAAAGATAACTGCAAGAATGATTGAGGCCAAATTAACATTCTCCATAAAGCGTCACGGAAAGAGAAAACTCTAAGATAATAAAAGGAATCCTATTCACCAGAAATTCAAGGATCGCATTACAGTAGATTTAGGAATACCATATAAGAGGTTTTGTAGGTCTACCCGAATCAAATACTACAAGAGGTCTATATTTGCATTTGGTTATGGATTAATGATGTGTGTGTGTACGTGTGTGTGCGTGTCTTGCTAGAGTATAGCCTGAGTTTTGTATGAAAATGTATTTCTTAATGTTTCATACACCTCTGAAGTTCATTTTTATTATACAAGAGGGTTGAATAAGCCATTAAAGCACAATAGCAAGGCAATATATGAAATAATAATTTCTTTTGTTTGTTAAGCAATTCAGTGCCATAAAGAGTAACTCATTTTCAAACCTCCAGCATTATTAAAACTAGTGGAAAATAAATAGTTTAAATCTAGTACATAAGTGTATCTGAGTTGTGCATTTGGCTAACATTATCCTAATGTTGATTTGGGCATAAAAATGATTTTCTTTCCATTTTTATCACATTTTGTGAAAACTCTGGCTGGTGACTCGCACAATGTCCAAAGAAATGAAAAACTGAAAATAAATTCCTGTTCTGGCTCTGTTCCATTGTACGTGGCTATCCAGCCATGCTGAAAAAGTCAACAATGGAGTGAAACATTAGTATGAGAAGCTGGCTAGTTGTATATTTTTTTTAAACTGATCTGCTCCTATTTTTGAAACTTTACAGTGGAACTTGTCAAATTGATGCCCACGACTTTATTCTTCCACTATTTCAAAGTGAATTTGCAATTAAAATCAGTCAATTGAAGTCTTGCTATTAAAAGTTGTTAACATTACTGTAGTATGCACATTTCTTTTAAAAATGAGAAAATATTACCATTTTGGTATTTTACTGCTCATTTTTGTATAAATTATTCTGTCTTTCTTCTTCTTTTTATATCTTTGTTACTCTTTCAGATCGCTGTCTATTTCTGCCACTATACAACTACTGAATACAGTTTAAAAATTATTAGGTATGAACATTTACATTATTTAATTTTAAAAGATGCTGCAATCATTTAAGAATCATATAATATTTCTATTTAGATGTTAAACACCAAACACAGACCAATTAAATACATAAGGTCAGAATTATGTATCTACTACATTATAGTCAAATTCATATTCAAACCCATAGTATCTGCTCATAGAGAAATCTCTGGAAAATCTCTTTGATCTTATGTGTTAACTCTTACACACACCTAAAACAACCATATTCTGACTAGATACAGGACTGTGAGCACTGTATTAGCTGTAAATTAATTAGCAACAATTGCCATGTTTACAAACATTACATATTTATGAAGAAAACAGGCTGAAACAAATTCAGAAATCTCACATTTTATCTAGCACTCTTTCATAAAAATAGAATAGATAAAAATTTACAATGTCCTGTTCATAAAACAACAAAGTCTTCTTACATGCTAACGGTTTTATTATGGAGATACATGATAGATAGGTCGATAGTTAGATAGATAGATCGATAGATGATAGTGTGTGTGTGTGTGTGTGTAAGAGAGAGAGAGAGAGTGTGTGTTTGAAGTGCCACAAAATGTTTTGTTGAGCATTAATGTGCCACAAAATGGTGCCACAGGACCAATATGGGTTAACCTTTCTGAGACCATTATTTTAACCCTAACATGATCACATCTCTTCATACTTTTTCAGTGGTTTAACAGTTTAAAGCCCTATTTTGTATAACTAAATACAATGTCAACTTTGAAAAGATAAGGAACTGTACTATGAAAAGTAATGATTCTGTTTGTTTCCAGAACCAACAGCCCTGTACTAGCATACAAAACAGCCCTGCATTGCCTATCACACAAATTCATTATTGTGCTATAAGCTTCCACAGACTAAGATGTTGATATCAGGATATATTTCACTTCTCAAAAACAACAAAAACCCAATACAAAAAACACAAAAATCCCTCCTGTGAAATCCAGGTTCAACTGACTTTACCTTAGAAATGGTATAAATGTAGACCGTGATGAAGTTCAAAGACTACCAACTCTAAAAGCAACATGTCCTTCCATTTGCCATCTCTGCTGGTCCTACAGATCATCACCTACTAACATTAAGCCAAGGTTTTCTGCTGTTCATTTTCTGGCACTAAAAGACCACTAAAGACTTTTGACAGTAGCCAGGAGTGGTCACATCTAGCTACTACCGTTCTAATTATGTATTTTCCTTATGCTGACACATTTATTTGTTACTGATTTGTACTGAATTTTGCACCTGTTATGGATAATAACTGCTGCTTGCATGCCAGAAGAAAATATTTAAAAATTCTATCTATCTATCTATCTGTCTGTCTGTCTGTCTGTCTGTCTGTCTATCTACACACACACAATGGATGGAAATTTATCTATCTATCATCTACCTATATCTATCTATCTATCTATCTATCTATCTATCTATCTATCTATCTATCTATCTATCTATCTATCTATCTATCAACACACACACATGCACACAAAATGGATGGAAATCTCTCTCTCTCTCTCTCTCTCTCTCTCTCTCTCTCTCTATCAACACAGACACACAAAATGGATGGAAATCTATATCTATATGTCTGTCTGTCTGTCTGTCTGTCTGTCTATCTATCTATCTATCTCTCTTTCTCTCTCTCTCTCATCTTACACACACACATACACACAATGGATGGAAAATGCAGTGTCATGGGAATAGAAAAATATTAAAACATACCCAGAAAGAAAAGAAACCAAATAACTTGGTTTACTCTTTAGTCTGAGTCAAATTAGAAAAGAATCCAGTAAATAAAATAATTTGTGCTGATCCAGATTATCAGATTGAAAAAAGAGCCTTCAATGATACAAACACAAATTGGACCACTTTATTTTATCCTCCTACTGTTTGTATATTGCAAGCTAGTGATGGAATTGATTAGTGTTAGCTCCGATTATATTTGTTTCTGCATGTCAAACATAAACTTCAGCAATATCTGAGACACTGCAAAGCGGTATAATTTATGATGAAAAAATAAAACAGAAACAGGAAAATCGAAATAACCCAGATCAGTTTTAATCAGCAGAATTGTTTTAATGACTACAATTCTTCCCCATATTGATAATCATAGCAATAGATACAGTGTGCCATATTAGCTATATATAAATGGGCAACATGACTGTTAATCCCACATAAACTTAAAAGCATAAATTCAGTAGTAGTAAACTTATTTATTGTGCACCTACATCTCAGTGTAATACAAATATAGAATCAGAACAGCAGTTAAAGCTATAATGCACTACAATCACTTGTAAAACCCCAGTAGTATAAAATACAGAGCTGCTAGATTCAAAGGCCCATAATACCAAGGCTTGACTTTTCATGAGCAGCGTCCATGGTGGTGACTGGAGCATTGTTTTGTCATGTTAACTGGGATTCCTGTTGCCCCGAAATACACAAGGTGCTTGCTAGTGCTGTATGTTCCCTGCCATGTGTGGGCTAGATCCATGCTTCTCTTGGCTCTTGTGGAGAGCTAGGCGGGGTGGTGGTGGTTCATTGAATCTGGAAGGAGCTCAGCACCTCACATTTGAAGGGAGTGCTTTCGCCAGCCTTGAAGGAGGCAAACATGATCTCCTGTCCCTGGATCTAGCTGTTTTGGACAATTGGTGCTTTGTCTCCCACTTTCAGTTCTTAGAGAACGTTATTGAGACAGTGATGGAAAGATAGCTATGGTGCCCCTAGAGGAAATGGACTCTTTTCAGTCAGGCTTTAAGTGTGAGCACGAGACGGAAACCTCATTGACTGAACTGGTTCCACTCTTTCTTCAGAGGTGATTCCAGTTGGTGGTGGTAGGAGAGCAGAGGTCAGTCCAGTGGCCTCTTACTCATGCAGCGTTTGATTCTCTCCCCCATACTTGTTAACATCTAAATGAAACTGTTGGGAGGAACTATCCACCATTTGGAGGAATGGCATCATTCATATGATGATCCCCAGTTATACAAGTTACTCTAAGCTGCACTGACAATGTGGTCAAAGTCTTGACCTGGTGTCTAAAGGCTGTCAGAGTCTGCATGGGAAGAAACAGGATGAAGGTGAGCCCAAAGTAAGAGAGAATTACTGTTTGTCCCTCAGTGTTCTTTGCTGACTCTGGTATTGCCTCTTGATGGGGTGGCAATGCCCATCAAGAGGCAATACCAGACTTGCAGGGCCTCCTGGACTCATGGTTACTGCTGGATGGGCAAGTGGAAGCTGTGGCCAGGAGACTCTTTGTCCAGCTCAGGCTGTTGCACCAGTTTTGACCCAACTTGGAGTGGGAGAACCACGCAATAATAATTCATGCCTTCATACCAGAAGGTTGGACTCCTAAACTGTGCTCTACATAGGGCTGCCCTTAAGACAGAACTGCAGTTGATACAAAAGGCAGTGCCCCTATGTGAACTGATGCTAGATGCCATGAATTATTGCATCTGTGCTGTGGGCCCTGCACTGATTGCTAGTTGGTTTCTGGATGCAGTTGAAAGTGCTGGTTTTAACATAGGAAGCCCTATATGGTTTGGCACTGAAGTATCTTCAGAACTGCCTCCTTTAACCAGAATCAACTCATCTGATGCAAACAACCCATGAAAAAGTGTTGGTAGTTCCCCACTACTGTGAAATCAGAGGAACCAAGCCTAAGAGGAGGTGTTTCTTCATTATGGCCCTGTCTTGTGGAACCATCTTCCATTGGTGATTAGACTCACTTCTATCATTTTGGCCTTCTGAAACAGGTTAAAACAAAGAACGTCTCTAGGGGGCTTTTTAAGTTAGTTAGAATCACACCTTCTGACCTGTTCATACCTTGCTCTGATTAGTCACGAATGTTGCTTTTATGACTTCTGTTTATTGTTCTGTTGTTTATACTGTGGGTGTTTTAGTTTGTATGAAGCGCTCCCAGTTGCATGATTGCAACGGTCTAAAACTCTAAGAAAAAAAAAAATAAGTATGCATTTGAGTTACTAGATAATTTTTTCCAATAGCTTCACAGGGGTCCAAGAAAAAGAATCATTTAAATTAAGAAATCTGAGTCCAAGGGTGATTGTGGTGGGAGTTAATTCCACAGCCCTGGAGGCAGGTGAGGAGAGATGGATTTATCTCTAGCACCTATCCATCTCGTCATGAAGGAAAGGCCCACAGGAGCCACCGTGAAAAAAGTTCCCACCACACACGTACATCCAGGCCAGCTGTAGACCTCCTTCTTTGTGGACTGCACAGATCCATTTAGAGCAATCCACAAGTCAAACGTCTGCCATCTTTTGTCTAGACTGAGCTTCGGTCCATTAATTTCAACCAAGATTTTCTGCAGGCAATAGATCCAGTTATTTCTGTTTTGTTGTGATAGATCTTATTTATTTTTATGGTGTTTCTCTCAGGGAAATAACTTTGCCTTTAAAGATATTTAATTTTACAAACATACGCAGTACTTTGTTATGGGTGAGTTCTAGCCTCCTTTCCTTCTAAGATGTGAAATATTCAAACAATTCCTTTTATTAAAAAGTTCAAAGCAGCAGACAGTTCAGAAACAATAAAGTCACAATTAAAAGGAGACTGAGAAGAAATGCCAAAAGACAGCATAAAATAATAAAGAAGAACACAGTGAAAAACTTGCCACTCTTGTTCATAACATGCAATGTCTGTGGATTAACTCCAGGGTGCCGTGTCTTGACGCTGCACACATGACTAATGTATTTCTCATGGAAATGTAATACATTTAAGGACTTCCTCTTTCCCATCCCATTTAATTTTAAATCACATGATTTTAATTCACAGCCCCATGCTATAGCTAAGCGATGAGATTTATCAGTCTCACTCCGGCTGAGTTACTTGAATGGCACAAAGGATTATCTACTTTGAGGGTGATAACACTGATCCCAGGACACAGGCATCCTGGGTACATTTATTTATTTATTTTACACTTTTTGTAACCCACCCTAATCTACATATAGAGTACAAAATAAAAGTAAAGTTTTAAGAGTCGTTTCAACGAGATGGGTGGTGACGAATTTGATAAATAAATAAAGTACAATATAAAACAAAAATTAATTACAATTTATAGACATTCCCTAGATGGCCACTAGAAACATTCGGTCCTGGTTAAGGGCCCGATGGAACAGTATGGTTTAAACAGCTTTACAAAATGCCAGAAAGGGGATAGTTGAACGGTTATCCGTGTTTTGCTAATCTCAAATTTTAGATGAGTGAAATATTGCTTTACACCGATTTGAATGGTCTTCAGAACTTAGAAAAACCAGCCAAGCTAAACTCCTAACTAGCAATTGATGAAAAGTTCGTATCATAATGAAACAACTTTATTGTCTCCAGTGATTTTCTAAGCGTGTTTCAAAACCCTGGTCTTAATTTTTAAAGCCATATGATATAGATTCAACATGCATGTTGAACAGCCTTCTCCCACATCACTCTCCGTGTAGTGGAAGGCCCACTTCCACGAGTATTACCAAATAAAAAAGACGCCATGTTTTGAGTTAGGTTTCTGATTTTAATCGTTTACATTTTATATTTCTATGGTATTTTGATATGACATTTGTGAGAGAAATTGCCTAAAGAGGCAGGTATGGAAATATATGAATTAATATGTTCCCGGGGTTAAAATGGATATTTTGAACTTAACCCACTTATGATTTTTATTGTGTATTGCAATTGATTCCTCGTAGATATGAATTATTAATATTATTATTACTACTACTGTACTATTTTCAGTTTCTGCTTGGCCTTGCATCTAATTTGGGTTGCGTAGAATATAAATGATACAATAGGGACATTTTTTAATGATTTAAAACATAGCCCTCCATAGACGACACCAGTGTTTCTTAAGCTCAGCAACTTTAAGACGTGTGGACTTCAACTCCCAGAATTCCCCAGCCAGCCAGGGAATTCTGGGAGTTCAAGTCCACACGTCTTAAAGTTGTCGAGCTTGAGAAACACTGGACTACACCCTTGGCATCAATGGGTGTTAGGTTAGTAATAACTGTATGATATCCCACTGATTTTATTACGCTTGTTCTGACCATACCCCATTCTATTTAAAGAGGTGAAACCTTTTTTTTTTTTTTAAATCTCCATATAACAAGGGAGCTGAGTTACAAGCATTACTTTTAGGTTTTCTCTTCCTTTATTTTTGCTTTCTTATAAATGGTTCCAGATTCTCCTGTGCTGCGTTTGGGAGGTTGGTTCCTACTCTGGGTTTTGTTAGTTCCCTCTTGCACTAAACTAGCAAAGGCCCTAGAAGGAAAACCTTCACAACAGTGCTACAGGAGCAGGTGTGTGATGCTGCACAATTGTAATGGAGCACCAACACAGTGCTGTTATCCCTACCTCTTTAGAAAGACCACAGCAGGATGGCTGGCCAAGGGCTGGAGGGGGGTGGTGATGCCTGCATTAGCCTGAAATGGATAAATTGCCTCTTCGATCCCACCTGCCATGGATCACGCAACTGTACCTCTGGCCAAGGGTTACAGATTTTACACATCTTGCAGTTGCCACTGGATGCTGCTGGTTCTAGGGGGAAAACACTATTTTAGCAGCAGTGCAACCCAGCTGAAGCCTATCTCACTCATGGAGAAGGCGTGAGGCGTGAGGCTTCTTCTCAGGCGTGAGAAGAAGACAATGTTATAGGGACACAAGATGCTGCCCTGAGATGCTTGTAGTGTGTTTAGGTGCAAACAAGGAAAGGCTTAAAGTCAGAATCCAGACCTATAGATACCAGTTGCATCCAGTTATGGAACTAAAACTAGTTGCCTCTCAACTGGTCTCTTGCATTCAGGAGAGACTGTTAACATCAGCCATACCTACTTTTCTAAGATGGAGGCGGAAAAGGATAAGAATTATCCCTCAGCATTTGCACTTGGAGGGTTCACAGAACTGTAATAAAGGTCTTCTGCCCTATGTCCTGCATTAAGTTGGAGAGGAAGGCTGGGCCTTATGACCTTGGTGATCAGTTGTTAAAACACTTGGAGAAATCTTCCCAGAGTCAAAACAAGGCTGAGCTTTCCCCTTGAGTTAGATGCCCAGATGTATTCCAAGTTCTTGGCTGAACTACCAAAATAAGTATAACCCTCTGCCTCTCTTGGCAACAGTTGCCATGGACTTCTCAACTCCCCTAAAGTTCACTGTATTTCCTTCACCATGAAATTTAGAACTGAGGGACAGGCAAATCTTCCTGACTTTGCACTAAAATAAAGCATATTTATATTAACTTGATTCTCTTTGTTTCAACCTGTTGGCTATTCTTCTGCCTCAAGGTTCTGTAGAGAAAAGATCTGCTCCTGCCTGCATGTCACAGCCTTTTAGATATTTGTAGACCATGATCATATCAACCTTGATCTCCTCTTTTGCAAATTAAACATGTCCAGCCCTTCCCAGAACTGTTATCATCCTGAAAACTGTTGTCAGCCCCACTATATAGACCAGACCAGGAAAACAACTCCATAGGAGGCTAAAATTGCTTTGATTAAGGCTGGCTATAGTAACAGAACCTTGCAACTTTGACTGTCCTTTACTTCTTGCACCTCTTATATTCATGTGAATTAGGGAGGTGTCTGTCTGAACTGCTTTCATACCCCTACTTGTTTTGGACTTATGACATGCTTTTTTCTCTTGTTGCTTTGGTAATTCATCTCGCCTGTCTCCATCAAGGTCATCTTCTTTACTCTCTACAGCTCTCTGAACCTGGTCCACATCTCCAGTCAACAGAGGCTAGGCAGACAGAGGTTGGAGAGCACATCTGGGTGTACTGAATCCTCAGCCTTTAAAAGAAGAGAGCCTCATATTGGCAAGGTTGAAGTAATATTCATTTTAGCAATGGCCTTTGTAGATTCTGTTAATGTAACCTTATGGTTAAGTTAGAGCTAGTACTTCTGGGTGTGCTTCTTGTCTGAACTTCTTCTGCAAGTCTGAAAGTACATCTCTCTTCCCTCACCTTTACAGTCCAAGAAACTAGGAAGAGTCCCTTCTGAGATGTTTGCCAGGCCCCCATTGCTTCTGTGGACTCAGCTGCTGTGATGGAAAGTATCTACGAGGAGGACAGTGATGTAGTAGATCAAGGCTATCACGAAGGAGGGGAGGCATTCCAGCAGGGGAAAGGAGACAAAAGACAACACAGTCCTCAGGGGAGCGTGAGAAGAGTTTCAGGATAGCCACCCCCTAGAATCTCCCAGGGTATATCCACCAATTGCTATAGTATAGATTTAGTCTGGCAAGATTCTGTCTATGAGATGTAAGCAAATAAAGGAACTGTACTAGACTGGACTGTTTCATCGTTGTTCTTGGGTTGGGTCTCACAGCTGCCTCTTATTTAACTATTGCCTAGTCTGTGGCTCTTCCTCCTGTCTCCCAAGGTCATTCCCACATCCCATTATACTGTTTTAGAAAATAAGAAGGAAAATACCCACCTTGACCTACAGTACAGTACAACAGTGCTAGCTGTATTATAAACAGTATAGTTTATACTAACAGAGTTACTCTGGTGCAAGGTATGTGGAGGAAAACCATTTGGGGATAGTTAAGACGCATCTGTTACGCCAAAAGTTTTGCCATTGAACATAAAGATTAAATTGTATGGATATTAGCATTTTCCAAAACAGTGATTTTTATCTACTTATAATTCTATCAACTTAAAAGCAATAGTCCCAAATTCCCAAAGCATTTTACTTTGAAACATGTGGAGTGGAAGGATTGTAACACTGAGAAAACAAAGCCATGGAATTAATTTAACAATTTTCAGGCTCGTGACACTGGGACAATAAGCCTACATATGTGCCATGTCACACAAACCACATGTCGGGTGGCAGAATGCACTTTAACATGATCCATGTAAAAATATAGACAGTAATATATACATTAATATATGCAATACAATGCACAGATTTTGTTTGCTCAGCAACATCACTTAGAAGAAAAGTTGGATAATGAAACAGACAAGTGCATAATTATTTGGGAGACAATTGTCAAAGCAAGCTGAGAGGCTGGACTTAATCTCTGATCTCAGCAAACATGGAATACAGCTTGATGGCATTTTGAGGCACAGACTTTTTCCTCTTCCCTAAGTCTTAATACATAGTTATTGAAGAGAAAGCTGCATTGAAAACAGTGGGACTTAGGTCTGCTAGATGTCACTGCAACGGCACTCTTAGTGTGACAAATGATACACAGCCAGCTAGACAGTGCTATCAGCGCCAACAACTGTAAAATGAGGAATTTGGTATCCTCGCTCTAAATAAACGTAGAATACATGTGCAAATAATATTAATGGAGGTGTGGCTAATATTCTGAGATTTGCCACCGTGGAAGATAATTGCACACGTGCATGTGTTGCCCTCTTGGAGTGTATCGATCCATCAGTGCTCTTGTTCTGTGTGCAACCCACATCAATAGGGCCACAGTTGGTGTAGAAGAAGATAGAGTAGGATTTCCCCCCTGAAAGCAAGCGGTGCGTTACGTAAGTGCAGAATAGTTTCCTTGGCCATCCGATTCTTACAGTTACATTCATTCGTGCTGATGACACAAAGTTGGCGACTGGTTCAAGCTGTTTTGTGACAACCAGCCAATGCAGTCTGTATTTGAAGAATAAACTGTTCCATAACAAACGCAGCAGCTCAAATATTATTCCCAGGAATTAACTGAAAAGTAAATCTGAATAATGAATACACGGGAGACAATTGCAGTGGGTAGGTACACAAACCAAATGCAGAAAACTGGCTGGCTATGAAGTTAACTAGTTTCCCCATTTCACTACCCCAACACACGCAAAATCATCCTCTTGTTCTGATTTCTTTTCATCCAAGTCCCAATTCTTGATTTTTTTTACAAGGAAACCCTAGAGTTCCATCATTCAGCCACTTGAGAAATAATTAGAGAAAATCAAAACGTTCAAATCGTTTAACAGACTGTTATGAAACCTGAGCTAACCAGATTCGTTTTTGCACAGAGCTGGGTTAAAAATCCTTTCTGCTACGTCTTTTCTTTCACGTCTTGTACAGCACCTTTCATTCTGAGTTATTGCATTTCACACATATTTAGAATTACCTCCTGTTCTTTGGAAAATACCCAAAATATTTCTGTTCTGTACTGAAACGTAGTAATGTTACCACTGCTTGCAGATTTATGGTTGAACTGAGCTGCGTTTCTTTCATTCCATTTCTTCTCATCCTAATTCTGTGAGTTACAACTCATTAAAGGACTGTTATAATATGGACATACTTCTCTTATTTTAATCATTTGCGTTTTACTGGCACTCGTAGGAGTTACTTTACTATTACTGATCATAAGGAAAGCATTTCAGGCAATGTCAACATTGTTCTGTCAGCCTCTGAATTTAATTTAATTTAATTTAATTTAATTTATTAAACTTGTATGCCACCTGACTGTAAGTTAGTTTTTACTAGTTGAGAATTTGTGAATAGCATTGCTATGGTGATGCAGATTCTTTAGACATCTGTTTACTTTTACAGATTTTACTTTTTATTAGGGCTTCAGTCAAAACACACTTAAAAGATGTCACTGATTTTAGGGAATTTGCTTCCCCCATATGGGTGCTTTTTTACTATTTGACTATTTGATTCTATAAAAAATCTCATGGAGAAAATCTGTCTATGTGGTCACTACGAGTCAACAACAACTTGAAGACACATAATCAATCAATCAATCAATCAATCAATCAATCTACAGGGAGAGTTAATTCAAAGGTTTTGAATAGGAAAGCCAGTTGATCAGATTCAACCAAAAGGCAAGTCTGTGAGAGCAGTTAACAAGATTTCTTTCAGGGTTTTTTTTTTAAATCACAACAGAACACAAAATTAACAAGAAATGTGATATAAATAATTGCCCAAAGCCTTAAAACTTTACATTGCATTCTGAGTATTGTATAAGAAGTTTTGAGCTGAATAAAACTTACTTATATTCATACAAGTATTTTGCTGTTTTGTGCC
This sequence comes from Python bivittatus, assembly GCF_059951505.1. Taxonomy (NCBI): domain Eukaryota; kingdom Metazoa; phylum Chordata; class Lepidosauria; order Squamata; family Pythonidae; genus Python; species Python bivittatus. The sequence goes on from NW_028277088.1 coordinate 7,828,060, forward strand.
ATTTTAATTCTATTTAAATCTTTAATTTAAACAGAATTTTTTTTAAAAAAAGAAGCCCAATGGTTATAGAACCCATCTAAAAGTTAACATACGAAGAATGGAATGAATGCATTTAATTAATATGGATTTAGTGCATTTAATTAATATGGAAGTAGCATTTTCAGGCGCACAGAAAATTTTAAATAACTTTACACAATTATAGTTATTCATGGACCAAGCTTACTCTCCACCATCATTACCACTCACTCTACGTTTCTGCCCATAAACCCTTAAGAAGCTTTACCTTAGTAGCTGTAGCACCCTCCTCCCTCTTTCTCTGAGGACTACATATCTGAACTGTACTGATCTCTAAAGGTAACCGTTCCACCCCATCACACAGAACTAACTCTGGCCAGGATTGAAGGATCGGTTTTGTGTGAATTTCATCTGCCTCTTACTGACGTTATTCAGTCTCAGTTTAGATCCCCATGGCCATATCCTCTGTTGTCTGATGAAGCTCAGGGGCGAGATCCTCTGGCAGGAATTGCTCAAGCTCTACTGCTCTGAATGGAGGTCTTTGACTACACCTTGGCAAAGCTAAGGAAGCTCCAGTCTAGTCACACGATATACTTCTGTTTTCTGCTGTCACCATTGGAGCTGTTTTGGATCTGTTCCTTCTTCTTGTCATTATAAAGGACTTGGCTTTTCCCCCCATCTCTCTCTGACCTGCTTTTATGTCTGTCCAGTTTGCCTGAACAGTTTGCTCAGCAGCCAAATCTTAGAAAGGCCGAGACGTCTTCCTTCATGTCAGAACAATGTCGCTCCAGCTTTCTGTGCTGCTTCTAATTCTTCCTTCCCCTCTTAGCCCTTTAGTTCAAACTCACTGGTCAAAACACATCCCACCAGTTCTCTCTTTTGACTTACTCGTTGGTGAAACAATCTTCTGCCTTTCCCGCAAATTTGCTTGCCCTTTGAGGTGGCCTTTTTGAGTTTTTTCTTCCTGTTTTTCTGCTGGGTATTGTTTGGAGCATGACTGTGGAGAGCTGGTGTCATGGGTGACCTCATTATTGACTTCCAATCCTTCTGGACTTTTATTTTATCTTGGCATTGGCACCATATGGCAGCTATGGCAACGGAATATGTCACTGTATTCATTTTCTGGCTTGACCCTGCATTGCTGAGAGGATCCACCCTGGTCTGGTATAAAAATGTAGCATATACAAGGCAAGACTAACAAGTGTGGTGGAAACTAATTTAAATATACTTATTTTTGAAAAAAGTAATGAACTTTATCCTATCTATCTGTCTGCTTATCTATGCTGCCTGAGTCTTTGCACATTTAATTCCGCTGGGTGCAATGCCACTTCTTCCTAAAATCAGAAGGAGTCTGACAGTACTTTTTCTGATAGCTTTATTTAAATAGATATAAGTTTTTGGGAACTGCAGCTCACTTCTTCAGATGCACCTGATGAAATGAGTTGCAACTCAAAAACCTTCTGCCTTTTAATAAAATTGTTAGTCGGAAAAGGTGCTACCAAACTTCCCTGATTTGAGTCTACCGTAGACTAACATGGCTCTCATCCTAGCGTAGTCTTAAATAAGTGCACACAAGATTGCAGATCACTCCCTTCTCTTAAGCAAGTCCCCTGGGTTTTCAGGTATCTAGCCTTGCAGATGAAAAATCCTGTGTTAGGATAGGAAAACTATATTCATTGATGCATTTGTTTACGGCACTCATGCCCCACATTTTCTCTAAGGACTCAAGATGATTTTGCTAAGGTTCTCCCTAATTTTGCCCCTAAAATAACAACGTTGTGAAGTGTGTTGGGCTGAGAGAGGGTGATGATGATGATGATGATTACATGCCATCAATTTGTTTTCGACTGCTAGCAACCACATAGATTTTCTCCATGATGATCTGTCCCTAGCCTGGTCCTTCAAGTCTCCCAATGGTGCCCTCATTACCCCCGTAACTGAGTTCATCCACCTTGTGGCTGGTTGCCCTCTTCTTCTCTTTCCTTCCACTTTTCCAGCATTGGAGTCTTTTCCAGAAAGCTAGGTCTTCACATAATGTGTCCAAAGTAGGATAATTTGAGCATTGAGAGAGATTGGCCCAGATTTAACAAGTCAGCCCATGGTCAAGGAGGGGATTTCTCCCAAGCTCGAATTCTACACTTGATCACTCCACCATTAGCAGAGGAACTGAGCCATTTCCCTGTCTCATAATGTATTGCCCATAGAAGGTCTTAGATTACTCCTTCCTGATTTTGAACCGGCTTTTTTGGGTTATTTTTCAATAATCCCTTCCTCCCCTGATCTCTCCATATTGCCCTAAAATATCTTTCTAGCATGATCTGTGGAAAGGGACTAACTAGGTGGGAGAGTGAGTCCCATGACTCCAAATAATGAACATAAAACTCAGAATAAGACAAGACTACCTTGTATAGTGTCAGCCTTACTAGGAAAACCAGATAGGAATCACAACCAGATGAGCTAATTCTACTTTATTGTAAAGCTACATTGACAGAATCTTGCAAACCTGAAAGTACAATTCTCCCCCCCCCCACACACACACACACATCTCCTTTACAGCCCGAGAAACTAGGGAGGGTCTCTTCTGAGCCTCTTGCCCTGCCCACTATCCAGCTGTGGGCTATGCTGTCTCTTATCTGACCATTCCCTTGGGAGCGCCTCCTCACCTAGTCTCCCAAGATCTTTCCCACAAACCATTACATATAGGCCTTTTGAGAAACAAGCTTGGTGGTTTATTTCCTAATAAAGAATTTTGCTGAACAAAGTATATCTCTTGATTTATTTATTTTGGCCTTTGTTTAATTAATTAATCAGAAAAAAAGAAAAGGAAAAAAGCAAGAAGAAACAAGAAGAAAGAAAGAAAGAAATACATGTAAGGCAGATTCCCAAAATGTTTTGCTCCACAGCACCCTTAGTATCTCAGTAATTTTTCCACAGTGCCCGTAGGCCAAAAGAAATACCTAGCAGTCCAATTATTATTAGGTCCAAATTCATGCTCCTCCCTGCCATGAGTTTGCTGTGGCACCCTGGGGAACTGCAGATATTGGGGCATTTCATATATGTACATAATATTTTACAGACATAATGTACTATGTCTATACTATGTGACAACACTAATAATGAAATATAGTCATCTTTTATTGACCCAACTTTTTCTATAAAGGATGACTATATTTCATTATTAGTATCCATACATAGTCTATATCTATAAGCAACTTGTTCATAAGACATTCATGAGATCAGGTATTGTCAGGTTCAGCCCAAGGAACTCCATGAGACAGTACAGATTTAATTCTATAGCCTTTATTAGCTTCCACCTTCAAGACAGAATCTCGCCAGACTGAATCTAAACTTCCCAAGCCAGCAAGCAAACACTGTGAATTCCTTAGGGTGGTGCCAGTCTCATCCTCTTCACCTTCCCATGCTCTTTCTGGGGGCTAAGGAAATGCTTATCTCCCCGAGTGTGGCCTTCACCAACCCATTTCATCATAGGTATTTAGACCAACGTGTCTATAAATTTATCTTTCCAATGTTGAAAAGCAAGTCTCTAGTAATAAGGGCATAGAGAATACATTTCTGCTGTCCAGTCGTCAATTTTCCATGTAGTAGATATGCAGTTCAAAACAGTATACAGTATACCTTTCACAGCTTTTTCAGTGGCAATTTTCATATAGGTGGCAATAACAAGACAGATTTAAAAAGTTATTTTTCTAGGTTATTTGTCTATTCCCTATCACACATAATCAAAAGGAAGGAGTCTATGAACAGGAGTAACATTTTGGATTATTTTGTAAATCTGATAGTGAACCTATACCAAGAACGGAACTCTTCCTTTGGCTCCATTAGAAATAATAACATGAAAATGTTGTTTAACACTTAAATAAGTACAATTGTATAGCCTTATACAAGATAAGATGTTTTGTTGATAATAGCAACAATTGCTATTTCAGGATAGTTTCCCTTACTTTTGCAGAGAATGTAGGATAGGAAATCATGTGTCTTCTAGGATTGTGCAAAATGATTTGGGGAGGGGCTTCTGCCTTTGAAGCTTTGAACCACTCGGTCCTCTGGAAGGTTCATCATGGCCACTTTAAGGGTCTCCCTATGTTATTCCAGCTTTCAGCAAAATGAAAGCACGGTCCTAGAATGTACTTTTAATTTGTGTCTATTTTTGTCTGGATCAAATTTTGCATGTACCAGGAACGACATCTTTGGATTTGCAAGAATTCATATTGATCAAATTTACAAATGTTATTCAAAGTCTGGTGAATGACTGTATGGCTGATTCAGAAAATCGTGCCTAATGAAACAAATGGAAGAATTAAGTGTGATGGAATGGAATTATGAAGGCCAGGCTCAGGGAGATAAACATTTTCTTAGCTCCCCAGAACCACGTGTGAGGAACAAGAGGATGAGACTGGCACCTCCCTGAGGAATTCACACTGTTGTGCCTGGATGACTTTGGGAGCTGGGGTTTTAGTCTGGGAAGATTCTTGCTAGAGGTTGTAGCTAATAAACATAACTGGACTGAATTTGCATTGTCTCTTGGAGTTCCTTGGGCTAGGCCTGACAGCAATCAATGTTTATCTCCCTGAGCCTGGCCTTCATAATTCCATTCCATCACATTAAGTGAACAAAATGCAATTGTTATTTGAAACCCACAGTTGATTGGTAAGAATGATAATAAGGTCTCCTTTTGGACATAGTGCATCAAGACACTTAGAAGTTGTGAAACATACAATCTGTTGATAAACATTTTGACGCCTATGTAATATGCTGACTACTATTTGTTGCATTGCAAGACAACCTTGCAGTTCTCCTCTAAGCCATAAGATGTCCACAAATCAGTGAAATTATAGCTTTAGTCTGCTGATTTATTGTGTAATGGGATGTGGGAATGACCTTGAGAGGTGAGGGGAAGAGATGCTGCCTAGGGAATGATCAGATAAAAGAGGGAGGAGCCCGCAGCTGCCAAATGGGCAGAGAAAGAAACTCAGAAAGGAACTTTCCTAATGGCTGGTGTGGGTCTTCCGGGCTGCGTGGCCGTGGTCTTGAAGTTTTGTTTTCTAACGTTTCACCAGCACCTGTGACCGGCATCTTCAGAGTGCAGGAGCACAGACAGGAGCAGTTCTCTCTGTGCCCTGGGCACAGAGAGAACTGCTCCTGTCTGTGCTCCTGCACTCTGAAGATGCCGGTCACAGGCGCTGGCGAAACATTAGGAAACAAAACTTCCAGAACACGGCCACACAGCCCGGAAGACCCACACCAGCCATTGTATGCCGGCCGTGAAAGCCTTCGACAGAACTTTCCTAACTTATCAGGCTGTAAAAAGAGACGGCCAAATATTTGTACTTTCAGACTTGCAAGATTCTATTACAATAAAATAGAATTAGCTCATCTGGTCATGTTTCCTGTCTGGTCTACCTGGGAAGACTGAAAAATTCTCACTTCTCTCAAGCATGATTGGCAAAATTATTTACTTTTGAAATAAAGGATCCCACCCAGGGTTGTCCACAGGATATGGCAAAAAAGTCAAGATAGTGGCCATGATGGTGTGATTGAAGCTCCGCCCATTTTATGTGCATTGCACATGTGACACACATAAAACAGTGGAACTTCAAATACATCACTGTGGCCACTAACTTGACTTTTTTGATCATGCCCTGAGGACACCCTGATTCCACCCAAGGTCATTTGGGAGTGTGTCATACAACAGTAGAAATGGCCGAATCCAAACATTTTATATACTTATTTAGCAGGGGAGGAAGACACACATTCTTCATGTTGTAATTTATGTATATTGTTAATCCTACATTTCAGAAAATCTCCCAAGTGCCTAGAGTATGCTATCTTATTTTGAGTTTTGGAGTTGTTTTTTCTTCCAGATTAATAGTCACCCAAGATCCCTGTTAGAGGGAATGATAATTGCCAAGTTTTACTTCTTCCAAAACCTTTGTTCATGACACTTGAATCTTTAATATATGCATTTAATATGAAGAACTGAAATCATTTCTGCGTATGAAAATGTCTTCCGGTAAACCTGTATTTACCCATTTTTGGATATGTACTTAAAACCAGACAATTCCCAAAGTACCATCCAGCTCTGAGAGAATCACATTCCACAAGCATTTAGACAAGACACTGAGAAGGAATATGGGAAACTTTTTCGTTGCTAATGATCACATATAAAAATCCCATATGGACTTCCAATGGCCAGTCATGTAATGCTTCCAGTGTGGGGTGGGTCAAACCTTTTAGCCCTTCTAATGAGCTTTTCTTGGTTTTGTTTTCTCAAATAAAAGTGATCTAGTAAGGCTACTAAATCTAACATGCCTATTTTCCTATTTACTGTAACCCCCACCAATGGTGGTAGAATCCCAGTATTTTGTCACTGAATTTCAGCAAAGGTTTGGGGGTTAATCCTCCACCCCCAAGCTGGGAGGCCAAATGTAGCTTCTGGCTGCATATTGCTCACCTTGTCACCGTATCTGAACATCAAGTGGCCCTGACCACTGGGAACTCCCCCCCCCCCCCGCAGTATTCATTTGACTTCATTGTCACCAAGAGCAACAGCTGCTACAGCAGGATAGCCAAAGAGTTTCTGCCTAACTCCTGTTGGAAGAAAAGAGCACTGTTTTTCCACCACACCCCTCAACCTCTGAACTCTTAAAACGAAGGGCAAATCTTCTGAATGGGGGACAATCGGGGACAAAACGCCATGAAATGAGGGACACAATGGGAGACATCAAAGTTTCTCCAGAAAATGAAAGAAAGTGACCTTCCGTGGCACATTGCATGCCATGGAGTCCTTAGTATGTATGCGTTAAGAGTATTATTCCATTAAGGATTGGTGGAACAAGGACACCTATCTGATAGGAGAACACAGATGAAGTTATGAGAGCTGCTGAAGCTTTTGATAGCCTTAATAGACTGATCAGCAACATTTTTATTGGGATTTTTTTTGTGGAGAAGAGTTTAGGGTTTGGATGTTGGGAATGAAGGCTGTCTCTCTGTGGATATCTGATAGAGAAGAAACATCATCAAGCCCTCAGACTTGTTTCTGGAAAAATGTGCATGGTTGTATTGAAAATATTAAAGACATGGCCTTCCTTTCTCACAATGAGTGATGAGGGATAACTATTGTCAAATGATGGTAACCACTTGGCAATTTGAATGTCTATATAAGTTCACCAGACCAGCTTTCTGTTTCCCCAGAATTATTGTAAGGTGTGCCTGAAAAGGACTCATGCTTAGTTTTTGCAAGAAGCTAACTTTGTCAGAGTTCCTTGCTGGGTTTTTTTACCTCACAGGCATTCTTTGAATACGCAGGAAGGTGAGTTGGATGCAGGCAGTACGTTGAATATCCCTTGTCTCTTTCCTTCTCACCAAGTAAAAAGTCATGTTTGTTCTTTTGTTTCACGGGTTTTCCAGGGAGAAAACAATCAGTTCCAAGGGACAATTTCCCCCCTCCAGTTATTCCTACAGCTTCACCCTTTTGCCCGTCCTAAAACATGGTTATAATTTTGGACTTGTCTAAGCAGAAGCTGGCAAGTGCCGGTTGGAGGGAGGCCTGATGACGAGAACCGGATTCTTTTCATGGTGAGTTTACTTTTGATCAGGAGAGGATGGCTATCCTTGCAATTGAAATTCAAGGCTTCAAGTCTTCACCTTTGTTATGGCAGCTCTACAAACTCTGTTGCTACAGGCTCCTCAGGTCCCTTTCTCTCCGTGTTGAATAACTTCTTAGGCTAATGGGGAAGGCAGTGTAAAATACAGCTCATAGCTCTTCGTGGGCTACCTTGCTTCTCCCCAGCTTTGCAGCTGAATACCAGACATTCATCTCAGGAAATCAAATACATTCTCAGATGTTTTTCTTCCTGCAGCATTTTAGGCTGCTGTTTGTCACTTCTTATAGTCAGGTTTTTATGTTGCCCCACTAATGTATGGTTCTCAAAGTAGTTCATGGGGGGGGGGAACCAAACAGGGTGAATTCTTTGCAGCTGTTCCCATGGAAAAGAAGGTTCTTGGATTTTTTTTAATATATATACAGCTAGACAATGCACAAACGTAAACTAAGGATATGGATGGAGGTGACGGTGGTGCAAGCAATTTATTTTATTTCCTTTTGTGTGCATTTGTCTGGTGTGTGCATAAATAAATAAATTAATCAGTCATCCAAGCAGTTCCTATGGAAGAAGCTGCAAAGCTGTCAGACCACCTTTCCCCTTGAAAGAATTGCTAGGGCAACTGAAGACAAGACTTCCCAGGGGAGATGAGACAAAACTTCCCAGAAATGGAGGAATGAATCACCTCACAAATTCTATACAGCATATTAGAGGAAAAACTGGTCCTACTGTGGTTTCAAACATACTACATTTGAGACAGAAATCAATTGACTCAGGACTAATCATGGCTAATATTGCAGGATCATCAAAGTCTGGAGCTGCTGCAGGATCTTTATATGAAAGCACCCGAAGAAAGGTTATACATATTTCTATAGCCTGAGGAATGTGAACTACTACATGTAAAGCTAGAATAAAGTATTTTATGATAGCATGTTCTAGTTACTATTTTTTGAGTTTGAACAAGAGGATATGTTTGAGAGCGAAGGAAGGTATTCTCCTCATGTTATGCCTGTCCTCATTACGACAGAGGAGTTGAACCATATCCTAAATACTGTAGTCTGTGTACACATGAGAAGTCCAGATCCTACTTGACCAATTGCACCATTGTTTCTTCCCTGGTCTCAGGAGTCAACTCCTAAAATTAGTATAATTTTGCATAGAGTTTTGTTCTGTTTTCTGTAATCCAGAAGAATGCCATCGATCTTCTCCAAACAACAGAGCAAATGGTTCACCTACAAAAGATACTCTACTTGGTACTGATTTGGTTACTTTAGGTCTTCTATTAAGGAAGGGCTAGCTGGTAAAAAAGATGAATAACTTCTTGTTTAAAAGCAAGAAATTATATTCATTTATTTAGTCAATTTATATGGCGGCCCGTCTCAATAAGTGACACTGGCGGCTAACAATATTAAAAGGGTTAGGGTTAGGGTTTATCTAGTGTTGATGTTTCAATGCATTATAATATTTGTATAATTTTAGAATCTGTCCCTGGAATCCTGGTTGAAAGGCAGATTATAAATGTTAGAAATCAAGAGATTCTCCAGTGCCATTTTGGTAGGCTTAAAATTCACTTTGTCGTAAGGTCCCATGTTCTATTTCCTTCCATCACTGCATGTTAGTTCTGAAATGGCAGATACAAGAGGAATAAAGGGAAGATCCCATTAAAACAGCATGCTGAGACGTAAGCTTCTAAAAATACAGAAGCCAGAAATGTTGATTAGCAGAAATTATTCTGTGGCTAAATGGGGAAACAAAAATGTCAAGTGGGAAAGCAAAATATCATCCTATCCTGCTTAACGCTTTCTGGCCTTCCTATCAACAGTGAGCAGGAGATAACTTTTTTTGATCAAGCTAAAAATATGTTGATTGGTACCCATGATGATTAAAATGGGAAAACAAGCCATCTTCAGGCAAATATTAAAACAAGCCAGGCACAAAACAAATAACAAAGCAGGCATGGAAGAACAGATTAAGCAGAAGACCAAGTCAAGTCTTCAGCAGGCAGTGAAACGCCATTAGGGAGAGAGAGAAACCCAATACATCTCCCGTTTAATCAATCGGGTAACTGATTCATCAGTTAATAAAAGGACAGTTAATCAACTGAATTAATTAACTGGTTAATCAGTTAAAACTGGACAATTCATCAACGGGGGGGATGAACAATTAATTTGCCTTTGTAACAGCTGCTTTCTTATAGGATGGAGAGGAAGCAGAATTTAAGAAACGATTTGCACATGCCGAAGGTTGCAGATTCAGCGTCCAAAGGCTGTGTGATTCCTAGCGGATTAGCGAGAGGGATGGCAGGAAGAAGGGTGAGAGAAGTCCCATTTCTGCACACGCATGACTCCTTGTTTTTTCCAGTTCACAAACTTGTGTCTGTGACTCGCAGGTAGGACAAAGAAGGGAAAGCATATTTGTGTTTAAACCGTTGTATTTGGCGGCGCTGTTTTGGGCAGACCGGGCCAGGACACCCACCGGACCTCCTTCTGTTCCTTTAGGAGCCCCCAGTTTAAACATAAAAATGGCTGGTGCGCAGATTCTTTTGTTAGATGGTGTTTCCTCTGAAGCTAATGGGGTAAGAGTGGCCTTGATCCTCAGGGACCCATATTGACAGAACCAACCGCAGGGCAATGCTGCTCAAGGGCGTTGCAGTATTCAGGGAGAAAACTAGCATTCTTCATATCAAGGACACATCTCCTTCCAATCAAGGAGCCGGGCAAGAGACACCCAGCCAGCCACTCTCCCAGAAGTCAGGCCTTCATTGTCTTGCCCGGGTCCTGCTGTCCCGAACACTGTTTAGCTGCTGCAGTTCTGCTGGGAAGAGAATGGTTTTGCAGAAGCTTAAGATGGAACAGGATTGCAGGAGAGTAGCCTTCTGAGAAATCTGGCAAGCACCTTTTCACACCCAGCATGCGATCAGCTGTCAAATGTCCTGGACTGTGAAAAAATATTGGCTCATCTAATTAATGCAACAGCCCCTGAAGGTCTTAAAATGATAGGATAGATTTGCAGCCGCTTCTCTTAAGACATTCCCCTCTCTTAATTCCTCTCTGGCATGCACTGTAGAAGCCTTCTGGTTATGGCTATCTAATTTCATTTTATCCTGCCTGGTGTGATAATGTATTAAGCTGAGACCTCTGATTTTCGTTCTTTCTAGATTGCTTTCAACAGTAAGAGAAGAAATAATAATAATAATAATAATAATAATAATAATAATAATCCATTGCAAAAGGCAGCTTTACTTGGAACAGCTTACATCCTGCAACAATACCTTTAACACTATCAAACAACAACATCTGCCTATCCCAGGTCCTTGGGAAAGACTTGATAGGTGGATAAAAATGTCAAATCCAGTCTAAACATCTGGCTGATTGTGTGACCAGCCACAGTAATAATCCTATATCCTCAGATGCTACCTTAATAGTTCTTAGGTCCTTGGTTAGGACTTGAATTATTAAGTTTTCACCAGTCTTTGACTGAATCTAATTGTAGATTACCCTTGTAATAATACTAATAGCATGCAACCACCAGGAAAGCAGCAAATGCAGCAAATAAAGAAATTTTAAAAAGCAAGCAACACAGCCATTTGGGGATCTCCAACATTGCAGAAAACATGGAGAGGAGACCAGGCTTGCCTGGTATCTGAAAGAGAATTAAGAGGATGATATGATATGTTTCTAAGAACGGGATTTGAGTAACAGCCCAGAAAAGACTTCCCACTCTAGTTGGCCTCAGAAGATAAGAGTCCAGTAGACACCTAGCAGGTTTCAGAACATCAGCTGCAAAGATGTTCTCCAATGAGAAGATCTGCATTGACTGGCAGGATCACACAGGAGAAATTATCGTTAGCTTCCCCAGCACAAGATGAAGCAGTAGTAATGGCTAATGCCAGAGCCCACCTGACCCAACTATACCATTTAAAGAACATCAGCTTTTAATTACTTAAGGCTGGAACGTACAACTGTTTCTATCTTGAAGTCTACTTAACCTCTTGGATAGTTTGCCAGGGGCTACCTGCTAGCAGGATTTGGAGCCAAAGCTCTTATTCACATAAACATACTGAAGAGTCTAAAAGCTGCACGCAGCTTTTGATGAACACTAGAAACTGCCTTATATTAGAGCGGTGTTTCTCAGCCTTGGCAACTTTAGAATGTGTGGACTTCAACTCCCAGAATTCCCCAGCCAGCACAGCTGGCTGGGGAATTCTGGGAGTTGAAGTCCACACATTCTAAAGTTGCCAATTTGAAAAACACCATATTAGAGCCATCATATTTGAGCTGCCAAAATCCAGGTGGGTGCTAGAGGGCAGCGAGGAGACCCACCTTGATGCTGCCATTAAGGGGTCACCCACATCATTACATCTCAGATTTGGGCAGCTCTGTTTTGTATCCACCTGGCCTAGCGCTATATACTCTGAGTTGCAGTTGTTGATCTTCTCATCTTGCCTAATCTGTTTTTTAGTCTAAAAGATGCCAGGGATTGTGAAAGCGTGTGACATTGCTTGTCTCCTTTTTTAGGGAGGGTGCACGCTGTGGTCTAATTAGAATGGATTACTAGAAATCAGGCAGGATGGCATAAAATAGCCTTGGCTTCCCCAGCAGGCAAGGGTGAGCAGTTCTGGTTTATTAGCTTTGTCACAGATACCTGAATTTCTGGCTGGAAGGAAGATCACCCTTTTCAGAGGAGAAAAACAGCCTGGCTACCATGGGCCACTCTGCTTCTCTCAGGCGGCTTCCTTAGGGATCTTTTAAGGGGCAGTGTTTATTACAGACAGTTCAGAGAATATTTGGGTGACATTGACGTTATCTAATCCCCAGTCCATCTTCCATCCTCCCCACTCCACCAGCATGAAGTAATAATCTGTTTTAGAAGAAAAACCCAAACCAGAAGCAGAGACCTTCAAAGAACTGGGGGTTTCGTAGCCCTTTGCTCACCTGCGTGTTTGGGATGAGTGCAACATTGACATCAGCAGTGAGTTAAAATAAGCTAATTCTTCGGCATTCTGCCGTCTTTCACCTCTCTGAAGGTCCTCTGAGTTTTTACTGCATCTAGCAGGGTTTCTCAACCTTGGCAACTTTAAGACATGTGGACTTCGACTCCCAGAATTCCTCAGCCAGCATTCTGGCTGGAGAATTCTGGGAGTTGAAGTCTGCATGTCTTAAAGTTGCCAAGATTGAGAAACCCTGGCCTATAGTATTGATTGCAATTTAGCATGTCATTTGTATTTTGTGTTTTCATGCAGAAGCTCAGGTTTTCTAGTCTGAAACTGCCTGCCAAGGAAGAATTTCACTTAACTGGAGACTGTATTTGTCTATTAGCTTACTGTAATTTATTTGCTCAGCTTTATTCTTAGTTTGATTTTTTTAAAAACATGGATAACTACCTTGAGTTTTCCTGCAAAAAAGGCAGGATACAATGTAAACAAAATACAGGTAATCTTCACTTACTGACTGCAATTGGGACCAGCAACTCCATTGCTGAGTGTTGTTGTTGTTTAGTTGTTAAGTCGTGTCCGACTCTTTGTGACCCCATGAACCATATTGCGCCAGGCCTTCCTGTCCTTCACTGCCTCCTGAGTTTGCTCAGTTTCATGCTCATTGCTTCAATGATGCTATCTAACCATCTCATCCTCTGCCGTCCTCTTCTCCTTTTGCCTTCAATCTTTCCCAGCATCAGGATCTTCTCCAAAGAGATCTCTCTTCGCATTAGGTGACCAAAGTATCTGAGCTTGAGCTTCATTATCGATCCTTCCAATGAGCAATCAGGGTTGATTTCCTTTAAGATTGACTGGTTTGACCTCCTAGCAGTCCAGGGGACTCTCAAGAGTCTTCTCCAGCACCACAGTTCAAAGGCATCAATTCTTCGGCGCTCAGCCTTCTTGATGGTCCAGCTCTCACAGCCATACATTACTACTGGAAAAACCATAGCTTTGACTATGCGGATCTTTGTCGGCAAGGTGACGTCTCTACTTTTTAATATGCTATCTAGGCTTGCCATAGCTTTCCTCCCAAGGAGCAAGCATCTTTTAATTTCATGGCTGCAGTCTCCGTCTGTGGTGATCTTGGAGCCCAAATAAATGAAGTCTGTTACTGCTTCCATTTCTACCCCTTCTATTTGCCAGGAATTGATGGGGCCAGATGCCATGATCTTAGTTTTTTTAATGTTGAGTTTCAAGCCAGCTTTCGCACTTTCCTCTTTCACCCTCATCAAGAGGCTCTTTAGTTCTTCTTCACTTTCTGCCATTAGGGTGGTATCGTCTGCATATCTGAGGTTGTTGATGATTCTCCCTGCAATCTTAATTCCGGCTTGTGATTCTTCCAGCCTGGCATTTCTCATGATGTACTCTGCATATAGGTTAAATAAGCAGGGTGACAGTATACAGCCTTGTCGTACACCTTTCCCTATTTTGAACCAATCGGTTGTTCTATGACCGGTTCTAACTGTTGCTTCTTGGCCTGCATACAGATTTCTCAGGAGACAGGTAAGGTGGTCTGGTACTCCCATCTCTTTAAGAATTTGCCACAGTTTGTTGTGATCCACACAATCAAAGGCTTTTGCATAGTCAATGAAGCAGAAGTAGATATTTTTCTGGAACTCTCATGCTTTCTCCATGATCCAGTGAATGTTGGCAATTTGATCTCTAGTTCCTCTGCCTCTTCGAAACCCAGCTTGTACATCCGGTAGTTCTCGGTTCATGTATTGCTGAAGCCTAGCTTGTAGGATTTTGAGCATAACCTTGCTAGCATGTGAAATGAGTGCAATTGTGCGATAGTTTGAGCATTCTTTGGCATTGCCCTTCTTTGGAATTGGAACATAAACTGACCTTTTCCAATCCCGTGGCCACTGTTGCGTTTTCCAAACTTGCTGGCATATTGAGTGCAGCACTTTAACACCATCATCTTTTAGTATTTTAAATAACTCAGCTGGAATACTGTCATCTCCACTAGCTTTGTTGTTAGCAATGCTTCCTAAGGCCCACTTGACTTCACTCTCTAGGATGCCTGGCTCAAGGTCAGTGATCACACCAGCGTGGACATCAGGGACATTAAGATCTTTCTTGTATAGTTCTTCTGTGTATTCTTGCCACCTCTTCTTAATCTCTTCTGCTTCTGTTAGGTCCCTGCCTTTTTTGTCCTTTATCATGCCCATCTTTGCACTAAACGTTCCTTTCATATCTCCAATTTTCTTGTAGAGATCTCTAGTCTTCCCCATTCTATTGTTTTCCTCGATTTCTTTGCATTGTTCATTTAAGAAGGCCTTCTTATCTCTCCTTGCTATTCTCTGGAAATCTGCATTCAGTTGCTTATATCTTTCCCTTTCACCCTTGCTTTTCGCATTCCTTCTTTCCACAGCTATTTGTAAAGCCTCATCAGACAGCCATTTTGCTTTCTTGCATTTTTTTCTTTGGGATGGTTTTAGTTGCTGCCTCCTGTACAATGTTACGGACCTCCGTCCATAGTTCTTCAGGCACTCTGTCTACCAAATCTAATCCTCTAAATCTATTCATCACCTTCACTGTGTACTCACAAGGAATATGATCTAAGTCATACCTGAGTGGTCTAGTGGTTTTCCCTACATTCTTCAATTTAAGTCTAAATTTTGCAGTAAGAAGCTCATGATCTGAGCCACAGTCAGCTCCTGGTCTTGTTTTTGTTGTCTGTATAGAGCTTCTCCATCTTTGGCTGCAAAGTATATAATCAATCTGGTTTCGGTATTGACCATCTGGTGATGTCCATGTGTAGAGTCGTCTCTTGTGTTGTTGGAAAAGAGTGTTTGCTATGACTAGCTTGTTCTCTTGACAGAACTCTATTAGCCTTTGCCCTGCTTCATTTTGTACTCCAAGGCCATACTTGCCTGTTATTCCGATTACTCCTTGACTTCCTACTTTAGCATTCCAATCCCCTATGATGAAAAGGACATCTTTTTGGTGCTAGTTCTAGAAGGTGTTGTAGGTCTTCATAGAAGCGGTCAACTTCAGCTTCTTCAGCATCAGTGGTTGGGGCATAGACTTGGATGACTGTGATATTGAATGGTTTGCCTTGGATACACACTGAGATCATTCTGTCGTTTTTGAGGTTGTACCCCATTACTGCCTTTCCCACTCTCTTATTGACTATGAGTGCAACTCCATTTCTTCTAAGGGTTTCTTGCCCACAGTAGTAGATATAATGGTCACCTGAATTAAATTCACCCATTCCCGTCCATTTCAATTCGGTGATTCCCAAGATGTCGACGTTCAATCTTGTCATCTCATGTTTGACCACATCCAGCTTGCCTTGGTTCATAGATCTTACATTCCAGGTACCTATACAATATTGTTCTTTACAGCATCGGACCTTCTTTTCGCTTCCAGATACATCCACAGCTGAACGTCCTTTTGGCTTTGGCCCAGCCGCTTCACTCTTTCTGGAGCTACTTGGAATTGCCCTCCGCTCTTCCCCAGTAGCATATTGGACACCTTCCGACCTGAGGGGCTCATCTTCCGGCGTCATATCTTTTAGCCTTTTAACATTGTCCATGGGGTTTTCTTGGCAAGGATACTGGAGTGGGTTGCCATTTCCTTCTCCAGTGGACCACATTTTGTCAGAACTCTCTGTCATGACCTGTCCGTCTTGGGTGGCCCTGCACGGTATAGCTCATGGCTTCACTGAGTTACGCAAGCCCCTTCACCACGACAAGGGAGTGATCCATGAAGGGGATTGCTGAGTGACATGGTTGTAAATCAAAAAATCACATGACCACGCTGACTTAAGATGGCTGTTCCAGCAGTTCTGGCTGCAGTCATTAAATGAATCACCCGCAGTCGTTAATTGCAACTTCATGTGACCATGACTTGCGACTTCCTACTGGGTTCTCCATTGACTTTGTTTGTTGGAAGGAGACAGTGAAGCTGACAAATGGCAATCATGTGACTGTAGGGATGGTGTGATGGCCACAACTTTGAGGAATGGTTGTAAGTCCCCTCATTGAGCACTGTCATAACTTCAGTCACTGAACAAGTGGTTGCTAAGCAAGGACTACCTGTAAAAGGATAAAATGCAGTGGAATCCAATGAGGCAACCATATTAACCAGTATTAGAAGGGAAACCAGCTAGAAATGTGGCTTCATCCTAGATAAATTTATTCTGGGACAGACATTTGTATGGGAGCATCTTATACACAAAGATCATTCACAAGAATGCTGGTATTTCCAGCTTCTGTTTGCTCAAAGAAATAGAATTGAAAATACCATTAAAATGACAAGTTAGCAAGAGACGTTATGAGCTATTTTGCAAACATCATAAAGGAGAAAAGTATGAGATGGATCTTCATAAGTTTCTCCAGCTTTAATTCCTTGTTTCAATATCCTCCAGCCTTCCTCAATGTTGCAAATTAATTCTCAGTGTCCTTGGCCTCCACCAAAGAGCTAAGCAATGACAACTGTAGCTTCAGAGCCAGTGTGCTACCCACACGGTCAGGAGATACGTAAAAGCCTCCTGGACCGCAGTGCAGGTCCTGGACTAGTTCCTTCTCTTCTTGGTCCCTTGGTCAGAAGCATCACCCAACAACATCCTCTGTGAGATCTTGGAAGTTGATGAGGAGGCAAAATAGCCAGCCCATCCGTACCAGGAGTGTGCATGTGTGTGGGGATGAGGTCAGGAATAGTCTCTGGGGATGAGGTGGGGCATAGTCCTAGCATGGGCTAGGAGCAGGTTCAAGTGCCTCTACCTTTCGCCCTCTGCATCTGTTGCCTGTGACAGCTGCTTCAGTTTGCCTAACGGCAGAGCCAGCCCTCTGGAGATCATTTGCCAACAGAAGCAGTGCTGGACTGAATATTAGCCAGCCTTATGGAGTCCACCCTGCTCTAGTAGAATTTCACTTCAAAAACCTCTTTGGATATGCAAATCCTCACCTGGGAAAACAATCCTGCTTAGTACCTTATTTTGCTGTGGCACAATTTTTACCCACTATGCTGTTTCTTCTTACATGTGTAATCCCACTCAATTAGAGATCACGTAGAGAATGGAATTGCATATATATGACAATATTAGTGGAAGTCTGGTGAAAGGAAGAATCGGCAAACAATTTTGGTTACGTGTTATACTCACTGAGGACAGAAGAGCAACCAAGAATGAGGGTAAGTGATCGCAATTTCAACTAATAAATGAAATTTGCAATGAGTGCCAAAAGTATTCACTATGGAAGGTATCTTCCTTCCTTCCTTCCTTCCTTCCTTCCTTCCTTCCTTCCTTCCTTCCTTCCTTCCTTCCTTCCTTCCTTCCTTCCTTCCTTCCTTCCTTCATCTCTCTCTCACACACACATACACATAGAAAAAATGTACGTTATTTTGCATCCATCAAGAATAAATGCCAAATGCCAAATGAAGGATGAATAAACTTTTATTCATTTGTGATGCTCTTAAAATCCTTGTGTTTCTTTTGATAAACTTTGGAATGGATAGAAAAACAACTCAGCGTTCTTGGAATCTTTGTTCTCTTCCTCCAATAATTTCTGCACCGGCTCCCTTTTGCTTTGTTATCTGACTTTTTTTGGGGGGGTATATTTCCTCCTCTCTCTCTCTCTCTCTCTCTCTCTCTCTCACACACACACACACACACACACACACACACACACAGAGAGAGAAAACTGCAACAGACATTCCTATCTAAAATATCAAAACGTTATATCCCCGTCCCTGCTCCTCTGCCACTAAGCCCCTTCCTCATAAAGTTTGAAATGGACATTAATATTTAACTTCGAACTTTTGAGATCTTTCATGGCCTCTGCCTGACTTAATTAGCTGGCATTTAGGTCCCAATATTCTGCTGCCCTGGTGATGGAGTCCTTAGGCACTAGTTTATTAGCATTCCCTGCTGCAGAGGGCCGAAGACAGCTTCTAGTTTCTTTTATGAAGTGTTCCTGAAGGCAGCCAAATTCATTTCTGGGTGCCATTAGACTGGTCCTTCTGTAAATATATTTAAAGGCACTGAGAAGCTCCTTGCATCCCCAGGACATTTAAATAAGATTTGTAAGTTGCACCTTCTCCTTCCCTCTCTTTACATTCTTCTCAGCGCAAAGCCTCATCAAATTACTTTTTCTCAATGGCACTGTAATACATAAAACAGTTTTTTTCAGGTATTATGAAGCCTCCCCAAAACAGGGTTGTGTCCAAGGAAATTCATCTTAAGGGAGCTCAGTGCTTTGTCTCTGCAATCTTGCCATAGATAAGCTGACTTTGTGGAAACCTTCCAGAAAAGGTCCTCTGAGATATATTTCAGCTCTGCTTGCTTTGAAGGTAGACCTGCCCATGGCTTGCTGGATAGGAAAGCTTTGCATTCCTCTTGTAAAATGCAAAGGCTCTTGTCAATTTTTCAATTCAACTAGATATTCTGGTGGAAAATGGCCATTTCTCTTCCAGTTTGGTCCACTCAAAAAGCAGTATCTTTGCATGACCACAAAGATTGTCTGAAAAATTCAAAAAGCAGAACGTGAAAAAAACAAAGAGAGAGAGAGAGAGATTCTGTACTCCAGTTGCAATGGACAAGACGCAGAATATATGTGAGAATTTCTTCTGGCAAAAAACGGAAGCCAACAGCTGAGACCAGATTACTTTCCACTGGCCTATCCATTTTTCCACTGTTGCTCCTCAGTTTGCCCTGCTGAGAGCAAGAAGAGTTCAGCCCCAAACAAGTAGGGGTATTAGAGCTTTTTAAAACATTCCATATTGACTTTTCTCCTCCCTCATCTGCATCCGTCTTGTATACCTACATATGCAGCTAATAAAAACACATGTTAAAAGGTAGACACCATTATACAAGTACCAAAGTCTTGAGGCATTAGATACTGAGCAAAATTTCATATTTGGAGAATCTCATCCATACGATTTTGAGGGACGGAGCCGGAGATTCACAGTGTAATTCTATGCAGGTTTGTTTTGATCTAAATCTCTCTATGAACAACGGGGTCTCCTCCCTTCAAGAAATTTCAACATACAACTAGTTTAGTTTGGTGATTGAACTCACCTATTTTCTAGGTTTGTACAATAGATTAATCTGAAAACCAAGTCAGTGGGTTGGGTTTGTCTAACAAGATTCCCCCAAAGCCTACCTGATCTAACACCAACCAAGCATGTTGGATGAATGCATCTGCGTCCTGACCTGGCTAAGTGAGCTATGTGCCATCATATTAAAAAGTAGGAACAAATTCATTTTGCCCCACAATGCATGTAGATCTTTCAGGATGTTCTAGACATTTTTAGTCATTGTCCTTCAGGGATTTACTTTAACGTAAGGATGTGGTGGACTGCTAACCAGTTACAGGGTCTTAGTTTTCTTTGGGTAGGATCTCTCTTGTTGGAGTAGTTGCATTTTCTTTATCCCAACAGTCAATGCCGGCCACTTGAGTTAATTCTGTAGCAAGAGCCAACAAATTCTTGCAGAGCTGTTAGAGACCCACAAATGATACCCAACAACTGAATATCTTTAATTCTAATTATCTAGTTAAACTACCATAACAAAACATGCTGTATGTGGTTGTGTTCGGTATAATTACAGAATATTTCACACAGAAGTGTGATTAATAGTATTTCATTACATTTCGATGCGGCTTCCCTAGTTTGTGATGAATTTAAATGCATGCTGGATGTCTCTTCTACAAGTTAATATTCTACCCATCAGATTTGCACTTGTGTCCATAAGATGCAAAAATACAGCAGGACTAATACACATTTTTGGAGCATTGTTTTCTCAGCAAGTGAATGCGTGTGTGAGACCATGCGTGTTCATGAGTGTGTGTATGTGCATGAGAAAGAGAGACAGGGAGAGTGTGCTCACCAGGAGACAAATATGAGTAGAAAAATATGATTTGTTTCTGAAGAATATTGTTTGTAGGCTTACCTTAGTAAATAAAGTATTGATTTTTCCATTGGAGACTGTCTGTTCAATTTCACTATTTATCCCTCAGTGACATATAGACAGTAGTGGCAGTTCATTCAGGCTCCCACCCTGTTGAACTTCAGGAAACCCATTAAAACCTCGCTTTTTAAGAGATTCCTGGGAGTGGAACTGATATGAACAGCAAGCCCACATTAGGGGTCATGTTCTGATGTTTAAGTGCTCCTCAGACGCAAAAACTTTCTGTAATTTTAGTTGTAACAGTTAAGAGTTCTCTTGTCTCAGAGTCCTTTCTGACTGGAGCGCAATTTAAGTTCTAACAAGTAAGGAAAGCAAACGAGCAAATAAATGCAGAAATATTCCTAATGAACAGGATCAGCCCATGTTCAGTATAATACCCATCACAGCAACCTGAGTTCCTTGATGGAGCTGATGAAATCAACTGTTAAAAAGGAAGTAGGTAATTCCAACCCCACTGCCCTTTTCCAAGGAAAAACAGAGACCTGGGACACCTTATTTCCTTGAACTCAGCAGAATAATGCTCCTTTCTTACATCATCCTCTGCCTACCTGTCATATGTTTTTAAAATTGCATTATTCATTTTAATATTTGTACAACTTGGTAGGTGATTTTGCTACAAGGACATCTTTCCTGTCTCTTGTTTTCCTTTTAAGAGGAACATTTTTAGGAAAATAACAATTGTCAGCATTCAGTCCAACTTGCTGTTTGTCACAAATACAGTGGATTACTCTGGATGGCTAATTAAAAAGTACTGGTTCACCAGATGATTACATATTACGATACTGAGCACCATGTAGATCGATTCAGATTATGCTTCCTTGCAAGAAAAATCTATTGACTTCAAAGGAACATATATTGAAGTAAATGCACTTATAGGCCTGATATGCTTAGCTTCCAAGCCACGTGAGGTTATTCAGATGCTGCCACTTATGTGTTATTAGTTCCAGTATTTTAATATAATTCTCTATTGTCTAAACAAACATGGACATGAAAGAAACGTATCTTTTTATCACAATGTCTGATGTGCCGTTGTCAGACATTTCCAGGGGTGTCAAGAAAAATGTCAAAATGGCAGCCATGATGACGCAAGTGAAGCTCCGCCTTCCGTTGTGACAGCCATCTTGACGTTTTCAACCATAACCTACAGACACTCTGGACATTTCAGTCATTTTCAGATCCGTGTACCTCCACCAAGGAAAACGCAATATGGCAGAGGAATACTATTGCTCGTTAACTTTTTCCTTACCAATCAGAAGGAAATTAGTAATTAACCCTGCCAACTGCAAGCGTAGCCTGGACACAGTTTATATTTTTTCCAAAGGCAAAAGCTATGAAAGTACTTCTAAACTAGAGCTACCAGATTTGGGCTGCAAAATCCAGAGGACCACCAGATGGCAGCAGAGCATAGCCTATCTCTTTGCTGCCCTCTAATGGTTATCTAGATTTTTAAGCCCAGATTTGTTAGCCCTGGATAAGCTATACAATAAGCTACATACCATACCATATAAACATTTGGGATCTATTTTCCAACAAGAGTGTTCCAGAATGTTTGGACCATTCATAACTTGCCAAGCTAAAGGCAAACAACTTTATTTAAGATCCAAGCGCACACATTTAAGTCCTAAGGTTTGTAGCCACATCCTATGCCTTCTTATTCAGGGATGAGCCAGACTGTAAATGGTTGCATTAAGAAATGCTGCATTAACTACTCGATATAAGAGCCAGATCAGAACTACTTTGACTGAATTTCTGATTTGCTGATGGATCAGTGCAATCATTCGATAAGGCCTGACGGGTACAGCATGGAAAGTTATCTGGCAGTGCTCAAAGGGGACATGAACAATGATCTAAGACAAATCTCAATTTACCTTCTAGTCCAATCAAAGCGGCATGGAGATATCACGGCAGGTTTAGTTTCAAGGCAACATGAACTTCTGGTGATGCCACAATAAAGAAACATTAAAGAAACACAACAACCCAACATTAGATTTTCATTAATGGGTAGTAAGCACACAAATCTATTTTTTAAAAAATCTCCACCATTTGCACAATAAACAAAGGAAAACATAGCACTTAGTGCTAAAAGTAGGGTTAGGGTTAGTAGGGTTTACTTCACACAAACAGTTGTACTGCTGACATTGTTTTACTGAAAGTAGTAAAGAGAGATATTGGAGATTGTTAGAATTTCCCAAGGAGGAAAAAGTGTTCTCAACGGTTCAGATCAGCTTTCCCCATCCTGATACCCCCCAGAGAAGTCTTCAAGTTCTAGAATTTCCAGCCAATATGGATCTTACTATTGAAATTCTAGTCCCAAGGTAGCTGAGGGGCATCTGGTTAGAAGAAGCTGATTTATTGCTTTGATTTATGTAGTCCTACATGGAAGGGCATCTCCCTGGAGTGGGGCATCAAATACTTCAAGATGACAGCTGTTACCAGGAGATTGAAGCCCTGCCCTTTCAAAGTGCATTAAAATATACAAAGTGCATTGAAATACACAAAAAGGGAGGGGCTTCTACCATAGTGGTACAACTGCCATCTTGACTTTTTTGACCCTCAGATGCTCCTGCATTCATGCTGTTTCCTTGGTTTTTGGTGATATGTGCAAACAGCAACGTTGTTCTTTTTTCCCTGCTAAAAAACAGGGAAAAGGTGATTTAGCGGTCCCACAAACTACTTGCAGTTTTTAAACCAATTCATGAATGAAAATAAGCTGATGGGCTTGGAAGTTGATTGCTCTACATGTTCTTATGGCTCCAGGCCTGGATATCTTCAAGAATGCCTTCTTATCCCATGAGATCCAGGAGAAAAGGCTTGTTGATGGTCTTATCCCCATCTGCAAGTACCCTGTAGACATCTCTTTTCAGGGGTGGCCCACCTTTTGTGAAGAACAGCTTTCACAAACCGGGAACACTGCCTCCCTAACGAGTTTCCACAGAACTGTTAAAACATGGCTTATGGTGAGTAATGGTTGACACTAAGATTTGGCCTGCCCATGGTGGATTGCTTTGGAGTTTAAATAGTTTGAATTGTATGTTGTTTTTAATTTTTCCTTGATAATGTCTGTCTCTGAGAGCTGCAGGAATGGAACAGAGTATATAGGACACACCTACACACAAACAAATATCTAATGAGTGATTTGGAGTAACTTATCATTACCCTAAAAATCAATATTATTCCATGAAGTGTGAAGGAAGCAATTTGACACTTTCCATTAAATTTTCTACCTACCTACTAAGAACAGGGACCAAATTTCCAGCTCTATTTGTCTAAATGATCTCTAACTGAAAACCTTTTTATTTCTTCTTCGTACTGAGGTGTTGTCTAAGCATGCTAGTTTCCAGTTAAAATTCAGGTCTTCAAACAGACTGGAATATTCATCTTTATTAATCAACAAAAGCAAAATCACATTATTTAGTAAAAAAGTATAGCTTTAACGAAAGAAAGTCAACTCCTGAAGGAGACAATAGAAAGAAATTCAATGGGATAACGAATTAGAGAATATTGCCAATAGAAGTGCACTCTACCATATCTAGAACTATGTCTATATTTATTTTTATATCGACATTGCAGTCCAAACAGATATATTCAGAAGTAAATCACACTGATTTGATTGGAATTATAGCATAAGCCATTAATTCTGAATTCACTGAATAAAGGTCTTTCTTTGTATAGAAAATCACCTATTTGGAAGTCTATCCCACCAATTTTAATATATCATATTTTTATGTTAAGGCAATAAGAATTAGAGTTCATCATTCTAAAATTGCACAACCACAGTAAGGTGAACTTAGAGGAATTGAGTTTTAAGTCCATGCGTGCTATTTAAGGCAACAAAAATATTATCCAGACTTCATATCACTTGAAAAATATCTGCTGATCTCAATGGGGTTTACTTATTTGGGGTCAGGAAATCAGTCACTGTAAATTCAACCGCCAAGGTTTTATGGAATAGAGTAGAAAGTATACAGCAGGAATCTCAGTTACAGGGGATTCCTCACATCAATAAACCAAGTTAATGTTAAAAGAACTTGCACTTGGCCAAAATACAATGTATTTTAAAATTTCAACTGTAAAAGTAAGTCCACTAGGTTTCTAAGAAACTCACTGCCAACCTAAATTCTGGAAATATTAAAATGTGTAATAGCATCCATGGAAAGTTGGTTCTATGGCTTTTCCCTTTTAAAAACATAGTTTGACCATCTCTATTGTGACTTTAAATAAACGTCAGCATTTTTTCCGTAACAGTTTATTGTGTACAGATGTTAATGATGACTCAAGAAGAAAGCGCTATGCGATGTAAATGACTCAAATCTACTTTCCAATGGAAATCGTGTAGCTGAGTGTGTGTATGAAATATTAAACATGCTGAAGCATCAGTAAGAAATTACTGGGAAGTGGGACAAGGAATTGAAAGCCACAATGACTGAAATGAGGAAGAGCTTTTTATTATACAGTGTTAGAAACAATAAACAAATATATTCTCTGAGTTAATAATACCTTCCAATCAAACTATTAGACATGGTTTACTGGTGCCAGAGCTATGCTTTCCTACCTAAACTGCCTACTTACAAACTGATTTTTTAAAAATTATGACAAGACATATAAGTAGCTGCCATATGTACTGGTTGGATTATCCAACGAGATCAGCCATTCAGTTACAGTATTTCTTTTTCCTTACCCATTCTCTTCCCAAATCCAAGACAAAATCTGTTGGTGACACTTTGCTCCTAAACAAAACCATTTTATATAAGGCACATCCATTTGAAAGGATGGTTTGAGTACTGGTTTAGAAAACTGCCCTTCCACAGCTCAGGAAAGTGAATCAGTAGGTTGGTTGCTAGCTAGAAAGAACCCTACACTTTTCTCATTTAAGGTGGGTGCTTGTGTCTCTGGAGATAAATTAGACCATCAGAATAGGCACAAAGTTTGGAAAAGTCTAAGTCACATGGGTTTGTAATGGCATTTTCACTCATAATTAACAGGCTCTCCTATGAAAGGCAGAGGGTTTCTTTTGAGTAGCAGCTTTATAAGCTGAAGACTTTTTCCCACTGACTCAATCCAGAATCCGAAACAGACCACACAAACAGGCATGTTAATATATCTGTCTATATGAACGTTTTGTTATGGAGATTAATGGAAGGTAGAGACTGTAGGATTATTTTAGTTAATGTTCTTCATCCAGATGATGATGATAATAATAATAATATAAGATTGCTGCCTTTTACAGGTCACTGTGCATCTCAGGTTTTGGACAAAGACCTATCAAGAAAGGACAAAATTAGATATCAGTAGAAGATCAAACAATTAGATTATCTCACAACTACGTATTTATATTTATTCAAGTTGCAGATACCCTTGATCATGATAATGCACTAAATCATTCACCATCGTTTAACAAACCTAAGTCATATCTTGACAGACATTCTGAGCCAGAAAGTTATTGATGAGTTTTTAATATCATAGTAGTTTTTGCCAGTTTAAAGCTGGCCTAATATATTCACTGATTTGGCACGGTATTTTAAAACAGAGCAACCGGATTTTTTAAAAATAACTTTAATAACTTCAAACATAATTATAGGTGTGAAAAACCTTTGAAGTGAATAGTATCTGAAAGTTCAGGTTTTGGGCAAATTGCAGGCATTGGGACAGGCAGCAAATATTGACGATGGAATCATGCAACGTGATTGTTCGCTTTCATTATGAATTGCACAGAATTGTCTATGCTTACACACAGCACAAGCCTTTTCCGGTCAGGATTTTCCTTTGTAGCGGCTCTCAAAAAGCCATTCCAATTTAGTAAACAAAGAACTCTTTGGCATAAAAATATTAAGCACTCTTTCTAGCCGATTCCTGTCCATTTATCTAAAAATCACAGCCCCAGTCTTTAATCAAATTATTGGGAAATAAATCCCCTTATTGTGCTGCTTATTTCTGAATCAACAGAGTTAATGCTGGCATCTAATCTCTGACAACATAAATGGGCTGGGCTTAAACTGATTTTATATTTGGCGACAGAAATATTTTTCAGGCAGCCCAGCAAAACAGAATCTACAGCCTTTCTCTACTGTGACATACTTGGGTTTTCGTTATGCGTTTTGTAAAGAGCTCAAAATAGAAATCTGAATAATAAGCTAAAACCAGATAGTTACAGAGTGACTTAAAAGAAAAAGAAAAGAAACGGGCTATCGGAATGAGATTGTCCTCAAATGACCACCACATTTGTTCCTAGAAAGCTTGAATTTACACAACTCATCATAGAGGAAGACTAATGAAACCCTGTATTTACTAGAAATTTCTGGGCGGGAGGGAGAAGAAGAAAAGATAATTATGAAACTGTAAGGGCTCATTAAAAATAGATCAGTGAAGAGTACATCTTTATCTTCATATCCCAGAGAATGTTATTAGAATACAGTGAAAATGTTGGCATCATTCGTATATTAACACTGAGTTGTATTGTGTAGGACTTCATTGTCCTGTCCTGAGCTGGCAACCCATTTTGAAGGATAGTGTTAGCAAGTAGCCTAGAAAACACTGATTTTCAAAGCTCTACTTTCGGAGAAATAATAGATGTGCCAAGTTGAGGTAGCGAGTGAGGGAAAATGGAAGCAGAAACATCAAGCTTTTATAGAATAATAGAAGCGTTTTTCTACCCTTGTGAGACTTAAAAATGCATGAATGGCTCCTGCTCAAGCTTTCTACATACATAAATAAATTCACCTTTGGGATGAGAATGGAAAATTTCAGCCAAAGAGAATAATTTTGCAGAGTTATGAGCATGTGAAGCCGATTAGAATAATGGAAACCTCTATATTACCTTAATGATAACCTTGGGGGTGGGGGCACATGGATGTTATATTGGACTATTATATTGTAGAAATAAATTAACTGATACGAATTCAAGAATACTATATTCTCGACCAATGTCTTAATCCTGTTTTTTGTAAACAGCATAATTGGCACATTTCTCTAGCAAAATAGCAGTGGATCAATAAAAATGGTCATTTAGGTAAATTAATGTCTGTCTCCCCTACCCCATTCCCAATTTTTTTAGGTAGACCTCACTGGCGACAATAAATACTGAGTTTTATATTTATATTAATGGCACTGATCGTATAGCAAATCTCAGTTTCCAACTAATGACTACAACATCTATTAACTTTAGAAACAATTCCTTTAAGCAGGTGGGAAGGAATATCTTCATAAGAACTGCAGAAAAGAACCGATAAAGGGTGTCTTGCTCTTTTGATTCCTACCTTGTAGAAAGAGCAATATAGAGATTTTAAGTAAGATCAGAGAAATCTTTTGACAGATAACTGATCCATGGTTGTCTGTATCAAAAAAAAAAATTATCTTTTTAACATAGCTTATGGAAGGGTTTTTGGCTTTTTAATGAAACACCAGATACAAACGCCATGTAAACATGCAAGAAAAAACAGTATATTTTTCTAGCTAAAGGTTGCCTCAGTTTGACAGATTTGCATCTCCATATTCTTAGGGAGTCCATGCTATTCCTCCATATATTGCTTTTAATAAGACTGTGGTGCTTAGCATTTTTCCCTCCTTTGATGAAAGAGGCGCATATATCAGAGCATAATAACTGCTCTGCAAGTCATCTTTCCTGTGGACTATCACAAATATGTCACCTTCACTAAAGTGTGCCTTGTACAACACTTCACATGGACTGTTTATCTTTTGTGTGGCAGAGAAATGCACAGTGACACAATTAGTTACTTGAACGAAGTCTTCCTGAGCCTTTTTTTTTTTTTTTTTTACAGAAAATCGTATCGGTATGTTACATATTGTCCCATGCAGACTGTAAGCTGTTGGGAATAACTAATAACATTTAAACAAGCTTATAGAGCAAAGCTGTAATATGATTCATACAGATGGGAAACAAATTAGGTATATTCAGCACAGAGCAGGATTTCCCTGCATTTTGCTAGACAGGCTTTTCTGTACCTTATATTTATGGAACAATTTCATAAAATGCTCCATAATTTTACCCTTCTCCTTTTCTGGTCAAATGTCATTTTTCTCCCAGTTTCGAGGCAGACGTCAGTAGTTAAACACAGGTGCTTGGTTTGCTAAAGCTGAACACTTTAATATCCTCCTACTGATTATAACAGTAGGATTGGAATGAATATTAACATTTCCTTTTTTTTTTTCTTTTTTGAAAAAAAAAACCCTCTAGGTTTCAGCATCCTTTGGGATCTTTTTTTAAATTTCTACCTACTGAAACAGTAGAAAGAATGCACTTTGTTGTCTCCATTTCTTTCTGAGTTTTCACTTTAGCATGTCAGACATATTTATAATCCTATGAGATTTTACAAGGTCAGACAGAAGTAGTGATCTATTCTATCATTTGCTTTTCCTTGTTTCCTATAAATAACCTATGCAGGTATTAATAGCAAACTACTATGACTCTATCATCACCATCATCATCAATATTTCTAATAGCTATTCAGTTCTGCAAAAAGAAATGTTCATGGCTTCAGCCAGTGTGACAGCTCTTTCATCCTTCTTTCTAGTCATTGCCACAACCCTAAACACACTCTCTTTAGACTGTGTAAACTAGGTTAGGATAGCAACCCAGCCCCACAGTTCTAAATACTATCATTGGGAAATGAGTCCCATAACTCCTGATGAAAGATCACCAATTTCTCAGACACTGTTAAATTGCAGGGAGCCATCCTACCAAAATGAGAATGCTGCAGTTGTTCTGAAGTTATGATCTATAGTTATGATCTATAGATAGATAGATGATAGATGGATGGATGGATGGATGGATGGATGGATGGATAGATGGATGATAGGTAGCTGACTTGACCATAAGAGCCATTATTTTCAAAATTAATCAGGGAAGACCACAAACTAGACTCAGCTAGATTCCATCAAATGTATTTATTTAATTTTAAAAGAACCCTATTCATTCAGGGTGGCCACCAGATAAGTGTACATAGACTGCATTCAGAGTATTCAGTGTATTGCATCTTACTTTGTCAGATGCTCCAGAAACGAGGATTCGTAGCATTTAACATAATATTCAAGACACCATTTTTAACATATTTCATCCTAAAGAATCCTTTTCCCAGATGAGTCCAAGACATTTGAAAGGCTATAAATTGGGGAAAGGGTGCCCTAAAACTACAGGCAAGTTTGAAAATGAGATTAACATGCTGGAGGAAATGCCCTCATACTGTTCTTCTCTTTCTTCCTGCTTAGTTGTATTCTTTTCTCTTTACCTTCATGTTGCTTGAAAAACGTTTGAAGGAAAAGGACAAACCAGACCAGAGTTTTAAAAGTGACCTTGTGCAACAATTTGTTTCTATTATTTTAAGAACATCAATTATATGATGATCAAGTGATCGTTGAAATTTAAATAATTTATCTTTCATGTTGCAATGAAATATTTTTTTAACAATTAAAAATTTCCAGACTCTGTAATTATTAATTTTTCCTCTGTACTCTTATGAATACAAGGGTATTACCCACTAATTCATTTTGTTCACATCTGTTATTGTTATTATTAGATCTTTTCAACCTATCTAGATCAAACATCCAGTCACTCACCCTTATTTTTACAACCTGCTCATTCAGATGTCTAGCAACTTCATCCTACGTATGTTTCCTGCTAAGTCTCAGCTTGTTTTGGGGTCTTATTCAAGTAACTCTCCATAGCATTGCAACTTACGTGCATTTAGAATTTGGCAAAAGAGGGATGGATGGTCCTAAAATAACCTTCTTAGTTTTAGAATCAACTACATGAAACTGAAGCCAAAATAAATGGACGATGAGATTCCTGCAGGAATCCCTTCACCCAAATTCTTTTTCTGGCCATTGTGATAATTGTTGGAGATCAGATGTTAATTTAGTTAGAAAATATTATTTTCCAAAATGCTTTCCAAAGTGCTGCATTCCAGCAATACAACATGGATTGAGGGGGCGGGGGGGTGGTAGAAAGGGGGAAGAATTGCTGTTGAGAAAGAAGCACATGTTACATCAGACACAGTACCTGATTTTTCAATGCACAGCTTGTCAGCCAGAAAGTCTGCCTCCTGGGCGATAAGTGAGAATATTTCATCTTCATACTGTTCTATGATAGTTTCACACTGTAAGGAGGGAAAAACAGCAGCTCTCTAAAAAAGAACTAAACAAGACCATTTACACAGAGCAGCCAAAGGACGCCATGTCAAGAAGACAATTTGGAGCTCTTTGCCCATATAGTATCCCTGATCAGTTGTTCTGTTATTGTAGTTTACTTTTAGCATAAACAATAGATTGAAATTTCATTATAAACTAATTCAGATTCTGTCTGTTGAAAGGTAAGTGAATGATGAATGTTTCCCCTTAATACAGGTTATTCTTTTTGTGATACAATTAGTTGAAATGCTTTTAATGATTGATGCTAATGCTTTGAGATGGATGGATGGATGGATGGATGGATGGATGGATGGATGGATGGAGCATATAGAGTATGTGTAGATGGAGAAAAAGAGACTATTCCACTTTTCACCAAATACTAACATTTTTCAAAATGGAGAAAGCAATCAGTGACTTCATATAACATAAACTTGATTTTTGATTTTGTTAGCACTGGGCCCTGTCCTTGCAAAATTTCTTTGGGTGGTAGAAAATGAAGCTTTACTTGGCCACTCAGCCCTAAGCATTGGTCATAAGTTTCTGTCCCCAGAATTCTGCAGAGAATCACAGCAAAGGAAAAACGCTCCATAAAATGCCCTTAAAAAAACCCAGGAAGCAAAATTCTATCACGAAAGAACCCAATTTTACCATAAAATTCTACGCTAAAAGAATCCAGTTCTTAGTTCCAAATCTCATACATGGTATGTATTGTTAAATAAATATTGCTCCAGCACATTAAATTAGACTCTACCGATTCTGGAATGCCAAAATTGTCTTCAAAAAGTCAAAGCAAAATCAATTCAACTATAGGTTCCTCAGTGTTTTTACATGTTTTCTTGATTACACTTCTCAGTTGACATTAAAATACCCTACTGGAACTCCAGACCTTAACTTATTAGGATCCTGAAGATTAGAATTCTTCTAAAACAACAAGATTTGCTTTCTTTTCTACAGGTCTAATTTTGGATGAGCAGGCAAATATATTTCCACCTTTCTTTCTTTTGTCTATAGGTCCTTGATGAAAACATTATTTTAGTGAGCATTTCTTGATCTCTAATGATGCTTGAGGCATGGGCCAGCTCAAGGACTACATTCTTGCATCAACCTGCTCTAGGCCTTCATTCTAGCTCAAGCTTTCAATAAAGTCCAAAGAAAGAAAAGTGGGGGAGAGACAATAGCTAACCTCCCCACCACTTCAACAGCTATCAATATAGCGTCACAATTCCATGTTTTCTTGCAGAAGAGAGTAGCCAGCCTTTGCCTTTAGATTTAAAGCATTGAAAATCATGGCAGGTAAAGCGATGGATTTGTGTTGCTTTTCTGTCTTTTATTTTAAAGTGATTTTAGTTTAAAAGTTTGATAACCCAAAGTGAAACCAGAGTGGCATCTATTCATGCATAGATTCATCAATATTTAGAACTGTACTCCATGGTGTTTCACTTGCTTTAAGGCATCCCATCCCATTTATTATTATTTAAGACAAACTCAGGGTCTGAAAAATGCCAGAATACTATAAAAGCCTTACATTTATATTCAGTGAAGCAAATTAATATACAATATCAAACATGAGGGTCAGAGCAATTCATCCCCCAAACTCATCAGTTTATTCTGTTTTCTTACCGCGTATTTCAAGGGCTTATAAGCGTCAGAATAAAAGAAATATTTTTTATATTCTGCATATATTTCCTCATCCTTCCTGGGAGCATATCTCTTGAATATCTTTTTGTTAGTTACAGGATCATCCTGAAGTTGATAATCATTCATCCGATCACATACATTTTCCAAAATGTCTGTTAAGAAGGTCTCTGACTTTGCAAAAGGGATCTAAAGAAAAAGTTTCACAGAAATATAACATTTTCAGATTTTACAAAATCAAAATCCTGCAAGCGTATATAAACACAGAATCCTTAACCCCGATTGACATAACAGAACAATGCCTCCAGATCTCTGTATCTGCATAATTATTGTCTTATATCATATTACATATATAATTAAAAATGTCAGCTAAAACTAGGATGAGTCTGGGAATAATTAAACATTTAAGGTGCTAATAAAATATTCCTTTTAGCCTGAAAATATAACATGTGCCATTGTAAGCTTGTTTTAAAAGCAAGATGTGCTTAATTTTTTTAAAAAATTACAGTGGTACATTTTATGTTCAAAACTCAGCATATAAAGAGAGAAACTGTTTTTCCCATCTTGATGAACTCTTGATAGATTCCTTGTTAGAATGTGCTTGGTTTCTTTAACCAAAGCAAAGTTTCTAAACATCCTCCCCCCCCCACCCATCCATCCTTCAATTGGTCTGACTTGCTGTTCGTCAAGTCACTTGCAGCTGTTTAATGCCTCCCAAGGGTTTGCGCAAAGAAAATAATCACTTACAAAACTGTACTTCTCCCAGATTCTACTATTTCAGGTTTTCTTTTCAAACAGCTGGTCCATGTCTTCGCCCTTTCCTCTTCCTTCAGAATTAAGCAAGAATTCAGGGGAAACATTTAGAGGCACACTACCTACGTACTTAGCGAGGGTCTCAGCAGTCAGTGCTACAAGGGTCAAAGAGTGCCCCTTGCTCTTGGAAACAGAGACAAAAAACTTCTCTCCCGTCTAGACAGGTCAAGGTGCATGATGTGCCCATCTCTGGTGCTTCTTCCGGAAGAGGGCGTGAATTGAAGCCAAGTGCACAGTAAACAACAGAGCTGCATCTTTGGGCCTTTAGAAGATTTCCCCTCTCCACCCTCTGCTGATCAAAGGAGGAAGTTATCATGACAACCATAGTCAAAGGGACTGAATCACAAATGAACTCGATTTCTGCAATGTTGATATATCCCATCCCCATTGTCTCTTTTCACACGCAGTATGAACCCTTCCGGTCTCAATGATTACATTACAGAAGGACTTTCATATGTGTGCTCCATTTACACAAAGGGGTCCCTTACTTCACCACCATCTGGTTACAAATCAGAGAAATAAAGGCAGGAGAATTAAAATTAAAGCTTAGAGTCCCTTCTCCCCAACCCCATCTCCTGGGCATCTTGAACGAGGCCTTTTTACAATAGATCTTTCTCCTTTTAACTTGTCCTATCTTGTAGTTAGAAACCTAAGACTTTATGGAAATAGGGAAATACGAAAAGATCCAACATTAAAAAGAGAAAATGAGCAGGCAATATTCCTTTCCTTACTTCCTTGTTTCCTTCCCTCCTCCTCCTTTTTGTTGCAGATGTTCAGAAACAGATTTCAAGTGCCATATTGAAAGCTAAATCATAAATAAAACAAACTGTTCTAAAAGTGAATGCGTGCATACATATGGACGTGTGCTTGTGTGTGCGTGTCTCAAAAAACACATCCCTCCCCTTTAATATACATTGACCTAATAGCATGATTCTAAAGATATTAGGTGAAATATACAGTCTAACACAACTTTTCTCCACCTTTATGACTAGGCCTTGCAAAGCTAAGCACTTTGACATCATTTGGAAGAACCTCCTGCTGATTTCAATGGGTACTTATTTTCTTACACGCAAGAAATTTGCTCCACGTTGGAACGAAAGCAAGGATAGCCTTGGCTTCTTTCTTCATGATATCTTCACTTAAATAGATGCACTTCTTTCTTTTACAAACGTAAAACTTTTCTTTTGAACTCATTGTGGAGATGAATGATTTGACTGAAAAGATGCCTACTACAATAATGTAATGAGAATGAAAGTTTAGGGAGTTTGGTCTAAATTACATCTGTACTTGGCTGTCCTTTAGCTTAACTGTCTTGGCTGCAAATAAATAAGGTTAATAATGTTTAGGCCCATTTATTACAGTGCTTAAACATATCTTCCTATGTGTTGGATGGTGGGGAGAGCACATAGAACTCACTTCTAAGTAGACCTGCTAGAATTGCACCGTGCGCCAACCATGGGAAATGAAAAGAGAAGGATAAGGCTATTAAACACAGTAGCTTGACATTTCAAACTGTGCTAACTGTTTCTCAGAGGACTGATTTTTTTAAAAAAAGATCTGCAATGTTTTCTGAAAAAGCAGATTGGGTATTTGGCTAAGATTTGGGGGAGGAGGAGGTCATTTTGGAAGCTATTCGTGGACACGTATATCCAATCTAATGAAAGGTACTGACATATCAACAATAAGGAAAAAGTACAACAAACATTTGAGAGTTGCTTTAGGCTTGAGGCATATAATTGAAAATATATTAATTTAATCAGAATATATGAAAGGCTACACTTCAATCTGAGCCTAAGAATCTTTGTATTCCTTTGACAGAAGCATGTTTCAACACATGCTGGGTTATGCCAGATACATTAGCATGCGTTTCTGAATATACAAAGTCTTCAAGAAACAATGAATGATCTGGTCTCCTTGCTGATATGTATACAGAAAGTTCCTATGTCCAAAAGAATATTTGGTAGTACTGATCCTATATAGATATAAATTATGTACAGAATTATTTACGTAGGCATGTGGAAAAAAAAGTGCTTACATTCTACACACTCCAATATATTCCTAAGGATATAAATAAGGGAGTTGCTTGTTTTCATGGCCATTTTTAATAATCTGATTTTATATTGAACAACGTAGTTATAACAAATAGACTCCCAATATTTCTTCTCTCCTCTGTCCCCAACTTTTTAAAATGGCCAGAACTAAACTTAACACAAGGCATCCAGATGGTTTTCCTGTCTTATAAAACTGCTAAGGAGAGTAAATTCTCCGTTCACACAGTTTGGCATACGATGAGATACCATAGACCAAATTATAACCTCACCAAAATGCATACGCATGACCATTAATATATGAGGTTCTTACACAAATTCAAGACGGGCAATTGTAACACTGCCTTTGTGCTATTTTTCTTGGTTCTTGGGTCAAGGGGGTTTCCCTAGAAAGCAACTAGAATTTATATTTCCACTTGTGTAGAGGTTTGAGAAAGATATATCAAAAATAGCCACCAGTGCAAAACCATCCCTCCCAAAGTTAAGTATACTTTAAAATTGCTTTAATAATAAAACAGGGGGGTATCTGGACAAGTGGCAGAAACCAAAAGCTATTCTATGGAAGCTCTGAAGATTCTGAATGGTGCTTGTCAATAAAGCAGCCCCCATTGTAATCACCCTGGAGATTTGGGCCTTCGCCCTGAAAAAGCTGCCTCAGAGATAGTAACCTCATTAAAATATGAATAACAAGTCAGCCGTCATTCAAAAGAAAGAAAGGCATCTTATTCTGCATCAAATTTCGCCATCATTTCAAACAACGACAACAGAGCAACATGGAACCCCCC
The DNA here is from genome assembly GCF_059951505.1 of Python bivittatus. Taxonomy (NCBI): domain Eukaryota; kingdom Metazoa; phylum Chordata; class Lepidosauria; order Squamata; family Pythonidae; genus Python; species Python bivittatus. Next base: position 7,864,011 of record NW_028277088.1, read on the forward strand.
GAAACTCCATTTCCCCGAGTCGATGTTTGTCGCATGTGGAAAGGTTAGCAGTGGAGTGGATTAGCCTAAATGCTAGTGTTGCCAATCTTTCAGAGCATGCCCATCACATTTTAAAAAAGGGGGCCAAAAAACAAAAAACAAAAAAACCCCAAACCAAAGGAAGAAAGGAAGAACCACCAGCGAGCCGTAAGTTAGTCTTTCCAAGGATTCACAATGTTAAAAGAAGAGAAAAAAGTTAACATCAACACACCTCGCTGTAAGAAGAACAGAGAGACCAAACAGGTCCAAGATATTTTAGCCAATTTTAAGCCCCAGGATGGAGAATTCATTACAAGCAACAATGACACCTTCATAACAGTCAATTACATGGAAGCTCATGATCCAGTTCATTACTGTGTCTCTGCTAATCTCATCGTAAATTTCTGCCTTGATAGAGAGCATAACTCGCCAAGAATGCAAGTGGGATGTGGAAAGGGGATGAGAAAAATAAAAACCTAACTGCTACAGATGGACAGCTTCCAAAATCCAGATAGCCAATCAAATATTTTTGAACACTGTTTTCCCCGTAAGAAATTTTCCCTTTCTTCTATCCAGGTTGCACTATCTATGAATTATGCATGTAGGCGTGCGTATATGTCTACAATCACCCGTGAGTATGTATACGTAGAAGTACATGTACACAGAAGTGAATAGATGTATGCATCTCTTTCTACTGCTCCATGAAGATAAATCACAAGCTTTTTCATTGGGAAAAATGTTCCAATTTCCAATATTTATTAAGGGTCAGTATTTAAAAATGAAAACTCAATCGTTCTCCCCCCCTCCCCGGTTTGCTTTAGGCTAGTGCAAGGAGAAACATGAATGCTGAACCAGTCAAAGGCTGATGGGATATATAATTAGCTATTATGTTAATTGAATCCACTGTGAGTTTATTGTATGAGATTTCTTCATATAATATGCAAATGATCTCTAAGGTTTAGTTTTATTAGACAATATAATTAGAAATCCTTTTAAAGGAGAGAATTCTAATGAGGTACAATAAAGGTTAGGAAAATATGTTTGCTATGTTTTGTTACCACCTGGGCTTGCTTAATTAAAATGAAAAGAGAGAGAAAAACTTTGCACGCCCACACCCACACCCAGTACACAAATGCAAAGTTTAAACCCTCAATTGTTACACTTTAGAAATTGAATTTAACATTTAAAAAATTCTTTTATTTGTTCTTTGCAATCCTTTACTCTTGATTCATTATGCAACAGGGTTTCATTCATTCCCCATCTATATCCTCTTGATTTCTTCTTAAGAGTCCAAGTCACTGACTTATGATCAGAAAAAGTTCTTGGTAATATCTGTTTGTCAGTCCAGCTAAGTAGACGCTTGGAGATCCACCACAGATCAGTTCTCAACATTTGATCAGAAATGATTTGACCTCTTTTAGCCTGGCATTTTAAATTTTCATATTTGGTTTTCAGAATAAAATCATAGACTCAGATGCAGAACCTGGCTACACATGCAGGGATAATGTGATAGGTGATTCACGCAAAAAGCCCATTATTGTCATGTTTATTAAGAGATGCGGTCCAAGCAGAGGAAGATATTTTAGCATTTATTCTGTAAGTAATCTGCATCACTTCATTTACAGTAACAAATGCTGATGTTCTAAGAGCTGGAATTAAACGCCTTCTTGAAAGTAAAGCAAGTTTGTCCTGCTGTTGTAGAGCTACTGGGGCAAAGTTTATCCCACTTCACGTAAACCGATCATCAGCAGCAGGGTTGAAACTCTTTTGACTTTTCCATTTTTAATACTGTATTGCAGAAAAGTCACACCAACGATGTTCATAGAGAAGACAGTGGCAAAATATTCAGCGTTTACATCTCAGCTTCCCATAACAGCAACTGCACTGTGTTTTATGAATATGTCATCTGATATCATCTAGTGAATAGAATATTGGCCTTCCTTTATTTTTACTTGGTGCCCTCTGCAATAAGGAGTTGGCATATCCAGGAAGGAGCAGAGGATCAACGATTCCTTAATTTTGGATGCAACATTTGGGTCATTTAATTTTTGGTAAGGAGCAATAATCCCCTTAACATAAAACTCAATTAGTATTAGCCAGTAAAAGTCATTGAGGAAAAGGGAAAAGTAATATGTCTGGGCAACTATTAGTGAACCCCCAATATTTTGTGGTGGTGATGATGGTGATGATGGTGATGATATTCCATTTTTATCCTCTGGGAACTCAAGGCAATGGATGTGGGGGTCTGCCCTCTTTTTATCTCCACGCTAATGCCTGGCACCACACCATGCAATGATTCCATGGTCGAAAACAAAGTTGAACCTGGGTCTTCCCAGATGCCCAATGTCAACATCCTACTGACATGAGCATCACTTTTTTAAAGCAGAGTTTGATTTTTTTTGCAGCATGTGGTACTTACATCAATGTGTTCTTTTCTATCTTTGAGTATGATCCATGATCCAACCAAATAAAAAAGTTAACCTACATTCACAGCCCAGCCTCAACCATGCTAATTCAGAGAGAATTTCCACTGGCTTCTATGGTCTTTACTATCTAGTAAGTAAAGATGTAATACATTAAAGAAGAATGGTTTCTTTGCAATCCAACGGGCAAAGAACTTTAATTGCTAGCATCTCCTGTTTATATGATCATTTAGCAAGCAATAGGAAAGACTTCTGGAGAGCATTGAACGGTGAAAACACTGCTTTATATGACAAATCATTTAATTTGGCAAAAGGAGACTGCCTTGGCTTTGCCCGGAAGCTAAATGAGTTCCGGTGATACAAAATTCTGCATTTTGGAAGGCTTCTAGAAGTTGCTACTTTAAAGAAAACAGAACTGTTCCTAGCAAGAAACCTGTGATTTTCATTCCATAACAAAAGGTACCACAGCGCTACAAACTTTCTCCTCTTTGACAGATTATTTGGAAGAGGCCCACAAATGTTCCAGTTTCTGCTCTTTGTGAGTTTTGAAGAGTAATAGGTAGGCATGTACGCGCCCAGTAATTCTAAAAGTACTGGTGTGAGAATTTCATCTAAGTTATTGACTTTATCCTTCTACTTCCACAGTAGCTATTTAATTCTTTAAAGAATCACACACATCCTAACTGCATATTATGTTTTTCTCTCTATAGGGCTGATTTCATCAAACTAAACCTATTGAATACCATACAAAGCTCCACCCATGATCCCTGCTCTCTCCCCATCTCTCTTCCCAGTCCTTACGGGGCCTTGTTCACTACATGAATAATAAGGAACAATAATGGTGTATCCACACCAATGGTAGATTCTGCAGGAGCAGCTACAAATGCTATCTTAGGGCGACCCATGGTCCCAGGCTGACAACTGATAAGATGCTCCTCTCACTTCCAAGAATGAAAATGAGGGGATCTGATCAGATTATTGACTAGAATAAGGTGGGATTGATTGGTGCTATCCAGTCACAGTGAAGGGAGTTTCAGGTCCACTGATCTAACATGAAACAAATTCGGTTTCACACTGAAGTCAATGGGATATAAAGTTGGCTGACTTTGACTAGTTGTTGCTGCTGTATTGTCAGTACATTTTAACAGCTGATAACATAGAAGGTATATTGTTAATGCACATTTATTCAGTACTTGAATAGTTCCGAAGGAAGGAAGGAAGGAAGGAAGGAAGGAAGGAAGGAAGGAAGGAAGGAAGGAAGGAAGGAAGGAAGGAAGGAAGGAAGGAAGGAAGGATTGTTCAGCCCAACATGCAATTACACATAACATTGTCTACTTCAGCCGAAACTCAGTTCAAATATTCCTTTCCTGTGCATTGTGCCTTGGCTGCTTAAAGATACTTACTATCTCTAGTTGTAAGTTGTCCAACATGTGAAAAATAAGCAGACAAAAGCCAGACAAAGCAATCCAAATGCAAACTATATTTTCTTCTGCTTCAGCTTTGCTCTTCTGCAAATGTCACACCTACGCTGAGTTCCTTAAGAGATCTGCTGAAGAGGCCTGAAGCCATCTTTGAATACAAGGAAGTGGTTTTCAGCTTTTGAGATCCTCAGAGTTTCCAGACAGAAGGGCTCTGGGGAACAATGGAGGCACTAAATCACTGGGATTCTGAGCGCCTAAAACCAGCAGACTCCACGCGTCTCTGTCAATCCCATAAACAAACTACCTACTTACTGCTAAAGCAAGAAAGCAAGAACGGGACAGGTAATAAGCATCTGTTGCACCCTGCCAAATTCCCATATAATATTTTCCTTTGTCATGGCTTTTCTTGTACTTCCAGCTAATGATGTCTATGTGCACCTGAATGCACAAGAGATGCAGGAAACCTTGCAGTGGGTGAGTTTATACTAGGCTGGCACTGAGATTAGAGAAGATCTCTACAGTATATAAAAATGCTCTTGAGTCAGGCTTGACATTCTGTGATTACACCAACACATCCATGTAGTTTTCTTGGCAACAATACAGCAGTGATCTTTTGGGATTATTCTTTTTAACAGGAGGGGATTGATTTTCCAGTCCAGTCTACAGTCTTGCAATTCGTTATCTTCTCCCATTCAAGTCCTAACCGGACCTGGCCCTGCTTAGCCTTTGGATCCAGGCAAGGCCAAGTGGAGGCTGCCCCCTGTAGCTTGATCTTGATTGATTAAGCAGATCTCAAGGGGGCTAATATTCCTTTCCTGATCTGTGGAAGTATACATTAGTCTCTGCATTTATTGGCCCTGCAGAGGAATAGGTTCAGTACCCAACTGTTCCATTTTCCAACAAGTGACATGGACCACAAACACACACACACACACATACACACACACCCTGTTCTCTTGCAGGAGGATCTGAACACGACTTTGCTTAGTGTAAGTGTTCTTTTGCCTTACAAGAAAAAATAAATGAAGATTTCTTACAAGAAGAAGTAAATGAAACCTAAGTAATTAAGGGCACTTTCACATGAGGACTTCACAACTGTTCCAGAGTGGTTGATCTTTATGAGCTGAGCTAATTAATTTCTTACCACGTTTTGTGCATTTGAAAACCCAGTAAAACTATATTGTTTTCCTTTGAAATACTTTGATTTTAATGGAATGTCTGAGTGGTCAGCTTCCCCCTTTGCAGGAACTCCCAGCTCCTTATTTTAGCAGCCCTAGTGGTCTTTCAAGGGGAAAGGTGACTTGGTTGTTTGGCAACTCTCCTTTATAGGAAGCGCTTGGATTTTGGATATGACCAAAATAAGCACCTAATATGAAATAAAAAAGGTTAAATCACTTATCTTATTTTCCTTTTGAAGGGAGCAGAAGAGAATATTTTTGTTATTCTGGGAACTGTGACAGCTTGGAATGGAACAATGACTGAATGACATTCTTTGCTGCTTATTCTTAATGTTTAGCATTTAGAGATTGGCAGAAAAGAAGATGATTGCCAATCATCTTCAAACTGCTTTTGAGTGATTGGGAAGTTGAAACGGTAGCAATGGACAAATGTCCAGAGATTAGATGCTGCAGATAGTATAACCTGGGATATAACCACAATTTGCAGGGTAAGAAAAAAATCTTTCCTACATTCCTACTTTACCATTGAAGTGTCACCTGAGTAGCATCAAAGACTTCAGGTCTTGCTCAACTGCAGAGCAGTTGTTTTACACAGTAGTAGTATTTTTCAACCTTGGCAACTTTAAGATGCGTGCTGGCTGGGGAATTCTGGGAGTTGAAGTCCACACACCTTAAAGTTGCCAAGGTTGAAAAACACTGCTTTACAAGGTTTGCCATGCTTGTGTAATTAGTGAAAAGCAATGCGTTATAAGCATAAACAACCTCAGGAATTGCACAATACTTAGGCTGTCCTCCAGTCATCCTCAGAGAACGGACCTACACTGGTACAAGCTTCTGAGACACCCAAACGGCTGATCTGCCGGGTGAAAAAAGACTTTGGAGAAAAACAGTGGTATTTGCAAGAGGACTAAGATCCACCCTAAAAAGACAAAGGAACAGTAATATTTGCAAGAAGATATGGGTCTAGTTGGTCTACATCTGGCAGCTACAATAGCCAAAGGGCTGAAAGAGGGAGGAAGAGCAATACCTAAAGAAACAGAAGCAAAGACATAGATAGAAGTCTATAAAATCACACAAGGTATGAAGAATGTGGAGAGAGAGCATTTTTTCTCCCTCCCCCTCAGTATTAAAACTTGAGGTTATCCATTAAAACAAAACATAAGGAGTGTGTATGCAAGTGTGCGTAGATGCACATGCCCACACGTGCACACAAAGACACATGTATTTTCTCACCAGTTCTGGCTCTGACCTATCCCAGTCCCCATTTGGCCTGCCACGGCTCCACCTTCTGGCCTCCCTTACAGGTACGCTATTTTTGAAATTAAATGTTCTCAACCCCACCGTTCCATGGAGAGATGGCAGGCCCCGCGCCTTCCTTAGGAAATGGGGGAAGAGAGGCCAATCCTACCTTGACCACATTGTGATAGAAATCTTCTGGCATTCTCTCTCTCTGCAAACGTGGAAAGCAAATGCCCAGTCTTGCCCATTATGCAGAAGGAACCAGCTGCCCATGGATGTGAAAACCCAGCCCAGGAACTTTGTATGGCTTGTGGATAAGAACACAGACAGCTGAAAGGAAGAGGGATGAAAGGTTTGCTGACATTCCACTCAACCTTAACCATCCTTTATTCACCAAAAATAATGGCGAACTGCAGGGGACTTGGCGCATGACCCCATTCATCCATCCTCCTTTGCTAGCCAGAGAGGGAGAGAGAGAGAGGAAAAAATAATAATAAAGCAATACTGCAATGGACTCAACCCTTTAATGTGATTCTGGATGCCTGCAAAAGTTCTTCCGGTGATCGTGCACGACAGAAGAGGAAAAGGAATTCATATCCCGTATGCATTTGCAAAGCATTATGTAGGGTAGCTGTTTAAAGGATTACGCTCTTGTTCAAGAGCGAGCATTGCAGACCCACGCTGGAAATACATCATGAACGAGAGGAAGGCAGATAATTAATAGCAGGACATTTGTCTACTCGCTACTTTGTGGCCACCAGAATCTCACCTTCTGCAGTATTCTTATTTAGCATGTCTTGCAATCAAAAGCACTCGGTAAAAACAGCCAACGTAGTGGGCTTTCAGATTTTTCCACTTTAGAAAACAGAACAAATTGCCTTCTGTTTTCTATCCTTTTGGAGAATAAATTCATAAGCTCCTGAAATGTGGTCATCATTGTTGAGGAGATGGGGAACTGACGAGACCAGATATTTTCATCTGCTGCATCCCGCAGACACGTGCCTGGAGGATTCATACAAATATTTCCTTTGCAAAGGTGACTGAAGTGTTGCTCCAGTAAAGAAATTCTATTTGGTGTCTTTTAGTGCTGCCCCTAAGTGACAAGTTTCAGGACTCTGATCATAAATCATCAGAATCATTTTAGATTATTCTGTCCCTTTTGATATGCTTCTGTTTGGTTAGCTTGAAGCTTAGAAGAGACCAAAATAATGGTCCATTTTGAAAAAAAAAAATGGAAATCACGATCTGAGTATAGTGGATCGCCACTTAAAGAAAAAAGATAATATGCCTCTAAATAAGGAATGGTGTGTAAAGGTCTGAAGCATGGCATTTATGGCAACAGAATTCACTGCAATAAGAGTTCCAGATCGAAGTTTTTTAAAAGCTTCTAAAATATATTTATTTTCTTTAGCTTTAATGTTCATCTTTTTTTATTTCTAGTTCATGTTTTAAAAAATAAACTCATTTTATGATCTTCCGTCGTTCAATTGTTGTTGAATTGTATGTTTTAATATTGCAAGCTGCCTTGGGAAAAGCAGTTAAACTATACATTAAACAAACCAAACTATAGGGAAAAAAAAGAAGGAAGGTCAGTGAAAAATAGTTTTAAAAACCACCCTTTGTACTGTAGTAGAATGAGAGAATCCTGGGTGTAGCGACTCAAAATGTATTTGTGTGTGTTTGTGTGTAATCTATTAATTGTTATTTCTTTAATGACAAAAAAGCAAGAAAAAATGTTCTATAAATAAATATATCCTATTTACGTCATGATAATATTCTTAGGATTTCTTTAGCTACTATTATCATTCTTTTTCTTAATGTTTTACCATTATGATGTGAATGTTCATAACAACTGTTGTTGTCATTTGCTAGCTAAAATTTTCCTTTTATGTGTGTGTGTGTGTGCATATTATTGAACATGGAAATGCATATATATTCTGCAAATACACCAGCTCCCGAGAGCATATTTGTGTGTCCCTCTATCTGTAGCAAAAATAAAATAAAATAAAATTGGGTAAATATATTATATCACCATGAAATGGGAAGGGAACGAGCCGTCTACTTTTTGTGAGCCTTGACTCCCTCTTCCGCAAAAACTTCCTCTCCTAAATATAATTTCATCTTAAGACTTCCTAAGTAGTAATCTCATTTCGAAAAACTGGTTTTCTGATTACTTTAGATTATGCTCCCCCCCCCCCAGCTTTTGCTAAATTGGATGGTAACAATTACTCCATTCCCTTTTAAAATAAATATTTTGAACCCAACTTGCATTCCTCTACATTTTTCACTTCGGGGTAATTTAACCTCCTGGAGAAAAAATACGGCCAACGGTTTCTGTACAGACTTATCAGCTATCACTTAAGAGAGACAAAGCGGATTATCACCCCAGCTGTCAGGCAAGGCAGGCGTCTTACACAACATTTACAGGTAGCAAAGGTCATGTTCCTATGACAGCCTTGGGGACTGGACATATTTCTCCAAAGAATTATGTCCTTTGCCGAAATAAACAGAGCCTAATGATTGATTTAAACACTGAAAACAACTTCATGAAGGAAGAGAGAGGGAACGCACCAGAGTGAAAGAGAAGGAACTTCAGAGGAAAGACTTCAATAAATGCATTGATCTAGACGGTTATTTCTCCCTCACATCACTGCCTCCTGCTCTGAATTGCTCTGTTTGGCACAGGAACATTCATTTTCCAAAAACCAGACAGGTAAAACCAGAGACAAACTTCTCCAAACTTGTAGATGGGTACACGGGAGTGCTGCACAGTTAAGGCTCTCAGGAGTGAGCATTTGAGTGTTTCTCCCACACCTATGATTCATAGTTTATGTGTAGGCAGCTTTAGGTACAACCCCCCCACAACCCATCACCCCGTTAGCAAAGTTGTTGATGAACTATAATTTTCTAATAAGACAGAAGGGGCCACTATTAAATATGTGGGAAATAGTTGTCATCATTGTTTTGAATTAATTTAGCTTAAATATGAAGATTACCAAATTCAGGTTTTGTCCTGACCTCTTCCACCTTTTGGAGTGTAGCTTCTGGCCCAGCAAATGAAAGTTAAAGATAGTATTTCTGTGGTCTCCAAAGCTGACCACCCCAGATTTAAAGGTTGATGGGGGAATTACTGACATATCACCAGCTTCAGTTTGGTTTATTTTTTTTAATCCAGCTCTTGTTTCAAAAAATTAAAGAAATTACAGGAATTCCAGATAAATTATTTCCCATTTAGAACCAATACATTTCTGGGTACATTAGGGAGAAGACTTGTTGATTTTCTTTCTAACAGCCTTCCTATGATCTGGAAAGGAGGTGGATCTCTTCACCAGTAATGAACAAGCTTGCAGCTGCCTATTGACATAACTGTCTCCTATATCTTTGAGTCTGGAAACCAACTATCTCCATCCTGGGCTAAGAGAACTCAAAGTACTTGCCCCCAATCCCTCAAAGATTTTCAGAAGAAGCAGTATCTTGGCTTCTACCAAACCCCAGATAAAGATTTGCTCCACCATCAGGCTGAATGGATTAGATGGTAGCACCCTGGTTCCCCTCTCTTAAGATCCTTGTAAGTTTGCTTGTCTTCTGCCATTTTCTTGCAAGCTGCTTCAAGACTCTTCAGTAGGGTAGAATTAGGCCAAGAGAGAATGACTGATCCAAGTTCAATCTGTCAGTTTCGATGCTTAGAGGAGGAATTTGAGCCCAACACTCCTTAACTGTAATGCAACACTCCAGTCAGTAGTTGGTGGAGTAACCTTTTCATCTGCTCAGGAGCATAGTTCAGTCCCAAAGATATACCAAAAAAGCCCACTTATATTTGCCTCTCTAGATGAAGTTTTGTAACTGAATGCCTTCATTTAAGGGCAGTGTAGGGTTAATTTGACCCACTGCAGAGTGCAGATAGGAGTTTACATAACCAAATGATCTTCTATACAGAGTTAAGTAGCATGTCAGGGAGAGAAGGACAGACTAGAAGTCATACTTATGGCCACCCAATAGAGAACGAAGGTTTTCTTTTTTAAGGGAAAACATTAATATCCTTTGAGTTCTCTCCTCTTGTTGTTGGTACTACTGTTGCTGAAGATATGGGGATATCCCATTTCTCACAACTACACTTTTGGAAAAAGTGTTCTTTAATTTGTAAAGAATATTCTTCTTAGCAGTATAGCCTTTGGGGGGTAAGGGAGAAAGTCATTTTCTTTGTCATCATTTTAAACCATGTTGAGATCAGCAAGTAGTTCCCAAACTGTCTGTGCTCCTGCCCTCTGAAGATGCCGGTCACAGATGCTGGCGAAACGTTAGGAAACAAAACTTCCAGAACACGGCCACACAGCCCGGAAGACCCACACCAGCCATAGTTCCCAAACTACTTGCTGCTCATTTGAAGGCCTTCTCCTCTAAGGCATGTACTCTTCTGCTGAGCTACACCTCTATCACAGCCTTCTTCCTTTTTTTAATTGCAATTTTATTACCAAAGCTTTCTTCCAAACATTATCATTAAGATTTTCTACCTTCAAGGACTCCAGTAGTAATGTATGGCTGTGAGAGCTGGACCATAAAAAAGGCCGAGCACCGAAGAATTGATGCCTTTGAACTGTGGTGCTGGAGAAGACTCTTGAGAGTCCCCTGGACTGCTAGGAGGTCAAACCAGTCAATCTTAAAGGAAATCAACCCTGATTGCTCATTGGAAGGATCAATAATGAAGCTCAAGCTCAGATATTTTGGTCACCTAATGCGAAGAGAGATCTCTTTGGAGAAGACCCTGATGCTGGGAAAGATTGAAGGCAAAAGGAGAAGAGGACGGCAGAGGATGAGATGGTTAGATAGCATCACTGAAGCAATGAGCATGAAACTGAGCAAACTCAGGGAGGCAGTGAAGGACAGGAAGGCCTGGCGCAATATGGTTCATGGGGTCACGAAGAGTCGGACACGACTTAATGACTAAACAACAACCACCTTCAAGGACAAAAATAATAAATCATTAAGATCGTCTACCTTCAAGGACAAAAATAATAAATCACGACTATCAGAGTACTAAATGCTGCCCTTCCCTTCCTAACCACCCATCCTTTTCCATCTATCCTTTTGCACACACATACCTAGGCATGAAGAACCCATTCCTTACAGACACTCATGAAGATAATCTGCATGCCTTCAGCAACAGCGCTACCATCTGCAGATAGCAGGAACTTAAATTGCATGAATGTTTTCAGATACAAAAGTAAGCCCTTCCATTATGGTATCCAATAAGTTCCAAAGGAGATTGATAGAATCCCAACATGTTCTTACCGTGCCTCCATTCTCATGGGTTCTACCAGTGTCTCAAGCTTCATATCTAGGGAAAGCTGGAAAAACTGATTAAATTGGAAGAGCCATTGCTATTCAGTTTTGATATGGGCAAGATGGATCAGAAATCAGATATCTAATTTAATATAAGGTAGATTAATTCATCTATACACACACACACACATATTTATTTGTTTGAGAGGCAGGTGCTGGACTAGGAGCACAAAGATCTAGGTTCTAGTACTTCCTTAGGCATGGAGGCTGGTAGGGTGACTTTGGGCTAGTCCCTCCCTCTCAGCCCAAGAGCTGATATGATGTAACGGTTATGGTGTTAAAGTGGTACAGGACTAGGAACAGGGAGACACAGGTTCTAGTCCTCCCTTAGACACGGAAGCTGGGTGGGTGACTTTGGGCCAGTTACTTTCTTCTAGCCCTAGACTGCGAAGTTGAAAAACATCTAGTTACCAACCTGCACTGAACCAATGTTCATGATATTCAATGTGGGCCTCATGCTTTAAGTATAACAGTATAGTAGAAGACAACTTGAAAAGGCATAAGAAATGTATGTACAAGCACATATTACATTAGATTTCAAGAGTAAATTTCATCTTCAGTGGAGACTGCCTCTGGAATTCCCCAGGGGCCATAATCAGGATGAGAAGGAGTCACAGTTAGAAAATATTTAGGTCTCTATGCTATGCTGCATCATTCAAGGGTTGGCATGCCTGGTCCTTTAAAAAATGCTGAAATGTGAAACCTGTACAAAAAATATGGATGGTGGAGTTTGAATGGCATATATCCCTCAGAACTAAAATTTCATTATCCTTAATGAACAATTGGATTCAGAACTATCTGCTCTGCACTTTTTTAACCCCTATGGGAATGGAGTTTATAAATTAGGAAAGTGAAGCAAGTTGTAGCATATTTCAGAAAACAAGAAATGCTGTTTGTTGCCATTCAGGTTGAATTAATCTGCATTGGTTTTGTCTCGTATCTCATTACAGTCAGATGCTGTCATGTGTGTCTGCTTTTTTGGGAGATTTTAAACATTTGCTTTTGGTTGTGATGAATCAGCAGCTGAGGGTTTCTCTGTTCATTAGTCATTCCTCACTCCTAAAAGATTCAAACAATTCAGATGCAAAAGTCTGCACGTTCATAGGCCACGAAAACATACGGCAGGCCATTCTGGGCCATCAAATAATTTGAAGATTGAGATAATCTAGTTTCTTTTCAATTACTAATTGCATTTGCAAAATTTCTTTTGATGCAAAATTGTATGACCCGAAGACACAGATTCTGTCAAGCCACAGACAGAAGGAAGGCATGGATTCTTGAAACATCCATCATTCTTGGCTCAACAGTTTCATGGAAAGCAGTGTGTCTTTGGGGAAGAAGCACACAAAAAAAGATATATTGGTTAGCTGCCTCACAACTATTTATAATAGGGAAATTTTGTGCAAACTCATATTTATTGGGGGAGTTCATCTAAGACTGTGTCTTAGTCTTTCTGATTTGGAGGCTATATATGTCTAATAAATAATGATGTATACAAAACACACATATTACATATGATTTTCTTATAATTTTGGTAAACTGAGCCTTTTTGATTGGGCAGTATACGTACAAGGGGGGCAATACAGTAATAATAAATGTGAATGAAGACAGTTGAAATGTCCAGTCTTAAAAAAAAAGAATAATTCAAGAAAACTGGTCAGAATGAAGTCAGCACATTGACACAGATTGGATTTTAGATCAATCTCGACATCCCTAATTTTGAATTGGTGGAATATCTGAACTTGAAGGTAAAGAGTCATTTCTACCACTAGTGGGAAGCAGTGGAGGGTCCTTTTCCAGCTTGACCTTGACGGCAATGCAATGCCCTTTGATTCATTCAACATTAGAAGGCTCCTGAGAACCCTGATCCTTAGAGCTGCTGGGCAAATTGCCACACATTTATTTTTAACAGGTGTTTGACGCATTTTGGCAGAAGAAGAGAAAAAAGAGAGTGGTGAAAAAGAAGTTAAAAACAGAAGGAGCTGCACAATATTTACAGTACATTTTAAAAGGAACATACCTTTATAAAATAATACCATTTTATATAATACCAAATTATATAATACCATTATACCCTATATATGAGAAGAGGTTTAACAATGGCCCTACTTTGCCATTTGGAATTGACTGCCAGATTTGAAGTAGTTAAAAACTAAGAAGTCTGGCCAACATCACCTGGAGCCCTGGTCAAAGGAGTGCTCTTTGTGACCCAGATCTATAAATAAATTCTTGAGTACTGTAGTTGAACCTGATCTTTGATCAGAGCAATAGGTGGTCACAGACTTGCTCTTAGCATTTGCCATATCCTTCTTTCTTCTCTTCCTTCCCAGGTTCATCCTGATTTTCTTGCTAGATGTAGGAAGGAGAAGGAAAGCAGAGGAGAACAGGAGATGCTCCTGAACTACAACCCCCAGCAAGGCTAATAGCGAACGAGCTAAGAGCTGTCATTCGATCACATCTGGAGACCTACAAATTCTCCGGCTGTGCAGGAGATGAAAATATGCTTTGAATGCCGAAATTCCTAAATTCAACCCAAAGGTAACAGGTGAGGAGAAAGAGATGGTGTGTGGAATCCTAGAGAGTCGCTGCCAGCCTGAACAGATCAGCTTTACCCAACATGGTGCCCTCCAAATTTGTAGGACCAGCTCCCATCCAACAGAGCCAACTGCAAGCTGAGAATTGCAGAAGTTCAGCCTCGGACCAGGCTGGGAAAAGCTGGAAGAAATGGACCAATATCCTGAAGGTAGCAATCATCAATTGATGAGCCTAGATTGGCAGAGAGTAGATTTCTGCCACTGTACTCATCTCTCACTAATACAGCCTCTGTATTACAGCTTGAAGTATAGGCCTGGAAGGACTTATGGTTCCATAATTGGTACAGTGAGCTCACCTGCCTGCATGGGCTACAACTTTCCCTGCACACTAGAAACATAAAACCACCGTCAGGGAACAGTTTTAAGAATAAACAGGACAACCATTTGTCAAGGATACCTTAAACCTGTCTGTAAGAACAGAGATGTCTTGGCTATACCTATCTATGGCAAGTGTGTTCCCCTGAAAAGTAAAAAAATGCCCACCAATCCAGCAGATTATAACTTAAGAATAGTGACAAGCAAGCAGCTTTGGAGAATTTGAATCTGAGTAGTGAGTTCCTCTTTTGGGTGCACAGTCTTGAATTGAGATCCCCTTTTCGGTTGGGACCACCCTTTGCTAGAGGAGTCTCCATACTTAGAGTCAGATCCTGCATTCTTTGCTGCGATCACTGTTTCTTCTGTTTCCTTGCCCAGAGGAGCATTTGCTGACCCAATCTCCAATGGAAAGAGATACATTGGAACCGAGGGATGGGTATGTATGTGTCAGAGGTTAGAGGAGAATCTGTGTGCATCAGGAGTTGTGTGTCAGAGGCAATGCCTCTACCAGCAAGTCATTGGCAGCCAGAGATGAAAGAAACTGAAGGCCAACAGAGGGTCAAAGGTACTTGGTGTACATTAAGAAAACATTAAAAGGATATCTTAACCAGGGTTCCTCAACCTCAGCAACTTTAAGACGGGCGGACTTCAACTCCCAGAAGGCTGGCTGGGGGATTCTGGGAGTTGAAGTCCACCCGTCTTAAAGTTGCCAAGGTTGAGGAACCCTGCCTTAAAGTACATCAGCCTCTCAGAAACCTACTCTCCTTAGAGGATATCCTGTTCTCTGTGCTGACACCTGCAAATTGCCCACCAGTGGTAATGTGGAGACAAACCTTCTTTACGATGGCCCCTATTTCCTGGAACGCCATCTCTTTCATGACACTCTGCCCAACGTTGAAGTGTTTTATACATCTTAAAAACTGTTGTTACATTGGTTTCCCCCCCATTATTATCATAACTTCTCTTAATATTTGTTTCTAAGTTGTAATGGATTGGGTATGTAGGGGGGTGTATTTTTCTTTACGTTTCAAAATTCTGGTTTTTATCTTGCTTTCACTTATATTTCTATTACAACTTCAGGATTTTTTAAAAATAAAAAGTGGTACTTCTAGTGAATAAGAAAGTGATCCGTGTTTGTGTGCTGGTTGTAGAAGTTTAGAAGAAAGCACCCCAGTGGACAGAATATTTGGAAGAACAGTGCTAGACCACCTTGGGCCTCTGCGTCTCCTGAGAGTCCCTGCTCAAACAGCTTCCTCACATGCTCTCTTTATATGTTTAGGCTGGGGCAAAGGTTGCACAGCTATAATCTTCTGCTTCCTATTCCTGTGTGAGCTCATATCACAGCTCCTTTCTCTCTGGTTACTCATAGCTCCCCACTTGGTGCCCAACTATTTCTCTGAGTGGTTCTGAAACGTTCAGATCCCGTCAAGGGAGTTATTTTGTTATTTCACTCCTAAAACGTGCATCATTATTCATCTGCAGATATTTCTATATTGCCCGGCTCATACAAAATGATTGATATGTCCAACGATTTTCTTCTAAAGCACGCATTTCTGAAAGTGTATTTTGGGGACTAGATGTTTCCTGATGTGCATTATCTTAAAATGCTTCTTTTCAAATGCACACGGATCCTACTTTTGAGCTGAGATTTGCATTTACAAAATTCAGAGGCATAGGAATCTTGGAGGAGGTGCATGCCAGAACCACTCTTCATAAGCACGCTTAACTTCTTCACTCCCGTTCACTATTTTACTTATGATTGAGGCAGATTTGCCTGTGGTCTTCTGTGGTTTGGCCTTAGGGCAAAGGAGTCCCACAGCAGCCCCACCACGGACTCCATTCTCGGAGAGCAGGATAAACTGAAGAAATTGCGGGACAATATGAGATGACATTGTCAGGGCAAGCAGATGACTCCCATGTGAGTGAAGATACCCAAAAGATACGCAGGAGGTAATAATAAGTGAGGCTCCTACCCACATCCCTTTCCCATCTCTTAGATGCCTCTATGGTTCTGATGGACTTCCCTTTAAGTCAATGAATGCCACAAGACCCCATTCTCAACATTTTTTAAAAGCCCCCATCCAAAAATTCAAAAAAGGCCCTGGAAAAAGAGAAAATACCTCAATTTCAAGTTCAGAGATGATTTTGAGACCCAGAGGAAAATGAAGCAATTTAGTGGCTGCTGGCCTAACCCAGGAAAGGCTAGAAGATTAAAAGACCAACTGCTGTTTGGATAAGTGGTTGATAATTGCACATCTTAGCAATTACAGAGCTTGGTCTCCTCTCGCTCTTACCTTTTTTTTCCCTCGTGTACCATCAGGGTTGATTCGAAATGTCCCCGAATTTACAGTTCTCTTTGGTCCGATTTTCTTGATGTCGTACGCCAACTCATCAGCAAGAGCCCTACATGCTGTAGAGAGTAAAAGAAAAGAAATCCTCATCGGAGAAATCCCAGTAGAAAACACAGTAAGGACAGGGGAAACTGACATGAATGTTGAGAGAGCTGTTTATAGCCAAAGTGTATTCCAAAGCACATGCTTACATAGACATCCAAACATCTTGTCACCATAAAATATTAACATATAGCTGGGCCAGAACCTCTCTGTAGTTTTTTCTTCTGAGAATAATTCTTGGAAAGAAACTCTGGACCCAACAGTATCATGTGCAACATCAATGGCACAGATGACAACAGCTATTTTATTCAGGGGCTAACTCTTGTACATTGATAGGAACCACATTTTTAACACTGGTTGTGCCTGTGATGGCACCATCTGGAGCCTTGCCATGTGGTAAGCTGGGGGCGTGCAGCTGCGGATAAATATTATCCTCTTGCCGTTTATTCTCCTGAAAACAAAACAAATATGTTCCAAAGAAATAATATTGTAATCATCTATAATTTGCTAGATCCTGAAATGTCTGAGGCAAACCAGATAAGAGATTCAAAAGGGCAGCAGAGAGAAGGGAAAGAGAAAATGATCCAGATAAAAGAGAAGCAGTGCCAAAGATGACAGGTCCTAAAGAGGTTGCCAATGTAGGTGGTGGCTTTTTTGGGGGGGAGGGGTTGGGTTAGGTCAGTGTTTCCTAACCTGAGCAACTTTGAGATGGGTGAACTTCAACGCCCAGAATCCTTAGCGATGGCCATGATGTCTGTGGAATTCTGGGATCTGAAGCCCAAACGTCTCAAAGTTGCTCTGATTTAGTTAATGGGTTCTGACTTTTCTCTGAGGTTGGGAACTCATTTTCAGAGACCCTTTCTGCAGCTTGTCTGAGGGCATCTTGTCTAGTACCCATCCATTTAATGCATTTATATCATCTCTTTCCTCCAGGGACCTCAAAGTTGGCTACATAGCTCACCATTCCCATTTATCCACATAGCACAGGTATTGCTTGATTGAAAGAAAGTTGACCAGTATTGACAGGTCCCCCCACCTGCTTTAACCTCCTACACCTGCTTGCACAGTACATGCTTTGTAGCAGATGCTTAAAATGCTATGAGCAGGCACTAATTTATTCATAAGCGCATAACCCATGTTTCACTGTTAAAAGCAAAAGGTACTTGGGAATTATGGTGGCAAGGCTGGAGAAAACACTGTGTGGATCTGCATGGACACACGCATGAGTGCACTATATGGACTGGCAACGCATATGAAAGACCACATGGTTGGGACTCAGACTGAAATGTTCCTTTTTCTCTTTTGAACTCAAAATCCGTTGGCTCGCTCACTTGCTTCCCTTACTCCTTGGACTTTATGCACTCTCCACTTCCAAAGCTCTCTGCCATTGACATTCTTAGCTGATTAGGACCCTTATGAGAGTTTGAAAATGGTCCCAATCTGGTTTATTCTAGTGATGCTCGCCGGTTTGGGGAACTAAGCTATCTTTTTAATCTGCTCTGATTTTTTGGAAGTAGAACAAAGCTGTTCTTCCTCTTTGAAAAGCTGTAGCTTTGCAGAACCTACTGGTGGTCTGTTTTTCCACTGGGTGGAACTCATACCCCATCCTGCTTCCCATCCTTCAAGGTGCTGGTCGTTACCTATAAAGCCCTCCATGGCATAGGGCCTGGTTACATGAGGGAATGCCTGTCGCCCATAGCATCTGCCCAGCCAATTCGATCCTGTAAGGTTGGTGAGCTCCGGGTTCCTTCAATTAAATAATGTCATCTACTGGGAGCCCGGAAGTGGGCTTCTCTGTAGCAGCACCTGCCCTCTGGAACAAGGTTCCCCCCAAGATCCAAGTGGCCTCTACTCTGCTGTTGTTTAGAAGAGCTGTGAAGACCGGGCTCTTCACCCAGGCCTTTGGTGAGGGAGAGGGAGAGCCCTCACTTCGTCGCACTTGCCTTCTTTCATCTTTTATGTTTTATTGATTTGACTGTAATTTCTTTCTTTGATTGCTCTGAGCTGCCCAGGGTCGTTGAGAGTGAGGCGGCATACAAGTTTAATTCTTCTTCATCCTCCTCCTCCTCCTCCTGAAGGTATCATTTGCTCTCTTGCCACATCCTTTACCATCCTGTTTCTAGTACTTGTCAGTAGATATTATTTACAATGTGTTTCCCCCTTTTTCCCATTCCAGCCCCTGCCAAAATATGCAGTGATGGTTCCGCTATTAGAAAAGCGTCTAGTTGCAAAAATGCCTACAGATTATAATTTGTGGAGTCCTTGCGGTTCTCTGAGCTTGGTTGTTTTCTTGCAGACACTTCATTACCTGGCTAGGTAACATCTTCAGAGACTGAAGATGTTATCTAGCTGGATAATGAAACGTCTGCAAGCAAACAACCAAGCTCAGACAACCCCAAGGACTCCACAGTTCAACCATGAGCTACATATATTCTCTTCTATTAGATAATAATTTGACCTTCATTGCCTGCAAGATATTTTTTTAACGAAACAGTTGAATGGCAGCTTGGCAGGAAGTTTCCCCTCATAACAACCACTCTTACAGTTTTGCAATTTCTTTATTTGGCTTTTGAGGGTGAGGGGTTTTTTTTTTTTGGTCCAATGCCAGGGCCAAAATAGTTTTGGCATTCTTTCATTGGTCAACTGGACAGCACAGTTGGTTGACAGTGTTTCCAGTATTTTGAGATAGTCAGCCCTTCAAGGTTGACCAGACTAGGAAACCAGAGTTATAAATGCTAATTCTACTCTTATTATAGGGTTACAGTAACAGAATCTTGCAAGTCTGAATGTGTGTCCCCCCTCCCTGCCTTTATCTTCAAGAGAAGTTGGGAGGGTCTTGTCTGAGACGCTTACTCAGGTTACAGTTCTGCCCTGGTCTCAGATTTCTCTTACCTGACCACTGTCTTGGTTGCGGCTCTTCCTCCTTTTCCTCAAGGTTATTCTCATAGCCCATTACAGGTAGATAAAAATGAAAGCAAACACAGATCAGCTTCAAACTCTTTGTAGGGGTTGAGAGTGTCTTATGAGTTAGTGTGAAGAAATCATATGGAGAAGTTGCATAGGCTGTTCTGTCATTTTGGTATTCAAAATTTCTCTCTCTCTCAAATACGTGCACACAAACACAGAGAGTAACTATTTACTACTGCCCTATGTACCAGACTGCATCAGACAACTTTCTACCAAAGACTGACTTCTTAAAGACTATACGTTAGTTCCTCCTCAGCAGGATGAGGTATGAGAGAAACAGCTTCTTGCCTCTGTTGATCTTTTCTTGAACAACAAGATCTACCTACGTTTTGACACCCCTCTGTGTCCTGACTCCTGTTCTGCTTTCTGATAATTGTTTTTTTTTTTGGTGTAGATCCTGGTTTGGCCCAGATGGCTGCCCTTATAGCCAGCTGTTTATTTTTTTCTTCCACAAAAATACAAAAGTTCCAAACACTGTATTCGTTATCCAAAGGGTACATAGGAAACACTTTGAGGAAGGAATAAGAATATCAAGGGTTAAGCAAGTCCTTTCCTTTCCCCCTTCCTCTCTGAAACTTTCTGAAGGAACTTGATTATTAGGAAAAAAAGAAAAGAAGGAGGACAACACACCCAAGTGTTTCATTCCCCATTTGGCCCTCAGGAAAAAAAGAAGACAGACAGACATTAATTACTGGAGAAATAGCCATCACCTGCTATCTCTCACATCCTGGGTATGGTCATATGGGACTCTGTCA
Source organism: Python bivittatus (assembly GCF_059951505.1). NCBI lineage: Eukaryota > Metazoa > Chordata > Lepidosauria > Squamata > Pythonidae > Python > Python bivittatus. Next base: position 7,884,654 of record NW_028277088.1, read on the forward strand.
AAACTCTACTTCTCCCAACTCAGTCCTATTCTGGGATCTGATCCTGGCAAATATCAGAGATTCAGACCATCCACCACCCCCCACATCTGGCTAAAACAGGGAACTACAAGTTATACTCCAAAGAATTGAAAAGATGCAGAGTGGAAAGGCTGGGATAGAGTGAGTCAGCAGATCTTCCTGATACAGTACATGCAAAACAGGGTAGCCTCCTTCTTCTCTTCTGTAACTGCGACTAACTGCTGTTAGGTCTGCAAGTATTAACTAAGACTGCTGACTCTGCTACAGAAAGCTTCTGCTGCTGATTTCTGCAGGAAGAAAAACGTCTGATTTTGTTTCCTTAAAATTCTTCTTCCTCTTCCTCTTCTTCTTCCTTCTCCTCCTCCTTCCTCCTCCTCCACAATTCCTGGAATGGGTCAATTTCGCCTCCCGGGGTCTGAATTAAATGATGCTCTGGCAAGGCAGTGAGTGCTACAACAGATGAAAACATTGACTCCTTCTCTGTGTCTCCCTGCTTATGCATTTTCCTGATTGCACTGAGTGCCTTGGGATACACTGATCTCTTCTGCGTGGTCAGCTTGGGAAAGGGGACGGGATACCACTTCTATGAGGTTCCTACCAGAACCGGTCCCGAATCCTTCAGGACGCTCACGCGTCTTGTCCTCGTTGCTGCAAGTGCTCAGACCTAATGCAAATATACTAAACAGAGCAGTTGCATCTGGATTGATGAAAGAAAAAGCTATCTTTTCCCAAAGGGAAGAGAAAGATTTTGTTTTCAGTCGAGTTAGAGATTTGGCATCTTTCAAAGGGGAATACCATCTGTTCCAATACAAACACCCTTTCCCCCCTCCCAGAAGAAATTGTTGCCCAATAAAGTGTCAAAAGATAACAAAGTCTGTTCCAACAAAGCTCTTCTGTTTATTGCCTGGGGGGTGCCCTTGGCTGATAAGCCATTGGTTGTTTCAGCACAGACTGTTTAGTCTCCTAATCAAATTTTGCTGTTAGGGTTACTATTGGCCGCTTTGCTTTCATTAAACTGCAAACCGTATTACTGTTCAGTCACCCTTGTATGGAGTGGTTAAAAACGAAACGTGACTGTAAATTCCAACTGCAAGCTGGATGGGCTAAAATCAACCATTAAAGGCCCCTGAGCAGATGAAAGGTAAACGCAGAGGTCCTAACGTGATCTATCTAAACCTGGTTCCAATCTGCTGAAATCTGTATTTTGCCTTAAAAGTCTACCAATGTCTGCAGCTGAGGAGCTGAAATATGCCTGGTGATATAAGACAGGGTTGATTTTATTTATATATGAATAAAGGATATGTATGGCTGACCTTATGTGTTGGTTTGGGTTTGAGCTGGGGGGAGATCAAGCAGGGTGAACGATTCCTTCTCATTGGACATAGCTATGTCTGAGCCCCTGTGGTTTGCTTTGAGTAGGACTTTATCTCTGCGAGTAAAAAACCATCTCCAGCAGCCTCTTCTCACTCAATGTATTTTATTTTCCAAAATCCCAACTTTTTGCTTCTAAACTTAATTGTCTCAAAAACCACACAAGGATTGGTGTGATGCAATTGCCTCTTCACACACACTCATGCTCAGGTGTCTTGCTTGGGAGAAGACCAGCGGGATGCTATATATTTATGGCACTGGGGATAATGTAATACTCTCCTCTTACTTACTTAACGCTCCTACTGAACTGCAATTCCCAGCCCTTCTCATCGCCTCACTGCAGGCGGGGGTTGCTGGGAGTTGTAGTTCTGCAATATCCAGGAAGCCACATATTCCCCCACTCCCGATGTATTGCATTTATTTGTTTGTTTAAAAGGATATTTCAGGTATGATTGCTTACTTTGAAATATTGAATAGATTTAAAAGTCTGGGAAAAGGGGGAGGAAAATTCACAGGGCATGAAGAGGGCTAGAAAAGCAAATCAGTCTGGATAGAGTGTTCCATGGCTGGGTGCCCTCACCAAAAAGACCCTATCTCATTTTACCATGACCTACTTTTGCTGGATGGCAAAGGTGCCTGAAGGCCAACTCCAAAGCTCTTAATATGAAAGCAGGCTGGCCTTAACAATAAACACTGATGAAGACATCGCTGAGAATGACATCCACAGTTCTTACTCATGACTGAGTTTTAATTAACAATAGGATGCTCTACGTTTGACATACTGTATTATTCCATCAAGACTGATGTTACTGATTTTTTTACTAGTCAAAGTAGTCAAAATGGTTTCTGCCATTAAATGCAGATCCAGATCCTTCCATTGAGTTATGACAACTGTACACCAAGAACAGGGTTGTGCAGTTGCTTCAGTCAAAGCTGGCTCTACCATTAGACAAGAGAGGAACCCACCCCAAACAGCTAGGCTGCATCTTTGCCCCATTTCAATTTATTATTTACATAGATGTGTTTATTAAAATTTACGAGACTTAGATCAAAGCATTCTGAAATTGAAATTGATAAATGGCAAGCATAAGAGTTCTTAAGGCCATTACTTAATGCTTCAGAGAAGAGCAGTTGTCATCAACCATTAAAAAACCAGAGTCACGGCATTTTCCAATACCAACAAGTAGCAGAGACAGTATATGGATAATGGATACAAGATTAAATGATTTAAAGACTTAGGAGCTGTTTTTCAATCTTCTACAACAGTGTGTCTCAACCTTAACAACTTTAAGATTGTGGAGTTCAACTCCCAGAATTCCCCTGCCAGCATGGCTGGCTGGGGAATTCTAAGAGTTGAAGTCCACTCATCTTAAAGTTGCTAAGGTTGAGAAATACTGCTCTAGAAGGAAAACCCTCCAAGTTAATTTTGTCTTTTCCCTAGTCCAAAGGATTGTGACAGCAATCCTAACATTTCACTGGAGGCAAGGAGGAAATTGTTATCCCAGCTGTGCTCATATTATTTACTTTTATATATTGCACAGTTAGGCCCTTGTTCCAATTCTGATCATTAGGAAAATGAACAAAGTTTTTCTTTATGACACACCTAAATGCATCACCCAGCCTGGCCTTGCACACGCAATGCACATATACAAAATTAAATGTATATATACAACGCATCAAAATGAGGATGCACGCAGGCACAACAAACAGCTTACAAAATCCTTTCTAATATTACTGTTAGAACACAAGGCACTCTAATAGCTTTATACTGTTTTTTTACCTGTACTGCTGAAACAGCAAAATAGTTAAGGTCTATGCCTCGCATAGTAAAGGTTGCTGATTTGAAACCCAGCAGAAACTTTCTTTTAAATTCTTCTTCTTCTTTTGTTGACTAAACAGTTTTCCCCCCAGTGTTCTGTTTTATATCGAGAGCTTAACCATTTTACTATTTCAGCACTGTTGGTAGAGGGAGGTAATATAGAAAGTAGCGAAGATGACCTTGACAGTAATATGCAAGAAACATTTGTTAAGTCCGCTAGATCCAGATAACATTTGAAAGTGGCTCAGACAGACCACACACTTCCCTAATTCACTGAACTATAAGGAGGAGGTAGGAGGTACAGTTTAATGAGACTGGCAAGATTCTATTATTATAGACAATCTCAAAAAAAGTAATTTTAGCCTTCCTGTGAAGTCGAGACCTCTGCCCGGGGATCTGGAGGATGAGACAGCCAGAGTTTATGTGAACTTTTGAGTCTTAAATTTTATTATACAGTGGTACCTCGGGATACGAACTTAATCCGTTCCGTGACTCTGGGCGTATCCCGAGTTGGTCGTAACCCGAAGGAAATTTCCCCATAGGGTTCAATGTAAATCCGGTTAATCCATTCCGCCCTCTGAATTTGGTCGCACCCCGAGGCAAATTTCCCCATAGGGTTCAATGTAAATCCGGTTAATCCGTTCCGCCCTCCGCCCGAATTTGGTCGCAACCCGAGGCAATTTCCCATAAGGTTCAATGTAATTACCGTTAATCCGTTCTGGCGTCCACGGACCACACGGAAAGCGGCCGGGCGCGGCATGGTGCGGCGCGAAAATGGCCGGGTGCAGCGCGGCGTGGCGTGAAAACGGCCCAGCGCGGCGCGAAAATGGCCCGGCACAGCGCGGCGCGAAAACAGCCCGGCGCTGCGCGAAAACGGCCGCGGACCACGCGGCAGGGCCGGAAAAACAGCCGCGGACCACGTGGCACGGGCGGAAAAATGGCCGCGGACCACGTGGCACGGGCAGAAAATGGCCGCGGACCACGTGGCACGGGCGGAAAATGGCTCGTACCCCGAGGCGGAGTTCACAAACCGAGGTAAAATTTTGGGGCCAGAGCTGGTCGTAACCCGAAAAATTCGCAAGCAGAGGCGTTCGTATCCCGAGGTATCACTGTATTTACCTCTTTTGGAGCATCATCTCTAAAGCAAATCATTAATGAAACTTTATCTTGGGCTGGTCAGAGGGAGGACCTCTGTAAAAGAAATAAAAAGTAAATTATCTGAAAACCCTGGAAGTAAACCTAGTTAAGTGCTATATCAGCGTCCTGAAGGTTCTACCAAAGTGTGTGGGCTTTAACTCCTGGGAAGTTGATTTCCTGGTCAGGTCTACCTAGTGGGGCTGACAGATGTAGAAACTATTAGAGTGCATGATGAGCACTGGCTCAATTGAAGGGGTGGTCCTTTCTTTGCAAAGTAGCCAATGAGCTGCTGAAATAACCCTGTAACAAATTGAAGGGCTCTTTCTCCTCAAAGACAGGAGCCCTCAAAGTGACCTAACAGGAAAAAGTTTATTAGAAAATGCAGCAGAGAAATGTGCCCTGAGGTCATTTTGAAGGTGATCAGGGGATTAATAGAGGGCAACGTCACTGTTATCGCTCTCCAGAAATGGAGCAAGTGGGCAGTGCAGATACACCCAACGACCACAATTGTACTGGAAGAAATAGCATCCTTGGGAGACAGAAACACATAGAAGCTACAGTAAGATTGGCAGAGGCAGGAAGGGGCTGGCTTCACTGAACTTTAAGTAGCTGGAGACATTTATAACTATCTCACTAATGCTCTGGGTATTGGACATGTCCCTCAGACATGTCCCCCATACTTTTAGCATAATCCCTTTCTGATCCGTGTATTGTCTCATTGGCTCTTGACTTGCAGACTGAATTTAAATCAGTGTCTTTCAAACTTGGCAACTTTAAGATGGGTGGACTTCAGCTCCCAGAATTCCCCAGCCAGCATGCTGGCTGGGGAATTCTGGGAGCTGAAGTCCACCCATCTTAAAGTTGCCAAGTTTGAAAGACACTGATTGAGATCATTAGTTTTAGTTTAATTACTGTTGACCCTGGCCACTTGGACTATTCTGTATCTCTCTTTTCAGCTTTGTAGGATAAAACCGTCCATTGTATATCATGTCAAGCCAGCGTCCAACTCAAACCACTGGAATGGTTGTAGGAATACAGGCAAGAGATCTTTTCCAGCTCTGTCTGGGGAGACCCTGGGGAGACCCTGGGGACCTTTCTGCGCAGAAAGCATAAGCTCTACTGTAAAGCTAACTGCAACATAGCAGGTCCATTGTATGTCCAACACACAACTGCACTGTGCAGAACCAATCACAAGACGGGTCCATTCTTCCCTGCAGCCTGCATATTGTTCCATGCCTGTTTTAAAATTAATTAAACCAGGAGCAGGCAGTCTAGAAAGGCTGATAAAGCTGTGAAATTTTCAGTTCAAACCATCTTTCAACTCCTGCCAAGGACTAGTGTGGAGGCTGGAAATGATTTAGAAAGGTTGAGAGGAGGTCAAAGAGCCTGTAATTGAATAATCCAGCCCAGATAGGAAACTGAAGCTAAGGCAAAGACTTTAGCATCCTAACACACAAGCACTGCTTTTGATGCCTGCAAATAAATACTGAAATAACTGATACGGCCTCACAGCTAATCAATAAAGTCTTATTATTATTACTAAAATAACTGGATTTTTTCCCCCTTGGGACAGAATGAACACGTCTCTCAATTGTTACCCTGAGTAGAGGATAAATCTTCCTTCTAGGACCCCAGATACAGCTGTGCATGCATTTCTTGGGTGCCTGATGATCCCTTTCAACCACATAGCACTGTACTGGGGTCACTGTAGTAAACATGTGCATGAAAGAAAGCAGGAGGCTGCCAGGGCCTCCCATAAACTAAAGCACAGGAGAAACACAGGCCAAGGATTCTGTTGGATGGACATGAGGAGCAATTTATCAAGGTGGTGGACCTGCCCATGAATGCCAATTATTCAGCAGGAGCTTGAAGTGGGGGTAAATTTGAGGTTCAAGGAGCCCTAAAGACCTGCTGTTGCCTCTTTACAAAGCCACAAAGCTAAATGAAGGATGCGCTGATGGTGGACTTTTCTCCCCTACCAGATCACCAGATGCTCAGGCACCACGAGCACTGGAAGTTCTTCCCTGAGATATCTGGAGGGCACTTGGTTGGGAGAAGAGTTTTATCCACAGGCTCTTTGTTTATTTTTAAGGCCCCTGCTTTGCTTTTGCTATCAGAATGATCACTGAGTAGATGGTTTCTAAAGAAAGGTCATTCGTGGCTCTGCTTTTTAACACCCTTTCTGTAGAACTCTGCAGTTTTAAAATAGTGGCGGTTTGCATGTGACATTAGCAACATGATTATGGCCGGTGTTCAATGTGGGGGAGGAATGCTCGTCCCTCTGCAGCGGGTGGAGAGGGGAGATTCCTCTCTGACTATAGTCTTAGTAAAAATAGGACAGTAGTTAACATTAGGGGGAAAGGTGCTCCCAGTAACGCCAGTGGGAATTTCCTCCAGTATTAATTGTCTTGGTGACTATGGGAAAGAAAGCCTGAACATCTCCTTTCTATGCTACTGCCAGTAACTATCATCGTTACTCCTCCCAGCAATAGTTGGTATTCAATTTTATGATATTAAAAATGTGGTTGTTAATCATGTTATGTTATGTACAGTTAAGGCCCTTAGCCCCAGCACAAACCCAGTGCATGCTTTCACCCATACACAATACACCTTCATCATCTTCATCCACAAGTGATATAGTTTGCCAGGAACAAGCACCGTCCCTTTCTGCCTGCAGCCAAATTAGATTATATTTATTTATCAGCCTGTTCTCTCATGGCTGTGTATTGCATTCATTGTTGACAGCGATATAGATTTATGAAGTCACTGCTGAAGGTGCCCCATTTGTTCTTTTGGATTTACTTGAGCATACTCGCTATGTTCTGGATTGTATTGAACCATTTCTGTTTGAAAAACAGGTTAATTGATGAATTAAATCAATGTATTAATTATATATTTGTACAGTTCCACCTTTCCTCAAGAGCTCAATGTTCACACGGAGATCTCCCTTCATTTTATCCCAACAATATCCTTGTTAGATAGGTTGGGCTAAGAGACAGTGCCTAGACAAAGGTCATTTAGTCAGTTCTGTGCATTTGAGGGTCAACTTGAACCTGGGTTTTATCAAGACTAGTTCCAACTTTGGAACTACAAACTACATTGTAGTTAACCATAGTCTCCATGCTCACAAATCCCTTGTAGGAACATAGAGTCCTCAGAATGCGTTTCTCCAAGTTGGTGCCCTCCAATCGCACTGGGTTATAACTGCTATCATCCCCAGCTAGGCACCAGCCTCAAAAGCTAATTTTTCCTGCAAACCTTTTAGGCCCCACATAGATCTGACAATCATTCTTAGAAAAATAAAAACAGCAGGTGGCTTCTGCTCCATCCTATTTTCATAAGGATGCTTGCTTGCCCCACCCCCCAGAAAAAAGATGAAAGTAAGTTGTGGTAGAACAGAGTTGGCCTGGACAAAGTTTTGATCTAAAGCTTTGATTTGAGGGAGCTGTTATTGATTTTCCCCTTTGACTTAAAACTGTGAATGACTCTCGGAGGTGATTTGAACTTAAAGCCTTAAATTGCTTTGGAGCGATTCAAAGGGTAGAAAATCCAGTGGATTTTTACACATACCTACACAATTCAAATCTCAGATCAGGTTGCACTGAATTGTGTTGCCTTAGGATTTTGAATTGCAAATGCAGTCTTGCCACCTGGGTCTCTCAGATCACCTGGTTGGGTTAAGAGAATTGGCAAGAAGGGGACAAAATACCTGGTCAATGACAGGCCAGCTGTGCCTGTTGTGATAACCAATTTGTGAGCAGGCAAGTGTCCCCCACCAATAATCTCTCTCTCTTTTCTTTAAATGGTGAACCATTTTGTGAGTATATTTACACCACTCTCTCAAATTCCAAATTAGTCCACTGCTTTCAAAAGATTGCTTTACTTGGTGATAATCCATTTTTATATTGCATATGCTTCATGGTGGGTGTTAAGCTCTTCCCTATTATTAAGCAGCACAGAATGATCCTTCTGTTGAAACATTTTTAACTAATGAAAACATACGATCAATTCCTAGCAGCAGCACTTGTCATTAAATCAATGGGAAATCCAAGTTCATTGTATGAAGATCTGATTGCAAAACAAGGCTGAGAACAGCAAGATTATACAACATGGAGCCTTCGGTTTCCTTAGCACGAGACTAAAATCTGCCCTGCTAAAATATGAAAAGTTTTGAATACCGATTGCCAATCCCAAGTCATCTAAAATGCTGAGATAGATCAAAATAACTTTAGCATAAAATTAAGCTTTCCCTTATAAAAACACTGCAGAACGTATTCATTGACCAGAAAGACCATCCATCCATATGGTGCCTGTTCCCAGCAATGCACTCTGTCTGGAAGTTCAGCTTTCCACAATCTGACATCCACAAGAAAGGTTCGGATTACAGTATCCCAAATTCCCAAACACTAATGACATGGAAAGTTATGTTAATTTAAAAAAAAAAATCTTTCTGGTGCCTCTTTGCTATTTAAAGACACCTTCATCTTGAAATGATTTTGAAGAGGGTTAAATAAACGTGAAGTTAGAGGTACTCTAAATAGTATTCCCTTCCCAAAGGAAATAGTTGTAAAGGTTTTCCTTAAAAAACACAAACTTTTTGAAATGTAAATCAAGATAATTAATAATATTAATTTATATCTCACTTTTCCAGCTAGGATTCAAGATGGTATACAAGAGCTCCCTCTTCTGATGTTGTTCTCATAACAGCAAAAACAAAACAAAACAAAACTGTGAGAGAGGCTAGGGTGGGAAAATTTACTCAGCCCAAACTTACTCAAGGAGTTTTGAGGCCTAGTACTGTGTTTCTCCATCTCAGCAACTTTAAGATGTATGGACTTCAACTCTGCCTGGGGAATTCTGGGAGTTGAAGTCCATACAACTTCAAGTTGCTCAGACTGAGAAACACTGGCCTAGTGAGAGCTTGAACTCATGTCTCTCTGGTCATTTCACCACTGTTTTGCAGAATGAAGAAGACGTAGGAGGATAAAGTACCCTTTTCCAAAACATCACTCTCCGTATCTTTCTGAATCGATTGGAATGAAGAATGAGATTGCTGTAAATCCACCCCTTCTTTAAAAAATGCTCTTTGAGTAGCAGGTGAGAAATGGGAATAGCTTAATTCCAGTGGAATTCTGAGTAGGAACACTATAGAAGTGAAATAATCAATACTGAATTTATCCCAGACATAGACTCTGGAGCAGAATCAGGAGATTAACTAAAGTAAAAAAGAAATGCAAATACCAGCTATGTTCTGCAAGAGCAGAAAATACTCTAAGCTGATCTCTTTCTGCCTGGGAGAGGCATCTTTGCTACAGTTGTGGGTTTCTTTCAATCAAAGCGCATCTGTAATGGCATGTCTTTGGCCACCCTGTCTCCTTCTGCTACTTTCCAGGAAACACAAGGTGGTCTGTCTCTCAAAACTGCCATGCCCACATCACCCAAGCAAGACTTTTTGTCAAGAGATCTTGGGACTGAAGATTCTGCAGTCCTGGCATACATCAGGGAGGATTTATTTCAATATGTTGTTGCAACTACTTCTGTCAGGTTATCCGTCTCGGGAGAGATGTTCATTTCTTACAGCTCATTGTGCCATCTGTTAAAAGAATCACCCGCTTGTCTCTGTGCTAGGAGACCACAGATGGAGAATTTTCCCCCTTGTGTGCACGACTGTCAATGGATGACAAAGCCTTGTTGTTTGCAGCCAGGTGGAATTGCCGGGGAGGAGAAGAGCAATGTGGGTGCTCCTGCATGGGTTGACTCCTTGCCTCTAGGTATTTGACAATGCCGGTCAACGCACACCCTTTCTAAGGCAAGTTTAATGTATCAAGCGAGCATCTACCTTATAGATAAAGCACAAACAAAAGTTTACTCTCCCTCCTAGGCATGCTTCCTCAAGAGGAGATCCCACTGTGTTAAGCAGAAGTTGTTCCTCAGGAAATGGAGTGATTGCAGCTATAATGGTACAAATAAAAGCAGGGATGTACATTTGCTTGTTGAGTAGAGATGTTCAGTTATGATACTTCCTTCATTAACAAAGTGAGTTTCTTGTAGCAAAGAACCCAGATGGTCATGTGGCCTAACAATAAAGATAGATCTGCAAGGAGATCTGTAGCCATGTCTTGGTCATGGTGACATCCCAGACTGCAGATGAGCAATGGCTGGCTGAATGTTTTATGGAGGTCATAGAAAGGATCCTAGCAGGATTATGCCTTGATGTGTTACTTTCAAATGCCAGAGAATTCAAGCAGGCCGTCCTTCGCCCTCAATCTTAAGTAAGAGAGGGCCAGCAAGATTTGACCCACTGGCATTATATATCAGCTGTAGTACTGCAAGCTAAAATAATTGTTGCCATTTTGCTATTTCAGCATGGCTCTGGAAAGGCATATACTGAGAGGCTGCACTGTCAGACCATGTGATACGGCAATGCAAGAAAGGACCAAATTACAAAGCCCTAGACATGGTCTCCCCAATGTTGCTCCATCAGTAGAAGAAGTATTAATGTGGACACCATAAGCAAGACATAGAGTGGCAGCCTTAAGCAGGGCCCTTTTGGGGGAGAACAGTGGGGGCAATTTCTCCAGCCTCCCCAGATGAAAGAGATCCTATAGCCAAGGGATAGTTCAGTCTTTGAAATGATCTGATGGATCCATTCTTTGCATTCAAGGCAGTAGAAACCATGAATTAAATTACAGTCCTGAGTTATTTTTCTACTTTGGATTTGCCCACACGCTCTGTTCACTCCAATGGCTGAAAACAATGGAGGGAAAAAAGTACATTGATGCGGAATGTAATGATAAGGAAGAAGTGGTGGGGATCCATTGATACATCTCACCTTTCAGTGTCCTCAAAAAGCTCTAAGGAGTGGTGGGGATCCATTGATTCAGGCCTTTCAAGGTCCTTAAAAAGTTCTAAGGGGTGGTGGGGATCCATTGATATATCTCTGCCTTTCAGTGTCCTTACAAAACTCTGGTTTTAGGTGAACAGGCAAACTGAGAAGTTATTGGTTTATTTGTACCGAATTATCAAACTTGTGAGACACAAGCCCTTTGGTCATAGAAGGAAATACTCAGTTGAGACACTAACCTCCACAGAATACCTCTGGGTTTCGCTGTCCTCTCCCAGTGTTGCTGAACAGGCCTAGCAGCAGCAAGGACAACAGTGCCTGGAAGGATACAGCCATGCCTTAAGCCACAATCTGGAGAAATATACAAGACAGTAGTAAACCAAGGCGCTTTCATGGCTAACCCAACCCTTCCCAGCCTGCTGCAACTGTAGCTTCCACAGTCTTCAACCAAGTCTGAGAGCTGCAGACCACCCCAACACATTGGAAGGACAGAAGGTTGAGGAAGAGTGGCCTAGTTTTTACAGGTTCAATCCTGAGACCCCTACCAGTTTTAAAAGAGCTCCGGGATAAGAAGGTGGAGGTAACCAACCCTAATTTTTTGCCTTGTTTCTTTAAACAGGAGTTCTTTTTTTGTTTCTTTGATAAAATGGCTTTTCCCCCCAAAGAGAAAGAAAAGGAAGAGGTGATTCCTAATATAATACCAGTACTGAAGTAAATAGTAGTAAACTTACATCATTTTTAAAAAATCCTTATAGATAATGCTAAAGGATTAATGATGGGCCAAATTTAAAATCAGGGAGATTTTCTCCGACAAAGGGTATTTTGGAACATCATCCGTCCAGTATGTGTTTTAATTATATTGCAAAAATCTCTGCCCTTTAGGAATGGTTCTGTATCACCACGCAGATGTTTTTCAAGGTACATTTGAAAAGTTGCAGCGCACGTTATAGACTCTTGATTTGCTTTGAGTTGTTTCTCTGTATCTGTCCCGCATTTCTGCTAAACACACCAATAAACCCTTATTTGCTATTTAAATTCTCCTTAACTGCACCTGTGACTGGAGAAAGCAACTGAGAATTTCCCCAAGGACACAGCTGACTACATCACAGCTGCCTGAACCTGTGGACCTGTCCATCAGTTCAAAACTCTCAAACTTGCTGTTGTTTTCAAAGGGTGACAGATGGTTGAATTGTACCTAATGGGGGGTAACTTCATGTCATAGATCTCCTTCCATGTTCGGTTCCATTTCCAGAACTTACATATACCCCAATAGCAAACTCATGTTGTATTGTTTTATGAATTTCCTTGTCTTGGCAACAGCATCAGACCTATTCTGTAGTGTTTTCTTCCTTTCTTTTGTCTCCATTCATAATTCCAAACTGTAGCTATCAATGATCTGGCATAGGACCACTTCCATCTAGGAATTACTTTTTTCAGACATTCTTCCATCCTGTCTGGTGTCTAAATCATGATTCCTCCCACTGCTACTGAATTATGGGATCTGTAGTAATGCATGTAAAAATCAGCAGTATGGGGAAGGCTGGAATAAAACGTTTGCACTGTTGGGCCATAAAATGCCACCCTGGAATTAAATCAGAGGAAGATTTACCACTGATTGAAAAATACAAACAACTTGCAAGTATTTTCATGCCAGTAAAATGCTAGTTGAACTTTTGACACACATAAATACCATAGCCCTTTCCCCTTTTGCTTTCATCTTATTCAGATTTAAGCTCCAAAGTACCTAGACAACAGCCTTCCCTTCTAAACATCATGGTTTAGCTAGTTCTTCTGCTTCACTGAAATCAAGGTGTAGCTCAGGTCTATGAAATTAATGAGGCATGTACCCACTTATGGAAAAAAGCAAGTATTTTGCATGCTGGTCACAGCCATGTTTCAAAACAACCAGATTGCTTCCGCTGTCCACAAGAGCCAATACGCATTTTGTTTTCCACACTGTCCTTCAATAATCTAGGACTCTTTCAGGCAATATCACTGTAGCAGAATCTGTCTAGAAGTTTCATTTGATGGGGTCAGAATGTTCTCTACTACAGTGTTCCTCAGCCTTTGCAACTTTAAGATATGTGGACTTCAACTCCCAGAATTCCCCAGCCAGCCATGCTGGCTGGGGAATTCTGGGAGTTGAAGTCCACATATCTTAAAAGTTGCAAAGGCTGAGGAACACTGCTCTACTAGGTTGCCCACAGAAGGAGGATGAGGCTGTACAAACTCTAATGACAGAAAAATTACTGACAGTAAACTTTAGACAGGACTAATTATGAATTTGTTGTTGTTGTTGTTCAGAAGGATAATGGGCAGGAGTTCAGCATGATGGGAAATCCCCTATCTAGCATTCTCAATTATATTGGAACACAGTCCTCCAAACCTGCAGCCCGCTTAACCAACAGTAGATGCATTTAGAAGGTGTCCAGCTACAAAAGACTGATCTACTATATCATTCAATGAATAACCTTCCATTGTCCCACTCTATTAGCAGCAGTGACTGGGGCACAGAACCTATGCCAACTATGGATGTTGGTGAACTATAACTACTAGTGTTCTTCTCCATGGGACATGCTGAGTGGAGTTGTTGGGAATTGTAGTTCAGCAACATCTAGAGAGCTGTATGTTGCCTGCCTCTATGTAAGGTGATCCCATTGCATTTTATATTGGTAGAATTGATTGGACTGCTGCTTTTGGTAGCTACAACATGTACTATGACATACCATATCAATTGTGGAATATTTTGTGATCTTGTTCCTTTACACCAGTGTTGTCCAAACTTGGCCACTTTAAGATGAGTGGACTTCAACTCCCAGAATTCCCCAGCCAGCCACTCATCTTAAAGTCCACTCATCTTAAAGTGGCCAAGTTTGGACAACACTGCTTTACGCTAAACGTAACTACTCAGCATGACCACATGGGATGAACTAATATGAGCACATCAGTTGCCATCAGCAGTTGCATGAGTCAGCTGAACTTTTGCTGAAGTTCTCACCCAGATCACCACCAGAAAGTGGTGCAGCCCTATCATCTGATCTGTTGCTTAATCCATATGTGGCAGTCACAGATTGCTGTGTGTGCAGAAGTCGCATGAGTACTGAATAAAATAACAATGAACAGTTCAAACAATAAGAAGGATTGTGTTGATATGGAAACCTGGGAGAAGGCGTGGGCTAAAGTTTTCAACATTGGAGATATCCAAATCTGGAGAAGTTCCAGGTGAGGAAGACTGTCTACCTGTTTTCCCTATCTGAAGTTTCAAGTCAATAATGCCCAATAGTGAAGCTCCCTAACATCTTTATTCCAGTTATTGCAAAAATCTTCACTATGTAGCCTGTTATAGCTTCAGATTTTAAAGCCTACTTTAGCACTATTGTTTGCAAGTTCCCAATGGATAGCTCCTACTCTTTTCTGATAGGATTCTAAAATGTTTTCAACCCTGACCAGCAGATCCCTTAAGATTTCTTTGCAGATTTGCCCACCACAAAACCCTCACTCTTGCTGAGTAGAAAAGAGGTAAGTTTCACTCTCCTTCTTGGCTTTGTTGCCACTCCCAACTACTCTTCTTAGCAGCTATTTTCCCTTAGAGAAAATTCCTTCTACCTTAGGTGGAGTTACTATGGCTTCTTTCACTCCAGTTTTCCCTAATTCCAGTGCCCTCTAGACATGTTGGAGTGCAATCACCTATTGTCCCCAGCAGCGTGATGATCCAAACAGGTAAGGTGACTGCTCATTTGTGGTAAGATTTTGATATTCTATTGTGCTTTCCTGGCACTGGGGCTATAGTCTTTTTCAGCAAAAGAAAAAAAAGTGACTGCAGTTCTTATGCTTACAGTGAATTTACAAAACTTGGTGAATTTAAGGCCCTGTTTGGAAGGAGAAGGAGAGTTGTAATCCAACCACCCAGAGCTGGTGGAAAATTTTCTGTTATTTCATATACTTCAGCTCAAAGGCTGATGGAAAGCATCTGATAAGCGTCCTATCTAAACCACAGTTCTTTTTATTTTTTTACAACTTTTGTGACCACATATAAAATGTTACTGCATTAAAAATCTCAACTTTTGGCTTGTCAAGGAATTGGAAAGCTATAATAACCCTAAAGAGGGGGAAAATGCTTTCGCTTGAGCTTGTTATCTAGCTCTTCCAACAGAATTGTTAGCAATTTTGATCATAAATTTCAAATGGGTAGATTTACCAATGTTTGAATAGTTCTTTGCCCTGAAAACAAAGTCAAAGCAATTCTGCCATTCTGTATCTTATTGTATTTTATTCTTTTATGTAGTTAGGACACCAGGGAATATTGTTATTAAATATTACTGAATTCAACTGTATTAACAGGAAAGAAAAATAAACAATAAATAGATACAGATGTGGATTTATTCTGTGCCTGAATAGCTACCAAACGTACACAGATGCAAAACATCTAAGAGAAGAGAACTGGAGCCTATACTTCCAGTCTAAAGAATACTAGATCTGAGTTTCCTCCCAAAGTATATGAAAATGACCTCAACTTTCCTGCTTTTACCCATAAAACCTAATTCCATTTCATCCACTGAGTTTTGAAAGTGTACTTACTTGGCAAGATTTCAGCCTCTGCTCAAGCAAGCTGCGCTGCGTAGGGCTCTAAGTCTCAGCCAGGGCAATGTTTTAAAACCTGATCTTCCTCCAGAGAAGGCTATTTTCTCTCCCTCTCTCTTCGGCATCAGGATCTTCTCAGGTCTATTTCTCCGTGAGAAATCCTGTTGCTGCTATGATCAAATGAAATAGCCTGTGGATGAGCCAGCCAATGAAAGAGCACCATGTGGGAAAAACAGAGTCCAGGGGCCAACTAGGAACTGCAAAGAGCTCAGCTGCCTGGAGCAATGTGTCGAAGGAAGGGAAAGGCACGCTGGTTGCTACGGAGAATAAAATCACCTGCATGACATGTGGTCTTGTTTACCATTCATCAGAGAGGTTCATTATAGCTGCATTTTCTGATCTTTTCTCCCCAAGTCCAGAGAACAGTGTTTCTCCATCTCAACCACTTTAAGATGGAGAAACTTAATTTCCAGAAGAAATTAATTCCCAGAATTCCCCAACCAGCATCTATGGACTTCAACGCCCAGAATTCCCCAACCAGCATCTGTGGACTTCAACTCAGCATAATAGCTGGGGAATTCTGGGAGTTGAAGTCCACACATCTTATAGTGGCTGAAATGGAGAAACAGTGCCCCAGAAAGGACTTAAAATTCTGCTGAAAAGTTCTTCCTCCAAGCTCAGGGGCATCTACCGGCTGGGTTGGGAGGTCAAAAAATTCAAGGCAGTAGCTTTGATGGTGTGGTTGTGGCTGCTACCTTGACTTTTTTGACCCTCCCTTTCCCAGACATCCAGTCTGATCTGCTACAGATGTTTCACACCGAGAATCTCAGCGTACTGGCTTTCCAAGATATTTGACTACCTTTCAGGCTGCTTTCATTGAACAGAGCTTGGTCACAGATATACACGGCCTCTTCCACACATCTGGCAAAGCCATACTGTTGTGCGGTTGGTGTGGGCTCAGTGTCTTCTGTGAACTTGCCTTTTGCGTTCAACAAACCATATTCAACAAATAGTGCATTAGATAGGAATCTATTTCAGTCAGTTTATTAGTAATCATGACACTTTGCTTTGTGATGGTCAGCTTGAGAGTTTTGGTCAGCACCTCAGTGGACATAAAAGAGCCATGGGGCTTCAACTGCACAATCATGGACTCCATCTTGACTTTTTTGACAGCCCCCCCCTTCAGAACACCCTTGCAAAGTGGCTAAGTTTAGTCAATTCTTTGCAAACTGCCCGAGTTTAGTAATCTAGGAAAGTCTCTGAGATATACTGCAGTTGTTTATAACCAAACCCACCCACAGACACCGTTATAGACAATTCCCTGGATGAGGCTCAGATGTACAAAGTTTGTTATTATACCATTATCAGCATTGCTAGGGGAGAGGTGACAATTATCGTGTCAGCTGTATGTCTATGAGCTACTTTCCTTAATGGCCTTTGAATAAACCCGTAGTTTTATAGCTATTATTTCAATCACAGATTTGTGATGTATTTATACAGCTCTCTGTTTGTCACTTGCTTCTAGGGAGTAGCAAACCTTTTTTTTTTTTTTATAAAATTCCCAAAACGTTTTGGGGTAACCACTACAACCACACACAAATTCTCCCTACCAATAAACCTCTTTGTATTACCAGTTCCTGAAAAGTGAGAAAGTTTCCACACCCTTCACGAACTAATATTGTTTTATTATGTTATTTTGAGTGAATTTGTTTTATTGTTGATTGCTTTTATCAAACTGTTTTTATTGGTTTTGTACCCACTCCTTTAGGCATAATAATAATATTTTTTATTTTTTATTTTCATAAATGAATACATACATAGGATAATGATAATAATTTCATATCAAAGGAATTTACCATATATTTGGGCATTTAAAATTTACTGGACTTTGCACCACTCACTTTACAAAAAATCATCTTACCTGGAACTTCCTACATACTACAATGATATCTCCATGATTTCTAGACTGTTGGTTAGAACTCGAACAATCAGAAAATATCCAGTCTAAAGACTATGATATTTGTTGGATTAAATTATTATCATGGTTGGTCACACAGTCAGCCAGATGTTTAGGATGGATTTGAGATTTTCATCCACCTATCGAGTCCTTCCCAAGGACCTGGGATAGGCAGATGTTGCTGTTTGATGGTGTTAAAGGTATCGTCGCAGGATGGAAGCTGTTCCAAGTGAAGCTGCCTTTTGCAATGGACTGGTGGTGATTTGGTCAATGCTGATGGTCTTCAAGTGGTGCTCCAGACATTTTGGGATTGCACTCAAGGCCAAAAACATCTGGAGCACCACTTGAACAATTATTATCGTTATTGTTATTATTTCAGATTTTGAAACAAAAAGTCAAATGTATATTGCCCAGAACAATGAAATAGCTTTAATGGGACTTTTATTTGGTGATTTAATTTGTACTTGAAGTAATGGCAATGAAAAAGAAGAAAAGGCAGTGGTGAAATGAATAAAAAAATAAGATTTAAGATGACCGGAAATGAGTTTAAATACTAGCAGAAATTGGACAAGTGCTGGAATACACATAGCAAAGTTTTATATATGGGGATTATAACGTCTTGGAGATGTAAAAGAAGAAATTGGCCAGATTTTTGATGTAGGTGCTTTTACATATGATAGCTCAATTCATATGCATGAAAACTAGGCACAGACATAACAGATATCTTGCATGCTACTTTGTCCATTTCAGTGGGACTTGTTGTATAAGAGAATATTTAAGTGTAGTATATCTATAATATAGAAATACTTAATTTTTCTGCACCTATTTCCTTTTCCCGTTACTGTATTTTTGACTAATTTCCAGGCAGAAACACTTGATCGTCTACGTAAGTGTATCAGTGAGTTTTTCTAACTTTAACGCTTATAAACACATTTTTTCTGTTTACTTCCATTAGGGAATAGCATAATTCTATCCATTTGCTGTCTCAAGGCTGTTGAAGCAGGAATGGCAAGATGTTTTACTGTTTGAGGTTGGAAAGTACAGATTCATCTGGGTAAATTCTGCTTCTGTACTCTGATCTTTTGTCCAGCAAAATGGATACACTAATGCTAGATAACAACTGCATTTCTTATCAGCGTGAGCTTCAAAAGACCATGGAAATCACACTCTATAGCTTTTTTTAATATTAAAATTTTAAAATGCATCCATAAAATATATATAGTTTCTACCAAAGCAGTAGAGTTATCCCTTTGAGTAGGTAAAGTGGGCAAATGCCTTGGGCTACAAATCCTATGTAGGGAGAATTATCAGTGCTATTTTGATGGACTGTGCAAGACATTCCATGCAGCCTGGTTGGTTCTTCTTACTCCAAGCTGCCTGAAGGCACTATCTGATCCCTAGCTGAAAGCATCCTTGTGACGTGGGAAATTCAGAAGTATAGAGCACAACATTGAGGAGAAGAATCATGTTTATTGCAACCATCATAGGGTGTCTGCTTTACAAGAACGACAGATCTTGGACAATGGGAAAGCAAAGATTTTGATAGAAGTTGAGTTGCAAGTGGTCCTTGGGATCTGATTTGCTGGCCAGTTTGGGGAAGCTAGGCAGGTCTTTGTCTGTGTTGTTGTTGTTCAGTCGTTAAGTCGTGTCCGACTCTTCGTGACCCCATGAACCCTATCGCGCCAGGCCTTCCTGTCCTTCACTGCCTCCCTGAGTTTGTTCAGTTTCATGCTCATTGCTTCAGTGATGCTATCTAACC
Organism: Python bivittatus; assembly: GCF_059951505.1. Lineage (NCBI taxonomy): Eukaryota > Metazoa > Chordata > Lepidosauria > Squamata > Pythonidae > Python > Python bivittatus. The sequence continues at coordinate 7,904,140 of NW_028277088.1, forward strand.
ATCTCATCCTCTGCTGTCCTCTTCTCCTTTTGCCTTCAATCTTTCCCAGCATCAGGGTCTTTTCCAAGGAGTCCTCTCTTCCAAAGGTGACCAAAGTGTCTGAGCTTGAGCTTCATTATCAATCCTTCCGATGAGCAATCAGGGTTGATTTCCTTTAAGATTGACTGGTTTGACCTCCTAGCAGTCCAGGGAAAGCAAAGCAAAGCAGCCCTTTCAGGAAGGCAGCAGAGCTGATGAAATTCATGGTTAAGGAGATGGAATGTTGAAGTCATCAGCTGTCAGCCTTCCCAGGTAGACCAGACAGAAAACAAGACCAGATGAGCTAATTCTACTTTACTTTAATCGTGCAAGTCTGAAAGTACAGCTGTCTCTTTTACAGCCTGATAAATTAGGGAGGTTTCTTTCTGAGTTTCTCTGTCCTTTATGCAGCTGCGGGCTATGCCCCCTCTTATCTGATTGTTCCCTAGGCAGCATTTCTCCCCCCCCATCTCCCAAGGTCATTCCCACATACCATTACATCAGCTGATGGAGCATGGAACCCTGGGCTTCATCTGTGTTGCAATTTCCTTGTAAGGGCTGGTCTTGGGCTGCAATGTGAGTTGGTGAGGGGGCTTTTATTATTTAGTTTAGATGGGATTTTAGGGGGGTTTGCCTGGGAGCGGGGAGAGTCAATTTGGGTCTGATTAGGATTAGGCACAGGAGTTGAGTTTGACCTCCCTGACAGGGAGGAAAAACCATGCAATCTCCATTTTGTTTGTTAGATTTATTTTCTCACTACACTTGAAATTCAGATTATGCTGTTAGCACAACACTGGGTTTAATCACAACATTTTTGCTCCAAAAACATGGACATGCATATGAAAATGTCTAAAAGCTTAGGCTGAGGAGGATTACCTATTTCTACTTTCAGATTAAGTAGCTTTCTACGTGCTGTAAATGAAACAGATCTCACAAAAGGGCAATTTTTCTGATGTTTAGAAAACCATCATGAAGAAGCACTACAGAATCTCAAACTTGCTTCTCATTTAGTTCTGAGCTACAAATTTCAGTGGGCACGTATCTGAATGGCATTCAGGTTTACCCTCTTGGCTTGAGCAAGAACATAGAGAAAGAGATTTGATCTCGGAACAATCTGAAGAAATAAAGATCTCTATATTTGGAGGAGGTAGATTGGGCAAGGCTGAGATGGGTGGTGTGGAGAAAGTTGTTGAGGTCATGATGGAATTTGGTGAGAGATTCAATGCCATAGGTCCAGACGGTGAAAACGTCACCAACAAATCTCAAGTAAAGGAGGAATTTCAGGGAGTAAGAGTTGAGAAAGTGTTGTTCTAGGTCAGCCATGAGGTCGTTGGCATATTGTGGAGCACTGAGTGCACCAATGCTATGCCACTGCTTTGTAGGTATATGTTATTGACAAAAATAAAGCCAGCCTCTATCTAACTACAAAACAAGTCCATTTCCTTGATGCTATGATAAAACTACATTATGGACACATAAATACCACATTATCCAGGAAACCTACAGATGCCACACCTACCTACATACTTCCAGCTTCCATCTAGAGCATACTGCCAAATCTATCATCTGTAGTCAGGCTGTGTACTGTAACCACATTTGTTCTGACCCACTTGACAGAGCTGTTAAATTGATAGAATTAAACCAGGCATTCAGGAGACTGAATGAACAAGATCAATAGAAATCAGACATCAGCAAAATCAGGAGAGCCAGATTGATTAGCAGGGAGGATCTATTAAAAGACAGACTACAAACACCACTGATGGTCACCAACAGTTCAGCGCTCATACCACTCAAACACGTTATTAATAAGCTACAGTCCATACTGGACAATAACACTGCACTTTATCAGGTAGTGAATGGGAGTCTCATACTTGCATGCAGACAACCACTTAACCTGCACCAGATCCTGCAAAAAGCAACAGGACAATTATGCTAACATGGGAGTCAGATCCTGACACAACCCAGATGTCTCTTTTGCCCTCACCTTTACACCAACAGCATCATCGCAGCAACAACTTTACACATAAGATCAGAGGCAGCGTCAATTCTTCCTCTAATGTGATATATGCTATCATCTGCCAGCAATGCCCCTTTGAATTCTATATAGGACAAACAAGCCAAACTTTGCGCAAAAGAAATAATGGAAACAAATTTGACATCAGGGCTCAAAACAAGGACAAAGTCTTAAGAAAGTATTTCAGTGTCCCATTCCATTACAAATCTCAAAGCTGCCATTCTGAAAAAAAGCACAGTCAAGTGAGAAATTGAATTCACAAACATCAAAATGTCTCAGGCTGTCTCAGAAGATCTCCACAAACACAATGGGTTTTAACACATTATAATTATTAATTGATAAGGTATTTCTATCTCACATGAAGCCTGTATTTGTATACTAACTCCCTATTCTTCCTCACTCTTCCACCCTTCACCTCACCCCACCCCAATTTGAATCTTATGTTGGTTTAGCCACTCCATGCATCTGATAAAGTGAACTGTAGTTCATGAAAGCTTATGTCTTTCAATAAAATGTGTTAATCTGAAAAGGTATTACCAGACTGTTCTAATTTCATGCTTCAACATGAGCTTCCTGAATACCCCTGGCTGACCACACAAGGTTGGACTAGATGGGCCACCACCTTGATCCAGCAGGGCCTTCACCAAGTTGTAAGAGTTTCAAAAGAAGAGAATATCCGTAGCTCAGGGTTGAACTGTGGAGTCCTTGGTGCTCTCCGAGCTTGGTTGTTTGCTTGCAGACGTTTCATTACCTGACTAGGTAACATCATCAGTTCAACCCTGAGCTACAGATATTATCTTCTATTGGAAGGAGAACATAACTAGAAACAGGCCGAAATAGATGACTTGTGTGTTTTCTGAAGCATTTGACACCCATATGTGGTTCCAACAGAAGAGTGTTCAGACAAGCACAGATGCACTTGAGGCAACCCAGAACACCAGAAAAAGGAAACAGACCACCTATACAAACAAATTAGAAATGCAAGTCTATCGAAAAACCACCCACATTAGCCAAATGCTCCATTACCAAAATAACAACCCAACCTCCCACAAGAGGAGCTATATAAGAAAACTATTCAGACAAGCACAAACACACTGCAGCAACCTGGAACACAGAAAAAGGAAACAGACCGCCTATACAACATCTTCCAACAAAATGGATACTTATGGAACTTTATCAAAAAGTGCCTGACCACTCAACCCACTACAGCACAACCAACACAAGCTATAAACAGGGAGCAAACCCTACACTCACTAGCACTGATGATGTTACCTAGTCGGGTAATGAAACATCTGCAAGGAAACAACCACTTCAGAGAGCACCAAGAATCCCATAGTTGTAAGAATTTACCAGAATTCTTCGCATTCTCCTTCACTCAAAAGATGCTCATCCAGTTCAAGATATCACATTACCTGTTCTGCATCTCTCAAGCCTATGACTTTTGTTTAGAGGTCCTTTAATTAAAGGATTTAAACTAACAAGTGGACACTGATGTACTTTCCCCTTATCTTTCAGATAAAGACCTGCTGGGGGTATGTCTGATAAATCCTTATCTGAAAGATAAAATAGTCCACACAGAAGGCCTTATCGCTTAATTAAAACCTAGTACAATGGGCAATGAAGTCAATAACTGGTTATTGAAGAAAGCTCTTAAAAAAAAAATTCTGCCTTATGTCGGATGAGAATCTCTGTTAGTTCCCTTGTACTGTAGGGTGTGATATAATGGTTTGGATTATACCCATCTTCTTTGTGGAAAGGAACAAATTAATTAAAAACAAGGGTGAAAGTTAATATTGGCTGATAAATTAATCTGATGGCAGGGCGGGATAATCAATAGGACCTAGAGATAGGGTGCTTTGAATCCATTAGCACAAACCCATAGAGGCAGAGACCTTCCTTTCTCTGTTACCATAGAATGAATGCCAACTAACTTTACAAATACCGTTCACGAGAGTGATGCAAAACTAGACCACAAATGCAATTATTTAAAACCAGCTGTGGAATGTCAGAATCACAAATAATGCAATAATAGGAAACACGAGTATGATTTCTCCACTGCATGTCAACTGATTCCACCACAGATGAGAACTAATATGTGTACCCTAGTTATCCCATACGCAAGTCCTTTGTTTTCTCGTGGATCAGGAAAGTGAAGTAATTCCCTTAATTGTTTCTTTGACAGAGTGGTGGCATATCTACCTAGATCCCAGATTTAATCCCCAAATATCTTCTGTTAAAAGGATACCAACAGAGCTCAAGGCTCAAATGACTCAGCAAACTTGTTCAGGTATCACATGAAGCCAGGGTTTAACTATGGCTTATTGAATAAACCACAATTAGCTGCATTGGATAACACTCTAGGCCATAAACCGTGCTATACAAGCCACCAAAATCAGGTTAGAGCTTGGAATGTGTATGGCCACCAGATCTCACACCCTAGTGATGTGTGGCCTAGATGTCCACGCCTTTCTTCAAAAATTCATTTGTGTAATATTTGAATAAGGCTATTGATGTTTCTAAATATATGAATATCTTTTATCTGCCTAACTCCTGTTTCTAATTACGGGCTCAGATATTGGTCTCACGCATCATTTCAGCAGCTGGGTTTTTCCAAAGGACTAAACCAGTGTTTTTCAAACTTGGCAACTTTAAGATGTGTGGACTTCAGCTCCCAGAATTCCCCAGCCAGCCAATTCTGGGAGCTGAAGTCCACACATCTTAAAGTTGCCAAGTTTGAAAAACACTGGGCTAAAGGGTAAGTCGTTTGGGGAGAACAGAGCTTTAGTCTACTATGTAAAGCAGCCTTTGCGGCTGATAAAACTTTGCTTTATGATTTATGTGTTATGTGAATCCAGCCAATGGTGGCTTATTCAGCAAACCATGTTTAAAGAACCATTTTCAGGCCGAAGAACGATTATCCAGGCCTCCTCCCTAGAGTCACTGGCAGGACTCCAAATTACCGCCCCCCCCGCGCCATCGGTAGATAAATTCTCTTCCAACAGCTACAAAGATTCCACGCATGCGCCGCATTTATTTGCCATTGAATCGCCGGCTTCATTCTTCGCCCATTCTCCTTTGGCGCATGCGCCTTGCAATCCAGTTTTTTTTTGTCAGTATGATCATAAAGACAAGGGAAAGAGAGGCCCGTTTTCCTTGGCTTAGCGCAGGCGCCTAGAATCCGTGACGTCCTCGCAATGCCCTCCCCCTTCGCCCTCGCCCTGTCTCCAGTGCGGCACGTTGGCCAACCCGCCGAGTCCACCATCTTCCGCTCCGGTGCGGAACAGCCGATCTTCCAGTATCCCAGAGTACACCGCGGCGCTTCCAGCGGCGCTCCCCGTCCGTCTCCTCTGCGTTCCCGTCAGCAGCCGGCCGCCATGTTGTGCTAGCTTTACGATCCGCGGCTGGCGGTCGGCCTCGACGAGAGCAGCTCCCGGCGTCGGGAGAGGTAGGAGGGTTGCGGGCTTTTCACGCCGCGGCCTGACAGGATCCGACGCCATGGCAGCCGCTCTGGGAGGAGCAGGAGCAGGTACGGTGTCCCTTCTCGTCCTCCCGAGGCCGAGGGGGTGCGGCTGACGCGCGGGGAAAGCTGCGGGCCCCAGCCGGATGGTGGACGCTCCTGGGGGAGTGGGGAGAAGGCGCCACGGAAACGGGCGGGGGGAGGGGGGAGGGATGGCTGATCTCTTGCGCTACAGCGGGACAGATGCTGCTGTTTGAGCCGCCTGCGTGTGTGTTTACTCGCAAGAAGCCTCGCTAGGCTACGGAGGCATATCCTGCCGGGGGGGGTTGGATTGAGGGTCACCTGAGGAGGGCCTCCAGGGGTCCGAGGCGCTTGGACGAGAGAGGAAGCGGGAAGAATAGGGGGGTACCTGGAAGTGTCTCTTGGGGGTGGAAAGGAAAAGGGCCACGGGGTTGGTGGCAGGCCTTTGAGGGCTGGGGTTGGGGGGTTATTCGGGGGTAATGAAAGCGAGATAGAGGCATAGGACGTCGGAGGTAGACTAAAGTGTTTATGGAGGGGGTGTTATTGCGTCCCGTTTTTATTTCCTGTTTCCTTCCATTTGACCTTGTTCTTTTGAGGGAATTGCTATCCTCCCACCCTTCCTCGTGCATTTTTTAGCTACATTCAGATATAATGGTTGACATTTGTGTATTCTACTGCTGCAGAGGGCCTTAATTAGTAAAGGAGTATGAAGCTTTCAAATTAAGAATCTCTCTTTATTGCAAAAGTTCTTGCAATCCTGAATGGCATAAACTTCCTGTATCTTGAAAAGAGGTATAAAAGTTGAGCCGAACAGTTTGTTGCTTGCTTTTAAAATATTCACATTCAGCTCATACATCTTTCTTATCTTTGATCTGTCTCAGTCTTGCTTTGGTTCTGGACATGCTCCTTATATCAGTGTCTCCTTGCCATGTGTCTTACATATTTAAGTACTTTCAAATGTCATGAATAAAAAGCTTGTTACATATTAAGTCTGAATTTCTCATATGTGTTCTTGGATATTGGTCTTCTCCTGGTTGGTTTTGTAAATCAGAATTTTTTTGATATGTTTGGCCCAGAGCCTGCAATTCAGTATTTTTGTAATTTTATCAAGGTTTAAATAACTTGCTAGTTGTGTGATTTCATTACTTATGGTGTATATAAAACTCTAAAATTTTGTGTTGTAACAAAAGTGAAAAATAATTCAAATTAAATATTTTGTGTCTGTCTACAAGCAAGACTCAGAGTTTGCTGTAAAGTTTGTTTACCCATCTTGGATTTGCCTCTATATCTGTCAGCTTAGCCTCCTTTCCAGTACAATGTTGTTAATAAAGGATATAGAATAGGGCTGTGTTGCTGACCTGAGCATACACAGAATTAATATAATAGCTGTAAATTCACTTGAATTAAAACAAAACAGAACAGTCTTCCATGAAACATGGTATTCCTACTGGGAAAATACACTTTCTCTACAAAGTTAACACAACATATAGCTCTGTCTTATTTTAGATCAGACTATGTATCTTAGCTAGTATTTCTGCTCTGTTCGAGAATAGGTTATAGTCTGAAGCAACAGCCTTTTCTATTAACTTATTTTATTTGGACTTTATATATCCAAACTGTTGGTCTGTTATAGGCTATGTTCTTTGCTTAACCTTTACATCCTGTTAGACCTTTTGGACTGTTGGGGAAAGTTTTATTTTTGGAGATGAAATTTGAATTAGCCACATCTTTATACCCTCGCCTCCACAAACATTCATGCTGTTATTTTTTGTTGCCTGTTATGAATAAGAAAAAGGAAGAGGATTTGTTCTGAAGAGGGCTATCCTATAGCAGAGAGATGTGTTCTAGGTCATCATAATTGTAACTTAGTCACATCCCAGTACAATTAGCCTGTGGTTATTAACAGTATAAATTAGAAACATAAATTTAGTAATAATTACAAATGCATACCAAATTAACTAGCCACAATGTAAAATAACAACACTACCTAGACATGTAGACATTTTAGTAGCCAAGTCCTAGGAGAGGAAAGCTAGTATCAGAATAAATGTTATAGGTGTTACGTTATGTACCCAGAGCTGGGCCACTTGGACTGTTGGGTTTTATGTTTTTCTTTTTTGGATTTAAAATATAACTATGCTTATATAGTTACGTAGATGAGAAACTGATGTGATCTATAGAGTGCCTCCACTTATGTTCACGATTTGTGTTCTAAATAGATAAGAAGTTACCTATTTTAGTAGAAATATAGCAAAAACACTTTTGTTTTGTAAGAATCCTCATGTTATGATGCATAGTGTCTGGTGCTCTTGTAGCTACATGTTATAGAAGGAAGAAGGGGACACATACTTACAAAGGCTTCTCTGACAAGAGATGCACGTATTGCTGGATGGCTGTCCTGAGCTATCGATCTGTTGTTGGCTTTTGGGATTCCAGATGCGCCTAATAAAATGAGAGAGCCAAATACCAGGTATACTTGCTTCTGATGGAAGAGCAGACATCTGATACACTCCACAGGGAAGTTTTTTAGCCCACCTACCAAGACTGTAAAGTATAATTCTGCCATATAAATGTTAAAATATTGGTTGAACTTGGAAGGCCTGTCTTCTATTAGTCTAAATTGCTTCCAGATCTGCTGCCTGAATTCTTCTAGAAACACATATTTCAATTAATTAGTCCTGACTCTCAGCTGATATAAGGTGCTTTGGGAACTTATTGTAAGATATAACATAGGAGAACATGTAGTAGGAAGATAAGAGAGGATATTTGAAACTCACTATTCTGTCTTCATATATTTGTTTCAAGTTTCTTGCAGTTTGAATTGTTCTTGTCAGAGTTGACTTGGCTAGTTTTATTCCTCCTTTGCATTTTTAAGTCCATACCTGAACCTTTAAAAAATGTAGATATAAAGCTGTTTCCTCCCAGTATGATGAAAAACCTTTCACTACTCCAGTAGTGAACTACTCCAGTATATATTAGTGGAAAACTGGAATTCTGGTATTGTTAGTGCAGGAAATACTTGGATGGTGGAAATTGTATTAGATATTAGACCATGTCTCCCATTGCTGTAGTCGCTGCTAACCACAGTATTGTTTGGTGTATTTGGTAAGAATAAGAGCTTTATCATTAGGCACCCTGTCCCTTTAAAAGAAATTGTGCCACTCAGATTCTTTTCTTCGAACTAATCAGATAACTGTTAGACTTTGATACTACTGAATTTGAATACTTGGCAGTGTACTAGATTCTATTTTAGAGAGCTTTATTAAGTGAAATAGAACACAAGTTATGAATTTGGCTTGTTTATCACAAACAATGCTATTGTGTATGATTTAGCTATTTAAAGTACATTTGAACTGCTAAACCTAGAAACTCATTTAAAATGAGTATATTATGCTTTAACATAACATAAAATGGTCCCTGCTAAATCAGACCAAATGTTGATTTGGTCCAGCTTCCTGTTTTCCACTATGGCTAGCCAGATATGTCTGAGATGCCCACAACCAGAACATGAGGACAATATAATCTTGGTTTATGTTTTCCAGCAACCGTTTTATTACCATCAGGTCTAATAGCCATTAGTAGCTTTATCCTCCATGAATTTGTCCAGCCTCTTTTACAGCTAACCATGTTTGTGGTATCATCCCATCATAAGGAAGTGGATTCTGTAGTTAAAAGAAGAGCTTCATCTTGCCTGTTGTCAGTCTGCCACTATTCAGCTTCACTGGGAAGTTTGGAGGTTTCAACATAAGAAAAGAGAGCAAAACTCTTCATTCTATTCATTTTCTTAATAAAAGTGTTAAGAGTTGTAGTTCAGCATACTTGGAAGATATCCAGTTAAAGAAAGCTGGCATATTGTGTTCCTACCTTCCTTTCTCTGAAAGGAAGCCATGAAACAGAAGCATTGTTAAGAGTCTTCATGAATTTGTACATCTATTGGTTAAATATATATTCCAATGCACTGTTATTATAGAAGCCATTGCATAAATTCAATTGCATAAAGCGAGTATTGAGTAGTACAAGAAGTGATCTATCTTAATAAGCTTAAAATTAAGATGCCTAATGCCCTAATTAATCCTGAACAGTGCATGACTTAGATTTCAGTAAACATATTTATTTCACCTTATTTGTGCGCCACCCATTTCAGTAGACTTTGGCAGCCTGTAGCAGTAAACCATAATTACCAGATAATATAGGAACCAGTATTCTTATTACTTTTTCTTGACGGCCAAAGTATGATCTCCTGTTTTTGGAACACAATAAAGGAAGGAGACATTTTAATTTCGGAGAGAAAAGAAGGAAGAATTCCAAAGGGTGGAGGCAACCACAGAGAAACTTGTTTTGTGCTGCCATTGCCTAACCCATTGGGGGAAAGCGATGATTTCATTAATCACCAGCATACTTTCCTCAGTAGAATGCACAGACTAGGGAAATTCTACTTCAGAAGACAGTCCTGTAAAAAACAAAGACCCCAAACCATAGAGGGCTTTATAAACAATGACCAGCATGTAAAATTGTACCCAGAAGTGTACTGATATCCAGTGCAGCTCTTGCAAGATGGGGAAAATTCTGTTAAACTGGACACTGGCCCCATCAACACTTAGGCTGCTGCAATTTGAATCAGTTGCAGTTTCTGAGTAGACTTCATAGGAACTAATAAATTAATTGTAATATGATAAGAGCATGAGTGATAGTCACCAGAATATCCTGTTTCAGAAACTATTGCTGGGCAAAGGGTCTCCTGGCCATTGTCTCCACCAGCTCTCCAGCTGGAGTTATGAGTCCAGAACTTCCACCAGCTCCTTCCAGGAGATTGTAACTGCAACTCTGTCATAGCCTAAAGATTATTCTGAATTCAAGTGACTTCTGGATAAACAGAGTCTCCATCTTGCTGGGATTTAATTTGATTTCATATATAGGATTGTAGTGTAAAAGAGATTTCTAAATAATAATTAGGTAAGTAATACTTGTTGAAGGTTTTTAGTGAAGATCGTCTAAATACATGTACCTGAAAATACTGTTTGAAACACTATGTTGTGAATGCCCATCAGCACTCTGCAATTAACCCAGAGTTGCCAATAGTTATTAGAATTTTAAAAAGGAATTTCTGTTCCTAAATCAGGGATAGGCAGCCTAGGATGTTTTGGACTACAGTTTATATAATTTCTAATAATTGGCTATATTGGATGGGTTTATGAGTATTATAGTCAGATTACCCAGATTGCAGCAAATTATTTATCTTTTCCTTGAAGAGTCAGGTCTGGTCCAGAGTTGTTGGATAGCCAGAGTCTTGTAAGAATTTGGGTTTGTACAAATCATAAGCATTATCCAAACAGATTAATTTTTAGGAATCTTTCTGAATATTAGATTAAAAACTAGTTTTTACTACATAAATTTTTATATATTAGAGTAAGAGGTGAATATATTCTCTATCTATACCTGCACCAAGGAAAATCGGAAGCTACTCTTTTTTTCTTATGCTCCCTCTTCTTACCTGCCCTTCTTTTTCTTTCTCCCTTTTTTCTCCTTCCTTTTTTCTTGATTTTTCTGTATTAGCTTTTTTTGGAAAACATAATAAAATTTGTATTAAAAAAAAAGAATTTGAGTTGATGCCATTGAAACACTAGAGCTAGTTAACTGATTTGCTTTAAGCAATGACAACAGGCCTATTTTAACATCTGAGCAGAGCAGCCACTGGTATCATGAGGCAGTTTGGGACAATCAGGAGTGATATTTATGGGACATTGTAGTATATGTTTTTAGTTATATTATAAAATGTAGAAATAAAAAACTATAAAAGTCTGTAAAATGTTGTGCTTGATCGGAAGTCTCTAAAACAATTCCATTCGCTTACATCAGTTTTCTTTCCCATTGTAATCAATGAAGGAGAAAACCTAAAGCCCTTTGCTGTGCCACAGGGAAAAAAAATAGCCAGAAGTGTTTTAAATGGGGAGTGGGTACAATAATTGGTATTAGATTTTTCTGCATTTTGTTTATGTTGCAGATGCCAGTCTGTAGCATTTGCTCTTCATTTCCATTTGTACAACTTTCTTACAAAAACATGGATTTATTTATGATGATGCCCAGCAGTATCTCTTATCTTGCTTAAAAAAAAAAAAAGATTAAAAGCAATTTAAAAGAAGCTGTTCTCCTAGAAGGATAGTGGGTGATTCCTAAGAAGAATATCAGTACTGCTGCCTTAGAATCCAAACATTTGTTTCACGTTCTGCAAATCATTAAATGTCTTCTGTTTATAGATGATGACTTTGATCATCATAAGCCTGGTGCAGAAAGGTCTTGGAGAAGGAGAACTGGAGATGAAGATTTGGATAGGTAAGTTTTTTTTTTCCTTTTATGCTGAGATGTTTTTGGACTGTATGTTATTTGACTTCACTATTTCACATTCTAACTTACAGGGTTTTGAAAATATACAAATACAGACATTAATGAGTTTGTTTATCTGCCATGTGCATATCTGATAATTGTGGGGAAGTGTGTGGCAGGCAGTGAGCAGGGACCGCTTTCTTTAATCGGGGTTGCAGTTTGCTGTGAAATACATGGGGGGAGTCCATGGAGCTAAATAAAAAATGAGCAATATGTTACATTTTTGCCATCTATCTATAAATTCCTATTTACACCTAGTTATATATAACTGTTCATACTTGAATTTATACTCCTGTATATAACACATGCTCACGAGCACCCATTAATATTTTTTTAAGTAAGCCTGTCTGTTGGAATCAGTGGGTAAAGAAATTCTGTGGACAAATGAGGAAGCTCAGCAGATCCTATGTACGTTGTGATGTTGTCTCTTCCCACCCTCCCCCCACTTTAGAGCCTGAAGACATGAACAAATATATTACAATGAACATTTCATTGTACATTAAAACCTGGATTTAATGGACCTTAATTTAGTGGACAAATTGGATGCAGTGGACAAAATTTGAAGTATTGGACAAAGACGGTTTTAACTGAAATTTTACTGATGTTTCTGGGAAGGTATGGGGGAGGTCACTGGGATGGATAGGCCAGGGACTTATGCTGTTCTGTGACATTAGCAGTGACAGGGTGGGGAAGGTCAGGGGCTTGGTGAAGAAGGGGCTGATTGCACACTTTGAGTCTGTTTCTTTGTAGTTGTTGGGCTTCTACTGCAAGCCTGGGCAGTGGCAAAGGAGGCAGTTTGGTGCCTTTGGTTATGAGTGGCTGCAGGAAAGCAGTACTCTGGGAACATATTATTCCCCCAGCAGCAAGTGGTAGAATGGAAGGAAGGATATTAAAAGAAAAGAGTACACTTTGTGCTCTTTCCTAATACTTTGCTCGAACACATGCATCTTTCACCCTCCACTTGCAATGCAGCAGGGCACTTTAAAGTTGGGTTATGTGGGGTTGTGCAGGTGTCCCCAACCCCCAGCTTGAAGGCCCAAGGTGTACTTTTACATATGTATAACATGGCAGATTTTATTTTATTTATAGTATTGAATTTAGAGGACACCTGACTCCAGATGACTCTGGGCAGCTTACTTGTTAAGATAAAAAGCACTAAAAACAAAAAGAAAATAATGAAAGGAAGAAACAAACACAACACCCCAAAGAAAAACTGACGGGGGGCTCAGTAGCCACCGCATCCCCAAGTCTGGGAGCAAAGCCAAGTTTTCAACAACTTTCAGAACACCATCAGAGTGGGGGTCCTATTGATCTCTGGAGGGATGCTGTTATAAAGTGTGGGTGCTGCAGCAGAGAAGACATACCTCCTAGGGGCTGATAGATGACTCTGTTTAATTGAAGGGCCCTGGAACGTGCCCTGTTGGTCCAATCTAATGTAGCAGGTACATTTTCTGTTCCTTGCCTTGCCTTGCCTTGATGCTCTTTTGTGAAATCATAAACAGCTGATAATATTTTAAGGCCTCCTTCCCCAATTTGATATCCTCCATATGTTTTGGGTGTGCATTTCAAGAAGTATCAGCATGGCCTGGAATTCGGAGAACTTCAGTCCTGACACATCTGGATGGCATCAAGTTGCTTTAGTAATTTAATGAAAAGTATATATTTAGCCACATCTAAGGGTACTGATTGCTTTCTTGGAATTGGATAGTAAGGAGCAATAGAACTGGACACCATCATTTTATAGATTACACTCTACAACTCTGTTGACCTCTCCCAGTGGTTTTATTTAGATGTTGAACAAATAGGAGAGAGGCACCACCCCTTCACTTAAGGATACATTTACTACTGTCCGTACCCAGCTTCCTATCACCTCCTTGGCCACCTTCACCAACCAAGTAGGACAGAGATCTAATCCACAGGTGGCAGAGTTAAAATCACAGAGGACCATGTCTGTTTCATCAGGATCCACAGGTTCATACTGATCCCAAATAACTGACAGATCAATTTATTTGTTTATTTCTGCTGCCCGCCTCAGAGCAGTGACTCAGGGCAGCATACAAATTAAAACAATTCCTCAATCCAAATGTCCAAGGTTAAAACAATAATCCCAATTTATATAAAAAGCAAGTTTAATCAACGGAGCTCACCCAACCTTCTGACGTAAATGCCTGGGGGAACAGCCAGGTCTTCAGAGCATTACAAAAGCTTAAGTTCCTTACAGTGGCTGAGCAAACAGTCTTCTGGCTCAGTTTTCTTTAAAAGGGACTGAGTAACTGTAAACAATGTTGTGGGATGGTTTTCCATGGATGAAGTAAGAGTAGAGGAGTAAACTTGATGCTTATCTTAGCATCACAGTATAGGATCACCATTGAGGTCTTGCCTGTGTTTGACCACGTTCATTTTTCAACTTACACTAGGATTGTTCCAGGAGTCTCTTCTGTCACTCCATTTCCTGGAGCTCATCAAAAAACCAAGGTGCTCCCATGGATTGGTGACTAGGGAGAGGTGACTCGGCACCAATCCTATCAAGCACTGCTGCTGACCTCTTATTCCAGAACTAGCTACCAGAATTTTGGGAAACTTCCCAAATGGTAACTGACAGGTTCCATTAGGCAACTGGAACGGACTGACTAAGTAGGTCCTCCCTCTATATGGAAATCCATTATGTTTGTTAATTCTGTGGCAACCAGTGAGTAATCTGACCATGACAAGGGTCTGATGGAAATGTCCCACACTCTTAGCTAATTTTTCACCTGGGGGGTTAATTAAAGTTTAACCATCTTCCTTTGGCTGATGCTTGATTGATTATGTGCCATCAAGTCAGTGTCGACTCTTAGTGACCACATAGATAAATTTTGTCCTTGACAATCTGTCCCTAACTTGGTCTTTCACGTCTCCCAATGGTGCCCCCATCGCCACTGTAACTTGTCCGTTTTGCTGCCGGTTGTCCCCTTCTTCTCTTTCCTTCTACCTTTCCTAGCATTAGAGCCTTATCCAGAGAGCTGGGTCTTTACATAATGTGCCTAAAGTAGGCTGATGTTTACAACTGTCTTTATGCAGAACAACTTTACATTTTTTTCATTAAGGTTTAAGCTGTAGGAAACTGTACCTTCCTTTGGAATTAATCAGAATTCTCAGTTTACATTTAGCAATTCTCCTTCTCTGCTTTAGTTGACTTAAGTATAGAAATGGGAATTTCTCATTATCTGAAAAATGAGATTACCCTCTTTTTAGTCTGCATTGCTGTTGAGACCCTCAACTATATTTTGAGTAAAGTAGAATGATATGAACTGCTGCATTTTTGCCACTCTTTTGAAGAATTGACTACTGTATCTCTTTCTCTTCTAGTGAATTAGAGGATGACTTGCTAGGAGAAGATTTGACTGGCAAAAAGGTAATTAAGAAGCCTGTTTAAAGTATATGCTTGCATATATGGGAAAAAACTAATTTGACTACTTTACTTTGTATTTAAACCACATTGGTGAAACTCCTGACTGTCTAGAATCATCTGTTCTCCTGCTGTTCCGATAAAGAACTCCAAATGTTCTTTTGGAATATTCTAGCAAGATGAAAGTACTGCCCTGCCTGTTTATTTATCAATTCATTTTTATTAATTTATGTCTAAGTACAGTACAAAACCTGTTTTTTCCCACAACAGCAAAAAGTCTGGAGGTCAGTTGAGTGAAAAAATTCTTGGATCCAGGACAATTTTTATATTGTCTACCCACCACAGATCCCTTCTGGGGATTATTCTTTCCAGATCTCAGAAAGAAATAATTGAGGGGGAGGCAAGAGGGAGACTCTGGTGTCAGATTTCCTCTTTCAAGACTGGAGACTTATTTGACCTCGGAAGGGAAAATCAAGGAAACGTGTGGTCCCTTGCAAGCTTCTAAAATCAGTTCAGTCAAATTGATTAAATCATATTAACAATTATTTCGGGTTTTTTAAATGACATTTGTTGGCTTCAGAATAATCATGGGTTCTATGATTAAACTTAAATGTTTAATTCAATCTTTAAGTACAATACTCTTCTTGTTTCCTCTGATGTTTTAGTTTACAGGTAGTTCTTGCCTAACGACCACCATTGGGACTGGAATCTTGGTCATTGAGTGAAGCAGTTGTTAAGTGAGATGCCCATGTAACTGCTTTGCTCAGTGACTGCAATCTGGGCACTCACAGTTGCGGTCATTAAACATTCTCCCAGGTTGTTAAGTGGACAGAACGAAAGGGCTGCCTGCCCTTTCACTCTCAAAGCCCACTGAAGGATTTGCTCTCCCCTCTGTGGACAGAGGGGAAATTTTTCCTGGAGCTGGAGGAACAGAGCTCAAATCTTAAGGATTTGAGCTCTGTGCCTGCCCACCACTGATAGAGGAGGGGAAACTTCCCAGCGGTGGGCAGATATGGAGCTCAAATCCTGAAGATTTGAGGTCCGTTCCTTCACACTGCTGTGAAGGAATGGAGCTCAGATCTTCAGGATTTGAGCTCCATTCCTGCGCATTGCTGCATCCCCTCTGCTTGCACCCTTCCCTGCCGGCTTCCAATGGGGAAGCCGGCAGAGAAGATTGCAAATGGTGATCACATGATCGCGGGGTGCTTGGCAACCAGTCATAAATGCAAGCTGGTTTGCAAGCGCCTGAAATGTGGCCACATGACTGCATGGGAGGTGGCATGACATTTTATGACGGCTGGAAGTGCTTTACAGGCCATAAAACACCCTTTGCGAGGCTGTCATAAGTTCAAACCATCATTAAATGGTCCATCGTTAAACAAATGGTCATTAAGTGAGGACTACCTGTATACAGTTGCTTTGGGAGCTGTCTTTCCTTCTCCTTTCATGTTCAGTTCTGTTAATAATTTTTGTAGCTCCTGCCTTTAATTGCTAGGATGAATTTAGAACTGTGCCTATATATTTTACATAAATAATTTCAGTATTCAGTGTGCGTATGTCTTGATCTGCTTTTTTTCTATAGATAGAAATAAATATTAACAACATGATTAGCAGATTGGAAATAATTCAAAGCAGTGTAAGACTCATCCCAACCCTTACAGATTCATTGCTGTTCTCTGAACTCTTTTCAGTTTCCTCACACTTAAACCCCAATTTTTTCTCATTTTTTTCCAGTTAATAGCCTTTAGGATGAAGCTGTTGAAAATGATAGAACTTGTATGCATGTTCCAACACTTGTTAAAATGCTTTTTTCCATCTCAAAAGAATTCAGGTTATTGTTCCAAGGTTATATATTTAAATATTTTGATATTTAATATACTGCTTCTATATTCAATATCAAACATGGTGTTTATATAAACTACTGTATACTGTAATGAGACTTTTTTTAATTTTTTGCTGCCTGCTGCTGTTGGAATTTTTTTTCCCAATGGCTTCTTTTTTATTTTTTGGTGTTCGGTTCTGTCAAGTCAAACTTAATGAGCCTGCTGCTTTCTGAATATACCTTATAAAATTACTGTCACTCCCTTGAACATTATATATTTCAAGGTTTGTTTTTTTTCAATTTTAGACTCCGTCAGATATGTCAGATGAAGAACTGAATGATGATCTTTTGCAAAGTGATAATGAAGAGGATCAACATTACAGGTTTGTGTTTTGCCGCTTAAGCCAAGTAATGTAACTTGTTTTCTGGATCAGTACATTCAGATTAGTTATTTGTATTCTTATGCTAGAAAAGCACGTGTAATGTGCTGTTAGGGATAAGAAGCATTAACTTTTGATTAATGTTAGAAGTGATACATGAACACTGTTGTTTCTGTGCAAGTAAATGAATAGGAATTCAAGTTGTTTTTGGCTGAGTATTAAAACAGAAAATAATGGTAGAATAGGACCCGATTTCCCAGATGCATTCTTTCAGAGCTGTGGTAAACTCATCAAAAAATTTAATATTGCTTCCAGGAATTCCTTAGGAATAGCTATTTTAATGAGAAATTCTAATTATATAATTTTTCTTTGATGTAAGTATTAAGACTGTAGCTGATTAAAAAAAAACTTGTGTTAAAATGCCTCCAAGAAGAAAGAGAAGGCCTCTTCTAAGAGGATGCCTGATCTGCTACATGCATGCATAATCTTAACTGCAAAGTTGAATTAAGAACTGCTGTTTTATTCATTTGCATTAAGAATAAATGTGTACAATTAATCATGTTTTTTAATTCAATGGCAGTGTTAAATTTCTTGGGTACATTGTCAAGATATTTTATCTTTTCACCATCTTGTTAGCTTTGAATATACATCTTTTCTCATCTACCTGTTGATGGAGGAAAATAAGACAATTCAACCAGTGAGCTTCTGCAGGATTTTTCTTTGAGTGCTTGTTTAAGAGTTTTCCCTGAAGTGCTCTGAGTTTTTCTTTTGAGTGCTCTGAGTCTTAAAGGAGTTGTGGCAGTACAATTTTATTTAAGTGGGTTTCAGAACTCTGTTGTATCAAAACACTTAGAATCTTTGTGACGCATTATCTTCTCCTGTTACACAATCAAGTGAGCATATTGAAATATGTATGTTCATACAGAAAAGCAATACAGATCAGTGTGGTTGCAATTAGTTCTTTTAGATGTATTGCCTGACACATTAAAGCAAAGCATTGTTCTTATTTCTTTCTCATTTGCATAAAACAGTGTTGTCCAAACTTGGCCACTTTAAGATGAGTGGACTTCAACTCCCAGAATTCCCCAGCCAGCATGGCTGGCTGGGGAATTCTGGGAGTTGAAGTCCACTCATCTTAAAATGGCTAAGTTTGGACAACACTGCCATAATAGGTCAATCCCTGATGTTTTGTAGAAAGTTTTGAGTTTTAACTGTCTTTAATCAATCCTGTCTATGCTAAGAATTCCTTGGCAAAGCAGAACTACTAATTAAAATATACCAAAACCATATGAAACTATCATATTTATATTTCAGAAGGCCACATAACAACAAAACAGTTGTGACATTGAACTCCTTATTCAGGACTCAACTTGCTCAGAGGTGATTTATAGGCACAACTCAGTGTAACAGCTGAATTCCAGTCTCACCAACTTTACACCCAGGACAGAACTGCATCTTTGAAACTTGTCTGGCTATAACTGCTTTCTAATTTGTTCATTTCCATGACTTTTACATGCCATGTTTTTTGTGATTAACAACTTGAACTGGCATTGGGAAGATCCAAGTTTAGTTCCATCTTCAGCCACGGCAGCTCGCTGGGTGACTGAACTAATCACTCTCTCTCATCCCAGCCTACCTCACAGGGTTGTAGTTGTGGGGGAAAAAAAGAAGGAGAAAGTGCCCCTTACGCCCCTTTGAGTTCCTGAAGTGCTGACAGGATATAAACAAACAATAAATAGTTTTTGGAGAGAGAGAGTAAAAATAATCTTATGGATAATTATTACTTCATGCATTGAAAGTTGGTATGTTTTATTGGACAAAAAAACAGGAATTCTTTTTTAATTGGCTGAATTGATAGGCTTTTATGGAAATTTTTATCAGAAAACTTGTAATTGCTCTTCAGATTTTAGATAGGACCTGTTGAGGACACAACTCAGATTGGAGATACTGATGCTTATAAGGACTAAATGCAAATTCTTCCATATTCAGGCATACCCTTTTGAAAAATATTTCATTACAGTAACTGAAAAATCCAAAGTATTGGTGCTTGGCAGTATTAATGTAGCTAATAGAATGGGTAACTAATGTTGCACTAAGTAGGAAACAGATGCCAGTCTCCTTCTGTGTATATTTGTTAGCCTGGGATTTAAAACTGAATGCAGCTTACTCAGTTGCCCTGTACTTCTTGCCAGGCTAACCTGATAGAACATATGGTTGGTCCCTTTGCTCAAATAGCCCACTATTGGTGATAAACAGTGATATAAGTATGCATATTATGAATTTGTGGCATGAAGTCAAATTGATGCATAAATTAATTTTTTTTTACTTAATGTGGAAAGTGTTGCATTCCATGCAAGATCCATGCACTTAGTAGTAATGTGTTGATTTCAATTAAAAACAATATTTTTTGCTGTATTGTAGTACTCAAGATGTCGCTATGAGTCTTAATGCTGCATCTAGCATGGTTACATCCTTTGAGCTGTCAGAGAATGCTAATGACCCATCTATTGAACAAGACTTGGAGTACGAACAAGGGGAAGATGAAATTGGTTATGACAAATCAGACATGCCTGAAGAGTATGCAGAGGAGTATTCAGAAGGACAGTATGAAGGCCAAGAGGCTGAGTTGACAGAAGACCAAATAGACTATGGGGAAGATCAGGGTGAAGAAGAGAATTATAATGATGAAGTGCTGGATCTTGAAATCAATGAACCTCTAGATGAATTTCCAGTGAGTTTTTTCCCCCCCATTTTAGTTTTTGAGATAACATTGCTGCACATGCTTAGGTTTTTAGACTGATTTGAAATCTGTTTACCTCCCTTGGGACCAGAGCAAAATTAGACCTATTATCACTGTCTGCCAGTTTCTTTATCTAAGCTGTGACAAAGTTTGTGTTGACAGCTTGTTTGGCTGTAGGTAATGCTCTTTTGTCATTTTGGAAGGCAGTTGAGAATCATGACCTTGAAGATTGTATCCTTAAGGAAGAAAACAGCTTTGTGTGGTGGAGACACAGTGCCAATTGTTAGAAGTACTTAATGCAAAAGCTTTTATCCAGGCTTTAGACAAGATCTGATAGAGTCCTTCGAAGGTGAAAAGATTATTGACCTGCTAAAGACATCTTTAAGGTGCTAATATTCCAAAGTGATTGATGTTCTGCTCACTCATTTCCACCCTCCCCTTTTTTTGTAATTGAGAACTGTCTAAACCTGAATAAAGAGATTTGAGGTTACTTTAGAACATGTCACATATATAATTTGTTTCAGTTTCAGTGATTTGCTGCATAGATTGCTCTGAGTTGAAATGAGAATAGATTTATTGCCATTTATTAGAAGTATTTCTCAATTAAAAAACCCTAGCAAATGTCAGTGGATTTACTGATCCTTTATCTTTGCTTTAAATCTTATGTGTAAATCATATAATAAAATGCTGCATGTTACTCTTAGATGCATATGACATAATAAATGGGAAAGTACATTTCATGGAAAATAAAGGTATTATATTACTCTCAAATTAGTCAGACACTTAATTAAAATCTGAAATCCTACATTTTAAAGGAATTAATGTGAGCTGTCACATCATTGTGCTGTGTAAGATGCTCTGGGAGCAATTAATTTTTATTTTATTTTTTTGCTGGTGTAGGATAAATATGCTTTAAATAAATAGATGTAATTTTTCCTAGCTCACATTTTTTAAAAACTGCAGTAATTATACTGTAGTAATGTTAGTTTCATGTATTAAAATCTTAAGTGTTTTTGTCTTCTAAATTAACTACTGATGCAAAAAGTAAATAATTATATCACATGGATTTAATTTTAATTGTGCTGTTTGGGATTGGTTGCAGACCTAGATCTCAGTTATGAATGCCAGTTTGTTGTAGTGGTTAAAGTATCAGACTAGAAACCGGGAGATGGTGAGTTCTAGTCCCGCCTAGGCACAAAGCCAGCTGGGTGACCTTGGGCCAGTCACTTTCTTTCAGCCCTAGGAAGGAGGCAATGGCAAACCACTTCTGAAAAACCTTGCCAAGAAAACTGCAGGGACTTGTCTGAGCAGTCTCCAAGAATCAGATGCGATTGAACGCATTAAAAAAAAATTCAGTTATTTTAAGATGAAAGTGGTTTCGTATTTCATCCTTCATAACCTGTTTATAATCATGTAGATTCCAACTTCTCATCCTAGATAAGTTTTAGTTGCAACTAGGTATAAAGTTGTGGTTAGTATTAATTACATTTTCTCTTAAGCACCATTTGCTAATTAGCATTTAAATCCTGATCCTCTGATAAACACTGGTTTACATAAATTGGTTGTGTTTAAGGTAGATTTAAGATGCTGGAGATAGAAAACCTGCAGAAGTATAGAAGTTTGTGACTTCTTTCCAAGGCAAACAATCAGGATAAACAAGTTGGGAAGATTGCATATATACCAGGCCCTACTAAATAAATAAGCAATGATATATTTAGAAACAAACATTGGTTTAAAAGAAAGGCTTCCTTGTGCATTTCTTTCAGGATGAAGATTATATGCAGTCTTTCAGTGATCAGCAAGTAATCGAACAACAGGAATATATAGCTGAAGAAGGGTTAGAAGAGGTTGCTGATACCCAGACACCTCCAAATGAGTCAGAAGAGGTACTTTGGAAAAGTTGAAATATTAAAACATTTAAATATTTCAGATAGAGTTTTCAATTTTGTATTTACCCTTGGCATTGCTTTTATCAATGTTTCTATCGCTAAAGTAGCAATAGAAGAGAAGAGAAACTATTTTATGATCCTATGTTAACTTTTAAGAGAATTATATACCAGGATGGTCAACATTCCTGAATGCTCATTTTCAGGGAAAAACTCAATATATGAAGATGAGTGGTACGCATGCTACTCATATCTCAACTGTTTCTCCTCCACCGTTTCTCATTTCTGGCAGCCCTTACAAATAGCAGTAGAGTTACAGAGCCCACTCCAGTCATTAGCCAACTTTCCATTTACTTTTCTTACCTGAATAACCCTGTCTGTAGTAGTGCTTTTGGGACAGGAAGGAAATGCACACTACTTCCTCTCTTCCTTCCTCTTCTTTGTGAGCAGAAATTCAAAGCCGCTTAGCAATACACCAGAACGGGCTGTGCTGCATTGACGCATCTTCTGCTTGATATCGAATCCTTGATCTTTTTTCACTTTGTCTTTGTGGGAACCAGGTCATCTCTTTCTAGCATTACTTATGTGTAGTCGAACAGTTTCATTCATCTGCTCACAGTGTTGTCATGAATTACCTTTATCCCGTAGACATCGTGGCCTATTTGCTTGCAGGCAGATGTAAAAATACCACCACCACAAATAACGACAGCTCGGTTGAGCTTGGGGGACATTTTAGTAAGCCCGTCTTCTACAGAGTTTCCTGTTGAGAGTTCTCGTTCCCTGTTCAGTTTGATTTCCTTCTCCCCTGCACCAAAGGAGAAACAGTCATAGAAGCTAGCGATGAAGCCTGAAGCCTGGCCAGATGTTTAATATAAGTGCTATACTCCATTCCAAAAGAATTATGATCCTTGACATTTCAAAACTTGCGGATGAACAGTTGTCTTGCTAGAAGATGGAGGCAAGAAATTCAGAGTGACTTAAGGCAGCCGTCCATGAGAAGACCAGTTATTACCTGAGCAATAAGTTTATTTTTCTGTGATGCATTTATTTTCTTTTTCTCTTCTGCAAGAGGCTAGCTGCCACTCTTAGCTTTCACTGTCCATATTTGAGGAAGGGATTATATTTGGATTTAAGGTTTTCCTCATCCTCAGTTTCTTTTGAAGTCAGGAGTGGGAGCTTTAGCTGGATTGTTTGACAGGCAGTTCGTTTTTTTTTCTCTATCACCTTAAAATAAGGGCTCATCACCCAAGTTAGTGTCTTCCTTAGAATCCTAGTCAGTTTACTCAGTATTTAAAGCCTGTGGTTTTATTCTTTTGAGCATGATGAGGCATTTCCTGCAACAGAAAATACAGTACTCAGTAGATTGAAAAAATAGAATTGTGGGATTTGGAAAAAATACCTTAAAGGCACCATAACTAATACATAGGACTGATGTTTTTTCTTGTTCAATCAATCCTAACAGATTAATTTCAGTAATTAAAGAATGTAGCCTATGAGTATTAAGACACTAGCTCATATCATTCAAACAGTTTCTGTTCCAAGTAAGAGAATATTCTAAGGCTTTGATTGCACAGAGGAATTTTGCCAAAGTCTCCCAACTGAAAATGCTATAATTCACCTTCATTCAAATGTTATTTCTACTACTGTACCAAGAATGTTATTAACTGATTTGCTTATTAGTTGTGTTTGGTTATGTTTTATGGGACATTATACAGTTACAAGAAGTGAGCAGTGAGAAAGATTTCCAAACTTATGTTAAGAGTTGTGGCTGTGATCCTAAATATACTTAGTCTTTAATGATTTCCACTGGATTCAGCATTGAATAAACATTGTGAACACAGCAAGGAAGTAGCCATTCAGTATTTATGCAGCATTCTCCTTTATATCTTTTAGTCTGGCAAAATTCTCAAACAGTTCAGACTTCCCCAAGTTACTTTTAAATACTGCAACCTGAGATTCAGCCTCCTGAACTCATAGTAAGAGATACAGCACTCTCCTATCTTGATATAAAACACTGATTTTTAGTATAGGTAGTCCTTGCTTAACAACCACAATTGAGAGTGGAAAATTGGTTGTTAAGTGGAACAGTCATCAAGCGAGTCGCCACATGACTGGACTCAATTTTACGACCATTTTATGATGGTCATTAAGCAGAACACATGGTCATTAAGTGAATCCAGCTTACCCAATGGACTTTTTGGCCAGAATTCGCTTAACGACATGATTCACTTAACGACCATGGTGATTCGCTTAACAACCATTGTAAAAAAGGTAGCAAATTGCGATCACATGAGCGTGGGGGGGTGCAATGGTTTGCGACAGTCAAGTGCGAGTACAGATTGTAAAGCACTTTTTCCAAGGCTGTTGTAAGTTTGAACCATCGTTAAACAATGTATAGAGTTTTGTGGCAGTGATCAAACATATATCTTGGAAGCTCTCCTTCCTTGCCTGTCCTAAAAATACACCATTTCATAAGGCGGTTTAGCCAGTAATTATTGTTACCAGCTGAGTTTAAGCATGTATTAATTCCATAAATTCTTTTCCTATACTGTTTTAGTGGTTTGGGTACAGAAATTCCACATAGTAGAGGTAGTCCCTGGGTTAAGAATGCCCAGTTTAAGGATGACCCATAGTTAAGAAGGGAGCGTAGTGTAGCAAAATTTGAGTTAAATACACAATGGTTCGAGTTAATTACACAATACTACTTATGCAGTATTATATAACAATACTGTTCCAGCTTATATACAAATTCAGTTTAAGGACAGACCTTGGGAACAGAACTCATTCTTAAACTGGAGACTAATGCTATAATTTTGAACAGTGTGTGAATTTTAAGAAAAGATCAGTGGTTTATTATTGCATGGTGAAATTAACATACAAGAGTCATGATTTAGAGACATTTAGATACTATATATAGGCAGCATATATGTTGCTTCATATGAAGGACTTCCCACTAAACTGATTTAAAATTTTCTTTTAATTTGAAAGCCTTATAAGTCTGTAAGGCTGGTATTCTATCCTATCCTCCTCTGTTACAGGCAGTTATTGAAAATCTGGAGTTTCAAGAAGAAACCAAAGAAGAATCAGATGAGGAGGAGGAAGATGATGAAGAGTCTGGTCGGTTACGTTTCAAAACTGAACGGAAAGAAGGAACAATTATTAGGCTATCAGATGTAACAAGGGAGCGAAGAAACATTCCAGAAACTTTGGGTAAGGCTTTTGAGGAATGGTCAGAAAACTAGATTCTTTATTAGCATTAAAACAAATTAACATATTACATGCACAATTTTTTTGAAAATCGCTGAGTAATAATATAAAAATTATAAATAATTGTGTAGGAGGTATGAATTATAAGCAGTGAGGATGAAAAGAAAGTAAAACGTGTGAAGTAAAAGCAGTGATAATTTGCAGTTCAGGGGCACTTTTTTAGTGTTGAACTGTGTATAGATAGTCCTCAGCTTACGTCCATTCGTTCAGTGACTGATATGGTGCTGAAGTTATGGCGGTGCTGAAAAAATGGACTTAGTATTGGTCCTTGAAGTTCCTCCCATCACAGTATCCCCATGGTCATGTGATTGCAATCCGGGCATTCTGTTGCCCGACTTGCATTACAACATTGCGGGGAACTGCGGTCACATGGTTGCCATTTGTGACCTTCCCTGCCGGCTTACCACAAGCAGAGTCAATGGGGAAGCCTGGAGGGCAGGTCACAAGTTGCTCTGGTAAGTTGCTCCTGTTTTTTCTCCTGCCTGCAGCACTATGGAGCCTGCACTGGCCCTCCCTGACTCATACGTGGCACAGCCCCACCCCCCACTCCTTACCTGGGACTCCTCCTTTTTCCCGCTTAATGAGCTGCATGTCTTGGGGTTACAGCAGCAACCAGGACTGCCAGGATTGTCGTTGCTAAGTGATGTGGTCATGTGACACTGCACTTTACAACTGCATTGCTTAGCGATGGCAATTCTGGTCCCAATTGCCATTGAAACCTGAGGACTGTCATTCAGGATAGGAAGTTGTTAAAGGTCTTGTGGCAGTGTTATATACGTAAAATAATATAATCTGGTAAATTTAGATATGCCTTATCCTTCCTAATATGAGAACAAACACGTTACGTTGTCACACAATGTCTGCTCAGCTTGAGAGTCAAATCAGTTTTTCTGGAAGGACTGGCTAATTAAAGATGGTACCTGAAAGAAATCTCAGATTGATGTCATAGCGAGGTGGAATCAGCAGGATTACTAATGAATTATTTAGCATCTCAGTGTGACACCTTGTGAAGCTACACACAAACAGGACTTCTTTTGAAACATTCTGTGTTACAGGATCAATATGAAGATATCTTGTAATTTTCTAACAGAACATGTTGCTGTGAAACTATCTCAGGAGTATATTTCTTCTGTCATATTAGAGACATGGGGCACATCATTGTCTGGTCTGATGTTTCATACAAAAGTAACGTAGCTGTTTCAAGTCTTGTAAATAGAAAGCCTCTTGAAGAAACTCTGCTGTTTTAAAGACTGACTTAGTTCTATGAATTATAGTTTTCTTGTATGTTTCTGTTTCTAAAGTATGCATTAAACAGCAATTGTATTGCATTGTCTTCTGTTTCAGAGATGATGTCTGAGATAAGTTCTCAGCTAATTGAGCTTCGTGAACTTTGTTTCAGTTTAACGAGGAATGTAGAATTTATGGTTTTCTGGGTGTTGTAGAACTGCAACTTGAAGCTTCTTTTAGCAGTGCCGGTTGACGTTGATTGGAATTGAGTTCATTCCTGTTCTAGGCAAAGCAGATTTGAAAGCTGAGTGTGTGGAAATAAATTTATAATTACTATTGTAGGGGAGGTTTGAAGATTGTAGTGCAGTGTTTCTCAACCTTGGCAACTTTAAGATGTGTGGACTTCAACTCCCAGAATTCCCTAGCAGCATGGCTGGCTGAGGAATTCTGGGAGTTGAAGTCCACACATCTTAAAGTTGCCAAGGTTGAGAAACACTGCTGTAGTGCTTTAGGCCCCACCTTGAACTTTCAGGTAACCGTTATGGCTGATACACCTTTCAACAATGTTTTTCCATCTTGTCTATTGCAGGAAGAGAAATTTAGCCACTTGTATACTTTAATGATCTTCTGATGAAATTATTGCAACACCATTTTCATTGGTCTGCTCCCAAAGATGATTCAGAATCTTTAGTTAATATAGAATGTCACATTGACTAAGATAAGCTATATTACAGTGCTTTAAAATATCTGTGTTAATCATTTTTCCAGACATGTTTTAAGATGCTCATGTATTTCTTTGAAGCCTTAAATTGCCTTTTCCTCATTGGTTCTAATGTTTTTAAACATTAGGTGTCTGTCTGTCTACTCTTTTTGAAATGGCCCTGAAACCTGGAATGGTGTTCCTTGGGAATTATTTCACCATTCCTTTGGATGCTAGGTTGCTCTGTGCAAGATACCTTGCTACTTTCCCATTTCAGTTATAACTGACTGGCTAAGTAGAATTTTTAAAAAAACTATGTGTACTTCTCATTTTTAGCTTAATTGAGGACTGTTGTTTATTGTAAATAATAAAAATAATTTGAGATCAATATACAGTATATGGCATACTCTTCACACAGCTATTTGCTTTTGTGTATAAGATCAGTTAAGAACAGTTTAATATGCGGGGTGGGGTAGATGAAGCTGCCAGTTTGAAACATCTTTCATAATCAGTGATATTAGCCTGACATTTTATAAACAACAGTTCACCCGCTGGGCTGAATCATTACAAATTTCTTGGAAACTGAACTACCCATTGCTGGGGATTACAGAGCTCTATCAAGTCAAATACCGTGTGTCAAATGACAAAAGTTGTTGGGCAGTGCTCAGAGTGGCAGGTATGGAAATGGTTTTTAGATATCCAAATCATAAATCTGACTTCTCCAACCTGCCACTCCCATCCCAATGTTCCCTGCATTTCTTATTCCCAGAGTTTATGTTGGTTGGAATTGCTGGAAGTTGTAATTTAGTATATCAGGAGGGCCTCATGGGCAATTTGAAAGCCATTTAGGCCTATTAAAACAAGCACATTGGGTTAAGCCTGGGAAAATAGGTTATAGTGAGGGTGTTTTTATAATGGAACATTTGGAGAGCTGTTCTCTAGAGTTCAGCTGAAGAAATTCAGTCTAAGGCGTTTCTAAGAAACTGCCAGAAAAATTTATTGTGCTTAGCTTTTCCTCTATGGGGAAAAATTCCCTTTTAATTTGTAACCTCTCATCTGAAAAATACAAAGTTAGTAAGCTAGCTGCATGGAACTACCTTAGAAGAATATTTGGAAATACACGTGATTTAATTGATAGCTGTTTCTGTGCTATCATAAATGACAGTATCAAAATGCTGTAGCCAGTAAAAATAGCTCTGATGTCTGATTAGCAGTTCGCAAATATATATTATGCAAGTTTTGCAGTTCCTACTCAAGTTTTTCTGTAAAAAGCCATTGTCAGCTAGAGCTGTTAAGCGATCTGCAGTAATTGTTGTCTATTAGTGAAAAATGTAGTAAAAATGGCGTAATAAATATTACTTTCTTTCAGGACTGATTGCTCTTAATAAGAATTATGGGTATAGAAATGGAATTCCATTGAGTGGTTACAATTTTTACTTTAACATCTAGGCATAAGTTGAGAAAACATTTAAAATAGAAATTAATATTTTAGTTGAAATTCCAAACGTAATTTCCTTTCTGTCACTTTTTGGTGACCTTTCATGACAGGTTGTCTCTATTGGAGGAAAGCATCCTTACTTGCTGATTAAAGATGGCATTTGAAACCATTTTATTACCAAGGGTAGCCAAATTAATTTTGACACTTGGAGGGACTAGAGAAATAATTGCTGATTCACTGCATTAGCTGTGTGTGAAAGAATTCTGCAATAAAGATTGGATATGTGCTGGTAAAAATATGTTAAACATTTTTCCTTATGAATACAGCAGAGGAATGTCTTAAATGCTGCTTTTTCAAATTAAAAGAAAAGTCTTTGGGGCTGAAAGCATTTTAAAGCAGGTAAATGTGAACATGAAATGGATTCTTTAGGGACAACAATTCAAAGAGTCATAAAAGTGAGAGGACAAAAAGGGATAACCTGATTCCCTTTCTTCCAGTGGCTTCTTGTGTTTCATGGAATACTTCTGAAACGAGTCCCGTATTTCAAGATAGTTTTTAGAGCATTTGTGCTCTGAAATCGAGCATCTGAAAAGGCCTGTGTTATGTGTAAAGGACCACACATGGTCTTTTGAATTCCAGACTTTGATTTTGCTTGTGTGCAATTAAAAAAGCTTTTTATTAAAAAAAATACTGTAGAATAAATAATTAAAAATTATTCATTTTTAATACAAAGGCTCCTCATTTTCAGAAAAGGAAATGTTTTGAAAGTGACAACAATTATACCTTTGATGTTCCAGAAAATCTCCCATTATATGTTCCCTTCCAGTGAAACTCCTAATTAGGGGCTCTGCTCTGTGTTTGATCATATATCAGGCAGTAAGATTGGTATTTTACAGTAATGGTTTTAGAGGTAGAATGGCTTCTAGGAGGAAGCTTGATGGAGAACTTTTCTGATACCATTAGGTGGAAGGGAGCGTAGGACTGGTTTTATAGGGACCTATTTTCAAGTTATGAGCTTCCTGAAGTGAAGACAGTCAGAAGTTGGAATAAATATTTGTGCATGAAAGCAAAGAGACTTGCCCTGAACCCATACTCTTCCTTCTCTCGTCATCCCCTCTTCCCTTTCAAGTCTAAATGACACATAATTTTACTATCATTAAAGCAGTAATTATTTTGATGGCACCCATTATGGTGTGATATTCACTAAGGAGGATTCTTCTCCCATCTTTTACTCTGGTTGGTTATTTTTCAGTGGCATCCTACTTTGAAAACTGATATGTAAGACTGAATTGGACAAACTAAATGCATCTGAGTTGTTCTTCCAGTTACATGAAAAATAAAGTTCCATTTTAACAGCAGAGGATATTCCTGACCCCTTTGAGTCCACCTTCCCAGGCCAGATACTCTCTGTGCTCGGAAGCTAG
Source organism: Python bivittatus (assembly GCF_059951505.1). Taxonomy (NCBI): domain Eukaryota; kingdom Metazoa; phylum Chordata; class Lepidosauria; order Squamata; family Pythonidae; genus Python; species Python bivittatus. Next base: position 7,934,303 of record NW_028277088.1, read on the forward strand.
AATTGGGACTGGTTCAGATATGTGCTGGATAAGGAGGGCCAGTAACAACAACATGAACTTACTTGCAAACTCATTCGCTAACTCTCCTTAAAATTGGACATCCTTCTGTGTGAGTTTTAGTCTGAATTAGATATTTTTCAGAATATGTTGTGCCTTGTTTTTCAAGATTGTAGCCAAAAATTATAGCAGGGACAGAATGGATTAACATGGTTCTGAGTGTGCCAGTTAAAATAGGTTTAGAAGCAATGCTCTAATTACTGGATTTAGTCTTACAAATGTAGTGGCATCTTTCCTTTCTCCAAAACGTGAGGACTTCCAAATAAAAAGCCCAGGATAGTCACTACAGTACATAGTTTCCTATTATTAGAGGCATGTTAGGTATCTTTGTGAGAAGGGAGCAAGGAAGAAGCAACAAGTGTTTAGAATGGAATATTGCCCAGACTTTGCTTCAGTGGGCTACCATCAATATCTTTTTGAATCTGCTGCCTTTGATAACTTTTGTGACCCCTTTCCTGGTGATGTTAAGAATACTAGTGAAGGTGTGTGTGTGTTTTTTTTCCAAAGAGCTTTCACAGAAGGATGACATTGATATGACTAGGGAGTTTGTCCTAAAGACAGAAAAGCACCAGATACATGTTTTGATTGTGTCTTACTATATTATATTGTATTATTTTATGTTTTGTTTGTTGTTGCTGTTTTTAATTTAGAGTTGATCCAATTGTAGCAGCATAGGAGTTATAGAGGTAGATAGATATAATAGATAACTAAGTTAATATGATTTTAGAAAATCAGGATGGCTAATCAGAGATATATGACTGGATAAAAATGAAACTAAATATAAGCTATTGGCTATATTTCTTGTGTCCATGAATTAATTACTGAATTTTTGCAAGTTATTACAGGAGAAAGAAAGATTAAAGTAAAACTATTTAAAATAAACTAAATAAACTAAATTTTATTTAAAAAATCAGTAATGAAACTGTTATTGAGAGAATAAAGTATTTTAGCATCACTAGACTGTAAATATGCATTTCCGTTTGCAAGTTAAAAGGATACAGTCAAATTAATTCTTTAAATGTTAATAGATTGTCTTAATGAGTGTGTTTACATGCATGCAGTTGTTGCTCTTGTAGTGAAACTGTTATCAATTCATAACTCTTAATCCTTCTGGCAAATACTAAATTATCTTTTCTTTCATCTAATAGAACTTTCTGCAGAAGCCAAAGCAGCACTACTTGAATTTGAAGAACGGGAAAGACAGCTAAAACAAGGGCGATATGGCTCCCGAAGAGGAGGAAGACGAGGAGGGTCATTAATGTGTCATGGGCTGGGAGGACAAAGAAGAGACAACAATGAAAGGGGAAGAATGAAGGATCACAGGCCTGCTTTGCTGCCAACCCAGACAGCTGTTACGGTACCCTAAATGCAGTAATGGTGGTTGGATTGGGGAATTAAAGTGATGGAAGTCCTGCTTGGGTTTAGCTGCTTAAATGATAATGCTTGATTCAGAGCCTTATTCTGAAGACTCTTAAACTTGGGAGAACTGGGATTTATCATCTCAAGATCTATTTTAGGATTAGTGATGGTCCTACTCTAGATACTTCTTGCAGTTCTTCGAAACATGTACCCTGTAGAGCCAGAAACTGCTTTTGCTCATGTGTGTGTATGGGTATGCTTGAGATGATAGTGTAAAATGACTATATATCTATATCTATATCTATATCTATATCTATATCTATCTATCTATATTTCAAGAGAAACATTTTTTCGTGTCTTAATTCCATCATGAGAACAGAGAGATCTTGTTGATAGATGTAGGTTTATAATGCTGAATTGTAATATCCCTATGTGCATAAGATACTACTGCTAAGTCGCGCCCAAGAAACAGTCTTCTGCACATTCTGACCACATGGGTGGTCAACAAGGGTAGGGTGTCTCCACTTTCATTTGCTCATTCCCCAAGAAAAACTGAAGTTTGAAGGCACCATATGAACACGAAGGTACTATCAGCAGCCATGAATTTGCTTAATCCCATATAAGACTTCTCCTCCATTCCTTATGGAGACAATTGTTTAATTTTCCAAGTAATGGAAATATTATTTTCTGTTTTTAATTTCAGACACATTCAGACAGGATATTTCGTCATCAGCAGCCCATTAGGAATCTTTTCCAGCCGCAGCAGCAGCAGCAACAGCCACAGCAGCAGCAGCAACAGCCACAACAGCTGCAGGGTCTGCTCCCCATCCCCACTCAGCATCATACTCCACCCCCTCCCCCTCAAGGAATTCATATGTCATCCCAAGTAGAAACCCCAAGAATACTGATGACTCCTCCTTCAGTGGCATCCCAGCAGCCCAAAAACATACACATAAATCCACACTTCAAAGGAACTGTAGTAACACCTGTTCAAGGTAGGGATCTTTTCAAAGGAAGTCTGGGGTGGGTCTTTTATCCTTACATGGGCATCAGTACAAAATGTAGCGGGAAAAGCCCATTGCTTAGAAGTAAAGCAGGCATTTGGATGTAAACATTCCTGGTTTTTTAGAATCTCTTTGGAAGTACCACTGAGTAGGAGATAGAAGCCAAGAAAGCTGCTGTTGATCATCATCAACTAGGCTAATCAGTGTAGATCAAAGGTCTTTCTTGGTATAAGTTGGCTTTTGATGTTATCTCTACTTTCATAGCAGAACAGATTTCTATATGGAGTTCGTCAGATTCATCCCCTAGAATTAGATGATGGGAAGGACTTCTCCTGGAAGAACTGTAGAAAATAAATCCATACTGGGCAAAAGATAGAGATTGGGATGTAGAGGGCTGCAGAACTTTATATTGTTTGCTATTGCTCACAGTTTTATTACTTTTTATTATATTGGGCTTTGTACTAGGTTTGTACGTGACTGAGAGCCTCTGGAGTGAGGCAGTTTGTAACTCTTATTTATAAATAAATAAACAAGTAAGGGAGCTGCAGAATAGACTGATAGGATAGGGAGAGATAAGAAGGGGGTATCTTTGTGGAAATGAAATATATATTTCAGGTATATGAATGAAAGAGAAATTCACATAAATTTAAGCCAGGAGTTGTATTTCTATGCCTTATTGAATAAGACAGCTTGTCTTACAAGCCAACAAAGGAATAATGGTTTCTTTAATTCCTGATTTGTTTTCCTAGCATTTTTCTATAGCTGGTTGATAAAAAAAATAAGCCCCATTATTATTTTTTCCCCTGGAAAGAGTTCATAATAACATGCTGAACCCAAAATAAAATTATGTCACAGCCTAGTATAATGGGTAAAGGTTTAAGCAAGGGTATGTTCTTGACACAGAAAGAAATGAGTGCCTAGAGCAATGTTTCTCAACGTTGGCCACTTGAAGACGTGTGGATTTCAACTCCCAGAATTCCCCAGCCAGCATGGCTGGCTAGGGAATTCTGGGAGTTGAAGTCCACATGTCTTCAAGTGGCCAACGTTGAGAAACACTGGCCTATAGTTTTGTGTAGTGAGTTCAGGGATATGATTCTTAAATTATAATCAGAACTTTATGTAGCACAAGTTTACTATACCTTAAGGTCTCTTGCCAGAGTAATTCTGGTGCAGAAATTTCCATTAAGTCAGTGCGCTTTTGTAATGATGAGCAGCAGTAAAAGCAGGATATATATATTGAGAGCTTACTTGCAGAGCAGCTACTAATTCAGCACAGACTCCTTCCCACATGTTTTTCTTCGGTTTATATACTTCCTTTTTCCATTTGCAAAAAGTTAAATCATTTGATTGCCTTATCTTAGGAGGTGCAATACAGTGTGAATGACAAGCTGATATAGAACAAGTTTACTCAGGAATATGTGCAACTGAGCTTAGCTAGTTGTATTTCCTAGTAAACGTATATAGTACTATAGCGCATAATTGAATTAACGCAAATTCACCAATGGAATCGGTGTTGCCTCTGGAATTTTGGGAAATCATGGTATGCCTCCGATGCAGTGCTGTCAAGTTTTTGTCCCCCCTTCAGTCATGTGTGGTACTTATGAAAACAAATATTTCAAATTGCCTGTGCCTTGTTTAATTTTGTAGCCTATGCCATCAGCATCCTAATTGCCCTGTTGCATGGTGTTAACACATTTTGCCTGCCTGCAGCTGTTGGGGAGAATGGGGAGGCAGCTGCCTGTGAATGTGGCTGCATATGAAAATGGCCTGGAGTCTTGGCTAAAACAAATTGATTTAAAAGGTGTGCTCCTTGTTTTTAGTGCCCTTGCTGCCAGTCCCAACCCAGCCAAGACCTGCTGTAGGACCCCAGAGATTTCCTGTGAGTAGCAGCTGTTTCTTCTTCTCTGATATGGATAAGCATACATTTGTAAAGAAATATTAATATGGCAAATAAAAGTGGTGCCAGTGAAATATAATTTTAAGGATTTGCAAATATTGACAGTGATCCGTGAGCTAGAAAATTGTTTGTTAAAAGCTTAAAGGTCAATGAATTTTTCGGAGCTGAATTAATTTTGTTTTAATTGTAAAAACTTCCAGTGGGGAGTTTAAAAAAAAAAAAAAGCACACACTCGCTCAGTTTAAAATAATAAGTACTCCTCCATTCATTAGAGCCCTTTCAGAATAAATAGAATTGCTTTTCTTCAATAAAAGGGCATTAAATACGACAGGTTTAAAATACAAATTGCATATTTCTAATGTCAGTGTGAAGATTATTATTTTTTTTGTTTTGTTTTGTTTTGTTTTGTAGTGACTTTAATACCAGAAGCTGATTTGATACTGGCTTGCTCTGCCACCTCTGTCTTTTTTCCTCCTGAACAGAGTCACCAGTTCTTTCTCTTAGCTAATCTACATTTGGTTGACTTGCCATTGGAATGTCACTGAATGTTCCCACTTCTCTTCCCCTTCATATTTTTGTAGTACGTGAATTTCCCAGTTTTTCCCCCCCCCCAGTTTTGTGTTCCTTCAGTGTCTTCATACTGTGCATCAAGACACATTGTAGAAATATTCAGAGTAATGTTGCCTTCATTCACCAGACTGGAAATACATCATGTTTTTTAGCACCTTTTCAGCATGTATAAAGCTAAAAAATAATTCACATATTAGATTAACACTCAGAAATTGGGAAATATTTTTCAGAAATATAGGAATGTATTTCCATGGTATTATAATCAAAAGGTTAATATATTTTATTGCTGCTTTTACTGGACACTACTTTGACTTCCCTTTTTTAATAACAAAAATATTAAACCAATGTACATGTGATGAGGTGATTTTTGTTTTAAATACCTGCAATCATCTTTTTGGTAGTTTGTGTATTATTTTGCAGGAGTAAGAAGAATTCTGGTGCATGTGGGAACAAGCAATGTGGTGGTGTATGTTGCTTAATTGCTCTTTGTAGGTTCTCTACCAGAGGGATGGTGGATGGTGCTCTCCGTGATTCTCTTGGCACCTGTGACCTGGGAAATGACTTGTCAGGAGAAATCAAGTCCACCTTCCCAGTTCATACAGAGTGCTAAATGAAACTCAGGTGGAGCCTGATGGTGATATTATTTATGCAGTGTGGAAAGCGCAAGCAGTTGGCACATTTATGAGTTATCTTATAATTGGTAAATTCTGATAGAATTAATCATTTGGATTGTGAATGTTATAATTATTACATGCTGGTCATTTTTTTTCTAGAAAACATGCACATTTAAGATACATGTCCTGGAAAAAAAATGCTTTTTAAAAGAACGTAATGTATTTATCATAAGTAGAGGCATTTGACACTGCCCATATAATTCATTAATTATCCTGAGGATGAGGCATGACCAACCCACATCTTTAGCTGCTACTTTGTTTTCTAGGCATGAATCCAGTGAATATTGACAGTGAGCTTGAATAGTAGGTATCACCAAACATGGGTATAAATTCAGAGCACATATAAGTTTTAATGGCATGGTGCTGTCAGGGTGTTTGTACAGAAGAATGAACATGTCTTCTGAATAATTCCCTCAAAGGCCAGGTAGTAGATTTTATAAAACAATAAAACTTGTATGAAATGAACATTATTGCAAGTGAGACTTAAGAATGAGTTTTTAACCATATTTTCATTAATATTTAGTACAGCCACTGCTGCTTGGGATAGCACTGGTCCATAGAAAGCCAGCTTGTTCCTAGAAATTGGAGATATAGAAAGAAAATACAGGTAGTCCTCGACTTATGACCAAAGTTATGATGGCATTGAAAGAAGTGACTTACGATTTGTCCTCACGCTTACAATCTTGGCAGAGTCTCTGCAGTCACATGATCAAAATTTAGATGCTTGGCATCCGGCATGTATTTACGATGGTTGTAGTGATCTGGGGTCATGTGATCGCCATTTGCAACCTTCCCAGGGGGCTTCTGACAAGCAAAGTCAATTAACCGTGTGATTCACTTGACCATGGCAAAAAAGGTCATAAAATCAGGTGCCACTCATTTAACAACCACATCACTTAATGATGGAAATTCTGGTCTCAGTTGTGGTTGTAAGTTGAGGACTACGTGTAGGATCATCACTAAACCTGACCTTGGGAAAAGAGGGCTGTTCTTGATCTTCTTCAGCTTAATCATGGGTGGATATAATTGTAACAGGCAGATTTTGATATTTGAAAGTGAGTCACGACAGGTCTTTTCCTTTCAAACCTTGTTTTGATACTTCAGTTTGTTAACTAACTTTGGGAAGAATAAACCACAGTTCCTTGAATCCATCGGTAATGAGGGTTTCACTTTATAGTGTTCCCTCCTTCCCTTCCATGTATAAAGTGAAGGAAAGGTAGAGGAACCAAACAAGCCAGAGGTTTGCTGGATCATTTCCAAACATCGGGGAGGGGTTTACACAGTTTAAATTATTTATTTGTTTTACAGGCCACTCCAGTCAGAACCGACACTGAGTAGGGTACAACTCCCACTGCCTAAAGTCAGCATAAATGACAATCTGAAAAGGGTCTATAGCATGGAAAATAGTAGTGGAATTGTCTTCTGCGGGTATAGTTAACTAAATTTGAATTAGTTTGCTCCATGAGCACAAATCTATTTGTTGTCAGCTGAAGAAGATATGTTTGCTGATTTATGCAGACATGATGATAAGTGGCATTCTTCTCTCCTCAGTTCAGGTGGCAGACAACAAGGGATCTCAGTTCTTCTGTTAGTTATCAGAATGGGGAGTTTTCGTTGTGGTCAAAGAGTCATTTTCATGTACTAGGAAAGCTAAATAATTTGGCCCAATTTAGTATTCCAGTCCTGGCTCCAAATACATATTTTTCTGAGATACAGAAACATGTATGAAGATTTTACCCACTAAAACATAATGTGTAGGCCATTTATAGCCATTGGGAATGCGTATTAAAAGTGCCCTGTCAGCAGTTTCACCATTGGATAAAAGATAGCTGTCTACATGCTTGTATTGCTATTTGTTTAAATGTTAGACATCAAATGCAGAGAGGGGGAAAAAAAGTCTAGCCTGCTGCATGGCTGCCATAGCAATTGTGTTTTTTTTATGGCGGTGCTGTTAGAACAGCAGCAGTAAATGAAATTTTCACTCTATTACTGTGCAGCAGCGGTGGCAAATTCCAGATAGTCTGGAAAGCATTTTCTTTTCTTTTTAACATGATACAAGGTATCAGGTGGTCATGATTGACATTTCTTGGATAGAGCTTTATACAGCATTTCATGCAAATCATGTTCGAATGAGAATGCTGAATCAAATTACATTTTTTCTCCCATTACAGCCCCTGCAGATGTGCAACTGAGCTTTCCTCAGCATCACTTGGCAAGTTTTCTTTACGAGGACCAGCCATTTTCACAACTTATCTCCATAGTCCTATTATTAATGCCTTTACAATAGAGCAATGAGTGTTTTCTCTTGTCAGATCTGTACAGTACCCACAAGATCAACTGCAGGGGCTCCACCCCCTCCCCATACAGTGTCAGATAGTGTCAGGCTGGGAGAAAGGAAAGGCAATTTACAGTGCAGGTGATGTGATAACAAACATCTTCCATTTGCTAGTGAGCTTCTGATTAATCACTATTTCCATACATTATCACACTATCAAATTTAATCATATCAATGAATTCCCATCTGCAGGAGCAGCAGCAGAAGCTAAACATGATGATAACACTTATTAAGCCCGGGAGGGGGGCAGGATCTAAAATGAACTAGCCCTTTCCTTTTTTGTCCTTTCTGTTCCTAAATGGTCAAATCAAGCTGAAGTTGTGGTTGCCCACTCTTTGATCTGACTTGCTCATTCACAGACAATAACCATTTTTGAAATATTCAGAAAAATAGCCATTTTTAAAATACACAGATCCCCAAACATTGAAATATAAGATATCTGCTTTAAAAATTCATGTGGGTATTAGTAGAGTTGAGTATGGTATGACTTCCCTACTTTGTAGGATCTCTGAAGTAGCAGAATGTTTTGTTCGGAACCTTTAATCTGCAGAACAAGGGCTTTCTGGCCATAGGGAAGTGGCAGAATGAGCTCCAGTATATATGGTTTGGTCTAGAAAAGGGGACCAGCATAGGTGTCACAGAAGTAGACAGATCTTATACTTAAGGTCAGTGATCTGTGAATAAATTATAATCAAAGAGCATCATTTGTCAATTTTTTTAAAAAAAGAAAACATTAATGGAAGATCAGTGTCAATGGTATTTGCCATTATTGCTGATTATTTATTTATTAGATTTCTATGCTGTCAAATCTTAAAATTTATGACAATTTTCAACTGTGAACATACACAGAAATACAAATCATTACATAATAAAAATGAGAGTAAATAAGAATACAGCAATCAATTAAGCAAGAACAGATATTAAGTGTGATTAGCTTTTAGCACCCTATGAAATTGCTCAATTTTAACTGCTTAAACATTGTCAAAGTTAGCACTAGTCTAACCTTGGAGAAACTGTTCATAAGCTGGAGATCATAACAGAAATACACTGCCTCTGAGTCCCACCAATCATGCTTATGCACTGGAGATAGATACAGGTAGTCCTCTACTTATGACCATTCATTTAACAACCAGTTGAAATTACAATGGTGCTGAAACAAGTGACTTACGACTGGTACTTGCACTTAACAACTGTTGCAGTATCCCCACGGTCACATCAAAATTTGGGGGCTTGGCAACTGGCATGTATTTACAATGGTTGCAGCGTCCTGCGGTCATGTGATCGCCATTTGCGATCTTTCCGGGGGGGCTTTCGACAAGCAAAGTCAATGGGGGAAGCCGGATTCACTTAACAATTGCAGCAAAAAGGTTGCAAAATCAGGTGCAATTTACTTAATGACCACATTGTTTAGCAACGGAAGCTCTGGTCCCAATTGTGGTTGTAAGTCGAGGACTATCTGTACAGTAACATCCCCAGCTGAGATGAGTGCATCAGACAGGATGGTTCTAATGAGGGAAGGTGGTTCTTCCAGATGCCTAAGAGGCAAGCCTCATAGGGCTTTTAAGGATGAAAATAGTTTCATGAAAATGGAAATAGTACTTTGAATTATACCCAGAAACAGTGCCTCCAGTCGCCCACCCAGGCAATCTTAGATATATTGTGATTGATGATATTGAATGCAGCTAAATGATCAAATAGGACTAGGAGATGTGCATTCCTGGTCCCCAGACAAGTCATCTACCATGTTTTTGACAGATAATACTTGATGAGCGCTAAATGCTGACAACAAATAAGAATATAGCAGTTCTTTATAGCCAGGAAATCCCGAATAGTCATAAAACTTTTGCCCCTTTCCTCTGCCTTCCATTGTCCAAATATCCTCAGTTCCAAATTCTAACATAGAATATTCTGCTCATTTTATCAGTGTTATACCTTAACTAGTTAAATTCATCAAGAAGCAGAAAATACTTTTCCTACCCCCATCTTTCTTTTGCGCTACAAAGAACAATCTACGATAAATTATTATTCAACTGACATAGATGTGAGTTCATCTATTACAGTTCTCTATGGGCTTCCATAGGGTGAAATCATGTTATTCTGCTGACTGGACTGATTCCATCAGTCCGAGAAGCAAATTCTTTCCCTGGTTGCAGCATCCTGCATTCCCCCTTAAAATGGGCTCTGGAAGGTTGAGCAGCTTTGAGTGGATGGGATGGTTACAAAGAGGAGTGGCAGAATTTGATTGTCCATAGATCACTTGTTTATCTTGGCCTTGGCATAGCAGCCATTGTGGCTTTTTCACAAGATCTAGAATTGTATTTAGAGCATGAAACTCTTTTATTTCATGAGGAGTAGCTTAAAGGCCTTTTTAAGTGCTGAGAGCCAGCATAGTAAATATATATATATGTACTCAGGTGTGAGACTCAGAGCTTGGATCACCCCCATCTTTTTCTGCCACTGTACGCACAATGTATGTATTTACTTATTTTGTTTATTAGATTTGTATCCCACCAATAGGAGCTTAAGACAGCATATTAAAAAGCAGAGACATCGCCTTGCTGACAAAGATCCACATAATCAAAGTTGTGGTTTTCCCAGTAGTAATGTATGGTTGTGAGAGCTGGACCATAAAGAAGGCTGAGCGCCGAAGAATTGATGCCTTTGAACTGTGGTGCTGGAGAAGACTCTTAAGAGTCCCCTGGACAGCTAGGAGGTCAAACCAGTCAATCTTAAAGGAAATCAACCCTGATTGCTCATTGGAAGGATTGATAATGAAGCTCAAGCTCAGATACTTTGGTCACCTAATGCAAAGAGAGGACTCTTTGGAAAAGACCCTGATGCTGGGAAAGATTGAAGGCAAAAGGAGAAGGGGACAGCAGAGGATGAGATGGTTAGATAGCATCACTGAAGCACTGAGCATGAAACTGAGCAAACTCAGGGAGGCAGTGAAGGACAGGAAGGCCTGGCGCAATATGGTTCATGGGGTCATGAAGAGTCGGACATGACTTAACGACTGAACAACAACAATAGGAGCTTAAGGTGGCTTATGTGGGGTTTTATCCCCACAACCTATGAGCTAGTTTGAGCTGAGAGACTGGCCCAAAGTCACCCAGTGAATTACCATGGCTGAGGGTGGACTTGAACACTGGTCTCTCTGGTTCTAGTCCAACCGTTTATCTGTTACACAACAGTGACTCTCTGATTTTGTGAAGGGCTCCATCACAGGGTTAATTCAAGACCACCATGTTTCTGGAATTGAAAATATTTTGCTGAGGATATGATGACAGTGAAACAAGATTTATTTTTAAGACATTTGCACAATCCACTTTCACATAGCTTACCCTATTCTAATTGAATCAAACCAAGGTTATTTCCTGAGAAGAAGGTAAAGTCCGGTGGCTGCTAAAGTAAGAGGATTAACATTTGTGACAAATGGGTACAGTTTTAAGTAGTGTCATAGGTTACAGTAGTCCTTGATTCTTTGCATTCATGCCATTTTAATAAGAATTAACAGAGTATCCATACCTAGATGTCAATGGCATCTCTTGTCTCTTTGCATTTTAAGTGAGATTAATAAATGAACATATGTGGAGACAGAGTATAATTTATTGAAAGATTCATGAAGTTTCAGTGACATTGTTGAAGTATTTAATTAGTCTAGTTGAAAAAAAATATACATAGAGTGACCCTTTAGAAAAGCTGATAAGTGATATAATAGCTGCTAGATCCTCTTTATGCTTTGCTTTATAAGATTACCGTAGTGCTAAGCAATTTATGCTAAGTTTTCCCTTTTATTGGTAGCCAAAGTTATCTCTGGTTCATGAATAGATTATAAGAGATAATATCATATAATTAATAAGAGATGCCAAAAAGTAAAAGTACGATTTGTATAAGAATTGTATATGAGAGAATGTTAATTTTTTTAGCTAGGGAGTATATTTGAGAGGATCAAAAGAAAGCAAAATAGTTTAATACTTTGACAGGATTAAAGTAACCTTGTCCCACATTCTTTCAGAAAGTTGCATTGTTGTCTATGCTGAAGTCATGCTGAACAACCTAATCAGATCCCTAATCGGCTGTAGGAAGAAGTTAGAGTAGATGTTTGCAAAAGTAATTGATAAAACACCCATGTTATGCCTTTACTTTGGTACATAACTGAAATATCTATGCTGGATAATTACTGTTATTATAGACATTGGTTAACCATATTTCTCTTAATTTGTTATGCCCAAGTTGGATGACAGCATCTAACCAACCATAGTTGACCTCAAAGAAATTAAGCAGATTCATGCCTGGCTAATATGTGGATAGGAGATTACCAGGAATCAGGTCTAAAGGCTGCGCTAGGAAGTAAAAAAAGACATCCTGGAAGAAAGCAATGGCAAACCACTTCTATATTGCTGCCAGAAAACTACATGGTGGTTCTCATGAAATCACCAGAGCTGAGCTTGAGTGGAGGATAACACTATCCTTACAAAAGAAATTGATGATCCATGTTGCATGTTTTCATAACAGAGCTCAAAAAATTAAGATAATTACATTTAGAAAACGGAGACCTTATATTTTAATTTCTGATTGATATAGTTATTGAAGGAGACTTTTTTAAAGATTGCATTTGATAAATATCACAGCCCTTATAGCGTGCTCCATGTGTACATTCCTTTCTCCATTGCATAGAAGAGATAAGCTTTTCTAGGATGGTGCCTGTTGCAAAACGTATATGTATCAGTAGGTTTCTTTGGCAAAAATTGTTCTTATATAGATTTAAGCTATTTAAAACTTGCAACAACTCATCTAACATTTCTTTAATAAAGGTGACAGAAGTAATTTCACAACTTCAGGGTTTGAATGTAAAAGCTGTCACCTGCAGACTTTGAAGAGTTTCTGGCTAAGAGACAGCTAAGAGACTGAAAATGTCTCCAGTGTTATCTTGCCACTGCCATAAATTTACTAAGCCTAAGGCACACCTCTATATCTTGTCTTAGCTGTCCCATGTGCAATAGGGGGTAATGCTGTTGTTGCTGAGATTGTATGAGCAAAGCTCTTTGAACACTTTAATATGTTGTATAAATGTTCATGCTATAGAATGTCAGGCATCGTGAAAGGAGTGTCTTTTTTAATAGGCATAAGACGCTTGTGGCCCTGAGGCTCTGAGATTCTTTAAATGAATACTATATAGAGGTGGGTATACCATTCTGGAGCTTCAACCCTAGCAAACCTGGCCTGTGGGTATTTCAACTTTTTCTCGTCCTTCTTGTTTTCCTGGCTGATAAAACCGTGCAAGGCCAACACAGACCTCCTCTCAAAATGAGCGTTCTCCAAAGCCAGCGACACCTCCTCAGCACCCAACGTTCAAAAAGGCATTGCCCTAAAACATTGTCATTTCAGATTTACAGAGAGTTAAGATTAATTTTAGTACTGCTATCTGAAATTTGCTACATTAAAATCATGAAAAAGAGAAAGTACTTCTTTATCTAGCATGCTGATTCTTTTCATCTATTGTACATTAGTGCTTGTGAGTGTGAAAACTTGCGTCCTTGTGGTACACTGCAGTATTAAAGAGAGTTGTTGAATACAGCCTTAGTTCAAATTCTAAAAGAAATAGGCTATAGTTTTATTTCCTTTAGTGGTGACAGTGTATCTGTTAACCTAACAGTACTTCTTAGAATATATTGTGCTTCTCCTGTTTCTCCTCTATAGTTTGTGGCCATGGAAGAGCTCCTGGTTGTATATATCACATATTTTGCCAGAATTTTCAAAACTAGGGTTTTATTTCAGTTTTCTGTGGGGAAAAAAATTGGTCATAAGCTCCTAAAATTTAATTTAAGCTTAATTAGATTAAGGTATCTCATATAATAGTTTACATATTTTAATCGGCAAAACCTAACTGATTTCTGCAATATTGTAGTCCTGATCCACAAAGAAATTTATATAAAGTCATCAGGGCATCCAAGGGAAAAAAATGATTAGTGGAATCATAATAGCATTGTGTAATCTCTAGAAAAGGCATGCAGTGAAAATAGGTAAAATAATAATAAAGAGCCAGCAATACTAATGCCACAGACTCACAGAGGTAAATGTCTTGTATAAGGAATTTTGTTAAATCTACCCTCTAAAATATTGCTAGTGTAAACATTGTGTGATATTTAGAAATAGAGAACAAATTGAGGTACCACAGAGGTGTAGAGTGGTGGAGTTGATTTCCTATAATTATAGTGGATGAAATTGTGCTTATTTCATTCTGATGTTTCATATCTAAAACCCTTTGCTTAAGAACGTGATTGTGCTTGTTCATATCCCAAGGGAAATAATCTCTTCAGGAATACTGGATATAAGCATAATCTTTTGTCTGTGGTCCTCTTCCAGTTAGATTGAAATTTGTTGACTGAAGTAAGGAGAGTAAGTTCCTTGGGGCTAAAATGAACTTCACACAAAAGTTAGAAGTGGTAATCCTTCCCAGAATTCCATCTGAGAAAGGCCAAATTCCATTTGAAGGGCAACATTGAGGTACATATTAGATCATCTGGAATGCATCCCTCAAAAACATAGAAGCCAAAAGTTGCAATAAGTGAGGAACACCTTGTAGTGGCAACACGGAAGACCATTGTTATTTCAAGGAGCTTAGGTGACCTATTTTGATTTCTCCTGCACAATGTTAAAAAAACATTCACTCTGAGTCATAATAATGTTTAGTTGGCTTGTTTTTCACTTTTACTTAGAAGTGGTAGGGGGAGGGAGACCTTCAGGATTGTTTAGGTTAAACACTGTCTTATCTGTATAGTTCTCAGATCCTGAGAACTATCTGGTCAAGGTCACTCCCGCAACCTCGATGCCATGGAAACAGAGTCATGGGATTGCAGTGCCAGACTTTGATAAAAGCCCTGGCATTGCCCCTTGAGTCTTGGAGCCTGGACACAGGCCTTGGTACCAGGAGCTGTGTTATCTAAGCCATCTTGGGGTGTCTCCGCTGTCGCCTTATGGTAGCTCCCAACAGTAGGGGAAGAGTTTTTATCATCTTGCTTGGTATGTTATGCTTTTATACACTATGCTTCTGTATTTCTGTTTTATTCTATCTGCTAATTTGGTATCTTATATTTTTGTATTCCTGTTTAAATCTGTTTGCTGGAGTTAACAGTATAGCTTAAAATCTCCTCATCTGCTGGTGTGTTCATTGTCTCTGGATCTAAAAGGACTAAAAGAACCAATTGCCTGGGCACCTTTGTGTGATATTATTTATAGTTGCAAGGATATAAATTGAATAAAAAATAGTTAATAGTTGGCATGTTCACATATATATGTGTATGTATATGTGTATAAAACTGGAAAATGTAGAAGTAAATATAATATGTGTGACACTTCTCATGTGTCTCTTTTTTAGTACTTTAAGCAGGATAGTTAATTTTCACAGCTAAAATATTTTCTTTCTAGAATGTAGTAAGTTTTCTGTAATTTATTTACTGTGTATAACAGTTTAGGTACTCATGTTTAACTTGTTAAAGAAAAGCAGCATAGCAAACATCTCATCAGCTAGTGTTTTTTTAAAACAAATTACAGGTTAATGAAATTTATGGTTCAAGCAAAATAATGTTTTTTTTTCTTACTCTATTTTGAGTAGTTGTTGAGGATAAACTGGAACCTACCTAATAGGGCTGTTCAGTGCTTTGGATGCAGTTGCTACATGATCCTAGAAAAAGATGCGGTTGGTTCAGTGAGATGCAGATAGTAGCTATGTTCATAGCCTTGTACTTTCTAAAGCACTTTTTCTACAGTTCTTTAAAAAAAAATGAAAATGGGAGCAGAAGGGGAGATGAAACACCATAACTGTGAGGGATACACAGAGTATGACATAGGGCATATGTAACATCTGTAAAAATTACTTTGAAGCAAAGATCTGCTGGGTTAACAGTAATTCTGTTGGACGGAGGGATTAGATTCAGATATAGCCTGTTCCAGGAGGAAACATGGTATATTACCTGTTAAAAAGTCAAGAACAATTAATGATCCTCACAGACTACTAACTTTAAATTCCTCTAAATTGGGATTAGACCAGCTCATGAAGGACAAGGCATGAATGACTAGTCATAATGATGGTTACTTATTTTCTCATGGTTACTTATTTTCAGTATGAATGTCTCATACCCATTACTGGGGAATTTCGGTGGGAGGGGGCTTTTGTACTCACGTCCTGCTTTCCAGAGGGATTTCATTGAGTCAGTTGAGGGACAGACTACTATACTACATCAGTGTTACAGAACATAGCTACGCCTACATACTTAAGCATACATGGTTAAGATGTTACTGTGTTGTCATATCTTATCCTACAACGTACTAATCAAAGCATTCACCTTTATATGCATAGAAAGCAATCATTAACATAAAATAAGAGTGTGCACTATCCAGAGTGTGACATTACAGTAGCAAGTGTGCAAGTTAGCTGGACAACTGTTCAGATCTGATACTTGAATGATGATGATGTGTGACTTGAAGTATCAGAGAATACAAACTGGCAAATGTTGCTATCTTAATAGTTTTTATTTTGGGAAGAAGAATGATAATACAATATTTCCTGTTAGCTTAGCTAATCAGCGTTTGTGTCTCAAAAAGCCCTTGTCTTTTTAATGGACAGAAGTACATTCCGTCATAGTGTTGGTGCAGGGGAGAAAATCAATTACAGAGCTTAAATTTTAAATAGTTTTTCCCTTTGCCGATGATGAAATAGCTAAATATCTGTCTGTAACACATTTATTTAAAATGAAGGGTAGGATATCTATGTTAATTTTTCATATCTTTTTTATAATGAGTGTCTCAGATGCTTAGGTACTTAGGATAATGTGGGTTGTCAAATGTTGTCTTCCTTATTCTTGAAATAAGTTTTCTTTATTTCAGAGCGCGTATATGTGTGTGCACGTGTCTGTGAAGGGGGCCGAGGGATTGTTGCTTGACACCAGAAAATTAAAGTAGCTTCATTTTTAGTTGCTTAGGCTTTATTAAATAGATAGCAAAGAATAGCATGGTTTTAAAAGATAAGTGTCAGGAGCACAAAGTAGACATTCAGACTTTTGGATTAATGGGATAGAAGTTCAATAATTGTAAGCTTGAAAAGAAACGGCATTTCAGTAAGCTTGAAAAGAAACAGCATTCCTGTAGGGCTGCTGTGATTATTAAAACGTTTTGAGTTCCCTGTAAACATGTTGTCCTTAGATTCTGTGTTCATAGCCGCAACAAAAGATGACACTTGCAAAGGTGGCAGTTTGTGCAGATTATAGAATAGATACTTTCATCTGTTACACATTTCTTTCAAAAGTAAATGGACTAGTGAAGAAATGCTGCAAGAAGAGTTCTGCCTCATTTCTCCCTCATTCCCCCCCTTTTTTTTTTTTTTACCATGCAGGGCCCTCCAGATTTTCAACAAAACCCTCCTGGACCTGTTCCTACCAACTTCAACCAAGCCCCACGACTTTCCCTCCAAGATCAGTGGCGAGGGCCACCACCTCCTCTTCCACCACCACCTCCACAGGAGAGAGAACCTTTCTTCATGGGAGGTATTGCTTACGAGTGGGAAGGGACATTTTCCTCAGTTCTCAGGGAGGGATTTGGCATTAACTACAAAGCCAGGATTTTCCCCGTCTTATCATTTGGCCAATCCAAAAATTGTCCCATCTTCCTCTGTTTGGAGTGCAGCGTTTAGCCATTACATCCATACTCTTGAAGCAGCCTGGTGATTAGTCCAGCGCCCTTTCCTATACATTGTTTACCTTGTTCATGCATCCTTACCACAGAAATATTCCAGAAAGCGATGCACAGACCACAGGATGATTGGTCTATACAATTGGTGACTTCTAGTTGGAGTAGAGAGTACTGGGCTAATTGAAGAAATTGCTGGACATAATCATGGCAACTCTCTGTGTGACTTTTATTTCCAGTGGAGTTAAGCCAAAACTGGTATTTTGCTTGGCAGATGGGTTGGTTTCATGCCATCTCCTTTTTATTTTTCTGACAGAGCCAAGATTCCCTGGTCACCACTTATTTGAGCAACGGAGCCCCCCTCCGCCACCGCCCCCCCTTCTTAACAGTGCGCATCCTGTGCCCAGTCAGAACCCGCTCCCATTCAGCCAGCCTGGACCAGGTTTCAGTCAGCAGGGGCAGCAAGCCATGTTTCCAAGAGAAAGGCTGGTAAGGCCGAATCTGCAGCCTCAAGGCCCCGTGGGAATTCTTCACTTCAGCCAGCCTGGAGCAGCCAATGCACGGCCGTTTCTTCCTCCGAGGCAGTCCTTCCTGCAGGTCCCAGGGCAGCCGTTCTTAACCCCTCTCACCCAAGCAGGCATGCAGGTATGTAACAATAAGGGCAGCCCTTCTCATCTCTCTTGAGTGCTCTTATGACCATTTTAGCCTGAACTCTCAAAGTCTATGTCGGTCCTCTTGTGCAGGTGAATGGAATTGTTCCTCCCTATTGTTCCTTTCTTGCCTTTTTGCAGGAATATGATTTTAGGGAATAATACAGATCTGCTCTCTGCAGTCACTTAAAAAAAAGATGGTGACTCTACTGTGCCTTTTTTGGCCTTATTTTCAAACCCTCTTATATGTAAAGCAGTCATTTCTTTGATATTTCAGGCTAAGAGTAAAGTGAGTTGTGGATAAGCCTAGCATCCTTATGCTGTCAGAGGGATTCTGGGAGTTGTAGTCCCAACCTATCTGGAATATGCCACTTTGGGGGGGCTGTTATAGGTTACTACATTTAGTCTTAGCTCAGACCATACATTGCTTAAGCAGAATGCTGAGAGAAGCTGCCTTGTAAACAGAGCTTGAATGCTTAATGTTTGAAGCACTTTAAATGAGCCTTTTTATTGCTGTGCCAAGCATGATAACATTACTCTTCCCACCACCACCACCACTGGTGGCCAGCACTAATTGAATTATAAGGGCTAGCTGCAACTATATCATGGGAATGCTTCAAAGTGAAGACATTAAAAAGCTTTGATTTTTGTGAAGCTGTTCACAGAGCTAATGGGATTAGAAAAGTTTGTAATATGACATTCTGTTACATATTCCATGGTTTCCTAAATTGATTTACTGCAGGAGAGATATGGAAGTCTATTTTCTGAAAACAAGTTCCTGTACAGTGAGTAGGTTAAGCATGCCTCTAAAAACATCAGGCCTGGAACACTACAAAGCCTAGAGCTCCCTCTGCCGGTGCTTTGCCTTTTGGGACGGCTCGAGTAACAAACACCAGCTTCTTGTAGTTTGTTTGCTGAAACATTTTTTAGAAAGATTCTGTATTTTATGAACAGTAGAAAGCGTTCAAGTTCCAGCTGTGACCTTTACCTTCACCCAAAAAAGGAAGAGCTCCAGTATAATGCCTTCATGCAGGACAGCCCTTAGATCAGTGTTGTGCAAACTTGGCCACTTTAAGATGCATGGACTTCAACTCCCAGAATTCCCCAGCCAGCATGGGAAGTTGAAGTCCACGCATCTTAAAGTGGCCAAGTTTGGACAACACTGCCTTAGATTAATCTGAATTCATCAGATTAGAACTGGGTGGTACTTTAATCGGGCTGTGCAGCTCTTTGGATATGAAGATTGAAAGTTGGTCAGAGCACACACAGGTTCAAACTTTAAAGTACGTAATCATATCTTTGCCCTGGATTACGCAGTTTCTGCCACTGTCTAATCCTGGGAAAAAGTGTCTTTTTGGTTTAAAGAGTTGCAGTCAGGTGGTACTTTCCGCTGCCTGATGCGCCGAAGCATTTTTTGTCTTCAGCTCCCAATTTCTGAGCAACCTTAGTTTCTGTCAGAGGGTTTTTCTTGGTCAAGTACTGATTCTGTCTTGCTAGCGGTTGGAGAGCAAACCTGGCCTCACACCTGCCATGTTTTCAAACGTACAGGGCCCTTTGCACCCTCCTCTGCAGCCACAGCACCCGCAGCCACCACCGCAGCACCCGCAGCCGCCCCAGCAGCACCCGCAGCCACCCCAGCCTCACCACCAGCCGCATCAGTCCCACCAGCAGCAGCACCACCTGCTGCCTGTGCCGCCCCAGCCACTGATTCCGGTTGCCCCGTCCCAGTTCAGGCCTCACATGCAGACGTCGCAGCAGCAGCCCAGCAGCAATCGGATGCAGTGCCAGCAGCGGCAAGGCCTGGTCAAGGCCAGGCATGTAAGTATCCTTTACGTTCAGCAACGAATGCTGGCTCTTACTGGTCAGGGGCAAGACCTGAACAGTCGTCTTTGAAAAGGTGTGAGTTCTTATCTCTCTTACTGTGCTTGCCTCTCTGTCTGTATTTGCTTACTTCATCATTTCTACCCCACCAAGTCAATAGACTCTAGGTGGCTGGAGCCTGTGCAACGTTTTCATTTTGAATATTTATATCCAGCCTTTCCTCTGGGAACTTGGGGGGAGGGGGGCTGGGGCTGTCTACTGGTTGCTGTTGGTATGTATGTATGTATGTATGTATGTATGTATGTATGTATGTATGGGCTGCCCTTGGCCCAAGTCCAATCTCTTAACCACTACATCATTTAAAAAAAGGAAAAAAGTGCCCTGGAGATAATTATGTCCTACCGGCTTGCCTTTCTTCTATCATTCCACACTCCCTTCTACATCCCCCATGGACTATATTTTAATATGACTCCCATTCACTACTCTTTTGACATATTAGAGTAGTAGGGCATGGAGTCAAGCTACCACCATTATAGGTAAGCAGTCTTCTTTGAGTTGTGGGACTCTCAAGAGAAAGATGCTAGGAGCTGGAACTAAGTAGTACGTACTTAATGACGCTGAAAGTTGCCGGCCAGAAATGGTCGACGCTTCAGCGGTTCGAGTCCAGCCTTCGCGTTAAACAGGGTGAGCTCCTGTTTCCTCCCCAGTTCCTGTCAACCCAACAGGTCGAAAACTCACATGAGTAGATAAATGGGTACTCTCACTCCGGTGGGAGGAAAAATGCTGGCGGCGCCTTGCAAAAAGGAGTTGGGAGCAGTTGCCGGTAAGCGTGAAAAACCGTGCGTGCCCGAAAAGGGCGCGAAGCAACGGAAACCCCGCCTCCTGCGCTCGCCAGCTGGGCTCTGCTGTAGGAAGGAGGCTCTGGCAAACCACTTCCGAAAAACAATTGCCTTGAAAACTGCAAGGACTCGTCCAAGCAGTCACTGCAGGGTCAGCAATGACTGAGCACAGACAAAAACAAAAAACAAAACAGGGCTACAGGTTACCTACTGTTACCATTGATTATGAGCTCAATAATATCAGGAGGTGTAAGGGGTCTCTCATTCAGCCCCACCCAGATAAGATAGCCTGGAATGAAAGGAGCTGGCGTTGCTTTCACTGGTACTTGTTGCAACCCCCTTCCCCAGGAGTCATGATTAAGGCTAAAAAAAAAAAAAATGTCTTCCTCTTTCTTTAATAAAAGAAAACACAAGGATGTTTTAAAACCAGCATGGCCGGCTGGAGGATCCTGGGACTTGAAGTCCACACATCTTAAAGTTACCAAGGCTGAGAAACACTCGTGTAGACTATCTGAAGGATAGACAATTCCCAAGACACAAGCTGGCATCCAAAGTATTTACAGTATTACTTATTTATTAGAAAACACAGGGTAACAAAGAGAAGCATGGATGAGTATTACAAACCAATAGTATGCATAAACAAAATAATAATAGATAAGCTCATCTGAAATGGAGATTGAGCCTCCTGGGATAATAGTTGTGAAACTAATAAGACAAGGGTTTGAGCACATTGAAAATAAAATAAAAACTTGTAACCCAGTCCAACTGTTTACTTATAACTGATCCTGGAACTCTACATGCAATTGATTCTTTTCTGAGTTCTGGAAACTTCTCTTTCCATATTACTTGGATCAGGGCAGTCTTTTCCTTCCCCAAACAGACCTTGAGATAAAATGCCTCTAGCAAAGTCCTTTCTGGCTAGTTAACTTCAGGGCAGGAGGGGGGCAGGGGTGTAGGAGAGGGAATTTAGCCAAATGGGCCTCCTGGCTTTCCTGACTAGAAGGGGAAGATTGTATCACCTGTATATCAATTCTGCTCTGTTGAGGAACCCTGAAATTTGGCTTGCTAGAGATACTTGTTACAGGAGGAGTTTTTTATAACTTTTTTTCTTTCAGAACACACCAGCGCAAAGCATTGTAAAGCGTCCAAACCAGCAGCTCCAGTCATCTGCTCCAAGGAATAGTAATTTGCGCGAATTGCCAATAGCACCTTTGCATGCGATCGAAGCCGCTAACAACCGACGAACTTCAGCTCCTGCTGCTCAAGTGAAACCTATTACTAGCACCACATCTGCTTTGAGGCCTGTCACAGGGGTCAAGAACCAACTAGGAAGGACTGAGACCAAGCCTAGAGTCATTCCCATGACTCAGCCTAAAATGGAGGTCAAATCTGAACCAGAGGTAGGGCTTCCATCTAGCAAAGGTCCATTGGGTACTCATCTTCATTTCAGGAGCGGTTTTGACCACAAGTCATTTGAGATAGTGTCTGTATTCTTGGTAGTTTGCAGCCTGTGTTCCAGTTTTAGTACCTGCCAAACTGTATTCTTGTTTATGTTCAGGAACTTTAAAAAAAATTGATTTAACAGACTATTCAGGGAGAAGAGGTGTTTGTTAAGCCCCAATGTCTATTCAATCTTTTGTGCATGCATAAAAAGCCTGATTGCCATTTTACACGTGTCTAAAAGTACGCAGCCTGAAGTGCGCTGTTGCATTGCAAATGGAAGCGAAGGAAAACTCCTTCCCACCAATCTTTCTGCTGGCCTACAGCTCCATTCTTTCCATCTTTTGTTCGATGTATAGAGCTGCCCATCTCACAGCAGTGATTCTGGGTGGTGTACAGAGTCCCATCATAGCAGTACAAACTATTAAACCATCACAACAGTACAAACTCATCATGCTCCAGTTGATAACCCCCAAAACAAAACCATATCACCAACCCCAACCAAGCTCACCAATGCTAATCAGGCTCACCACCCAAAAAACAGAGGAACAGACCTTCAGAGCCCTACAAAAGGCTAACAGGGTTGGGGCCATCAGAATTTGCAGCGGGATGCTGTTTCACAGGGCAGGTATAGCCACAAAGAAGGCTTGCCTAGTCCCAGTTTTTCCAGTACTTTCCTGTTGATCTGCTTGCTGGCCTGCCACCCTCTCAGTCTGTCCACTGAACTTCCCACTGTACCCCTCCATTCTTCCCAGCCCTTTCCCCCAGTCTCTCTGCCAACTGGCCCATTGCCCTAAGTTCCCAGCATTTTTCTGCCAAATTTCCCACCAGCGTTCCCATCCTTGATCTTACCAATACCTTCCCACCAGTCTCCCTGCCATTTTTCCCAGTGCCTTTGCTACTGAGCTTCCAACTGGCCAACCCACCCACCCACCCACCCACCAATCTTCCTAGTCCCTGTCCTGTTGTCTTCACTACTGTCTATCATGGGCTGCAGTGTTCTGCAGCACTTCTTGTTCCTAGATGGACAGTTCCAGTCAGCAAGGGGGAGAGGTCTCCATTGTGGGACATTGCAGAGTTTCTCCCCTCTACTATTTGGAATCTAAAGCCACTGGGAGCGGTCATCTGCCAATACAGGATGTGGTACCATCACATTTGTAGTTTTTTATAATGGTTGCCATAATAATCTGCAGAAATAAGTAACTGAGTGCACTTCCCTTATTTACTTTAGTTTGGAACATGTGGTACCATAAGCCTTTGAGCATCCAATTTCCATGGGACTTTTGGTTCCCTGTTTTTTTGAGTTCCTAAATAAAAGATCACCTAAGTCACATGGCAGAGAAAGTAAATCACACTTAGCCTAACAACAGACTTTTTCTTTGCTAATACATAAAAATGAGCAGATACCAGAAAGTAGCAGCAGTTAATATTACACTAAATTATAGCTGGACTGAAAGATTTAGCTCTGTGGTGTTTTTTTTAAAGCCTGTTATGGAATGGAGCAGAATTCCCTCCTGCTTTAATCTTTGCAGCAGGAAGAGTAATTCAAGAGATGGTCTTCCATTTAGTGTCTTTCGTTTAGTTATTCAAACAACAGGGAGCCAAATGTCTCATGGAAGCTGGGACACTCACATTTAAAGTACTACATCTTTTCAAATTACTACACTTGCCTTTGAGTAGCATGCTGGGGGCCACACTCCAGAGTGGGTGAGGTCAGAGTAAGAAGCAAGTCTGCTTTTACTGAACATTTCATTAGAATTAATTATTACTACAATTACTCTCCAGTCGTGTATTTAATCATTTCCCTCTTCTGTTTTATTAAATATAACATTTGACAGCAATATCTGGAGGCCTCTGAGAGCCATACCTGAGGCTTTCAGGGATCCCAGACTACGTGCTTTTGCTATAAATGTTAACCACTAAAATCTTTTCTGACTAATTATATCTTGGGTTTTATATAGGCTATAAGTTGGTGAAATTGTCATCTTAGGGGTGAACTGACAGGCAACTTTGGCAGTAAAGAATGTCACCCTAGACTTTTTTGTGCCGGTGGGAAGCTTTGAATTTGGGGGCGATGGCCACCTTCACATTATTTGGATCAGACGCTTGGAACCAGTGTCATGCTGCAAATCTGAAGCTGTATATGGCAGGCTTAATTCAGGGAGTGCTGGTTTGGGGAAATGCAGTAAAGAGAAGAACCTTGCAAATTTGAAATGCCATGCTAGCGGTTAGGAGACTCGGGAGCCTTGATGCTTCAGCCATCTCATTTGTCAATTCAGTCTGAAAGAAGAGATTTTTGTCTTGTGAAAGTAGCTCTTACGGTGTGTGTTAAGTTCAGGTGTGGTGGTGGATTCTCATTTCTCTGCTTTCTCCAGAGCTGCTGCTTAGGGTTGGGGTTTGTCAGACAGGACATTTTTCTTAACCATGTTGTTTTCCAATAAACCTAGTCTCTTTCATTTATGAATCTGTTCAGGTTGTTTCTTTCTTTACTTTACTCAAAATAATGTCAGGGGTTTCTCAGGTGGGCAAGAAAAATGGATAGAATAGTTAAGAATATGCAAGGTGGGAGTATTCAGTAATAAACAATGCACTTTTAGGATTATTACACATGGTAGAAAAGAATAGTCACAATTTCACTTAGTGATTATTACACTGATTGAATTAATATTAATTTTATGACGTCTCTCTTTCCTCCCAGTTTTTTTCCATTTTCTTATAACTGCTTACTTAGTTTTCTTAGTAATATGAAAATAATAGACAATGGTGTATTTATTTCTTCAATATTCTTTATGGAAATCTTAGATAATAAATATAAGCAGCTAAATTTATCAAAGAATAGTAAATTTATTACACGGTGTAGGTGGTTTGTAGCTTTCTCTAGGAGTGAAGACTGCTGTTATACTTAAAAAGCAGCATTTTCACATTATTAAAGTATGTTGAACCTGCAAATTCAAAAACAACATCAGAATTTTCTTTTGCTCTTAATTTCCCAGTAGCTTTGAATAAGGATATATATCTTGCTGGAGTTTTAGGACTACAGGAAAGATTATTTGGCACACAAAGGCTGTAATACTTTCTAAAAAGCTTAAGGCTGGAATATTAAAGCCATTCCTGATATTCCATTAATATTCCAACATTGCATTTGGCAACATTTTAATTCTGAAGAGAGTGCATGAGTTCAAGGTCAGAGAGATTGACTTGCGCTGTTCATTATAACCAATTATTGTGTGACAAATGAGTTTCAGATCAGGCTGAAAATTCTGTAAGAAAAATCAATAGTTCTAATCAGGGCCTTTCAGGTCATTTACCATCCTACCTTTTGTTAGTTTGTCAGAAAAGAGCAAGATAAAACCTGTGTGACACAGTGGGCTGCCTCTTATTGTTACTGCTTCCATTTGAAACAATATTTGAGTTCTTGAATTATATTAATAGTTTAATTAGTTTCAGCAACTTCTAAATGAGTTCCGATTTAGAAGGCTTCAGTTTCAGCTTTCTGATTTACTGTATTTAAAAGTCCAAAGTGGAGTAGTATATTCTTTGCCTCTTCATTGCTTGTCTGATTAATAGCTCATAAACCATTGTTAGCAGCTTTGTCGTTAAAGACACTGCATCGTTTTTCAGTTAATTTAAGTATACCGCTGGGAAAGTGTGCCATTCTTTTAACAAGTGTCACCTTTTTTTTTTCTTTCTTTCTTTTTTTTTGGACAAAGTTGGATTTTACCATGTGTAACTTTCTTTTCTGGCTACCCTGCAGTTTCCTGATGAGGATGAAGAAACCAGACTGTACCGTCTGAAGATAGAGGAACAGAAACGCCTCAGGGAAGAGATCTTGAAACAAAAGGAGCTGAGGCGGCAGCTTCAGGCTGGGGCCCGCAAAAGAGAATTGCTTGAAAGGCTTGCGCAGCAGCAGCAACAAGGCTCTTCAGCCCAACAGCAGGAGGAAGAAACTTCACAGCTGCCCACCAATGGAAATCCATTGCTTTCCCTTCCTGGTGCACAGCCCCGCCAAAATGTGAAATGCAGGCTAATGGTTAAAAAACAAGAGCCAGTCGTTCCAAATTCCCCAGCTGTTCAGCCTAAGCCTATAAACATTCTCCAGGCTGGAGACAGTGTGCAATTTCAAGGACAGCAAATAAAAACAATAAAGCAACTAAGGCAGGCTAGGACAGTGCCCGAAAATGAGCTCCAGCTGCCCTATAAAGGTTTGCAAGCAAAGCCGCCTGCTGCTGCGCACTTGAACCTGTCCCAGATGGCTCGGGTGGCATCGGTGCAAGGCCAACCTCAAGAGCTGAAGCCTGGGGTGAAAAGAACTGTCATGCAGCGGGCAAACAGTGGTAGTGGCGATGGGCCCCATGTCGGCACCAAAGTCAGGGTGATAAAATTGTCAGGAGGGGTAAGTTACCAGGCATGTCTGTCTCTTATTTTTGTATGGTTGGTTTGTGATCTCCATCTGTCCTGTTGGTGTCATTTTCAGAAGCTCCAAAAAGGTGGACTGGGAAAGAATAATCTGGCCAACACCCACGTTCAGCTTTTCCCCTATTAATTTTGAGCAGGCCTAGTTGTGTGTGGAAAGATAGATACAAAGATATATGTAACTATTGACGTGGTTTCCTCCCTTACACATAAAAGAATATGTGTACTTTATCCTTTATTATGACCTCAAATGGTCTCATTGAACTGATGGGGCTACATCATGACAGGATAAGTGTTAAGTAGTGTAAAAATATTGATCACTAAATTGATATTTAACTGTAATTACAAAAAAAGTAACAGTGAATATTACATAAGTAATTGTATATGGTTAAATTCAGAAAAATAATCCCTCTTTTTTGCTCCTTTAGCAGAATAAAAATGCTCAGAGCATTGCATTCTGCTTAGTTAAGCTTAGGTCACAACCTAGAGCTAGAAAAGCTGAGAATGCTAGACTTAAGGTGTACTATAATGTCCATTGAAGATATATGTATATTATTTTTACACCAGGAAATGGAATGTAAATCAAAAGAGTAAGAGTGAATAGTAAACAAAAATAGTTCAGTTTATGTGGATGTTGCATGAAGAAACTTTGGAGCTGGAAAAAGTTGGGCAATCATTTTTGTGTTAAAAAGTGTAATTGGTCTTCTGGAGTATAGAGAACTGCACGTGTAAAAGTGTGCAAGACCAAACTGAAAAGAGGGTAAGGTTTCCTAAATGCATCCAGTGACATAGATCACATAAATAGAAGTTTTTCTCCTTCAGTCACAATATTAGAATTCAAAGTCATTCATTGAAATTAAATGTAGAGAGGTTCACGACCAACAAAGGAAACTTTTTTATAGTTTAATTGTGGAATTTGTTGCCAGTAATTACAGTAATAGCAGCCCATTTGGATTATTTTAAAAGGGGACTCTAGAGATTCATAGATCAGGTTGTTAAGTGGCTACTAATATTGATGGTTGTTTAGTAGCTTCTGAATTGTAGGCTGCATGGCTTAAATACTGGTTGCTGGGAAGTAGTGGTGGAAAGGGACATTATTATCATCATCACCATCACATCATCATCATCATATAAATTTGTATGCCACCCAACTCCCAGCAACTCTGGGCAGTTTACAAATGATTTAAAACATGACAATAAAGACAAGGCAGAAAAAAGGATAGAGATGGCAGAATAACAAACTGGGGAGAAATGAGAGAAAACAACCTAAGTTAAAAGGAGGCCTCAGTCATCCCCACCAAAGGCCTGGGTAAAGAGCCAGGTCTTCAGGCCCCTTCAGAACACCAGCAGGGTGAAGGCCTTTCAGATCTCCAGGGGAACCTCATTCATTAAGGTTGACAGTGCAACAGAGAGGTGTGCTCCCGAGGTCCCAGTAGATGGCATTGCTTAATTGAAGAAACCTGGAACATGCCAACCTTGCAAGATCAAACCGGTCAGGCAGATACTATGGGAGATAGGCAGTCCCTCAAGTAACCAGGCCCTATGCCATTATCTGTGCATCCGTTTGGTCACTGCATAGCTGGGCTATTTTTACATTCTAATTTCTTTTCTGTTTTAACCATGTTCTATGTAGGTTATATCAATCATTAGTGAACTTTCCAATTGTTTTAAACTTAATTATACACTTGAAAATACTGTTATGTCATATGTTAGCTTTTTTCCAATTAACCACACATTTAAACATACATTAATTACATATACTCAACCCACAATTGTTTTCCCTTCTAATCCCACTCAAAGGCCATCATTAACTTTTTAAACTACACAATAGTAATACTTGCTGTTATTCACAGCAATATTCAGAAATCTCCCCTTTTTCTTTCCATTAATTTTTTTTTTAATGCTGTCACAAACCCATTTCTGAACAGTTGCAAGATACTGTTTTGGGGGTGGAATAGCTTTTTGCCTCCAAAATACAGAGTGTCTTCTGCATACATCGGCCTTTCTTGCAGGAAGCAGGAACAAGCCACCGCAGACTGCACTTTAGAAATCATAAACTGGGAAGAAGTGGGGGCTGTGCTTCTTCCCCCTAAAATAAATGTAGTACAACTGCAGGTCTGTATCTAGATAGAGTGCTGGTGTCACCAGTTAAACTTGATGACCCGTCAAGGTTGCCACTGAAATATGGCAGCAGACTCTCCATATATACCCCCACATCCCTGTATCTTTGGGCTTGGGTTCTGTATGCCACACACAGCTGGTCATTATCTACCTCTGCTTTTAAAAATAGACGATTATATTAAAAATATGATAGATTTAAGATGATGGGGAAATTGCTTCCTTCCTCTGTTTTCCAAGGATAGGAATAACAAGACTTTTCAAAAGGGATGTTTTGCTGTACGTTCATACTAATGTAATGCATGCATACAAACACATACATATTCTGGCTCCAGATTTTTCTAGTACTCCAAACAGAGGACTCCTTCAAGGAAAGTATACAGCCTGAGGTTCTCCATCCCATCTATTCCTTTCTCATGCAGTTGCAACTATATATTACTCTGTTGGTCAAAAACCTTCAGCCTGAAGTGCATATAAACAGTACCAGAGGGTGAAGAGAACAAGGTTATAGATGACTTTTTAAAGGTGAAATGCAGTGCAGCTGAGGATCTTAACTCACTTTATAAATCATGCTAAAGTAGAAACACCCAGATTTCTACCGTGGAGTTCTTTTCACACTAAGCATACCTCCAGTCCATTCTTGGGCAACGTATGCCAAATAACCTATAGGCCAGTGTTTCTCAACCTTGGAAACTTTAAGATGTGTGGACTTCAACTCCCAGAATTCCCCAGCCAGCCATGGTGGCTGGGGAATTCTGGGAGTTGAAGTCCACACATTTGAAAGTTCCCAAGGCTGAAAAACACTGGCCTATAGGCTAAAATAAGTTAAAGTTCCTGTGGAACAGACTATTTGAAAGGTTTTTTTTTGGGGGGGGGGCTTTCTTGACATAACTGTAGTACTGTTCTTTTAACTAAAAACCCAGTTCTGTGCAGTTGTACTTGACAAAACTTTGAAATTCTTCCTAAATGTCAGATTCTCTGTGTTTACTTATAACATGAGCAGCATTGCAAATAGCTTGAGTAAGTAATTACCTCATTTACTTTGGGAGTCATTTTATTTTCTTAGAACAAGAATTACCATTATATTGTCGAAGGCTTTCATGGCTGGAATACGATGGCTGGTGTGGGTCTTCCGGGCTGTGTGGCCATGTTCTGGAAGTTTTGTTTCCTATCGTTTCGCCAGCATGCCAACGTTGCTGGCAAAATGTTAGGAAACAAAACTTCCAGAACACGGCCACACAGCCCGGAAGACCCACACCAGCCATCAATTACCATTATGTTTTACCTATTTTAATGCCTGTAATCAGATTGATAGGATTTTGGCTGTAAACGTTACTCAGAATGAATCAAATGGGATACTCCCCATTAAGTTCACCTTAATATAGAAGCAGTTCTTCAGGTGAGTAAGAAGGCATTGAGGTCATGGAATCTCTCTCTGCACTTTGTCATCTAAAGATCAGGGTATCATTTAATGCATGATAGATAAAATACAGTGCATAGCAGAGGCATCTGTGTGAAACCAGGGCCTACTTTGAAAATTGTTCCTGCAGAATCTCTCATTGCTAAAGAGGGCAATCAGCTTTAAGTTGCAGATTGATAGGCCTTATTTACAGTAGGAGCTACAATACTTGGCAAGAACTTAAGTTGTCCAGCAAGTCATCTGGTTCTAGTCTTCATACATGTAGAATTGTTCTGGATTGAAAGTAAAATATTCTGCCTTTTGGTATGGAGCAGGAATATTTTGTAACTCAGAAGGCAAGAATCATTATAGAATTCTGTTCCAGATTTTGAAGGATTTATTTTCTTTTAGCCCTTTTGGGCTGTGTAACACTGGAATTGAAGGGGGGAAAGTGTCTTGCTACCATGGCATCCATCAGCAGTTCTTATAGCAGGTGCATCTTTTCTTGAGATTGTGCAGTTGCCTTCCACAGTTGGTGTGCAATCCTAGCAAAAGGTAGGATTATTGAAAGAAAATTGTAACCGTGTGACCTTGTTCTACATGCTTGACAGAGAAAGGGAGAATTATGATTGCAAAGGCAAACCCAAACATTTAACATGAATAAAATGAATCTCCCTCCTGCAAGTAACAGCACCTCTCCGATCTTGCCTGATTTCATAAAGCTCAGCAGGATCTAACCCCGTAAGTAATCGGATGGGCGATCACTGGAAATCCCAGAGCCATAGGCTAGATTGGCAAGCTGGAAACACATCCGGACAATGACCAACCATTTTTCTGTTGTTGACAAGAAAGTACGTTGACATCTCTGTGTCCATCTCAACCAGAAGTTGAGCTTGAGTCAAGAGGAACTTTACCTTTATAAAATGAATCTGTTACATATTCACCTCATAGAGCTCAAGAAATTAAGATAAGCACATTTAGAAAATGCATGGTTCCATTTGTGGTGGGAATGCTTACATATTATGACATTAATGTGCCATCTTGGGAATTTTCAAGGCTATTTTTATAATATACAAGATCCTTCCATGCTTACTAACATCCTGGGATAACAGCTGATTAAGTTGTATTTAAATGTTTATCTTTTGGTTCAAATATTCCTTGCCTGGCTTCCGCATTGCCTCAGCATCTTTGGTGTGCATGTAGATGTGTTGTAGTAAAAGTTATCCCTGAAATACTTTCATGCTTTATTATTATCTGGCATTTTTTTGTGTCCTGTGTAAATGTGAAACTTGACTGAGTAACTACGAAGGTTCTCTTCTGTGTCTCAGTGCTTGTGGGGAATATTCATGACTTTTGGAAGTACATATAATAGCAGGATATTGACCAGCGATTGGAAAGTTTTGAGAAAGGAAGTTGTCTTTGGCTAAATGAGTATCTGCAGCTTCTCTTAGCTGGTTTCATTTTCCTTTGAGGGACATTTTTCAGTGTGTTGTTTTGTCTGCTAAGAGCTCTTTTTGTCTGCAGTATTTGGAGAATTCTTGGGTAAAATGTTTTTGGTAGGGCCTGCTTTATTTGGACAGAGTTTTCTTGCTTTTGATGGTGGGAGCATTTTTAAAGTGGGCCCTTTGGTAGTACTTTATCTCTGGTAAATGTCTGATGTTGCCATTCTCTGGGATGGTGTTTGCTTGTACATTGGAACTTCAGTTGCCTTTCCTTTTTGGTCCAGAACAAATGCCTTTTTCCCTGTTTTATTAGAGGCTGTTGCATCTGACTGTTGAGCTGAGTGAAATATGTGAAATACGTTGCTTGCTTAGGTTTTTGACTTCTTTTTGATAGACGCTTAGCTCCTGTTTCTAACTGGCTACTTTTCTCCACAGCCTAGTACAGTGCTGCTGTTTGTTTGCTACAGTCTAGTACTCTGTCTACATTATTCTCTATCTGGCCTCAGACAAAATTTAGTTGTGACTTAAGCTTTGTCTGTAGACTTTGTAGAATTAAAGTGGAAGGAACTTTTGATGGTACGGATAAGCCAAATTTCCCCTCTATGATACTTAATATAAGTAGGATTATTACCCAATAAAGCAACTACTATGTGTCTTTTTATTTTACTTGTAGGAATGGTTTTATGAGAGTGGATATTCTGTAATAGTATCCCTGCTTACAGTCTGAAGTAGTGTTAGCTACCATTTGAGTATAAATGCCTTTGAACCCAGTGAAATGTTATCGTTGCTGTTAAATCACATAATTATCACTGAAGGTAGTTTAAACACCCTTTACCTTCTAAACCCTTCACTGTTCAAAATCCTTATGCTCACATATGTTGGCATTAGTACATCTCTGCTTTGCTTTACTTTGCATTGCATAACTTTCTCTCTTGAAACCATGTTTTTCCCCTGCTCACAGCTATGTTGTCTTCCCTGTATAGCTGCTATAATTTATTTTGTTGACTTAGTGGGAACGGGATCTCAAGATTCACAGGCAGTAAATGGCAATCATTTTAAAGCTCATCATAATCATATTAATAAACTTATTATACAGTTCTTTCATGGGACTCAGGGAAATGTAAACGGTACTTGCCTTATCCATCCATTTTTATCTCCTCCTGACTAATGTGATACCATGAGCTTTATAGTTCAGGGATTTCAACCTCACTCTCCATTGTCCTTGTCCAACAGTTTAATCTCTACATCACACGGATTTCAGATCACCTTGCCACTGAAATGTTTTCTTTGTATGCCTGCAGATATCCTCCGTGGTCTGCCATCCTCCCCCTTGCACTCTAAGGCCCCAAATCACAAAACAAATAAAATCTAATGTCTTTATTCCCAACCTCAGATTATAATTGCTTTGCAGGCCAGGTATGCCTAAAATGTGACCCATCCTTGTGTTCCCTTTCCTTTAGCGGCCTCTGAAATAGCACATAAATGTTGAGGTTAAAAGTACAGGTGGAATGTGTGTAAAGTAACAAATTATAATAATTATGACTGTCTAATCAGGTTTTTTAAATAATGTTTCTGATTTCCCTTTAGTGGGGTGATGGAAGCTGTTTATATCGGATGCTACTTGTTGATTGCTGTGAAATAACATGAAGCTTAAATATTAATTGTACTATGTAGCCATCTTATGTTGTTGTTGGATGATTTCTCCTTAGCCAAAGACTTTCCTCCCTTGCTCAGAGTGACATGACTAGTCCTCTGTCGTCTGAAAATACTGGACCAAGAACATACCTCTTTGTCTCTCTGGAGAGAGAGCTTCACTAGTGCTCTTTTCTATATGGAAGAACAGCTTTGTGTTGTATACTGTTGGTACTGAATATGCCTATAAAGCCTGACTTCACAGCTAGCACAATCTTAATAAGTGCCATACTTATTCCAACCTGTCTGAACTACTGGTATGTACTAGGGATGAAGTGAATGGAAAAGGTGGAGGCATGGACAAAGAAATGTGCTGCAGGTGATTAGCCAGCATTACTCTCACGATGAGCACTACTCCAAAGGTGTTCCCATCTCAGTTGACGCAAAACATCATACTAAGTTTGCTTGTTGTATAGTCTGTTTTTGTTTTTGCATCTGTATTTCTCATCTCATACAATAAAAACGTTTGAAGAATTTGTACTTTTATAGCCCCTTTATTGTGATGTCATAGATAAAAATCAGTTCCTTTGTAGAAAAGGCATTAACTATGTTGAAGCTGGAAATACCCTTTTTTCCCCCTAGGACAATTTTTGATAGTTAAAACAAATGGAGAAGACAACTGATATGGCTTCAGAATGAATTTAAGAATGATCGGGTGATCTGTTCAAAATGCAATCAGATTTAGAAGACAAAAAATAAAAATTTCGTCTTCTGCTTCACTCCGTAAAGTATATATATATCCAGTTGACAAGGGATACTTGAAGAATATACTTATATTCCAATAAGCTGAAGGCTGAATTGAGAGAAGCTGAATTCTGCAAGTTGAATAACGTTATGCTAATTGAGCACATCTACACTGTTTTTCATTTTGTGTGCTTTATTTTAAAATCTTAACAGTACATACATTTATTTTACTTGTAGAAGCTTTGGAGTGAAGTAAAACCATGCTTTAGAGATTCGGCAAGCATTGCCCCAGTCCCCACACACTGTAGGCATATTTTTCCATCCATGGGAACCACATTACATAAAGTTTGGGTGACTGAGAAGCTAGCCCTGCTTCAGCCCTATCCCAGATCCTATTTTTTACCTAACTTGTGCAGGTTTATATCATGAGCAGTCTTAGCCAACTGTGACTGTGGGTTTTAGTTAGGGCTATGGTTAACCCTTGTGCTAATCACTGTGTAAATGCAGTTGGGCCCTACATAGGGTAGTTGATGGAACTGTGCTTACCTGAAATAGTCTTGTCACCTTAGGACAAAAACAGACTTATTAATGTGTTCAAAAGTTTCTTGTCCCTCCATGACTTTTTCTTGACACCTCCCATTCTTTTAGTTCCCATAAAGTAGCTAATGGCACATCCTTCTGGTTCCCATGTGTATAGATATTCTATATGGTAGCTAATCATGGATGGGGGACAACAGGCTTCAGCTGAACCCTGGTAAGACGGAGTGGCTGTGGATATGGGGAGCCTCAAGATCTAGGACTTTGTCATCTTTGGTTCTTGACGGGCTTGCACTACCCCAGACAGACCCGGTGCGTAATTTGGGGGTTCTCCTGGACTCACGACTCCTGCTCGAAGAGCAGGTGGCAGTCGTGGCCAGGAGGGCCTTTGCACGACTTTGTGTCGTGCGGCAGTTACGCCCCTTCCTGGATCAGGGGGACCTCCGCACGGTCACTCATGCCCTGGTCACCTCTGGGTTGGACTACTGTAATGCGCTCTACATGGGGCTACCCTTGAAGAGTATCCGGAAGCTACAGCTGGTGCAGAATGTGGTGGCGCGGACAATTCTTAATGCCCCTAGGAGGGCACATATAACACCACTGTTGCGTGAGCTGCACTGGTTACCGGTTTGTTTCCGGGTCCAATTCAAGGTTTTGGACATCACCTTTAAAGCCCTTCATGGCACGGGACCAGGTTACCTGAGGAACCGCCTCGCCCTGGTCACTTCAGCCCGTCCCACTCGGTCCAGCAGAAGGGGCAGGTTGCAGACCCCACCAGTCAGGGAATTTCGATTGGTGGGGTCTAGGCAGAGAGCCTTTTCTGCTGCAGCGCCCGCCCTATGGAACATCCTGCCTCCTGAGGTCTGGTGTGCCCCCTCCCTCATGGCCTTCAGGAAAGGTATTAAATCCTGGCTTTGCCAGAAGGCCTGGAGGCCAGAGGGGGGCCCGCACCTGTGGAGATGGCTGGTGGGGTGATGGGTTGCCCCCCCCCCAGCATCTTACAGGTTTTTATAGGGCCAAAATTAGAGGAGGTTTTTTAGGGCATTTTAATATGTTTTTTAATTATTTATAGTTTTTAGCCATCTTGGAGAGAATTGTGTTTTTTCTTTTTATTGTGAGCCGCCCAGAGTCACCCGTGGGGAAGATGGGCGGCATACAAGCCAAATAAATAAATAAATAAATAAATAAATAAATAATCAGGAACATGTATAACAGAAGCAACCATTTTATTGTTGTCCTGCTTTCTGTGCCCCTATTTCCCTATTAACTCTGTTTTCCTATATTATATTGCAGATTATACACACATTGGAGTAGGGGCCTGCCTATCATTTCCTACTTTGTAGATTGCCATGCACACTGTGGTATTTTTTTGAATAAAAGTAATTTCAAACAATTTTGCTTTATAAAGTTAACTACTTATTTGAAGAAATTCATGACTTACCATATTTGTGAATTTATTTATTTATTAAATTTGTATGCTGCCCATCTCCCCCCAATGGGTGACTCTGGGTGGCTCACAGTTAAAATTGATGAGTTGACAAAGGATGTCGATTTTTTTTTAGATTCTCTTTAAGAATTAAGACTAACATACAGCAATACCCCGTCCAGTGACCTAAGGATGGGAATTTTTTCTGTGGTTTATTTTTCCAGAGAAAATTTTTCATCCCACAACATTGAGGATGAACATTTTCCTATGTGGATTAATCTATTGTGCAGAAGACAATTTGCATTTGAACATTTTTCTAATACAAACTGAAAATGGCTCCATGCAAATTATCTTATAACTGATTATATAGAACAATTTTCCAGTTTAATCTTTTCTGCAAAACCTATATCCCTGATCCAACCCAAGAAAAAATTTAAATCCAATAAACACTTGACTCCCAGCAACAACATATTCAGTAAAGCTCAACTTGGTTAGGACAGATCATCTTTTAGCAGTTACTGAAAACTTCTGTAGTGGTGGGGCTCAATATATGGATCCCAGCTGGAAATGAATTACTAACATAACATTTATCACTGCAGAAAAAGTCATTTATGCCTCCCAACCTTACTGCTGCAAGAGGTAGACTGATGAGAAGGTCTCCAGAAGTTATGTTTAAGCTATGAGCAGATTTCAAGTCACTGACTGAAATAAATATTTCTCTCTTTCTCTCTCAAACCATCTATGGCTGTGGCTAATAACTAAGGAAGAAAGTTTGAAAGGAACAAGTCTTTAGTAGTAGTCTCTTTTTTAAAATATAATTTTATTAAAACTTTTAAGAAAGAATATAAAAAAACTTAATGGAAACTAATATAAAGTAAGAAAAAGGAAATGATCAAAGAAAGCTAAAGGTGCAAAAGCGAAGAAAGAAGTAGCTTCTGATTTTCTTTACAGCAGTTTTAAGTACAATTATACATTTATTTCTTGCTCTATGGTTATAGCATAATTCATTTTTTTTCTATAAACTATCCCGTCTAATCATCAAAACCATAAATGATAAATTTATTCTTTTCTGTTTCACACAAAAAGTCTATAAGGGGTTCCCAGTCAGCAATAAATGTAGATATTGTCTTTTCTCTAATCAAAAGAGTCAGTTTGGCCATTTCCGCAAGTTCCATCATCTTCACCAACCATTCCTCCATTGTGGGTAGTACCAAATCTTTCCATCTTTGCACACACAATAATCTCGGTGCAGTTGTCATATATAAAAACAAAGTTCCATGACTTTTTCCCAACTCTTTTTCTATCAGTCCCAAAAGAAAGGCCTCCGGTTTCAATTGTATATTCATCTTTAAAAGCCTCTGAATTAGGGTATGTATTTGAATTCAAATTTTTCTGGCTTTCTTACAAGTCCACCAAGCATGGTAAAATGTCCTTTCTTGTTGTTCACATTTCCAACATAAATTGGAGTAGTTACCTCAGTAGCTTCGAAAGACAGATACCCAACTGCAAATATCCTGCAACTCTGAAAGGGAGAGTAGGGCCCCTCTGCTCTGCTTGAATAATATTTTAGAATATAAGTAGATTTGCTCATCTGGGGATATCAATTTCTATTTTTAAAAATATGGGGAATGTTTGGAGAAAGCATGATGGAGGGACACGGGAAGGGAAAACGAAAGATGCATGCATTGTATTTCAGGAGAACGGGGATACTATGGTGTAAGGTTGATTTACTACTTTTGGTTATAGATAGGCATATTCTGTAATCTTTGCAAGGAATTTCCTTTGAATGTGATGGAATGCAAAGCCTGTAAAGTTCATATTCTCTCAATCCTTGGCTTTTAAGATATTTATTTAAAAAAACTACTACTAGTATTTGTTACATATTTTAGCACATATTTTCATGATTAAAAATATTTCTTGAATGCAAGAAGCACGCAATTATGTTTATTTCACTTTATTTTCCACCCAGTATAGTATTTTTTAAAATCTTTTTAATTGAAAGAATAGATCTCACATTTTTATTTCTGAAGTCCTGCAGCTCACCGATTTTATTTTGCTTCCTATAATTCCATGTGGTGAAACAGCTTGATTGGGCTGGGGACAGGAAGAATGTTTATGTTTATCATCAGTTGAGTAGTTTTTCAAGGAACAGCCATATAAAACCTTACATTTTCAAAAATGTAATTTTTATGGCTGCAGTGGCAGGCATCCATATGTGTTCTGCGGTCATAGTGATCTGCAGACACACAGCAGTACATCTCTATTAAAGGGCCATTTATTTGATAACACTAAGGACATTTACTGTCTTCAGCTAACTGTAAAAGTACGGAGGTGTTGAGGTGTGTCTTAATTATACCCTAACTGTGGATGGGGGTTTATTGTAGAAATAGCAGAAATATATGTTGTGTATTGAGTAAAGCCTCCTTGTGGCATCTTCTGTGCTGAAAGTCTGTGAGTTTTGTAGGTGTGGTTCTCATACACCCTCAAGTACAAATCCAGACCCCCTATTTTCCAGCAATATACTTAAGGCAAAGGCCAATTCATGCCCTCTCAGAAAGTGTGGACAGAGGAAATGGAACTCAGAGTATCCTTTCATTCTACACTAATATGTGAGATGCTAATTTTGAGTCTCATACATACGGTACTGAATTTCTGAAGGAAGCCAGTGGAGAAAGGCTGGTGTAAGTCTGAATCTGTACCTTGAATGCTACCTTGTGGTTAACCCAGATAAACTCATTTGCAGTCTTCTCACCTTGACCTTTAAGGCAGAAAGAAGAATATCCCTTTTTTAAAGTCTCAGATCTCAAAAGTGACCAAACATGAACCCTTCTATAATTTACTTACCATAACATTGGTTTTGGTTAGTTGATTAATAGAAGTATTCAAATGCGATAAAATGTATGGAGGGTTGCTAGCTTTGCAGTGATATTACACCTTTTCATTTTAATCTTACCTTATTTTACTGAATGTACACTTGAAGTTGCTAACTACACTTGCACCATTAATTGGTTTAAGTAGTTTCTTTCTCCTCCTGCTTTCTACAAATTTGTTTTGAAAAAGCAATGGTTGTTGAGAAAAGCAAGCAGTTTATTAAGTTTATTAAGGCTTGTAAAGTGGCTTTTACTGAGAATATGGTTGTCACACAGCTTACTGTGGTTTCTCAGTGTAGAGACTAAAAGGTACCATGCCTTGTTTAAACTGTAACTCATTTCCACAAGATATGAGTGCAGAGTTGTGTTTGCAGCCCCTGCCCCTGCAATGCAATACTACACAAATCAGACCAAGTTTATTTTCTTTAAATGCTTTATCCAGCATGCACACCCCTCTCACCGTTGGGTGGATATTTGAATTAGCTTTAGCAAAGATTACATGGATAAACACAGCATTGTCACTGTTAATAGAAACCTGTGCAGTGAGGTCTGAGGGCTGCAAGATCAGTAACAGGGCCCATGACAGTGAAATATGGCCTTATCGAAAGGAGAATTCATAAGAGGCTGCCCTGGGATACTCCACCACTGTCCTTCTGTGTATCCTGACAATGTTATCTGTCCTCTCAGTGCCGAGTATCAAATGTCTATCATGGGTATAGAAATTAATTTAATGTCACCTGAAGACATGCAATTAATCTTTTAGAGGTTTTCATAATACCTTTACAGAAAGAGTTGCCAGTTTGGAGGATTTGGATTTTGGGGTTTAGTTGAAGATAAGGAAAATTAATTTTTCATCAGGGTTAATACAAGCTAGCAGGGCTACAAAGGCTGAGAGAGATGGTTAGGGAATTTGTCAAGTGTTGTCACTTGGAATAATGGTGCTTAACGTCTGATAGGTGTAATCAAGAGTTGAGATTTCTATAGAAGGGGATTAATCAATTTGCTCACTACAGAATGCATGTTAGTGATACCGTTCATTTGCGCAGTTTTTAAGAATTAAAATAAGATTTGATCTGTCAAATGGCAAGAAGCTGTGACAGTATCAGTGGGACAGTATTTTATCAGGACATCCTCAAAGCATTTGTTATAAATAAAATTGTCCAGCTAATATTGGTAACCAACAGACTTCATCTTCATTGTGAAACTGTCAAGGTATCCATGATAAAAGTACAGCTTACAAAATTCTGGTGCTCCTTCATTGCTCTTATTTATTAAAGTCCTTCCTAATAAAACATGATCACAGCTTTCATTTCTAAAAATAAATAATGGAATTGGAAACTTCTGAATCTTACTCATTAATTTCTTGCTTTTTCAACCCAAATAAATTAATTAAGATGACTTGGAAGGAAACAAATAATGATCTTAGTTTTTATACTGTGTAGTAGGGTGTTAGTCTATAGGTCTCTTGTACATGACATATAATAACCATAATGGAGCGAAAGTATGCCATTTCTTGAATTTTCATTTTTTTAAACACTCCAGATTTGCAGGGTCTTTTATTTGCAGATCAGCAGTTCAAGATATGCTGTGACAAGGGCTCTTCCTGTTGAGCTCCTGTTGAGCTTCTGATAGATCAGCTTTTTCACACACATAATCCTGCTCTTGGCTTGTCATTCAAAAATAATGCAAATAGGAGCTTCTGAAGGGGAATTTGAAAATGTTGCTTTTAGTCCAAAGTAGGAATAGCGTGTTTATGTGTGTATGTATGAATGTTTGTGCATATGTGTGTGTGTGTAGGTTTGTTTAGGATTTACCAACAGGAACATGTTACATTTCTCTACTGCCCTATAAATGAAGTCTTTAAAGTTCTATGGAACATAACCATTGTAGGGAGATTTCACTGTGGGTATTTCAATTCAAATATTTTGAGATGTAGAATAAAAGATTAGAGAGGGAAACTTCTTAGGATATGTTTAGTTCGTATTTTCAGTGTATCATGTAAATTTAAAACACACAGGTCTTTGAAATGTCTGTAGCCTTTCTTGAATTGTATTGGTTTTAATTAATACTCAGAGTTTGGGATGGAATATTTAATTCATGAATAACAGAATGACATGTCCTCAAGAGGTTTCTTAAGGAAAGAAACCTCTTGAGGAAACCAAGAGAACCATGGTTTGATATTATTTTCTTTGAATAATCTAGTACCATAGTTAGAAAAGGTCTGTATGCTGCATAAAGACAGCCTGGCTGAATCAGACCTAAATCCTAACTCAACTTAATCCAGCATTCTTGCATTTTCATTAGGGATGTGCAAAACATTCTGTGCATGGATCAGCAAGTATTGGATGGTCCATATCCAGACTGAAGTATGCATATCTCATCTGGGCACAGATCTCGAATACATGTGTGCCAGTAAAAATGTTCTAGATGAGAGGCAATGGCTAAAACGGAGGGCTAAGGCAAGGTAAGACTCTGGGAAGATCAGGGAGAAGGACATGTGGACCAGGTAGAAATGAAGATGGGAAGGAGGTGAGCATTGGCTAAAAAAAAAAAAAAGGAAAATTGAGGGCCTTGGTAGGTATACCTTGCTTGAATTCAAGTGCAGTGGGGAAAGGAAGATGCTGGAAAGATTGGTAGGCAGGCTGGTACAGAGGTCATGCAGAAGTGGAGAGGAGAGAGGAACAAGTTTATCAACTTTGCTCTAGTTCCTCTGTTAGAAGAATAGGCAAACTAGGGCAATATAATCCATAAGCTATCTGGGTTTTGGTTTGGCAGACTTTGACTTCCAGGAAAGGTCTGGATGAACTTTTAAGCCAGAATATGTTTGATTCATGCTTGAAGCAAAACATATTTTCCATTTTGTGTATACATGTAATCCCCAGGTTAAGAACGCCCAGGTTACAGACAACCCATAGTTAAGAACGGAGCCTATTGTAGCAAAATTTGAGTTAAATACACAATGGTTTGTGTTAATTACACAATACTACTTATACAATATTATACAATAATACTGTTCCAGCTTACATACAA
This sequence comes from Python bivittatus, assembly GCF_059951505.1. Classification (NCBI taxonomy): domain Eukaryota; kingdom Metazoa; phylum Chordata; class Lepidosauria; order Squamata; family Pythonidae; genus Python; species Python bivittatus. The sequence goes on from NW_028277088.1 coordinate 7,976,244, forward strand.
ATTTAACTTAAGGATAGATGTCATTCTTAAACTGGGGACTACCTGTATCTCAAATTTTGACAGTCACCAGTATGAGGTGTCTTCATGCCATAAGCAGGACATGAAGGCAACAAGTCCCCCAGCTTTTTGTTATATAGAGTAGTCACAGTGACTGAAAATTCTGAGAGTTGAGAGCCTCAGAACTAGAGGGCTCCAAATTGTGGGAAGTTGTACTAGCATTTAATTCATATGTACGTCTTTGAAAAATGTGTAACTCTGTGTTTTATAACTCTCAGGAATGATCATGCAGGAAGAAAGTTCTACTAAATGTTTTCTCTTCCTAACCCCCTCCCAACTTTAGGAAGCCATGCCCATTCTCTTCTGAACAAAGCATAGTCTTAATGCTACTTAATCTGTTATCCAGGCTCTGTTGTAGTAGCTGTTGCCAAAAATATGTAGTAGATTTTTTACATCCTGAGCAGAATGTTTTCAATTTTCCTACAGGGTGGAGAGAATGTTGGCTTTTCTCATTTGGAAGGACCTCCTCACCGGCTTCCACAGCCATCAGAGCAGAGACATCAGCCAATGCGGAAGGTCACACTGACAAAGGGGACAGTGCAGCAACCGCATCAGCCTCATCAGCACCATCTATCACAGATTCACTCTACATTTCCTCAAGGACTAAAAAATATCCCAGGGATACATCAAGCAAAAAAGGTATTGTACTGGTTGTATTGATACCTTCATTAGTCGTACTGATACCTTTAAGAAATAACTTTTCAGGATTATTGAGACACTGAATTTGTTAACTACATTAGCTGGTAAGGTAGCAGAAAGAGAATTTGTCTTGGTGGTGTAGATTTGGGATTGTTTTGATTTCAGATAGAGCTATTGACAAGTATAACATTCCTATGTGCATGGTGGTTCTCAGGTAGCATTCCCATATCTGATACTTCCCAGATACATTGGATTCCAACTCTTAACATCTTGAGAAGCATCAAACAGAATTGATGGGAAATGTATTCCAACACTGGAAGTCACTGTGTAGGGGACCCTTGATCTAAAACCCTCTTGTAAGATCTTTACATCTCTGCAATTTCATGTGGTAATAGAAAAATGCTTGGGAGCCTACATTTTGCAATCCATAGATGTTTATTGCCATAATGTATGTCAGAGTTGTTGGGAACTTGTCTTAATGGAATAGCTGTAAAGTGGGAAGGGCTAGCTTGAGTTGAGGACACTGTTGGAAATGAAGAGTTCATGGAGGCAGGGGATGTTGCTCTGGCAAGCCTTGGTGTTTTGGGAGTGTTTTCTCCTAGGGATGGAACTCCCTGTTACATTGGAGTCTTTTTATGATTTCCTATTCATAATATGAATGAGAGTGAACCTGAAGAAATGTGACAGCCCAATAGCTGTGTTTATGAGTGGAATTTTAGCAATTTGCCAACCACCTTTTAGTTGGCTTCTGCTTTCATGGTCGCCTTCTAAGAGAATATATAACTTTTGTGTTAATCTGTCAGATTCCGTAAGTAGAAGCGCTAAATCAAATACTTTTTTTCTCAGCAGTGTATTCCACATGGGAGAGGCAGGGGGATCGCGGGCCAGATGGGCCGAGGCCGCTTGATGCCAAGCAAACCGAACCTGCGGGTGGTAGAGTGTAAACCTCAGCCCTGCGTCGTGTCAGTGGAAGGCCTCTCTTCGTCCACCACGGATATCCAGTTGAAAAACCTGCTCATGTCAGTAGGACCCATTCAGGTAGATCATCCCCCACTTTTGAAATATTTCATCCTACAAAGCTCTGTACTTCTGATAGAAGAGGCACAATAGGAGGCGTCTGGCTGTTAACTACATATACTTAAAGATGCCCACCACCAGTGTATCGGAAAGGGGGGGGAGAAAACCTTTTGAATCAATAAATTGATACTCACCCACAGCCCAGTGGATGTGTTGGCAAGTTTAACCTGGTTACTGATTTAACCCATTTTCTGAATTTGAACCGTACATTGACTGTAGATGAACCAGATGGACTGGGTTTGCATAGCACAAATAAGCCCCAAGAGAATTAACTAAAAATAAAACTAACCATGCTAACTAGATTAGTTAAAATGTGGCAGGGTGCAGTGGTGTTTCGCATTTTGCACCTACAAGTACCTCTCTCAGTTTTTATAGAGCTCTTTTCCATCCCCTCTCCAATATGCTAATGAGGAACAAAAAAATTCACATTCAGTGCTAACAAGGAAATCTAATGACAAGAATATTCTCTTAAGCAAATATTTTGGTGGATGTGCATACTTACTAACACCAGTTATTCCCACAAGCAAGGACCGAGCTCTTAAAAGCCTGCCTCTACCCACTCTCACATCTAGCTAGGTCGGAAGTGGTACCCAGGGTTGGGTTCTTCCTCACTGGTTAGAGAAATTAACCCTTAAACATTAGAGAATCCTGTTCTCATTTGATTGCAGCATATCTGCCAAAACATGAAGTAGCTGAAAAAAGGAGGGCTGGGAATTATTACAAGTAATGTAGGGGTGTTCTTATTCAGGTGTTGTCTATCACCTGTGAAGGAAGGAGGCAAATGTAGGGCCTGCTCAGTGGGGTAAAAATTCTCAATGAAACCTCCTTTATTGAATGCATGAATCTGTCTACCTCCCTCCCAGTATTTTAAGGTGAAGCCTCCAAATTGAGTTTAAATACTAGTGACTTAGTCTCCCATCCCAGCACTCCCTCTGCCTAGTTTTTCCAGGTCAGCTAAGTTTGGCTAGGTGCTGCCACATAGTGGCTCAGGAATTACAGAAATATTATACAGAGACCCATCTGCTTCTTGCTCTTGATACAAATATTTGAGATTAGCAGTATCAGCATTCTCTGAACCAGCTGGGAAAAACGTTCCTTGCCAATTCCATCTGCCTCTAGGTGAAAATGTCAACCAAAGTACCTTTTCAGTTTCAAAGGGAGGCTAATACAAAATATCCATGAATTTTTTTTTTTGCAAATAACTTGCCATCTGTCTTCATACGCAAATCGTTTTGGTTTTATTACTTAAATATGCATGTACCATGCTTTCTGGTTCTCCTGTTGGGTCCATATGAAAATATGATATACCTAGAGAAATTTTCTGCAAGAATGAAGAAAGAGAAGAACTCTTACTGTTATGAATTCTATTGCTTCTAGATTCTAGGACTTTACCTGGTCACACTTGGTTGGGAGTTTCCTATTTGTAAGCTCTGGATATGAGACAAGAACATAGTCCTGTTGAGGCACAATCATTATCATGTGGGCAGGTTGTCTTAATTCAGTGAGGAAACCGTAATAGAAGAAAACAAGTGAGTGGGCAGGAGTTGGAAATAACGAAAGCACTTTCTCTTTCATGAAGGGAAGCAAAAGATGAAAGACAATTGCTGTCATCATTTCAGGGGGACAGAGATGAGCAATCTAGCCCTGCCCACTTGTTGTCGCCCTTCTTGTGAAGAGGGTGGGTGTCTGCACTGGAGAATCTTCCGTATCCGTGGAGGCTCTCTCTGTTAATTAGGATCCTTAATTGATGGAGGCTCTCCATGGGTAAAACAGGCTCTCCGTTGCAACGCTCTCTGTATATGTGGAGGGAATGAAAGGAGAGGGAGGTTAGCATGCTGACTGAAATTCTGAATATACTTACCTAAGAGTAAGGACTCTTGAATTCAGGGACTTATCACAGAATGAGCATGCATTTCTTCGTGTTTGAAGCCAGAAACAAACCCTTTTTTTTACCTATTTTCTTTTTGCAAACAGAAGGAAAAAGAGTTCTCCGAGGACGCTTTTCCCCCAAGTTTTACTCGATTTTCTGGAAATAAGCTGGGATAAACAGAGAATTATCCCAACATAGCAGTACTCTATATATGCTTGACTAGGAATGAGTCTTACTACATACTAAGTGTGTCTAAATCAGTGCTTGCTTGTACTCACATTTCTACACTCTCTTTCTCTCTGAGTGTATGTGGGTGCATGAGAAAATGGTTGTGTTTATGCAGATGGTATATCAATTGAGGGGGGGTCAGTTAATTTTACTAATAGGATACCTTATTTTGTGAGCAGTTTATTTTAATGAATAGTCATTAATTACATTGATATTAATTAATTATTTTTCTCCCAGCCAAGCATGTGTGCACACTTTGTTGGGAGAAAAAGAACATGCTGTAGTATTGGATCCAGTATGAGTGGGGAACTCTAGATGACAAGGCAGTTGAGCAGAGTATTGAATCTGTGCATGTCTCTCTGTGTTTATAATCTTCCCCACCCACCCCCCATCTCATGTTCTTGGGAATGGGGATATCTTAAATTCAGGGTAATCTTCCTTTCATTTAAATAATGTAACTATAGGAATTGGTAGTGCTGTTTTCTTGGTATCTTCAGACTCCCTCTGAGAGTATCACAGTACAGTGCTGCCTAGGGAGGACTTGAAGTCCAGTACCAACTCACTGGATGAAACTTACTGGGCAGAGAACATAGTGGGAAATTCAGTTATGCCTTCCACAGTATCTGTCTAAGGCACACTGAGTGTTGGACTCTGCAGGCAAACTTCTGAAGTGCCCCTTTTCTGTTTGCGGTTTTGATTACGATAATAATAATACTAATTTAATAATATTTATTAAACTTGTATGCTGCCAGATTCTCAACGACCCTGGGCAGCTCACAACAATAAAAGAAATTACAATAAAGTCAGTAAAAGATGGCAAGTGTGATGTGTTTGGGAGAGGGGTCTTACTCTCCCTTGCCAAAGGCCTGGGTGAAGAGCCTAGTCTTCACGGCTCTTCTAAACAATAGCAGAGTGGGGGCCATCTGGATCTCCGGGGGAACCTCATTCCAGAGGGCAGGCGCTGCTACAGAGAAGGCATGCTTCCACGATCCCAATAGAGGACATTGTTTAATCCTGCACCAACCCTACAGGATTGAACAGCTGGGCAGATGCTATGGGAGACAGGCAGTCCCTCAAATCACCAGGCCTATGCGCTTTATAGGTAACAACAGCATCTTGAATTATATGTAGGACAGTTGCAAAATTCCTTCCCCTTGGGATCTCATTCTTAAGAAGTGATGGGGTGGCATTTTGCCTGTAATCCTGAGAGAAAGGGAGGAAGGCTAGGCTAAGAAAGGTTTCTTCCTGCGTAGCGTAGAGCGCCTTCATAACCCCTCTTATTCCTGTCAGAAATGGAGATGGGTGTGGGACATGCTGGCTAGTCAACCGCTGTCAGCTTCGTCATTCTAAAGATGCTCTGTAGGGAAAAAAATTAGAACAAGTTGGCTGTAACCAGCTGATCAAGAGCTGCTACCAGTGTGTAATAAAATAAGTCATTTTTTAAAAATGCAAGAATTGAGGAAAAATTCTCCTCCCCCAATTGAGCTTATGGCTCATTAAGGTAACAGGTTTGGTTCACGAGGAGTGTGTTTCTGAGATATTTACACTTTCTGAGTTGCAACTTGGCTGAATCTCTCTTAAGGCCCTCCAGACTAATGACTTAAATTCTGGCTGCAATAAATATTCTGGGGTCCTTGGCCCAATCACACTTTGGATAGCTGCACCTCCTTCTTGGATTTGTCTTATTGCAGGCTGTAAACCTCCCCTCTCCCTCCCCCAAGTTATATACACTAGTGGTCCAGATAAATCCTGGCAGAGCTAAAGCAGAGAGTCTTGGACCTTGACATCCAAAAACACAGATTAAAAAATTCACATATTTGCAAGCCTTTTCTCCTACTTAGATATTTTTATCATATCCTTCATGATCCACATAGAAGGGAATTTACATTGGTGTGATTTGATGCACTGCATTCAGTGGTTGGTACAGGAAGGCATCACTGTATCATTCCTTATCAGGATCACCTTTGTGCATGCTCTGACAACAAGGTTGAACCAGTGGCACAATCAGACTGCCCCTAAATCACACCTGGTGCCTTGGTCTTATTGAACTACTTATTAGTAAGTTTTTCCACCTATCCCAGTCAATGGTTATAGATCAACTGCTGCGAGACCAACATACGGAAACATCTAAGAAGGTCACAAAATTCTTAGCCAAGGCTATGGCCATTAGAGACCAGTGGATTTGCTCTATAACCAGCAAAGTCTGGGTTTTTGTTTTTCCATCCACTCACTTTCACATTTGCTTTCCACCAACCTGCCTACCAAACCCTGGCATTCTCCATCACAGTCTTATTCTCTGCCAAGTTTGATTTATCCACATCCAGTGGCTTTTGCTGTATACTAAACACTGCTGCTTTCATGTTTCACTTCTCTCTAGCTACTGTATAATTTCACTGATTTTTTTTACTCTTTTGGTCTGTGGCCATCTATTAAATAAATATTTATACCACTGTAGCAAATAAAACAAGCTCAACAGTTGAAGTATAACTTCATTATTCTTTGCATACAGTATTTTTCCTTCCCATTAGTTTTATTGTGATTTCTAAATTCTACCTTAAAGTTGTAAAAATTCCATTTGTCACCTTTCTTTTAGACATTTCTGCAAAAACTAGGATTAGTGAAGAGATAATAACACTGGTTATGGATTCAGACACTGTACAGGTAATCCTTGGTTAACAACAGCAATTGGGACCAGAATTTCCATTGCTAGTAATGTGATTGTAAAGTGCAATGTCACGTGGCCATGTTGTTTAGAGATGGCAGTTCCAGCACTTCCCAGTTGCCACTATTAAGTGAATCCCGTGCCGTTGTTAAGCAAAGATGTTATGTGGTCACCATTTGCAACCTCCTGCCAGCTTCCCCATTGACTTTGCTTGTAGGAAGCCAGCAAAGAAGGTCACAAATGGCGACCGTGGGAGATTGCGACATCGTTAAGACTGGATTGTGATCATGTGACCCCGGGGCTGTTGTGATGGCCAGAACTTTGAGGACCGATTGTAAGTACTGCTCGTTCAGCACAGTCACAAGTTTGAATGGTCACTGAACGAGTGGTCATTAAGCAAGGACTACCTGTATTGAAATAGAAGTGGTTTAGTTCTATGTTTTTATGATTTTAAAAATACTACTTTGATATCCTTTCTCTGCTCTAGGAATTATTTCATGTGACCCTGAAGAAATCTTGCCTAGACAATCAGTTTAAACTACTAGGAAAAGCCAGCTATTTTTCCTGGCAGCGTGATGGGCAGGGAAGAGAGAGGGAAACGAGACCATAAGAAAAACAGAAGAGTAGTTCTGACCACTTTTGGTTCTGGCCCTACTAATCTCAGGCTTTCCTCTCATCACCACCATCGCCTTTGGCCTCTACAGATTATCTCTGATGGCTTGATTGTGATCCTTAACTTGAAGGTTCTCTCGCCATCTCTAATACTAATACTGCTAATTCAACTGCTCCATGAAGACAGCTTGAGCATCTTCTACCAACAGTCATATAGAAAGAAGCCTATGCTGCTCAGAAGATTTTCAGACTGTTCTGACAAGCAGATCAATTCTTGCAGCTCTTTCTATTTTATTAAGCTCTTGAATCATTGGAGCAGCTCATTATATTTAAAGGGAACAACTGTGCAGGACGATTTTCTGTTCCTTGAAAATACTAGAGGGGTAAGCCTGTGTACCTGTTCAATTACATCAACAAATGGTGTGATTTGTAGTTCCAAATTAGTACTATGGTAGTAGTACCATGCCATAAGATAACCTTTTAACTTATTTTTATAATATAAGGTGTCTAGGCAGTTGCAGTCCTTCTTTTTGGGGAAAATAGCAACTTACTTGGCCTTGTGTTCATTTATGCTAGATTAACAGAAGTCCTGCACCACTGCAGTTTCTTTACATTTGTGTTTCTGTGCACTTTTTAAAATCCAGCTGTGTTTTCAATATGGGCTTAAAGATGACTCCCTGTAGTGCTAAACCCAGAAAAGTTTGGGGTTTTTTTTTTGTTTCTCCCCCCCCCCTTTGACATTCTTAGAGTTATAGCACATCCTAGTGCTTGCTTCGGGTAACTGCAACATTTTGCTGCTACGCATTTCACTTTGAAAATGATTATACATTTAATAGTTTATAAGCTTAAAACCCCAGATTTAACATGAAATGCATTGTGGTTTGACATAAAGAAGTTCCACCGACGTGAGGATAACACCGAGGATAAAGTTTATTTATTATTGTGGACTGAATGAGTTTACAGCGTGACTTACATTTCTTGGTAATCTGTGAAGTAATGGAAAATCTGTGGACCTCTTCCTCTAGCCTGTGTCAGATATACTTGTATGCTGTCATTTTCCCACACAGGAGCTATTCCCTAAATCCATTTTTTTTCTTTTCTTTTTTTTACCTTGGACGGAAATTATCATGTTTTTAATGTTTTTTGTCTGCGCCACCTTCAAATAGCTAGCCTTCTCAGCTCTGCTGCTCTCTTTTCAGGATCTAAATATAATTCAGGAAATAAGCCCTCTTATTCTGCGTGAAACCCCGCTTTTTAATCTTTTGTTTCCAACATACAAATAAGTAGGTATCCATCTAGAGATAGAAGTAAATTGGCTGTGATGGCTGGTATGCAGCGTAAAATCATATCACCTTATTTGCAGGATACGGCTTAAGCCTGTTTTGTCTTTGGCAGTGATGTGGTTAATACCTCTCTGGTAAAGTGTATATCCTCTGTGTACATAAAGCAGATTGTGTGCGCTGGGCTGCTAGTAACTCTCCTCTTTTCATTGTGGGTGATGTAGAGGACTCTATGGATGTTAGGGTTTGCTACTGGGAACAAGCCAGAAGCTGTCTTGGTTGTGTGCCCTTCAATGTAGTGTTGGTCACATTAGGGTGGGGACATAGGTTCATACCCAGTAGATATCCAAAAGGGCTATAGCTATATAGAAATACAGGAAGGGAAGCCTTTAAAATATAAAGATCCTTTGGCCTGTGCACAGGCTCATTGCTACCCCTGCAAAAACTTCGGTTTGAGAAATCCAGTGTCCCTCAGACCATACCTCTATTACATAGCTTACATTTTTCACCGAGAAGGTCACAATTGAATTCTTTGCATTTTCAGGTAGGGCTTGAAAGAAGCCCTGTTAGACATCCTGGGAGCCACTGTCCTCAGTTAGAGGACCCAATAGCCCAACTTCCTAGTGAGATGGGCGGGAACCAAATTTGAGATAAATATAAATATATATAAATACTTGGTATGAGCCAGCTTTTGGACTTTCTTTGAAATCCCATGATGGATGGATGAATTATTATGTGAGATACAGGCGTGTGTGTGTGTGTGTGTGTTCAGAACAGAGCTTTGAATGCAGTATTCTAAGAGTTAGCACATTTCTTTTCTCTGTAACCAAGAGATCAAAGTTTGAGTTCAGAAGTTTCATTGGGATTTGTGCAACCTGTCTTCCTATCTTATTGATGCAGGTGACAGTCAAGTTGTTTCCTGTATCTTGGGTGTGTCAGTGAGTGATTAAAGTTAGAAATTCCCTTTACTGATTGGGATATACAGTGCATTCATTTGTTTTACTTCTCACTCTAGCCCACAGTTGATCTCTCATCCAAGTACTGGCCAAGTCTGGCCCTTGGTTTCTTGAGATCAGCCAAGGTTGAAAAGCAAATTGCTTGCTGTACCAAGATAAAAAGGTTATAGCTTGCATAATGTATCAGGAGAGCAGAAGTTGTACTTACTATAAATATGTAATTAAGATATGCAGACTTAACTCCATTTTATGTTTTCCTAGCACCTGTATTTGGAATCCCAAAAGCAGAAGCTGGTAAAGTAAGTTATTAAATAATAGTAGCCTCAAGTTAGTAGTTTAAATATTATCTCTGCATATGTTTATCAGATCAAAGTCCCACTTGCTGAAAATTTTGAGTGTGCATATCAGAGTTTCCCAGGATTCTCAAGTGTCGGTTAAAAAAACCCCCACCACCCTGTAGGTTTCACCTATTCTAAAACTTAAAACGTTTTTAAGCCTTTTAGAAAGCAGACATCTCTAATCTGGTACCTTGCAGTGCCTTGGACTACTTCTCCCACCGTATCTAGCCGGCATGTTGGCTATGACTATAGGAGTTGCAGTCCAAAGCATCTGGAGGGCAGAAGGTTGGGGAAGGAGGTTGGGAAACTTGGCAAATCATTAGCTACTGCTGACACTATAGAATGAGGAATACAAGTTGGACCATGCATTGGCCAAAAATTAAAATATCGTGGAGGCCTTCCTGAATTATTTAAAGCAACTGTTTCATAGAACAAGTTCAGAGTTAGAAAGAATAGCCAGATTCTAAACCTGGCTTCTCCTTGTCCACAGTAAGGAACAATAGCAACTTTGGATGGTATTGTGATAATGCATGAAAACAGTTTTAAGCCAAGCATTATTGGATTGGCTATCAAATAAAACCATGTTTTTCATAAGTTCTCCATTTCAAAGGAAGGCTGTGATTTTAACTCCATGTCCCCAAAGAATTTTATAGACTGTTGTCCTGAGAATTGATACAGTAGCTAAATATAGCTTCTTCTTCTTTTTTTTTCCCCCTCTCAATTGGCTATCACAGGAAGCTGGAGGCTAACCCATTGGGCGAATGTCCTGCAGTAGTTGAGAGAAAAGCACCTAACTTGATTGTGAGAATCAGTTATTAGCAAGAGGGCTGAAGAAAGTTCAGGAGAGGGGAGACCACCAGTTGACAGAGGAGGAAGTGCTGCGTGTTGCTGATGGGGAAGTTCCCCTCCCATGGTCATTTGTCCTTCCTGTTGACTTAACTGGACCTTTAAGAATGCCATTCCTCTCAGGCAGTAGAGGACATTCTTCATGATTGGTGACTGTTCTGCGGGAAGTGCTAGTCTCACTTAAACACTTTTATTCGGTGCAAATCGTTTCTGCGTTTGTAAAAAGTGTTTGTAACTTAGTTTACCACTGCAAGTATTGGTTTTATAATATATTCCATTAACCTGGTCAAAATTTGATAACCAAGAAACAACCTAGTAGATTTAAGAATACGCCTGCTGGTAAATATGGAGCAGCAAATGAGAGAACACTAATTTCTCCAAACGTTACCTTACCTTCACTAGCAGCTGGGAGTTTAAAAGTAGGATTCTTTATACAGTTGAAGTTGAATGGTATGTCTGCCCGTTTTCAGTTCTTAAAAGTTAAACAATGGCAACTGTAAAAATACAAGAAATGGAAGATAGTTATTATTTAAAAATTAAAAAAATGTTCTTTATTATAGCAATATCAAGTTGCAGAAGTCTTTTTTTGAAACAAACTGTTAAACCAATTCCATTGAATTTGGTTAAAATTTATATAAGGAAGGTTAGGCAACCACTAGGCCAGAGCTGATAAGGTAATGTGAGAGTTATTAAGAATTAGAAACAGTCCAGTTAATTGGATTGTATGTAATCATAAAATAACACTTTTCTGAAACCTCAATATGTTAGCAATAATACTTAAGAAGTTTAAGGTGAAAAGCATTTTCATTCATACTCTTCTGTATTTAATTTTATTTATAGACTTTAAATTAGGTTCTGAGTCAAATTAACAGGTTGTCTCTTGTTTAGCAGTATTTTCCATGGTTTTGATTCCCATGGACATAAATGAACAATGATTTTGGGGTGGAAAATCATTGTTGATGCCTGAGCTCATAAACTAATTATCTGTGCTGTACAAATATTAAGGTAGAAACAGGACTTCTTGTTGGTGAAAAATATAGCATGCAACTTAACTTTGGGAACCAATTGTCATGGCACCAATAATGGAAACTATTATATCTCTGGGCTATTTGACAAGTAGAGTAGTCCTCAGCCAACACCAGAAAAATCTATTAGAGCTATTTGTAAAGAACTCCAGGAATGATATTCTAATGTGTGCAGAAGTGCTGAATATTATTTGGTCCTTCTGGAATATGAACTGATCAAAAATAGGCATTCTTGTCATAATGATGTGCTACCCTTTCATGAGCAGCTAATAGATGTTCTATCAAATGCAGCCTTTTAGACATGATGTAGCACAACAGATAGTTAAATTCTATAAATAGTTCTTTTCGATTCCAGAATGTTGTCAAGATTGCAGTTGCACATTGCAACATAAGAAATTTGTCAAAATGCACATTATAAACCAAAGCGGCATTTGAACGAAACATTCAGCTGTAATTTGACTGGGACCCTTGTACTCCCCTCTCTTCTTCTTGATTGGTCATTGAAGAGACGATTGAAAACTTTTGCTTTTTTTTTCCCAGCTAGCCACAATTTTTCACTATATTCTTACTGTACAAACCAGGCTTGTCTGGGCAAGCCAACTTTAGACTGTAATTTATAATTCTGAACTTCGGGGATAAAAGTTAGAGTTAGAGCTAATGAAAAGTCCTAGTTATTCAAAAGCAATGGTTGCTTGAAATCAGAAGCATACACTTTTGATCTTTTTGTGACCGTCAAGGAGGAGAGAAGCAGAGTAGCCAGGTACAGACCAGTCATTGGGATTAGCACTGCATCTGAATGAAGAGATTATTTTGTCTGTTTACATACAATCTTAGAACTTCTTTTAGAGATAGCAACTTCGTACACATTAGCTGTTTTCAACTTTTCAAGCCACAGATGTGCACCAGCACAACAAATTCAGGTTTAGTGGATTCACTGTTTGTCTTCTGTTATCTGATAGTACATTCTAATACGATTCTGTTACATTCCCATGAAATCAAAACTGTAGTGATCATTCACAAGTGTTCCAATGGATCGTTCATCCACAAAGGTGTTGCATGCCTTCTTGTGCCTTAATGACAAAAATCTGCAATAAATCTGAGTAGACTGTTCACAACTAGTATTAGGATGGGACATATATGTTCATGCTGAATGGTGTTATATTCAAGCCCACTGTTAAAAAAGTTTCATTAGCCTCATGTTCCTAATTATTTCCGAGAGTACATTTAATTTATCTGTAGTGATTAATAGTATTATTTTTTAAAAAAAAGTTTTGCGCAGAATTGTTTTCAACTTCTGTAAATCCTGAGGAAAGGAAAACTTGAGGTGGTCCTTTTATATAGAAAGCATGGTGTAATGTTTTTTCTCCTGTTGTTTGATGAGCCAAAGTTTACTTCTTCAGTGAGTATGTAATAAAGTCATTCTGTTTTGGCAACTTTTCTTCTATGTTGATCTTTCATTAAAGATGGCTATTTGAACAAGCACATCAAGGTTTTCTTCATGCCACTGATTGCAGTGCTACTTTGACCATTATCTTTGACCATTATCTAATATGGTCTGAGCATTCTCCTTTCTCTATCCAGAGTAAAGAAATAATAGGGTAAACCGGTGTTTCTCAACCTTGACAACTTTAAGATGTGTGGACTTCAACTCCCAGAATTCCCCAGCCAGCATGCAGAACAGCAGAAATGCTGTTGGCTTCAGTGGGTTAGATCTAAATATGACAAAATCTGTATCCAAGTTTTTGTATTCCTAGGAATGTTAATTAGGAAAGGAGAGAATTGAGATAATGGAATTATCTCATAAAGTTACAATACTAACTGCTAATGCAGACAGTATTTGTGACTGTTTCTTTAACCTAGGTTATTTATTATAAACTAGAGATTATATGAACCAGAAAGTTATCAGATGAAAACAAAGCTACACTTTACCATGCATGATGGCAGACTTTGGCAATAGTATTTTATTCCTTTACTGAACAAAAGGATAGGTGACAGACTTAGAGGATTAACAGTCAAGCTAATTCTGTTGTATCATAGGGGTGCCAACCAAAATCGATCTTCTATTTTTCTTTGTCTCATTTTGGAGAATAAAAGGTTCCTTTTTCCTCCCCACTCATTGTTTATCTGAAGGAGATGAATAGTTATATTCTTTATATCTTTATAATTCATTTAAATTACCCATTCACAGATTGTATTACATTTGGATTATTTTCCACTAAATCAGTTTAACTGCAATATTTAAGTTAAATATAAGTGAAGTTAAAGATTTTGTACCATAGAATTTGAGGTACTGTATTACCACTTTCTTTGCATCTGTGAAGAAAACAGTCCATTTAGGGGGACTGCAAAACTGTCCTAATTCTTGCATCCATAACATGTCTAAATCCTTAGAATTAAATCCAAAGAGCATTGCTTCCAAGTTACCCTAACAAATTACTCTGGGATGTTGGACACCAGCACTAATCTCTATGGGAAGCCATTGGCTGTGTGAGTGCAAGGAACCCAGTTCTGTATGCACAAGTGTTTGTGTACCTATCTAGAGGATTTTTAGACATTTCCTGCATCAAAAACATACAGAAGAGGAGCAGCTGTTGAGTTTACATTCAGTTATCATCTTAAAAGAATTTGAAAATAATCTGCAGGTATTTCAACGTGGTTCGGTTAGGCCTACCTTGAATGTTTTCAGCCTTTTCTCACATGTCCCTTTAAGATTTGGTCTTTTCCCCACTCCCCCCACTTGCTTTGTTTCCATTTTAACTTGTATAAGCTTATGGAAAACTGAAAAGTTTGAATCAGCTACATCCAAGGGAAGTGTCAAAAAGTCCAGATGACGTTTGCAGCAACATCTTCAAAGCCCTCTTCAACCCCCCTTCCCTGGAGCTCTCTAATAAAAATACTGCCCCAGAATGAATGTTGATATTTTTAAGGCCATCTCATACTTGTTTTAAAGATGAATTTGTAGTGATTGTTTAGTTGTAAGAATGTGATAAATATCTAATTTTGCTGTTCATTTGATAGTGAAAATACTAGGGGTGGTGGAATTTCTTATAGTAGCTGAGTGAATACATGAACATCAGATTCTGCATTCAGATGGATTGATTTGTGAGTTAAGTACTAGCTTGATGGCTTTCACCTTAACGCATCTTTTTGCAACAGCTGGTGAGAGGAAATTATTTCAAGCTCTGATGTTCTTTAAAAAGCATTTTTCTTTTCCTTTTGTCTTCCATAGAGTTTACAGATGTTGCCTCAACAACGAAAGGCCATTGCAAAATTTAAGGAACCTGCTGATGCTTTAAAATTTCAACAGAAGTTTCACAGGTAAGTATTATGCATAGGCTTTCTCATATATGAACTATTTTAGTCTTCCTCAACGTCTCTCAATGTTAGATGTATTGTATTACAAATCTCATTATCCCTAACCAATCTGGTGAAAAAGAAACATTATAGCTCAACATAGCAATCGGGGACACTAAATTCTTTTCAACCAATTCATTTTACAAAGACCTTTTATCTTCTTGAGATTAGAGAACTGTTTAACTTAGACCTAATTCAGCTGTAGCAGTGGTAGCTGATCAGACTAAAAGTAAGCCTTGAATCCATGTGTTCAATTCTTTGTTTCTCTATGTCTCAGTACACCTTTTTTCAACATTGATGTCTTTCTTTAAGCTACAGTTTTCCATAGCATTGGGAACAACAACTGTCATTTAATGTATAGTGTACAAATCAGGATATCAAACGATGTTTTCTATCATTTATAAACAGAATGTAAAGTGGATTCAAGTTCTGGTAGCTATGGTATAACAAGCCAATGTCTCAGTGAAAAAATGGGGTGCTTGACTAAATAGTCAATGAAACAACCCAATCTTTTCAGTTTGATAACCACTGGCTTATAAAACATGGCTGCATGACTCCCAAGTTGTGGGAGAGTTCCTTAATGCATTTAAAAAATATGTCTACCTTCAATCATTGTGCGTTCATCTTTTTTCCAGGCACATGATAGATCTCTCCCATATCAACGTGGCACTGATAGTGGAGTGACCTACTGAGCATAAGTTGTCTTAAAATAAAGCAGGTTATGGAGGAAGTCAGAAGGGTAGAATCTCCCTGTAATTTCTGGTGCCAGCTTTGCAGACTCCTTCTGAAACTTCAAATTACTCTGTGACAACTGCTGACAGCAACAGCCTTGCTACAAATGGAAGTTGAATTTCAAGACTGAAAAAGATCTGTCTTGATTTTCTTTTACTGTATTGAACATACAGAACTACAGATCTCATGTGTGAATAGTGTACACGGATGTTTCCAGGTGATATACTGTGTGATCACAATGACTTGGATCGAAAGAACATTGACTCTTGAAAAGATTTTTTTTAACGTTTCTTCTTAGAAAAGAATATTTGATAATGGTTGCCCTTATCTTCAATGTGGGGTGTTGAAATCAGAATGCACCCATAATCTATTGTTTGTAGCTAAGCATATAGATGCCTATAATATAGAATAAAAGTTGAGCTCTGTAATTTGTTGATTTTTTGCCAAGAGCTCTGAAGCTCATTCTTGAAAGCTCTTATTCCTAGTAAGATGAATATAGTTCGTTGTGCATAAAGTCTCGCTCAGTATTCCCAGCATTCTTTTCTTACCAACATTACTTTGGACAAATAGTCTCACCAGTCTGATGGCCTTACACAAGAAGGATTCTTATTCACGTTCCGGATTCTTGGAAAGACATGTCTTTTAGCTTTCTCTTGTGCTTTCTTAGAGTGCTTGAATGGCCAGGAATTAACTGGTGGTGAGAATGGGTACACATTCAGGTCCAGGAGATCCATTTTGGGTAGGCTTGTTGGGAAGTGAGTCACTGGTGTTAAGTTTCATATTTATTTTTTCTGTGTAATGATTGGCAGTAATGCTTGATAATGGTAGAGTCTGCCAAATTGCACTCCAGCACTGTTCCCATGCCACCAGGTGAATTATGAGGACATTTCCTCTCTGAGATGTGGGCTAATATAAGAATATGTGCAGACTTTAGGGAAGTTCTGTTTTTATACTAAATAAGCTCTTTCCGCCAGAGAAAGGCGCTTGTTCCCTGTTTCCTTTAGCTAGTGAGAAGAGAGAACTTCTTTTACTCCTTCTAGAAATCTGTTCAGCGTTAATGTATTTGAGGCCAATAAACATAGTCGGAGCAGATTATAATTTAGCCAGCAAGTTTGAGCATATAGAAAAATGAAGTATGTTCTTTCTGGACTGCAGATGATGTGACATTGGGCAGTAGCGATATTTCTTTTCTAATCATTCAAAATCATATTCTGTAAAGAAGGCTTTTAAAACTGTGTTCCCAGTTAATGAGAAGATGTGGGAATTGGCAGTAAGCAATTAAGTTATAAAAATACATCATGTCTTTTAAAGGCAGAGCTTTTTTTCTCTCTACTGGTAATATCACAGTTATAGCATCATTGGCGTAGCGTAGGGTGTGAAGGTACGTTAAAGACGTTTTAATGACTAGCTAGTAAAAACCGTCTTCATCCTTGCGGAGTATCCTACCTTGAATTTGACCATGCCATAGAGGTGAGTTTGCTATCCTTTATTATTTACAGCTCTTAATTTGTGTGTGTTAAGAAAACTGGGATTTTAGTTTATCGCGCAATTTAGGTTAGCTTTTCTCTGCTTAGAATTGTTTGAAAAACTAACAGTCCCTCAAGATCAAAAGAGAGAAAATATCGTACCTTTACCCATCTCAGGACATGTTACAGTCTTTCCACAAAACCAAGATTGCTATGTAGGACTTAGGTTTAAAATCACATTTTTAAAAACCCTCATGTCTTCACCGCACAGCTGAGGTGCAGCTTGTCCATGACAAACAAGCACGATGCACAGACAGTTCTGAGAACCGAGTAGGTTGGAAAAGTGAATTCACTGCACGGAATGTGGCAGCTTTAAAGAGCTGGGCTCAGTGGTTGGCAAGGCTGCAATGGTTTGGCGGGATTAAATGCAACGATGCTTGCCAGAAGAGGGGATTTTATAATGCCCCACCTCTACATCACATTTGAGATCCGAGGAAACTATTTTTTTATGTCAGCAGGTCTTTGATTAGGCTGGCGAGAAGCTTAGGGAATTGTGAGGGCTGGGAATGTTAACTAATGCTTGAAGGTTTACAACCTCTGTATGTGGGAAATCTGCTACGGTGTGCCGTTTAAAATAATGGTGTGGACTTTTGTGTGATTTGTCTGAGGCCCATCTCTCACACGAGATGACAAATGCCTCACGGGTGTATAATATGTTCACCATTTTGATAGAGGGTATTCTCTGGGATGTGGGAAAGAAGAAGAAGAAGACTTGTGATTTTCTCTCTCTCTCTCTCTTTCCATAGCGAGCAGAAGGAAACCTGTCGTATGGGTGATAGGCACCAGACCTCTTGCTTGAATTGCCTTTAGATACTGTAATACCTTGACTGATTAATGCTAAATTAGAAATGACTTTGGCATGATCATAGTACTTTTGGTTCCTAATTTTGAGGTGCCTTCCACAAAAGCAAATCACAGTAAAAATAGGAGACCCTGATCTTTGCACAATGCTTCCTGACCCATCTCCACATCTTTTTGTAGAAGATCTGTTGCAACCATTATCTTGTTCTTTCTTTATCATGTGTTATTTTAAAGATGCAAAATGCAGGCATTGCATTTAATGTATTATGTAAATACGAGACTTTTTAACAAAATTTAAATGAAGCTGTTCACATGCTAATAATTTAGCCACATGAAAGTTTATTTGGTGGGTTGGGGGAGGAAGGCAGTTGTGTTGTCTTATCAGAGTTGAATGGAAATGGTTCCATAAATGTTGCTGTTATTATTATTATTTTTGGTGTAACTCTTCTGTTTTTTATAAAGATGCCAGTAAGTCAATACATGTATCTTGACCTGTGTATTATTTGTTCTGGAACTTCGGAAGCATACATTTGGTATAGATGTTTAGCCAGTGACCACTGTATGTGGAAACTTTTTCTCTTATAGAGATAACTTTCATTTAATTTGGCAACATTTTCTAGGTCAGTTTAGTTTTTATACCCATGCCAATGAAAAAGTGTAGTCAAGTTATGTGTGATGCTGAAGTATTCATGACTTTATAGTTCAAAGTTAAATGGCCTCTATGGTATTCATTAATTCATGTATTTTTTAACATTCATTTTGGACAAGGTTGGATAATTTTAATTTGATAAGAAATTAAAGGTAATCTGCATAATGGTGTTTTTGTCCAAGCTAAAATGAGGGTGATTTTCTCTTGGTTCAGCTATCGTGGGAAGATTACAGAAAATCTTCCCTATATAAGAATTGTTTTTTACACTTCTTCAGATTTTCAAAAGTTGTTTTGAAATGTTGGTCATAAAACAGAGATGTTCAGCAGAAGTCAAATTTATAATTATTAGAAATAAATATATTTCTAGTGCTAGGACCTTAAAGCCTACAGAAATAGTTAGAGTGTATGGAGGTGGATGTACCAATTATTTGTAGTTTGTATCAAACTAGATCGAACAGTTGAACTACCTAATGACCAAGTATTGGCTTTTAGATAGCAGCCTCTAGGTGCTAGTATGAATTATGTGGCAAGACCACTATTGAAGAGACCTAGTGTGAGTTACATATCAGTGAAGGCTTATATATATCAAATTAGAGTGAGTTGATCAGCTTTATGGGGAAATGCCAGCATAAGATGACATTTCTTCTTCATTCTTCCGTGGTTTCTTGTTCTTCCAAATATGGCCCAAATGGTGAAATTATGGGATTGCTGTATTCCTTTTCAGTGACTACTTTAAAAGGTACAGTGAATGTTTCATTACCAAGAGGGCTCACACACTGAACGTAGAAACCACAGAAGAAATGAAAAGGCAATGTTACCTTGTGGTGACACTTTTCAAAGTAAGAATTGATACTAGGAACTCTTCAGAGTTGATCCAAAGGAGTTTTGGCAGCTTAATGACTCTTGATATTAACGTTGCAGAAACTTTTAGCTGACATCAGGAAGTCAAATTAATTACACCATCTATGGGATACATCTTAGAAGTTAGTTCACTTATACTAAATATTTATTTGATATACTCCTGTTTCAGTTTTCATGATTCTATTCATGAACTGTATAGCTTTACTTGGTGCTACTTCTTAGAACTTTTTGTGGATGTTCCCTAGTATTAGAAAAACTAATGAGGTGTGTTTTCTTATCCATAACTTTTCAGGTAGGCTCTTAGTATCACAGGCATTATCCTTTCATTAACTAGGCTGTCAGTCTAGCATACTTATGGAGGGGAAATGCTCTTGTTCGCTTTTTTCCTTTGATTGCCTGCTTATAAACTTTCTCACTGTCTTCTAGGCTTTATTTTGCAGCAGCCATTTTGGAGAAAAGGAAGGGTTGGAGAATTCTTTTAACTGGCATCCAAGATGGTGCAAATGGCTTTTAAAGCCATAACATACCTCTGAGTTGCTAACTGGTTGAGGTGTATCTACATTAAGGTCACCATTAAATAGCAAAGATCCATACTGTTTACCAAAGTATTGCAAAACTATTTTAAATCCTAAGGATTTTGTGTAAGGTTATTTGTAACCTTTTTTTTAATCATATACATTTAATAACTTATTACTGATTATGAGCCTTGGGCCCTAATGTACAGAACATTGATTCATATTGGATCTCATGTATGCCATCTTTTGGTATAAATCTGGTTGGGAAGGATCATTTTTTAATTGTGTTATTCGAAGGATATATTCCCCAGTTTCCATACTCATCTTTGGTAATGCTACCCCTCTTCATATTATGTGAGATCTTTGGTTGGGAATGTCAGGATAAAAAACAATAAAACTCAATGTTGCCCTTTGCTATTGGTTTAAAAACATAGCTCACAAAAAGAAGACAATGTGTTAACCTTTCCTCAAGGGAGAAAGTTCTTAATGAAAAATCTTTAATGCACTCTGGCAAACGGGTAAGCAGGATCCCCAAAACCAATAATGTTAAATAGATCATCTAGTTGAATGTTGTTGTTTTTTAATTTGGTAATATAGAAAATGTGTTTCTTCAGAGAAATTATTGTTAATTAGGATAAAATTGTATGGTTATCTGCTGGATGTATATGCATAATACTGATCTTTTCTGTGAAGCAGGTTTGTTTCCTCTCCCATTTTATGTAACTGAAAATGAAGATTTACTTTTAAGTAACTGTATAATTTTCCTTTCAGATATAGGGAAAGGAATTGATTCCTGACTCTTTTCCAGAGCTTGACCTTGAAATGAATACTTTTTTTTTTTTTTAACAGGTGGAACCACTATGTCAGACCCATTCCTTTACAGGAGATCTTCGAGTTTTCATATCTCATTCAATTTTAGCATTGCTCTAGTTTTTTGGTGTTTTTTTTTTTGCTCAGTAGTTGTCTTAATTTTAAATCATGTTTATGGCGCTTTTCCGGTCATGATTTTTCATTCATTGTCCCTCTGTACCAAACTGTTATAAGGGTTAATCAAGCCATCCAGGGAACGTCCCTTTCAGGTCCCAATGTTCTACTGCCTTTGACCCAACTCTTTCCTATCTCTTTCTTCAGTGTGATGGCACTCTCCATCTTTGTTCCCTCTTTGCAGCTTGTTTTCTTTTTTAGGGAGAAAAATAGAACCCAATAAATTAAATTGTCTGTTGGGTCCTTATTGGGCTAAGAAAATTATTTAGGACCTTGGGGCATAATTCTGATATGTGATTAGCATGGCATAAAGCAGGAACATGCAGCTTCTGTCATTTCAAGGGCTTTTCTAGGGTTTGCACAGTTCATTGAGGGCTACACTCCAAAAGTGGCCAGGGAGAGGGAGAGGGCAGTTTCAAAACTATAAGAAGGGAAAGGTGTATGTTGACCATTTACAACCCTCTCCCCATCTGAAAAAAAACATAAAGGAGGGCATTTTTTTACCCTCATCATTGCTATATGACTTCATGAGAGGTAAGCATAGCCCTCCTGCCCCTCATTTGACTGTGCTCCAATTGTCATTGTTGACCCACAGTGCTATATTGCAGGCCAGTCATTCAGTTTAGTACTAGAGTGTCCTGTGCCTCATGTTGAAATACTCAATCTTCTTTCCCCTTTACCTCCTGCTTCTCTAGGTCTGGGATAAAGAGATCTTTTACTGTTTCATCTTGCAGCATAAAGATTTTTGCATTCAAATAAATTATTTTACTACAGCGTAGCAGGCCAGAAAGGCAGGTAGAACAGAACAGTACTACCGCCTGACTTCTCAGAGGCACTAAACCTACCTCAAAATATCTGGAATCAGAGCTGCACTCTTGGATTCTGTTCTTTCAGCAAATCATGAAGTCACATTCAGAAGAATTAGTAGTCTATGTCTAGCATAGATAACTTGCAGCTATCCAGTCTAGATACGTTGGGATTATAACATTTGAGAACTATAATCCCGACACATCTAGAAGATGCCAGATTGAGAAAGGCTGTTCTTAGGGATCCACCTCTTTATACCAAACCCTGACACAGAATCCATCAAGTTCTGTGACTGCTGTCTTTAACATCAGTGGCCAGCAAATTGGGTGATTACTGCTAATCTTTCGTTTAGAAATCCACTGACTAGTTTCATTAATGGGGCACTACATACCAATATAGGGATATGCAAAATTTATCACATTTAGACCATTCCAGAGAATTCCAGAGTATTCTCTTTCCCTCCAGACCATGCCACACATCTAAACCATGATGTTCCTGTTTCTTCTGGAACATAATGTTTGGAACCCCTTGAACAGCTTCTGGCATGGAAGATTTATGTCTGAAAACCACAGAACTGCTCCCAGGGTCAGTGTGGTTCAGTGGAAAGCAGAACACACTGCAGTTCTCTGGAATGGTCCATTCCAGATAATGAATTTTGCACATACCAAAACTGAAGATGTTTCCTTGTGTGTGGACCTGAGTACTTGTAACTTCTTAACCTATACTAATATTTTTTCCTTTACAGGTTTTCTCCTTTTTTTAGGAGCAATTTGTGTTCTGGACAACTGGATAATCTATTTAATAAGAGTTTGTTTATGTGTATTTCTTATCCGTAAAGGAAAGTGGGACCCGTCACTGTTCCAGCAGAAACCCGTCTTACTAATCTTTTCCTTTTCTTTTTTTTTCCAGGCTTTTCTAGTTTTCTTTGAATTCAGTGGTAGTAATAGCTTGGTAATATTTCTCATGTAGCAGTAGTGTCAGACTTGTGAATCCTTGATTACTGTTACTGAGTGTGATCCTTCCTAACCTGTAACGTTGTGAAATACTGCATATGCCTATGTAGAATCAGAAATGCTGTTCAAACGTGTTCTGCTTCCATCTTGACTGTGAACCGTATGTTTGCTGGGACAAATGCAGTAAGATCTGTGTCATGCTACTGACTCAGTGGGGAGTGGGGTGGGTGGGGGTTGATTCTGGCCTCATGTTTGTGACAGCTACCCAAATAACTCTACAGCTCGTTTTGTGAGATGTAATCTTCGTGCATTTTTATGCCCAGTTTCTCTTCTCGCTTTCGAATGATTATCTACAGAGTTTGTTGTTATACTGCAGAAATCGCTTTACAGAGTTGTGATTCATGATTTTCAGCTGTCATGCTTATAAACTGATTCAGATAACTATGTTGTTCAACATACGCACTGTAATTGAAACGTGTAAATAAAAAGGGTTTCTTGTCATCTCTTGTTCCGTGGATTTTGTTGAACATCTTCTCAAACACGTGTTTTTTTTCTGATGTAAATATAGTGCACAGAAGCCGCTCTAGCATATTCCCAAGGCACTGAGCACAAAGTCATGGACTGCTGTATCCTTAAAGCTCTGAGGGGAAAGAAAGCAAATTAATTTTGTCTGAACGAAGGTATTCTGTCCATAGCCTCCCACTTGTTTTATTTAGCAACTTATACTCTCAACTGAAGTACTCTGAAGTAAACTACCAAGAACTGTATTTAGGAAAACTTGAATAGGATCAACGTAAAAATAATATAAAACAGCAGAACAATACAGCAATCTAGAAACAATATGAAAAAATAGAAAAATAATATAGAAATCAGCAAAATTCATAAGACTCACAGCTGAGGTAAGTACATCCACCAGTAACACTCAATACGGCCACCAAACTGGCTCTACCACACTCCTGGGTCCACATTCCCATTGGCAAAACCATGTTTACAGCGTCTTTCGAAACGCCAGCTGGGTCGAGGCCAACCTGATCCTCAGGGCAGGTGCCATGGCAGAAAAGGCTCTCTTCCTGGGCCCCACCAGACGACTCTTCCTGGCTGAGATGGTTGTACAGGTAGTCCCCGCTTAACAACTGCACTGTTTAGCGACTGTTTGAAGTTACAACAGTGCTGGAAAGATAACTTTACGACAGGTCCTTGCATTTATGGCTATCGCAGCAGTCCCACAGTCACATGATCACCATTCATATGCTTCACAGTATGCTGGTGTGCGTTTACGACTGTTGCAGTGTCCTGCGGTCACATGATCACCATTTGCGCACTTCACAGCCAGCTTCCAACAAGCAGAGTCGATGGAGAAGCCAGCAGTAAAATCTCAAGTCACAGTCATGTGATGTCTTGCTTAATGATCACATTGCTTAGCAAAGGAGTTGCCAGTTCTAATTGTGGTCATTAAGCAAGGACAACCTATACTCCCATTGGCACAAGCCCTAGTTAGGGATGGTCAGGTGTGATGAGATTTGCTATCCAGTAACATTTGGAGAGCTGTTGGTTGCCTGTCTCTGGCCTAGAGCTCTCTTGTTAGTGCCAGATAGGAAAGGAGAGAGCACATGGGAGGGGACAGGATTGAAAGCTCTGCTATCTAGGCCTGCAAGTATCCTGTCTTCAAGTCATCACCTATCTTCTAAACAACCCTGGAGGAAGTGGATTCTGGACCCTTTTCAGTTGGGTTTCAGACCTGGATATAGCACTGAGATGGCATTGGTTGCACTTGATGACCTTTAGTGGTACTTGGATGGGGACAGTGTATCCATCCTGGCCCTCATTGATCTCTCAGCAGTCTTTGATACCATCAGTCATGCAATCCCTCTAGATTGGCTCTGTGGATTGGGAGTGGAAAGCCCCGTGTTGCAGGAGTTCTCTTCCTTCCTTCAAGGCCAGTTCCAGTCAATGTTGCTAAGAGGGGAGAGCTCTAGCTCCAGTCCCCTGCTTTGCAGATCCAGAGAGTCATGAAAATGGCCTTGAGGGAAATATTCAGAAGCCATTACAAAAACAGAAGGGTCAGGAGCCTTTCTTAAGCTCTGGGAAAGGAGGTAGGATTAGGAAGAGACTCAGGCTGACTCCTCCCTGACTCACTGGGTTATAAGAGAGGGGAGGAAAAACAATCAGATTTGTTAATATATCTCAATAAAGCTTAGCTCTAGTCTTCTTGTGGAGTCTGTTTCCTGATCTGGACAATGTTGAAATGCTGATAATGGAGTACTTCAGGACTCAACTTTCTCCCCATTCCCATTTAACATCTACTGTGTGAGATTATTCATCAACATGGGGTGACATATCAGTATGCCCAACTATACATCTGTGCCCAGGTTCACCAAGTGATGCCATCAAGGCTTTTCCCCAGTGTCTGGAATTTCTGGGCATCTGGATAAGGAAGAACAGGCTCCAGCTCAGCCTTGGCAAGATGGAGTGGCTGTGGGTTTTGAGGTCTGAATCTGGAGACTTTTCATCCTTAACTTTGAATGGAGTGGCACTCCGCCAGATAGAGCTGGTGCACAATTAGGGGTACTCCTGGACTCACGGTTCCTGCTCAAGGAGCAAGTGGCAGTATAACCAAGAGGCCCTTTGCATAAATCCACCTTGTGCATCAATTGCACCCATTACTGGATTGGGGGGCACCATTCATGGTCACTCACACCTTACTCATCTTCCATTTGGACTACTGTAATGTGTTCTACATGGGGCTGCTCTTGAAGAGCATTCAGAAATTGCAAGTAGCCCCAAATACAGTGGTGCAGGTAGCTAGGGACATTTCATGATATACTCATATAATACCACTACTCTGTGAGATGCACTAATTTACAATGAGCTTCTAGGTGCAAGTCAAGGTGCTGGTTATCACCCATACATTGCACAGGGCCAAAGTATTTGCATCTCCCATTGCTTCTGCTCATCCCACCAGATCCAGCCTTGAGCATTCTCCAGGTCTCTTCCATTAAGCAGATGCCTTCTTCTGGGGCCCAGGAGATGTGCCTTCTCTAGCACGGCACCTGCCCTGTGGGACAGCATCCCCCCTAAGATTTGGATGGCCCTGGTCCTACTGGCTGTCCATAAGCCGTTAAAGACCTGGTTTTTCCCTCAGGCATTTGGGCTGAGATGTTGGGTGAGCCCTGTTGGTTGGTTCTATGTTGTTTGTCTATTTAGCATCAGTATGTAAGCTGTAAGGAACTATTTGGATCTCTGATGCATAGTATGTTGGTCGTTATCATAACTTCTTTTTTAACTATTCTAAGGTTTTTGCTGATCTGCTTTTTGGCTTTTTGTTTTTAATTCATAATCAGCAACCCAGAGCTGCAGCATGAGATAGGTGGCCATATATATTGTTTGCATGTGTGTATGTGTGTATATTTGTGTGTGTGTGGAGAGAGTGTATGTATATGTATTTGTCTGTCTGTCTGTCTGTCTGTCTGTCTGTCTGTCTGTCTATCTATCTATCTATCTATCTATCTATCTATCTATCTATCTATCTATCTATCTATCTATCTATCTATCATCTCCAGAACTGCAGCGGCTGTAGCATATACCAGTTCATTGGTTTGAGCTATGAGTGACCAGATGGTGGTAAAGAGAGGGAAGGTAGTAAAGACTGATGGGGTAGAACTACCAGCGGGCCACATAGCAGACATACAGATCAGCTACAAGTACCTCAGTATCCCACAGTCACATGGGAACCATGATGAGGAGGCAAGGAAGATAGCAACATCCAAGTACCACTGAAGGATGAGACAGGTCCTGAACAGCCAGCTCAATGGGAAGAGCAAGATCCACGCCATCAACACGTACACCCTGCCAGTCATCAGATACCCTGCCGGTATAGCGAGCTGGCCAAAGAAGGACATGGAGGCTGCTGCTGTGAAGACCCAGAAGCTCCTCACAATGTACAGAGGTTTCCACCCCAGGTCCAACACCCGGAGAGGGTGAAAGAGGGCAGGCAGGGTCTGGTGGACAAAGCCACTGTCCTGGATGAAACCAGGGCATTCAAGAGTACATCAGTAAGATGGCACCCAAAGATGAGTTGCTGAGAGAATGCCTGAGGCCTGCATAGGATGTGCAGGTAGCTGAGGTAGCTGACGTTGGGAAATCCTACCACTGGCTGGAAAGGGCTGGACTAAAAGGCAGCCCTGAGGCACTGATCATAGCAGCACAAGAACAGGTACTAAGCACCAGATCCATAGAAGCAGGGACTTACCACACAAGGCAGGACCCAAGGTGCAGACTGTGTAGCAAGGCCTCAGAGACAGTCCAACACATAGTGACAGGGTGTAAGATGCAGGCAAGAACAGCATATACTGAACGGCACATCCAAGTAGCTGGCGTTGTGTACAAGAACATCTGCACAGGGTATGGGCTAAACCTTCCCAGGTCCAGACGGGAGATTCCACAGAAGGCTGTGGAGAATAACAGGGCTAAGATCCTGTGGGACTTCCAGATCCAGATGGACAGGCAGATATTGGCCAGTCAACTAGACATTGTGGTAGTACACAAGGGCCAGAAGACAGTGGTGGTGATAGATGTAGCGGTGCCAAGTGACAGCAACATCAGGAAGAAGGAGCATGAGAAGCTGGAGAAGTACCAGGGCCCAAAGGAGGAACTAGAGAGGATGTGGAAAGTCAAGGCCAAAGTGGTTTCGGTGGTGGTAGGAGCATTCGGGGCTGTGACTCCTAAGCTGGGAAAGTGGCTCCAACAGATCCCAGGAGCAACATCAGAGCTCTCTGTCCAGAAGAGTGCAGTGCTAGGAACAGCTAAGATCCTGTGCAGAACCCTCAAACTCCCAGGCCTCTGGCAGAGGACCTGAGATTGAGGAAGACACAGACCACCCATAGGGGTGAGAGGGGATTTTTTTTTTTTAATATTGTGCATGTGTGTGTGGATCTATAATCTATCAATCATCATCTGTCTATTATCTATCATTATATCTATCTATCTGTCTGTCTGTCTGTCTATCTAATCTTCCAATACTTCCTAGAATATCCATAGGACTATGCAATGTCTCAGGATCACATGGCAAATTTTGGAAGCATGTCTGAAGATTCCTGTTATGATGAAAGAGTTGCTGTAAGAATGCTGGAAAGTAAAATTAAAAGGTAGAAAATACTGTTAACCACCTTACAAAATTTAGAAAATAAGTACCATTCTCCCCCAAAACTGATTTTTTTGATCTGGAAGGTCAAAAGCCAGGTGGATTTTGTTCTAGCTGGCATTCATCCTCCTATGGATCCATTATAATGAAATGTCTAAATTCATTTCTGTCTAAGCATTGGACAGAATCAATAGGTTATAAAATTATAACAAATGAGATTCAACTTAGACATCAGAAAGAACTTCCTGATTATATGAACTCTTGGCCAGTGGAACAGGCTGTGACATGAAGTGTACGTTCTCATTAGCTGGAGATTTTCAAGCAGAAGTTGAGTTTATCAGAGATGCTGTAGTGGATTCTGTGCTGAACAGAGGGTTGCTCTAGATGTCCTGTAATGTACCTTCCAGTTCCATAATTCTATAATTCAGTTTCTAATCCTTAAAACACACTACTCATTAGCAGTTCTGTTATGTACTTATTTATTTAATTTTTAAGATTTGTAAGGCCACCCAACTCAGTGTGACTCTGGGTGGCGTACAGCGGGAAAAAAAAATACATAAAAAAAGAAAAAAATCCACCATATAATACTGTAAAGGGGACTCACACTCAACTGGCCTTAATGCCTGGGGGGATACCATTTCACCACTCCTCTCATCCCAAGAAGGCTTTGTCACAAATTTGTCCTATTTTATCAAAATGCAAGCCCCACTGAATCTGCTGCAAATAGCCATTTTGCAGCAGATTCCAAAAAACCCAAAACTAAACCAGTGAAAATTAACCCTGGCACTTACGTTGTTTCCTCTCTTCCCGATCTTCTCCCTCGATCTGATAGTCATTCTCAGATTCTCTCCATATGTTGCGTTCTTCTAGATTCAATGGAAACCTGCGTTTAAGGAAAAGATATTTTGGGCTGTATAAAACAGGATGTTGTTTCCCCAACCCCCCCACCCCCTTTATGTCTCATTTTATCAGCAAATGAGGATCATCTTTCTCGATCCAGGCACGCCTGGCAACCTTGTAGCTCGTCTGCCAAACTTTCCATCCCTGTACTTCAAACCGCGGGTGGAGTTTAACATTTCTTTTTGGTCGCCTTCATTTCCTGGCTCGTCTCTCCATCTTTCCCCTCCCATCTCGGCCTCCTGCCCGCTTCCTCATGCATTGATGATTTTTACACCAACTGATGATGGAAATGGTCCTGAGCAGCAGAAAATTAGCACAGCGAAAAGGCCATCACGGTTGTAAATGAGGCCGAGAGATGATAGATTGCCAGCTGCTCTAAGGTGACCTGATTGAACCTAATTGCCAAGAAATAATTGCCTCCTCTGGAAAAGACACACTGGACTCTTGTGCTGAATGCAGCTGATGAAGGCCTTCAGAGATGGAGAGGCCTAGAGTGGTTCGCAGCATGTGTCGCACTCGCCGTTCCTCCAGCTGAAGCTGGTGCGTAGGCTTAGTTCATTGTGACTAGAAAGCTGCTGGTGTGTGTGAACTCTACCAAGTGTTATGAGTTGTGCTGTATGACAGTTCCTCCCTCTCCTAAATTAAGACCATGGCACCCCACCCTTCATTGGTTTTTTGGGCCAAGATGTTCTTGATTGATTGACTGATCGATTAACTGCCTCAACCCCAAACGATTCTAGGTGATGTATAAAATATTAAAACGTAACAATAATAACATATTAGTCATTGTTCCTTCCCCTCTAGACTCCAACCGAGCATTGGACTCAGGCCAACCTGTTCTCCTCCCCTTGATTAGAAATGGGAGAGCTTTCTTCAAGGGTTTCCTTTATGTCAAGAAGGGGAGATACATATCACGTGTGGTTGGAGTCACCATTTCTTTAATTGATGGTTGCGTATTTTGATGCCCCAGCTGCAGGAAAGATGCAAGCTGAAAAGCTCAAAGGCCCCACTGATGGTCTTGGTCTTTTTGTTTTCGGATCACACCATTAATAGCCAACAGCTCTCCTCTGCCTCAGGGTTTCTCAACCTTAGCAACTTTAAGATGTGTGGACTTCAACTCCCAGAATTCTTAAATCTTACAGTTGCCAAGTTTGCGAAATACTGCTCTATCTGAACTCAGTGTCTCAGCTGAGAGATGCTACACTTTTGATTCATCAAGGAAATCTAGAATAGGGGAAAGTCAGGTTCCTTATGAAAATATTGAATCTTGCCTTTCATTCCCCATGAGTATCTGGTGAACAGTTTACACATTACCTGCTGCTGCTTCTTGGGCTTCTAAATAGCTGGATGTGATTATAATGCAGAATATTAAGTGGTGTAGAAAAGGTCTACCCATTTCTATGCATTCTTGGTAACCTACCCAGCAAAGCTACCTCTTGCTTCATCGTTTTTGGAGATCAGTTCTCCCTGACAGGATCAAATACCCAGTGTATATGCCATCTCAACGCTAGCTTCTGTGACATGCATAGCCAGTAAATGGTATATAAAATAACATCTCTTTCTGGGTTCAAATGGTTTACCTTTTATTCCAGATCTGGCTCAGATTTTGAGCCAACATGTTATTCCGAAGAAATTTCCCTGCATTTATTACTGAATCAAATGCTGGTTTCCAATCCAGATTTCTTTATCAAGCCACCATTAAGACAGCTGTCCCTGCCTACCCTCTTAATATGATTTACTGCGAGCTGTAATTAGCTACAAGGCCTGGAACTTCCTATGCCCACTATGGACAGGGTAATCTTTACCATTTCAACTGTCCATTGCACTAGATTCAGGAGGAAGGGAATTTGTCCTGTGGTTGTATTTTAAAGGAAGTGATGCCTCTGTAGCGTGTCTGCCAGGCAACAGGCGGGTGATGTTTTCTCATGACCCAGAAATAGGAAATTCATGTGGAGAACAGTCACGGTTGGCAATGGAAACATGGAGAACTAGTTTGGGGTATAACCTCTGTTTACCTACCTACCATCAGGGCTGGATTAAGGCCAAATATGCTCTAACCACAGCCCAACAATGTGTCCCTCGACGGAAGCGAAACTCTCACACCGTGAGACGGAAACGGAGGTGATCTCTGGCACACCTTCAAACCAAACTTTTAAACTTTAGTCACTCACCATGCCAAAGGAAACATTTTTTTAACAATGCAGATTAAAGTCAAACACAGCAGAAAAGGACAATTACAAAAAAATTGACTACAGTTGAGTGTGGCAGTGAAAGAGTGAGAGGCATGAGGAAACTCTGGGGTGCCTCCCTTGCCTTGGTGCCCCAAACTCAGGTTTATTTTGCTTCCTGGTTAATCCAGGGCTGCCTCCTATTAATATCAGTCTATAGCAGGGGTTCTTAAACTGGGGGTGTTACCCTCAAGGGGATAATAAGGGCATACCTTGAGGGTAATGGAGCAAGTTGGTTGTTTGTGAGTCAAGGATCCAGTTGAGACTGCCACTGCTGAGAGGCTTGTAAAACAACACTCTGGGGCTCTGTGTGTGTGTGTGTGTGTGAAGATTATTCAAGACTGGGAAACTTAAAGCCCCACCTCTTACTTTTCCCACCACATTCCCCCTGTGAGGTGGGTTGGGCTCAGTAGCTGGCTTTCATGCTAATGGAGGACTAGAACTCACATTTTTCTACTCTGTAGCCCAGCCCCTCAGCCCCTACCCCACACTGGCTCTCTTCATCCATATTTGTTTCTATAAGGACAAATATTACTGATCTTTCCACAGCCCACTTTCAGGCCCGTTGATAGGAATAAGTTTTTGGACTTCTGTAAAATCCATGCTGTACATACTAGGGAGCTGTTCTCACAGGTGGGTGTATTTCAATGTGGGGATGTGCATGTGGAAAGATGCTGGACTGCATTTCAACTCTGAATCGCTTTCACCGCTCAAAGCAGTGTTGTCCAAACTTGGCCACTTTAAGATGAGTGGACTTCAACTCCCAGAATGCCCCAGCCAGCCATGCTGGCTGGGGAATTCTGGGAGTTGAAGTCCACTCATCTTAAAGTGGCCAAGTTTGGACAACACTGGCTCAAAGTGTCGCCAATCAAGGATGGGTTGCTTTCATTACACCTCTCTATCTCTTGCATGGCTGAGCAGGGTTTGTGCAGACATACTCTGAAGCCGCTAGAGGTCACCTCCATTCCACTCATAAAGGACCTTCTCAGGTTCTTGTTTGCTTTAAGAAATGCCACGGAAAACCTCCTGGGTTCCACAACAAGCAACTCCCTCCCCTTTTCTGTTTACCATCTACCCCCTGAGGAGAAATACAGTGAACTCAAAAGTTTTCGCCCTATGTGGCTGTTGATTTTGGCAGTTGTAACAGAAGGGGCTGCCGGAGGACAGCCCCATTGCTTAGATCTCAAGTGCACCTGCCCCGAGGTGTGTGGGACACACCGTAACCTCTCCTTTGGATTCAGATTTCTGAGAATTGGGCCCTTTGTTTTTAAAAGTCAACTTAGAGATACATTGGGGGGAAATTCTGAAATACAAGATCCAACACTGAGTAGAGCATTTTGTTTTTGAGTATTTCAGACTGCAGAGAGATGGAGGGCCCAAAGCGGGCAGGGAGGGGTGTTTTTTGCAGGGAGGATACAGATTAAAATGGGACGATGGGGTGGGGTAAGCAGAGACTGAATGAATGGGCCACAAAGAAAGAAGATGGTCCTAATAATAAACATCTTGATTCTCTGACAGCTGCTTCATATTATAGATTTTTTATGCTACAGGTGGGTAGAGATTGTTCTAGTCCCAGAAGCTCCTTGCTCCAAAGTATTGATTGATTAATTGATTGATTATGTGCCATCAAGTCATTGCTGACTCTTAGTGATCACACAGAGAGATTTTCTCTGTGACAATCTGTCCCCAGCCTGGTCTTTCAGATCTTCTAATGCTGCTCCCATCACCGCTGTAACTGAGTCCATCCACCTTGCTGCTGGTTGTCCTCATCTTCTCTTTCCTTCCACCTCTCCCATTAGAGCCTTCTCCAGAGAGCTAGGTATTTGCATAATGTAATAATGCATAAATTAGGATAATTTGAGCCTGGCCATTTGTGTTTTGAGTGAGAACTCTGGATTGATTTGTTTGACGATCCATTTGTTTGTTGCCTTGCTGTCCATGATATTCTCAGGAGCCTTCTCCAACACCAAAATTCAAAGGCAGCAATATTCTTCCTCTCCTGCTTCTTCAAAGTCCAACTTTTGCTTCCATGAAGTATCACAGGGAATACCATGGCTTGCCCTATTCTGATCTTCGTAGGTATAGACACATCACAGCATCTGAATATTTTTCCAAGGCGTTAATTAATCATAATTCATATGGATGGTTTTTGGCTTGGACTTCTGAGCTCTGGGGGTTTCTACAGGGTGGGAGTTCAGAACTACTGTTGGGAGACAGATCTTTCTTTCCTGAGCTGATTCTTCTGGTGGCTTAACTAAGCCACTTCTCAACCACTGCAGAATGCAAATGGCACCTGCAAAAACAAAAAAGTGGTTTCAGAGTGGTTTCAGCTCTTTATGGGTTCAACTGCACATCAGCTGCCTTTACTGCAAGGCAGTTCCCAATTGCAAAGTGCAGACAAAAGCAGCTGAAACCTTAGAGAGAACAGCAGAAGAGCATATGGTGTCTGAAGCAAAGTCAGCCCTCCTACGCAATGGATGAAAACTATTTGACTGGCCATTGACTTCTGGACAATGGAGCGGTACTTGCAGCTGGAATTGCTGCAGAAAAGGGGGATCAAAATGATTAGGAAGCTAGAACAGCATTCCACAGAGGAAAACAATAGTGTTGGGGGCTTTTCGATGGTAAGGGGAGGCCGTGAAACAAATACGTAACTTCATCCATGATGTGAAAAGGAGATAGAGAGATTTTCTCTCTCTTACACACATACACAAAGACAGGTATTATTAGAAATTAGGTTCAGCCATTAATGCCAAATGAAAGGTGCATTGCAGATGCAAATTGTCAGCAGCCCAGAATCATGCACTTGAGATGGGCAGTGAAAGAAAAGAAAGAAAGAAAGAAAGAAAGAAAGAAAGAAAGAAAGAAAGAAAGAAAGAAAGAAAGAAAGAAAGAAAGAAAGAAAGAGAGAGAGAGAGAGAGGGAGGGAAGGAAGGAAGGAAGGAAGGAAGGAAGGAAGGAAGGAAGGAAGGAAGGAAAGAAAGAAAGAAAGAAAGAAAGAAAGAAAGAAAGAAAGAAAGAAAGAAAGAAAGAAAGAAAGAAAGAAAGAAAGAAAGAAAGAAAGAAAGAAAGAAAGAGAAAGAAAGAAAGAATGAAGTAAGGAAGGAAGGAAGGAAGGAAGGAAGGAAGGAAGGAAGGAAGGAAGGAAGGAAGGAAGGAAGGAAGGAAGGAAAGAAAGAAAGAAAGAAAGAAAGAAAGAAAGAAAGAAAGAAAGAAAGAAAGAAAGAAAGAAAGAGAAAGAAAGAGAAAGAAAGAAGGAAGGAAGGAAGGAAGGAAGGAAGGAAGGAAGGAAGGAAGGAAGGAAGGAAGGAAGGAAGGAAGGAAGGAAAGAAAGAAAGAAAGAAAGAAAGAAAGAAAGAAAGAAAGAAAGAAAGAAAGAAAGAAAGAAAGAAAGAAAGAAAGAAAGAAAGAAAGATTCAGGATCACATAAGTGCTTCTTTACACCAGCAAACTGTGGAATTCTCTGCCATTAGACAGGCTGATGACCTCAGTGCAACTGTGACGCACATTAAAAGAGGGCTGGACAAATTCACGGAGGTGTGCTACTCAGTGGTTACTAATCTTGATGGCTACATAATGTCTCAAAAAGCAAAGTAAATGCTATTTGCTAGGCATCACCAATAGAAGAAGCCTGTGCCCTACTTGTGAAATTCATGGATCTTCATAGCATTCAAACAGAACGCCACTTAGATTCTTATGCTCTTTATCCCCCACCATTCATGATTGTAGCAAAGTACCTTAAGTGTCATAGAGATCCCTTCCCACTATTTTCTGATTTTACTGCATCTTTCTCTGAGGTTTCTGCTTCACCCTACCTGACAGTGGAGCTAGTCCCCAACTGGAGACTTTCGTCAAGCCAAGAGCATCCCACTTTGCCAGCCTTCCCCTACTTATGAATCTGGCCATTATTCAGACACCCCAAATGCCCTGAACTAAGGGGAGGCTACAGACAGGAGTTACACACGCCATCCACCTCTGAAATACAGAGTTGTGATCCCAAAGGCTGGTGACATTCATTGCAAGTAACTCATGAGTGCCAATGACTTCCACTGGTGAATTAGGAAATTTATTTATTTTATTTATTTATTAAATTTTTCAACCGCCCATCTCCCCCCAATGGGGGAACTCTGGGTGATTCACAATAAACATTAGAACATAAAATATATAAACACATAAAACCATAAATTAAAACATAACTAAAAAGAAGAAGGAGAGACCAAGGGGATGAAAACCTGAGGCTGAAGGCTGAGGCCTCTATGGGGCTAGCCATCCCCATGCTTGAGGTATTCCCACCCCACCTCAGGCCAGGTGGCAGAACCAGGTCTTCAAAGCCTTACGGAAGGCCAGGAGTGTGAGGGCTAATCGCACCTCCAGGGGCAGGATGTTCCAAAGAGCAGGGGCTACCGCAGAGAAGGTCCACCTTCTGGACCCCGCCAGTCGAAGTACTTTCACTGAGGGAGTCCGAAGCATGCCCTCTCTGTGTGATTGGGTGGGATGGGTTGAAGTCATAGGGGAGAGGCGGTCCCTTAGATAACCTGGTCCAGTGTTGCCCAAACTTGGCCACTTTAAGATGTGGACTTCAACTCCCAGAATTCCCCAGTCATCTTAAAGTGGCCAAGTTTGGACAACACTGACCTGGTCCCATGCCATGTAGGGCTTTTCAGAAATAGGTGGCCTTGAGATAGATCCATGGACTCTAAGCAAGATCTGCTTCAGGCTGACAAAAGTACAATAGGGTATCTTTCAGTGTTCAACAGTCTCTAGTTTGTCCAGCCACCACAGCACCATATCCCATCTGGATCCCTCCACACACACTGGGGCTTCACATTCCTCACCAACATCGGGTGAGGCTATGCTACAGTATAACCCACACCCACCTTTATCAACAAGATGTCATTTAACGTATCCTGCTTAGCCCTCAGAAGTTTGGAAAATGGCACCTGGGAAGATTTTACCACTAGCATGACTGATAATGAGAGAACTTTATGATGCCTGTATGGATGTTAAGGAAGGTGTTATCAATCCCTCAAGGGTTCCTATAGGTCGCAGCACACACACCCCTAAATGTACATAGTTTAAACTCAGAGTTTATAACTGCAGATGTATTAACAACATTCCAGTCACAGACATTTTACAACCTTAATGATATTGACTCAGCACTGGGGGAACAATGAAGAGCTTTAATAGGCTCAAAGACCATCACTTTGAACGTAGAACAGTCCCCAGGCAGTTCCCCTCTTGAAGGTGGATTGTCGGCCCTTAAATTCTTGACACATTCTGGAAGAAGAGAAGCAGAGAGCTACAGAGTTTGCTTAGCTTTCTGTTTATAATTCTCAGCTAGACTTCCTCTTCAGGACGAATTGTGGAGTGTCCATGAACCCATCTGTGCTTGGCATGAATTTGAGCCCCAGTTGCACATTGTTTTAACAAAGACATGTAGCACCTTAAGACTATGATATGCTTGGTTTGTTTGCTTTAGCTTCTCATATTGTACTAACCTATCCATTAAACCATGGTTTTAATGTATTATGTGAACTAGATAAATAGCTATGCATTTATTAAATCAATAAACTGGTGTAGATCATTGTATGAATATCCCATCTGATACATTTGTTATGGCAGTTTCCAGCAACTAATTTAGTTAGGTGTTGGATGGGAGGAAGGAAATGACCCCATGTTAAATGATATGACCTTGGTGACAAGAGATCTAGAGGTGGGGTGGAAAACATGTGGTATTTGAGATACTGCAGAACTGTAGCTCCCAGCATCTCTCACAATTGGCCATTCTGGCTTGGGCTGCTGAGAGTTGTGGTTCAATAGCCTCTGGTTAGCTATAGCTCTCTAGCCCCAATTTAATTGATTTCTTCTGGTAGTTCAGAATCAGTAGTGGGTTAGTTCAGAATACAGTGTAAGTCATGCGTGCTAGTCTATGCAGGGCAAATAAAATAGGGTCTGCAATAGGTAAAGTTGGGGGAAATTGCTAGAAGGTACTGATTTATTTATTTTTTTGACAACTTAACTGCAATGAAAAATTAACTGCAATGAAAATGCATGACCCTGATGGCAATTACTGGCAGAGAAGGAAGATGACCCCAATCATCAAGGGTGGGGGAACTAGGAGCAGTTTGGCAGTCCCATTGAAATCCCAAGCATAGGTACCCTTAGCAATGTTGTGGCTTAGAAAATTCCAGCCACTTGAGATGGATTTACCGTCATGTCTGGTGAGGAAGAACCAATTAGTTGCTTAGGTGGGAAAGTCAATTTAGATCTTAGTCAAGTTGCTCTGGGTCTTAAGGCCAAGCTAAAGTTGTTGATGTTGGAAGTAGAGCAGCAAATGCCATTCCTACTTACCCCACTTCATATTCAAGATCATCAGGTGTTTGAAATAGGGCTGTTGGGTACCCTAGCATCCATCTCAGAATGTGTACAAGAGATCCAGAGAAAATTACATTCTATGTATAACCCTCTTGTATTTTCTGACGTTTTCTCTTTTATTTTCCACACAATGCACACACATCACTATGAAGGGAAGGGGGAAAAGTCTGTAATTGAGGCACAAAATCTTTTTGACTGGTACCACTCATTAGGAGGCATCCATCCACAAGCACTCAAGGTCTGGGCACCTGAAATAGAAAACCCTTCAAGATCGTCTTCTCTGACAGCAAGAATAAAATAATTCCAATGGCTAATTGTTGGCTACTCTTAAGTGACCCCTAAAACATGCTTCCTCAGGCTGCTACTTCACTCTGCTTGGATCTCAAGTTGTAGGACAGTGTTTCCCAAATTTAAGAACTTCTCTTTGTTGGGTTTCAACTTCCAGAATGGCCAACAATGGCCATACATCAGCATGCCCAGCTTGGGGGACACTGTTCTAAAGCAATGTTCTGAATAAAAGGGAACATTCTACCTTCCCCATGGCTGGCTGGGTGATTCTGGGAGTTGAAGTCCAGACATCTTCAAGTTGCCAAGGTGGAGAAACACTGCATCAAAGTTTTAGAAAGTCATTGGTTGACTCACCTGTAATTTATTATCAGCACTGTTCCAGATAAATGTCTACTGTTACAACATTTTACCAACCCACCTATCTCATTGATTTCACTCTGTCAATCAGAAAAGGACCTGTAATACATGTTAGATGATTGAGTGAAATTGCCATAGATAAATCATTGTTCGTTTTTTCAAAATTACATGTAACCAATGGATCTCTGTGAACTTTTTAGATCTACCCATTGATTTTCAGAAATAATTCTTTTGGAGCCAGGGTTTTTTTTTTTTTTATAAAGTCCTGATTAATAGTTCGTTTCAATAAAATAGAGGAAGTGAAGAATCTAAATACTTTGAAATTGTCTGAATCTAAAGTTTGAGTCTTTAGGTTCTTTAGATTCAATCTAAAGTTTGATTCTTTAGATTCAAGTTTGGGAAACACTGTCCTACAACTTGGGATCCGAGCAGAGTGAAGTAACAGCCGCAGGAAGCATGTTTTAGGTGTCATGAAGGGTGGCAAACTGTTAGCCATTGGGAATATTTTACTCTTGTCAGAAAAGACCTTACACATGAAATGGACATTAAAAAAGAGTTCTGTAGATCTTCAATGGCTGTGGATGGATCTTGGCTTTTTAAAAGCCCCTCAGTTGCTGCGCACAGCTCTGCACGAGAGGAAAAATATGTTAGAAAAGATGAAAAAGAGGCACGGGGCTAAGATTTTGATTTCCTGGAGTCCAAACCACTTCATGTTGCCAAACGCAGAAAAAATATTGCACTGGCTAAGAGATGGGGAAAAGCAGTTTTGGAAGGAATTTGAAAAAGCACTTTAGGGAGAGGATAGGGAAAAGAAAAAAAACTTCAGGAAGAAGATACAGAGATGCAACCCTATCTTTGCATTCAGATTGGTCCTATCAATCACCTTTGAACAAGGCAGTGGGAAGCACAGCATTTCTTTGGAGTAGACTAGTCCATGATACTTGGCAATTCGTAAAACCACCTAGGCTAAGCTTAAGAGTAACAAATAATTTGTTAGAATATTTTATGAATATTTCGTGAGACTGGCAAGGAACTTGGGATGGATTTAGCTTGGTAATATTTGTAGTAGATTGACTGCAGTCAATGCAGCTTAAAGTCATCTTAACCATCTCCAGTCCCATTCATTTCACTGGGTCGCCACTAAGCATGACTAAATTTGAATGGAATCCTGGTCAGTGCCAAACAGATAAGTTCCAAGGTTTTCAATCATACCACAAGGTAGAATACACAAGGAAGTCCTCAAGCTCTTCCTGAGTTTGCTGCTATCACTTATTTCATAATACCTGTAGAGGAAATTATATTAAAATATCCCTCCCAGCTTCACCATTGATTGCATCAATGGAAAACAATTCAAACAAACGTTTAAGAGAATCAAGAAATTTGCTTGCTTTTCAACTTCAAAGGCTTTAGATTCTTTAGATCAGTGTTTCTCAATCTTGGGAACTTGAAGATGTATGGACTTCAACTCCCAGAATTCCCCAGCCAGCCTTGAAGTCCACACATCTTCAAGTTCCCAAGATTGAGAACCATGGCTTTAGTTTCTTTAGATCCATTCACAACCACTGAAGTTCTATTCTTTTTCAATGTGCATCATGCACACAATGCATGGAAAAATGGGCTGGACTTCGGTTATGCAGTCATGGCTGCCATCTTGACTTTTTTGACCCCCCTTAGGGACACAGACTTATTGTCTCTGAGCTCAGAGAGGGAAATTCGAGAGGTTTAACAACCCAAGAATCTCAGGCTTCATTTATTAAATTGCGATACTGAGCTAATATGAGTGTCCTGGTTCCTTTAAAAATTCTTGCTTTAATTTTTCTAAATATGTAACATCCTGACAGCTTTGGCCATATAACAAAACTTAACATAATCTGAGATTGGATATTCACATTTCCTATCTGAATAGCTTTTAAAAAGAAAAAAAAATGTGATGAACCAGAAAAGCTTTGTTATTATATACTAACCAGACTGTGCATGGCACATTTTATTTCTATAAAACTATTACAAAATATTCAAAAATACATTTTAGTAAATTGACAGCAGTTATTTATCAGTTTATTAATGCAAAACATCCTTTTCCTCCCTGTACAAACTATTCTCCATTCTCACCATAATAGCCAACCTGTGCACTTTTTAAAAAATATTTTCTCATAATTTCTTCTTCTTGATTTTGAAGATAAAAATAAGAGTTTCTTCCCACCTCCCCACTGAATAAAGATGTGTAACAGTCTTGGGTTCGAAGAATGTGGATGAAAGCGTGCTATTATTTTTATACAAAACAAAATATTTCAGAGACAACAGAAACAATATAGAAGATGGCATTACATTTGATATTATTTAAATTAAAATAATATATTCTCATATCTTACATTATTTCAAAAAAATGAAATGTGACTGTTAAGTTTTGATCTCTCTTTCTCTCGTTCTCTCTCAAAAAATGAATTTACAATTCTGTGTATAAAAATATAATTTACGGATCCCCCCCCCCCTTTGATGTGTCTTTTGTTTGGAGACTGGCTGTTGGGAAAGATCAAATCCAGGGGTGTCTGCAAAAAAGTCAAGATGGCGGCCATGATGGGGTGATCAAAGCTCCATCTAGTTTTTTTGCACACTGCATGTGCAAGTGCGATGCACATCAAAAGTAGGTGGAACTTTGATCACATCCTCATGTCTGCCATCTTGACTTGTTTTGACTACATACTGCGGACACCCCTGAGCAAATCCATGGATAGTGGGAAGGACAGGCATTTCACTTTTCGAAAGTCTGGACATACATGATACATAGAAAAATAGAACTCTGTGCAGTTTTGCTAGGCCACGCAAAATAATTTGCTTTTCCCTGTGAGTGTACAATTCACATGATAATAAATTATCAAAGAAACTATTTAAGGCTCTTGAAGTTGGGTTCATATTCCTTAAAACATCTATTTCAAAATACCAAACAAATAAATATCCAGGAGATGAGGACAACGAAACAGACAGACAAAAAATATAAATCAAATAAAAATATAATATATATTTATATATATATTTATATTTATATTTATAAACTAAAACAAAAACTTCCTGGGTTCTTCCTGCTCCTTGAAGTCTACTTTGGACTGTCCTACTAATATTGTTTAAATGTCCTTTCTCTTTCTTTCTTTCTTTCTTTCTTTCTTTCTTTCTTTCTTTCTTTCTTTCTTTCTTTCTTTCTTTCTTTCTTTCTTTCTTTCTTCATCTTAGTTCCCCCGCCCCATTTTGTTATTTTAATCTTCAGATGGGAATAAGTGGAGCTTGCCAGCTGTCACTCTCAGCTGGCCATGCCCAATGGGTGCATCGTCTCAGAATCCAAAATCCAGCGGCCAATGTGGTACAGGAGGCGGGAGTACCAGTGGACCCCAGCCAAAGAGGAACTCTCTTCGGGTGCAGCAGCTGGAAAGAGGAGAGGAGAGGAGAGACCCTCAGGATCCAGCATCGCCAGGACCGCATGAGCCATGCGGAAAGGCGCAAACGCCCAGTGGGCCCAGCTGTGTTCCTCAATGACAGCATAACAGGAAGCCAGCACCTGGTTGATGAGAATCGTGCCCTGCGCGGTGAGTGGGGCGTAAGCCCCCGAGGCTTCCTCCTGCAGGGACACGCTGTGCACTGCTGCTTGTAACAGTGTCTGACCCCCTTGGCCCAGCACGTAGACTTGTTGACCAGGCTGCACACGGCTGGCAAAGATGGGCTGGGGTTGGGAATGGGAATGGTTCTGAGGCGGGGCCACAAAGAGCAGGTGGGCAGCGGTGAGCAAGAGGCGGGTCTGCGGTCTCTGGGTCTCAATCACGTAGAAGAGTTTGTGAACAGGGGGGTCCTCTCGGTCCAGGAAGGCTAGGAATTCGCTGTAGAACAGCTGTCCGTGCACATCGGCCGCCAGCACTCGGTCGCCGGGACGAAGGTCTTTCACCAGCTTTGTGCCACCTTCTTCCAAATTCACCCAGGCAGATCCCGGGAAGCAGCCCCCCGATTTGGCAGCCACTGAGTTTTCTGAGTGAGGGAGACAGGAAGTAGCATTAGAGCAGAGCCAGGAAGGGAATAAGGAAAAACCTAGTTAGGCAATGATCAGTTTTCTAGTGACAGAAGCAAAGAATGTGAAATTATGGTGAGGACACCAGGCTCCGTATCTTACCGACTTTTTCCTCATCCATATCACATTATATGACATGACATAACCTTCTGGTTGCCTGCTGTACCCCTATCCCAGCCATGACTGAGAAGACGTTCCATTCTGTCTGTCCATCTACCTATCTCTCTAACTGATTTATATAGCCATCCATCTTGCAACTGTACAGCCAAATGACATCATATATTGTGTACACTGTGATGAAAAATGAATCTGGCATAAG
This sequence comes from Python bivittatus, assembly GCF_059951505.1. Lineage (NCBI taxonomy): Eukaryota > Metazoa > Chordata > Lepidosauria > Squamata > Pythonidae > Python > Python bivittatus. The sequence goes on from NW_028277088.1 coordinate 8,018,671, forward strand.
CTATTCCTCTCAGTTGTTGATGCGTGGAAGCCTTTTGCCTAAAGCCCATTTCACCCATTTCATGTGGCAGTTCTTTCTCCACTCAGACATGTTCCCAGGTTTTTTGTGGGGGGTGGGGTGTGTGTTTTTTGCACTGGGGAAAATTTCAGTTCTCAGAGTGAAACTGGTTCACTTTCTCCTACTGAATAGGAAGGGAACTCATTCTCTCATCAGAAGGTTGGTAAAGATGAATGTATCAAGGGCCACACTCTTCTGATTCCAAGCCAAAATATTACCAGGTGTTGTTTTTTTTTACTTCTTAAACAGTCAAATGTTCTGTGAGTACACTTGTGTGTGAATGTGAAAGCATGTGTTTGTGCATCCCCAGAAGACTATCCACACATGAAACTATACCCTACACGCTGAATCACACTAGAAGAACCACCCGTAGTAGAAACAGAAGCAGGACAGCATTACGTCCATGTAGATGTTGTTCTTGAAAGTTGCTGAGTTGGTCAGGGCCAGGACAGGTCTGCTTAAAATGGTTTAACATCCACAACTATCATAGCCCTTTTCTTCAGCCTAAAATTAATTCATATGAAAATTCAGCTCAGGAGAAGGCCTTCATCTCCCATCCACGTTTGGGCTTCTATGCCCTGCTTTGCTTAGTTTTGCTTCACAGGCCCTATTATACATTTCTCCACCAGGATACCAATACTTTCTCTAGCAATGGCACCAGAGAATTTAGTGACAACTGGAATTCTCCAACCTTCCTCTGGGAAGAGTCATCTAATTCCCAGCTTTCAATTTAGAGCAAGGGAGGCAGGAGATAAATATATATATATATAGAGAGAGAGAGAGAGAGAGAGAGAGGGAGGGAGGGAGGGAGGGAGAGATGATAGATAGATAAGATAGATGTTGATTGATTGATAGATAGATAGATAGATAGATAGATAGATAGATAGATAGATAGATGATGGATGGATGGATGGATGGATGGATGGATGGATGGATGGATGGATGGATGGATGGATGGATGATAGATAGGCAGGCAGGCAGGCAGGCAGGCAGGCAGGCAGGCAGGCAGGCAGATGTGTGCAATGGCAAATTAGTAAAAGATTAACTGTTTATCCATTATTCTCTATTCTGGAAACAGTCATATACAAAACTGATTTTTGATAAAGGGCAGAACTGCTATTGCTGGATTGATCAACTGACTGATTACCAGACAGCCCCTCCATCAGTCATACAAAAACTGGCCATATCTTTGTGCTTGTGTTCAGGACGTGGAAATCTGTCCTAATGAAGAGAACAAAATGGTGCACAATTTTTTATTTAAAAAGTATAAAGAATTAAAAAAAAAAAGAATCTGAGGAATGTATAGCTAAAAACATGAAGTGAACAATAAGAATTTTAAAAAATATTCTCGAAACAGAAAACCAGCCAGGAAAGCTGTTGTGCCATTAATTGACAAAGGAATATGGAGATTGCAGAGGAAATGAATGAATTCTTTGCCTCTGTCTTTACTACAGAAGATACACTATAGGACAGAGACCTGATTTTTTACTGACTTCGCAGGGAGAAAACTGGAATAACTAAAGCAATTGAGGTAACAACAGAAGATATTCTAGGACATCTCGAGACACTATGCTGTAACACAGTGTTTCTCATGCTGGCTGGGGAATTCTGGGAATTGAAGTCCACCCATCTTAAGGCCGCCAAAGTTGAGAGACTCTGCTGTAACGGATCCCTGAGTCCTGATGGCATCCATCCAAGAGTTCTTTAAAAACTCAGAAGAGAAATTGCTGTAATTTGTCACTCAAATCAGGCTCAGTGCCAGAGGACTGGAAGGTAGCCAGTATGATTTAAAAAGGGACCCAGAGGAGATCCAGGAAATTGTAGGCAGGCTCCAAACAAATTGGTAGGAAGAGTAATCCAAGCAAAAATGACTAAGCACACAGAGGAACAAGCTTAGCTGGAAAGAAATCAGCACGGGGTCCACAAAGGTAACTCCTGTCTCACCAGCCTCCTGGAGAGTTTTGAGAATGTCAGCAGGCCATGGGTGGAAGTGACCTTGTGACCTTGCTTGGGTTTTCAAAAAGCCTTTGGAAAATCTGCTCATCAAAAGCTCCCGAGAAAACTTGTCAACTATGGGATGACAGGATTTGGCCTTTTATGGATTGCTAATGAGGTTAAAAAACAGAAAGCTAAGAGGATGAAGAAATGGACTTTTTTTTTTTTTTTTTTTAATGGGGGGAAGTAGGACATGGAGTCCCTCAAGGATAGGTGTTAGGGCTAGTTATAAGTTGTTCAGAAACTTAGGATCAGAAGTGAGCTGGCCAAGTCAGGAGATGATACTGAAGTATTCAGGGTGGTAAAAAGACAAAAGTGATGCAAACAGCTCCAGAAGGATCTCTTTAAACTAGGTGGATGTTCAGCCAAACAGCAAAGGAGGTTTGGTTTAAGCGTAAAATGATGCATATTGGGGTAACCTTCCCTTAACTTTATGACGAGCTCTGAGCTGTCTGAAAGTAACCAAGAAAAATATCTTGGGTCACAGTGGATAGCGAAAGATAGCAGCTCCACATGCAGTGGTATTTCTACATCTAGAGTATGTACATGGTTCTGATAGCCACGCTTGAAAAAAATATATAATAGAGCTAAAAAAAGAAAAGTATACAACAGGGTAACCAAAATGATCAGGAGGCTCAAAAACACCTTCCCTATGAGAAAAGGCTAAAACGTTGGGGATTCTTTGGTTCAGGAGGACATGACTGAAGTGAATAAAACCATGCATGGTGTGGAGACAATTGACTAGGAGAAGTTCTCAAACATCTCCCTCACTCAAAATTGGGCCGCCCAATGAAGCTGAGTACAAGGAGATTAAAAACAGACAAATGGAAGTACTGTTTCCAACAGCAGGTAAATAACCTATGGAATTCATTACAAGATATGGGAATGGGTGCCATGGATGGCTTTAAAAAGAAAGTGGATAAATACATGGAGGATAACCCCATCATCACGAAGACTCAGTATTACTTCTGGGTTGTGAGCACTATGCAACCAAATATCAACTGCAGAGCAACAAGGGTGCGAGAGGTCTCTATCTCTGCCTGTGAAGACCTCCGAGGCATCCAGCTGGTCATTGTGAGGAGCGACTGCTGGATCCTTCACAATTCCTGCTAAAATTCAGCAGGGCTGTTCTCATGCTATGACAGTATTATATTCCTGTGATCACCACAGAGATTTCCCCATTTCAAGAAGCTTGTATATAAATTGATGGTTAGCTTAACCAAGACATTCTGCTACTGTGCACCTATCTCATGGTTAATCCTGAGTGAAAGAGGAGTTGCTCATGGAAAATACAATCTACTGCTGGCTCGTCTCCAGGTCTGCTCCTAGATTTCTCCTCTTGTAATTATCATTATCATTATCATACATTCTTCTGTGGGAAGGGAAAACCCAGGGCTTAATCTGAGTAGGAATCAGCTCAAAAGCTTGTTTTTAAATGCCAGAGAAATAATTAAAGCTAGAAGGGAGTGCTCCGAACAAGCATACAATATCTTGCAGCTCACGATGCTGATGGTAGATCACCTTTTGCCAATCTGGTGCCCTTCAAAGACGAATTGGACTTCAACTCCCAGAATTCCCAGCCCAGCAGGGCAAGGCTGGAGCATTCAAAGCACACCATGTTCAGCTGGTGTTGGACTGAAGGAGACTCAGCTGTGGCCATGTTAGCAATTTGTAGCTGCTGCACGGCTGTTTTTTTTTTTTTTTGCTTTGCTCTACACTCCATTTTCTTACCAGCTTTCATCAGTGGTATCTGAAAAGGCAGAGCACCAAAACACTGACCAGGATAAAATAGCTGCCATCTACTGCCCCACTGTGCATCTAAAGTCAGGAGGGTCTTCAAGGGTGCAAGGTTGAGTTCTGAAGCTACTTTTTCAAGATTAAATGCTGGGAAAATCCCTAACTCCTGGCAACAGTGCTGGGCTAAAGCATAAGTGCATGATAAAAATGCCAGATGAGTAGCAAAACATGCCTGCTGCTTCTGAGGGCAGGCTAGGAGCCTTTGAAATCTAATCTCCCTCCCCCCCCCACTTGCATATTTGTACACCTGCTTCCTTACTTATGAAGTTAGCACGCATCACAGTAGAATTAAAACGGAATCAAAGAGGGTTGGGAAAGTGCTAATGTCTCCTTCTCAGCTGCCCAGATGCTGCTCGTTAGTAATTACAACATGCCACAACTTTTCTAAGTTGGAGCATTTGATACCCCCTCGGCCGGGCTGCCAGCTTAAGGTGCAACGGGCAGAGACAGGCTGTGATCAGCCCGCTGTCCTTATGGAGGTTTAGTAGTCCCTTATCAGGGATTTAAAAGCCACATGCCATGATGGACTGATCAAACTAGCAGAAACAGAGAAGAACAACCTAAACAGTTTCCAGATGTTTCAATCATCCACTTTCAATTAAAAAAAGGGGGGGGAGATTGATTAAAAATGTGGGGCGATATAGAATACTTAACCCTTGCTCTCAGGGTTTACGCATTCTCTTAAGCAGCATTCTACAACTTGGTGAGGATCAAATAGTTTGGATCCCCAAATTGCTCATGCTGGAAAGGAATTCAGGGAGTGGTAGTTGCACATCTGGAAGGGGTCAGGTTTGGCAGGGGTGGTTTAAATCTCCATGATGAACAGGATAGTTCTTTTTGAAACGCACACGACGATAGCTACTTGCGATTAACGTTCTCTTTAACAGTACAATCCTGTATCTGTCTACTCATTTCAGTCAGACAGTCAGTAGGCGAAGTTTTGCAATCCAAATAAAGAACAACTTCTTAACATAACACCTTTACCCCATTATCAGCTTAGCACGCACACAAACATTGTAGCAAACAGGAGATGAAAAATGCTGGAATCTGCGCCGGAGAGAAAGCAAAATAAGCTGAATTTGGTCCATCTGAATGATGGTGCTTAGAGCATCCATTTTAGACGGGCAACATGTTTCAATGCTAAAAGCAAATTCTTGTTTATCGAGACAGAAGGAAACAACTCTGCTGTAACCCAGAATAATGCTGCAAAAATCTAATGGGATATTGCTGAATGTTGTTAATGCAATTTCTTGATTATAAACAAATAAGGTTTTTTTCCCCAAATAGCCTCCACTGGCTGCTGTAAACAAAACAAACGTATCTGCCCATTCTTATGTGAAAGGCTAGCTGAGAAGACCAGACCCAAGGAATGCCCAATACTAGTGCCAGCATATTTAGGGAACTTGGAAATGAAATGAAATCACCTGCCTGGTGTGGAATCCACCACAGTAGCAAACTGGGTCAGCAGCATCTCATGAACACAACTACTGTAAGTGGGGTTACAGTCTCTCTTGGATCTCTCTGGTTGATGGTCCTGTTTGAATGGCCTGCCATCAACACAACTTGGACCAGCTTTGCAAACAGCCACTGAACTCTGGGGCTCAGAATTTGGGCAAGTCTTTTGCAAAAATAAAGATACATGCCCGGTCTGCTATTCTCTGTGGCCAAAGATAGCTTGTGGAGCATCCTTCAATCCTTCCTTGAGAAGCCTTCATCAGGCTTCAAGTTCTATCCACCTTCTTTCAGAAGGCAAACACACTGGTTCCTATCTACCAACAATGATTTCACCACATCACAAGTGAACCTGCATGGAGAGGTGATAAAGCAATAATTCACCAGTACTCCAGGGAGGCATACTTGCCCCAGAACAAGTCAACCCAGGAGCCCAACTTCTGCCTAAGGAGGCAAGTCCGCTGTTTGAGGTCAAGGCAAAGAACTCTGGGCAACTTTTGCTCATATGAGGCAAAGGCAGCATTTAACTATAGAGCTGTGCATCTCTGTGGCCATGGAAACCTGGTTACTATGGAAACGCTGTTGCTAGGGTGAAAGGAGAACATGCATCCTCAAATGTGCTTCACTTCAGACAAAAACTGTAGTCCTGCCCATGGCTTCCCATTACTCAGTACATTTTTAATTTATTATTGGCCTAGTTTTTCAACATATGAACTGAGAGAAGGTTATAAACTTCTAAAAAGTGTCCCAAACATCTCTTCCCAAACATAATTAAAGTAGCAGTCTGTTAGCTTCAGACTTGGTCTTCCATCTGTGTTTTCTATCATGGTGTTGAAATATCCACAGTAAAATTCTATCTATCTATCTATCTATCTATCTATCTATCTATCTATCTATCTATCTATCTATCTATCTATCTATCTATCTAATAATCTGCATTATGGCTGAAGCAGACAGCCTGCATACAGATCAGGCCTGATCCAATACCCACATCCCCAACAAGCAATTCAGAGACGATTAAATAAAAATAAAACTTATGAGCAAGAACTACTATTTATAAAAGGACTGCCATTTTTACCACCATTTTAACTGCTCAGCTGAGCTTCCAGAAGTTACAAAATAAAAGACCAGATGGGTTTTTCTCTATGGAGGGGATTTCCATAGTTCCGTTATGTTGTCTAGAGCAGTGTTTCTCAACCTTGGCAACGTTAAGATGTCTGGACATCAACTCCCAGAATTCCCTGAGAGAGAGCCAGTTGGGTCTAGTGGTGAAGGCACCAGGCTAGAAAGCAGGAATCTGTGAGTTCTAGTCCTGCCTTAGGCATGAAAGCCGGCTGGGTGACTCTGGGCCAGTCTCTCTCTCTCTGCCCAACTAACCTCACAGGGTGGTTGTTGCGGGGAAAATAGGAGGAGGAAGGAGTATTGGTATGCTCGCCACCTTGAGTTATTTATAAAAATAATAAAGGCAGGATAAAAAAATCTAATATGCATACATACATATATAGAGAGATGCTTCCAACTGTATAACTAAATTTTCTTCCATGGTGCCTGGAAATAAGGTCTTCTGTGTGAAAGTCTGGAGGTTCCCCCCCCCCCAAAAAAGACAGAAATGGATAATGAAGAAGCAAAGCCATTTCTTCCCCCTCTCAGAATCTGGTGGGACTCGTTTCCTTTCCCCAGATACCTCCTTAAATATCAGCGTGATTAATACGCCAACTTTCTTGGACATATTTATTGTGTGAAACTCTAACACTTTTTCCAAAGAGTGGAACATAATGGGTGGAACCCTAACTCACCCCAGGAAATTAAACATCAGAGCTCAGACAAGAAATGCTTTTCAAGCTCAAACAAGGAGCACTTTTCAAATGCACATTAAAATTTGATGTTTTCCTTCTTGCCCGAATACGTATTTACTTCAAAACCCTTTGAGGACTCCTTGTGCTCACCAAAGGCAGAACAGCTAGCCGTGGAGTGCTACTGTGATAGATAATAACCGTTCCTTACACAACTTGTACCAGGTACTTAATCTTTATGTGCACAGAACCTTACCAAGGACTAGAAGCGTTGGCCTGATTTTTGTAACACGGTTAATAATATTATATCATTATTTAATAATATAAGCATACTTGAATATTATTGTTGTTTCTGTTGGCCTGATATCAACGATGATAATGATGATAAAGATGATGGTTGTGTAACAGCCATCTCAGTCTGCTACGGAAACTTCATCTCCATACTCTAGGCTGGGAGATAGAGAAGTTGAGGCCAGGAGTCTTGAAAGTTCCAGGTTGATAAATGCTGTACCCCAAGACAGTTTGATCATATGTTCACATGGTCTTCTATGTCTTGTTAATCAAATATAAAACCTGGGCATGGATGCCGCTGTGAGAATTGTAAAATCCCAGAGTTGAATGGAGCCATGTACGGCACTGAGTCCAACCTGATGTTTGGTGCAGAAATCCATATTACAGGATCCCAATACATGACTTTCCAGCCTCTGCTTGAACACCTCCAGCAAAATGGAGCTCACCATCATCTCCCTTGGCGATGGATTGCTCTTACTGTTATAGATGGGTTTTTGAAATATTCAGTTGGAATCTGCCTTCCTGTAATCTGAATCCATTACTCAAGGATCAAAGAAACGGGTCCTCTTAAATAGTGCATCCTTCACTGATACACTACTTTGGTGTGCCTCATATAGCTGGTGGACTGCGTCATCTGTCCAACTTTGGTACAACAGAAATACACATTGATTCCTTATATTCCATAGGGCACACACTTATTTTGTTTGTTTGCTTGGCAGTGTTTTCACTGGAGAGCAGGAATGTGTATTCTGTTTCTGACCAAGGGCCTCACTTGACCTTTGACTCTCATATTGACCTTCAGCAAGTCTGTGTCTCCAGGACAAAGTGCACAGTGCCGGGAGAAACGTGAAATGTGATTTAATTTTAAATTTAAACTCAGTCAGTTGAATGCTGTTAACATAACACCCTCCTGTATTTAACCATTTCCCTTTGCCCCACATTAAAGGTAGCTAGGCAGAAACCATTGTTGTAGGAGCTCTTGAGCCCACACCTTTTGGCTGGGGGGGCCCTCGGGCCTCAAATTGTGCACGGGTTGAGCAAGTAAGGACACATGATGGAAGGCATGAGAATCGGGTGTACAGAGCTCAGGGTTTTGCACCTAGGTCCAATCCTTGCCAGCTCCAGTTGAAAGGCGTTTGGACAACTGCTGCCAGTCAGATGATAGCAAACTAGAGGGATCAAAGATCTGCTGTGGAATAAGGTATTGGAGCAGGTTTGGAGCCAAAGGCTTACTTCCTGCCCCAACAAGCCCCAGGTGGCTCGAAGGCCTTCTAGGGAAAAGGTTGCCTTTCCAGCTTCAAAGGGATCAGCTGACTCACACACCCACTCTGCTTTCCTCTTGTCAGTTGACTCCACAAGCAATTGGCACAGGCTAGGTCTTAACAAAAACTCTGGTTACTAGACCAGTTTGTTCATCCGAGTGGCCACGCAGACTGCTTTAGCATCAGCCTGAATTTGGTTGTGATTCCAGCTTCTGGTCCTTCCATTCTCATTACCTCTCAGTCAAGACAGTGCTCCCTGTAGAAACAGACCTGATGGCTTTCAGTGGAAACAAATTAGCCGTGTGAGCTTGCAGCCAACGTGGGTTTGGAAACTCTGCTATGATTTTTAGTTTGCAATCTGCCCTAAGATCAAAAGCTTGATGAATAAGCGAGGGCTCCTTTCATGATGTTCTCTTCTTGGCTTAGTGGTTCACAATTGTGCATGTCTGCTCTTACGTGATCCCTGACTTTGATGTTCTGCCCGTGCAAAGGTGGTTTGTCAACCCAACCCAACTGCACTATGGTCCTCACCAACACCTTCCAAAGATCCTAATCAGGAAATTTAAAATATTAGAAAGAGGACAGTGATCGTTGCCAATCAAGCTGAAGCTAATGCAAAACTCTGCTAGGAAAATACCATTTCTGCTCTCAGACCAGATGAACTGTGGTTTGCTGACCGGGTTCGCATTTTGCACCAAGGTGTGGTTTGTTTAACCCTAGCTTGTTGACTAACCCACAACTGTGCTAAGCCATAAATCATGATTGGCAAACCATAATTAGCTGGCCTCACACAACATGCTAAGCAAAAAGCAAGCAAACCACATTATGGCTTAGTGTGACATGTGAACCTACATCTTTATCTCAACATAGAAAGCCTTGACTGCCTGACTCTTGAAAGGAACTCATGATGGCTGTGCTAATCTCTTTGCTCAATATATATCATCACCGAAGACAACATGGGTTTATTCATAACTGTCATGTGAGGATATATATAACCTGGAGAGAGAAAGAGGCAATGCTTTCTTCCCCTCTCTATCATTCCAGAGCAATATATAGCCTCAAATCGTTATTTTTTCATCATTCTGTTTGTTCAGACTTGTATTTTTAAGTTCTCAGGATATAAGACAAGTTCAGCTGCATCAAACCAAAGACCAATCTAGTCCCAGAGATTCCCACAGATGTTCCTGGGAAGGATACAAACAGGACATGACATGTGCACAAAAATCCATCTTCAGTGAGACACTGCAAGGATTTCTCTCGGATAGCAATTCATCTGCTTTCTATTCAGCTTCTCCGATGGTCAAGCTCATTTGTGGCGTTAAAAAGAAGATGAAAAAACCCGATGCCTTTAGCTGCAGGGTGGGTGCGTAAGAAGCACTGCTGCTCCCTCTTTGAAAACGGGTTCAGAGAAGCCACCGCTTCTGATCTTTAAAATAATCACACCTAAGGTCCGTTTCACAAAACGTATGCAAGTGTATACAGAACATGTTTTAAGTGTATGGCTAGTTGTGCATGAATGCGGCAAGGCTGGACTTTAGAAACACAGGTTCTGTCAGGCAGAATCCAAAGGAATGTCATTTGTATAAAGAGAAAATCCCCCCACCCCAGCACCTCTAATACTAGGACCCCAAAGGGACATGCAATGAAGCTGAGTGGTCCAAGATTCAGATGAACAACCCAAAGTAATTCTTCCTACAATGCAGAGTCAACCTGTGGATTCATGGTCACACAAGGCAGTAATGGCCAGCAACACGGATGGTTTTAAATGAGGATTAGACTAATTCATGGAAGAAAATAAGGCTGTGTATTAGTTCCAGTAACAGGTGACTTAAAAAAACCAATTTCTGGATGAGTTAACTGTCGCAAAAGCCTGCTGTTCTCGTAATTTGTGTGCACCCTAAAACAATTTGATTTTGTGGTGAGCAATTTGCTGGAGTTCGCTTGGTGTCTTTGAGACCGAACCAGCAACCAGTAGCACTTGGGATACCATTCAACCACAACGTGTGACGCTCCTAGGAAGAATGACCAGTGGTGCCAGATGCTGGGAGATGTAATTCAACAACTGGCATAGCCCCAGAGATCAGCTAATCCTGCTTGTGTATTATACTAATGTGTAGTATAATGTGCACTTGGTAGCAACATCTGCCGGGTGCGTGTGTCAAAAACAGCAAAATGGCGGACAGGGCATTGCAATACAAGCCCTGTCCTTTCTGCACCTTTGAAAAGGGTGGGGTATGCATGACAATGTTCTGTCTGCCATCTTGCCAATTTTGACAGCCCCCCCCCCCATGCATGAACGCCACTAGCCCTAGAGTTACACAGAACTGTTGACATTTATCTATAATAATCTAATCTTGCATATGCTTGCTTAAATGTAAATCCTATTGTGTTCTGTGGGGATTTTAATCTGTAAAGCATTTCAGCCTTTCTTGCTGATCTTGCTAACTGTATCTACCTATATCCCGTTTACAGTACATTTCCTTTAGAGTAAGCCTCACAGAACTCAGTAGGGTTTACTTATGAATAGACATACTCAATTAGACTCAAGGATGATTTAAAACAAGATTATTCTGCCTTCTCCGTACTTTAAGATCTGGGAGATTCTTTCCTAACCCACTAGTGAGGTCAATCAAAAAGATGAATGGAAAAAATAGGATTTAACCATTAGTATCCAGTGTGTCAATTTCTCTTCTGCGCAGGATGTATGCAATTCCTTCTTTGTAAGTTTTTGGGCAGGCATAAAGAGGTAGATGTGTTTTCGAAAGATGTTTTATGATCCTATTGATTTTACTCCTGCTATTTACATGGTTTTACTGACAGCTAAATGGTGCTGTAATGGCTTTATGGCTTAGTTGGGTTTAAATGATATAATTGTTGTTTTTATGGCCGTCACTGATCCTAATGGTTATGTACTGTGATGGGGTGCAAAGAGGGATTGGATAAGGCCCACTTCAGATAAGATGAGCTCTATTGGTCAGAAAGCATGCCGGTGTAGGATAAGAAAGACAGCCTGTTGTAGAGAAATTTGGAGAAGGAGATTCTGAGTTTGCGAGTGTTTTTAGATTCAGCACTGGCCCTGGCAATCCAACAACTGCTTGTGGCCAGCGGTATCTTTGCTCAATAGTCCTTCTGTGAGACCAGCTCCACCCTACTGGGCAAGGTAGATTTGTTCACAGAAATGCATATCTCCTTCAGAATACTGTGTAGGACTACCTCTCATCGCAAAAATTTCACCAGCCACTAGATGCCATCAAAGAAGGTTTCTATATTTCTTTGCTTCCATCTGGTGGTCATCTGGCCCAAATTTGGTACCTGCGATAGTTGGCCGGTACTACAGATACCAGATGGGGCTGGAGCTGCTGTTGAATTGCTGAGGCTTCCTATCTGTTACTTAACCCAACTTAAGATGCTTCTTTTGACTTCTTTAGCTCTAATTGCTTCAGACCAGGATTTTTGAAAGACTGCATCTTCCAGTGTGCGCATACCTGTAATCTACTATATTTATTATGTGTTTCCCAGTGTTCCTCTTCTTTGTTTCTTTTATCCCAATAGCAACAAAGCTGGAAGGTAGGTTGGATTGAGAGACAGTGATTGAGCCAAAGCCACCCAGTAAATTTTGACTGCTGAAGGTCAACTTGAATCTAGGTTTCCCTGGTCTTAGTCTACCACCTTCTTCAGAAACCCTGCTGTATATCTCATCACCAAGAAAGAGGCTGAATATAAACTGTGCAGAGACTTTTCTGTAGTAGCATCTTAAGTTAGGAACTGCTCCCAGATTGGTTCCATCCCCACTAAGTTTTAGACATGCAGAAAAAACACAACTCTACTCAGATTAACACATTTGCTTTGTCCACCTAACATGATAACCCAAAGACATAAACCATATTATATGATGGCTTAATGTGATGGCCTCTCATTCATACACTATGCTAAGACAATCACCAGGGTTTCCACAACACACTGGAACACAAACTATCCAATCCCACTTTTGTGTCAACCCAGCAATACTGTTTTGTTAAGCCTTTGGTGACCACTGATGGATTTTAATGTTGTTTTGGCTTGCTTTAAAGAGTGGATGTTGCTGGGAGAGACCATCCTTTCTTTTGTTGTGATGCAATTGCAATGCATTTTGGGGGGGAAGTTACTTTGAGGGCTCCAGAGGGTTGGAAAACCATCTATAAATACCTTTCATGAGGATAATATAATATAGGCCTATAAAAAGGGTGCTTGAAGTTCCTTTTTTGTTTTCCCATCCGTTTTTGCCATTTCTGCCATCTCAATTCTTTCTTGTTTTTTTTGTTTGTTTGTTTGTTATTGCTTCCGTGTTTTTAAATGTTTTAAGAATATGTGAACTGCCACAGTCACTGGGAGTTGGCCGGTATATGCGGTAAATTTAATATACTATTATTATTGTGGTTGTTGTTAATATTTAACTTTTAATTTGTAGACATGTTATTCCAATCTGCAAGTAAGCTGCCTGAATCTACTGGAAGCTCTGAATTCACACACATGGAATTGTGTGTGCTGTCAATTAATTAAAAAATAATGGAAGACACAGAATAATGGGTTTAAATCACAGGAAGGCAGTTTCTGACTACTTCACGGTAAGAGCGGTTTGGCAGTAGAATCAATGGCCCAGAGAAATGCTGGGTTGTCTTTCACTGGTTGTGTTTAGGCAAAGACTATCTATCTGGGGTGCTTCACACTAAGCAGGGGTTTGAACTGGGTTACTTTTATGGTCTCTTCTAACTTGAGAATCTTCTGGAGGAGGTATAAGATATTAGTTGGGGAAGCCCATCTAGGAGATATCTAACTCATTCCTAGTCCTAATCTATAATATACAAAGACACATCATTTACAATTAAGGCACCAGGCTAGAAACCAGGAGACGGTGAGTTTTAGACCCACTTAGGCACAAAGCCAGCTGGGTGACCTTGGGCCAGTCCTTCTCTCTCCACCCTAGAAAGGAGGCAATGGCAAACCCCTTCTGAAAAACCTTGCCAAGAAAACTGCAGGGACTAGTCCAGGCAGTCACCAGGAGTCAACACTAACTCAAAGTCACAAACCAACAAACCTTAGAGTTAAATTGTGGCTAGCCATGAGGGCACTGAAATCTTGGAAGTGGTTGTGTCTGCAAGACCTGCTTACCCATGGATAAATGCACCAAGGTTTGCTCAACATGATTTTAAGTGATATAGTCAGGAGTGCCTACAGAGTATGGTTAAAAAAAAAAGTCACAACAGTGCACTTGAAATTCTGCCTAATTTTTATGTGCATCATAACACTCCTGTTTACACTGAACCATAAACTAAGCCTATAGCTAGTCTCATATAACACCCTAATTTAACAAACAGCTGGCTGGTTTGTGAGTTCAGGGCATTCTGCAAACACAGCCACGGAGTCTTCATTTTCCCTTGGCGTTTCTTTCAAGAGTGATATGATGGGATCAGAACTGAATTTTTCTGCTATGCTTGCATGGTCACCACACCCTCCCAGCAAGAAATCTTAAAAAAGATAAATCACTATGGCCAACGTGCTGCCAAGTTCTTCATTTGATTGTAAATGAACCAGGATGTTCCCCTCTCTATTTCTGGACAACAAAGGTTGTTGTGTCACAACATATCTTTCCTCCCTTCACAGTTCCTTCTTAATTTCTTGGTGGACTATTTCCAGATCCCATTTCCTCCTAAAAGCAGGATGGACAGGAGGTCCTAGAGCAGTGTTTCTCAACCTTGCTGGCTGGGGAATTCTGGGAGTTGCAGTCCAGACTCTTAAAGTTGCTAAGGTTGAGAAATACTGTCCTAGAGATTTGATTCCTCCCATACCCACCTGTGGCTTACATCTTGAAACCAGCCTTAAGAATGTCATGCTTGCCCCACCCCTTTCAAAGGTGCAGAAAGGGCCTTCTAATGTGTTTCTCAGGAAAAGCGAAGGGAACAAGATAGGTTTGACTGACCAACCACTTTATCACTACACTTCGGGAGCAGGATGGGGTGGGTGAGGAACGAACTGACCAGAAACCTTGGAGAAAAAGAAAAGAGCGGGGCCTTCAATGAACAATGATGATGCGCCTTCTGATGAAGCAAGCAACACCTTTATGCAACCTCTCTCCCACCCCAAGCACTAGCGTCAGCCCCAGGCTGGGCTCTGTTTGCACACTTGGAGGGGTTGATGAATAGGTCTAGTTGTGTAGCAGCTCGGTAAACATGCCAGCAAACTGGCGGAGGTGTGAAAATCTTGCTGCTTTGAGCAGCCCCTTCTCTAATTAAAATCTAATAAAGAATCGGCACTGTCATTCCAATCTGGGCCATAAAGGGAGGCACTCTTAAAAGAGAGGAGACACTTCCAATTCTTCACCCTACCCCCACCCACCCCTATTTGTTCAGGTGCAGGGGGACTTTCTAGACCCATTCACACACACATACACTCCACACAAGAAAACAACCCGCCCACCAAATCCTCCAAGGCCTATTTGCACAGACCAGGACACTTTTCCAAAACACTCGAGATGTGTATTTGAATTTGAAACAGAGGGGCTGACTCTCAATAGACCTCCTAGCACCCCGCCCCCACCCCATTATCCTCGTCCCTTTTACAGGTCCTGCCCTCCTCCCCCGACTGCCATTCGGGGCCTGCCTCCTCTGCATTCCAGTCTCCAGGATGATACTTTTTGCAAATAGAAATGGTCTCTGCCTGGAACTCTTTGCTTTTTAATCTTCTCATCAGAGTCTCAGTCATGAACCCAGAGCCTGGCCCTTCAAAACCAGCTGGAAGAGGCACTTTCAAGGCACCCTCTCAGGAAATCTATCTTGTACAGTCACACGACCTCGAGTGACTTGCTCCCTTCCTTCCCAAACACCAGTGTGCATTGCCTGCTAATGCCCAGATTTGGCCCTAGAGAATGGTCCTCTCCCTTCAGAATCTATCAAATGGCATTTGATGAATCTGGAGGGGGGTGGGAATGGAATCCATGTGCGTGGCATGAAGGTGAGTGCGTGCACATGGGAAGGGTACTATGATATATTAAAGTCACAGTCACCAAGCTGATGTCCTCTTATCAGCCCTTCAAGGTACACCAGACTAGGAATCCAACATCACGTAGGTCAGGATGACTTTTATTATAAAGCAATAGTAACAGAATCTTGCAAGTCTGAATGTGCTTCCCCTTCCCTCCTTTTATCTGGCTATTGTCTAGGTGTTCGTCAAGGCTATTCTCTCTGCATCTCCAGAGGTTTTGGCCTACACCTCCTAACATCTTCAGCCAGCATGGGATTTGTAATCCAATGCTTCTGGAGGGCCACACATTGCAGAAAGCTGTTCTAAACCAGGAACTGCTGTGACAAATAAACTAGGAGCTAGGAAATACTCTGTTCAGCCCTCACTTGTAATATTGCAGTGATGATTGTTTTAACTGCTACTACCCTGGTTTCCCAAGTTTATACACTGATTTTGGGGAAGGGGGTGTACTATCTGAAGCATTACCAATAGAACACTACAAAGTAGGTGAGGAACACCTCTGTCTAGGACTACCCTCCAGAACAGACATGAAAAGGAAGCCAGACAGAAGCGAGAGTATGCCTCCTAGCCTATGTTCTAGATCTCGGTTTGCAAAAAACCCTTACACATGCATCCACACGAATGTGGCTCAACTTCTGCCTGCAGAGCTCACACTTGTCCAAGCATCAACAGTAGCTCCCTGGATCAAAGCTGAGATGGTGCCTCCACCCCTCACTTTGTGGTTTGGATCAAAGTCAGGAGAGCCAGTTTGGTGTAGGGGTTAAGACACCAGGCTAGAAACTGTGAGATCGTGAGTTTCTAGTTCTGCCTCACAAAACCAGCTGGGTGACCTTGGGCCAGTCCCTCTCTCTCAGCCCTAGGAAGAAGGCAATGGCAAACCACTTCTCAAAAACCTTGCCAAGAAAACTTCAGGGACTTGTCTGGGCAGTCGCCAGGAGTCAACACTGACTCAAAGGCCCAAAATCAATCAATAAAAATAAAAATCTCATTACACCACAAGTAGTGCAACAGGACCGAATCTGGATCCATGAGCCAGCAGGGCAGCAATTGAATCTTAATCTTGATAAGGCAACATTGTCCACAATAGGGTGACAGCAACCTGGTTTAGATAGGACAGGACAGGACAAGCTGAACAGCACACATCAGTGCTCGGATCTCCAAGAGGCAGGAAAAAAGGTGCTACCTGAGATTAACCCTTGATTTTGGAACCTGCCCGTTGCCCAGGGTCTGCCTTTATGGTGCAAGAGTATTGGATTCCATGTCTCCTATATATTAATGCACATGGCTCATTTGTATATACATCCCAGTTAAAAACTACTCAAATCACCTTCTATTCTTGTTGAAAATGAGGGAACGGAGGAGCATATGATTCACAAGAAGAGAAAAGGGGAAAGGACAAATATCTCCAATTTCTCCAGTTCTCCCAGTCTCAACATTCTCTACCCCCAACTTTGCCTTCTCTTATATAGGTCTGTTACATAACAACAACAACATACATACACATGCTGCCTGACTCCCAGCAACTGTTTCTTTCTCTGAGGAAACAGGCGATAGAGCAATAGTGGGCATCTAACTGATCTTGAGTGACCTAGAAAGCTAAGCAAGGTTCAGCCTGGTTAGTATTTGGATGGGAGACCACTTGGAATTCCAGGACTGTAGGCAAGACAGGGAAGTCAAAATAATATACCAGAAGTTAGGGAAGAGCACTGTTTCCGAGAAAACCATATGGATGTATCCTTGTCAGGAGCCAAGCTTGACACCAAGACAGCTTTACTTTTTTTAAACTATTTTATGAAAAGGACCTGGTTGATCAGCCCAATGGTCTTTTCGCCCAGCGCTCTGTCTCGCTAGTGACAGAAATAATTACGATTGTCACTAAGAGTTACATTGGACTTTGGGTGGGGAGAAGCACATTTTCTACCCCATTGCAAGCCCAACCACCTGGGACATTACATTTTTCAAACTGAAAATATAAAATCTATGCTATCCACAGTCCTCCTGAGCCCAGAATTATAGTTCTCATTATTTTAAAACGTATATCAGGGATGTTAACCTGTGCCTTGTTTAAAATTTTTAAAAATCGGGTTTCTGATTGAGGGGGAACCTTGTCTCCATTGAAAAATAATTATAAAGGGCCTTCTAGACTGAGGAAAAAAACTTGCTTTTTAGGGGGCTCTGCTTGGAGATCTGGTGGCCATGAAATCTTACCCACTGTCTTGAATGGCCTTCTTCCCTGATCACGCTTGGTTTCTTAATCCTTCCTACCTTCTCACGTCAGTCGATATATTTAGAGAAAGTTAATTATTTTTCTTCTCGACTGCGTGTTTCTTGGCACTTCTATGGTGTTTTCTTTAAGCGCCTGTCAACAAAGGAGGAGAGGTAGCAAAACAAGCAGCGCGTCTCCGCCAAAAAAAAAACATTTACTGCTAACTGTTTTGCTTGAAAGCGACAATTTATGCGCGGGGCGGGCGAGGAAGACGCGCCCCGAGGCTGCACCTCTCAGCCGCGCCAGCAAGGGGCGCTCTTAGCACGAGCGAATACTGACAGCTGAGCCCGAATTTCAAAAAACGGCAGCGGAGCGCGGAAAGAAACTGCAGGCGAGAGCGACGGGAGGGACGAGTTTCAGGAGGTTTCTCCAGTGCCCCACTGAAATATCGACGCTGGCTCAAGCGGTCCGGAGGCCGCAGGGCCTGCGGAGAGGCGAGAGGCGCGCCTTGCTTCCCTTCGCCCTTCCCCAAGCTGGCGCCCTGGGGCGAGCCGGAGGTGGCGGCTTTCTAAAGTTCGGTAGAGATCCCAATCCGTGGCGGGGCACAGACGAGCCAAGTTCCCTCGCGGTCACCTGCACGCCCTGGATCCAGGGGGTTCCGCAGGTATGACCCAAAAGGTCAATTTAGCGACCGCCACGATGCGATCCAGGCTTTGCTTTTTACGGGCGACGCATCACAGTTGACTTCGTTTGACCCCGCAGTCGGGATCGCTGGAAGTGGCGGACGATCGAGCGCCTGCGCGGTCAAACTCCGACGGGGGAGCGGTCTCCAAAGCGGGGACCGGAATCCACACCCGTTTCCTCGCGTGGCTTCAGCGAGCGCGCACGCCCTTACTCCGGATGAACGAATTCGAGTCGCTTCAGCCCCTCTTTCCCCGTCCCCACTACCGCACGGGCACTAGAGCCACCAAAATCGCCCCAGGCCGCCTTCCGCGCTCGCCCGGGCTGGGGCCGAGCTCATCCTGACCTAACCTGTCCCCGCCTGACTTGGCGTTCAGGCTGCGGAAGGGGGAGCCCTCTGCCCTCTTCCTCCTCTGGCCTCTGCGCCCTGAGCGGCTGTGGTCCAGGGCTTAACTGAAGGACATCAACGCGAAGAGCTCCTTCAGGACGGGCGAGCTCCTCCGGGGATCGGGCCTCTAGCTCAGGAGGGTAGAGCGCACGGGGGAGGGGGGAGGAAAGGGGGAGGCAGCCCCCGGCCTGATCTCTGCCTGTTCCACGCGAACGCGGTCTGTGGTTGGAAGGAAGAAAACGCGATTCTAAAAGGAACCAGGACGGGAGCTCCCAGGATCGCTCTTGAATGGGGACTCCGGAGTGGACTCCGGCGGAGCCACACACCCCGTCTGCCTGGGATTGTAGCTGGGGATGGCTTGGCTCTGACAAGCTGGGCTGTGGCTAGTTAGTTAAGAGCCCAGGCAGGCCACCTTGAGGACTCTCAGCTCCCCCCTGGAGAGGCGTGGAAATGGCATGGGAAGGGATGTTCCGGCGCCCGACGGCTCTGTTGCATGGACGGGCCCGCTCCTTTGCTGAGTGGGGTTTAGCTCTCCGCCGCGAAGCGCCCACGCGTCTTGCCTCAGCCCCGCGCGCGCGACCCGCGCAGAGCCAGCAGCTGGCCTGCTTCCCACCCGATTGCGAAGACGCGGCCGGGGCAGTGGCGAGACAAGCTTGAGCACGGGTCTATCACAACCTAGGATTCGCCCGCAGGAAGAAGGAATCGAAACGCCCAGCCTCGGGCAGAGGAGGCGCGATCCGGCCGCCGCTGGAGACAAAACCCTGGTCGCGGAACCGCCCTGCCCTGGATCCGCGAGACCGTTTCTCACGTTATCATTGGCTCGAGAAGAGAGCCGCTTTAGCCCTGTTCCAGTGGGCGGGGCTTCCTTCGCCAGAGCCTCGCGCTTAGCGAAAGGAGGGATCCGCAACGCCGCAGGGCCCCCTCGCTTGAGGGTGCCTGGACTGGGCGAAAAGGTTAGAAGCGGCGGGTCCCTTCGCCTTAATCTCGCGCCTTCCTCAAGGCCTTTTCGGGCACCGACACTTTTGATAGCCCCCTTCGGATAAAGGTCTTTGCCTCTTAAGGTCAGCAGGCACCCAATAACCTGGTCGAGGTCCCCGACATTTCCCACCTCCCTCCCACTTTCCGGCCCTTCTTGTCTAACTGGAGATTTCTGGATAATAGCTTATAATTAATAGCATGTAAAGGAGTAACGAAAGAAAAGGCCATTCATTTATTTCAGTGTTTTTCAAACTTGGCCTCTTTAAGAGGGGTGGACTTCAACTCCCAGAATTCCCCAGCCAGCTGGCTGGGGAATTCTGGGAGTTGAAGTCCACCCCTCTTAAAGTGGCCAAGTTTGAAAAACACTGATTTATTTGATTTACATCCCTTCTTTCATACAAGAACTCAAGGTGGCGTACGGAGTATTCCATCCTTCTCCTATTTTTCCCTACAACAATCCTGTGAGGTAGATTGGCCAGAGAGGGAGGGGGAGGGGAGGAAGGGAGAGAGAGCAGGCGGGAGCCTGGCCAAGGTCACTGGGAGCATCTGTGGAGGAGGATGGACTTGAATCTCTTCTTCTTCCTAGTCCAGCATATTCACGCGTGCGAGTGGGTGTATTTGCCTCCGCGAGACACAGCAGCCTCACTTCTTACGTCACTACTGACACCTCAAGGATGCAGAATAAACGGGAAACTCAGCCAAGTCGTTCTGCTGCTTCCAACTCGCAACAACAAATCTCTGGCAGCTCCCTGAGATTCCTTTAGGGTAAACCGTAATACCCTTCCCTTTCATAGCAGGTGTTACTACCACTTTACTACAGTACTTGCCCCTTCTGCAGAGGGAGATGCTTCTAAGACTCACCTCAGTTTCTCCCCCGAGAATGGAGGGAGGGAGCTGAGGAGGCGCCCAGATGGGTCTCACCCTGGTAGGGGGGTCTGCAGGGTGGGGTCAAAAAAGTCAAGATGGCGGCCACAACGGGGCGATCGAAAATCCACCCGTTATGTCCGCCGCGGCCGCCGTCTTGAGTTTTTCACGATGCCCCGGGGGCCCCGGCGCCCTGGCCAAGGCTAGCAGGCCCGCCGCGCCTGGCAGGATCGCCCCTCCTCGCGCGCTGCTTACCGGCCTTGACGGAGCAGTGAATGTGCGCCTTGGATTCGTAGTAGACCCAGTCGAAGCCGGCCTCGACGGCCAGGCGCGCCAACATGCCGTACTTGCTGCGATCCCGGTCCGAGGTGGTGATGTCCACGGCGCGGCCCTCGTAGTGCAGCGACTCCTCGGAGTGGTGGCCGTCCTCGTCCCAGCCCTCGGTGACGCGCAGCTTGACGCCGGGCCACTGGTTCATGACGGAGATGGCCAGCGCGTTCAGCTTGTCCTTGCAGCGCTGCCGGGGAGCAAGCAGAGGAGAGGCGAGCGTGGCGGGGAGAGTCAGAGCAGCTGGCGGTGAGGTGGGGGGGGGGAGCATGGCCGGGCGGCGGGAAGCGAAGTCCCACAACGGGAGCCAAGCTCGCGAAGCTTCCGCCCGTCCGCAGATCTCCCTGGGGCCAAGCGATCTCCGGCGGGGGGCGCAGGATCGCGCGGCGGGAACACCCAAGCTCCCCCCCCCTCCAGCTGGGATAGTCGAGTGGACCCAAAGCTGGGACAGAAGACACTTGTGGAGGGCTGCCAGCTTTGGGCAGCAAAAATCTGGATGACAACCAGAAGACAGGTCATTCAGTTTTGCAGCCCAGATCTGTGGCCCTAACTTTGGTGGCCCCACTGGGTGACCTGAGTGTTGCTGATTGAATGATTTATTTCCCCTTTAAGAGGTTCTTAAGCGAGCCGCAGGGGAGCGCCTCCCTCCTTTAAGGGCAGAACTTGGAAGCCTGGCTGGCAGCTGAGCTTTTGCCCAAGGTCTGAGCATCCTATGGCTGGTAAGTTGCCACAGACACAGGAGTCAAGAATAGCTGTTCCTTTAGAGCACTGTTTTTCAACCTTGGCAACTTTAAGATGGGTGGACTTCAACTCCAAGCTGGCTGGGGAATTCTGGGAGTTGAAGTCCACCCATCTTAGTTGCCAAGGTTGAAAAACAGTGCTTTAGATCATTTGCTTACTCATGAGGAGGTTTGATTAGGACTTCCTGTGCATTTTGTCCTATTGCTAAGGATAGTCAGAAGAAAGTGGGCTGGATGGGGATGAGAGGAAGAGCGCAGCTCACCAGGGATGAGAAAGACAAACTCTGGAAAGATCCGGTGACAATGGATAGGAAGTTGGAAGGGATTCATTTCTGCTAAAACTCAGCCATAAAGTTGGAACACCCCAAATCAAGCACTCAAGAGCCGGGGGTGATGACTGCAGACTGTTGCTGCCACCTTTCCACCAGTGCCGCTGTTGCTGAGGGCACTTAGCTCTGAGCAGCACTTGCTCCCCTTCACCCTTTTCAGTCCAAGTCCCCCAAAGTGGAAGGCCATGATCCGCCAGAACCCCAAACCAGAGTCCCGTCCTTTCCACCCATGCAGCCTCTGATTGCTGTGATGCTTTTGCCCCCTGATCCATTGATGGAGGAGTCCTATAGGCCAAAGCAACCATCTCCCCACGGGCACCTTCTGAGGTCTGTTCTACAAAAACCACCATCCCAGACACCACAACTTTGCTGGCTGAGATGATGGAGGCTCTTGTATAGGTTGTACTTGTGTGCCCTCACAAGGGAAGCCAGATCTGAAATATCTGGTTCCATCAAATTGCTCAATCCTGATTCTCTACCACACCTGTTGTCCTGGAGTGGACCCTCATCCCCAGACCCAAAGCTGGACCTTGGAGAAACTCCTGCCATTCAGGGTAGAAGAAGGAGAGCAGAAGGAGACACAGCTCCAGGATTGACCTCTCAAGGTGCTCCTCCAGAGTCATTCCAGTCAAGAACTGGATGCAGGAGCCCACAAGCATCTCTGGCCCAAGGCACACTCTGAAGCCACTTTGACAGAAGTTCAACTTCCCCAGGTTGCAAATCCTCTGCCCAATTTAGCTGAGAAGAGGCCAGAAAATAATGCAAGGTCATCATTTCTCCTTTGGCAGCAACAGAACCTCTAAATGAACTGGAAAGTATTTAAATAGTTTTATATGCCACCCAGAGTCTAGTGGAGTTGGACGGCCAATAAATTTAAAGAAACAAACAAACAAACAAACATTTTTAGGAAACAGAGGGTTGGTTGGATCCTGATAGAATTAGAGTAGAGCCACTGATATCTAGGGGACCTCAGTTACCTATGGTTTACTATACTTGTCTCATTGATTTCGGTGAGCTTCTTCAAAGGCTGGTTAGAATCAAGTCTTTCCCTGTAGGAAAAGACTACTGAATGGAAGTGCATTCACTCTGAGTCAGTTTCCTTCCCAGATAAACTGAAAGACTGTTGGCACTGACTGGGTTTGCCAAACACCTTTAACCAGGTTAGTTAAAGATTCAGTAGTTACATTAACAAGTATGCTTAACTTGATTAGTTTTAGCTTGATTTTGTGGGGTGGATGGGTTAAACCATTGTGCTAAATCAGACAACTTGATTAGTTTATGGTTGAGCATGTTGTTTGAACCCCCAAAGTGGGTTAATTCAATAAACTTGAATCTTTGGGAGTTGGGCTTAATGATAAATAAATAGATTCTATTTCATTTAATGTAATTAACAAATACAGCCAAACTCAACTTTCTATGAAAAGTTACAATTTAGTAATATAAAACTTTCCAAGTGTCAGAAGCAAATTCACCTGTGCGACTAACGGAGGCTTACTACCTAGAGTTTAGGTTTCCAGCTTTAGCTTCACACTTTCTATTCTTGAATGACTTCTATCCAGAAGTCATCTCACAATGAATGAAAGGGAAGAAAACCTAAGATGTCTTAAGTCTTGCAACAGCTCAAGGCATCCCTTTTGCTTCATAAGAACCCAGAAGGGGAAAAATTGGCCAAATTTGGGGATTGCAAAAGCTTTAACTCGACTCCATTGCTTCAAGCTATGAAAGTGTATATGAATCTATATAAACACGTGCTCTTTGTATATACAGTAAAATAAGACTAGGCTAAACTTTGTTTCTCTCACTTGAGGAAGTAAACATGCACACAACTCTACCACCCCATTTGCAATCTGAGAAAATATAATTCAGGAACAGTTTGACTACTTAAAATGTTGAGGGCCTTACAATCACCTCTGATTTTGCATCAACCCAATACTGCTAATATGTCCTTGTGGGTCTCATCCAGGATAGACTTTCCCCTTATTGATTGATTGATCGATTGATTGATTGAGAGTAGATCCTTTAGACAGGGGCTGCTTCACTTCTTCTTCTGCCTGGCCCTGTTCTGCTTGTTTGGGCTCCTGCAATCTGTAGCTAGGGATCCCACTGGGATTCTGTGCCCCTAGAAACTAAAGTCATTAGCAACTGGGCCACAGGCTCCCACAGGATGTGGATTGGATGGGGAAGGAAGCTGATTCAGAAAACACAAAGGAGGACCCTGGTAGATCCAACTAGTAATGTTCTAGCATTTTCTCCACAAACGCCAGCCTGATGCCTTCAAATCTTTAAGCAAGACAGATGGCTAAGCAAGTGGCCTCTGCTACTGAAAGTAAATAATCCATTCCTAGCCAATGCTCATTTATTTCAAGCTCCATGAATTGGTCTCATCCCATTTTAAAAGCGAGGGGCAACATCTTTTGGAAGTACACACAAAAGGCAAACAAAATGCAGGTCAACTTTCTGTTACATTATACAAAAAACTATTTCTGGGAGAAAAAAGAAACGGAATCTTCCCATCTAGTTAAAATTCCTGCAGGCTGATCGTCAGGTGAGGTTTACAGAGAAAGAGGAGTTTTAGAATCCTGGGCAGTTTTGCTCCCAAGGAAGCCTGGTCATGTCTCTAAGATTGCAGTTAGGATGGAACAAATCTTTCCAGAGGCTTTACACTGGCCATTTCTTGGACACTAGGAACGCCTGTTGGTGTTTCACCTTTCCAGCAAGAAGTAGAAGACACCAAGGGACATTTTCAGAATTGCTTTTTTAAAAAATTAAAGAAATAGGAGGAGAGGGGAAATATTGGTATTCTCCTTGTTCTAATGCTGCTTTTTAAGACCCAAGAGAGCAGCTCAGGGTGAATTTTGCTGCCTTTTATGTATTTTCTTCAGGATGAATTTTAGTCCCAGGCAACTCAATCGGATTTACTTTGGAATAGACACAAGTGGGATGGCACTGTAAAAGAGGAGGAATTGCCTGGTCCATGCATAGGTCAGCCTCACCCTACCTTGCTGTTCTCTAGAAGTATGGGTTCTACAACTCCCAAATGTCTGGGCATTCTGGAACTTGTAGTCCCCGTCTTATTGAATGAAGGCTGGCAAAGATAGATATATCTAAGTATTTTTAGAAATCACTGTCACCTCCAGCTGTTTTGAGAGTGACATCTTGGGGGGTGGGGAGTTTAAACCATAATCATCGTCGTTTATGTAAGAATGCTGCTGCTGGGAGAGCGAATGCCTAAAAAGCGCACCAACCTGGTGCGCCGTCCAGCGGAAACGCGAAGGGTTTCCCTACCCTTCTGCCGCACCAACGACAGACACCGGATCTCTGCCGACCGGGTGGAACCAGACAGCAGAAACTCTTCGCCGATGTCCGCGCCTCTTCCGTGAGCGCCCAAAGATCCCAAATGTCTGGGGCCACGAGGAACCCGACGCCGGCTGCCCAAGGCGCGCGGCTGGACCGGGGGGACGGTTAAGGGGAGCGCAGCCGTTTTAGGATGCCCGGGCTCACGGAGGGACCTTCGCCGGCGAGGAGAAAGGAAGCAAAGACCTGCAGAGCCCGGCTGGTCGGGATGAAAACCCGCGCCCGCAAAGGCGGCACGGAAAGCGCTCCTTCGGCTTCACCAAGGCAACTTATCTGCCCGATCCTCTGCAGGCCGGCTCGGGCAGAAAAGGGCCGAATTACGGGGGCTTAACTGCCAAGGTCAGTTGGCATCCTACCAACTCCAGGATAACACAGGCTACCTGCTGCCTTCGCCAGGGCGCCCTTCTGCGTTCTGCGGCGGCGCCGTCCCCTTTCTCTCCCGCTTTGCCTGAGAAGCGAGGCTGCACTCGTGGGCTGGCCTCTCCAGGAGTAAATCCCATCGGACTACAGCCTCGGTCCCCTTGTTTCAGCGGGACCCCCCCCCCCCCGAAACGCGCTAAGGAACATTCCGGACTGGGTCGCCTTCCTCCCTTCTATCCCCGGCGGGCTAAGGCAGGGCTCGTTCTTTCAGACGAATTCCAGCTCCGGCCTGGCACCCTTATCTCCCCCGCCGATCTAGCCAGAGTCGGGGGCGGGAGCGGATGGAAGGCCGCTGTCACCTGCCAGGAGGAATCCCCCTCCCGCTCTGCCGGGCTCTCCCAGGCTTTGCCTTTCTCCTCCCCTCATCCAGTTAATATTAACCAGCGGCGGCGGCGGCGGCTGGTTGGAAAAGTGAACACTTCCCTGCAGAGAAGGCTTCCCCTCCCTTCCCTTCCCGGCCCCGCCCCGCCCCAGGAGGGAGACCGCCTTGCCGAGGCTGCCCGGCCGCTGCCCGAGATGAGGGTCAAGGCGGAGACGGAGGGGGCGAGGGCTGCTCGGGTGCATTTCCGCCACCCCGCCGCGCTCTCTGTCAGCGAATCTCTCCCTACCTCAGGCGCTGGGACCGCCGCGGAGGGCAGCACGCTCGCCTCCTTTTCCGCCTGCACGCCCCAGGGCCAACCAGGCCCCGCAGGCGTCCTGTGGCCCCCGCCCCCCCGGAACCCGCCCTTTGCTCCTGAGCGTTTTGGGGGGCCGAGGCCGCCCTGGACGCACCCTCGGCGGCCGAGGAACCCGGGAAGGAGCGAGACGCGATGCGACGCGACTCGACGCTCCCGGGAGTGTGTCTGGCGTGGCGGGGGCGCGGTGGTTGTTGCGTCTGAGGGAAGTTGGCGAGAGGTCAGAAGTTCAGAGGCTGCCAGCGAACGCTGCCAAGGAGGCCGGCCATGAAGGAGGAGGGACGTGGAGAGTCTCGCCTTGCAGGTGCCCCGTCCCACCAAACAAGGGAGCTCCAAGGCACGTGGGAAGCGCGCGAGGAAGAACAGAGAAGGCGGCGGGCAGAGGGAGCTACGCTCCCCGGTCCTCCCCGTCGCTTCTCTTCCCCTCCACCCCCAAGCCCAGGCGACGCGTTCCAAAACTGCCTCCCTTCCAGACCTGCCTTCTCCTTCCCTTCCCAGGCCGCTTGGATTATACTCTCATCATCCCCAGCTCACTAGCATGGGCGCGAGAGTCCAACACATCTGGAGGCGCTTCCAGACGGGTTCCCTGGGAATAGGACCCAGGGTTTCCTTTGCTCTTCTCAGGGTGTCGGAGGAGCGCGAAGGAAACCGGGCCGAACCGAGCTGCGCCGACGGAGGCAGGCGGGCGCGCGCGCACGCGCAGGACCCTTCGCCGCGCGCAGCGGCGGGGGCAAGGCTTTTCCTGGGGCTTCCGCGCCGCTGCGAGCCCCGCGAGGAGCTCGCAGCCTCTCCGGCCGCCTTTAGCCAGGCTCCAGGCTGAAATCCGAACCGCTGCGATCGATCAGAGAGGAGTAAGTGGAGCTGAAAACGCGAGGTGCGGTCGACTTGCAGCCGCACAGCTAACCCGGCTCGCGCGTCTTTGCAGATGAGGAGCGGGGGGGGGGGGCGGGGACACGGCGCAGCCACAGGGAAGCGAAGAGGGCACGAACGCCACCCGGGAGCTTGAAGGATCCCCAGCGGCCCTGGCCCCGCCGCCGCCTCGCCTCGCCTCCTGACAAGTGCCTCCGGCGCTCGGGGGCGTCTGCCTTCCCAGAGGCAGCGCTGCCGCGGCCTCGGCAGCTGCTCGAGACTCGCGTCGCGCGCCTTGGCGTCGCGCGCGCCTCCAACCCTCCCAGGTCCCGTGAGATTTAAGGTGGTCAGATGGAGATCGCGGGCGCGCTTCCCGTCGCCCCAAGCGAACTCCGCGCCGACCGGCGGGGCGGGACGCGACGCGAGCAGAGAGACGAGCAGAGAGACGAGAAGAGTGCCGCCGCCGCCCCTCCACCCTTCTAGGGGCGACTCCAGCGGCATTGAGATCGTTCTGCGGAGCTGAAGGTGGGGCTTAAACCTCAGAATAGCGGGAGGGGTCGGGGGGAAAGAAAGGCAGCTGACCTATTTTTGGAAGGGGACGCAACCGACGGCAGCCGCCCGAGGCCGGCGGCGTGGTGGAGAGTTTGAAGGCCCGCCCGAACTCGGGAGGTGGAGCGGAGGCTGATTCGCAGAGTTCCCCGCAGACGAGTCAGCTTTCGGTCCCTATTCGCTTGGAAAGCTGGTCGAGGGACGGAGGGTGGTGGTTCATGGGCGCGAGTCTGGGGCGCGTGTGTTTAGTCCCCATTTACTGAGGGTGGGATCGGGGGAGCTGGACGCGCCAACCCGCGACCTTCCGTCTCGCGAACAGAAGCGGTCCTGCGCTGATTCAGTTCCCCGTCCTTCCCCCTCGGGTGGTATCACTGGTCTGGGGCGGGGGGGGGGCGGCGTGAGCATCTTTAAAGGCGATCAATGCGCTCTCAGACACGGTTGCCGAAGAGGGCCTTGCGGAAGCCGCCTTGTGCTCTCCTCCTCCTCCTCCTCCGACTTCAGAATGGCCTTGGGGAGGTGCCGACCTCACCCTCGGGGCTTGCGCGGGGCGACGGGGAAAGACGGTTAATCTAAAGAAATGATTAGGAAGACAGAGAAGGGGGCCCAGGCGATTTCTTGCCTGCGAAGGGAAGGGGGGAGTCCCGGCGGGGAGCCCGGTGGTGGTGGGAGACTGACACGACCCGCGGTCGGAGCCGGCTAACCAACTCCGTGGCACGGAGCGGCCGAGCGTAGCTACGCCGGCAACTATCGCGCTATCCGCACGCGGAGCCTCCTCCCTCCGAGGCGGAGGGTCGCATCAACAGACCTACCGATGCCATCCCACAGGGTCCCCCTCCCCGGCGCACCCCTTCCCCCGACAGCTTCTGGGAAGACGCTCCCGGCGGCTCAGGGGAAGCTGAGAGCCCCGGAGGGAGGAGATGCCGCCGGATTAAAGTCCGCGTCCCCTCCCCAGGCCGGAAGGCGAGCAAGTCGGCAAGAGGCGAAGGGCGCGTCTCTGACCTGGGTCATCAGCCGGTCGGCTCCCGTGTTCTCCTCGTCCTTAAAAATAATGTCCGGATTATAATTGGGGGTCAGCTCTTTAAAGCGCTCCGAGTTCCGGCTGATCTTGCCCTCGTATCTGCCGCTGGCGCCCAGCGTCTTCTCGGCCACGTTGGGGATGAACTGCTTGTAGGCTAAAGGGGTCAGCTTCTTCGGGTGCCGCCTCTTGCCGAAGCCCCGGCCCGGCCCGCACGCCAGCCCGGCGGAGAGGAAAAGCGCGCCTAGGCAGAGCGGGAGGAGCCCAGATCTTCTCCGGAGCAGCATGCCGTCTGCGGAGCGAGCGGCCCCCCGGCTTCCCCCCTCGCCGCCCCCTGCGCTCGGCTGGGCTCGTGGCGCGGCTGAGTGGCAGAGAGCGCGCCCGCCGCTGCCTCTCTCGCCCGGGAGCTGCCCTCTTCCCTCGGCTCCTTGCTTCGCCCTTCCTTGCCTTTTGCTGCCTGCCCGCCCGCCCGCCCGCCCGCCTGCCTGCCTGCCTGCCCGTCCGCCCGCCTGCCTGCCTGCCCGCCTGCCTCCTCCTCTCCTTCGCTCTCCTCTGCTTTCCTCTCGGTGACTTAGCCCCCGATTTCTAGCAAGGCAGGTGCATCTTGGAGGGCGCTTGCGATAACGGGACTCATCGGAGTTCTGGATCGTGGCGCGTAGAAGGCAGGAGGGGACCGCGGGGCGGGAAGGGGGGGCGACGGTGGAAACGAAATGAAATAATAAAGACGGGTCCCCGGGATCTAATGGGAGCTGAAACGCCTGTGAGTGAAGCTTGGCTCTAGTTCTATATTATAGCTGCCAGCGCTGAGTTCTGATTGGTCGAGGCGAGACAAGCTCGCCTTCCGATGTATTAACCCTGAAGAAGGCAAAATAGAAGGGGGGGAAAAGCAGCAACAACAACAGGGCGAGAGATGGAAAAAAAAAAGGTCTTGGGAGATTCTCGGTCGCTCCCTCCTTGTACCTGAAGGGCTGGGAAGTGAAAGGGGTGGAGACAGCGCTTTCTCGGGATAACATCAATTACATCTTTCTCTTCTTTCTTTTTTCCCTTCCTTCGCCTCCTCTTCGACTTAAAAAAAATGGGCAGAGGGTTAATGTTTGTCAGCAAGAGGAAGAGATGGGGCGAGCAGAGGTTAGGGCCCTGGAACGCTCACACGTTATCTGTCCACCTGGAAGTTGAAGATGGTCTGGAAAATGTAAGGGACCAAATGAAATATGTCACGGGGGTGGGGGGAGAAATGCGAGGAATAAGGGCCTCCATTTTTGCTTGAGGAACTGAGGAAAACCTACGAAGGGGCAGGATGCCCCTTCGGGAAAATAATCAAATAGGCGTTTCTTGAAGCAGGCTGACCCACGCGAGTCCTCCTAGCCTCCAAGACAAGGAAATATTTATTTCGAAGGGAACATTTTTATCCCCTGGGGCTGTACCAAGGTGGCGATCTCGTAATAACTTTCTGACATGCAGCATAGCTCCTGTTCACAACCCAGGGGTATGAAATAGAGGGGTCGGGCCTTCAGGGGTGGATGGAAGTGTCTGTTCTTTCATAGCCCAACCATCCAATCGCACTGAATTAAGGCGAGCTAGGTTGCAATTGACTCGAGGGTTACTCCCATATTTAGTTCAGGATGTATTCTATCAACCCCACAGCGAGATATCCTGCTGGGAATTACACAGAACTCAGTGGCACTTATTTTGGAAAAGGCCGGCTGTTGGTTTCTCTACCTTCACACAGCTGCTGAAGAATCCCCCACATCATCACTGAACATCCGGTGTATGGTGTGGAGTCCGTGTGTGTGTGAGATGGTAGAGGAGGCAGAACTGTCTTTAATATTGGCTTAATTGTTATTTCTTGCTGGCTGGCAGTTGAGGACTTTCTCCCAAGCCGCAGAAGCTCCTGAATAGACAAAGGCATCAAGGGACTGATAAAGTAGACTTGGATGCAGATGTGGGATTCTGCCTAGGATTAATTTTTTTGAGTGTGTGTGAGACTGAGGTTGGTCTTGCTTTGCTTCAGAAGCGAAAGGACCAAGGTGCTTTCAAGGATTCAGGAAGAATAAGCCCCATGCGAATGAAGATATATTGACGGCCTATATCAGTGTTTCTCAAACCTGGCCACTTTAAGATGTGTGGACTTCAACATTCAGAATTCTGGGAGTTGAAGTCCACACGTGCTGGCTGGGGAATTCTGGGAGTTGAAGTCTGCATGCCTTAAAGTTGCCAAGTTTGAAAAACACTGGCCTATATAAATGAGGGCATACTGATGATCTAGTTATCTAGCAAAGTAGAATAAGCAAGCAGGCAATCTCTAGCAGGTTTAAAGAAAATTCCCATTGTGAAATATCCAAGTTTTCTCTCTTAAAACATCTTTCCATCTAAGATCCAAGATTTTGAGGGTGCTTAGTTCCAAATACTTGCACTCAGTTAATGCTTTTCAAAACTTTAAAAAAAGTTTGTGCGAGTAAGAAGTTTTGCATCCACTTGTTCTAGAGTCATCCCATTTGAAATGTGTTATGCCTGGGAGGCAGTTTCCTTTCCCATCCCATATCCAGAGTCATCAGTTTCGAGTTAATGCTTATTCATTTCCAAGGGGGCTACCACTTTGCTGCACAAATCTGGAGAACCCCTAGATGTTTGCAAAGAGTTATGAGCATTGTGTATCTATCTGCTGCCATCAGTGGCTGTCCGGATTTTTGAACTCCAGATACAATCATCCTAATTTTCAGGGACTTATTCCAAATTAGCACCAAGCGCTCTGAATTCCACTGTCTTGGGACGCCCACAGAAATTAAGCGCCATAACTCTGGTCAGTCATCAAGGCAGACTCGAGGCCAACAGAACCAGTGCCCCTGGGGACATTAATCCCACTAAAGGGTGGGAAAAAAGGAACCGCCTCGAACTCATGAACCCGAGTTCAGCGATGGGAGATTGATCGAAACTCTGGATTTCCAGTGGGAAATCGACAAGGAGTAGGAAGTGACCTGTTGCAAGCAAATGGATCAAGTTTGGAGGTTTTTGGCCACCGGGTTTGGAGGTTTACGGCTCACTTGGGCTTCTCTGGGTGATAGAAAGCAGGTTGGAAAAGTTGGAGACCCTTTCTTTTCAAAGAGAAAACTGCTCCAAATAGAGACTGAGAGCTGACAATCAAATCTCTCTTCCATTCTCTCTCTCTCCCCAACTGCACCTCCAGATGCTCTCTGGGATCTCCATGTGTAAAGAAATCTGAGCGATCTGATTCATGCTTTAGAGAGCTGATTTTTGGATTCAGCTTTTTCTGCTCATCGATGGGGCTTGGGCCAAGGAATAAAAGCTGCTGATCACTGGCCTCCCCAGTGCTCTTTTCCCTTCGAGGTAAAAGGGCTTCAATTCACCAGGAGGGAGGAAGCGGAGAGAGAGGAGAGCAGGAAAAGTGCGCATGGAGGTTGCGCGCATCTAAAAAGCGGAGGGAGCAAGAAAACCTCTCTGTTCCCTCCCCTCCCCCCCCGCGCGACCCACTTCCTTTCATTATCAGCCAGATGTGAAGGCCAGGGACCCCAAGCTTAGCAG
The DNA here is from genome assembly GCF_059951505.1 of Python bivittatus. NCBI lineage: Eukaryota > Metazoa > Chordata > Lepidosauria > Squamata > Pythonidae > Python > Python bivittatus. The sequence continues at coordinate 8,051,249 of NW_028277088.1, forward strand.
GAAAGGAAAAATGCCAAAAAGGGCTAATGTGAGAGTCAGTTTGGTGTAGTGGCTAAGGGGTTGGCCTAGAAAGCAGGAGACGGGGAGTTCTAGTCCTGCCTTAGGCATGAAAGTGGTTGGGTGACTTTGGGCCAGTCCCTCTCCCTCAACCCAACCCACCTCGCAGGGTTGGTGTTGGGAAAAAAAGGAGGAGGAAGGAGTATTAGGTATGTTTGCTGCCTTGAGTTATACATCGCCCCCCCCACACACACACCAGATAAAAAATATTACAATAATAATTACTATAGGTGAGAAAATGAGGGAGGGAGAAAAAGTCTAAGAAGAGAGAAGCTGGGGCAGTCCTCTAGCAATGCAAAAGATGAAGGAAAGCATTGCTCATGGTTGCCAGGGCTGGCTCTAGTCGGTGTCACCTGAATTTCTCAATCTCAGCGACTTTAAGATATGTGGACATCCGCACACCTTAAAGTTGCTGAGACTGAGAAGCACCCCTCTCCTCCCTCTCTGAAAGAGTGTGGCCAGTGTTTCCCAACCTTGGCCACCTGAAGATGTGTGGACTTCAACCCCCAGAGTTGACGTCCACACATCTTCAAGCTGCCAAGGTGGAGAAACACTGAGTGTTGCAAAGGAAGTTAATTTATTCACAGGAGGTACAAGAGAGGGTCACCCAAGGAAGCCACGGGGGCAACTATTCCAACATCCTCATCCACTGCTGTCATAAAAAGCCACGTTCAACTTTTTGCTGGGAAAGGCAGGGGGACTTCCTCAGGCTGGTCCAGGTATTGAGAAGAAAGCCTGGTGGAGCTTAGTGGTGCTGACTGATCAGCTGGGGAGGTGCCCTGCAGCTGATTTCCTGCCCACCAGAACTGAATTCGTCTTGGTCCTCTTCAGGGCAGATGAAGCTGAAGAACTGCCTTTCTTTGCAAGGAGGATCCCAAAGGAGGGTCTTTTCAACTTTCTCCGCCTTCCTGCCACTGGAGAGGCAGGCAGGCAGGCAGCCCGCCAGCTGGGCACCTGCCTGGATGCGGCCTGAATATGCGTACCTAAATCAGCAAGAGGGCAGGTGACTCGCTTCTCCGACTTTCCAGCTCAGCCACCTTCTTCCTCGGTATTTTGCTTTGGCTGACGCCGCCGTCTTCTCAGCTGCCTGGTCTCTAGCAAGGACGAACTTGGTGCTCCTCGAGACGGCCGTTGCACAAGGCCAAGAGGCTTCGCGGTGGGGCCAGAAGGAACGCAATTTTCAGTTTTCTTCCTTCCCAGCAGCTGTGCCCGCCCTGCAACTGCCCCGCCACTGCGCCAAAGCTGAACGCCGGGTCGCGCTTCCCCGAGAACAGCTCGCCTGCCCTTGTAGGAGAGACCCTGCAAGGCCAGGTTGTGCCGCCTGGCTAAGCCTCGCCTGCCTGGAGCTCAAGTTGCTTTCTGGGCGAGCAGCTCTCCAAGGGTCCCAAGCCCTTCCGGGAGGTGGCAGGGCTGGCCCAGAGGCTTTCGCCTGCCAGCCAGCCAGCCGCCTTCTCCCCCCCTCCCCCCCCCCCGTGCAAAAGCCTCAGCCTTGCTGCTGCGGAGTTCTCCCTCTCGGGGACAAGGGCCAGTGGAGGGGGCCCGAAGCTTCCCCCTTTTCACTTCCTCCTTTCTCGCTTGTCATGCCGGGCAACCGCCTGTTCCCAGTGCCTTCCTCTGGGACTGGAGCTGCATGTCTCTTGGGGAGGCCCTCTGGCCCGGAGACCTTACCCACATTGACCAGTATCCTCTCGCCAGTGGGCCACATGGCCAGGCACCCCTGGCCAAACCCCACAGGACCAAATTTGGGGCAGAGGAGAATAAAGACGGGCACACTTTGGGACATGTGCCGAGTGCCTTTGTCTCCCTACTGAGTTACCCTAACTTTAGGCTACCAGACGTGGGCTGCAAAAATCCGGACAAGTTTTCTGTGTTGCCTCTTTCCTGCCCATCTTGCAAGCCAGCTCTGGTAGCCTTCCCTAAATGCCCTGAGTTCCCGGGTCCTGGAAGTCAAGGAACCTTTTGGAGAGAGGGAGCAGGCGGGGGGGGGGGGCTCAGAAACTCTAGAGAAGGAGCGCAAACGGTGAGGCTCCTCCATGCTCCCAGTCAGGGACCTTGGCTATCCATCCTTTCAGCTTGTTTGCTGCCCCCCCCCCCACTTTGCATCCCCTCCCGGGAGAGCAGAGGGAAAGGTAGTGGCTGATGCCGCCTTCCATCCCCCTTGGTTTCCGCTGGGGAAGGGATGCTGCATCGCACTGCCAGCTGGGCCTGAATATGGGGCAAGGTGGGGGGTGGGTGGGAGCAGCAGTCAGCATCCTGCGGCAGCCTTTCACCCTCACCGAATGAAGGGCTTTCAGCTCAGCCGGCTCATTAAGGCCTCTGCTTTCCCTCTTTCCTGACAGCTGTCTCTGTGGCCTTGGGTTAGAAGAGGGCCTCCTCCTGTGCTGAAACCCCAGCCCCATTTAGGTTTAGGCTGCTTCCCCACTGGAGGTCTTTAACACCCCAGCCTTCCCTCCAAGTCAGGGCTGCTCTTCCCAGCTGATTGACTATACAGCATCTTTCCAACCCTCTCGCTCCTCATCTCCTTTCCTGATTCCTAGGCTCCCTTGAGGCTCCCCCATGAATCTGGATCCGCAGTTGAGCAATACAGTAGCAGGTCCAAGTTCCCCTACTCCGGAGCAGAGCTCTCCAAGGAGAAGAGTTGAGCCTACCTTCTAAGTTGGCTTCTTCTCCTTCAACTGCCAGTTCTTCAGAGCCTTTCTCCTGGCCTGCAGCATCTCCCTTAGATTTGGGAACATCATTGTCCTCAACTCCTAACCCTTTCATGAGATTTGGGAGGAGGTTCACTCAAGAATGTGGATGATGGCCATCCTTGCTTTCACTACCTCTGTCCTGTCCACACACTGCTTCATACCTTGGCAGTTTGCTCTTCAAAGTTTCCACGTTTCTCTTTTTGAGGATCTCATCACCTCCACAGAAGAACAAGTTTCTCAGTCTTTTCTTTCCTCCCAACCTATTTAGTCTTCTTTCATATATTTGTTTTATAATTCAGTCTTCATTTATTCTCTCTGTATGACCAAAGCACTTCAATGTACTTTTGTACCAGAGTATTCACTTTCACATTGAGTACTAATTCACTCTTGACCCTATCTCTTCTTGCTTTACAACAGTCTAAGTGTCCACTTTTCATTACATTCAACTTTCTTTGATATATTTCTGTTATACTCAGCTTTAATTGCTCATATAGCGAAACGGGCAGAAAAATGTTCTTATACACAATCATTTTCTCTTCTTCAGAGAAACCTTCCTTCCTTCCTTCCTTCCTTCCTTCCTTCCTTCCTTCCTTCCTTCCTTCCTTCCTTCCTTCCTTCCTTCCTTCCTTCCTTCCTTCCTCCCTCCCTCCCTCCCTCCCTCCCTTGGTGGCTAAATCTCCAACCTTTCTATCAGCATTTGCACTTCTTAAAATTTCTCCACACACGTTTTCATTTTTAGTAAACATTCTGTCAAGATACAGCAAAGTCACCTATTTGCTCCATTTCTTTTCTTTGCTTTTCTTTTGCCATTTTATTTATAACTTGCAATCATTCCCTCCCTTTTCCATATCAAAGACAACCACATTGGCCTTTGGTACATTAATTTTTGGATCCAGGCTCCTTATAATATTGTACAATGTATCTAACATGATTCATTGCAAATCACTCAGGTTCTCAGCCAACAACATTGCCTCATCTGCATACAAATGTATAAACACATTCATGTCCCCAGCCAACACCCCTCCAAGAGTGCCACAAGCATTTCTTATACATTTATCCATAAATACATTAAGCAATGAATTACACAAAACACATTCTTGTCTTACTCCCTGCCCAATGTTAAACCTTTTGCTAAGGATTCCATTGACTCTTATCATTTTTTACTTCTGTCATACACTGATCTTAACTGCATTCAGCAATCAATCTTCAACTTTATATTTATACAAAACAATCCAGACTTCAAGTCTATCCATTCTATCAGATGCTTTTTCCAAATCAACAGCTATACAGTTTACTTTCTTTTTCTATATATTTTTCAATGAACTGCTGGAGAACAATAATCTTGTCTGCACTGCCTCTACCTTGCATAAGCCACAGTGCACTTCCCAAATTTTTCTCATATGCTTTGACTCCGAATTCTGCCAAACACCCTTCCCAGACTACTCTCCCTACAATTTTTGCATCCACTCTTGACCCTTTCCTTTGTGTGAGGAAACAGAACAGTATTCCTCTAATAGTCAGGCACTGATGCAGTCTTTGCACCCTTGTTAAACAGGTTGCACAGCCAGTCCATAAAGAAACCACACAGCCATCTTGTAACATTTCTCCAGTTATACTGTCAACTCCTGTAACCTTACCATGTTTCAACATTTTCAGAGCATTTATGAATTCCTTCTCATCATTTTTTTTCTTAAGCAAGTCTGTAAAATGGCAAGACTGAAAGCTTCAGTGGGTGCAGAATGTCAGTCTGGGCAGTTATGTGTGCACCTAGATCAGTGCATTTTATACCTGTGCTCCAAGAGCTACATTGGTTACCAGTTTGCTTCCAGGTTCAATTCAAGGTGCTAGTAATGACCTATAAAGACATACTTGGCATGGGGGTGGGTTATTTGAGGGACCTCCTCAGCCCAATCACATCTACCTGTCCTATTAGGTCCACCAGGAAGGGCATGTTATGGGTCCTGTCCACGAGGGAATGTCATCTGATGGGACCAGGAGGAGACCGTTTTCTGCCATAGCACCTGCCCTTTGGAACATCATCCCACCTGAGATCAGATTGGCCTCGACCTTATTGGTCTTCGGGAAGGGCCTGAAAACATGGCCTTAGCATCTGGCCTGGGGAACCAGTAGCATGGGTATGGAGTCTGTAAGATCATTATATTGTTAGGGAAACTGACTGCACTCTTCCACAAATTTATGTTTTATGGTTTTAATGGTTTTGCTGATTTTAATGTTTTTAATGCTTTTTATTATGCCTTTTCCTTATTTGTTGTACTCTTCTTTTTTTAACATTGTTTGCCACCCAGATTCACATATGTGAGATGAGGGGCTATATAAATTTACCAAATAAATAAATAAACAATCCCTTTTAGCATTGCCTCACTTCAATTTCATTCCAAATCATTTATTCATATTTATTTTTAATTCTAATCACTCTCCTGGAGGCTGCTTGTTTAGCCCTTTTCACACGCTTCTAAAGCAATTTTTTATTTGTATCATAACTGATCCACATTTCTCTACTTCTTTTGAATTTGACCATTCTGTGCTCTTGGTGGCCACATTCTTTACAACTATTTTTATTTATATATACTAGATATTTATTAAATATTTAAATTAATAAATTAAATAGATTAAATGTATTAAATAGTATATATTTAAATATTTATTAAATATTATAAATATTTACTACTTTAAATATTATGTTTAATAGTTTAATACTTAATATAATATTAATTATAATAAATATTATAACATTTTAATACTTTATAATTAAATATATAATAATTATATTTTTCTTCCATCATTTTTGCAGAATCATTCTTATAATTTTTTATGAGAATGATTGCTGCATTTTTCTCACCCACAGCCTCATTTAATCCATCATTCCACCAGCCATTCTTTTTCATACTCTCCATTAGCAAAACTCTAGACATTTCTGTGTAACATAATTCTTTTCACTCTGTTTTAAATAGCTTTCATATCCTCTTTTCTTACACCCACTTTTATTCATTCTGTTGGGGTGTTAATATATTTTTAAAAAACGTGACTTGTTCTTGCTCTTTCATAGTCAATCTATTTTCACTCTTGTTTCTTCTTTCCTTTTCTTCCATTTTTTCGTCCATTTTTTCTCCAAGACTCATTCTTGACAACCAAAAAATGTTCTTTCCCCACCTTCAGAACCACTCATCATCCTTATATCCTTCACTAATTCTCTCAATTTTTCATCATAAACAATTGAATCAAATTCCCCTAATGGCAAGGAAAATGAAAAATAATGATAAAACTAAGAAACATTTACATACTTTGAAATATCCCAACCCCTTCTAACATTTTGCAGTGCTTACAATGGTAGTTCATCCCCATGTTCGATTGCAATTTGGTAGCAAATTAAGGAAGGGGCTCTGTGGGCCCCCAAGGTTGTGGATGTGTCTACAGGAAGCCAGTGGGCTGCTTACCTTTACCCTATTATCTGTTTCCCCTGTGTTTTGCTAGTGCGGTATCTTCTGCATGCTAATTCTTCTGTGTATTAACTAGCCCTCAATGTATTTGCCAGTGTTTTCATATACTCAATAAAGAATTTCAGGTTTTCTATTGTGTCTGTATTTATTCAATTTCCCCTCTTCCTTTCTTCCAAGGATCTTAACATGGTATACTCATTCTTTCCTGCCAGTGTATATCCTCAGAGCATCTCTGTGCCTTATGGCTGTGCTTTATGGTTCAACACTGTATCATGAGTGACTCTTTCAGATCAAAGAATCTGTGTGCCATTTAGGACAATAGATTTTTATCATACTAAAAATAAAAGTAGCCAGGCTCCATGAACAATATAGCAAGGTTTTGTGTTACCAGCTGTTCTGCAAATCAACATCTGTAGATGGTAGACAACATCTACCGCATTTCTTTCACTGGGCATCAAGATTTGGCATGAAGCACGCTGGCTAGCGAATTCTGGGAGCTGAAATCCACATATCTTGAAGTTGCCAATTTTGAAAAAAACTGCTCTATAGGATCCCTGATAGAATGGCCCAGCATCTTTCAGGGGGTGAAAAAACAATGAAACAAAAGTTCTCACCAATATTCTTCAACTTGCAAACCCAATTGAGGTCGACCGAAGATACCTTCTACATTTAAAGTACACCAAGGAAGGCACATATATCCTCTGAAAGAAATGGAAAATGTCTTTGAAATGCATTACCTTCTGGAAAATTGGGTTCCTGTTGCCTTTTTCAGCCATTCCTTCTGCCTCGAGATGGTTTAAAATGGGCGTATTGCAAAGGCTGGGATCACACCGCCTGCTTGTTTATGCTTTACTGCATTATGTGGACCCAGCCAGTGTAGTTAATCAACCATAGTTTGTGGCCATAAAAGGATTTGTCTTAAAGCTGGTAGCTTTCCTGGATGCCAATGGTCCCACCAAATCATAGCATTTATTATCCCAGTGAATTTCTGCAACCAGCCTGGCAATGCTATTGCAAGATTCCCTACCTCCTTTTCTCTACCCCACCCCAAGGTAAGGCCAAATATGAGAGACCTCAGCAGTTCTATGTTGCCTTCATTATTCCACATCATGAGTCAGTAATATAAAAGATGAGAGCTCTAATCTATTTCTGTTGTTTCTAATGCTAAATATAACCAAACTTGCAGCCCATCATTCTGCATTATTCAAAGTTCAGGAGCATTTTCTCCAAAGTGGGGCTGGTGAAGCTCTTCCTTTAACATTTTCCAAGTTTCAACGCCTGGGTGTAATTTGCTTTTATGAATGCAGTGGCAACACATTCCCTGGCACAGGGAGGGGGAAACCCCAGATGTTATACTTAAGTAGTTTTCAAACGGTAGTATAATTATGCTTCTAACAAGCAGACTTTTGCACTCACCTCCTTTAGTTAATAATTATCACTTTAGTGAGTGTTAAAACTGGATTTTTGGAACCTTTTAAGGATCTGTGATATTTATCAAGGAAAAGTGGGCCACTCATTTCTTTTCTTCAGTGTGAGAGGAGCATCTTAACATGGGGAGAAATCTATGAGCCCTTCTCTTTCCTGTCCCCATTGGCAATGAATGGGACTTGTGCAAGATCACACACAAGTACCTCCTCTTCTTCTTCTTCCCTCTCCGAGCGAAGGGGCCAGGAGAAGTGTGTGAGCCAAATTCATTTGCTTCAATAAAATCTGTAGATTGACAATTAGTTGGATTTTTCCAGTTTTTAGTTTTTGTCATCTTTAGGCAGCTTGAGTAGACGGAGGCTTGCTCATAAATGGGCAGATGCATTCAGTGGGTTTTGTCTCTGACAAATGTGCATTTAGAGCATTCAAATCTTAATCTGTTAGCTATCTTTTCCATTGAACTCAGTAAGGCTCAACTATTGCATTTCTGAATGGACATGAGTTGGACTACAATTTTGATTTGTCTTAAATCACACTTTAAGTTAAGTGACATGATTCGGATGTTAGTGTAAAGCAGGGCCTGAGTGGGGCCTATATACAGAAAAATGTGTTGCAAAGCAGGGCAGGGCTTTGATTGTGGGGTCATGGCTGCCATCTTGACTTTTTTGACCCTATCCCATAAACACCCTTGCCAGCAAGCAAATATGCAAACAACTTTGAGAGGCGTCATACTGGGGATAGCTGGCTACAGAGCATTCTAACAGCAGGGGCATTCCTCTGCACTGCTGCATTTCCTTCCCACGTTCAGAAATGAGGATGCAAATTTCCTTGATGAAATTGTCCAGCATTAGATTCTGAACGGAGAAAACACTACATTTCACCAACATGCATATATTTAACCACTACTTCAAAGCATGATGCCTATAACCATTAGAATCCTTTTTTTTTTTTTTTTAAAGAATTCATCAATATCGTGGAGAATTAGTCTCTCTAAATCAGTGTTTTTCAAATTTGGCAACTTTCAGATGGATGGACTTCAACTCCCAGAATTCCCCAGCCAAAAGTGCTTTATCACTGCTTTCTTGTGGGAAGTTTTCAATTTCCCAGTCTTGCCTACAACCCTGGGATTTTCTGAGGGTCTCCCATGCAAGTAGCTTAGCTTCCACGTCCAGACAAGGTTGACCACTGCTGCCACTACTGAGACATATATGTATGTATGTATATAATTGTTTAAAAAGTTAACACTGTTTAGAGGGGAGAAAAAGCTGCCAGCCATTAAGTTTTCTTTAAAAAATCATCAATAAGGTCAGTGGAGGAACAACACAATGGATACCAAAGAAGAAAAAGAAAATCAAATTCAGTCAATATTTTAAAATATCTGGATGATATGTATGTGTGTGTCATCCTGACATCCAATAGATACAGAGTTCGATTTCAGAGAAGCTTCCTTGTGGAAAATGAGTGATGGTTGATCTGCTATATCCACCGATTGACCCCCAATCATTCAATGTCTTGTGCCTCAATTCAGAAAATAAGAATATTGGCAATAATCCCAAGTATGATCAGATCCATGTGGAAAAAGGAGAACCTTTTCATATCCAGGGGAAAGTTGGGAAACGGATGGTACACACTGATGGAGGGGTCTATGTACAGTATGGTCAAAAAAGTCAAGATGGCAGCCGCAATGGTACATTCAAAGCTCCAACTGGCATTGCATACATGACAACTATAAAAACCAGGTGGAACTTTGATAGCACCACCATTGCCACCATCTTGACTTTTTTGACTACATTCTGTGGATACCCCTACCCTGATATAATCCTCTCGCAAAGCTTCATGGCTGAGCAGGCCTTGTTTCCGAGGGAAGGTCTTGAGAAAGGGACAGGCCAGCCTTTCCCTCCTCAGCAACTAAACTTGGTTTCCAATGCCAGTTAATCCTGCCCAGAAATGACAAAAATGTAATTTAAAAAAGAGGTCCCTTGCCTGAAATGTGATTAATTTCATAGCAAAAAATGATCTTCCAAACACCGTTGCAACCCCGATGGCAATGCTTCAAAAAGTAATTGGCTGACTAAGGCTGAACCAAGATTTTATAGCAAGATGTTTCTATCAACCAGAGACATTAATGAACTGATAGGTGGCACCACCTAGTCAATGTCAGCTGATCTAGAAATGATTCAGACTTAATTAGTACTTAGATGGGAGACCAACAGGAGATCCCAGAATTGCCCTGGAAAACTGAACAAACATTCTGGAAAAAGGATGTGGCAAAACCACTTCCATATTGTATCTAGGTAGTCATCAGGAATCAAGCTGGATTCACAGGGCCTTTTACCTTTTACATTCATATAGTGAGAGAGGTGTTCCCTAAGACATCCCATGGCCTTTAAAAACACATGCGCTGCCCTCTTCTGGATCAATAACACAGAAGCATAATTATGAATCAAGGGTGACATGCAACCAAGACTTGATTATACACCCACCTTGTTGCAAATATGCTGTACAGGTAGTCCCCAGGTTAAGAACACCCGGTTTAAGGATGACCCATAGTTAAGAATGGAGCCTACTGTAGCAAAATTCGAGTTAGATACACAATGGTTTGAGTTCATTACATAATACTACTTATACAGTATAATACAATAATACTGTTCCAACTTACATACAAATTCAACTTAAGGACAGACCTTGGGCACGGAACGTGTTCTTAAATTGGGGACTACCTCTATTAAGTTTAATGGGGTTTATTTCCAGATAAGTATGCTTATGATTAAATCCTTAACTGTGTACTAGAATCTCGAAGATTAAAATGACAACAGGAAAATCCAATATATATGACTGAAGGGATTGTTGAGTCAGATGTAGACCTGACTGACTAAAGATGAGATTGAGAGCACTCAACTATATTTTGCATGAAGAAGGATAACTCGTATGTTAAGCTCCACACATAAGAGTCGCTAGGTGAGCCAAATCCGAAACTCTTCAGGGATATTGGGAGAGGGTGTGAGATGAGAAAGGACAGGCATGTTACCAGCTGGGTTCACACATTACGCTAAATCAATGTTTCTCAACCTTGGTAACTTTTCAGCAAAGGAGAATTCTGACAGTTGAAGTCCATGCTTCTGAAAGTGGCTGAAATCAGCAGTGGAGTTCTGCATGTTCGTTTGCTTGCAGACGTTTCATTACCCACGTAGGTAACATCATCAGTGCACGCATGCACTGATTCAAAATGCAAGGATGATGTTACCTAGTTGGGTGATGAAATGTCTGCAAGCGAACATCCAAGCTCAGAGAGCACCAAGGACTCCACTGTTCAACCCTGAGCTACAGATATTCTCTTCTATTGGAAGTTGGGAGTGTTAACCCATAATATTATTTGCTTGATTTTAGCTTAGTGTGAAATGTAAACTCATGATTTTTGAAGTGTAAATCCTAAATCATTACTCAACAGATAGTTGCTAAAGCAAACCTTAAAGTAGCATGATGGATGACTCTGCCTCTATGTTAGGTTTGAAAAAGCAAGTGTTTGCTGGGAATCATAACTGGTTGTGGAAGGTTTGGGTGGTTAGGTGGGCGAAAGATTCAAAGGGCCCGAGGATTGGTTGAGAAATTTCACAACAATGAACATCTTAGTATTTTGAACCTAAGAATCTTTCGTTCTCCTACATAAGCACAGGTTCGACTGGAAAGAGGGGGAAATTATGGATCTGGCTGGGGAATTCTGGGAGTTGAAGTCCACACGTCTTAAAGTTGCCAAGCTTGAGAAACACTGATCTAAATACACAAAGCAGGTTATAAATGGACAAGGATAGAGGAGAGGTAGAGGAAAACAGATCCAGGATGGCTCTGTGTGTCCAAAGAGGCCCACAATCTTTTCTCCAAGGACCTCTAAAGACTCTGCTCCTATCTAAGATAGTATATAATTAGACAATTCCACTTCCAACAGGGATGTTCTCAAGTGAAGGTATTTTGGTAGAGAACAAGACAAGTTTGTCACAAAATCCATTATCCAGGTACACATTGGACAGTGAAACACTGTCAGCAATCTATTCTTGATTACCAAAATCTCAGTTTCTTGGCTTTTTAGTAAAGGAAGCAAAAATGAGCTCCCATTGCATTTTACTGAACAAAATGTGTTTAGGGCCACATTTTGGATTTTTGAAAAGATGACCTATTACCATGTCTTTCGCACACAATCGCTCTAAAGAGAGATGCTAAGAGAAACCTGAAAGCATGAGTTATGTTCAGACAGAAACAATATCCCTTAGTTCTAACAGGATGAAGTTGGCTTGTCTAAAGTACACAAACAGACCGATTGGATCAAGAATCACTGTTTGGGTATGGAGGAGGAACAAAGCCTGCCTGCAGCAGTCCACCAGCCAACCATGGAAACCACAATATTAGGTGGTCCATGGTAGCAGGCGAGGTATGTGGAACACTGTCTTAGAATTGTCTCGTTCCTTGACTTTTGCAGACCATTTCTGAATCTGGTCCTTTCCATGTTTTCTTTCACCTCTTGACATATTTACATCCCTGCATTTCAAGATACTTTGCTGAAGACATTTGTGAGGTTAGCAACCTGCTTGCATATTCTCCCCCCCCCCCGCCTTTTTGTGTACAGGTATTCCCCAGTTTAAGAATGAATTCCATTCCCAAGGTCTGTCCTTAAGTCCAATTTGTATGTAAGCTGGAACAGTATTATTGTATAATAATGTATAAGTATTATTGTGTAATTAACTCAAACCATTGTGTATTTAACTTGAATCATTGTGTACTTAACTCAGTTTTTGCTACAATAGGCTCTGTTCTTAACTATGGGTTGTCCGTAAACCGGGCGTTCTTAACCCGAGAACTGTGTGTGTGTGTGTGTAATGAATGGAAAGAACTTAAGAAGGATGTTTCCATGTGTGAACAAATTTCAGCCATCCAACCATTGGGGTGGATATTGCTGAAAGCACACTTTGATTTGAGATTACATAGAGGTGATAGATAGATGATTGATAGATATTTGTCTAACTGGACATTTATTTATTGGGTTTTTTTTCTCTATTTGCAGCTGAACTAAGACCTAGTTTATATTATAACAGGGAGAGGAAAATGTCCTTATTCCCAATGCAACATTATAATTGTTATACATAGATCTATTCCACTCATGCAAGATTGAGTGGTTTATATACCTGATTCCACCCTTTTTTAAAAAAACAGAACAGTTATGAGCTCCAGTGTATGCATGCTCGTTTGTTCGCTCATTCATTCATTTTATATGGCCACCAACTCACTAAGCAACTGCACGTGCATATAGACATTTACATTCCTCAGCTCTCACATTATTTTATCCATGTAAGAGGGGCTCATACACCTCGTATTGTCAAACTGTGATTTCTTACTGCCAGCCTTAATCCTAATCTGTGAGACTTAATTGCATGCAACTCTTTCTGTTACACAGGAATATGTGAAGTGTGTATTTGGTTGCCCAAGAATGCATGGCTGGTGGCAAATTCCCCCTGCAGGGCTGATTTGAAGACATCCCTTGGCCAACCATAGCACTGCAGAAAAAAGGTCCCTCAGGATGCTCTCCATCTAATTGTGTGTTACAATCTGAGAAAACGGATGCAAATATACATTTGCATCTAATCTGCATGTCTGACTCCTGAACCAGAAAGGAAATCACACACTGATGTTTCTTTCTATGTGCTGATCTCCCTTGCTGGACTGTCACGTTTCCATTTGCTTTGTTTGCATACTGATGCTTTACAACAGCCAAAGCTACCTTAGATATGCCCAGAGATTCTCATACACACACACACACACACACATTTTTTTCTCTTTGAACAGCACTCTTCCGCCTGCCCTCCCACAGAATAACACATTGCCCTTGATGCTTCCCCATTTTTAAAACAATTCCCAACCCTGCAAAAGGGGTCTTGTTATTTGAATCCAAAGCCCCATACCCAAAAATGCGTAAATAATGGAAGAATTCTGTGAGTCATAGCCAGTTTCTGAGATCAGGCCAGAGTTTTCCCATCCTATATGTGGCAAAAAGAAAAAAGAAAAAAAGAGGACACCAATAAAGATAAGCATTGTTGTGCTGAACAGTGAACACATGTGGAAGCAATAAAGCCTAGGCTTCTTCTGCACCAGAGGGGCAGCAGTCTTTGAAGAAATTTAGTGGTGCAATTTTTCACAGAAATAATCAATAAAGCAGGTATATAGCCTCTGCAAGGCTTATGGTATTTCCTTGATTTAAAACCTTTTCCAAAGTTCACAAAAGCGTTGGAAAAGCCTAATCAAAAGCCCAGATGATGAGCTTGGCTTCATATTGTCACACACCTTACGGTCTTTAATTGCCAGGTTCCTCTTTTTTTAAATGCCCCTGAAGCTGCAAAAACAGAACCTGTGCTCTTGTTTAAAGCCACAGGCCAACCTACATTTCAGGAGTTCTATTACTTATTCCTCTTAGCCTCAAGAAACAACACACAAAGCACTTCTCCACAATTTTCTTTTTCTTCTGTTCCATCTTTTTTCTTATCTTTCTTGTTTTCCCCACCTCTCTTAAACAGAAGACAAGTAAGATCTCCTTTGAATCAAGCCAGACATTTGGTGGCTTCATGATCCCGTCTGTGCAGTTTTCTTCGTAACTATATATGGAGGTGGATCAACCCTGCTGGATCAAGCTAAAGACCATTTTAGCCCAGCATTTCTTCTTCTCAGTGGCCAACCAGATGCCTCTGGAGTGCTCGCAAGCAGAAGATGGAGACGTAGGCCTCTCTTGATGCTGCTTCCTTGCAACTGACATTTGGAAGTGTGCTCACCCCAGCTGGAGGTAATACTATATGGTGTCTTTAAGATTAATCACCCTTGATAGACCTGTCCATGAATTTATCCAACTCCTTTGCCTTCTTCTGAGATGTGTTATGACATCTCAATCTAACCAACAGATTACATGTTGCAAACCAAGCTCATGCCAGTGTAATTTAACCAGTCCTTCACATATACATTTTGGATTTTTAATACCCAACATTCTTTACAAAAGTGGGGATGGGGGCAGCTGAGCAAACTTGGAGAATCCCTGAAGCCTGGCCTTCAAAATTTAAGGTGTGTTAATTGATAGGAAAAAAAAGTTAATTGTGCACCTTGAAACAATCAGTCAATCATTTAAATAAAATGGCATAACAGAAGGACCATTTGAGATTATGGGAAATCATGCATGGTCATTCTATATTTCTACATTAATTACTTATTCGTAAGATTTGTTTGCCACTTTTCATTACAAGAACTATCCAAAGGAGTTTATGTAAGGCAGGAGATCATAAACAATTTATAGCCTGAGGAAAGATAATCTTTAACATGGTCCTTTTCCTTTTCTCACATCGTTAGGGAATCTTAATTGCTTCAAAGCTAAGCAGCTCTTAATCTGCTAAAGCCAATGATGGAAACTGCCTGTTGTGATGGGAGTGTGATCTTACCTGCATTTCCATGAAATATGAAGGCAGAGGAACTGCCTTCACCCATGCTCTTGTAAGGTGCCCTCCAATAAGGAGAAAAGGAAGGAGGAACAATACTTTTCTTTCTTTGACTTTCTTTTTTTATTTAATTTTATAATTGCATAACAGACTTTTAAAAATAGTCTCTTAAAACATGTTGGATTGTATATACAGACCTAGTTTCATTGATTGATTGATTATATGCCATCAGGTTAATGTTGAATCTTAGTGATCACACAGATAGATCTTCTCCAGGATGATCTGTCTTCATTGTAGCTGTTCAGGTCTCCCAATGATGCATCATTGCCACTGTAATTGAGTCCATCCACTTTGCTGCTGGTTGTCTCTTTCTTCTTGTTCCTTCCACTTTTCCCAGCATTAGAGCCTTTTCCAGAGAACTGGGCCTTTCTATAAACTGTCCAAAATTTGATAATTTGAGTCTGATCATTTGTACCTTGAGTAATAACTCTGGATTTATTTGTGCCATGATCCATTTTTGTTTTTGTTTTATTTCTTGGCTACCCATGGTATTTTCAGGAGTCTTCACCTCCATCAAAGTTCAGAAGTATCAATACTTTCTATCCTCCTTCTTCAAAGCCCAGCTTCCACTTCCATAGAGATGTTAATATTTATAAAGATCAGAACTGTGCAGGCAATGATTTTCCAAAGCCTTCATTGCTACTTTGCCAAGTGCTAGTCTGCAATATATTTCTTGAGTGTTGGCTCCTTTAATGTTGATGGTCAATTCTGAAAGACAGAGACTATCTACCACTAAATGTCTTCATTTTCAGTTCTAAGGCTAGTTGCTGTACCTGTTCTTATTAATTTGGTCTTCTTTATATTTAATCATAGTCCTATTTTTTCACTATACGAATGAAAATGTTTTGATTACTAGAGCTTCCATTTGCAGCCATCAGAGCATCAACATAGCACAGGTTACAGCTGTTTTTTTCTCCAATTTTAAAACCATGCCTCCCTCAATATATATTCAGCATACAGGTTGAATAAATAAGTATACAGCCTTATCTCACTCCTTTGTTGACTTGGAGACAATCTGTTTTGCCATGTTCTGTCTGGACTGTGGCTTCCTGTTGGTACGTAGGTTTCTCAGGAGGAAATCAAATGTTCTGGGATTCCCATTTTCCTAAGGACATTCCAAGCTTGAGATGGTCAGCACAATCAAAGGCCTTTCTATAATCAGTGAAGCACATATTGACTACTTTTTAGTACTCTTTAGCTTTACTATGGCACACATCAGCCATAATATCCCTTATTCCTCATCCTCTCCTCAAGCCAGTTTGAACACCTGCATCTTCCTTTCCATGTAGGGCTGTCATCTCATTGGACGTCCCTAAGCATTATTCTGCTACCATTGAAATGTAAGGATATTAATAGTGCGATAGTTGCTTTATCCCTTCTTATATTTGTTTTAGAAAACATTTATCACACTTTTTAGTCCAGTGCAATACCAGCACTTCTCTGATTTCATATGTGAACTGTGTGGTGGGGGAGAGAAAAAAAATGTGCCCTCACTTACACTTGTCCTCTCCAAAGTAGCTTGCCCTGTAGACACCAGCAGGTTCATCTTTTGACAAGCTAAGGATCACTGTTATCTGCACCTCCTGATGTCTCCTTGCTGGCTGGGGAATTCTGGGAGTTGAAGTCCACAGGTCTTAAAGTTGCCAAGGTTGAGAAACACTGGATTAAGACATGGGACTTCAGAGGCGAGCAAAAACGATGACAACTGTCTGGGACAAGTTTTAGCAAAATGGGCATTTGGGCCATATTTCTTTCAGTTTCTGTTTCTTAAATGATTCTGACAGCTGCTTTGAGAAGCCTGCTACTTTTGATGATTAGAAAAAATAGATAATAAAAAAGAGAGGTTCTTTTTTTTTTGTAACCATAGAGTAAGAGGTAATTTTGCATGTGTACTTAAAATTGCGGTAAAGAAAATCGGAAGCTACTTTCTATTTCTTTTCATTCGTTTTTTTTTTTTTTTGCACTTTTGGCTTTTTCTCTGTTTTCTTTTTTCCTTTCTTTCTTTTCTTTACTTTATATTAGTTCTTCTTAGTTTTATCTTCTTTTAAAATTTCTTAATAAAATTATATGAAAAAGAGAAGTCTGCCACAATACACTTTTTTTTTAAAGTATAGCAGAAATCTCCATGTTTTCCCAGGAAGAATTCTCTAAGCCAATAGTACTTGCAAGACCAACGCCTTCCCACCTCAAGTTCAAAAGCAAGGATTCCTGATTCCTTTCATTTTACATTTTTTATTTCCTCTCAGGTGTATATCTGCAGTAAAAGCTTGATTATAATTCATTACCTTGATGAAAAAACATGTCATATATATGCCTAAGAGGATCAAAACACCACTTCTCTGTGAAAATGATGAGACAAAGTATCGTTTAAAGCAATATATTGCGTTTGGAAAGGTGGGGAGAATGTCAAGTCTTATAATAAAATGTACACGCCTGATCTTTCCTGGCACTTTTATGAAGTATTAATGTAGCCCATCTATGCAAAGCTTCTTTTGCTCAGCAGATCCATCTGTTCTGTTATAGCACAACAATGCCCCCTAGAGTGTGTAATAAATTGGCCCCATTCCAGGATGCCTAAGCCGGCCACTCCATAACTTTCTTCCCCAATATATATTGAAAATTCAAACAATGGGCTTCTCATGATTAAGAAGGTGAATGTAGTTGCTAAATTATTAGCTCATCCTCTGACATCAGAAATGGAGTGTTGTGTGCTACTGGACAAAATAATAGTCTCTTTTAAGGGGATGAATGTAATTTATCTCAGATTCCTATATCACTTGGGGCTTTTCCCTCTTACTGGATCTTTCCAAACACTATGTAATCCAGTAGAAGAGAATATATGTAGCTCAGGGTTGAACTGTGGAGTCCTTCCTCAGAAAACCCCAAGGACTCCACTATGTAACTCAGAGGCCAAGATGGTTTCTCTCTCAAGCTATCCTTTCTGCAGGGAACATTAAATGTATCCCTAAATCTATGAACTCTACCCGAGGAGGTAACATGCAACTATCTGTAATGGTCTGTGAGAATGTCCTTGAGAGACAGCAGGAGGAGGAGGAGTCACAGATTAGGCAATGGTTAGATAAGAGGCAGCTGAGCCTGCAGAAGGAATGGGGGAGTGGCAATCGTCTCAGAAGGGACCATCCCTAGTTTCTTGGGCTGTAAAGGCAAGGGGGGAGAGATGTACCTTCAGACCTGCAAGATTCTGTTACTGCAACCTTACAATAAAGGTGGTGTTAGTACTCATGGTTGGTGCTTCTTGTCTGGACCACCTTGAAGGGCTGACACTATCTTGGCACAGGGGCTTAGAATTCCTTTGCTAAAAAGATTAAGTTGCAGTCTGGAAGTTCAGTCTGAATAGGTCACAGTCTATTCTATTGCTCTGGGAACACCTCAGAAAGAAAATTTTGCCAGCAGGCATAGGAATTCATTTTTAGTTCTGCAATGAATCCTGATCCAATAAAGATTGGCTGTCAATTTGTGACATACAAAAACCAAGCCAAGGCAGCTCATCACTGCAAGTTTTAGAGCTGATTATAACTCATTTCTCTCATCTCTTTCTCTCAAACCATCTATCTGAGACTACCCTGGATCACCAGAGCACTACAATACTTCCAAGAAACTCATGAAACTTTCATGACAACTCAGATTCTTAAAACTGAAACGTTCTTCTTTTTAGTGGAAACATTTATGAACAAGCAAATTCATTTCAGCTTGATAGAAGTTTTGTAAGACTTCAAAAATTAAACAACATCATGTTTTTGGAATATTACACTTTCTAATGAAAGCTTCTATTTTATATTCTTGTCCAAGCACTTTTCCCAAACTGGATATTCTCCACAATGTGGACTTCAACTTCCAGAATTCCTCAACTAATATGGATATTGCTAAGAATTCTGAGAGTTGAACTTCATAAATCTGGAGTCACCTAGGCTGAAAAAGCCTATTATGTATAAAGGCCAATTAGGCTAAGAGCTGAATTTCAGGATGAATCCTGGATAGTGTCTTCTACTATATGAGGTAGCTTACAGGGCACTACATGAGCCCTATGGCATATACAGCTTTATCCTCCAATATTTTGGCATCATTCTCTGTTCAACCATTTAATTTATCCCACTGTCTACTAGAATTTTCATTTTTGGCCTAGGAAACCCAAGTCACTATCTCATCACTTTCATGTGTTTGGCAAAGTATTATTTCTACCCTTGCCATTATCCAAGATTTTTGTTGGTTTAATTAAAAGAAATCAGAGTTCAGGCAAATCTATGAAAGACAGATCTACCAGTGGGCATGAGTCTTAATGTCTATATGGGAACTCTAAATTCAGTGGCTTCATTTATATCTGGAAAGACAAATGTGAAACTAAATCAGCATTTGCTCTGATCCAGGAGAGTTGTTTGGGTTTATTGTAACCCAACTTGAACTTCTGGAATAGAGCTGGAAAAAATCTGGAAAAAAAAAGCTGGCTGTTATTTTCCAAGCTCTGTGATCTTGCTTGCCTGCAGTATGTATCTTTTGTTTACAGCTGCAAAAAAAGTCTCAGCTATGAGATATATTTTTTGTGTATACTGACAATGCGCATTTAGCTAATTCACTGTTGTAATCAAGTCATCTTTAATGTCTCATTCCTGTAATTATGAAAAGTGATGCTCTAAATCTGGCACATTCATAGTCTATTTAACAAATATCTGCTTCACAGTATATTTGCAAAAGGAAATGATAGTCTAACTAGTCAGTCTCCCAAGGTCCTCTATTGCTATTTTCCTCAATGATACAAGTTCATCAGTTTCATTTAGTGTCATAAGGACTTCTCCAGCACAGTGTCCTGAGATATGTTCGATCAAAATTCTCACATTTCCCAGCCAGCATGATCAAAAACCATATTGGCTAGGAATTATGACAGTTGCACTCCACCCATCTGTTGGGCGCCAGGTTGGGGAAAGCTAATATATTTACCATCAAAGCCCTGATGCTGTTTTCTCATGTCAAGGGTAGATTGAAGACCATCCAATTTGCTTGTACCTTTCATTGACATGGAGATCTCAGAGGTCTTGAAAATAACTCAGTGCTGGAAGAAAGCTACAAAAAATCTGGATAACTCTTAGATGGCTGCAGAGAGATATAGAAAAACTTAATTCTTTGCTGACTTCTAGCAGCTGTTTTGGACTTTTGCAGCCAAGGTATGGTAGCTCCATGCTGGAGACCTTTTTTATTTAATACAGTCATTGGACTTTTTAAAATTGTGAAGACACAGGCATGATAAAGATACGCAAAACATACTTGGCAAGGAAAAATGACTACCAATACTTTGTCTAGGGCAGTGTTTCTCAACCTTGGCAACTTTAAGCTGTATCAACTCCCAGAATTTCCCAGTCAGCATGCTAGCTGGGGAATTCTGGGAATTGAAGTCCATACAGCTTAAAGTTGCCAAGGTTGAGAAACACTGGTCTAGGGTATAGCTGAAGAAGGTGATAGTCAGGTTAGGATTGCATAAAGCCAGAAATTCACAGCAGGTTAGAAGCCAGGACAAAGTTCACATCTAAGATTTGAATAGGAGGTGCGACTCAGTTCCAGGTCATTAGAGAGATCTTCACCTAAAGGAATCCCTCCTGTGGAGAAATTGGACATGAGGACATGTCTCAGTGTAACCTTGTACTAATTCTCCTCTTTGTAAAGTCATAAATAGCCCAAGGAGATTGGACTAAAGAGAGAATTTAGAAGTGACAACAAAAGAGAGAAGGTTAGTTTATTTGGGGCTTCCTCTACTGCCAAATGTTTTGTTGAATGCAGGCAAACTTCTTCTGATTCACCAAGATCTAAAGATCTTTGAACAGGAT
Organism: Python bivittatus; assembly: GCF_059951505.1. Lineage (NCBI taxonomy): Eukaryota > Metazoa > Chordata > Lepidosauria > Squamata > Pythonidae > Python > Python bivittatus. The sequence continues at coordinate 8,072,233 of NW_028277088.1, forward strand.
TTAATATCTTTACATGTCTGTTGTATTTTTTGTGAAAAGGCCAATTACTTGTATTAAACTTTTACATCCAGGTAAGTTTGGATATCATTTGATGATTATTTTACTCAAATGGATGCTGTGATTTTCCATGAATGCTTTGATCACTTTTAGTCATATGGTGCTTCATTATATTTTGCATTGTTTATATTAGAGTATTTTTATTTGTTTGTACATTACCTAGTTGAACTTGACTGGTCTAAAGAAAAGAAGACAAAACTATGCTGGGTCAGATCTGGTTAGCACTTGGATGGGAGACCATCATGGAATTTCAGGGCTGTAGGGTGGTCTGGAAGATAAAAAAGATCTTCTAGAAGATGACAGTGACAAACTGTGGAGCTGACACAAACCAGTTCCATGCTGTTGCCAAGAAAACTGTGTGGATGTAGTTATCAAAAGAGTCTATATTTCTCTAGAGTGTTTGTCAAACTTGGCAACTTGAAGATGTGTGGACTTGAACTCCCAGAATTCTCCAGCTAGCATGCTGGGTGGGGGATTCTGGGAGTTGAAGTCCACACATGCTGGCTGGGGAATTCTGGGAGTTGAAGTCCACACATCTTCAGGTTGCCAAGTTTGAAAAACACTGCTCTAGAGAATTAGGATGATTAGCAGATGATGGCCATAAAGAATAATTAAAATAAATGCCAGTATAACAAGCTATGGTGAATTCATGGAAATGGAGAAATAGCTTATATAACAACCAGTTACCAATAAATGGAGGAACATTTTCATAGGAGAAACCATGAAGCTAAAAACAGTGAAAGGATACATCACAGAAAGTAAGACCAAAGTCTCAAAGCCCAATCTTTTTGTCCATCCTGTCCCTTATCAATAGATAGGCTTCACATTTCTATCAGAAGATCAGTAAGGAAGATCAAAATGGGCAAGGGACGTACTGCAAGAAAGCTTTCTCTTAAAATTTGCGGATCTCCCAAACGATGAAGGATTTTGAAAACTGACCAGATCTGTATTCAGATGTCTGGCTGCTGAATTTCTTCCAGCAGATTTTGAGAAAGCTTTTGCATATTCTTTTGGCTTGAATATAAATCGTTTTCCAACCTTAGTAAGGGATGGATGGGGGGTAATATTCAAGCTTTTTTTTTTTCAAAAAAAAGAAAGAAAGAAAAGAAAAGATGCCAGAGCAGCAGAGCAAAATAAAAAGTGTAGGAGAGAAAATGACAGAAGAAAAAGACATTGTGATTGAATGATTTCAGCAACTTTTCCTCAACCAGCTGCATCCTTGGCAGAATATAAATTTGGGCAGAATGGCTTAGACCATCAGGCTGACATCAAATTTCCAGGATTAGTAACATGTGATCCTAGCTAATTGGCATACACCCAATAAATAGGGATGACATCAATACAATATGTAGCCAATCTGATTTTGCTGCATGATGTCAATTCAGAATAGAAGTGATTTAAGTAAGATGGACAGAGCATTTTTGATCTGTGTAGGGGTGTCTACATTATGTCTGTAGAGGTCTGCCTTGAAGGACAGGAGGAAGAGCCGCTACCAAGGCAGTGGTCACATAAGTGGGGCCTGAGCCCTGCCCAAGAAGGTAATTTGAGGAAATATCCTTATTTCAACACGGAAGTAAAGGGAGGGAGGGGGAAGCACATTCAGACTTGCAAGATTCTGTAACTATAGTTGTTGCAATAAAAGTAGTCTTGACCTACAAGGCACTGGTTTCTTAGTCTGGTCTATCTTGGAGGGCTGACAATGTGACACACACACAAAACAGGTGGAGCTCTGGTTGCGCCATTGTGGGTGCCATCTTGATATTTTTGACCATATCCTGCAGTATACACCCTGAAACCGTGGAGAAGATTTTGTGCAGCCTGACTCTGCAGAAATGCTTCCTGCCAAAAAGTGTACTTTTGGATTAAACCACTTCTTGAGCCCCCTTGAGCAGGCCTTAGCTGTTTTTGCTAACATTCTGTCTCCTGTTTCTGGTTTAAATTGCACATTTACAAAATAATGATCACAGTAGATGACATTTTAACCTTCCAAGAACCAGCAGTTCATTGGCACCTGAGTGCTAGAATCTGCAGAAGGAGAAGAATTATTTATTAATGTTATATGCTGTCTGACTCCCAGAGACTCTAAGAATAACATCTTCTTTCATGACTGCTACATGGGCATCCCTTTTTTGCATCTGGTGTCAGGCCTGTCTTCGATGCATAACTTTTCTTCTTAAAAAAAAAAAAAAGACCTTGTAATCTCTAAAAAATCCACATGCCAGAAAGAAATGGCTTTCATGTGCTTAAATGAAAGGTAAGCCATGTTTCAGGCACAAAGCTATAACCTTCACATTCTCCCTTTGTGTCTATGGATGCTGTAACAGTGGGCCTGCTTTTATGACTGTATCCGTCATGCTGTCAAAAAATGAAATCTTATCTTCACTCATTACTAAATATACAAAGGGCTGGGATTTCCACTTGGCAAAGCCTCCTATTTACCTGAAGGCTTGAGCCTTTGATAAAGTTCATTTACAGCTGTTTGCCCAGATAGATCCAGCTTTTTCAAAATCTTTTAGCTGCTGGAGTTTATAAGGCAGGGTTCATGCCGTGATGCACAAGAGGAGTCTGTTCTGAAAAACTAAGGAAGAAGCACCAGCAGAAGGAGGCCTCGTAACGTGGTGCCTTGGCAGAGGATCTTTTGAGTCAAAGACTTTCCAGGCATTCTGTTGTTTGGGAGCGGGAGGGGTCAAAAATCAAGGCAGTGGCCACAATGGTGTGATGGAAGATCTGTCTGTTTTTATGTGCATCACAGCTGTCATTTTGACTTTTTTGACCATGCCTTGTGGGCACCCCTGCTTGGGAGGGAGACAGTTGTTTTGTAGAAAGTTGAAATTAGAAGAAGGATTCATGGTGTGCTGGGTAGGTTTGAAAGGAATTGCATTATGGATCTTGGTAGTAGGGAATTTGGCCCAGCAGACCCATGGTGGTATGAATGCTAGCCACAATAAGTTTCTGTGAGAGTGCAGGGGAATTCAACTTACGTTATCTATAGATCAGTGTTTCTCAACCTTGGCAACATTAAGATGTGTGGACTTTGATCCCCAGAATCCCCCAGCCAACATGTGTGGACTTCAACCCCAGAATCTCCCAGTCAGCATGTATGGACTTCAACTCCCAAAATTCCCCAGCCAGCATGCTGTCTGGGGAATTCTGGGAGTTAAAGTCCACACATCGTAACATTGCCAAGGTTGAGAAACACTGATCTATAACACAAGATGACCAAGAAGGCTTTCTGTCCTTTAACGTTGGTTAGTGTGATCCCATGGTCCTGCCAGGAAGCACCACAAGAGAGATCATCTTGCAGTATTTTACAAGTGAAAGTGGAAAAAAAGAAGACCCGCTGGTGTGTTCATACAGAGGATAATGTAACTGTAACACAATTCCCCAAATGGTCTAGTTCAGCTAATTTTTTTTTAAATAAAAAGTCATAGGAAAAAAATAGCAGACTGGAAAACAGCATTCCCCCCCCCAAAAAAACCCCCAAACGCAGCACTATTAAAGAAAGTGGATTTTTAGTTGATCCCTATATCCCATAGACCCTCTGGAGAAAGAACTTTTTCAAGTTTCAAAATCCATCTCAAAAGCCGCAGGCTTGCAATGTAAGTTGATGTTATTATCTCTGTAGTGAAAATAGAAATGTAAAATTTCTCCAATAAACTTTGGACTGAGCATACCCAATGAGGTCAACCTGAGATGAAACTGAAATGAAAACCTGCCTGTTCAAAATGTCTTTTTAAAAGTCTGTTCTTACAAATCCTGACTCAAAAATAAGCCGCTCTGTATTCAGTATTCCGGTTTACTTTCAGTAAGTTGCACTGATTTATTCAGGCTTAGCCACTGATGTGTCATGACTGATGTTGCATCATGATTCCAAGATTAGACCACTACAAAGATGAGTCGTCCAACAGACTGATGGAGCCTTGCACTGATGCAAGACAGTGTTCCTGTTCACTGTACCAGCCAGCCAGCTATTTCCTCCTCCTCTATGAGAGTCCACACAACTTCCCTGCTCACCAAACTACCTAACCCACAGCCAGCTTTTGTGTGTGTGTTTGTGTGTGTGTGTGTGTGTCTTCTATGCAGTTTTTCCCTTAAAGGTGTTCCTGCAAATGTTTGCATTGCCTTGATTCTATCGCAATTATGCATGAATGGAGGTACTTGGATTCCATGAGCAATGCTTGCATACCTGAACACAGGAAATAGGAACACACAGGAAACATGCCATGTATAAAACAATAAGCAGGATGTAAACATGCTAATAAATTAATAAACACATAGATAAAATAAAGGGAGTGACCTTGTGGGCACTACCTCTGGAGGTGGTCTACTCCTTTGGGGGGGCATTCTTTTTAGTTTGTCCCAAGAAATTGGCATGAGTTGCATGATTGATTTTTGATTGATTTGCCATCGCATTTCAACAGAGTGATCTTGGGGGATGCAGCAGAAAAGAGGTAGCTGGAAAACCGGATGGCCTTAGCTCATGGTCAGCCCCATCTCTCTTCTAGCCGTGCTACTCGATCTGTTAGGAATGACCCTGGTTTGGTTCCCAGAAAATGGCTTCTCCTCCACCTTTACAAGGCTTATGACTGACAGGCTATTCTTTGGTGAGGCTATATCCAAAAGTTAAGGAGTCTGATATGTCCAGGCATGATTGTGCTGGTCTTGTTGACTATCTGGGTTAAACAATAACTTTCTAGGTGTTCCGTGCTCTCCTGCTGATTAATGTTCCAAATACCTTCCAGGCCAATAGGAAAAAGTATAATTTTGAGACCTTTCCCCCTCCCCTTACTTCCTTCTTAAGAAAACAGTACAAATACAAAGCCAGAAATATGTGTGCACCCTCTCTCGCTCTCCTGTGAATGCAGCAGAACAAATGGAGGCCTTCAGAAGTCTTTTTATTCCTTTTTGATGGGCTTGATAAGCAGACTGATGAAATCTCTGATTTCTCAACAGAATCAGCTTGGCAAAATCACATTCATAAGCTGGAAGGTCTGAATCCAGCAAGGACAAATGAAGAATTATTGAAAGGAGCCATTCTCTAGCAAGGTTGTCTAATTCTAAGAGAAGGGTAGCCAGATGTTTGGGGGCTCTGAATTTCATTGAAAAACAAAACCAAACTCGATCCTCTTTAGATGCAAGGCAAAAGCAGTGGGTTGCATTTGGACCAATTGCTCACAAAGACACGATTCAGTTAAATAACGCAAAGCCTATTAAGTTTATTTTCTGTTTATTTTCTGGCTTCTCTTCAATGAATTCTTGCTCCCTTAGGCTTCTGTGTCTTCTGGATACAGGCCTGCCTGGCTGATCAGCCAGGCTGTGGGAAGGCAGCTTATGGGCCTGTCTAAAATGGCCCTCATGTCAGATAATGGACTTTTTTCCAACTGTTTCCCCTTCCAAGATGTACTGCTATATAAAAGGGCCCTTTAAGAAAGACAGTCAGAGTTTCTCCAGCATTCCTAGTTGGAGTAATGGAATTTTAAGTCTTCACAATCTTGAGTTGAATTATGGAGGTTCTTTTTCTTTTATTTTTCCATTCAATTCTTGCCTGCCTGCCTAAAAAAAGTAAACATATTCTTGACTTTTTTTTTTTTTTTTTTAAGTGAGAAGCTTTGCAATGGTTTTTCAAACTTTTCCAATCGCTTCCATCCTGGCACCTTTAAATTAATTAAAATTATCATATTTTCTTCCAAATTGCTAAGAGCGGCACATTTTTAATACGGTTTTTATCCTTCCAATCTTGTTAGGTTGAGCGATAACTGACTTGCCCGAAGCTAAGTGGCTGTGTGAACTTCATGAACTTGAACGTCAGCTCCCCACCTGATTCATTGCAACACATTTCTGAGACTGATCCCTCAAACTCCCCATAAAAAAATAGGAACACCTTTGCTTTGAGGTTTTAATCATAAACGAAAATATTACTGGTTATTATTGGAGCACCTGGTAGTCAAATTTTATAGTTGAGAAAACCTCTAATCATCAGGTTGGAATTTAATAACTGAACAAAAACCTGATTTAAAAGTAACTAATTTGGTGGATTGGGGTTAAGAAATTGACATCCATGAGTCTGGATAACAGTACATCTGGATAACAGTACAATGATTGGAATATTCAGAATATCGGAATATAAACTTATTCAGTTTATTCTGAAACCTTTATTTCAGTCTGTTTTCATATTTTGAAGTACTACCATAAGGACTAGCTACTTGGTATTAAATCTCAAATTCTTGAAATTCTAATTCTCCATCATGACCACTCTGGATGGCTTAGAATAGTGTTTCTCAACCTTGGCAACTTTAAGATGTGTGGACTTCAACTCCCAGAATTCTGGGTGGGTGTTCCACTATAGTCTGGGAGTTGAAGTCCACACATCTTAAAGGTGCTAAGGTTAAGAAACACTGGTTTAGAATTTTGTTGCTAGTTATTTATAATTATCCTGTGGCTGTAATTAGCAGAGTGTTGTGGCTATTCACCAGAGGGAGCTAGAGAGCAAACTCTTAGATTATGTTAAAAAGAGTTCAGATGAATATTTAATTAAAGGGCCATCACTGTAGTGGGTAGAAAGATTATATATATATATAATGCATATGTATATGTAATATACATAGGTATGTGTGTGTGTCTGTGTGTATACACACACATGTGCAATTTTTAGTAAATAAATTTTTAAAAGAATAAAACAATACAAATTTTGGAAGAAAAAAGTAAAGAAAAGTAATAAGTAAGTGAAAAAAATTGCAAGAAAAAAATAGGAAAGGAAAGGAAAGGAAAGGAAAGGAAAGGAAAGGAAAGGAAAGGAAAGGAAAGGAAAGGAAAGGAAAAATTATAAAGAAGTGGCTTCTGGTCTTAACAGTAAAGTACATTTATATTTTACCCTGTCTCTAAGGTTACAACACAGTTCCCTTCTTTCCATAGTCTACCCTTTCAGTAGAAAGATAATTTCTGATCCTGTTATAGAAGTCACTGTTGGGTTCTTTCATATGTAGTTTTTAACCTGCAAATGGTAATGCATCCCTACTTCTGCCCTTGGACAATTAATATAATATAATATAATATAATATAATATAATATAATATAATATAATATAATATAATATAATATAATATAATATAATATGGTTTTTTTTAAAGAAAACTTGATGGCAAGTAATGAAATACAATGAAAACCTGATTCCAGTCAGGGACCAATATTGCCTGTATAGCTCTCAAAACTAGTTGCCACCGATGCGTCTTGTTATAGTAATCCCCGGAGCTGTGGATGATGGGATAGAATATTTTCTTTTGTCATTACTAAACCTCCTGGGGAATTGAAGTTTTATAATTATGAAAATGAGACTCACCAGTGATAAGGCTGTGCAAGAGAACACTGTGTTTTCTGGGAAGGGCCAAGCATCAACCCATTGCAGTTTGTATCTTATTTAAATAAAGATATCAGATAGCTACATCATGAACATTAAGGTTGCAGGAAGCTATTTATGGCACCCATAACCGCGACTGTGCTTTCTCTGTAGTTCTACAAAGCAGCTAAGATTGGAAGTGGGCCAGTGAAGAAGAAAGTTCTGAAGATGGAAGAACATTCTAGATTTCTCTGTTATCTTTTTCCAAGACTTTCCTTCTACCTTCTTCTGCTGCAGTATGTAATTAACAAGAGAGGACGCTTTCTGCTCCCAAGACAGGCTCGTATCTCTCAATTTTCAGATAAGAGTTTCCCATAGTGCTTCTTGCCAGTGGCAAGGATTACACATGAATGCTACCAGCTCTTTGCTTTTGGTTGATCTTAGCCCAAAATATTCTCAAGGAGTCTTTTCCAACACCAAAGTTCAAAGGTGTCAAAACACTTCCTATCTTGCTTCTTCAAGGTCCAACTTTCACTTCCATAGAGTGTCACAGGGAATACCTTGGCTTGCACGATTCTGATCTTTATACGTATAGACACTTCGAATATCTTTTCCAAGGCCTTCATGGCTGCTCTACCATGTACTAGTCTGCAGCATGTTTGTTGACTGCTTGCTCCTTTTGGTGGATCCTAAAAGGCAGAAACTATCTATCACTTTGATATCTTCATTGTCAATTCTAAGGCTGGATGTTCTACTTGTCATTAGTTTGGTCTTCTTTATAGTTAATTTTAGTCCCATTTTTTTCACTGTGTCCTTGACTTTTATTACTAGGGCTTGAGCAGGCAGTTAATTCTCAGTTGAATGTTAGCAGTGGGGCAACACCTTCTATCATCATAGGATACCTAAGTTGCCCCGGAGAGGCAATCAAGAGATGGCTGCTATGCACCCATATCTGCCTCCTGAGCTGCTGTCTTACCCTATGTAATGATAGGGCTGGCCCTGCTCAGGTATCAAGGTACCATTATTTGATCCCCTGGGTCTCCCAACTCTTACTTATCTGGGTATAACTGGACAGAAATAGAGCCTGCTGCTGTCTTGTCAGATTCAAATGGTTCTCCAAAAATAGGAGGTGTGCTTGCAAAGCTCATAGTCCTGTGGCATTTAAACAGCTCCTTGCGGTATCAAAAACAAAAAGATTAAGAAATAATTGTATTGTATGTAGAAGAGTACCATCCAGCAAGATGAAAAACAAGGCAAAATTGATTTTTATCTCAGAGCAAAACCACAATATAAAACACTTGGAATTCTGACAAAAGAGATACTCTTAATGGATTTGTAATCAACACACTTTCAAAGGAATGGGATTTTGATGCAGGTAAAAAGATATGGTCAGTCTCTTCCATTATAGACAGGAATGGAGAAGGAGACTCAAATATACAAAGGCACCTTGGAAAACAAAGATCCATTTGCTGTCAGACACTATCCAGAGCTGATTAGGGCTGAAATGTCACAAACATTTACTCAGTCATAACCCCCGCTGATGTCAGTGGGATTTAGTAGTAAACATGGCACTTCCACATTGTTGCCTAGAAAACAGCAGAGATGCCTCATATAGTCCTTAGGTGTCAAGCTTGACCTGAAGAGATTTTACCAATGTTCATGCATAGCATTTGACTGCATGAAGTTCAAGAAGAAGGCTTGGAATCCTTCTTTAAATCTATCACTTCTGCCACAGCATAGATTATAATAATATCATTTCTTTGGTAGTTCTCTTTCTTGCCTAATGCTATCATACAGATGTGTTTGTTCTTAAAATTTCACTGACACTTATGGATGTTCATATGTTCTTAAACAAGGACTACAAGATCAGGACTCCAAACATCTGGATTTCCCCAGATGGCAGTGATAAGAAACAGAAAACTCTTAAATCTTTGATACCATCTAATGGTGGGTAGATTTTTTGCAGCCCAAATACGGTAGCCTGTCTAAAAACGTATTTCCCAACCAGATGCCATCTGCATGCATTGGGTCTAGAATTCCCAAAATTCCAAGCCAGCAGAGCCATTTCTGGAGGGGTTCTGATTGGGCAAGCCTGTATGGAGGTATAAGATGCCCCCCTGCCCCAGGTGAGGTATATTCACTACCAGCCCTATAAGATGCCCCCTGCACCCATACACACACATGTGAACTGCTTAAAGTGCCTGTGTAATAAAACATTGACAGCAAGTTGAATTGACCCTGTGTGGCAATTGTGGAATGGAATTTACAGAAAATGGTTAGCAGATATGAGCCCAGCCAATTGTCATGGTTAAACTGAAGTATGCAGGTTTTCCTATACTGAAGCCTGCAACTTATCATCAGACGTTGCCTGGATTATGTGCACAAACACACATTAATACCTCTTTGTTATGTTATTACAGTCGTGTTTGCTTGTTATTTGTGCATGTATATAATAAAACTAACTTCCTTCCTTCCTTCCTCCCTTCCTTCCTTTTCTTTTGCTTTCCTGGAATTAAAAAATAATGAAATAAATCCACCCAGAACCGGCTACACATTTGTACTGTGTTTGAGATCAGATACGCAAGGCTTTTAGTATACCCAATCTGAAGACTTTGCATAGCTATCCTATTATTTCCCTCCACAGTGGATTTTTTTACAGAAAATAAAACAAACAAACAAACAAAACCCAAACCAGGTGCTGGGAAAATAAGATGGCTATAGAAATTGCATTAAAAAAAACACAAATATTTATTTATTTATTTATTTATTTATTTAATATATCAAATTTGTCACCGCCCATCTCATTGAAAAGTGACTTTGGGTGGTTTACAGAGGAGATAAAATCAATTAAAATACAATATAAAAATATAAAAAATAAATAAATAAAAAATAGGAGAGGGTTGCAAGTGAAAGCCGCTGTCTAAGTGGACATATCCATTCATTCCTGTGAAATGTTGTAAAAAGGCGAAGTTGATTGCATGATTAACATCTTTCCTGAAGCACCCCTAGGGACACTGGTGGTTCTTTAACCTTGACCAATTAACAGCCTGAATGAAGAGGCATTGTTTGGTCATACCGCTAGCAAGCTTTCGTTTTGACCCTGGAAGCTGCTAATTGTGGCAAAAACTAGGTTTGGTTCTTGAGCTCAACTCCAGATCCTCTGCACGAAATACTGAAATGACAGCTATTTTTCTTCTAGTTAGAAAGGGGGTGGGGAAAAGATTGGATAATGTCCAACAATAAATAGGCTTCAGGTAGTAGATCATTGCCAGACACTTTACGGTAGATAAGTTTAAGTAAAGCAAGTGTTACACCCAGTGAATTCTACTATGACCTCAGCATGAAGGAGCCCATACAAATAGGTGAAAGATCAGGAAATTCACGATTAAAGGCACAGCTTTGTATTTGCTGCTGTTCTGTAGGCTTGAGGAAAACATGCCAAAAGTCAGCTGAAGACATTGCTCTACAAAGCTAGAAGCATGATGTGCCTTGGGACTAACTTCCAGAACTGTAAGCATGAGATTGTTGTTTATAACAGCCACCCTAAACATTTTTAGTAAAGAGTAAGCCTGCCCTGGCTTATTACAAAGGCAACTCATTTGCTCCTTCTATAAGTAGATTAACAAACCAGAAATAGACAGATCTTGATTTGTTTTTTTTAAGCATTTGATTAGTTTTGTTATTGTATAAGCATTGTGCAAAAGTAAGAAATCAAAACTAGACGTGCAAGAAGATATAGTATAATAAAAAAACATCGTAAAAAGCATTCACTAGTGCATTTTCCCCTTCTTTTCATTCCCCCCCTAACTCACTATTAACCATTAGAATTAGAAACAGTTCTCATGGCTATCCTTCCTAATTAAAAAGCCCCCCTGGAAGAGCTCCATTTTAGCCTGTTTCTGGAAAGCCAACAGGGTCAAAGTAAATGTGACCTCTAACAGAAGTCTTCTTCACAAAATGGGCCCAAATGGAGAAACGTCTTGCTCTCTCTGATTTCATGGAGTAGAGAATCACCCCAATTTTTCCCCCCAAATTGTTTGTATCTGAAAGTCAATTCTGGTTGAAGGAGGCAGTTCTGAAGGTAACTCAGCACCAAGCCATCTAGGCTTGTCTTATGTTTTGATGTGCATTTAAAGCTGATGATCATCCTATGCTTATCCCCGCAGCCTTTGATAACAAACCAGATTAAGGCATAGTTATCCATAAGTGAGGCTCACCCACTTATGCCAATATATGGTTGGTTTGGATTTCTCTTTACATGTTAGGCAAGCACCATTGTTGTGGGTTATTTAATAAACCATAATTTAAAAGCAATTGTTTAGTGTTTTGAATGAACAGAGGCATAGAAATGTATGTTGTAAAGAGTTGTCAAAATAAGACAGTCTATCCCAACCTGGTGCCCTCCAGATATATTGACCCTAAACGTCCCAGAATCCCCAGCCATTAACTATGTCATCCCCAAACCTGCAGCTGGCACTAGATTGGAGAAAGCCAAAATAAAGTGAGAGATACCAAGCTTCTTTAAAAAGCAAAACAGAATACCCTTCTGAGCAATTGTACATTTTCTTTTCTTTCTTTTCTTTCTTTTTCTTATTACTTTACTTTACCTTGCGTTTTATTTTATTATTTTACTTTACTTTACTTTATTTGTGGGTAGTTTGAATTGCCTAGCAATTCAGCTCTTGGTTTGGCAGATGATACTACATTGTCTCTGCTAGCCATTTTCTGCTGGGAAACTCAACCACAGAAAAGTGCCTGTTTTAAAATTAGGAAGGAAGACTGCAATGTGCAATGCCAAATGAGAGCAGCTTTCTGTTACTGGAATAGGTAAGAGCTATGCTCAAGTGTCCTTAAAAAAAGATACAAGACCAAATGCTCTTCTCTTTTAACCAAACTAAATTTGCATTATCTCCATTAAAACATTCTCAAATTATAGCAGATTTAACCTGAGATATGTGTCTGGGGCTGTATGCAGTGTATATAATGTAGTTTAAAAATACTGTTCCTATAAAACAGCATAATTTCCAGTAATGTATTTTTGCTCCTATTTCAGCCTTCTATTAGAAATGTGGCACAGAAGGAAGGGGGCGTAAAATTCACTGGAAACCAAGAATTAGAGCAGGTTGTGATCTTCTAACGGCTCAGCAATCAGACAGAATCATAAACTGTAACTGACTATAGAAACTGATCATTCTAAGTAGCTTGTTCAATAGTACAAATGTCTTCTTAGTTTGGTTTAGGTAAGGGCCTGCAGAACAGATATCCTGTCCCCAAACCCTATAAATAGTAAGTTGTTTAAAAAAAAAGGGTCACTCAGCTGCTTCTGCCCATAGAAATGCTTAATATGCAAGGCACATTTGCAAAGAAGAACCAAGCAGCTTTATCCATCTTACAAGTTATATATTATTTATTGCTCTAAAGAGAGAGGATGGTTTGAAGGTCTAATGAAATATGGAAGTGAAAAGTCTACATATTTCTTGTAAAATTTTAAGTTTGTAAAATGAAGCATCCGGAACCCATTCCAAGTCTTATTTTGGGGGGGGGGATTTCAGTAATAAATGAATCTGATTGCGGGGTGTAGCATGTTGAGAGATACTAGTTTTGAGTTTTAAGATTATGGGAAGTCTTTTAGTTCAAGGATGGGCAACCTTGGACATCCCATTCCCTCAATGCCTGATCATTAGCAATTCTGATTAAGTCTTGAAAGAAGAATGGTTTAAACCCTGTGGACATTCACCAAGTGTTTACCTTGTCCATTGATATGCCTTGTTTGTTATTAGATTTATATCAGCCCTTCAAGATATACCAGATTAGGAAAACCAGAGTTATGAATGCTAATACTACTTCTATTATAAGGTTAGAGTACCAGAATCTTGCAAGTCTGAATCCTTCCCTGCCTTTATCTTCATGAGAACTAGGGAGAGTCATGACTGAGATGTTTTCTCAAATTACATTTCTGCCCTGGACTCAGGTTTTTTTAATCTGACCATTGTCTTGGTTGCAGCTCTTCCTCCTGTTCCTCAAGGTTATTCCTTCTTCCTATTACAATATCTCATCTTTCATTCAGGAGCTCAGATCTTTGTATTTAGCATTCCCTCCACCTATTTTTCCCCCACCATAAGAACCTTGTGAAGTGGGTTGGGCTGAATGAATTGGCTCTAAATCACCAAGTGAGCTTCTTTGGCTGAGGGTGGATTGAAATCCAGGTCTTCCTGCTCCTAGCTAACACCTTGACACTGGCTGTTCTCAGCACCTTTTGAAAATTCTCACATTTGAGCAGCCAACTTTCTTGCTACTCCAACTTAGGTTCATGGGATGTTTTTTCCCATTGCTTGTCCATTGAAACCAATGGTCCAATAATAAGGAATAGGTGCAGAAACCTAAAATACAGTGGTACCTCGGGTCACGAACTTAATTCGTTCCGCAACTCTGGTCGCGTCCCGAATTGGTCGCGACCCGAATCAAATTTTCCCATAAGGTTCAATGTAAATACGGTTAATCCATTCTGACCCCTACGAATGTGGTCGCCGACCCATTTTGGTCGCGTCCCGAATCAAATTTTCCCATAAGGTTCAATGTAATTACGGTTAATCCGTTCTGAACCATATGTATTTTTTTTTAAAACCACAAAAATATGAAACAAAATACAGTACAGTGCAGTACGAAGAGAGAGAACGCTAACCTTCCTCGAGGCGACTTCTGCCATGGAGGACAGGAAGGCGGGTGGGGAGGTGGTTATTGCTTGGAGGGAGAGTCCCCCTCCCTACAGGAAGCCACGACCATGTGTCATGGCAGGGAAAATGGCCGCGGATCCTGTTCGTCACCCGATGCGGAGTTCACGGATGGAAGCAAAATTCTGCGAATGGTGCTGTTCGTGACCCGAATTGGTCATGAACAGAAGCGTTCGTGACCCGAGGTACCACTGTACTAAAATAACTCTTTTCAGATTATATTCTTATTGATCCACTTTACAACACCTAAAGAGGGGTATGGCTTCAAATGTGCAGTTATGGTTGCCATCTTGACTTTTTTGATCCCCCTACAGAAGACCCTGCTCCCTTCTATATGTAGGGCCCAGGGCAACTGCTCACAAAAAGTCCCTACATGTTTGCTCAAACTATCTAAGCATTATAGAGAACTCTGAAAAAACAGCAACACACAATTCCACATATTCTCTTGATGAACAGGGAAGTAGTATGATCTGAAGACTAATCATGAAGCAATGCTTTGAAAGCTAAGCATTCTTTGAATTGTACCTAAGGAAGAGAGGATTTGAGAAACTCATATTTACCCTTGAGAACGCTGGAGAAGTAGAATATGAATATAACACAGAGAACTAAAAACTGAAGCAGATTAAAATGGGCTTCCTTCATCTGATTTCTAGTACCAACCCAGAAAAACAAACAGTGGTGTATTCTTAAAATAACTGAAAATCCCAGAATTCTGAGCAGGGTATTTATGGAGGCTTTACAGCACTATCAGCTCTTATCTGAAAATTCACTTGAAGTCTGTGAACACAGATCCCGCCCTGATATATTACTAAATATCGGTTGTATTGTTTCTATTAGTCATACTTTAAAAAAAAAAAAGTACATCCACAAAATGACACGACTATTCTTAAAGACAGGCAAACATTTGCTTTCTTGTCCTATTATCTTGGGTCAAGTATAAACCTCTCACTTTTGATATATACACATTGATAATTGTTCCTGGTTTTGTTTTATGACTCAAAGAATTTAATGATGATTTACAGGGAAGAATATTTTCAAGCTATAAACTTCTCTTTGCTGTTATAACCACTTAAAAAAGAAACCTTTACCAAGGCTGTGTTTGCTCATTTTTATTTATTTTTCCTTTTAGCACAAAAGATTGGAATGCTGCATTTTCCAGGACATGCAGAAAAAATTGTGCTCTGGGTTTGGCAGTGAAAATGTCTCTTTATTTGGCTAATTAAATTAGGTGGACTTTCCCCTGAACCATTCAAGGGTGGGAGAGTTCCTGAAAGATGCTTTCCTAGCAGAGTTTCTTATTTGAGCAAGTGTGGATTTCATCTTGCATTATTTCAGCTTTTCCTTCCTTTTGTTCTAACAGGATTGCTGGCCCAAGACACTTCATGGTCTCACACTAAAGGCCCAGATACCACCTCTACCTTCCATGGAGAGAAACTGGCCAGGCTGACTCTCAAATCTCATTTTAACATTTTCTGCCATCCCTGAGGACGGCTGACAGTTAAGGCCATTTGGCATCACAGCCATGGCCTTCCACAAAGTATGAGGGAGATATATCTGCCTCTTAAGGTGGTGGCTTCACTCTGCTTAATGATAGGCTGGCTCTGGTCACAAATCAGAGGTCTGTTGTTTTATCCTGTATAGTTCCTGATTCTTGCTTCCCTGGATAACTAAACAGAAGCAGAGCCTTTCCCCATCTTTTGTCCAAGAAATGGGATTATCTGCTTGCAGAATTAACAGATCTATAGCATTCTATTTTTCAACACTGGCATTTAGGGGCTCCTTCTAACTCTACCCACTGATGGTATAATCACTTCTTGATATCCAGCAAATGAACTTAAGTAGTTCAGAAGCAACATTATGAAACATTAAGAAAGAGAAAACTTCCTCCTGACTTACCCAATAGACAACTGCCAATTGTTAGAACTTTCTCATGCACGCAACCACTGTGGGCAGAGCTGACATGTTTTGATTTAGAAGATACTGGTCTTTTGAAGACAGCCAATGGCAAGAGTCTGGCTAGGAGTCAGGGCTGAACCGGGCAGGTAGATCTCATCAAGGTCAACATTTGGGGCAAAGCTACAGAGCTGTATTCAGCATAATAAACTGGTGGACTTCCAAAACACTAGGGCTGGTTTTGCACATGTGGATGTATGTGAAGCACTATCATTATGATGTATACCCAGGGAGGTTTAGAAAAGATTAAATCCAGGCTTTGAATGAACCAGTGAATCTAACTCAAAATCTGGCAGATTTTAGTCAAGCTGCCCAGAGTCACGGCAGTGACATGCGTAGCTATATAAATATAATAAATAATAAATAATAAAATAAATAAGCCAAAATACAGTAGGATCTATCAGGAAAAGGGTGAACCTAAAATCTGGAAGAGGGTGGTGAAGCTTCCACAGAGAGGGGTAGAACCAGCTGTCTCCTGCCTTTCTAGATGCAAATACAGGACACAATTGTTTGCTTAGAGTTTACAAAACAACATGTGATGGAATGGAATTATGAAGGCCAGACTTAGGGAGATAAGCATTTTCTTAGCTCGCCGCAAGAGCGTGGGAACTACAAGAGGATGAGGCTGGCACCTCCCTGAGGAATTCACAGTGTTGTGGCTGGCTGACTTAGGAGCTGGGGTTTCAGTCTGGGAAGATTCTTGCTAGAGGTTGTAGCTAATAAACATAGCTGAACTGATTTCGCATTGTCTCTTGGAGTTCTTTGGGCTAAACCTGACACAACAATACTGTCTGGTTTTCAACCCAACTATATAATTGTGTCTTGACAGCCTTAATGCATTTGTACTGCTCAGGTCCAGTGTTGGTTTCATTTAGGTGTTTTACAACCTGCAATGCGTTAGGATCAGTACATATCAAAGCCCTATCAAGCAAACTAGATTTTCTTCCAAACATTTTTCAATGGATATTCTCACAATACTCTTAACCCAAGTGTGTTAAAGAATTAGCAGTTGCATTCATAGAACATGCTAAACTTGGTTAATTCCAAGCTTTTTTTTTTTTTTTTGCAGATTAACATTTTTGCAGATCATTGGGGTCGTTTTTGATTTCATGTAACATACAGATCAAGAAAATTCAGTAAGAAGTTATGCATGTTCCACATATTGGTGTTGTTAAACGTTACTACAAAAAACATGAGGAGGAAAGAGGATTCATTCCTACCTCGTGGAGAGCCATGAGGAGAAGAGAAGGAAAATAAGGGTAACGGGAAAAAAGGTGGGCTCCAAGCCCCTCCCACACAAAGCAGCAAAGCTAGGCTGCAGCAAAGCCACCCTTCCCTTTGTGTTTGTGTGAGACAGGCTTGGTTGAAACCCCATATTTTCCAATACCCCTTCTCTTCAACCTTGCATGTCTCTGTGTCCCACAATATTTAGTTCTTCTCTTCATTTCTGATAACTTGTTCTCAACAACAGCTTCGTGAAGATGTCCGCTGTCATGTTTCCTGTGGGACAGTAGTCTAGTTGGATTAACCCTTGTTGTTGCAACTGTCTCACCACATGATGCTTTACATCAATGTGCTTAGTTCTCCCACCTACTTTCTCTGACTGTGAAAGTCTGATGCAACTCTGATTGTCTTCAAAGATTTGTATAGGGGTTGGTTCGTCTATACCCATGTCTGCAAGCAATAATCTAAGCCACACAGTCTCATTACATGCATCTGTTGCTGCCACATATTCTGCTTCTACAGAAGACTGTGCTATTGTGCTTTGTTTGTGACTTCCCCAGCTCACTGTTCCACCCTCATAGAAAAATACATGGTCACTAGTGGACTTACGGTCAGCGATGTTTTCTGCCCAGTCTGCATCTGTCAATCCCACTAGTCTAGGATTCTCAGTGGCTGGCAGTTTTAGTTTTAGGTGCATGGTCCCCTTTAGGTACCTTCCCAATCTAGTCTTTCTGTGTCAGCATGCTTGTCTTTCTGCATAGAATGCCCACTGCAGCTGTAATGTCTGGTCTAGTGGTGGTGGCTAGGTACAACAATTTTCCTATGGCACTTCTATATTCATTGTTCTCTGGGAGGAGATCGCTGGGTTCTTGTTGCTTGTGGAAAGCTGTCTCCATTGGTGTAGGCGCAGGATTGGCATTTTGCAATCCTAAGCTTTCCAAGAGTTCTAGAATCTTTTGGTTCTGACTTAGAAGAAAGCTCCCTCTTCTCTCTTGATCTGTATTCCTAAGTAGTAGCTGGCATTGCCCAGATGCTTCACTTCTACTTCTCTATTTAGTTGAGAAACAATATCATTAAAGTCCCTCTTGTTATTGTGGCAAATCATTAAATCATCCACATAACAAAGTATATACACATCCCTCCCATTTCTGTGTCTTGTGTATAGGCAGGGATCAGCGTTTCCTTGAACGAAACCCTGGTCAAGAAGTATTTGGTTTAACTTCTTGTTCCACGCTCTGGCTGCCTGCTTCAGGCCATAAATCCCCTTCTGAAGCTTGCAAATGAGATGCTTGGTATTGGGATTAGTAAAGCCTGGAGGCTGTGTCATGTAAAGTTCTTCTTCTATCTCCCCATGTAAAAATGCAGTTTTAACATCTAAGTGTTTGACGTCCATGTTCCTGGATGCTGCTAGACTTAGAAGCATTCTAATTGTGGTGTGTTTCACAACAGGAGCAAAACATTCATCATAGTCTTGTCCATATTTCTGTGAGTAGCCTTTTGCTACCAATCTGGCCTTGTACCTTTGTACTTTGCCATTCTTGTCTTGTTTTGCCTTGAACACCCACTTACAACCTATGGCCTTCTTGCCTTTTGGTAGTTTAGTTAAAGTCCACGTTTTGTGTTTGTACAGAACATCTAGCTCCTCCTTTGCTGCCCTTTTCCACTTACTTGCCTCATCTGCTGGCATTTGCAGCACCTCATTCCACGATGTGGGTTCACTTGGTAGCAACGACCTTGCAAGGTAGGTAAGCCTGTCAGCTGGAACTCCTTTGTTGGGTCGCGATGAACGTCTCAGAGCAGGTTCAGGAGTGACGACTGGTGGTTCACCCTCTTCTGCATCCTTGGCCCCATCATCTGTCTCTGATGGAGTCTCTTCCTGGACTTCCATCTCCCTCTGGGTTGGTGTGGTTGTGTCTTCTGGTGTCAGGCTGAACATCTCAGGCTTATAATTGCTGCTGCTGGTTTCTCCGCAGTCATTATCCACCTGAGTGCAGCACCCTCTCTCCCCCTCATCAAAGTATACCACTCTGCATATGCTTACTCTTCCCGTCTTTTGGTTCAGGATTCTGTATCCCTTGCTTCCTGGAATGTAGCCAATCATGACCCCTTCTTCAGCTCTAGGGTCTAGTTTGGATTTCCTTTCTTTTGGTACGTGGGCATAGGCCTTAGATCTTAACACTCTTAAATGTTTGACACTTGGTTTTCGCTCATGCCAAAGCTCAAAAGGCGTTACCTTATTGGCTGTGGTTGGTAATCTATTTTGCAAGTATGTAGCTGTGGTAACAGCATCTGCCCAGTATTTGTCAGGTAGATCTGCCTCTAACAGCATACATGTCCATCGATGATCTGTTCTTTCGTTCTGCGACTCCATTACTCTCTGGCATGTAAGGATGGTTAATCTGTGCTCTATGCCTAGTTGTGTTAGGTATGTTTGCATGGTGTTAGAAATGAACTCACCGCCTCTGTCGCTTTGAAGGGCTTGAGGGGTCCGGTTGAATTTATTCCTTACCATAGCAACGTATGTCTTCAGGGTATCCCCAGTTTGGGACTTTTCCTTCATCAGGTAGGTTGCACAATGCCTGGAAAAATCATCTATAAAACATATTATGTATTTGTTTCCACCTGCTGACACTTGAAGAGGTCCACATAAATCAGTGTGGATAAGTTCAAGTGGTTTAGTTGCACGCCTTTTCCTTTGTTTAGGAATGGCAGGCCTTGTTGCCTTTCCTCTGATGCACACTACGCACTTTGGTATTTTTCGCGATTGCTTAGTTCATGGTCTCTTACCATATTTTCCTTCTTCATTCTAAAAGTTGCATCAAAATCCCTGTGTGCAAACCGCTTGTGCCATATGGTGGTGCCGATGTCCTCCTTTCTCTGCTGCTGTTGGCAGGTGAGGCTGCCATCTGGTGGTGGCTGTTCACAGTTCACCTGGTACACTCCATTTTTCTCAAAGACTGTAACATAAATCTGCCTACCACTGGTTACTTCACATGTTCTATTGGCTTTAAACATTACATTGAAACCTTTTCTGTTTAATGATTGCACACTCAGAAAATTGGTTGTCCATCGTGATACATAATATGCATCTGCACTATGAGGTATTTTTCTCCATTAAAACATCTCAAGGGTATTTTGCCTTTTCCTCTTATTGAGATTCCCATCAGCAAGAGCAATGTTCCCTTGTGGCTCTTCATTCAGTTCACTAAAGTTATCTTTGTTCCCACAAAGATGTTGGCTTGCACCTGAATCTAAGATCCATTGACTTTTGGTTTCATTAGAATTAGCTCCAAGAGCATTTTCTGCTCTGAAACTGTATGCAGAGCTAATTTTTCCTTGGAATGCCTTCCTTTTGAAAAATCCTTTTTGTCTCTGCTTTTACAATATCTAGCTATGTGCCCTGGCTTGTTACAGGAATGACAAACAATGGGTTTATTGTGCTGATGAGCAGTCAGTGGCTTCTGCTCATGTTTCCCTTTTTCTGCCAGGTAACCCATGTCTTTTGTTGACTTTTTATGGAAATACAAACAATTTTTCTGTCTCCTTGCTTCACTTCTAATTGCTCCAAACAACTGAGACAAATTCATCCCGTATAAATTCTGCGCTGCTACGAAAGGGTAATATTTGTCAGGTAATGAGCTTAGTAGAAAAGCCATTTTTAGTCTTTCATTCATGAGATTTTGAATTGTACTCAGCCTTTCAAAGATAGACTGCAATCTCAATAAATGCTCGTTAATATCCTCATCTTCTAAAAAACTAGATGCAATCAGTTCCCTTAGTAATGAAATAATCTTCTGATCATCATTTTCTAAATATAATGTCCTCAGGTTCTCAATCATTTCTTTGGCAGTGGGAAGATCTTTTATTTCTGCCAGTCTGTGATCAGGTAGTGAACTAGAAATTAAAATCATGGCCCTTTTGTTTTTCTGTTCCCATAATCTCTTGGCTTCTTCATACTCCCCTGATTGTGGTTGAGGGGAATCTAAACAATCTAGGCTGTCCCGAAAGTCCAATCGTAGCCTTAGTCTGTATAGCCAAGCTGAAAAATTATCTTCATTCAGCTTTGGGATGGGGGGAAGCCACTCCTCCCTCTCCATTGTTAAAAGGAGAGAGAAAAAAAATCTGAACTGAGCCTTTTTTAAAATGTGCAAGCAGTTTCTTGGCTGTAAGACCAAAGAAATCTCCTGTGTCGATACGCTGGGCCCGTAACCTTATGCTGGGGTTCTGAAATGTTAATTCAAAAATCATGAGGAGGAGAGAGGATTCATTCCTACCTCATGGAGAGCCATGAGGAGAAGAGAAGGAAAATGAGGGAAACAGGAAAGAAGGTGGGCTCCAAGCCCCTTCCACACAAAGCAGCAAAGGTAGGCCGCAACGGAGCCGCCCCTCCCTTTGTGCTCATGTGAGACAGGCTTGGTTGAAACCCCATATTTTCCAACACCACAAACCTATCAGTTCCCAGCTGATAGGTGTGTCCTCATTCTTCCATCCATCTCTGCTATGAGGCTTTTGTGATTGGTGCTTTACTTGATTATGTCTTCCTGTCATTAGCATGCTTTCTCCAGGGAGTCTTGGCTGGCACAGACATTGTGGTCTTTTAATGCCAGCTGGAACCTATAGGGAATTGGGTTATTGCTATTATTGATTAAGCATACCTGTGATCTTGTATTGTTGCGCAGTTACCTCAGTCTGCCTGTATAATGTTGTAATTCTTGCAGACTTATGGAGTTCCTTCTTCTAGAAGTTTCAGAAAAACTTACTCCTGACTCTAGTATCTTCTCCTTCATCAGGAGAAAAGACAAAGTAGAGACATTTTATTTTCACAGGTTTATTGTGGTGCTTAATAGGCCATATAACTTATTTTAATTTCCATCTTTAATGTAGGTTTTATGTATTTTATGAGTGTGTGTGTATGTGCGTACACACACACACACACTCACACACATTGGTCAAAGACCGTAGTAAAGATTTACCTACCTAGGCCAGGAAGTTGAAGTCCCCAAAACAGACATGCAAAGACAAAAGGTACATTTAATCTTAATTTTTGCAGACAAGGATCTATTGCATCTCCCCAATTGCTGGGTTGCAAAATGTTCATAAAAGGTTAATTACACCAACATTTAAAAGGAAATCTCTTTGCTACAGTAAATCTGTGGGGAAAGATTTGTAACTTTTCCCCCAGATTAACAGTAGAAAAATCAATGGAATTTGACAGTGAAGTTGTGCCAGTGTTTCTGGTTATCAGTAAGATTTTTTTTTTCAAGTGGATTAAGAGATCAATCTGCTGTACAACATTGTAGACATCCAGGGGTGTCTGCAAGGTATGATTAAAAAAGTCGACATGGCATCTGTGAAGGTGCAATCAAAGCCCCACCATGTTGCACATAAAAAACAGGCAGAGCTTCAATTGTACCATTGCAGACGCCACTTTTATTTCTTTGATGTATCTCTTTCCTCTCTCCTCAGTAGTAATTTACAAAATGAAATTTGTCTGGAGCCTGCCATTTTGTTTTCCAGGAGAAAAATTAATGGATTGATTTGATTTTTCTGACAGCCAGATTTCTATGTGGTTTATTCACTTAATGCAGTGGTAGTATCACCTGAACATTGCATAATAAATGGAAATACAGAAACCTGGTATGCCTAAATAATGTTTCCCTCCTTTCTCCTTCTATTTCTTGCTTAGAGGGAGAAGGGATGATGGTATGAAAGATTTGTACTCACTCTGAAATAATTTTGCTTCACTTCTAGCAATGAACTATTTTGGTTTCCTTCAGTATCAGAAACTGCAACACCATCAATGAGAAAAAGGATGGGCTTTCTTTTAGCGTTCAGTCTGGTTAATACTTGGATGGGAGACCACTTGGCACCTCAGGGCTGAGAACCTGAAAAAAAAATCCAAGAAAAAGCAATAGCAAGTTATTTCCATATAATTATGGTGGGAATTTGCCACTGCCTTTTTCCACCAAAGAACTTCTGGATTTATGAAGTTCCCAAGGGTCAAACTGAAGTCAAGGGTGTCTTTACCTTTGATCCCACCGAAACAGTTTAGGAACATAGAGATCCTTTCACATGAGGGGGTTGTGTATTGTTATCATCATTCATCACTTTGGTCCCTTGAAGGCCTCACATGCAGAGATGTTCATCATTCTCATTTTGCTCATTCTTCTGGCTAGGCCAGTGTTTTCAAACTTGGCAACTTTAAGATGTGTGGACTTCAATTCTCCAGGCAATCTGGAGCCCCTTAATCCCTTCTTGTGTGCCCTCTGATCACAATTGCTGAAAACGGGTGCCATGTTTTCTTACCAGGGAGGATTGGAAAACTCACAGGAGCCTAATGTTTGGGGAACTCACAGAAATAGATTTAACAGTTTTAAAAAAAAGGAAACAGAAGCGGGGGGAGCCTTAGCCCTCCTCCCAAATCCAAGGAAATTCTGTTCTTGCCACTAGATATGACATAGCCCTTCCTATTGTGCATCACTGTCATACCAGCTGTGGGATCATTAATTGCCCTCCCAGGAAATGTTAACTGTAGCCTCCTGCAGAAATTGTGAATTTCCATGTTGAGCTAGTTTAAGAAAACCCAAATATCTCAGAGGAGACTTCATGTCCTGAGAGGTCCTCTTATGGAAGAGTAATTGGTTAAAGACAAGGAAAGAGAGAGTAGGAATAAAAGGTCAGGTTTTACAAAGAAGGGAAATAATGGTATTCCCAAATTCATTGTATGGAGATCAGAGCTTTCAAACTGAGTTAGGGATGAGTAGGGAAGCAAAAATTCTTTACCCATCAACTTGTTTACGAAGCTTCAAAGTGATTTCTTTCAGCTGGCTGAATGGGCATCAAAGTGACAAATGTAAGACAGCTGAAACAAGTGTAAAGTGGTATCCTAATTTCACAAATGGGATCTGAGATGATAGATTCACAAGGGATCTTGGAGCTGCAGAGGCATCAATGAACTTGCTGTCCACTGGCTCAACCAGGCCAGTTAAATACCTTCTGACCACTTTCACCCAAGTTATTTTTAACCTTAGTTTTTCTCTATCCCTCTTTGAGTTAGAACACTGCTCATACTCAGTTACTGTATTGTGCAAATAGTATAATTCATAGCAAATCTCATACTGGAGGTTCATATGACATAGACCTGAAAATGAAACTGTTATTTTCATAATACTTTGAAATCTGTGGTAGTCAAAACCATCTGGAAAATTGTTTCCCAGGGGCATCTGTGGGGGTGGGCGTCAAAAATATCTAGATGGTGGACACAGTCATGTATTTGAAGCCCCATCTTTTTTTAAAGTGTGTGTCATGACCACCATCTTGAGTTTTTTGACCCCTGCCCTGAAGATGCTCTTAACCAATGATAGAAACACAGATACAACATGTGTTGGAGATAATTTTGTCAACACAATTTTTTCCATAGCTTTGATAACTTCAGGTGATTTGCCAAAAATCAATGTGTACATTCAAGAATAGAATCACAGAAATGTTGCCTTATATCAGTAATGATCAGTGGTCTTTGAATTCAGACACACTGACTCTATGGATTCCCAATGTATGAACTTGACAGAAGTCAGGATGGTTTGCAAGAAAAGAAAGATATGGCGTTACATAGTGTGAAGGGGAAGGACATGACTAAAAGAACAAATGGAGTGGTTCCCAATGTATTTTGACCGGCAGTGCTATGATCTATTTATCTGGAACCACCCAACACTCTAGTGCTGATTTTTTTTCCTTGTAAGCACAGGCATGTTTCAATTTTGGGGGCTGAATTTATGGTCTTGAGATATTGCCGTTTTTAATTTTTGCAAGCCGTCTTTCATTTTACTTTATGCTTTGAATCTGTTTTTGTGTTGTCAGTGGCAACTGCAGCAAATCACATTGATGCAATCATGACACACACCTTATAAAGTCAACATGCAAATGCTACCTTTGCATACTCGCATCCCCACATCAGGTGCAAGACTGTGAGTGGCAGCATTGGTGTGATGAAGTCTTCATCCATGTGTCATCCTTTTACCTTCCCTTGCCCACTCTGGCAGGCATCCATGATTAACATTAATAAACCACCTTAGGGACCTTTCAAGCAAAAAGTGGCATAGAAATAAATGAAAACACAGTAACCATTGTAACTGCTCTTGGGCGGGGTAGAAAGTTGGACTCTTATGGAATGTTGGTAAACCATCCAAGTATAGTGTGTAATTGATGGATTAACTTGCTTGTAGTATCAGGTGACGACTAAACATACAGAAAAGATATAGAGCAGATAGGAAAAAAAAAAGTCAACCTGATTTTAATCCTGGAAAAATCTCAAAATGAATACAAGCTCTACCGACTGTTCCTCAGAGCAAAGAATTATTGATTCTTGGCTGCCCATATTGATTTTATGTCACTTCTGTGATTTAATCATGTTTTTCCTTGCTATCTCTTTGCAATCTTTCTTCTATTGTCTGGCAAGAGAACCCAGACAAGGCCTTTTTGGTCTGTGTGATGCTGGTGATCAAAATAACTCTGACTTCCATTTGCATTGTTTTCAGGAAATGATTAAACAATCCAAAGGCATCAGAAAATGCTTTTACTCCACTGTGCAGATTTTTTTTTAATCGTTTTTCTGTAGAGGTCATGGCAATGATGCAATATTGTATCCCATGACATGCTGATTAGCAAGTTAGTTAAGTGTGGACTTGGATAGCTTAACAATTTAATGGATACATAGCTAGTTTAAAAACTGTATTCACCAATAGTTCCTCATCAAACTGGAGAGAAGTGTCCCAGAGGGATGAGGGGGAATGCCACAAGGAACAGTTCTGGGCCCTGTGTTCATCAATATTTTAATTCATACTTGGGTGATTTCATGGAGCGAATGCTTATAAAATTGAGTAGGATAGCTAATACTCTAGGAAACAGAAATAACACTCCAAACCTTCCTGACAGGTCAGTGAAACAGACTGCAAATAACAGAATGAAATTTAACAAAGGCATATTCAAAGATCTTCACTTAGGAAAAAAAAAATACACAGGTGTAGGATGGGAGATACCAGGCTTGGTAACAGTAGTTATGAAAAAGATTTTGCAATAATAGTTGATTGTAAACTGAACATGAGCCAGCAATCAACAGAAGTATAATTTCCAAATCATGAGAAATAATTGTCCCCCTCTATTCCGCTTTGGTCAGATGCCACTTTGAGTATCATTTCTAGGTCTAGGCACCCCACTTTAAGAAGGATTTGGAGAAGATAGAACTGGAATTTGGAGAAGAAGGCCAATAAAGAAGAACAGTAGAATAGAAATGAAGCCTTATGAACAAAGATTAAAAGGGCTATTTAGCAAGGAAGAAGAATGACCAAAGACTGACATGGTAGTTCTTTTTAAATACCTGGATGGCTATCATACAGGAAAAAGACTTATTTACTCCCAAGGCACAGTGCAGAACATACAATAAAAATTCCTGCACTACACAACTGAACAACAACAGAAGTTCTATGACCACCTCTGGAGCAAGTGAAACTGAAAGGTTTGGGCTCCCATGGAGTTTTACAGTATTTTTCTCCAAGAAAGACACGTGCACCTCATATATCTATTTTGGGCTTAATTGGTACAACCAAGCAAAAAGTTATATCACTCAAAATTGCCATTTTGCCACCTGATTTTGATCTTATGGGGCTTAAGGCCTCCCAATAGTTCAGGAGGGCTGCCTTTGGCCCTTAGGACACAGATAGTCCTACAGCCAATGCAGAATGCTTACCAATCTATGGTGATTTCTGACCATACCAAAGGAGGTAGATCTGCGCAGCACTTAGATTCAGTCTCCAAAAGGTGCTTCAGAACATGCAAGAGTATGAACACTGAACTTGTCTGCAACATTTCAAAGCCAGTGTGCTGTTTCCCAGGATCACAACTGTGGAGGGCAGTTGATCCTGGGAAAAAATGTAGATGCTTTAAGATGTCCCAGACAGGGCTTTATTTGCACTCTTGTTTGCTGTGAAGCACCTTTTAGGGACTGAATCCTAAGCCCCGTGCAAAAAAGAATGGATAGTTGGACTACTAATTACTAGATTTACCTCTCTCCACTTTCCAGCCTTCCTTCCAACCATGATCACAATTCTGGCACTAGTGGAATGGAGGTCCTAATTTTTCTGGGTGAGGTAGGGTTGATGCAAACCCCAGTGGCCTGTTTCCAAGGACTGAGAAAACAGGCTAATCTGAAGATGAAACATACTCCAGTCCCAAATCTTAGACTGATTTGCAAATGTGCATTCCAACTAGAACATCTAAGAGACATGGTGAAACACCTGCAAGGGCACATCCCAAGGCTTGAGTTCTGCCAGGAGTTGGGAAAACATCCAAGGTTGGCATCTGGGCTCGTGCTCTCTTTCAGCTTCATGGGTTTTCAGACAAGCAGAGATGGCAGGAAACAGAACATCAGAGGGCCTGGGGGTGGAACCACCAAAGTAGTTGAGGATGGTAGCAGTTTGGAGGAGGAACATTATCCAATTAACAGTCTTTTAAGCATCGCTACCATATGACAAATGTAGAGTAGGAGGACAAACAAATCTGTTCTGTAAGCAAGCACAGACTTCAGCAGCAGCAGGTTATACTTTTGAACAGCCTGGCATGATGTCTATACAGTCATAAACAAATGCCTTTTGCCAAAACCCTCAAATCTCAGTGACAGATTTAAAAACACCCCCTTTTTGTTAGCTTGCACTAGAGGCCAGTTCTAGAGAAAGAGTGTAGGTCTTTGTTAAGAAAACTCATTTAAATTCACATATACATACATTTGTGGCTTATTTCTGTTTTCTCTTAATGTTGTGGGCTGCTGTTCCTGCACAGAAGCTGTAAATATTACTCCATTCACTCCAGCATTTGCAGAAAGCGACCAAGGCCATCGTTCCAGGAGCTATTATGGAGGAACCCAGTAGATGGGATAGTTCAATATTTGGAATGTTCAGATGGATTATTCATTCAAAGCAGTAAAACTATTTAGTTAAAATATTAGCCCAAAATTTTGTTCACTACTTTGTGGTTTCTCCAGAAACTTCCCTTTACAAGATCACTTGCAATGGAGGAAAAAAAAATGGAGGACATGTGTATGGATATAAGTAAAAATGTTCTGCTCCTTGACCTTTCAGAGTCTTATCTTAAAAAGGCCATGATCTTGGGCACAGATAAACTGGTATGGTCCCTTCTTCTACCCAAATCAACAGCCCAGAGAAGATGTGACAATAGAGGCTGCAGAGTGAAAAGGTTATTGGCAAAATCATCACACTGTCCCCTTTCTCCAGCAGGGATCTTCCACTGGATCCCAAAACAGAAAGCTTCTGGCCAGTCATGGGAGGCATCCAGTTCTGATCCAGTGATTTACTGCAGAATACAGATTTTCTGCTTGCTATGACATCTTCTATGAGGCAGAATCTTGGCTGATTATCTGGTGGCTAAGACCACCATGTGCCTCCTTTCAGCTCCATAGACCCAGGACAACTTGTCTTCTGCTTTATTGCAAGGGATTGTGAAGAGTAATTTTCTATTTTTATATTGGACTTCATCATAATGTTAGATGCACTTAAGTGCTGTTGGCTTCAAAAAGATTCAGTGTGTTAACTTTATGCTGAATCTAGGAAGAAGCTTTAACTCACCGCAGACAGTTTTTCACCACAGACTCTTCTTCCTCCCAGAACCAAGGATTGTGCTCTCTGTCTCATTGGCAGCAGTCTTCCAGAAGACTCAGACAGACTCTCTACTTCTTCTTCTTCTTCTTCTTCTTCTTCTTCTTCTTCTTCTTCTTCTTCTTCTTCTTCTTCTTCTTCTTCTTCTTCTTCTTCTTCTTCTTCTTCTTCTTCTTCTTCTTCTTCTTCTTCTTCTTCTTCTTCTTCTTCTTCTTCTTCTTCCTCTCCTCCTCCTCCTCCCCCCCCTTCCCCTCCCTATTGGTACCAGGACAGGAGATGATTGGCATCTCTGTTCAGGTGGTATGAACTGTCTTGGTGATTCTGACTTGGAAGGGTGAAGAGGTTAATGCACACTTCACTGGCAAGAGGAGAATGCTTCACCTCATGAATAATTTCTTACCACTGAGAATACACCAACTGCCTGTTCCAAAGGGGATGCTTTGTTTGTTTTTACAAAAATCTAAGGAACCAAAGGGGAATGTCAGTGTTGAGTTGTTAAGAGAGTTTTAGCTTCACCCATTAGAATTTATCTAAAATGTACACCCAGCTAACCTACATGGTGTCATTAATTTTGGATCCAATCTCTCTCCAAGAACAACACAGCCCTTACTCACTTGCAGAGTTTGCTCAGGGCATTAGCACCATGTTGAATGCAAAAGCAGTGGGCCTGCCTATATTTTTTATTGTACAAGGTGTCCCACTTTTGAGACAAAGAAAAAAGGAAAACAACTTCTACCTTATCCAGGTTGATTTCAAACGTTTTCCAGGCCACCCCCAGCAGAGTCCCAAGTATCCTCTCTATTACACATAAGCCAAGTGTGTCATAAAAGTCTCATCCCCAGCATGAAAATGAGAGAGGTTCTGGCTGAGTTTCACTTATGGGCCCCTTCCCTTCCCTAACCTGTAAGCCAGTATGTATCAAGCAAGTAGGCTTGGAGAAGAAGGGATTGCTCCATTCCACAGAAAGAAGAAACTGCTCCAAACTGAGAAACTCAGCTCTCATAATCACTCCCTCGGACTACAGACAGTCCCCTACTTACAAAGAGGTCATGTTCCAAGAGACCGTTTGTAAGTCTGTTTTGTTTGTAAGTCCAACCAAGTAAAAAGTAAAAAAAAAAAAAAAAAGGAGGAAGCAGGAGGCAGGGCAGTGGTGTGGGCAGAGGAGCCCTATCTTCTGCTGCCAATGTGTCACCAGGTGAGTGAGGCAGGAGAGATGGCAGTGGCTCCCTGGACAAGCCGGTGGGGTGCAGCGTGCTCTGTTGATTGGCAAGGCAGGAGGCCTCTGCCCCCTCTCCCCTGTCACTGCCCCCTCTCCTGCCTCACCCAGCAATGGAGCATGCCATGTAAACTAACCCTTTCTGGGAACTCCAACTCCAATGCAAACTTCCAGTGCAAATGGAAGGCGGGAGAAG
Organism: Python bivittatus; assembly: GCF_059951505.1. Taxonomy (NCBI): domain Eukaryota; kingdom Metazoa; phylum Chordata; class Lepidosauria; order Squamata; family Pythonidae; genus Python; species Python bivittatus. The sequence goes on from NW_028277088.1 coordinate 8,102,606, forward strand.
GCAGGAAAGGGTTAGTGTGCAGCACACTGCAAACTAACCCTTTCCCACCTTCTCCCGCCTTCCGGGTCCATCTTGTTCATATCAGTGAAAGTTCGCAACACAAAAGTTCACAAGTAGGGGACTGTCTGTACTGCAATGGGCTGTACCTTGGGCTGCTTCTGAAGACAACTTGGAAACTTCAATTAGTCCAGAATGCAGTGCCTCATCTATTAGCTGGCATTCAACATGGTGAGCATATTACCCCTGTGCTCCAGGCCCTGTACTGGTTTCCTGTTAGTTTCTGAGAGCAATTAAAAGTGCTGGCTATTATCTATGAAGTCCTACATGGTTTGGCACTGTGATCTTTGCAAGGCTGCTTCTTCCAACTGGAATCAATTTTCTGACTGGTGCTTCCCTACAGAAACTATTGGTGATCCTCCATTTCTGTGATGTACTAAGGGATGGAGGATCAACACTGAGAACCCCTTAGAAATTAGGTTGACCCTCAGTGTCCTGGTCTTCTGGAAACAGAGTTATATCAGCAGGCCTATGACAAGTGAGAGGACACCCAGTATGATTGTTCTTTTGATGTTTATGATTTTAGAATATTATATATTTCAACTCCTCCCATGAACCTTTCATTTAAAAGCTTGTATTATTGGTGATTACTGTAAATCACCAAGAATCTCACGATTGATAAATGAATATGATCAATAAATAAATTTGCCTTCGTTACTGTGCAAGCTGAGATGGAAGGAGTTGCCAGGTTCTCCCATCAGTTTAGCAGTGGGCACTGCAACATTGCTGGTTCACCAGCCACTAACAGAATATGGTGAAGTAAAGGAGCTCAGATCCTAAAGATTACATGGGCATATCCATGTAGTTTTCATAGCCAAAAATAGATGTGATTTGTCATTACCTTCTTCCAGGATGTCTCTTTTTTTCAACTTCCCAGTCTAGGCTACAGTTATGGACTAACCTATTACTCTTTTGGCCACATACTAAGTTTAGCTTTCCCAAGATAAGTTAAGAAAGACTTGCAGCTGGGCATTCAGATATTCATCCCAAGGCAGCAGGTGTGTGAACACCCACCTGGACTGGAAAATCTGTAACTGTGTGACTGGTGTTGTGAGACTACAGTATAGTCTCTTTTTCTTGTCAATCTCCCAGAGTTTCCTCTAACTGCAGTTGTTGAAAATCAATGGCAGAAAATCATCAGGCAGGACACAAACTGAAATGGTAGTTTCTGTGGCTGGTGTGGGTCTTCCGGGCTGTGTGGCCGTGTTCTGGAAGTTTTGTTTCCTAACGTTTCGCCAGCACCTGTGACCAGCATCTTCAGAGGGCAGGAGCACAGACAGGAGCAGTTCTCTCTGTGCCCAGGGTAGTTTCTCTCCTAAAACAGACATAGCAGTTTAAGAACAATGGAAAACCTAAGGGAAAAAAGAGAAACTGTGGGCCCTGATCCTATGTATGATATGCCCCCTCCCACATTTGCATCACTGACCTGGCCACTGAAGCCTGGTCTTTCCCCAAAAAGATCAAGAGTGACCCATAGCAATCAACTCAGGGGTGTCTACAGGGTGTAATTTAAAAAGTCAAGATGGTGGTTATGATGGTACAAAGATTTGCCTGTTTTATATATCTGACACCAATGTGGCCTTCTTCTTGATCTTTTTGACAATAACCTGTGGCTACTCCTGCGCCAAATGATTGTTATAAGTAAACAGAGAGTAAGCCAACCTCCCCAGTCTGACCACATTTCTTCCAGGTCCCAGCTAAAGAATATGTTGCAACATTCAATGAATCAAAAGATGGTCAGCTAATTAACTATGATCCCATTCTCAAGCTTTCCTGGATCAAGAAAGCTGGTCTTCCATGTATTTTTACTATGTGAGAGGAAATATTTAGTTTGATGTGTGTTTTTAACCCCATCATCACTTTATTACTTTAAGCTAATGCTGGTTGTTAGAGAATCCATCTTAAAGCAATCCCTAGACCACATGCAAATTTTACAAAACGTCTTCAAGCAAACTGGTTTTTTTAAGGAAAAGAAAGGAAACTAGTATTCAACTGAAATTAATACACTATTGGGGAAACTAAGATTATTTAACTGCATTTCCACATCTTACAACATTTCTTCCACTATAATGTATAAAAATCTAGTTCACGTAAGAAGGAAAAAGAAAAGAGTTTAGCCCGTGGAATGATGCTAAACAACCCAAAGATTTTCCAAGTCTCCACCTTTATTTCTTTTCTCTCTTGAGAGTACAGGCATAGGTATTTCTTCAAGGGAATTCTCTTGCTTTTAGCTTTGTTTGAATGGGTAAACCTCCAAGCTGTTTGCACTTTGTGCTGTTCTAATAGAGAGCATTTATCAGTCAGCATTTGCTTTTTGCAAAAAGGATTCCTCCCCCTGCCCTCAGTTTGGCTTTCTGGGACATTGATTGGATGGGAGAATGGCTAGGGTGGGAAGTTGACCTTCCGTAGACCCTCAAGACAAAAACTGGAGGCCTCAACTGGCAAAGGATAAGCAAACACCAACCCAGTTGACCATACAGAGCACACCCTGCAAAAAATCCGACTGATGGGATGTCGCATAGTAACCGGACATTGATTCTCCTCTTTGCAGTTAATGGGCTGGAGAAATGCAGCTTTACTTTTAGAGGCCAAATTTTGCTTCTAAGCATCTAGGACCTGCTGCAGGATGGTACTTTGGCAGGGCTAGATGATTGCATGTGTTTATTAGAATGCTATCACACATAATCTCTTTGCTGGTTGTATTTTATGTATGAATGAATTCTGGTCTAAAGCTGCAATAAAAAATTGAATTGAAAATGAGGTTTTTCTTGGGTGCATGAATCTGGGAGAGGGGAGAAGAGACTGGCCAGTTCTACTAGAAAGAGCCCAACCATGTTTTTTGTTTCTCTCTCTGCCTCTCGCTTATAATCTGTTCCTGGGGTGGCCAACTTTTCCACCCACTCCTGCTTGTTGTGCCTTTAAACCACTACAGCAATTAACAGGTGAGACTGTTGATCTCTTTGCTATGAAAAGCTCGCCTTGCTAATGACTGCAGAACAATCTAGTGTTAATAGGGTAGAGGGAGGGGTTGGGAGAGTAGGTAAAAAATAATGACCCAGTGCCCTTAGGTATTTTTTATTTGGCCTACTACTAATGACGACTGTGATAATAATGACCACAATCACTATTGCATGAATAAACATTAGCATATAGCAATTCTGAGTGCTCCAAACAATTCATGGTCCTTATTTATTTTATTTAATGGGCTGCAATCCCAAGACTCTTGGCAGTTTCATAAAATAATCAGTTGTGTAGCCTAATGGCTAGAGACTGTCAACATCAATCAGGAAGTCCCAGACCAAAGCCTGCCTTTGCCATAAACTTACAAGGTAGCCAAAAGCATACTGTAATGGTCTGTGGGAATGACCTTGGGAGACAGGAGGAAGAGCCGCAGACTAGACAACCATTGTGCAAAAGGAATTTCAGTCCACAGATGGAGAGGGGGCATGGGAAGCATTTCAGAAGGGACACCCCCCACCCTGCAGTTTTCCAGAGAGTAAAAGGAGAGGAGAGGAGAGATACTTTCAGACTTGCAAGATTCTGTTAATGTAACCTTACAAAAAAGGTAGAGCTAGTATTCATTGATGTGCTTCTCGTCTGACTACCTCGAAAGGCTAACATCAATCTTGCAAGTCTGAAAGTGGATGGAATTGTTACATACTCATAATTCTATTCCTGTTAGGATAAAGAACATTATGCAAAGAGTAAGGAATATCACCCCTTCATGGATCACTGCCTTGTCGTGGCGAAGGGGCTTGTGTAACTCAGTGAAGCCATGAGCTATACTGTGCAGGGCCACCCAAGACGGACAGGTCATGACAGAGAGTTCTGACAAAATGTGGTCCACTGGAGAAGGAAATGGCAACCCACTCCAGTATCCTTGCCAAGAAAACCCCATGGACAATGTTAAAAAGCTAAAAGATATGACGCCGGAAGATGAGCCCCTCAGGTCGGAAGGTGTCCAATATGCTACTGGGGAAGAGCGGAGGCAATTCCAAGTAGCTCCAGAAAGAGTGAAGCGGCTGGGCCAAAGCCGAAAGGACGTTCAGCTGTGGATGTATCTGGAAGTGAAAAGAAGGTCCGGTGCTGTAAAGAACAATATTGTATAGGTACCTGGAATGTAAGATCTATGAACCAAGGCAAGCTGGATGTGGTCAAACATGAGATGACAAGATTGAACGTCGACATCTTGGGAATCAGCGAATTGAAATGGACGGGAATGGGTTAATTTAATTCAGGTGACCATTATATCTACTACTGTGGCCAAGAAACCCTTAGAAGAAATGGAGTTGCACTCATAGTCAATAAGAGAGTGGGAAAGGCAGTAATGGGGTACAACCTCAAAAACGACAGAATGATCTCAGTGCGTATCCAAGGCAAACCATTCAACATCACAGTAATCCAAGTCTATGCCCCAACCACTGATGCCGAAGAAGCTGAAGTTGACCGGTTCTATGAAGACCTACAACACCTTCTAGAACTAGCACCAAAAAAAGATGTCCTTTTCATCATAGGGGATTGGAATGCTAAAGTAGGAAGTCAAGGAGTAATCGGAATAACAGGCAAGTTTGGCCTTGGAGCACAAAATGAAGCAGGGCAAAGGCTAATAGAGTTCTGTCAAGAGAACAAGCTAGTCATAGCAAACACTCTTTTCCAACAACACAAGAGACGACTCTACACATGGACATCACCAGATGGTCAATACCGAAACCAGATTAATTACATACTTTGCAGCCAAAGATGGAGAAGCTCTATACAGACAACAAAAACAAGACCAGGAGCTGACTGTGGCTCAGATCATGAGCTTCTTACTGCAAAATTTAGGCTTAAATTGAAGAATGTAGGGAAAACCACTAGACCACTCAGGTATGACTTAGATCATATTCCTTGTGAATACACAGTGAAGGTGATGAATATATGTAGAGGATTAGATTTGGTAGACAGAGTGCCTGAAGAACTATGGACGGAGGTCTGTAACATTGTACAGGAGGCAGCAATTAAAACCATCCCAAGGAAAAAGAAATGCAAGAAAGCAAACTGGCTGTCTGATGAGGCTTTACAAATAGCTGTGGAAAGAAGGAATGCGAAAAGCAAGGGTAAAAGGGAAAGATGTAAGTAACTGAATGCAGATTTCCAGAGAATAGCAAGGAGAGATAAGAAGGCCTTCTTAAATGAACAATGCAAAGAAATTGAGGAAAACAATAGAATGGGGAAGACTAGAGATCTCTTCAAGAAAATTGGAGATATCAAAGGAACATTTAGTGCAAAGGCATGATAAAGGACAAAAAAGGCAGGGACCTAACAGAAGCAGAAGAGATTAAGAAGAGGTGGCAAGAATACACAGAAGAACTATACAAGAAAGATCTTAATGTCCCTGATGTCCATCCTGGTGTGGTCACTGACCTTGAGCCAGACATCCTAGAGAGTGAAGTCAAGTGGGCCTTAGGAAGCATTGCTAACAACAAAGCTAGTGGAAATGACAGTATTCCAGCTGAGTTATTTAAAATACTAAAAGATGATGCTGTTAAAGTGCTGCACTCAATATGCCAGCAAGTTTGGAAAACGCAACAGTGGCCACGGGATTGGAAAAGGTCAGTTTACGTTCCAATTCCAAAGAAGGGCAATGCCAAAGAATGCTCAAACTATCGCACAACTGCACTCATTTCACATGCTAGCAAGGTCATGCTCAAAATCATACAAGCTAGGCTTCAGCAGTATGTGAACTGAGACCTACCGGATGTACAAGCTGGGTTTTGAAGAGGCAGAGGAACTAGAGATCAAATTGCCAACATTCGCTGGATCATGGAGAAAGCACGAGAGTTCCAGAAAAACATCTACTTCTGCTTCATTGACTATGCAAAAGCCTTTGATTGTGTGGATCACAACAAACTGTGGCAAATTCTTAAAGAGATGGGGGTACCAGACCACCTTACCTGTCTCCTGAGAAATCTGTATGCAGGCCAAGAAGCAACAGTTAGAACCGGTCACGGAACAACTGATTGGTTCAAAATAGGGAAAGGAGTACGACAAGGCTGTATACTGTCACCCTGCTTATTTAACCTATATGCAGAGTACATCATGAGAAATGCCAGGCTGGAAGAATCACAAACCGGAATTAAGATTGCAGGGAGAAACATAAATAACCTCAGATATGCAGACGATACCACCCTAATGGCAGAAAGTGAAGAAGAACTAAAGAACCTCTTGATGAGGGTGAAAGAGGAGAGCGCGAAAGCTGGCTTGAAACTCAACATTAAAAAAACTAAGATCATGGCATCTGGATCCATCAATTCCTGGCAAATAGAAGGGGTAGAAATGGAAGCAGTAACAGACTTCATTTATTTGGGCTCCAAGATCACCGCAGACGGAGACTGCAGCCATGAAATTAAAAGACGCTTGCTCCTTGGGAGGAAAGCTATGGCAAACCTAGATAGCATATTAAAAAGCAGAGACGTCACCTTGCCAACAAAGATCCGCATAGTCAAAGCTATGGTTTTTCCAATAGTAATGTATGGCTGTGAGAGCTGGACCATAAAGGAGGCTGAGCGCCGAAGAATTGATGCCTTTGAACTGTGGTGCTGGAGAAGACTCTTAAGAGTCCCCTGGACAGCTAGGAGGTCAAACCAGTCAATCTTAAAGGAAATCAACCCTGATTGCTCATTGGAAGGATTGATAATGAAGCTCAAGCTCAGATACTTTGGTCACCTAATGCGAAGAGAGGACTCTTTGGAAAAGACCCTGATGCTGGGAAAGATTGAAGGCAAAAGGAGAAGAGGACGGCAGAGGATGAGATGGTTAGATAGCATCACTGAAGCAATGAGCATGAAACTGAGCAAACTCAGGGAGGCAGTGAAGGACAGGAAGGCCTGGCGCAATATGGTTCATGGGGTCACGAAGAGTCGGACACGACTTAACGACTGAACAACAAAAAAGGAATATCAAGGCAAAGAAATCCTGAGTTAAGGAAAAGTTCTCATTCACTCCATCTCACAACTTTCTTGATCTTCCCCGTCCTCTCAATCCATTCATTCCTCCTGTGTTGATTTGTTTTATGATTCTACCCACTATTTTTCTACCAGTATATGCCTGTCTTAAAATTTCTATTCATTTCCCCATATTTAGTAACTATTCTACCAAAGTGCACAAATAATTCACCTATTTAATATAGTTTTCATCATTTATGCATAACTTGTAATTCACTCCATTTTCTCTGTGAAACACAGATACATTAATTTTCAGATCTGTGCTTCTCGTTGCATCATATAGTCTAGCTAACATTCTCTGCAAATCTTTTGAATTCTCACCCAACAACATAGTATCATCAGCATATATAAGTACACATTCATTCATATCCCCAACCAACTCACCTCCAGAAATATTCTTTATACATGTATCCATGAATATGTTAGAAAAACCAAGGCAACAAAAGTCCTTCTCTTTGTCCCTGCTCAGTGTTGAACCATGTGATAGTTATTACATTTACTTGTATCATATAGCCCTCTTATTGTATTCAAGGCAATCAACCTTGAAAACCATAACTCTATAACTCAAGCCTATTCACTTTATCATATATTTTCTTTAAATCAACAAAAGTGCAATAAATGTTCTCACATTTACTATGCCTCTCAATAACCTGCTAAAAAACAAAAATCTAGCCTAGACACACTCTGCCTGGCATAAAGCCATGCTGCCTTTTCCAAATTTCCCAGATTGTTACTTCTAGTATCTTTTCAATCAGAATTCTGCCAAACAGTTTCCCAAGCAACTTAACAAATGAATCCTCCTCTGGCTTTGCATTCATTCTTATTGTCTTTCCTTTGATATGTAGATGGCATTTTTCTAGTCATCAGGCACAAATGCAGCCTTCACACAATTAAATAAGTTGCCTGGCCATCTTTAAAGCAAATCGCACCCATGTTTTAACATTTCTCCAGATACACCATCTACAACTGTAGCCTTATCATTTTTCAGTATGATCAGAGCACTTATGACTTCTTTTTCATCAATTTTTCTTGAACACTTACCTTTATAGAATTTGTTACAATTCTGCTCTTCAGCATGTCACTATTATTCCCATACAAGCTCTAAATCATTCATTCAAGCATTCCATTACTTCAGTTTTATCCCAAATAATTTTATCACTTTTTTTTTTAATTCCATTCACTTGGCTGGAGGCACCTTGTTTAGCCCTCTTTACCCATTTGCAAAGGGATTTAATTTCTATCAAAATTTGCTCTACATCTTCTCTGCCTGTTTTAATCTCAATAGTTCCTTGTTCTCTCTGACTGCACATCATTTCTTTTCTCCTCCTTTTTTGCTACAATCATTTTCTTATATGCATTTTTTCTTCATCTGCAGCCTTCATCATTTCTCCAAGCATTCTTATTCATAGTTCCCATAAGTGTATCTCAACACACTTATGTGGCATTCTGCAATCTAATTCTTTTCACCAATTCAGAGGTACTTGCAGTGTACTAACACATACTCAGGATATTGGAATCTTTATTGCCTGTGACTCTGAGATCTTCCTCTATGCAGAGCTGCATAGCCTGAGTCCCCAGGAATGGACACCTGTTCTTGAAACTGAATTTTCTGGAAAGTGCATAAACTTCTTGAAAGTTCTCGAGGAATAATCTTAACATGACAAAAGGGACTGAATTGTACTTATATTAAGTATATTTAATTTTCATTAAATGTTAATGAACTAGAATAAAAATTAGTTTTGGTCCTGGAACTTACCTTCTAGGTTTGGAATATGGACCTTGGCAGGCAACTGAAAGGCCAAGCACAATCTTCATCTTAGAAACAGCTCTGTTCAAAGGCAATCTGGCACAACTGGATGCCTGTCAGAAGTGTTATATGATAGCTTCTATAACCCATTCTGCATGTGGATGGAAGTCAGAGCTCAAAATATTTGCAGGGCACCAGGCTGAGGATGGTGGTGTTGAACTTGGATCTTAACAGTTTTTTGATCTACAGGGAACTTTAAAATAGTCCAGAAGGAAACATGTACACTGGGCATGTTAGAGAAAAGCCTAAATATTTCACACAGGAGCAGTAGCTTGAGTCTATTTGGGGTTTTATGTTGTAGCCTAATTAGAAATGTGTCTATTTAAGCTTTGAGCTCTGATTAGCTTCTCTGCGTTTCTCTAATTCTGTTTGTTTTTTATTTAAAATGTGCCACTAACAGGGTTTCGGTCCCCTCAGTTAAAACTGTGATTGTTTAGAGAAGATCTTAAACCGTCATGATGTCAATCCCTTTTCAGTAAGTAAGATAAAAAACAAGTCATTCTCCAGAGTGGAGAGGTTCCTCCGTTTTTCTCAAGAGGGTCTCCTTTGGGTTTCTTTCTCGCTATGCAACCCTTAGGATCATGGGAAACAATCCCAAGATGTCAAAATCTTAGTACTTGTCAGAATCCTAAATTTGGGAGAATGGTAGTCCAGATGAATCATCAGCAACAACACACCCCACCCAAAGCTTTTAATTGGCAAACAATTGGTTCAGCTTAATACTCCCCCCACAAAGCTTTCAGAACAATCCTATAGCAATGTGGTAAAAAAGAAAGAAAAATCATTGTGAATAGAACAAATTCTTCCAAGAACAAATGATACTAATGACAACTGAAGCATTTGTTCTTAAATGGGTAACAACCTTTGATTCAGCATTATTCTTCTAGAGGTGGCATATTTAAACATCTAACTTCAGTTAGTACAAAAACCAGCTGCTACGTTACTAAATGAGGCTGATTGTAGAAAGAATACTTCAGTTCAATCTCCCAAGGGTTGAGATCACAAGTGCCATGCTTTGCAACCATTGTTGCCATTGGCAGGGAATCCTGGGCCCTGTAGTCCCAATATATCTTAGAGGCACTAGGTTGGGGGAGACTAATATCTTCATTGAAGGTATTCTTTGAAGCCCTATCATAGTATGTATTTATGAGAATAATGATCTCAAAGGGGTCTTCTTCCATTGCAGAGATTCATATGGTAGGCCTTCACTACTCAAGCTTGCCTGGCATCCATTCCATTCTATTAGAGCTTAACCTCAAATGGTGATAGGGCTTGGAAGATTGATGGGCAGAAAGTTCAAGCAGGTTCATGTGGTAGAAGATGGTAGATAACCAGGCTGTACCAATTTAGTACTTTAAATCAGTGTTTCTAAATCCCAGCAACTTTAAGCTGTGTGGACTTCAACTCCCAGAATTCCCTAGCCAGCATGTTAGCTAGGGAATTCTGGGAGTTGAAGTCCACACATCTTAAAGTTTCTGAGGTTGAGAAACACTGCTTTAAATCATGCCCAGAGATGGACAACCTGTCAATGTTATGATGAAGTGAGCTGGGCCTTCAGGAGGCCCTCAAGTGAACAGAGAGTCTAAGAGGAATATTTTCATTCTGGAATGTGTTGTTCCCCAAAATCTAGAAAGCGATTAGAAGGCTGTCTCGGGAGGTGTGAGGGGGCAAAAAAGATGATGGCCACAACTGTGTGATCAAAGCCCCATCTTTTTTTTTTTAACATACGTGTGCACAGAGAGCACATAAAAAGGGGGTGGGGTTTTAATTGTACAATTGCACCACTGTTTTTTTTTTATCCCATCTGTGGATGCCTCTGGGCTCTAGGTTGGGGAAGGCTGTCCTAAAACGAGTGTGAAATGAGCTGCGTTTACCTGCTCTCAGGATTGCTTTCAAGGAGCTTAATTTAAACAGCACAATGCTATTTATTTACTTCAAATGATTCACAACTACCTTTCATCCTACCTGAGATCTTAGGATGATGTACATCAGGATTAAATCACAATATAAGAATAACCATTAACATTTAAAACTGTTTAAAGTATCTGAGTGATTAAATATGCATTATTAAAATGGTTGTTGATATTATTATTATTATTTTACTCCTAGGGCTGACGTTACTACAGTTACTACTTTCTGTTAGCTTAAGGTACTTTGGGAATACATTTATTATAACTAACTAAATAATGATCTGTCCTACCTTTTTAGACACCGAAGCTTATTTTAAAAACATTTCCGGACTTTTGTTGCTGTTTTTTTTTTAATTACTTCCAGTGTGTTATTTTTTTCATACACTTGCTCAGCACTTTGACAATGTTCAAGACCAGTCATAAAAATGCCACTGCCTTCTTCAATAGCCTTCCTTTGTATCCATAACCTGTAGGAGTTGCGGTGACACAGTTCTGCAACAAACTGGCCATTGAAATGTCACGTACTTGGGCAAGATTGTGCAGGCAACATGAAATGGTGATTGTGAATTGTGGAACAGTAGATGTTTCTTGGCAGAAGGGGGTCTTTTGTGACTTTGAAAGGTTGTAACTTGTCGATCTTAATCTTATGAAAACAAGATGACGGTATGAAAACCAATGCATTTTCAACAGACAAGATCATACATTAAAAGTGACTCCAGTAATAAGGAATTTATCGCCAGCTATAAAATATCTGGCAAAGAAAAGATAATTGCTGTATTGTACTGAGATTTTCAACCTTTGAGGTAGGAGATCCCTCATAATATCTTCCTTTTCCAATACCTTCCCTTCCAAGGGAAGCCGAAGAAGCCACAAAACACCTGAGAGAGTATTTTTCAGTGAAAGCCAGGATATGTCCAGGACAGACCTCCTGGACTCCAGTAACTAAATGAATCCAACAACATCATACTTAATCCATGAGAATTTCTCTGATACTTTCTTCTCCTTTCAAAGACATTTCAAAAAGCTAATTGTCATCAAAAGTGACTAAATCCTGGAGAAATTTTCTGCAGGGTACTATTTTGGACTATCTTAAAGGCCATCGAGTTCCAGACCATCTAATACTTAAAGGAAACTACAGTTTGCCATTGTTTCTCCACGACAAGGTTTCTCAAGGTTATTTGAAATATTTTACCATTTTTCTCCCCCATCCCCTTACTTATTGTCTGTTCCCTTTCAATGCTTTCCTTCCTATTGTTTGATTAGTTCCAATCCTATCCTTTTCTGTAGCCCTGACTCACACATTTCTTGTTCCTATCTAGAATTTCTGAAAAGAGGGGTCTGCATTCCTGGAATACCACACCATGCCTTCAGGTCAGAGGTGTCCAACTGTTTTTTGGTCGTGAGCTATGGCTCCAAAATACCCAGTGGAGACATGGACAAAGACATAATGAGAGAACAAGACAGAAGCTAAAATGTATTTAAATTAAATATGGTTAATAGGATTACTCTTTGCATTGTACTGAATAATTTCCCCGTAAAAAGTTTCATTTGATAGTTTGGTGGGGCTTGGAGTCAACCCCAAAACTTTGGGAACACCAATCTGATTCTGAACTTCCAACTACTTTCCATTAGCATCACCAAATGCTTCTCCATTTGATCTCAGCCAAATGTATTGTTTCAGTTCCCCATACCTTCCTGCAAAGTATCATATTGGCAATGGGATTAAAAGATTTGAAATCCAACACACCTGAAGGACACCAGGCTGGAAAAGGCTGAGTTAAATATTCCAGCATGTGTTTTTTGGGTGCATGGATCTATTCAGATACTGGCAAATAAGGATACACATACTAACCACACAATGACCCTTCAGTTAATTCAAAATGCTGTTGTAAGGATAACTGGAAACAGTTTACCATACCTTCAAAGTCTTAAATAGACTAGGAATCAACATCTAACAACAAGCCACATTCGTTGGCTTGAATGCAGGAGTCACTTTCAGAGTAATTCTTTCTAGCTCTCCAGAAATATGATGATTTATGACTGTCTCAGGGAAAGTTCCATGTACATGGATTGCTGTTTCTTCCAAGGTAGTTTCCTTACTACCAGACTCAGTGAACTTTCAGTGCTGGACAAAAGCCATTTTTCATTACCCAGAAAATGTCACCTTGCTCATATTAATCAGTTATAGGCATCTAGTTTTATATAAGTTATTAAAGCTCTGGTTGTGATTTTACATCTATGGAACGATCTTTTCTTGCTTTATTTGCCCTCAGCGGTTGGGAGGGGGGAGAGCTGTACATGTTTTACTTTGATATACATACAAATTTAATAATAAATAAAATTAAAAAAAAATATCAGTGCTCTAGTAGCTTTGCTAAGCTAAATATTCTAGCTGGTTGGGAGCATTCTGGGACTTGAAGTCCACATGGCTTAAAGTTGTGGAAGTTGAGAAACACTGTTCTATAGGAAGGATAAACCTCAGAAAAACCTGACTCAGCCTTCATGTAGGAATTCAATCACATTGATAATATACAAGGAAACATTCAAAATGAGGTTGGGAGTGTCAAGACATAACAAATACAAGAATCTGATGTGAGCACTGCAAATTTAGGTTCCTAAGAATGCCAGATTCAGTTTTGAAAGATTCTGGCCTTGGTTTTAAAAAAGTTGCAGGGTTAGGGCTTTCTTAGTTTTAAGTTACCCTCTTTGTTTGGGCCTGGAGCTGCCATTTCTGAATGCGAGTCTTCCACCCAACTTCTGTCTGTCACCCCCACACTGGCATTTCTCACCAAGGCATAGCAAGGGTATGAGCAAAACCTCACCCACTTGCAACCCAAATAAAGCCAGCTAATTTCTGAAATATCAAGCTCTCTCCAAAAATGTTATGAATTCATGACATATGAGACTTATTCTTATGGTGGAAAAGATTCTTTTAAAATAGCCGAACAGCACAGACGGGCCTAGACTTTCTTCTCTGTCACCATCCATACTAAGAAGCCAATTGATTTCTTTAGGAATGGCAGGATCAAGCCTTTATTTATGATGACAGAGCCACAGCCTTACCTCTATGGCAGATGGAGAGCACCAATGATCTGGGACCCATGATAAATGAGTCCTGCCAACAGCTGTTGAAAAACCCATCGGAATCTAAGCACTGCAGGCACAGTTATATCACTGTTAAACATATGGTGGGACTGACTGATTAAAACAACAGCCACCTATACCTGCGTTACAGTATTTTGACTCTATATTTTAGATGTGGAGATGTTTCAGTCCTACAAATTTCTGGATTTGCCTATTGAAAAGGGTTGAATATGGGAAGAACCAAACTATGTAATGTAATCTTAAAGGGGGTAGAGTGATACTAAGTTTGTTTGTAACTGCTGTAAAAATCAGAAGTCACTTCTTTAAATATCTTTTTCTTTTCTGCACTTTTTCTTTTTTTCCTTTCTTATTTTCTGTATTTTTTCATGTTTGTCTTTTAGTTGTGTAAAAAATCTCTAATAAAAATTATATTAATTTTTTAAAAAATCCTACAAATTTAGTTTTGGCTGTGCACACCAAGCTTCTACTGTAATTCTACAGAACTGTATTTTATCAGAAAGTTTACTCTTTTAAAACACCTAAACCTCTGGCGTCCATCAACTGCTTTCAGGTAAGCATCACTGCCAATTCCTTTTTACACGCTGGAACCAGGGCTGAAGCAACAAGCTAACTACATTCCTTTCAGGAACAACTGCTTAGGCAAGTACATTTTGTATAACAATACCAGAAATTATTTTTTCTTTTCCAAGCTGAAATGCATATAGTTGCTTTGAATTAGGTTTAAGGAGCAGAATTTGGCTTAACCAAGGAGCAAACCATTCCAAGCATGCATTTCCTATATTACATTCTTTGTTGATGTACTGTACATCTTTGAAGTACATCAGTAATCATCCTAGCTCATATTTTTGATGAAAGAAAGTCGAGAAACAAATCATAGCATAAAATAAAGCTAATATGCTGTTTTTCACCTGTTCTGCTAATGACTTTGTCTTCCTTAGCCAATATTTCACAATTAAGAAATAAATGCTGCTAAAATGCTATGAGGATTCATCATAATAAATGTCGCAGCAGTGTCTGAATTCAGAAAGCCTGAAAAAACATTTTCCTTATTTCCTAAGCATTTATTTTGGAACTGTATCAGTGTGACAGGCCAGATGCTGTGTTTCAGAATGACATTGATGCAAAATTGTAACTTATGAATGCCCTGCTCTGAAT
This sequence comes from Python bivittatus, assembly GCF_059951505.1. Taxonomy (NCBI): domain Eukaryota; kingdom Metazoa; phylum Chordata; class Lepidosauria; order Squamata; family Pythonidae; genus Python; species Python bivittatus. The sequence continues at coordinate 8,117,623 of NW_028277088.1, forward strand.
TGCTGCTAAGGACTCATTTTGACCCAGTTTTTCAGAAATCAGAGATCTATCTCCAAAAAAGACCTTTCCCAAGACTGTTTGGATGTATGGTCCTATTGCTCTGGGGAATAATTACCTTCTCCTTGCAGGTTACATTCTGATGTTGAGTTGAATGACTTTAGGGCCAAAAAACAACTAAAGTTTGGAGCTTCCGTACTCAGGAAACAAGAGATCTGCACTAAATTTGGGCTTGTGAGGAAGGACTATTCCCTTTCTTAGTGTAGATACTGACTTACTGAGTTACATAGCACTCCAACCTGTTCATATTATTCCACTTTGTCATGGAAAGGCTGTAATGCATAAGCTGAACCACCACTGGCATAGTATGGAGTGAGAGAATTTCTCATCCACTTTCATACAGAATCAAAGTCATTGAAGATCCTTTTGACCCACATTGTGGAGTCACATGATTCAGGTCACATGCTATCCTGCAACATGGGAACTTGATGTGTTCTTTAACACTAAGTTCTGCCTCTAATGAAGAAAACATATTTAAAAGGATTACTTCTTTTGTCAAGCTAATGGAACATTGCATAATATTGCACTGGTCCCTTAGACTCTTGTTATTGTTGATGAGTTTTTAAAAAGCATGTTATCAATGATAGTTGCAAACAGTTTTGTTACTAAAAACTTAGCTATGTTGGCATTGCCCATGCTCCTTTTTCGATTACCCACTTGGGCAAGTAAAAAATAGCCCAAGAATGGGGAGACAAACTCATCTGCCCATCAGTGAACAAAAAAGTATATATCCATCCTTACTTCAGTATCACTGAAGTCCTGTTTGCATTGCAGAAATAATATAACTTTGTTGCAAGCATGTTCTGTATTACTAAGATGAAAGGGATGCAGGAAAAGAAAGAAAGATGAATCCCTACTTCAACCTGTTCCTCTGTTCCTTATAGGGTCAGGTGTTCTCCTTGTCTTCTTCTTCCCCTTCCCCTTCCTTCTCCTAGTTAAATTCAAGTCGATTTAGGAAGATATCAAACCCTGATCTTGCAGCAACTGAGACAGCCCCAGGTCTGACTTTGAACAATTTATTATAGTTCTGGCATTGTCAGGGATAAGTCATAGCCTGTAGCTGAGGTGAGGAGCTTTTAAAAAGAAACAAAAACAAGCATGCAAAGAAAAGAAGAGAAAAAGAGGGCAAATATTTTTAGCTATCTTCCCCCCTCCCTAGAAAAGTCTGCATCGGGTAGACAATGTAGCACCATCCGAAATGTTTTCTCCAGTGATGGGAACAAAATTGTGTGAAACCTTGGTAGAAAATGACATCTTGGCAAGTCCCTTCAGCTGTTGCATTCAGCTTTGCACCGGCACTCAGAAATTCCAGTTCTTTGTGGTTGCCACTGAACTTATGTTAATGATCAAGCAAGTAAGATAAGAAGCAACTCATCTGTGGTGCAAGTCCATTGGAAGCAAGACAAACATGATGATTGCAACTTCATGCAAGCTGAAAAAGTAAGAAAGCATCCTTGCCTCATGTTCTGTCTCATCTCAGCCTTCCATTGTATCCTGTGGACTGAACGGCTGAGCGCAAGTGGAACCTGCATGAATTAATGTTCACCTCTGCAATTGTGCCTGTTATGCGTGTTACATGTATATATGCAGTAATGTATATTTGTAGTATGCTAAGGCAACCTTGGTTTTGGAAATAAAACAATTAAAATGTGAAATATAAAACAACAATATGCTCCCTCTAAATAGGGTTGTATCATTTATTTCTGGCAGTGCTGATGTGCATTTAATTAACAGATCCATTAAAGGTGGACCATCAAGTGAAGCTTTTCTTTCTGTGTCATTGAGGGAGAAAGAATGATCTGCATAATTTTGGCCTGTTAAGTGGTTTTAAGAGCACAAGCTTTTCAATCAAATTAAAAAAAATAAAAGCTGGCAAATCTATCTTTCACCAGAGAAAAGAAAGGTAGCCTATATTGTTTTCTATCATAGCCTTCTGCTGTGCCATGGTGGGGTTTGCATGACATGCTAAAGTCTAAACCATGTTAACAAAATATGATGCCTCAGTTCACAGCACACAATATGCCCAAACAAATAAACTATAATCTGGCTTAACACAAGGTCAGATTCCCCACACCACACAAAACCATAAAGTACCCAACCCTATTTTAGCCTAATCTAGCATGCTGGAGTGAGTTTTATCCACAGAATGACTATAGCAATGTTGTGCTGCCACAACACAGCCCCTTTTGTACATAAAGGCAACAACCCAACACATGTCCAAAGCTGTGGAGCTTTGTGTCATGATCACGCAACACTGCTTTGGTTATTTTTTCCCCTTGATCATTCTGCAAATACTTCTGATTAGGTTTGTGTGGACTCCATCATTCTGCAGTGTAGTAGTCCCGATCCAATGCTTTAAGGCAGGGATGCGCAGCCTAAAGGCCAGAACTCCATGTGATCCACACAGTCCTGGACTTGATTCCCAGAGCTCCTGCAAAATTTTCCGAGTTGTCATTTGTCATGCCACCAAAGAAACGATCAAATATCCAATCAGTAATTGTATTAAAAGGTTAAAAAGAAAGGTAAAGACATCCTTCAGTCAACTTGACTCTTGGTGATTTTATAGAAAGGTCCACGCAGGATTTGTTTGCTTTGTTTTGGCATCAGTACATAATGGTTTGACATTGGCTTCTTCAGGGATGTTTTTTTCAATTTCCCAGTGTAGCCTACAATGCTGGGAATTCTGGAAGGTCTCCCATCCCATCACTACCCAGCCCCCAACCTGCTTAGCTTCCCAGCTCAGTCAAGTCACCCTGGGGTTGCCACCTGATATTTAATTAATATCCCCTAGATTTAAATTATTATTTTTTTCTTTTTTCCTAGTTCTATCCACTTTTTGGAGCATTGGCCTCAACACATTACCCAAAGATCTATCTTTTCCCCCCAAATACTAGCACAGCCCTGTTTGAAGTTGCTTCCATAGCCCTTTCCAAAATTACGTCTTGCAGTGCAGTCTAAAATAGCTCAATAGGATAATGTTAAGTTAATCTTAAGTAGGGGTTAAGTTATAGAAGCCTCAAGCAACCTCTTGAACTCTGGATGTGTTTTGGCTGGGAGGCCTCAGGAGCTGATGTCCAGCACATCTGGAGGACACCAAATGTCAGCCCTTCAAGGTAGTCCATACAAGAAATCAAAACCATGAGTACTAACACTACTTTTATTGTAAGTTTACAAATAGAAAAGAAAGAAAAAAAGATACAAAGAAGTGGCTTCTGATCTTCTTTACAGCAGTTCTAAATACAATTATAAATTGACCTCTTTCTCTAAAGTTACATCATGACTCTCTTCTTTCTATAATCTATCCTGTCTAATCATCAAAACCATAACTCATAAATTCATTTTTTTTGTTTTACACAAAAAGTCCACAAGGGGTTTCCAGTTAGCAATAAATGTAGATATTGTCTGGGGGTAGGGCACCCCTTCTCAATGGACTTGAATGCCGTCAACTACTGTATTCTACTGGATCACCTATACTGTAGTAGTTCTGTTCCCTTCTAAGTGGGCAATTTCTTCTAGGGGCTGGAGGGAAGGAGAGATCAGCCTGGTGGTTTCTCCTTATGGGGGGACCAGAGGATTCACTTATGCTGTCCTTTCTTCTCAACATTTACATGAAGCAATTGGAAGAGATAACCTGTCAATTCAAGGTTTAGTATCATCAGTACACTCATGATACCTATTTGTTCCTTGTTACTCTGGGCTGTGCAGGAGATGCTGCTAATGTCTTTTTCCAGTCTCTGATGGCTGTTAGGGCTTTGACAGGATGAAACAGGTTAAAGCAGAATCCAAACAAGAAGGGAGTTGCTGCTTGTACATTGAAGTGCTCTATAACTTTGTCGTTGCCCCTTCTTGAAATGGCACTGCCCTTGAATGGTCAGATCCTCAACTTGGGGGTCATTCTCTGGATGGACAAGTGGAGGCTGTGGCCAGGGTTGCCTTTGCCCAGCTTGTACCAGTTGCACCCCTACCCAGAGCAGGAGGATCTCATGATGGTGACTAATGCCTTATTGCTAACTATTGGAATGAAGACCACTTGGAAGATGGCAAAGATGATACTCTTTGGCCAGCAGATGCAGTGGATGCCCAGAAATGACAAGGTCTTGGAGAATAGAAATGTATGGACATGAGTGTCATGGGGATAGTGACCTCAGATGTGTCATGGCATCATTGTGCAAATGACATGAATTAGATATCATTTTCATAAAGTGTGTGATGACATCATGGCATACCTGTGATGGAATGGTTTGATGAAGGCCACGCTTGAGGAGATAAGCATTTCCTTAGCCCCCAACAGGAGCATGGGAAGGTTAAGAAGATGAGACTGGCATCACCTTAAGGAATTCATGGTGTTTTGGCTGGCTGGCTTGGGAAGTGTAGATTCAGTCTGGAGAGATTCTGTCTGAGAGGCTGAAGCTAATAAAGGCAACAGAACTGTATCTGTACTGTCTCGTGGAGTTCTTTGGGCTGAACCTGACAATACCTTACATCATCATGGCTTCTTAAAGATGTTTGCCTGTGGAGTGAGGAAGCTTTCCCTCCTCCCTCTTTGCTCAACTATTGTCCATGGGAAGAGTGGAGGATGTGTCCCATTATCAAAGTGGGTACAGAAGTGTTCTGGTTGGGTGGGTCAAGAAAGTCAAGAGGATGGCTGCAACAGTGCAATTGAAGCCCTGTCCATGTTAGAAAGGGTGGGGCTTTGATCATAGATTTGTGGCTGCCATCTTGATTTTTTTATCACCTCCTGATGGACATCCCTAAATAGGAGTAAACATCCAGCTCAGGCAGGTTGTGTGATGTTTGTTTGGAATGGAGGAAGGGCACTATCTTGACTTTTATCTCAAGCCACAAAACCTGGTCTGACCCCTGTAAAAAGGAAATCATTTATTTCTTCTCTCTTTCTCCTACCCAGAATAAGCTAGATAGTACAAGAGTCAAAAGTTTATATATTATATAAATTAGTGTTCAGTATTTATGTTTTTGATAGGCATCGGTGATGTGCCTTCCTAATTGGAACATTTGTTTGCAGGTGGAACGTAACCCTTCACTAGCTGCTCTCTGAAACACAACTTCCCCTGATGATTTGGGTGTGTTATCCTACAGAACATGGGTTCTACTAGTTTAGAAAGGATGAGTGTAAGAAATGAAAAAGCAGCATCAGATTTTTGCACCATCTAGGAGTGTAACATCTTTTTGCCCATTGCTCTGAAAAGAAATAAACTGCTTACTGTTCAAGCCATTATTATAATAATAAGAGCAAGTCACTACTTTAATTGCATTTGTTAAGTGGACAGGACTTGGACAGAGCTCATAAATGCCATTACATCAAATCTGCAAAATAATAATCAGCTGATTTATTACAGGTTGATGGAGAAAATGTTACCATCTCTTTTATCATTTAACCTGCTCTAGAATAGGCAGGCACTGGAGGGTGGAAGTCCGCTAATTATTCCAAGGAAGAAAAGGAAAAAGAAAAACCCTTGTTGATTGCCTCTATCTACTAAATGTGTACTCTTATATATAAACTGATAATCAAAGTGCTGTTCATATCCATGTCCATCTCTCTCTCTATCTATTGCTACATAATCCAGTATAAAGTGTCACCAATGTGTGGTATTATGTATATATAAATTAGCAATCTACCACAGACTGTTTACAACTCTTTTTACAAAAAGAGTGACTTGTATTTTCCTTGGAAGTATCAATTTCCCTCAATACTTATTCAAAATTTCTAGGGCACTTTCAAATTAAAAAAAACCCAAACATTTTATGCTATTGAGCTTCTCTGGCTATGAATACAGCAGATCATTCTGTAGTGTGATCAGATCATTCAGGCCTAGGAATTCAAAAGTTGCCAAGTATGTCTACCAGTGACATGTTGGCAAAATGGAAGTTCAAAAGTGTAAGAGCTGAACTTCCAATCTCCATTGTTTAGAGAGAGAGAAAAAAAACCTCTTTCTCCACTGCAAGCAATGGAGGAAAATAAATTTAGAATATCTTAAAAGGGAGTGTGAATATTAATCACATTTGTAAGCATAATAGAGGGTTAGAAATAGCAAAGATCTTTCAGATTTTCACCCAATGACAGCTCCCACCCACCCACAACCTACTATCTACTCTGGCCAAGGCTTAATTTAGCCAATCAAAATACTTGATACAGCCCTGGGCCCCCTCAAACATGGCCACCACATTATAATTCCAATGGGAGAGAATGAGAAATTATGAAATACACATGGAGTACTCATATTAATAGGATTTGATTGAGTTATATTTAATTGAATTACATTTAAGTTAAAGGTTATCAAATGCAGTTTTGGTCCTCACCTTACTAAAAGCACACCACCAAAAGTTTAAGCATGACCCCCAGCCCTTGCAAAGTTGTGGGTCTCTGTTTTAGGCCTTACTAAGCTTTGAAAAGGGGGACGCGGTGGCGCAGCGGCTTAATGACACTGAAAGTTGCCGGCCAGAAATGGTCGACGCTTCAGCGGTTCGAGTCCAGGCTTCGCGTTAAACAGGGTGAGCTCCTGTTTCCTCCCCAGTTCCTGTCAACCCAACAGTTCGAAAACTTACGTGAGTAGATAAATGGGGACTCTCACTCCGGTGGGAGGAAAAAATGCTGGCGGCGCCTTGCAAAAAAGGAGTTGGGAGCAGTTGCCGGTAAGCGCGAAAAACCGCGCGCGCCCGAAAAGGGCGCGAAGCAACGGAAACCCCGCCTCCTGCGCTTGCCAGCTGGGCTCTGCCCTAGGAAGGAGGCTCTGGCAAACCACTTCCGAAAAACAGTTGCCTTGAAAACTGCAAGGACTCGTCCAAGCAGTCACTGCAGGGTCAGCAATGACTGAGCGCAGACAAAAAAAAAAAAAAGCTTTGAAATGTTTCAGCCTCAAAGAAGGAGCTTCAACATATCTAATGATTCTTGGACTGCTGTCCCTGAGGCCATAGATTACAGTTTAGAGGACATACTCAAGGGCCCTTGTTAGCTAATGTGAATCCAGATCATCTACAACCTACATTCCCTGTTAATGGGCAAGGTTAGGTCCATGACTTTTGTGACTATTCTACTGTGAAGGGGTTGTAATATTCCTGGGTTGATTGCCAGGTAGAACATTGTCTTTCTATAGAAAGTAATGACATCAAAGCCCCTTCATACTCAGTGAAGTATGGGTAACTGGGAGAAAAGTACCTCTGTGCAGATACAGCAGGGGATATAGACTCAGAATTGAAAAAGCAAAGTGAAGACAGTATGGATCTGTTTTGTTGAGAGACCACCAGCACTTTGGAGAGGACACTTTGGTGGCTACAAGAATTTGGATTTCAACCAGTCAGCTAGGTCTCCTGATGTGCTTTAAATTTGCTTTTGTTTTCTTGCACATAAGTAGCACAGAAATGTGATCTCAGGAATGGATACCATTCATAGCACCTCCACCCTTAGGAATGCCATATCATTGCTAACAATACAGAGTAACCATCTGTAGAATCCAGTTCTCTCTTCCTTGTGATATTCTTCCTCACCTAGGTAAATAGAGAGGTACCCATCTACCCTTCCCTCATCTCTGACATATTTATAGCAAATGGTGGGTGGTAGAATTTAAAATAAATGGTAAAAGGAGTAGAATGTTGAAGTCCTTTTAGACTGGTCTCTGGTCTCCAAGCAACCCTTTGTCTTCCTCCTCTACCACTTAGAATCACTCAAAGAAAAAAACATTTTAGCAGTGCAATTTTGGAAGTCGACACTTTCTAAATTTGTATTATTACATATAATAGTCCAATTATAAAGTATATTAAAATGTAATAATTGATTGGATACATGCCATCAAATTGATATTGACTCTTAGTGACCACATAGATAATTTTCTCCAGGATGATCTGTCCTTAACCTGATCCTTCAGGTATTCTAACAGTGCATCCATTGCTTCTGTAATTGACTCTATCCACCTTGCTGCTGGTTGTTCTCTTCTTCTCTTTCCTTCCAACTTTCCCAGCATTACAGCCTTTTCCAGAGAGCTGGGCCTTCATATAATGTGTCTGAAGTAGGATAATTGGAGCCTAAGGATTGGTGCCTTGAGTGACAACTCTGGGTTGATTTGTTCAATGATCCATTTGTTTGTCTTCATGACTAAAATGTAATAAACTTTATGCAAATCTGAATCTACCTTGGCTTTGTCCTGTTTTTGTTTTGTTTTGTTTTTTTGAGGGGGCGGTTATACACTTTCTTTTTTGGGTACCTTTCAAATGTAACCCTAACTGGAGCTGTTTCTGATCAGGTAAGCAAATAAAACTTCTGAAGAGCATTTACCGTTTGCTTTAACCATTATTTGTTAAGGAAGCCACAATGGCTGGGTTCATATTTCAAGTTAAACCAAAACTAAATAATAGTTTAGCTCTATGTGGGAATCCACCCTATGATTACACAATCATATATATGTGTCCTGAGAAATACGTTTCACTTAGTTAATGAGTCAATAAGATGGATAGAACCTCCTCCTTCAGTTAAAGTTGAGGACCCTCTGTTCCTTTAGAAGTTGCTGGATCACAATTTCCAAAAGCTCCAGCCAGCATGGCTAATATTGTGGAAAGATTGGAGTTGTCTAATGACATCTGGAAAGCCACAAATTCCCCAGCTCTTACTAAGGGGTAAGCATGATAGGTCTCCAGATAATTTAGGGTGCTTGGCAAGGTTGAAGGAAATAGAAGACAATAGATAAAAATGGATGGAAAGGATCAAGAAGACTATTGGAATGATCTTGGAAAAGGTGTGGATTATGTCCATGGACAGGACAAGATGGGGGCTGTTTGTTGATACATTCACCAGGGTGGGACCTATTTCAATGCCACTAACTGCAATAAGGTTCATACTTATCTGGGATTTTGTTCCGAAAACAAAATTTCATCTAAGCAATTGTGGATGAAGCAAACTGGATGCAGTCTTTCTAATCTGGTGCCTTCTAAACATGTGAAGAACACAATTCCAAGTATTCCCAACAATCAGTTTAATGAAATGTTAAGGGATTGTTAGCAAAATATCATAAAGGTTACATTTCAAAAAGAACAACTAATGAGGTTCAAATGTCCTCAATCCATCTGAATCTGACTGTGGAATCCAACATCTGTGACAGCATCTGTGGCATCCACCTCAAGAAATTATGCCAATCTTATTATAAAGCTGCAGGTTCTGTGTAATGGTCTTCCTTAAACTTAAAATCCAGAATTGTGATGGTATGTGGGAATAACCTTGGGAGACAGAAGCAAGACCTGCAGCCAGGGCAACGGTCTGACAAGAGGCAGCCTAGTCCGCAGGTGGGGGAAAAGCATGGGAAGCATTTCAGAAGGGACCCCCCCCCCCAGTTTTCTGGAGACTAAAGAGAGAGGAGGGGGGAAATACTTCCAGTCTTGCAAGTTTTTGTCTACTGTTAACCTTACAATAAAGATAATGGTGATGCTCCTGGTTGTGCTTCTTGTCTGGACTACCTCGAAAGGCTAAAAGGAATTAAATAGCAATGAGGGAAACTAGCTGACCATCATATGACTTCTCCAAGCTGTGACTCTTTCTCTAAATAATGCTAAGATGACTCACATTTTAACACAGAAGCTGAAAGTCACCATTAGCAAATCCAAGCCAAATTCAAGAGTGTTGCCATTACGGATTCAACAGGACTGAACTTGATTTGGAATCTGGGGTTTGCCCAGACAACACCAACGCTTGGAATCAGATTTGCTTTGTGAAATCTCCCCCTCCCCTAGGACTGGTGGGTAGGAGAGGTATACATTTAAATACTTGCAAAATTTACTTTAGTAAATGCCTACATCTCTATGAAATCCTTAGTCTGCCACGTCAAGCCTTCATTTATACATACAAAATGAGGTGCACTAACATAAACTAAGCCTGTCCCCCGCCCCATTTCTCATAAATACATTTGCCATTTGCAATCCTTGCCTCATTATACCTGAACAGAACTGTACAAGTTGCTGGTTGGTGGAACCATTTAATTATCAAAGTATACAGGTATATTCCCACAAAGTGTGTTTCACTTTTTTAAGAAACTCTATTAGTGTGGGTAGAAAAATAAAATGGGACCCCATTCTTGGCCAAAAGAATAGCTGCAAATACAACCAAAGATTAGCCATAGCTATGGAAGGGCATGCTAAGTTCATGTCCTTCTTTGATGATGATGATGATGATGTTAATAATACTAATATTAATAATAATAATTAATTTAATAAGCTGTTCCAAGTAAAACTGCCTTTTGCAATTGACTGGTGGTGATTTTGTCAATGCCAACGGTGTTCAAGTGGTGCTTCAGATGTTTTTAGGTGCCTTAGATGTAATCCCAAAACATCTGGAGCACTACTTGAACACCATCGGCATTGACAAAATCACCATCAGTGAATTGCAAAAGGCAGCTTTACTTGAAACAGCTTACTTCCTGCAACAATATGTTTAACACCATCCAACAGCAACATCTGCCCACCCCAGGTCCTTGGGAAGGACTTGATAGGTGGATAATGCCAAATCCAGTCTAAACATCTGACTGACTGTGCAACCAACCATAATAATTTATTAAATTTGTATGCTGCCTGACTCTCAACAACCCTGGGCAGCTCACAACAATCAAGAAAGAAGTTACAACCAAATCAATAAAAGATAAAGATAAAAGACAGCAAGATGCAATGAAGTGAGGGGTCTCACTCTTCCTCGCCAAAGGCCTGGGTGAAGAGCCAGGTCTTCATGTCTCTCTTAAACAGCAGTAGAGTGGGGGCCATCTGGATCTTGGGGGAACCTCATTCCAGAGGGCAGGTGCTGCTATAGAGAAGCCCACTTCCGGGCTCCCAATAGATGACATTATTTAATTGAAGGAACCCAGAGTGCGCCAACCCTGCAGGATCTATGTGTGTCACAATTTTTATATCCATATCACATCAAACACTAGACCTCCCATGCCTGAGCTTACATCATTCAGATGTACATGATTATTTTCTTGCTGAGATATATATCTGAATCTATAATCGACAAACTAGAAACAATTCAGTCATGGACAATTCAAATAGCTCTTCTGTGCACATTCAAACTTTTATGAATTCTTTCAAAAGCTCTGGGCTGGTAGTTCTTTCTCCATACCTTTTCATTCTTGATTTTTCCTAAAATAATTAGTTACCTTCAATCCATTTATTTTGAAATAGTAGCAAAAATGTGAGCCCTCTGCTGGTCAGAATAATGCCTTTCAGCCTAGTGGACACTAACCTGGAAAAAAAGCCATTTCAATGTGAATATTAAACCACACTCCTGATGTATACCTAGGCATCAGTAAGTATAAATTTTATTTTGTATCACAATATCAATGGTATATCAGGTTCAGTATTAGTAACATCTTTCTAAAAATTTAAGAAGATAATGTTTGTATCCCTGCTAAGATGTATCAAAGGTTTACCCTGAGATGGAACCATTAACAAAACATCTATTTTGCCACTCCCCAGTGACACTAGGGAATTTTATATTTTAACATTGTTTGGACTAGGCTGAAGTCTTGAGAGATATGCCAATACTAAAACTCAGGCACAGGAAGCAGAGCTCAAAACTTTATCATGGGTTTGAAGCATCTGAGCACATTTAGGGAAGAATTAAGACACCCTTGTTCATTCATTCCTCCCCTTTTATTTCCCTTCTGGGTGGAGAGGTGGGTGCAAAATAAAAATAGGAAATCAGGTCCAGTCATTTTGAAATATATTGCAGATGTGCACACTTTGTGGAATCAACTGCTATTCTACTCATCTCAGAAGATGAAATAACATCAGGGCTAAATCCCAATGAGCAAGTCAGTGGAGCTCCAGTTTCACTCTCACATTCAGACAATTAGAATTCAAGTGAAATGCAGGATTGCATTTCACAAAACCTATCTCCCCACTTCCTTGAAGCATGCTTTCATTTTGGTATTTTTTTCCTCCAGGGACAGAAGAGAAACAACTTGTGGATCCCCTTGGGTTATGCAGTGCCCTTATCTGGCATTCAGACAACTGGAATCCAGCATGAACATCTTTATAGACTCAATCAGTTGCATGTTTGCCATTGCTTCCCCTACCCAAAAGATTGGCCATCCTAGTAACACTGATATCTTCCTGCAGCAAAGGTAAAGATGCCTTGTAATTGAAGTCAACTCCTGGTGGCTGCGTGGACACCACACAGGGACACTAGACACATTGGCATAATGTGAAGGAGGGGGAAGAACATTCCAACTTGCAAGAGTCTATTACTATAGGTGTTATAAGTAGTTCTAACATATATAGAATTGGTTTCTTAATTTGGTCTACCTTGTTGGGCTGACATTAATACTTCTCAGTGTGCTTCCCTCTCCCTCACTTTATCTTCATGTGAACTAGGGAGGGGCTTGTCTGAGACATTTTCTCAAGTTATTTTCTTGGCCCGGGGTCAAGCCCCTCTTATCCGACTGTTGCCTCAGTAGCACCCATCCTCCTTTCCTTCAAGGCCATTCCCTGTATTCTCTACACATAGTATGGAAATGGTTTGCCACTGCCTTTTTCCAGGATGGCTTTTCAGCTTCTCAGTATACCCTACTTATTCCCCATTGGACTCTCATCTAAGAACTAACCAAGTCCAGCTGATTTACCTCCAAGTCCAGACAAGACTGATTAAATTCTGCCCCTTGCTGAGACCTTCATATACTTTCCAAATTCAATAGGCTGCATGATGACATGGTAGGAGAAAGGCTCTCTTTGGAAAGGGTGCAAATTAGAGGAACCAAAATTGCATGTTACCAGGGCAGCCATCAAAGTGCAAGAAATATTATCTTTCTATGGGGAGGGGGGCTTCCTGAAAACCCTCTTGCATTCCAAAAGTATTATCTTCTGAATGTTCAGCATAATCCTGAATCAGGTTCTGAGTCAAAACTTGAAATGTTTGTGTACTGAACAGGGAGGTTAGAGTCAGAGGCCCAATCCTCTACCAAATCTATGATTCCACTACCATCAGGAAAGTAAAAAATGTCAATTTCCTCCTCTTGCTGTTTTTATCAAAATCCCAAGTAATTATTCCACAGTCTTCCCAAACCTCCTTCAGATGTTTTGGATTATATATTCCTTAATCACCATTCTGGTGAAGCGCATCAGATTAGGAAAGGTTGACCCATAACCTAGGAAAGGTATTAAATTAAAGAACAAACTATGTTTAAAACTTATAAAATAGTGAAGGTAGGTTTTCCTCTGAATCTTCATATGAACTTTGCCTCTAACACCAAGGATTGTTCCTTCAGACATAGACACACTAAATTCAATTTTCTGCTCTTTCTTCTCTGCTTCTTTATTAGTAAGCAAATAAAGTTCTTCTATTTATAGAATCAGAGAAACAAAAATATTTGCACATATCTGTATACCAAATTCAGGTACAACTTAAGGTTACCCTAACCCTAGCACTTGTGGATTTACACTTATTAATTAAAAAAAAAATCTGGAAGTTTATTTTCTCATCAAAATACCCAAGTAGGGGAATGCAAAGGCATTATCAGCCTTCTTCATTACTGGCTCTTCATTTAATCTGAAATCTATAATAGTATCATTGGGGTGACCTCATCTTTTCAGTGGACTATTTTTGCCTTGCCAAATTTTGCTTGATCTTTAATTCAGATTTCAATTAGAATAAGATCTCTCAGAAGCCAAAGACATAAAGGGGTTTTTTTTTTGCTTTGTTTTTTGCCTGAAAGCAGAATGCCGACTCAAATGCCAACTTTATTAAACTCCTCAGTCATGAGAAGAAATGGGAGCTAAGTTACTTAATCAGCACATTTCTTGAAGCCCATAAGAGAAACCCCAGTCTTCTAAAGCGACTTGATTTGTTTTGGTTTGGTTCTGGTCCCTTCTTCTTAAAAAGCGATTCTCCTAACCTACACTGATTTTACAATAATTCTGAATTTATATCAGTTAAGATTAATTGAACACTTGGTTGCATAATAGGGGATTTTTTTTTTTTAAAGGGATCTTGGAGTTTAGGAAGGTTAGCTCTTCTCTCCCCAGCAACCACTGGGCTGGACAAGCAGGAGTGAAACTTTAAAATAGCCACACATCTTGTAATACCTAAGGATACTTCAAATGGTCCAGCTGTGGAGATGAGAAAGCTGTTCTCTCCACTCAGCTGTTGTAGGAGTTAAGGTAGGTGTGAGGGCTCAAAGAAGGGAGGCAATTGCAGCCTTGAAAAACAGGCAAGATCTCTCAAAACCATCCATACTTTATGTACTGTTGATGTATAAACACAGGGCTAAACCTCCTTCCAGAAATGTTAATTCTACATTTCAGACAGAGCCTGAAATGAAGTGCCACCTGCTTTCAAATCATCCTAATTTAGAAAATATATGACCAATGCACCTGACCTTCTTAAGAGGTAACTTGAACTTTCTCTGTGTGATTGGTTTTGGTCAGTATTAGTGCTGAATTTGACTGGACTATTTGAATTTTATGTTTTAATATTATTTTCAATCAATTTAGCATATGCGGAATAGAGGACTTACCTTCTGAGGTCTTTATTGTTGGGCAAAGGAGTGCTGCAGCCTTCTCTAACTAGACACCTTGTAAAAGGAAAGCACTGGGTCCTTGGTAGGGATCCCTGGGAATCTGGGGATTTTTAATCACAGCACATCCAGAGATTACCAGATTGGAGAAGTCTGGTGTACTCAACTGAATGTCTAATCTTCATGTAAACATCGGCAATGTAAGCATCATTCACCAGATAGCTAAGGATAAACAATTTAGTCAAGGTACTAAAAGATAACTATAGTATCTCTCTAGGACACTATCCTGTAGCCACTGGCCCTCAAATAGGTTGGATTGCAATTCCCATAATGCCCCCTCAAACATGTGATTGTAGATATTACATACCAACACATCTAGGGGAAGGTTGCCCTAGTTCTTTAGAAGAGCTATCAAGAAGGGGGAGGGGATGATTATCAATTAATCTCAGAAGGCATGGCCAAAGTAGGAATTCAAAGGAGTGCCCTTAAGAAATACTTCTTTTTTCCAAAACAGCATGTGAGCTCCCTGAGCAATGTCTGCTCATCCAAGTTCACCCAAAGCTCCAGTTGAATGAACTCTCATTCTGATGCTCAAACTCCATTACTAAAAATTGTTCTCCCTACTGGTTATATCATTATAGGTGTTTACTCTGCCAGGAGCTGGAAGAAAATTGCTTTCTGAGATACAGCCAAATTCCATTACTAGATTTGCAAGAGTTTTGACAGTAAAATTAATTAGTTAATGTTTGCAAAGTGCTTTGAAGATGAACAGCGCTTCATGAGTTTTAAGTATGATTATCATATGTTAGTGAGTCATTCTGAAATGTTAAAGGCAGAGCAGTACTTGCTAGGTTCCTTTGCCTTATGGCTTTACTTATATACTTCTGCTGTAATTTATTAAGCATTAAAAAAAAGAGAGAGAATGCCACACTCTGTTTTGAAACAGTAGCATGAGTGACAGGTTCCCAGCCTTTCAGTAGATCCACCTTACCAGTGGAATATATTAAGGCATCTGTCTTGGACTTCTTTTCCTTTTTCTGTTTAAGCAAAGTTTTAGCCCTCAAGGAGATGGACAATGATGTGGAACTGCGTTGGTTTTGATCTTCTCTGCCTAAAATGTTGCATAATGTCATGGGAGGGGTGAAGAGGTGTTGAATGGAACATTGGCACCCTTTGAACAAAGTGGGTAAGGCTTGGCTCTCCAGATATTGCTCAACAAAAACTCTGAATAGTTCTAGGCAGCGTGGCCAGAGTCATGTTGTAGCAACATCTGGAAGCCAGAGCGTCCCCACTCCTACCTTAGAACAAGCTATTTGCAGTGCCCCTGCATGCATCCCTCCCCACATATTTCCACTCATCATACTTTGAAAATCAGGAATGGCCTCTGTTCAGTGTGTAATATTGGCTCAAGGCTGGATTGACAACACTTCCTAACGGCAAACTGAACAAATCCCTTGTTTTCTTGTCCTCACATAAATAATGTCACTCCTCTGGACCAGTCACAGATTCATTAGTGCCACTTTGCGAAAATGCAAGGATTGGAGTGTTACAAGCATCCCCTAATCAAGGACCACCTGCTGAGCTCCTCCTCCTTTATGGTGAGTTCTCACAGGTGCATTCCATTCATGATTCTGCAACAGCCTTACCTTTTGCTGATTTAAAAGCTAAGATTATTCTTGTCCTTTTTGCCAAACACATACACTGTTAGCCTTACAGTATGTGCCAATAGATAGGGTGGCTGCAGCAAGTGAAATGGTAAGCTGGCATTCCATGCATGTGCC
Organism: Python bivittatus; assembly: GCF_059951505.1. Taxonomy (NCBI): domain Eukaryota; kingdom Metazoa; phylum Chordata; class Lepidosauria; order Squamata; family Pythonidae; genus Python; species Python bivittatus. The sequence goes on from NW_028277088.1 coordinate 8,133,962, forward strand.
TCAGAAATTGAACTTCTCTTAAGGAAGCTGCATGGAGGAGAATGTTGGAAGTTGGTTTATATGAAATTAGATGAATGGTCAATTTAATTCTGGCTGGATTCTTCCAACTGACAGCATCTCTCAGGGCAGAAATATCTCTCAGAATTGCATTGGCATGCTGGGTCTGAAAGCTGGCAAGCAAAGCATGTGCTGTATTACAGAGCTTTGATCCCAACTCCTGCAGCATTTGTGCTTCTGGCTGAAACGTGATAGGAAATCATATTGACAATATTTAACCAAGCATGCTCAAAATGTGTGAGAGAGAAAATAGGGACTTCATATATACAGTCACGTCAGAAACATTGCCCCCTTGTTATTTTCACATAGGTTGAACTTAAGCCAGTTTCATGCATTTTGCAATGGCCTTTTAAGAATCTGGGAAATAAGATGGGGTGTGTACATAAAATACTACAAGTGCAAAATATCAGCACACTCTTCCTCCATTAGTAAATGGTTAGCTGCCTCTCCAATGCATCAACAGGTGGTTAGCAAAAGGATCAAGAAAGTTACATCCTAACCAATTTAGAGAGCAAATTGGGTGGTAAAATAAACGTATTCAGTTTGCAAATATTTATGTAACACTAGCTGCTTTTCCTTTCAGTAATTCTAAATCAATTAAAGGAGACTCTGTAAGAATCTTCCTTTTGTTAAAAGTAGCCACTAAAGGCTGGACACATTTCTGCACTATTTTTTTTTTTAAATCTAACCCCAAACTCTCCAATACAAATCTGCATCACTGAATTACTTTTGCTATACACTGTATATCTTAATCTGCATCACTTTGAGAGAACGTAAATGGATTTTTTAACCTAAAGTGTGCAATCTACATATATTTTTGAGCAAGGTACTTTGAAGATATGTGAAATCTGAGGTTCAGCTACTTTTCAATCCATGTATTAGTCCAGAAACTGCAAATCAGCCCATTGGTATCAGAATTTCCAAATCATGGATCCTTCAAGCAGATATAGGTTCAACTAAAAGCTAAATGTAATTTATGCATATGAATGCTAAAGATAACACCAGCTGACATTTGTACAGGAGGCACTATGAATTACATTTCCAACCATTTGTGGTTTACATCAACCTTGCCTAACCTGACATTTTTCCAGTGTTTTGGATTACAGCTCCTAAGAGAGGAAGGACCACGAACAGAGCACAGCAGGGGGACAAAAAAATTGGGAAAGCAGATTGCATGTTTAGGGCCTTAGGAGAACATCTTGGCTGAAATCCTTTCCCTTCCTTTCCTTCCCGACATTTGGCACCACCACCAAGCAGTCTCCTGGTTCAGTTCAAACTACTGTATATAAACAATGAAACCTTAAACAGTTGCCCTAATATCTGAAAGAGCTTTTAAATATCTTCTCAGATTGGCACAGCTCTTCATTGCTGTAACAATTATAAGGGTTCAGAACATAGTATTTTCAATTGTGTCACCCTTCACACTGAAGTGATGGGAGCCTAAGAGCCAACCCAAGCACCATCTCTTTCCTTAATTTACTGTCAGCTGAAGACTTTTCTAAAAGTCAAAAGGCTGTTTAAATGCATCTCTGATGAACTGAGCGATGCATTTTTTAAAAGGCGTTTTCTATTGGTATTAGTGCTTCATTGGCTTGTTTTTAATCAAGTGTTTCCATTTTTTTACCTTTTATTTGTAGAGGAATAAGGTTTAATAAAGAAGCAACCCATACTTGCTTAGAATATAAAAGGAAAAAAATAGCCCTGCCAGAGTTGATTATTGGGCAACAAACTCAGTAGCATACACTCTGGCATTATGTTTTAGTTTTACTGTAACAGCCTTCAAAAGAGCCAATCAATGTGTTTGCTGTAGAATTACTGTTCCCTTAGGAGTCCTTTCTAAATCCTTATTTTAAAATAGCTGCTATGGCATTGTTCCACATTATTCTGTTTGCTTCAGTGCTATCTGCACTCCTCTGGATTGATCTTTTTTGCTCTGCAAATAAGTGATGGTGCTAAACGCTGTCCTTGAACTAAGATGTCTCTTACTGGGCAGAAATGCCTAGCAATTTAGAAGCCACTTGCTAAGTTCCTCCACCAGTTATGACTGCAGGGTTATGATGGCATCCTTTTTATTTTCCAACATTGATAACCAGCTTACTGGCACCCAACAAAGAAAACAAAGTATCATGTCAACCCAGCATGGTGTACAGGTCAGTTTCTATGTTGCGCACAGTTGTTCCAAAGATATGCTCCATCTTTGGGAGATAGTTGCTTTCATCTAATATTGCAGATCAAGCATTTAAAATGTAAAAAAAAAAAAGGTACAAAGTGTTATTAATATGTGTATCTGTATTTGTCCAGGGTGTTCCAAATCTGGTGACTAATGTGTAATGTTTTTCTGGAAGAACCTTCTGAAATCTGGTGCCCCTCAGCTCCCAGCATCTCAAGCCAATATGACTATTGGGAGTTGTAGTTAATACCTTGCTAAATTGGGGAAATACGTAAAACCAAGCAGCTTGAATAATTAATTTGACTCATTAACTTGCTGCTCAAGAGAATGAGATGGAACTGATGGCCAAAAGGAATCTGAAAAATGTTCTCAAATTATTTTACCATATTTTTATTTTAAAACATATTCTCCATTATGATTGTATCTGTAGTGGAGAATATATGTAGCTTGGGGTTGAAATGTTGGAATCTTGGTATCTGCTTCTTGCAAACATTTGTTGCTTAACTAGGTAACATCATCAGTGCCTTAATGCAAGGGAGTGGGGCTTGCTGGCTTTTTATGTGTGACAGTTTGCCCTGTCCTGATCAGAGTTGTTGTGGTTTGTATACCTGTTTCTGATTGGCTTGGTTGGCTGCATTGTTTAAATAAGATGTTGCAAGAAGAAAACCAGGCTGAGGGAACGCCAAGATTCCAGTATGGATGTATTGGTGTATAAAGACGAAGTATCAAATACTGAGTATATCAAATTGAATACTAACTTCAAAGCAAGATAGGGCAGAGCCTTTCTGTGTGATGTTGGCTTTTCTTCTGGGACCAGATCTAGTTCCCCATACTTGGTGTATGCTAATAATGAGTGACTCTCCAAGGTTTCATCCAGGTGTCTTTTTCAGTCCTTCCTAAAGATGAAGGGATACCAGCTGATTTTCTCTCTCTCTCCCCCTCCCCCAAGTCAGTCTTGACTCCTGGCAATTACATGGAGAAGTCCCTGCAGTTTTCTTGGCAACATTTTCAAAAGTGATTTGCCATTGCCTTCTTCCAAGAGCTGAAAGGAATTGACTAGCCCAAAGTCACCCCATTGGCTTTTGTGTCTAAGGCAGGACTAGAACTCAGTCTTCCCAGCTTCTAACCACTACACCAAACTGGCTCTCAAATCTCCTTTATGCAAAGCATATATTTTATGACTGAACTATGGCCCTTCTTTTAAAGCAGGCTTACGCAACTTGAGACCCCATGTGTGAGTCACAATCCCATCCACTTTTTATCTCCACTCTTCTCCCTCTTCCTCCATCATATTAAATGCAGCCCCTGGATAGGAGTATTCCCAGGAGAGGTCCAAAAAGTCATGATGGTGGTACAGCTATGCAACTGAAGCCCCACTCCTTTTTTACATGAGATACAGATGTGATGCATGTAAAAAAAGGGTAGGTTTACAATTATGTGATTGTGGCTGCTGCCTTAACCTTTTTGACAGTTCTTTAAACTTTACTTTTATTAACTTTAACTTTTTGGAATGCCCCATGGACACTCCAGCTCCTTAGCCATATAAAGTTTGCCCACCACTGCTTTAATGCCACTGCTAAAATCCATGGTTGCAACTGGGAGCTTTTATCTCTCACCTCCCATCTCCAAACTGAACAGTTTGGGCAGTACAGCTTCAAAAGCCTGAACCCACTTTGCATCGATGAAAGTAGAAGAATATCAATATTTTATGTCTTTTGTTTTTAAACTGACAACACTGAAAAGGAGAGGGAGATGTTTCTTTCAGAGATGAACTCTCTGAATGCATTTACTTGTTAAGCGTTATTGCACTGAAAGGGCCAGTAAGATCATGTGATGGCTTGCCAAAAAGAAAATTGTCCACAAATTCAGCATTACAAACTTCTGGTCTTACCTGACATAACCTCAGTTGCAATACTTTGCAATGGAAACAATCCATACATTCAGTGATGTCTAATAGCAGTGAGATCTAGAGATAATAGAGATCTGGGCATGTGTCTCAGTCATGCATGGTCTTCCTACTATGGAGATTTCCAAGCTCATTGCTGAAATTCTTAAGTAAATTATTTCATGATATCACAGTGATTTACCTACCATCATCCTGGTAGTTAAAAAAATAAGGCATAACAGATATGAAGATATCAAATAAAAACATCCAAGAGGAAAAGTGCACAATTCCAGGAACGTCATGAATGGTAAAAGATTAAAAAAAATCATAAACAAGCAGAGAAAACATATGTCAGATCAAATCTGCCAATCTAGTACATGCACTTAATTAAAATGATGTAACCATCTGTCCAAAAGAGGCATGGAGAAACTTTGATTGATTCTGGTTGTTACCTTTTTTTTCCCCCTCTTCCACAGAACACACAGGGCTAAATATCAGTTTTCTTCCAATAGAAGAAAGCTCTGTTCAAAATCTTTGACTAGCAGCATTTTCTTCCTGAAAATTTAGATAAGGTGAACACTTCAGTTGAAAGGTGAGATTGGATCTCTAGGCTTCCCTGCTGCAAGGAGGCATATGTTTGTTTGCTTATTTACTTAGTAGATTGATAAGGCCGCTCCCCCCTCTCCCCAATAATTAGGGTGAATTAAGGGACTGTTCCAGTTAATGGTAAGAATCAAAGAAGCTGTTGGAAACGGATAGGGAGGACAGATGTCTTCAGATATCACTGCTAAAAAGCATGGACATCTTTGAAGATAAGCCACTGCTTGAGAAAAGCTGCTTGCCTAGTAAATTTTAACCCTTTTTGAACTGCACTGCCCTTCCCTTCCCTTAATCAATTTCTGGGGTTGCTACCCTTTCTTTTTCTTTCCTTTCTCATTGCAGCTTCCCCTTCCCTTATCTCAATTCTGGCCTTTGTTTGTTTGTTTGTTTGTATGTTTTTGCTGTTTCTGTTGGAAGGGTAAGGGAAGGGAATATATGTCTATGCTTGTGTGTTCCTGTATGAGATAATGGATTGTGTAAGAGAAGAGTATTTGGCATTTGCAGAAGAGAATCAACTCATTTTATAACTGTGGTACTGTATTCATTGTAGCTAGCTATTATCAATTCAAATTTTTAATTTCCTTCTTTCTCTTGGCCTTTCTGTTTTTTGGAGTGTGGCTTTTGGCAGGTATATATACTTAAATCCTTAAATGTGAAACATGGGCCCATTTATGGATAGAGATAAACATAGAGATAGAAATATATTTTCTCTGCTTCCTTTGGTGAGGAATCATCTTAAATTTATATCTGCTTTTTGGGTAAATATGGTGTAAGTCATCCTCTAACCCAGCAGCCTCCAGATCTATTAAAGATCTCTCAGGATTCTCAAGATGTCTTGCCTGCATGAAAAGCTCCCTTCAATATGCCAAAAAACAGAGATGCAACTCTGTTTTTTTATCTTTTTATCATTCTTATGTTGCTTCAGAAGGCGTTGATGCCATTTCCTTTGGATTGATGATTTTGGCTTGGTAATATTTTGAAAGCCAAGTGCTTCTATTCTTCCCAGTCTCCTGTCCCATTGTCACTTGGTATAACTGTACAGTTGGAGCTCTTAAGTAGATTTCTTGTCATCAGCTTCTTAAATCATCAAGAAAAGCTAATATCTTTAGATGTTTGCCCTGAATGTCTCTTTTTCAAAGTTGCAAGGAGTAAGTCATAGAAATCTTACTGAAAACACCCAGCTATGCAGTACTCTTCCATCCACACTGCTTCAACACTCAGGAGCTAAGATAACAGAATGCTAAAGTAGATTTCTGTTGATGCCTCCTTCAGGTCCTTAAATGAGTTCTTTAAGAAGTTCAAATTGCTTAGGCCAGTCTTCCTCAATTTGGTCTCCAGATCTAATGCAACTACAACTTCCAGAATTTTAAGTCCCAACATAACAGAATGGGGAAGTTTGGCCTAATTAACCATATAAAGCTGAGGAACATTTTCTGGAAGTCTTTTCCATTCCATACATATTTGGGAGGTGGAGCCTTACCTGCTCACCTCCACCTTGGCCTCCAAATCCAGGCTGTTAGGGGAAAGAGAGGCCTATTCATGCTAAAAACTAGGTGCCATCTTCATTTCTACATGTTCCTTCCCCAGCAGCACCACTACCACCACTCATATTCCATTTGCACAGCTGTTTGGTGGCTTTACAGACATCTGAGGTCCCAGACAAAAGGTCATTGGTCACCTCCTCAGATCGAAGCAAAGAGAGGGAAGTCAGATGGCTCAGTAAGCCACTTGAGAGAGCTGCACCCATAGGAATAATGAATGCTGCTCCAGGAAATTATTTAGAAGGACAAAGGGTAGGGTTTGGTCCCAATTTGCTGTCCCTTGTAGCCCTCAATCTGCAGTGGCTGCTTCATTGCTCCTAATGAAAGGACTATCCATGAGCAAGTGAACTCATTTCAAGGTGTAAAGAAAACAAAAACAAAAACGAACAGACAGACAATTCAGCACAAGTTCCTTTTGCACACTGGCCACCACTTCCCAGTTTCAGATATCCACTGTCAGAGGACACAATTGTTGTATTACTTTGCTTGTTCATCTCCTGTTCCTTTAGTTATAGCAATTAAAAAAAGTGGTTGACATGAGTCACTAGACTGAGATGTAACATGGAGATCTGAGTTGTACTGTCAGCTCAGCTTGGGTCACCAGCTTGATTTTAGTCAATTTAAAAAACCAAATTGCTTCAGTTCATGCTTTGACTAATTTCATTTTTCCAAACCAGTTCACCAAAAGGGTGTTGCAAATATGCAAAGACCTTTTGAATTATTGAATTCATTTGAAGGCATCAGATTTGATTCAGTGATTTGATTGACTTGTCTCTGAATCTTTGCCCTGACATTTCATGAAGCCCTGGCAGAGATGCTACAGGTCTTAATGATGAAGTTTAGCTAGTCCTGGTTCTCTTTCACAACAGTAGCACTGTGTCTGAATTTCAATTTTTCTCTTTATATGAAGGGGATCCACATTGCCATTGGGAAAAACAGTATCCACACTGGCAACCACTATTTTCCTCCCCACACAAATGTCCCAGAGCATGGACAATTTAGTGGTCATAAAGGATAAACCCAAACAAAAAATTGACAAAAATCTCTCAGTGGGTCATCTAACCTCTCAACCACCAAGCCCTGGAGCACATCCAGGTCTTCAACACTTTGGTTGGACGTCTTCACACCAGGTTGGAGTGTTGGGCCATTCTAATCTTGTGGGGTATGGTATTCCAGAAGGCTGGCACTGCAACAGAAAAGGCAAACTTCCAAGGTCCCATAAGATGATGTTTTTTAATTGAAGGGACCCAGAGTGGGCCCATCCTGTTGGACCATGTCCATTCTATGGAATGGGTAGAAACAACCGGGAGATGCAGTCCCACAAGTAACCCAGCCTCATGCCATGGACGGCTTTAAGCTTGGAATTACAAGAATGAAATCGACTGGCTGAAATTATTATTATTATGGTTGGTCAGCCAGATATTTAGCCCAGTTTTGGCATTTTTATCCCCCTTTCGAGACCTTCCCAAGGACCTGAGATAGGCAAATGTTGTTTGATGGTGTTAAAGGTATTGTCGCAGTATATAAGCTGTTCCAAGTAAAGCTGTCTTTTGCAATTGACTGATGGTGATTTTGTCAATGCCGATGGTGTTCAAGTGGTGCTCCAGATGTTTTGGGATTGCACCTAAAGCACCTATAACTATTGGTATTATCTTTGCTTTCTTTTGCCTAGTCAGTCTACTTCTATTCGCAGGTCTTTGTATTTTGTGATTTTCTCCAGTTCCTTTTCTTCTGTTCTGCTGTCTCCAGGTACTACAATGTCCACTGTCCAGATTTTTTTGTCTTTCTTATCAACAATTGTTAAGTCTGGGATGTTGTGTGGCAGGTGTCTGTCTGTTTGAATTCTAAAGTCCCAGAGCACTTTAGCGTCTTCATTTTCTATTACTTTGTCTGTTCTGTGGTCCTACGAGTTTTTGCTTGCAGACAAATGGTATTTCTTGTTGTTATCCTTGAGTATATGCTAACAAACCAAAGCAGCTTTTTGAGAATTGCTTTTTCTTTCCTCCAGCTGTAAGCTCAACAAATCACTAGTTTCATATTATCTGGATCATGTGCTGCTACCTGTTCTAAAAATAATTCCACTATAGATCTAAACCTGATAAGCAGCAGCCTTCAGAAGCATTTGCCGTCTAAAAGCAGAAGAAAATGGGAGTTTGGGAGGAGACACAATTAACATACAAAAATACCTTCTCAACTCTGAAACAGGCCCCACATTCTCCCGAGAGGCCATCTGATCACAACAATTCATCAGTGTTGTCTGTCATCTTATGGAAATTGGTTACGTGTATAGTTAATGGGTCTCTGCAAATATGTTTTGAGATTAACATGCAAAGGTTCAGCCTGCCTTCTCTTTCAGATAGCCTTTGCATTTTTGTTAGACATTTAAATCCTATGCAAATAGCTATAGCAAATATATGTATCAAAGAAAAATGCACTTCTAGCTGCAATGACCATTCCTTGCTGAATCTCCTTTGATTTGAAAATATGGCAATGGGGTGGGGTGGGGGAGGTTTGTTTTTTTTTTTGCTTTTGGTATATTTATAATGGCTCCTTCCATCTCAAGGTGAGGGGGAATCCTCATCATTTAGCTGAACTGATCTTAGACATGCCAAAACATGCAGAGAAAGTTACTTTTCATTTGCTTTGTTACAGTATCTATGGAAAATGAAGCAATTGGGCTAAAATGTGATTTCCTTAGAAGTGCTAGCAAAGCTTATCTAACTTTTACAATTGGGATTTTGAGTAGCAATCACAATAACTTTGAGGCAAAAGGATATTTTTTTCTTTTAGCCCTGATTTATCAAAAAAGAAAACCATATCGGGATATGTAATCCACAAAGCTTCCATTTCTTTGCACTCCCCCACTGTAATACATTTTCTGCTGGGCAGAGAGGAGGTATTCTTTTATCCTCTGGCAACGCTTTAGTTCTTCTTCTGGGTCCCAAGAAATGGTGGATGAAGCATTGACCTCCTCCACCAGGCTTTTCTTTTGCCTAGATCAAATTCCACACGTTCACTTTTATGAAGTCCCTTATCACCTATGCAATAGATTGCTTGTTTAGCCAACACGTACCCTGGTTGATGAAGGGACACATGAAAGCCTCATCTTTCATGTTCTGCTGCTTGCAGAGATTTACGTCTGGAGCAGCTGAAGTTGGAAGAGCGTTTGGATGAACATACTTGCCACTCCCTTGTACTGCACACAGAAAGATCTTTTCAAACACACATTGTGTGAGCCAATGAATATTTGCATAGAGCTTTGATCTGTCTAATCCATCCATCTAGCCATAGACTTCTCACATGATTGCTGTGGCCTGGGAAACAAGGTTTATAGATGAACCCTTTACTGCTTTATTTGTGGAATATTTTGGGAGGGGTCCAGACGTACTGTAGTGGTCATTCCACTAGCCACCCTCTCATCTTTTTTTATTCATTGTCTTCCATTTAGAACCTCTCATTTCTCCCTTGCCCCAATTTGTCTATTTTATGATCATTCAACGTATTTGTAAAATAAAACTTTTAAAGAGTCTGCTGAAGGGAAACACCAAGTGATACGTTGCTGGCTTATCTTAAAATTGGAAGATAATGCTGATGGCGATTTTGCTAAAGGAAATAAACCAAGAAATACAGCCATGGGGGTTTAACTGAGAAGCAGAATATGGTTTAAATACTTAAGAGTAACCATTAAGATTATGTATGAGCTGACATTTGAAAAGAGGATGTCCAGCTTCCAACATATGGGAACTATTCAAGACAAGCTTTCAATTCTTCAACCTGGTCACAAGTACTAAAGAGGTGGAGCATATGCTTCACATGTAGAAGGTCCCACTGTCAATCCCCGCTCTCTGCAGGAAGGGGAAGGAAAGATCTCTACCTAAAACACCAAGAGATTCTGCCAGATAGAATGCAGACCTAGATGAAGCAGTCAATACAGTAATGCAATTCTATGTCACATCATTTCAATGGATTTTGCTTTTTAGTGCATGTCTCTCTGTTGAATGCATCTCCTTTAAAGTCCCCAATTGTTGAGAACCATATCACCATTTTGAGTTCATTTTTTAAAATATATTTTCCCCTTTATCCTTTGTTATATGAGATGTTTGATTTCTATCTGATACATATGTCAGCTGGTTGAATTATAATTCCAACTCTGTCAAAGTGTTCTTATGATAGGATTAAGAATGTTCTTTTCTCTTTTGTGCAATCATTCATTAAAATACTTTTGCTTTAAATTACAACCTGCCTGTTGCTGAATGCTATCATTTGTCACAGAGGTATTTGCAACTTAATTCACATCAAGTATGTTATTACGAGATGTTCGTTAAGAATAGGTTGTATTCTGAAAGTGACAGACATACACTGAAGTTGTGGGGGTATATGAATGTGTATGTGTACGCCTGTATTTAACATAGTTTATCAGCCTGGTGCCCTCCAGAAATATTGGACTTCAATTCCCATAATTCCCAACCAGCATAGTTAATGGGAATTGAACCTGGTTTAGAAGACATAATTTACAAAATTAGCATGTTGCCAAGAATACCTTTAGTATTTTTGGACACTACCATGGTCACAGTAGAACACTGCTGTTATAAACATTGTATGGGACTATGACCATCACAAGCAAAAACACAATTATAGACAGGTTACTTTTTCTACCAATGCTGGGAAACAACTGGATGGAAAGCCACATGACTGTAACACTTGTTAGGTTGATATTTTATACAGGAGGTAGAGGAGAAACAACTTGATTTTGGTCAATGACCAGGGAAGCTCAGTGTGACTAACAATGATAAAATCAAGGAAAAAGACCCCACAGAATTATAATTAAGAAGAATTTAAAAATATATTTAAAAAACATTCATAAAAAGACATGGTCTCATATCAGAAACACATGCCCAAATAAAAAGATTTTTGCTTATGGACAGAAGAACAAGAGTGAAAGAGGCCCTCAAGTGCTTCTACCTAATTTGCCTCCAACTATGGTGGAACTAAGAGGTGGGTTCAGAGTCCTTGAAGTCTGAGCAGGTTTGTATGAAAGTATGTGGATGCATAGACAGCCTTCTCATGTTCCATCTCATGTACAGCTTGGAGCAGTGTGAGAAGTTGTCTTTGTGGGGAAAGCTAAGACAGTAAATCCTCTATCATCATAATTGGGTCCCCCAAGCTAGGCAGTTGATTCAGAAATGAAATTAAATATTAATTGCTATTGCTCTTTCCTAACCATTTTTAACTAAAAATGCTGCAGAGGAAATTTAAGGCCTAGTGCAAGAAATGACAATTGAGATATGATTCCTCTGCACAAGGATTGTCTTCAGGAAATTATATTCTACCATATGAATGTCAGAACTCTAGCATTTGCTGGAAATCTTTTTTGTCTTCACACCAGCCCAATGTAGAAAAGTCTAAGGAACTGGACAAAAAACTCCAAGTGGTTAGCTGGAATGCCAATGAGAAAGCTGTAGGACTCTGGGGGGAAAAGAGGAGAGTGTCCATTATTTCTATCTGTGGAGACTTCAGGTACAGAAAAGCTGGACATGTATCACCTGAATCAGGACAGAGCTGATTCCTTGGTGATGCTATCATTATAAGCCCAAAGTTTAAGGTCATCTTAAAGAATTCACTAATAGCATCTTCCCATCTGATCTCTTCAGCTGAGTTTGACTGCATTGCCTTGGCTGCTTTGAAGAGATTTAAAAGCTTCACGTTCTTCCTTTGGAATGTGGGAATAAATTGCATATTAGGGTTTGCAAAGTGAGCGAGGGCCCCTTTTCAGCTAGTCAGTTTTTTTTTTTAAATAAAAAGACATTTCAATAGGGGAATTAAGACAGGATGGGCTAGCCAGTGTGAGTGTAAGCTTAACAGTTGTCTTGGGCACAGATTTCCAGAAACCCAGTGCGTATGCTCATGTGCAAACAAGAAAAGAAAAGAAATGTCTTAAACAAATACCTTTTGTAGGATGAATTTAAGAACACAATGATGGGACTTGGGTTGGCTGAAAAATAGGAACACAATTGAAAAAAAAAAAAAACTTCCCTGACAAGGCTAATCTGAAAGGAACGCTCTAGGAAGAAGTATTGAAGATAATGAAATGTTGTATCCTCTCATCATGGAATGGGATGTGGTCTTCTCCTCTGCTTTGGACAAGTGACGCTGGTCGGATTATGAAAGCAAGCATGATTCAAGCAATAGGACTTTGACAATTCCTTTCAGAAGATTATCTTTTGGTTAAGGGCTTTAAAACTCAAAATCTTCCTTCTTTGCATGATGATTATAATGCTTATTCAAAGCTAAGGCTCAACACTTAGAACTCTGAGTTTACCAAAACTTTAATTATGAATCTGGTAGGATGGCACAGCTAGCGTTAGGGCATTTCTCATGCACTTTGTACTTGAGAAGCTTTCAGAGTTAAAAAAAGAAAAGAAAAAGAAAAAAGGGAGGTCTACTTCTTTATGTGATGACGGCTGGAGGCAGATAATAATTTTTAAAAGAGCTGTAAATAACATGAGGAAAGCTTCAGTAGACTTAGAGTATAACAGACATGTTCAATTTCCTAAGGATTAGGGTGAACATTCAGTTATTCATCCTGTGGCTGAACCTTGGAAAGTCAACTTGTAAAATGGTCATATCATGAAAAGGGTAGGCCTCAGTTTTTTGGGGGGGAGTATTTTGTTTTTTCCTGGTTTGGGGTGAGTTGTTGGGGGATAAATAGTAGGAACAGGAGTACTTTGTTTCATAGCAGCCTAAAGAGGACATTTCCATCCTTATATTTGGGGGGGGGATGGATTGGGGGAATCCCATCATCAAGATTTGCCATTGAAATGATACTGAATTTTATTGGTATGATCTCAGGGTGAAAGCAGCCACAGATGGGGTTCTGGGAGCAACACACAGTCCCTGGATCTCTGTTTCACTTCCCTGGCATACATGCCCAATAAATAAATAGATTATTATTTCATCCACAGAGTGCAAGGCAGATGGGGGTTGTTGCAGATTCTAACAAAATTAAATAAATCTGCATTAAAGAGTGAACATAAGATAAAGGTAAATTTAGGTAAGTTTGCATAAAATTCAGAATGAATGGATGCCCATGCTAAGTTTAAAGTGATATCTCCTTCTAATGTCATTACCATTACCTACATTTGAACTGCTGCATTTTAGCTTCTAAGTCATGCCTCTCTCTTGGTTGTCCTGGATACTCTCAAAATATGTCAAGATTTCATCCAGAGGAAATTTCTTGAAAGAGGCAATCAGAGCCTTTTCAGTGATGGTCTTTTTGAAGTGCAGGGACTTAGCTTTTAAGGCTTACTGAAGTTGGGCAACTTTGGCATTCTGCCCTCCAACTGGCAGGCAAGTTGTTATCATGGGGTTCGCAAAAATGACCACCACAATATAGAACTGATAGTCCCATCAAATGAATCACAGCAGGTAACAATAAGAAAAAGTGACTTTTCATGACTGGTGCCCTGTTTATAGAATGTAGTCTTTTTCTTACTTTATACGTTCTGGATGGGTGGGTGGGTGGGTAGGTAGGGGGTGGGTAGGTAGACAGACAGACAATCATTGTTGATCCATCTAGAAATGAATAAAATGGTTGGACATGCCTAATCTCTTACCCTTTTTAGTAAAATGATTGATTGATTGAGTGCCATCAAGGTGGTGTTGACTCTAAGCAACCACATTTTATAGATTCCCTCCAGAATGATTTGTCTTCAGCTCGGCCTGTTAGATCTTTCAGTGGTACATTCATTGCTGCTGGCCATCCTCTTCCTCTCTGCATGATGTATCCAATATCCTATTTGTGCATTTTGTTTCTTATTCTATTTATTTATTTATCAAATTTGTCACCACCCATCTTGTTGAAATGACTCTGGGCAGTTTACAGCAAAGATAAAACTTATTAAAATGTAACATAAAAACTGCCCTAAAAATAAATAGGTTCCAAGAAGATGGAGAGTTGGCGAGTAATTCCAGGGAGCGTCGTCAGGGGGCTAACCACCCCCAGGGATGGGCAGAGCCCATATCACCCCATGCACACTGACAGAGCCAGGTCTTTAAACCTTTTCAGAAAGCCAGGAGGGTAAGGGCCCATCACACCTCTGGGGGGAGAATATTCCAAAGAATTTATTTTCCTCCTTCCCCAACTGTGATTCACTTCACATCAACTCTCTCAAACCACCCCAACATCACACATTCATACTTGATAACTACTTACAGCAGGGGTAATATTCAAAGAGGCAAACAAAGATCTGTAAACAACAAATTCTTTCCAAACACCCTCCCAAAGTCTCAGCCTACTAAGGTTTATTACTAACCTGATCAAGAAAGTAAGTCAGATTTGTTCTTGACAAAGACACATGTTGACTTCTAGCAATTGCTGCATTATTTTCAAGCTGAGAACAGATGATTGCTTTATGATTTGCTCTAGATTTTTTCCAGGGGTTGACATCAGATTGACTGTTCTGTAATTCCTTGGGTCCTTTTCACCATATTTTGGAAGATATGGGTGACATTTGCCTCCTCTAGTCATCTGGTCCTTCATGCTTTCTCTAGAATTTCTCTAACATAATGGAGAGAAGTTTGAGCAGATCATCAGCAAGTTCCTTTGATATCCCATCATACAATCCATCTGGCCCTGAAGAACTCAATTCATTTAAGATCAGTAGGTATTCTCTATGGTTGTATCAAGCCTGAGCTGGAATTCTGCTTCTTCAGTCAGCTCCTCACAATTGCCCAGTGAATGCTTATTTTTGGTTGGAAAGATGGCCAAAATAAGAATAGTTGTGCCTTTTCTTATCTTTTGCTATTTTCACTCAGCAGCTGGTATATTTTCTCTTTTCCTTTTATTGTAAGCATTAAGATCTTAGTATCCTTCAGTAACTTCAGCTCATTCTAAGACTGAGCTTTCCTGACATCCTCTCTACAAATCCAGGCTAAATGCATGTACTAAAGATCTGTCCCTCTTTCCACCTCCTATATGCGTTCTTTTTTATTTTAGATTTGCATTAATCTTTTTGTGCAGCCATATTGACTTCTGCCATCTCAAATGTTTTCCTTTTGGGGGGAAGGCTTTTACATTTTATGCCGTTTTCTTTTCTCCTTGATATGTATTCCCATTTCTTGAAACAGTCTTCATAGGATTGGTTTTTTTAAAACCCTGATGATTTTCACTGTTTTCATCAGAACCTATCCCAGTTCCTCTACATCCTTTGTTAAAAGTGTGATGCCCACCACTGCATACAGTGTACATCTAACCAAAAAAACCCTGTCCATATATGGAAATCAGTATTCTTTCTATAAATCAGAACTCAGATCTAATGCTTAGAAGTAGAAAAGATTTTACTTATTAAAAATTATTTCATCTGTTGTTTGAATAATGTAACTATTTCAAATATAATTTGAAACCCATTACAGGAAGCTGAAGCCCAAACCTTAAATGATAAATGTTCAAAGTTGAGTTTAAAAAATAGCTTGAAAAGTTTTTCCAGATTAATTAATGTGATATCTAAATCTTAAAAGGATCTGATTGTATGAATCCTCACCAACTGAAAGTTTTATCAGTCACTAATGCTGAAAACAATAGCAAACCTTTGCGATGACAGGTAACATCTCTATAAGAAACTCTCTTGGCTAACTTTGGACAATTCCATTAATCATCTCACATTTGATGTTAGAAGAGTTACAAAACATTCATTCACTTAGAAACCAGGAAATAAAGCTGTCGATTCCTAACAATTATCCCAAGATCAAAGCTGCAATTCCCTTTCAACATCTATATTGTTTCACTCTGAAATCAGCATTAAAATGGCCTTCTGATATCTTTCTTTAGTCCAGAGTTCTGGATGGCAGGTTTAGTGAAGGTGTGGATATATATTTTATTTGAATTGCCTCATTATTGCTCAAGGTTGATAATCATAATACCATTCATTGTTGCACTCCAGTGTAGCATGAATGAATGTAGGTTATCTCAATGCTAAAAATCTGTGAGGAGATTTTGAGGGATATGGTTAAAAAGTCAAGATGGCAACTTCAACGGTGAGGTTGAAGTTCCACCCAATGGACATAAAAACAGGTACAGTGTGATTGAAGCAGTGCCATCTTGACTTTTTGGACCATACCCTGTGGACTCCCCTGTCACTCAGTGAGATTTCCTCCTTTCAAATCGGTGTTCCTGTGCACAATATGTTATATTTCAGTAGCTGACATTTGTAAATCTTCAGTTGACTTGATTTGACTATAACTTGCTTCTTCTTATGTGTCATTTTTTGGCTTCTGGTTGCAAATAAAACAAAACAAAGGCCGCCCTCTCTGTGAGAATCACAGCCATTTACATTAACAAATGAGAAAAGGAGTTGAACAACAAACTACTAATTAGAAAATAAGGTTGGAAGCAAACATCTACATAGTCTTCTTTTACCTTTATCTAGTCTTTTTTTCCCCCTGCCTTTCTGAACAAATGCTCTTCAGACTTTTGACAAATCCCATTCCTTTTAGTTTCACAACAACCCTTTGAAATAGGCTAGACAGAACGATAGTGACCAGTCCAAAGTCATATAGTGAACTGACAACTGAATGGCAATCTGAACATAGGTTTTCTTCCATTGTAGTCTATTGCTTTAATCATCCTACAATGATTCTCATAAGGGCTGGCTTACCAGATATTAAGTTTCATTGAATTGAGAATCCAGATGGATTATTTTCTAAAAGATTGACAACTTTCCTTACTTTACAATCTGTGATGTAGAAATGTTAAACAGATTTTGAACCAATGTCATCCAGAAAAAGAAAACTTGACTAAAAATTCCTAGGGATTTCTACAAAATTTGTACCATTGTTATTTGCAGTGTGAAAGTGAAAAAAACTTCAAATGTGAAAAAAGCTTGTTTTTGAAGAGAAAGATAGCTTGCCTCTTTAATATCTGGAGGAAATTTGTAGGACTCCACAGCTTGTCAGCTTTTTCTGTTATTTTCATTGAGGTTTCAGGGACAATTTAATTTCCTAATGCAGCTCCTTAATCTTGAACCTTGCATAATGCAAGAAGTATATCAGAATTCTGAGACCCTCAACGTAGTTTGAGCCAGAGTCTTCATAATGGGTTTACAAAACAGAAATAGTAGCCAGTTGATGTAGTGAATTGTGCTTCCTATTACTAAAGCATCTCAAATAGGACATAGGATTTTGATTGGACCAAAGGCCTCATTTATCCTGGAAGGCCTCTCCCTCTCTCATTCATTCATCTATTCATTTTATTAGTACATGGCCAAATCGAAGACTCATAGCAAATTACAGAAATCAAGTAAAAGATATAGCAATTAAAATATCCAAGAGGAGACATTCCCAGTAGTGTTGGGACAAAAGTTAAATTAGAATGTCATTTTATTTTGATTCTTAAGAAAGGTTATTTCAGTTTACTAACATACGTATTTACAGAGTGTCATTATGATTAAATATACTTTAAAAAGCTAGCGAGATTGACCGCATGCTAAGGTAGGATTTTATGTGTTTGTGTGTGTAATTCTGGGTTCTGGCTTGGCATTTATTTCAACTGAATAATCTTTGGCAAAGAACTATAGAATCTGACAATACATTCAGCAGTTTTTCATCTCAGGTAGGCAGGAAATTGTGTTCTTAAAAATATATTTAGCAGTAAGAACAGACTAAAATAATTGATAATTAAAAAGTTAAATGAGCTGAGAGATGATAGCTCCAGCATGTTATGTTATCCTATCCCAGCTGATTGTTAAAACTTAGAACACGTATCAAATATTTTGGTTTTTTTATACTTTACAAGTGAGCAGACATTCCAGTGTCTTAAAAGGGTGGGGAGCGGTGGAGGAGACAGTATTGTTGATATAGTTGCATATGAAATACCTGTGATATAAATGAAGGAAAAATGCAAAGAACCGAGGAGGATGAGAGTTTAACTGGTCCACTTGCTCTTTTGCCTTCTTGATGGTGCCCTTAGGGGAGGTCAAAATCAGCAAGATGGTGAATGGAAGCCCCACCCTTTCATGCGTGCATTGGCATCATACACACTTTCAACAGGGACAGTATTGCATCGCAATACTCCATGCACCATGTTCCCAATTTTACCTTCCCCAGAAGATGCCTAAGGTGTTGCCTGCAGTCTTTAGGAGTTCTAAAAATTCTGAACTTCTAAGTGCTGAAATTTAGGATTTCAGACGGCAGGTTCTCTAGTCCTTGGTGCACTCCCAATTAGACAATCAGGGTGTGCATCCAGTGCATTTTAAGTGGCAACTTCTCAGTGACATAATGTTAAGTTCTAATTCTGGTGTTCTTTTCTAGAGTAGGAAGCAATATTAATAAGTCCCCTACTTCAGATAAGCCTTCTGGTGTGCTGCAATCCTATAAACAGTGACCTGGGAGTATCATTAAAGTTTACCTCTTTAGAGTTCATTTCTGAGAACACTTGTATAAGATCCTGTTATTAATCTGTGCAAGCCACTCACTAAAGAAAAGTTTGTCCTTTGATCATCTTGTAGGGCATTTCTATGCTACCACTCTTTCTACTCCCTGAAAAGTACTATACTTTGAAGGTGGCTCCTGATAATTCTTCTGCCAACTTCACAATGCTGAAAATAAGCAGGAAAGAAGCACAATTTGCCTAGTTCTGCTTCAGTTATAGAAATAAAGTCTTCCTTGCCCCTACTCTTTGTAACAGGTACTGTAAACAAATTTCTGTACCTCTTTACATGGTATGCATTTGTTGGGTCATATGCACAAAAATCTGAGCAGTTGCTATGAGGTAGAGCTGCAAAGCCAACAAACCATCTTTCCATTTGTATTGTCAAAGGCTTTCACGGCCGGAATACGATGGCTGGTGTGGGTCTTCCGGGCTGTGTGGCCGTGCTCTGGAAGTTTTGTTTCCTAACGTTTCGCCAGCCTCTGTGACCGGCATCTTCAGAGAGCAGGAGCACCAAAACACCAAAACAAGCAGCCACTCGTTAACCCAAACCCCACACCCCCCCGCACCCCCCACATCCCCCAACCCCCCCCTTCAGATCTCTATAAATACCCACAGAAGGGTTACATCATCCTGGGCACAGAGAGAACTGCTCCTGTCTGGGCTCCTGCTCTCTGAAGATGCCGGTCACAGATGCTGGCGAAACGTTAGGAAACAAAACTTCCAGAACACGGCCACACAGCCCGGAAGACCCACACCAGCCATCTTTCCATTTTTCAAAGATCTATTCAGGCAGCTGAAACCCAGGATGCTGGAAACAGGGAGAGGCAGGAATTCTTGCAAATGGGGAAACAAACCATTGAAAACTCTGCAAGGCTGTAGCATTTCAGAGAAATGAAATGTTTTACCATGGCTCCCAATACATTCCTGATGAGCCAGAAATAAATCAGCTCAGCTTTTCAAATCAGATGACACAATGGAATTGCAGATATCTGTAAATATGTCATAGAAACTACTTTTGACTAAATGGTGATAGGTTGGACATTTGAAAACTTAATTATGGTGGTTTGAAGAACCAGATGACCAGGGTTTCCTAGGCTGTATCAAATCAGACAATTGGTGGTAAAACTGTTTTTCAACCATCTCATA
The DNA here is from genome assembly GCF_059951505.1 of Python bivittatus. Lineage (NCBI taxonomy): Eukaryota > Metazoa > Chordata > Lepidosauria > Squamata > Pythonidae > Python > Python bivittatus. Next base: position 8,153,785 of record NW_028277088.1, read on the forward strand.
TGCAAATTCCATGCATGGTTTCTGAAGTACAGACAGGGTATCCCTGCAGAGATACAATTCAGGCTAAGCTTGATCCCTTGCTTGGATAAATCAGCCCTCAAACCAGGGGGTCCATGGGAGGGAGGGTCAAATAAGTCAAGATGGCAGCCATTGCTGTGTGATCAAAGCTTTGCTCCTTTTTTACATGCATGTGGGACAGGTAAAAAAGGGGTGGGGTTTCAAGTAATCATGGCACTATTTTGACTTACTTGACCCACCTGGTGGGAGGCCCCAGTCAAGCTTGCAATCTGAGATTGTAAATTTTAAATTAATATTCAGAATCCAATTTTGGCTACCTTTTCCAGGTACCTTCCATACCTTTTAACTGGGGTGCTTGGTTTTCAATTGTTCTTTCTGATTTCTCATCCCATAGAAAGTGAAATATGCAGTTTAGAAATGGCCTTATCATGCCAATGGCCTGGAGTCACATTATGTCAGGAGCTAGCTTTGGTAAAATATAAAGGACAACATTCAGAAAGGTATTGGCCTTTGTTTCTACTAGCAATCAGACAAAGGCTTTCCAATGACTAAGATCCTTGCACATGATCCAAGCCTCAGAGAAAAAAAATCCTGTAGTTAGCATGCATGTACTCTAAAAGATCACTCAGAAATACTTTCATGTCTGACTCACTCATGCTGAAACGATACCTTGACATTGTCGTATGCAGATACATCACTGAAGTTTAAAGGAATTCCTTTTGAAACCAAATGTTTGGCTGGTGATGAAAGGAAATTGAAGAGCTTGCTCAAAGTTACAATTGATAATTACGCAGATAATCATTACCATCCTTGTACACAAGTTATGTAAATAAAGTATTGCTACTAATGGAGTAGAAGCTTGTTGGTGATTGAGCTTTAAGCATCTAAATCTAAATGTTTTATCATTCAGTAGTGCTTTTTGGGTAAAAATACTGTATTTTAGCATTAGAAGAAAGGGAACACCAGAGATTCCTTGATACAAAGCTGAGTTGGTGCTCTCTTGAGTCAGCAGAAAACAAGGCTAGCACAACTTTTATATCCCTATTTACAACCCTCTTCTACCTCTATTGCCTGTTTCCAATCAGTGACAGCTAGGGTCTAGAATGGGGGGTCAAAAAAGCCACAATGCCATGACTAGGTGATTGAAGTGACTTGCGTAAAAAATGGGGAAGGACTTGGATTGCCAACCTAACAAGTTGCGTTTTAGTTAGAACAAGAATGGAGGATCTTTAGGTGGGGGGGGGGGACACAGCACATTTTGGGAAGGGTGAAGGCTGCAATGGGAGAAGCAGAATGAGAAGATTATGACACCAGAAATGTGGAACCATGACTGACTAATCTAAGTGCAAACAGCACAAACATGCCCTGACAACATCTGTTTTTCTGATGTGTTCCTATGACATTGCCTTCATCTTGTTTTGAACCTTGTCCAGTGCAGTCTTAAATTGTCCTTAGCTTACCGGTATTACCGTAGTATTTCCCCTAATTGAGGGTGAGAGACAGGTTGAGCTTCATAAGTCAATTCCTCCTGGTTCCTGTAGACAAAAAAATTCAGAAGTCAAATCAGCAGAAATATGCCTTGATATGATCAGTCACCAGTACCCCAAAATCCTTGTACAGCAACTTGTAGAAAGGAACAATTTTGAGTAGAATTTTAGAACTTACTGGTGGATGTTCATGAAGGCTACATGCTTACCTAAGAAGATAATGTAGATAATAACCAATTCACTCCAAAATTTAATAAGACTGTGTCCACAACAATTTTGTATGTGTGTGTGTAGCGTTTTGAAACCATAGTTCACGTGTGCATGCCATGAGGCAAATGCATCCAGGGATTATTTATTAACATTTATTTATATCAGATTCATAAGGCTTCCCAACTCCATAATAACTCTGGGTGGTATGCAATACTAAAAACAGCACAGAACAATGTAATCAAGAAAAAAAAAAAAACGATGAATGTCCAGAAAAGCAATAAAACATAGAACCTAAACATACTGTATGTGATTCTATAGAATACTTGCCACTTAAAAATATTATGTAGACTTGTTAACATTTTTCTTAATTTGCAATGCAAATAAATTTACTACATGTTAATAAATGCACATCAAGCTACAATAAGGTGCACTAATCTGCTATATTACCTATTTAGTAACTAGATGCTAATGGGTCAAAGATTACACAGAGAAAAGCATGACTCCCCTAGTTCTTCTTTGCAATCTTTGGTATTCAGTTATGCAGAGGAAACTCTCCCCAGTTCTATTATTCTTCCATCAAGTTTATAACTCTTAACACACACAAGGACACCCAAATCATCTAATTATAAACAGTTCTGTAAATTGGTTTTTAGAATGTACATTAACCAAATTAGGCTCTCACTGTTTTGCTGGGTATGCTGGCTTCACAGCCTGTGTCTGAATGCACATGCACACCTGTTCAAGGGGCAGCTTGCAACAGTAATGTTTACAATAATATTGTAGTTTTCAAAATCAACCTTTGGGCCTGAATTGGATGGAGCTAAAGGGGCAAAAAATGCTCCATTCATTGGTGGTCTAAGTGGCGACAGAATCTCCTACACACTCATGATTTACAGATGCTTTCCCAATCTCTGAATGCACACATAAAGTCTCTCTTGAGTTGAGCTCAACACATCCCACAGTTTTCTTGACAACAGTGACAAAAGTGACTTGCCATTCTTTTCTGTTAGGATGATTTTTGATTTTCCAATCTAGCCTACAGCCCTAGGTATCCTTGTGGTTTCCCATCTAAGTACTAGCAATGCCCAATCCTGCTTAACTTTTGAGCCCAGGTAAGGTCAGGTTGGTGCTGCCACCTGCTGAGGCCTCTAAATGCATACAGATGGCAAAACTGGGAATTCTCAGCCAGCCCAGCAGAAAAACCACTATGTGGAGAAGGCATCTCCCCACTGAACAGACTCAGTAGATCTCAGAACCTGACAAGCTCAACCACAGGTTGCAAAATAGGATGAATGAGAAAACTCTCCTGTTTTCATGTATAGAAAGTCCATACATTTCAAGGGCAATCAAGTTGGAAAAACATACCAACAGCTGCACATTTGGGGCAATGGGGATATAGGGTATGCATGTATTTATGTATGCCTGATTATAATACTAATGAAAAATTTGTACAAGAAGATGACATGCTATACTTGCTCTACTTAGACTTCTAGTGTCACATCTGGTAGCAGCAGCTACTGTAGCAAATCTTATCTGATCTCAAAAACACTAAGCTGGGTCCAATCTAATTAGTATATGGATGGAAGATTACTAAGAAATCCTAGAGTGGTTAGTTAAACTTGGAAGTAAAAAAATTCCTGACAGAAAGCAGTGGAAAACAGCTTCCATAGCACTGCCAAAAAACTATATAGATGTAGTCACTATAAGTCTAGCCCAACTGGAGGGCATTTTTACCTTTGGCTCCTAGCAAAGCAATTTTCCTGGAAAAGTATTGGCTGGATTCTGCAGAAGCTACATTTCGCAATTTAATAACACATACCATGCCTAAGTAGAGCACAATAGTTATTACTCACCAGTTCTTGATTTGGAGGTAATTATCATTGCTCACTGCTCTGAACTAAATCTTCATTCTATTCTCAAGGCAATTTTTTTTTATTCTGTTCTCCTTCATCCCCCCTTGAGGAAGTGGTTGCACTTATTTATTTATTTATTTATTTAAATGGTTTGGGGACAATACTCAGTTTTAGATACTTAGCAAATATCTCCGTGACACATTGTTAGGATTTGAAGATAGTTGGATCTCCAATAGATGAGAATATATGTAGCTCAGGTTGAACTGTTGTGTTCAGTTTTTTGTTTTTTAATCTGCACTCAGTCGTTACCGACTCTGCAGTGTTTTTTTGGACGAGTCCTTTGCAGTTTTCAAGGCAAGGTGTTTCAGAAGTGGTTTGCCAGTGCCTCCTTCCTAGAGCAGAGCCCAGCTGGCGAGCACAGGAGGTGGGGTTTCTGTTGCTTCGCGCCTTTTTCGGGCAAGCGCGGTTTCGCACTACTGGCAACTGCTCCCGACTCCTTTTTGCAAGGCGCCGCCAGCATTTTTCCTCCCACCAGAGTGAAAGTACCCATTTATCTACTCACGTGAGTTTTCGAACTGTTGGGTTAACAGGAACTGGGGGAGGAAGCAGGAGCTCACTCTGCTATGCGAAGGCTGGGCTCGAACCGCTGAAGTGTTGACCATTTCTGGCCAGCAACTTTCAGCGTCATTAAGCCGCTGCGCCACCGTGTCCCCCTAGTTGTGTTCAGTACACTGATGATATTCCTAGCCTGGTAATGAAATATCTGGAGGAAAACAACCAAGCTCAAAGAACACCAAGAACCCAATAGTTGGATATGTTGTTGTGAAGCTTTAGACTACCTTTAACAGTATAGATTCTAATACCATTTCCTACATTTCTCGCTCAACTTAGAAATGATGGCAAAATCCAATCAGTAGAATCCAAGAAGTCCTTTACTTCATTTCTGTGACTGCAGCAAAGTGTTATCTGTACTCCCCAAGTTTCAGGGCTTCAATCAGTCTGTCTAGATGAGTGAGAAGTGCCTTGTTTGTGATGGTAAAGAAGCCTAAGATATAGCAGGCTTGAATGTGACCATATTACAAGCCTCACCATTATGTAAAAATGCTTTAAGCATGTCTTTCTCTTCAGCATGGTCATGTCTATGATGCTTTTCCAACTCCATCTCCTTCAGATGTAAGAAATAAGACCAGAAAGTAATTGCTGAAATCAGAGTTGCTTAAGTTGCCCAGGTTCTGTGACTATTCTTGTAGATGGTTATCCCTCCATTTTTGTTTTCCAAATCCTGTCCATATTTTATCATTCCGCAATAATACTGGATTTTCTTGTCAGTGCATTACCCAGGGGACTATAAGAGAAAGTTTTATAGGCTAAGTAAGAACTCATTGATATACAGTGCTCCAGGGTTACTATGGCTCCCTGTTCAGAGTTGAATCTGCATTATGCAATATGGCAAATACTCAGAAATCTAGAGATCAGGTAGAGCTTCTTTTTCTAGGACAGTTCAGGAATAGAATTTCTGCTTGCCTGAGCATTTCTTGATTCAGAAGAAAGGTGCTGCTAGAAAGATGGGGTTGTCACCCATTAAAAATTTGAAAGATATGTTATGCCTTTGAATTTTGTAACACATTCCACAGTATAAATTCAAGGACATAATTATCTGTCAAACCCAGAGAATGTATAGTTTTTGCAAAAGCTGCATCATAATAAAATGTTACTGTCATAATAGGTATTGTGATGTTCCCTCCAAAGCTCTTTTCTACTTGGAAGGATAATAGCTGCTGAATAATACTCTAGCATCAGTTCATTTAAGCCTGAAACAGATGTTTAACTGAAGGAGAATAATGTTTAAAAAGGATTACAAACTGAAACAGGAAGTGTTTTGTGCCAGAAAGATCGTGCTTAATGTCATTCACGATGTTGACAATACACTGAAATTGATGTTTCAGACAAAGGCTTGCTTTTCATTTATTTGGGATGGTTTCTCTACATTATTATAGAAATCATAATACCTACAAATACCTACATAGAAATGCTGAGAAATGTGGGCTGAAGCGGGAGACCCGCCCGTTATTGGGGTGATTTTGTGAAAGTGACACCTGGACAAATACTGAGCCGCCTCATCTGTCATCAGGCATAGAAACCGATCAGAAAGGTCAGGGTTTCATTAGAATAATATGTATTCAGTGCTTTCCATGCAATTCCTCTTTGATCTGGAGGGTAGACACAGCTAAAGGGCTAGGGGTTAGTCGCATGAAGTTTTTATAAGTTGTGTCGTCTTAAGAATTCCTGCATATCTGGGAAATGCAAATAGGGGGCTTTTAAGAGCCTAGATTCACAGACAGAGTGAATCAAGCAGAAGTCCCCGTTGGGGCAACTGACTTAGGCCTATTAACTGCAAGGGGATGTGTGTATACACAATGGATCTCCTCAGGGGAGAATTTATTCACCACCATTCCATTCATTTCCTTTGAGTTCTATGGAATCTGCTCCATTTATCAGGCCAAATGGCAGCCAATCCTTAGCAGAATCCTTACCCTGGGGATTGATTCCCACATGGGTGTACTTCATGTGGTTATTTAGCACTTGATGAATTTCCTCTGAATGTGTGAGTCAGGGCCATTCAGAAGCACCTTGCTGAGATGCCATGAGGTGCAGCCAGCCTAGGCAAAAAAAATCACCTTTCAGAATCTGAAAGTTGCAAACAGATGGCCACCATTGCATAGTCTCCCTCTCCAACAGTCTCAATGGAGCTGAGATCAGTACAGGAAAAGCAATCCTCTCCCCTCCCACATATCTGCCCCTTCTTGACATTGATATTGCAGCCACTGCTGATTTCCTGGAAGGTCCTGTTTCACAAGCCTGAGGGACCATGCAGTCCTTCCAGGACACTTCTGTCCTGCGAGGTGCCTCTGCCCACTGGACTAGCAGAAAGAGGTTGAATTTCCAAGACTTATGGTCCAGATCACAGAGTTGCTCAGAATGCTAGACACTTGGGATACTGAGGGAAATTGATGCTTGCTGGCTCTTGCAGAACCAAATAGGTAGCCATAGCAGTAGTTACAACACCAGTGAGTCAGAAGGAGGCAGACAAAGTGGGAGGGAGAAAAGTTTGCTTTAAGACAAGGGCTTGGGTTCCTCTCTCAAGGTGCCAGGTAAATGTTTAACCAAGTAAATGCGTGTGGTGCCTAGCTTTCAAAAGCACAGGGAGGGGCAGAAGTCTGCTTAAGATTCAAACCCCAGTACCTGTATCCATTCAGGGTGAAAGGCAGCATCCTTTATAGAACCATGGAATCATGGAGTTGGAAGGAGCCATTGAGGCCCCTGAGGCCACCTCCCCACCCAGCGTAGGAATTCAGATGAAAGCTTCTCATGCAGAGGGCTATCTAGCCCATGCTTGATCACATGGAGGGAAAAGTCCACTACTTCTCTGAATCACTGGTGCCACTGCTGAACATCTCTTACTGTTAGGAATTTTTTTCTAGCATAGAAAGCTTAAAACATCTCTGTATGCACTCTAAAGGCTATGCATGCTACTCCAGCTTTTACTCTCAAACTTTTAAAAACAAAGGTAGGACCAATATCAATAGCAGATTTGGAGACGTAGACTACAAAGGAGTACACAGGTGGATAATCACAAAGCATGTAAATGCCATTTTAAAATTTCTCCATGTCTGGACAACATGAGTTTTCAGGTGGCTTTTCCATCCAGTGATGAGCAATCCTCAAAATGCCTACAAGAAATTTTTAAAAAGGAATTTCTTTGAAGCTGTTTCTATTAACTGAGTTGTTTGTTAAATGTAATGTTGTTTTAACCCGTAGCTATTGGGTGGGTATTTAGTTATTTGAATGAGCACTTCGGGGAAGAAACAGGGATGTTTTAAGAGTGTTTCCTCTCCCTGTGAGTTGCCCCTTTCACAAAAACCCTCTCTTGTTTAAAAATCCTTCTTTTGTTTTTCTGCAATTTCAACCCTACTTCCCCCCCCCATCTCCCTTCTTTTTGAAAAAGCTTGCCTCTTTGAAACTTCCGTCTTTCTAAAATGCCAGAAAAGTAAACAACCCAATGTGGAAGGATGCTCTGGCCAGACAATTATGTCTCCAGAGAGTGTTTCTAAGTTAAGTGCTTCTTTCAATGTAGCCATTTCTATAGGCCCGGCAAAAAATTTGGCCTCATACTGACATCTGTTCCTCAGCAGTTGATGGATTCTTTGGACATTTGGTTGGGATGCACTCCACATCTCAAAAAGATTAGCACACATTATTTTCACAGAGAGTACAAAGAATTTTCATCTGCTAAAAACTTCTGTTGGCATTTTTGTAAAGTATCAGGTAGGGTAACTGAAATAAAAATCAGAGTGGCTATATTTTAGAAAAGTTTTTACTGTTCTGGCTAACTGATCCAGTTACAGTAAACTGACTTCTTTAGTGAATTCTCTGGAAATCTCAAAGATGTCAGAATCACAGTTGATCCTCTCCAGGCATTACTATCAATGTTTGAATTTCTTTGCTTCTAGTTATGAACTTGGTCATCTAGTAGTGCAGGTATGTATGAGAAGTGGAAGATTATTTCCCTGAGATGGTCTTTTGGCTTACTGTATCAATACAAGATTCTTCATGACTCCATGTTTGCAGTTGCTTTAAAAGTACATAAAATATTTTATCCATACAGGATTTACACTGCTGTATTGCAAACCTGTGGCCCCCATTCAGAAGCTCAGCTTCTCTCTCAAAATTCCAAAATCCTTGTCATCATACAAAGTTTCTCAGATTATTTTGCTTTGTTGCAGACTTTTGTTCATAAACAATAAACAAAATGAAAAATTGGTGCATTAATGTATCCCTAATGTCTCCAACATGGTCTGCTTTTCATCCTCAGTACATTGCAGATAGAGAAGAAATCTGGGAATAGGTACACAGTGTACTACCTTTCCCCAACTTGGTGCCCTCCAAGCAGGTTGGACTTCAATACTCATAATTTCTTGGTCAGCATTCATTCTACTTGGGAATTACAACTGGGCTTGGCCCCAACATTAGGCATAATCAAACAGCTGCTTTCAATAGCAGCCCAGGTCAGACTAGCACCACTTACTGCCATTGTGGCCCACCCAGAACAATAGCTTTTTATTGCATCCAATACATTTTGTTCTCCAGAACAACTTTCCAGATCAGCTAGTCAGTCCATAAAATTCTGGGACCCCTTCAGAACAATACCTAAAGTTTGGCCAGCTGGCCAGTATGAGGGTAAGTTGTCACTGGGAACAGAATGGTCAGAATGGAGCACGGAGGGAACAGTGGGTTATTCTTCTGACTATGACAATAGTCCTCTTGGCCATTCCTTGATTATGAGAGTGGAAGAAGGTTAGCGTTTCAGGGGAGCATCAAACTGAGAAAGGTTGCAGAGGACTATAATGGCCAGATGCCTTTCCAAATAATCTCCCAGTAATCTGGGCTTGCAGTCCTTAATAAAGGAATGTTATTATTATAGCTGATGTAGCAGAGGTGACCATTTAATTTGTTTTGGGCAAATGCAGGTAATTCACATTAGCCAGCAGTCTTTTCAGTTGTAGTTTAAAAGAAAATCAATGTGCCATAATTCCAACCAGGTACAAACTCTGCTTAGATATGGCTCATACTCCTGGAAGCACTGAATCTGAAAAACCAACAATGAAGTGGGAAGGAGTATGTTTGCTCCTTTACCAAAATCTCATTAGAAACACTGCTTTTCTATTGTGCTAAAAAAGACAGGACACCTCCATAAAATATATGTGAGGTCTGTGGGACATTTTGGCACCTCCATAAGATATATGTGAAGTCTGTGGGACATTTCGGCACCGGTACAGAAGTTAATTAGCTAATATTTGTAAAGAGCTTTGAAGAAGAGAACATAAACTGAAATGCTGTATTTTATGACATGAGGGTGGTATGTAGTAGGCAACTGATATTGTCAGAAGGAAAGCATTTTGAGAATCTCTGATTTTTTAGAAAGCTAGCTTCTAGTCTTTATAGATAGCCCTGAAAATAAGTGAGCATCTTTGCTGAAATCACAGACATTGTATGCATGCCTCTATGTATGACTTTGTTGTAATGACTTTGCTGCTCATTATGGCAGCATTGTGGCCAGACTCATACAGCTCAACACATACTAAACCTGGATTTCATTTGATTCAGATGACAATAGAGAGAACCTGGGTAGAGGTAACAGTAAGTAATGCCAGGTTAGCATCCAATTGCTGTGCAGTGTCTGAGTAATGCTTATTGTTCCAGATTACCACTGGAGATGAGAAAACCAAGTTTTCTTCTAAACATACCCTTGAGGTAGCATTTCACATGCATATAGGGATGATGGTTAAAAGTTCTGGGAGAACATACGGGCTATAGTCTACAGATAGGGAAGAAACCATAACTATTTCTCCTGATTTCTAAGTCTTGCAAAGACATGATCATATCAACCCTGGCTCTAGAATATCAGTTTTCTCCCATCCAGTTACAACCACCGTGCCATGAGCTATTAAGTATATGCCTTTCTGCAATTGGAATTTAACTACCCACTTCTGAATTCCAATAATTTTAGCTGGTAAAGACAACACAGGACATGACCTGAAGCAGAAATTACTCCTTAAGTTGATATTTTTAATTCAAGATGCTGTTTGAACCAGGGATCTTTTATATGCAAAGCATAAGGCCTATCACCAAGAAATAGCCTGACATCCTGAATTTTGTGATTGATTACAGCAGCCTTTCCCACATAAAGAATGCTAATGTAGGAGAAGAAGATCCATGTTGGCTAAAGAAGAGTATACATTTCATGATATCTAGTGTTTGTGTGGTAAAGAACACAATTGCCTTGCAGTCTCTACTTTCATGAATATGAACCATCTGAATGGCTCAAAAAGAAGTATAGATCTGGGTTCATTCCTGAGTAATAATCATGGAGTATCACTTTATTACATTCCAGTCCAGCCTAGCTCAGCCAATTCCCACCCAAAAAGCAGCATACTGGGAACCACGTCATGTTTTTAAGCCAATGCTTTTTGTTTGATTAGTTTGGCATCCCAGAGGGCAATGGAGGATTGATTTTGTAAAGTGAAGAAGAGATTGATATTGCTAACTAGCACAACAGAGTGTATGTAGAAGCATTTATACATAACATTGCCAAGTCCCCTGTCTTGGAGAGAGCATATTAAGATCAATATTTGGGTTTGTTGGTCTTTCTGTTCATTTTATTTCTCAAAAATAAAAACTACATCAGCAAAATTTATCAGGTTAAAATGGAGTTCCTCAGATCTTTTGTTCCCAAACTCCAAAGAGCAATACTATAAAAACCATCATGAAACAGATCTTTCTGCCTATTAACTGGAAGAAATTATGTATTACAGAGATCAGTTAATTGGGTCTCCCATTTCTTTTAATGAAAAGCCAACCCTGGATAAGAGCAATTGGTATGTCGTAGGTGGTGTGGGGATCTCCCTATGCTGTTTTTCCAGTCCCCCACTCCAGCTTGATTGGAAGATAGTATAAAGAGCCCTTTCTTCTACAGTAGTGCCACTGCTGAAGCAAAATGGGTGGGTGGGGGACTCATTTTGCTGTCTGCAGTTCTTTCAAAAGGAAATGTTGGGATATCCCAATATGACTCTCCTGTGTAATGAGTAAGTTGGTCTGTATTCTCCATACTGAACTCTTATTGGCTGAAAGAAAACATAATATTTTTCTGTGTGGCTTTGGGCACTCTGTCCAAGCATTTTTTCTTATCTCCATCTTCTGGTTTCGTCAACCTGTAACAGCCACTCAATTGTAAATGACCAGGTGTTGGCCATAAACCCTAAGAAGGAGAGGCATTGCTCAGAATTGTTCTATATCATGTAAACACAGTGCAGTCCTACTTCTTTCAAACTTGCTCACATGTACCTGTGGAGATAGGCTAATTAAGTAATCAAGCTATGACAGTCTTGGAATAATTCCTGATATCTTCTAGTCTTGGCTGTTTACCACAGAAACATTTAACCTAAAGGCCAAATTGTCCCATCCATGAACAAAAAATAAAATCTAGTAAACAAATTGAGAAGTTGAGAGTATAAAAATTAGGACTGCAACAAAATCCCGAGTTTTTAGACCAACATGAGCTACTTCAGCAAAATATACATTCCAGGTCAATATTTAAACTGCGTTAATATTAAAAATACTGCTCAGATCCATCTTTTACCCCTGACTATTGCGACTTCTATGATAAAAAAATAATCCTAACCAAAATAAGTTTTCAAAATACCCATCAACGAATAAACCGACATATAGACAGACATTGGGAATGACTCTCATCCAACCTCATCCATTGTTTTGTTCATTTTAAAGCAGGGAATCTTATTTAAAGACCCAAACTTTAAATATATAAGTCCAAGTGCCACTTGTCATAGCCCAAGGGGGAGTAAAAGAGATGACTTCACAAATTTGGCAGGAGTCACATAGCACCATGCCAAGTTTGATTAGACTGTTTTAGTAGTTCAGCATTCTAGAAAGTGAACAGGGGAGGAATAAAACTGATGTTGACTCAGCCATTTGTTTGCTGCCAGGGAACATTAGCAATTTCTAAACGCCTTCGATTCTGTCCTAATGAAAATCCATTTAGACAAAGCTATATCCATGGACTGCTTATTTTCATTTAGTTCCTGGAGCATGGGCTATGTTGCTACGGAAAGATGCAGACATCTCTCTCTGACATCATAGGGGCAAGGAATTACCTTATTTGTCTCTTCAGATAACTGCTGATGGGAAGGGTAAGTCATTATGTTTAGACACACCATTTGGAAGAAAAGGACTGGGGGGGGAGAGAAATAATGGGGTTTCCCCAGAGAAGGAGAACAGTGGAAGATTTTGTTACAAAAGGGAGATTTTTGCAGGAGTGCCCTAAATATTTTGACTCTCTTGCTGCATCTAGAATTACTTGATGATAGACTAGTAGGCCTGCAGGCTACTAGGATAAGACTTCGAATTAAAGAGTACTACCCAACCATACAGGTAATTTAGAGCTTACATTTAGAATTGATTCAGCTCCCAAGGCCATAGTGTTTTACCTTATGTAGTACGTTCAAAGGATCAGTTGCACTTTCTGAAGAAAATATTGACTTTGGGCCAATAATATCTGGCTGTACTGTACATGGTGGCATTTAAGTATTCAAGATTCTCAATCAAATTGCCCCGTGTTTTCCTAATGGAGGCCAACAATTAACAAAACTGCTCATGAAGAAGAGGATGGACCCATGTTGCTACCTAGGTCATTTGGATACTGGTAGTAAAAGCTAAGTTATTTATAAGGGTGTGTTAGTACAAGCCATGGGAGATTGGAGCTTCTTGGGTTCATCTGCTGGCTACTATTATTAAGAAGTAAACACAATACGACTTGGGAAAAGACGAGGATCGACAACTAGGTACTATTACTGTCTGATATTTAATTCTTTCATTATAACAAATCATTTCATTGTAACAAAGTTAAAAAGAACATTGAGATTAGAGTAGGCTAACAGAAACAAATAGTCTACCATAGCCATGTCATTCACATGTTTTTAGTCATAGAATTGTAGGAGGACAGCCATATTAGTCTATGGTAGCCAAATATCCCAATTTAAATTGTACATCAGTTTAACCACTCTGTGCATCTGATAAAGTAAGCTGTAGCTCACAAATCTTAATATCCTTTAAAACATTTGTTAGTCTAAACAGATGCTACAACACCCCTTCTGATTTGCTTTTAGGTGAACCTTGTGCTGCCTAAATGAGTTAATTTGCCCATAGTCACATCCTGCTCTTTCTCGTTTCACAGAGTGATCCATCTGTCTAGGGGTAGCAGCCTTATATTTCTTTTCCCCTCCTGCAGCTACAGAGCAACAGGAGTGAACATGACAGGCCCAAATTTAGCAAACCTTCAGTTCAAGCTGGGTTTTGAAGCCACAATCTCCAGTAGGGAAATTGCTTTGCATCATTATTCCACCTCATAAGATTTTGACAAAAATCAAAGTTATGAGTGTGAGTGTCAAACAATAAAGTTTAAAAAAAGGAAAGTATAAAGTGTCAATTATTCTCCCATTTTAGTTTTCAGGTCAAAATGGCTATTTTGATAAGAACAGAATTATTTGCACAAATATTATTTTTCCAGAGCTGCTACTGCTGTTCCTTCTTTCTGAACTAGTCATGTGAGAAACCCAGCCAATTAAAATCAAATCTGTGACTTGATTCTATGAAATGTCACAGACAATAGGTTAAATACATTGACTAAGAAAGAGTTAAACATTTTTGTATATCAAAATGCCATTCTGGACCTTGAAGAAGCAGGATAGAAAAAATATTGACACTTTTGAACTTTGGTGTTGAAGAAGACTCCTGAAAATATCGTGGATAGACAAGAAAGCAAACTGGATCATGGAACAAATCAACCCAGAGGGTTCCTTCTCACTTGAGGCGCAAACTACCAAGCTCAAATTATCATACTTTGGATACATTATGCAAAGACATAGCTCTCTGGAGAAGTCTATAATACTGGAAAGGTGGGAGGAAAGAGGAAAGCCAGCAGCAAGGTGGATGGACTCAGTAGCAGTGGCAATGGGTGCCCCATTGGAAGACCTGAATGACCTGATTGGTGACAGATCATCCTGGAGAAGATCTATGTAGTTACTAACAGTCCACACCGACTTGATGACACATAATCAATCAAACAAAATATGGTTCTGTGGATGGGCAGATTAGCTCCTGATCTAAAAAAAGAACAGTGATGGCTACTTTTACTATTTCAGTGTAATAGTATTCAGAAATAACGAAGAACATCTTGCTTTTCTTCGTCCCATAATAAATAGGATTCCTAGTCATCTGGCTCATCATTTCCACATAACTCAGTGGCTTGTTAAGTAATGATAACTTTTTTTACATTCCTATTTAGCTACCATCTAGTTATGATGAGGGAATTTATGTTCTTCTGACAATAATGGGTTGTTCTGACATTTAAATAGAAGAAAAAGAAGCAGATCTAAGTATACAATTCTGTGGACATACAGATCAATGCTAGGGACCTCTATCTATATATTAGAACATACCATAAGCATACACTGAAGGATAGATGAGTCTTTGTGAAAGATGGTCATTTTTGTTATTGTTGTTCAATGACTTAAGCAACCACTATTCCAAGATTCACCTTGAAAATCTGTATACATGTATTTCAAAGTAATTTCTACTAAGCATAGGGGTACCTAATGTTTAAGTAAACAGACTGAAGCAGAATGAGTGAAAATTACCAGGGTTGAAGTAGTCTCAAATTTAGTGGGATATGCCTCTGAAAAAAACATGCTTTGTTTATCACTGAATATAAAGCTTGCTGGGAACCCACAAACTCAGGATGTATTCTTGCTATAATTTAAATTGTTAAGAATTCACTAGAAGCCAACTCCTTATTCAACTTAAACTTCTTTGAGGGATTTATTTGACCATGTAGTCAGATACAAATGTTGAAAAAAATGTTTTGCATAGTACCAAGAATAAATAATATACAACAAAATTAGTTCTGATCTTGAGAAATATGGACATGGATATGGATATAGATATTTTCTCTCTCAATGGAGAGGTAAAGCAACACTTGGTTTCTGATTCTTCTCTTCTGCTCTGAAAAAGAGTTACAATGTGCAAAGACGAAGGCACGTTGAGCTGAATAAAACTGATGATCCCTTCTGTCTGAAGCAGTCTTGCATTGATTATTTGAGTCCAATTCAGCTATTTTGGATCTGCCAGTTGGGTTCAAAGTGCTAGGTCTCTCCATTCTAATTGCCTTGACATCTGTCAACTGGTTACATCTATAAGTACCAAAACTTATTAATGGTGGCATGAATCCTTTTACATTTTTCTCCTCTAATTGCTATCGTCACATTTTCAAGAACATAGTTCTGGGTAGTCCTCAATTGGTCACTGATTTTTACCACCATCTTACCCTCTTTTAGAAGTTAGTGGTAGATTTTTTGCTTCTTTGTGGAGGGCCGAAGACAGTCTGGTTTACTCTGAGAAGATTAAAATCTTTAATTTTACATTATTTCCAGCTGTCTCTATAGAACAAAGTAGGCTTTACCTGTTGAATATGAGGCTTATGCGGAGTGAAGTGCTCTTGAGTCATTAAGAGGCTGCCTTGAGCAGCTTCTGAGGTTTAAGCTGGGGAGAATTCTAAAGGGATTACTGCAGCATTTTACATAAAATGGGAAATAAAAACAGACTCAGGCTATGCATGATCATAAACACATTCCTGCTGTGATCAAGAGCCCTGTTCCCATTGCTTTTCTAAGGCTACAGCAGGAAGGACAGTCAAAGGGCAACCGTACTTGTAAGGATTTAGTCTTGTCTAATTTGGAATGAAATAGGGGACAGAGTATTTTGTATCTCTTCTATTATAGCCAAGTGCTCCAATCCTCAGTCTCGCCAGTTCATAGGTGAGAAGCACGCATAATTACTTTAAAGCCATTTCAAAGATCGCACAGCTTTCTAGGGGCTGTGGGAGGGGGATAAAGGGGAGCTTTATAAACAGTTTACTTGAATTATATGGCTGGTTAAAAATATTCCATCGAACCACCATCAACTGTGATTAATTAATTGATATATTGCTGACAATTTATCTTTATGGCTGGATCTTCTCATGATGACTTGGTATAGGCAGAAAGAAGCCTGGGATTTAAACGGGTGTTAGAAATTGACTTGTGGAATTTAGCTTCAAGACTGATTAAATCACATTCTTGGTATTGGAGAAATCTCTGTCTTTCAGTCTAATTCACTTTGCTGTGTCATTGTGTGAAATAGGTTAAAGCAATATATCAGTCCTTTAGGCAGCCCTGAATTCCTTGGAAGAGACATAAGGTGTCACAATAATAAATAGTTTGAGTTGCATTTTATATAGGTTTTCCAAAAAACTTAATATATAGACACATTTAGCAGTCCTTCCAATAATCTTGTAAGGTGGGCTCGTAGCCATAATTTTCACATTAAAGATGAAAACAAATGAGAGACAGTAACCTACAAAATGCTGCAGACATCTATAAACTTATCTAGGAGCATGAAATAGACATATCACGGTTGCATTGTTTGGCTGCCTAATTAATTTAAGGTAGGAATAGAGTAAAGTAACCAGATAGATAAATGAACACACCTATACAAAAAAGTGAAATTCAGCAGGCATGGCAGTGTGGTAATTACCTAAAGCCAATCTCTTCTGTCAAAACTTTGGTCCAAGAAGCTAACCTAAATGCAACTCACAAAGACTTATTCAGAAGATAATGGAGTTCAAACATAATCTTTAATCAACATGAATTGACCTTGGATTTTGGAACACAGACACTGAACAGGAGTCCACAAGGAGGGGTGATGCAAATAAAAAAGGAGCAGGACTTTGATGGCATGGTTGTGACTGCAATTTTTCCTTTTTTGACTCACCTACCTGTGGATACCCCTACACTGAGCTAAAGATTCTTCCTGGCAATGGATGGTGCTTCAGACAACCAAACAACACACAGGTGCTTCTGGATAATAACTTGTCTTTTCATAATTTGATACCAGGTTTTTTGGGGGGGCAGGTTTATTAATGATGAATCTATGTGGATCTTCATAACAGAAGAAAGCTACTAACAGAGAGGGAGCTCAACACAGAACACAGCTTACAAGTGCATTTTCAAATTAAATCTGCTAGACAGATTTTATAATAGATCAAATATATCTATAACCAAAGAGTGATTAAAATTAAAATATAGCTAAGTCAAACCAGAGTTAGGTTAGCAAAAAAGTACCACCTTAGCATCAAAGCAGTCGCAAGGCTGAAGAGTCTACTGCAATGACAATATCTTAATATTTTCCTTGTTTTTATGGAAAGCTGAACTTGAATGGGATCACCACAAGTTGGGAAGGAAGTTCCAGAAGCTTAGCACCAGGACCCACAGGACCTCACTTCACTCCCTTGTAGCTTTTATATCACAACTAGATGATACTGGGGGGAGACCCCACCTAAAGATTTTAATTAGCTGGAAACTTTGAGATTTTTTTTAGGGTTTTGTAGAAATAGTCAACACTTTCAGCCAGCCTAGCTGGCCATGTCATTGATGGAGCATACTGCATTAAGACATGCCTTATTTTAACCATGATTTACTGAGTAAACCACAATTGGCTGGGTTCACAGAATATACTAACCTATAAGCCACAGCTGAAAAATCATCATTACCTCCAATCACACAATATAGTAAACTAAAATCAAATCATGTCTTAATGGAATGTGCGAACCCAATTTCAGAAACCTTTGTAGGATGAGGAGGTCCAGATTTGGAAGTCACTCTAAAGTTTCCTAAATGTATTAGTACATCTAATTAACTTTGGGACTTTCAGTGAAAATACCACTCACATATGATTATGCTATCTATCTATCTATCTATCTATCTATCTATCTATCTATCTATCTATCTATCTATACACACGCGTGCACACATACATACATAATGGAAAAATATAAGGCGCAGTTAACCATATATGTAGGAGAGAGAATCAAAACTACAGTGAACTATAAAACACTTTTTAATGGTTGTGACAATAGTAACAACTAATTATTCCAATATGTTGTGGCCAGCATCTATTTTGGAGGTTGCTTTCTCCCTGGCTGTTAGTGTTCCTCCTCTCTTATTTTCATGCTTGGCTTCACTGCTCTCCACTATGTTGTCCCTTCCTCTAAGTCTCCTTCTGCTCCTCTTCTACACTCAATTTTTCACTTTCTTTCTCCTTTAAACTGACTCCTCCATCTCTCTCTCTCCCCCCCTTAACTCCTTTAATTACCTCTCTTCACCAAGCTTAAACATGAGTCAGCTCTCTTTTCTCTCTATTCCATTCCTCTATCTTTTCAAGACCCATACTCCCAGGTCCTTAGGTGCAATGATTGGAGTGCCAGATTGTGTGTAATATCCAGGAATTTATTTGTGCAATCATAGAGCTTATTGCAAGGATGTGATGGGTGACAGTAACTAAACCCCCAAGAGAAGAATTGCAGAGAATGACCAATGGATCTGTAATATATCAAAAGCAGTCCTAATTACAGAAGAAAAGTCATGGCCAGTTGCAATTTAAACTACTGGGATATTTCTACAAAAGAAGCAAAAACTTCAGTTTCCGATGATCTCACTTTCTCCAGATCACCTGAACAAGCCACTACTCACCTCAGTCTTCTCTGGATTTAGCTTGGAAAAACTGGTGATTGTTTGACATGACCCACAGGGAGGCACCACTTATTACATTATACACTTCCATGTTGCAGAGTAGCTGAGAAAAGGGAGAAGGAAACCAAATTTTTCTAAGTTGCGGTGTAGTTTATAACAATGGATTTATGAAAAGACAAAATCTGGGAATTCACAAAAACCTCTCAGATTCTTCATATGCAGAAAGGTTGTTTGTGCTATTTAGTTGTTGCCCTAAGAATTCAACTTTTCAGTGCCACAATTTATGCTAGAATCCACCTAAAATATATCCCTCAGCATCTACTACAGTTGTAATGCATGAAGATACTTTGTGGCAGTTGCAAAGATGCCTCTGATGTCCTCTGGCAAAACAGAGCATTCAGATTGTTCTTGGCTGAGATGTTTTTAATTCCGTCAGTCTCTTCCTCCTGATGCCCTCTATATGAGGATCCTGGGACTCATTTTTATTTATTTATTTATTTTCAAATTTGTATGCCGCCCATCTCCCCCATTCTCCCAACATAATAGAAGAGCAGTTTTGGCGAAAGTTGCATTGTATGTTTCTTAAGGACATTAATTCAAAAGAAGCTAGAATCAAGAAAGCAAAGAGTCCTAGAAACTACAAAGGTCTGGGACAGCAGTGATCCAGAGGAGTGAATAAAATGAAAATGCCAAGGCTGGACCAGAGATGAGAGACCCAGAAGTTGGAAGTGAGAAGAAATATGGGGCATACTGATGAGTCCTGAGCTTTAACAGTAAATAAGGCTGACCTTTTCAAAGAATTTCATAGAAATTTAACTAGCAAAATCCTTCCTGTTTGTCTCCTATATATTTATGCTCTGGGCAAGGGATAGAAAGGAGTAATAATAAAATAAAAGCATAACAATTCTTCCTTGATGGGTTCGCTAGATTCTGAGTAGCTGTTTTAACATCTGCTTTAAGATCTACTAAGGGGAAAACTTCTTGAAACATTCAGTGTCTTCAAGGCTGGGAGAATAACCTTTGCATTGCTAAGCAGCATAGCTATTAAAGCTCAACAAATATTGACATGGAGAAGTATCACAGGGAGATTTTTCATATATAGCCTGAGAATAGGATTCTCTGGGTTCTGTTCTCTTCTGTTCAATTATAAATGGTCTGAAAGGAAAAGATCATACAAAACAGGAGAATTTGGTCATTTTTTTTCCTAATTCTAAAATATTGCAATTGAATTGTGAACAATTTACTGGCATGGTAAATCACAGAAAACTTTTATTTTCTTGTCTCTGCTTACTTTGCAGTGCTAGTGACAACAGTGCTGATCAGTCTGCATTATACTAGCTCGGCAAGAGATCTTTTCAGGCAGGGTGTTTTTTTTCCCACCAGCTTGCATAGTTTGATGAAGGAGAAAGCTAAGCCATTATAGTGGAAATTCTGAGGCTGATCTTTATGCTAATACCCATTCATCTCTGTCAGGGAAGCTGCTGAAAATAGTAAATAAATGCCCCTGTTATGATCAGAATAATAGAACATTACTATCTCCATACTGAAGAAAGATTCTTTGCAACCAGCATATTTAACAGATTTGGGGGATATTCCAAACTGTAATGCATAAGTGCAAGTCAGATAGATATTTCCCAGTTTCTTGCCAGCAAAGCATATTGTGAACTCTGAGCTGCCAAGTAAAATAAATTTCACCTCTTGTTAATTAACGCATAATAAATACTATACTATACTCCCTTTTCACTTATTTTTATTTTAAGGCACAGGGTTTCAATCATGTGGTCACAGCCATCATCTTTACTTTTTTTAAACCCCCCCCCCCACGATACCCCTGGACAATGTAGTTCAGAGGAGCAGAAAGAATAAAACATAAAAGCTACAAAACAAAAGGTGATTAACAGTGAACTCAATTCCATTAAAGTTGTTCTGATTTGAATTGTGTGAACGGAAAGCGAGGACATGCTATGTACTTCTATCCATTTCACTGCATCTCAGAAAGGCAAACACCTGCAGCTGGGAGTTTGCAGGACCCCTGGAACTAAGCCACACCATTTTAAATGTTAAAACCTTGATTGTGCAGAGTTCTAAACCAGATGGGGAGATGAAGAACTTCCCTGCTCCAGAGAATTGCCCTCCAACTTTTGTGGGGTGTGAAAATAGAGGTGCAAAGGAAGGGTGGAACCAGCTAGCACACCACCACCCTTCCCTGCCATGATTGCCATTATGAGAAGAGAGCACAACCTGCTTAAGGCCCAAGGTTTTTCTAGGGTTCTAATGGCAGTGGAGTTAAATTGTTTTAAGATACACTTCCCAAGGCATTACAGTTATTCTATCTTTTCCTCCTTAGTTGGTTTTCTCTGGAACGTAAAAAAAAAAAAAGTGGTGGAAAAAGAGAAGAGAATTATGCGAATAAAGGTTGCCATCATCTGGATCCCTTGTACATCCACAGATAAAGTAGATGATGTCACTGTTAAGTTTCTGGAAGTCCCTCAAGACCTGGTTGAGTCAGCAGGCTTGGGGACCCCAGGGGACAGGTGATCTAGTGAGGTGGCTCCATTATTTTTAACATCCCTTTGTCTATTATTTTCTGTTTCACTTGGTTTTTTAAAATGTATTTATTGATTTTTTTAAACCTTGTATGCTGCCTAGAGTCGCTTGGATAAAGGGCGGCCAATAAATTGAGTAAATAAATAAATAAAATGATAGTGCTCTAAAATCTTCTCATCTGGAAGATCCCAGGACCATGTAAATATTCAGTATGTGGTGCCACCTGCTTAGACATCCTATTTAGTCAACAGTTTGCTCTTTCAGGAAGCAGATGGATATTAATATGTTGCTTAATAACATCAAGGCAATACTCTCTCCTACCCCAGACCTCAGCATTTTATAATTTTACATTAAAGCATAGAAGACATACATTCTGAAATTGTAGATAACTTGATGTGGTAGGAAGCTTGTGATATCTGCCCACTGTCATTCATTCTTTGATGACTTTCATTGCACTACAAGAATGTACTTTATGTGGGTCTCCTTTTAAAAACTCTTTGGAAACTGTTGCAAAGGATCTATTCTAACACTGGCATCAAAACAATGTGTTAACTTGACCAAATGATTTAATTGCAAGACTTCCTTGTTCACTTTGCTAGTGGGATGTTACAGCATTTCTTACCATCCCAGTATGATCTGAAGATTAGATTATTTGGTCTAGGCTGGTGTTTATTTTGTTGCATTGAAATATAGTGGTAGATTATTTATTTTTAAATAGAGATTAAAGCATTTTTGACATTTTTAATGAGTGACTACTAGTACTTTATGAAAAGTATTTAAGAATTGACATTGGCTTTAAACAAGTAAAACTTAAGTGCTGTTTAATAGCTAACTTATTATAGAGAGGAATTCTCTAAACTTGTATTTCCCATTATTGAGGAGAGGAAAAACATTTTTCAAATTAAAAAATACCATATTACAGATACAAAGACATGATGGAGAACTTAACAGCTGGATGTTTTTAAACCTGAGATGGTTCCACAGTGGCTGCTGAATGTTCAAGTAGGAATTCAGGAATGCTAACTTAAGAGATGCCATAGATTTTCCAAAGTCCAAGATACTGAAATCACTGGAGAATCCCACTCTATAATTGTAAAACCCTTAATACTCAGTGGATTTATTTTCATTTGGACTTATTTAAATAACAAAGGCAAAGGTTCATTTTTGCATGCCTCACTTCACCAAGAAGTAGAAAGTTCCAGGAGATAATATGAATAAAAAAGAAGCATCTAGGTGAGCGTATTTTTTACCAACAGCCAGTCTTTAGGACTGGAGAAGCATAAAAAAGTGCATATTTATTGAAGCATTCTTAGTTGCTTTTTAGGGTTACACTCGCACATATAGATATAAATATATATGTAAAGAGCAAGATCAAAGATAATAACTATATTTGCAAGCATGTGTATTACTTGGAGAATATTAGTAGCACGTATACTAATTACGCTCTCAGGTGATGACAGCATTAAAGAGGAAGATCTTTGGAATTTGTCTAAGTGCAGATGAAGGAAGGGTCATATAAATAGAGAGTTCCACAGTTTTGGAGCCAGCACCAAAAAGGCCCTATCGCAGAGGGAGGCAGTTTGGTGCCCACCTTATGTTTGAACTCTGACTTTTACATCTCTACTCCTTCAAGGACTAGATTGGGCTACTGGGAATTGAAGTCCAACATGAGGAGGGGATCAGATTGCCCACCTTTCCTTTATATTTTGTATACATCAAACTATCCAACATAAAGAATGGATGCTTAAGAACATAATTCGTGAATTAGATCTTAGCATATGAACAAGGTGCTAAGCAGTGCTTACATGGTGAAAGCAGTTCCTAAATAATCTGGTCTTAATCTTATTAGGACTTTAAAGGAGAGAAAAATAACTATTTCCAAATGCGCTTTGGTAACCACAAGTTCAAAATTAGTGTCAAGTTTTCCTGGTTTCTCCATCAGCACTTAGGTGTCCATATTCTATACCTGATTCATTTCTTCAGAAAAAGTCCAGTACAGTTATCCATTTCAGAGATACTCAGGTATTAGTGGTGTAAGCCAGGTCTGAACACTTATTTATTTACAATTATTCTATACTGCCCATCTCAAATACTTCAGATACTATAATTGCTATGGCTCAATAGTGAGTCCAACAACAGCCCCTCATTGCACAGCTGATACTCATGGGGAAGTAAAGCCCATTAAACACCACTTGCAATCAGATCTATAGACTTTCCAACAAAGAGATATGCTGCATTTGCATTCATCACTGAGCCCATCAGGTTGTGGAGCATGGCTATATGGGAAGCCATTGGGAATGTGATGTAGCTGGTCTCAGCTTCTCAAAGGGAAGGAGGAGCAACCTCTTGAACAAACAAAATATGTCTTATTTTATAGTTCTGACATCAGTAAGATATTCCTAGGTCAATTTGACAAGCCTTGAAAGGAAGGGAATATTTAAATCTCACAGTGGTTTGTGCGATTAATCATTTTAGACATATGCAAATTGAGCATGCATGTGATTGTAAGGCAACTACAAATGTAGGCCACTCCAGCCATGAAGACTCCTTCAACCCCTGTAATTTGGACCTTTCCAAAAAAATATAATGAAATGATTTAATAACACTTCTGCAAGTGAAGAATGCATTGATAATTTATTTATTATTATTAAATTTGTATGCTTCCCATCTCCCCCAATGGGAGATAATGCAACCAATTGTGAATGATGAGGTTTGTTTGAGGATATTAAATACTGAGCAACTTCCATCTGACTCATTTCATTACGACCCAAACAAAAGCTCTTGACAAACCTTCACAGCAATAAATAATTAATGGCTGCAACAAAAGCAATGATTGGAAAGCCTTAAAGTGCAAATCAACTTTTCCCCCATCTGTGCTTTTAATGCAGAAAACTGTTATAGGGTGTGTCTGTTAATGTCTCTTGCCACTAATAAGCCCATAACAGAGCTATTTTCTGAGTCAGTCTACTGGTGACAGCAGTTTCGACAAGATGTTAATTCAATGTTGTAGAAATGCCAGAAAAGAACTAGCAGGATTTAAAGTTGAACCATTAAAATCCTGAGGGATATGGGAGTGAAAAAACCATTTAATATTGATATTGATTTGAACCATGAGTAATAAAAATGAGGTGAACTACATTACAAAATACTATCTCAAAAAACTCTAAGCAACCGTTAGCAACACAACCATCCAATTAGATATAGTGAATCTTGTTTTAAATTAAACAGAATAATAGATCTAATGGGAAATGATGTTGCATTACTGAAGAGTTCATTCCACAGAGATGTATTTTTTCATTTGGAAGTGTATTTCATACATATATTGCCATGTTACTTTCTCAATAGACTGAACCTTAGTTATACATGCAACAAGTGTCAAACAGTAGACACACATGTCCCAAATGACCCTATGCAAGTTGATTAGTAAGGGTAGAAGAAGTATGCCAACAGCAATCTCCAAACTATTCCAGGAATCTAGTAGCTGGCCAGATAATAACTCCAACCAACTGTGCAACTTTGATTTCAGTAATTCCATTTTGCCAGGCAGCTGTGTAAAAGTGGTCAACCTGACAGATAGCCTGCTATAATCTTAGTTAAGCGCTTCCTTTTTTGTTCTGAATCATGCTTTCCACCAGTAAGTGCTCAAAGCAGAATACAAGTGAGCATTACTACTGAGAAAACCTGCTCAGGTCTTGGGACATTAAACTACAGTACTTCAGTCTTCTGCCAAGTGACACCCTCAGTTGTCATAGGACCACCAGTATTCCAGTCAATTAACTGGGAATTCTGGGAGTTGTAATCCTGGAGGACTCCAGATTGAGATGCCCCGCAAGGTGAAGCTGAACAACCAAAATGCATGGTAGCATCTGAGCACATCCCACCCCATTCTGGCTTTCTGTGTAAGGAGTTTGCGTACCATCTTGCTAAACAAAAGAATGATAAATCCACATTTACAGTAAAACATTTGTGGAATTTTTTTTTTTTATCAAACAAGAAGATGTAATGTCAAGTGCCTCAGTAGTCAACAAGGTACTATTAGTGACAGAATCACTATGATAATGGAAGATATGAATAGGAGAAGGCAGAGCTGATTTTCTTGGAACAGCTAGCAGGGAAGTTAATTTTTCATTTGAGAAATTCTGGAGAAAATTTCAACTAATTTGCAAGAAAGAAAAATTAATATTTTAGAGTATATATTATGCCAATCTAGATCCCTTGTACTTGCATTGTGTTACATTACATGTGCTCAATATTAAGTACATATTTGTCTATATTACAAATTAGTTAGATAAAAAGGTCCATGCCTTTTCCTAATATTACCTATCCTGGTTGGTTGAATGAGGCAAACTGATCTCTCAACTACATAATCCACTTAAATAATCACTATGCTTGGATAACAATCTCAAAATGTTCATCAGTGTGCAGTACATGTTTGGACTGAACTGAAGCACTATTAGTGGCTCTTGGCTTGCTTCTCATTCATTTTCGGGAAGAAGATTATATGACCAATAGCAGGCTTGCTCTTTTGGAGAGGAACAAAATTCCAGTTCCACAGTAGAATGGAACTATGGATTGCTTTGTGACCCATAAATGGTCCAAGAACATCAGTGAGCAAGTATAGCTAAAAGAGCCAGAATTATATATTTTTTTAAAAAATTGGGAATATTATGTTGAGACCCAAATATTCTAATGAAAACTTTCAAAGGATAATCATGTACTCTGTTATCTAAGCATGGCTTTGGATAATTGAGCTACAGTCCAGACATGAATTCTGGCCTACTTGCTAAATAGATTCCAACTGCAGGTTGTGATTGTACCAGTAGCTAGTGACCCAAAGCCTCAACTATAGAGGCTCTTATGGACCATTCCAGCCTTTTTCCATACTTTTGTAGCAAGAAAACCATACGGGCCTAATTGCTCCGTTTCCTTATATGGCTTGTTTAGTAGTCAGCAGATTGTGTTTCATTTTGTCCTAGGATATACGCCAGGTATAATGATAAATACGTTTTGAATTGGTTAATAGCCAACCTCTCCTGATTACTGTCTCATCAGAGGCGGCAGTAGGGGGGGAATCCTGGGAGTTTTTTTTTTTCTCCCTTCTCCTCCTTATGCTGCATCAGCAACACAATGGGAAATGCAGATGTAAAACCTAAGAGAAGCCTGAAGAGTGTAAATGGAAGATGTATTTACCTATTTCATACATGAATACTCTGAGGAAAAATCTGGATCAGACAAAAGAAAAAAATTGAGGAAGATTTCATTGCACACATAAAAGAGAGGTTGACACACTTCTTGAGATAGGGATGAAATCTCTACCAATTTGCAAAGCGTGTAGCTATATGTGTGCACAAAACATGCGTGTACCGGCTTGTTACCTGAGATTAGGCACAGAGGCCTGTGGCTCCAACATTCAAGTGTGGGCTTGGGGCAGAAGCATGCTTTCATTCGCCTCCTACACAAAGGCTGATGACAGGGTCAGCAGCTGAATGTGCACAAAACAGCTCACATTAAACAAACAATACTACTTCTTCCTTTTTTTTTTTTTTTTTTACCTTTCACCATCTTTCCCTGTAAGGGCAAGTTAAATGAGCTTTTTAGGATTGGCCTCAACCTAGGAAGAAGCCTTGAATCCAGGTCTCCATTTCTAGAACAAGTGCCATAGACACTTCTCATTTCTCAGAAGATATATTAGTATCAGTCAACAAGTCTCCAGAAAGACATACTGCCCATTAATAATACTAACTGTTCCATACAGTGTGCAGAGTACAGGCACATTCTCACTGGTCACAGAAAAGCCTAGAACACTTCACTGGGGCCCAGATAATGTTGAGACTGTGGCCCAGAATGCTATAGAATATGGAGGATCAAACCTCTGACTATCTTTCAAAAGAAACTGCTGCCTTTTCACCTCAAGTTTAACAATATATATCAGGCAGTATCTCCCAGAAGAATCATATTTGACCAAGAAGATCATGATATGGTGTCACTAAAATGTACAGTTCCATGGTAATGCACAAAATTCTCTCTCCAATGTATAAATAAAAAAAGATGCCCAAATGCAAGATATTTGAAGATGACTATATTTAGCTTTCATAAAATCTCTTTTGTCTCATTGACAGAACCCTACGAACACCATTGTCAGACCCAGTGAGAGGACAGACCTGAAAATGATATTTGGGAAAAAACATTTTAAAAAATTGTATGTAGTCTGTATCAGACAGAATGCAAGACGTTTAGGAGTAAGCAGATATCCAAAGAACCAAAGACCAACATGAAATGTTAGGAGAGGAGAGGAAGCTAAATGCTAGTCTTAACAACTCGTTGCCCCAATTAAAGAACCAGATCTGAAGCAACAGATATATGAGGCCACTCCCACTGATAAATTGCAGTACCTCCTCCCTGGTATTGCAGGATTTCAAAGGTCCTGCCAACTGCTCCCCATGTCTGCAAGTACTCCAGACATCAGGGCCTGCTACCACACATTTATCTGTTTCAGACTTCCTAATGCCTTGTAGTAGTGTGTGCACATGGGAGACAGGGATCAGTTGCACCTAATCTGCCCACATTATTCATTACAAAGTATGAAAGAGCATAGAGATATGCAGCTATATATGCACTGACACTCTCTCTGTGTCTCATATAGAACCCTTGGAAAGCTCTTAATGAAGAGTGAACCTATAATCCCACTCAATATGTTCATATAATATCTGTACAATCACACTCAGGTCTCTCCTCTTACTAAATGTGCAAAATCCACAATCATATCTTTCTCAATCAAATGACATATCCATTAACGGTTACCATTATTTCTGTTTAGCAGACCGCTTCTATAGAGCTGTGCATGCTTGGAAAATGATTCAGAAGAGATGCTGCAGAACATGCAAGACTACAAGTGTTGCACCTCTTTAAAGCAGCTAACCCTTTAATGTGACTCATTAAAGCAGCTGTGCCTTTCTTTTTTCAGGCTTGTACAGAAGCTTGAAAAGAAATGCAGCTGATTTAAAGAGGTGTTACAATCACATGCCAGCACATATTGAAGTACCTCTTTTGAATTATTTTCGAGGCATGCATAGCCATGCACTCTTGTTTTCCAGAAGAATTTGCTATTTTGGTCAAAGGATAGTCATGCAGCCTCTATCAGGTTTGCCTTCCAGTCCAAATGTTTGGCCTAGAGCCTAAGAAGGTAGCTGAACATATAGAGAGAAGTGACAGTCATAGCAAGCTAGATTTGTTATTGGACTGCCACCTCAGCTAGCTAGAATGAATCCTGTCCTTTGACAAAGCTGACTTGGAAGGAAAAAAAAAACTCAGGAGACAGTTTCTTCAGGCAGATAGCTCTGTTTTTAAAATGATATATGCTATGGAATTGAGGATGGGGTGGAATTTGTTTAGTTTAAGGGGCTTAGTCCTGTATTTGTTTCTCCATGGACTTGTTCAACTTGTATTGAATTGGATTATGACTTATATTGGAAGTGGCCTTGGAAAGACTGCAGCCTCAGAAGAAGGTTAAGAAATGCTATAAAAAGGCAAATAATTAAAACTGATGTCTACAGGCCTTTGGCCTGCACAATTTTGCTCTGGACTGTCACCATTTAGGAAACCAGAGGCTGCTGTACAACATGAGCTTCCCATGAGATTAAAGTAGAACTGACCAAGGAAAGACTTCAAATAATGTCCCAGAAACTGGACATCTCAGGAACATTCATTTTCTTTTTGTCTGTACAGTTAGATGTGACATTACTTGTTTGAGCAGGAATACTTAGAGAGGGGAATGCCGCAAGTACCATTAAATGTAACACCTCATATAAGAGCAGAGATTTAAAAGAGGCAGGAGGAATGTAAAGTCACCATCAGATTTTTAAGAGTTCACTCAGCCATCTGGAGAATAAAATAATTGAATCTAAACAAAACAGTACACATGTGGAAAAACAAGGAATGCCCCTCCAACTGCATCTTTGAACTATAGCTTCTGCGCCCTTGGGTGACGCACTCACTCAACAGCTAGTTGTATCTCCTTTGGCTATAACAGTAACTGGTTGTAGCAATAACATGTATCCCTTTGGCAAATAGCTTACACAAAAAAGGAAAATAATGCCTTATACAATTTACTGCTTTCTACACTTAAGTCACTGTTATAGATTATTCTCAGTTCATTCCTATTTTCATTTCTGGAAAGCAAACTCACTGCCCTGTGGGCAAAATGAAGCCTTCAGGTTCACTAAGTTTGCTTTGTAAACCAATAGTTGTTAAACCAGCAAAATGATTTATTAAAAACTAGAGATGGATAAATCTGTTTCAGTTGCATCCTATTTCTGGAGTTCATTTTCAGCTATTTCTGCATCAATTTATATTTAAAAAAATAGTCAGCATGTAAAAATGAACACATTCAGGGGCATTTCTCATAAGATAAGCATTTTTGCATATGACTGATCATGTTGATTATGTGCCATCAATAACAAAGTTTGTTGATGTTTCTTCCACTAATTTTAAAACCACATTCCTCTTCCAATCTAGCTTCTGAATATATATTCAGCAAATAAGTTGAATAAATAAATAGAGATTATTCAGCCTTGTCTTACTCCTTTGCCAAGGAGCCAGTCTGTTTTGCCATGTTCTGTCCCAACTATGGCCACCTAACCTGTGTACAGGTAGTCCTCATTTAGCGACTGCCTCATTTAGTGATCATCTGCATGGTGATGGAAAAGTAATTTTTAATTACATTTACAACCTTCACAGATCTGTAAAGCAAAGGAAAGCTGAAATAAGAGCATAAGCAGAGTCACGGTTTCACTTAGTGACCACATTGTTTAACAACCGAGTTGCTGGTCCCAATTATGATAACTAAATGAGGACTACCTGTATAGTTATGGAGAAGATGGATAAAGGAAGGCTATGGCCATGAGGGAAAAGTAACTCAGTTTTGATGAGTCCTCAGAATTGAACCAGCCCCTCCTCTGAGGCCTTTTGGTTCAGAGATAACCCACAACTAGGGGTAAATTCTGACCAGAAAATTAGGCCTCTTTGTTGTTCTCCCCCCACATTATAAATGGGTTTCTCCCCTCCCCACCAGCCCTCTGGGGAGCCAGGAGGGGATTGAAGGGGACATCTTCGCCCCACCCTGGGCCTGGCTACAGACGGGAAGAGAAAATAAATAAAAGCTGGGGAGTCAGTAGCTCAGCTGAGCTGAGACAGGGGCCAGAAGGCTCCAATCGACTGCAGGATTTAACCAAAAATCACCTTCATGAAATGTGCCAAAGAAGACAAGTTTCCCCACACACTGCACACTGTGAAGAAGAGAGAAAATACCAAAACAAAAAACAAAAAAAACCCCCACCTGAACACAACCAAACCAACTCAGTCTCCAACCTCGCCTCAGGCAACTCCCTCACAAAAACCACCAAAACTCTTCCCGCCCAAAACCTGACAGAACCCCCTTCCTTTTCTTTGATTGGCTCCCAGGGATCAGGTGACTCCTCTAGGCACAGAAGCCAGGCCTATGATTTAAAGGGCCAGCAGCTCCCCACTGCACTTGATTTTCCTAAAGCCGGCTAGAATATCCAGCGTTTCTCTTTCCAGCTAGGGCTCTAATCTGTGTTGGATGCTCCTAAACTTTCTTTTTTTTTTTGCTAGCATGTGAAATTAAGGATAATTTATGATAGTTTGCATACTGATAAATTTCCTTTCCTTAGTACTGATATGTAGATTGACTTATTCCAATTTATTGGGCCCTGTGCCATTCTCCAAATTTGCTGGCATAGTTTGGTTAGAACAGTTTTTTTCAAACTTGGCAACTTTATGATGTGTGGACTTCAACTCCCAGAATTCCCCAGTATGGCTGGCTGGGGAATTCTGGGAGTTGAAGTCCACACATCTTAAAGTTGCCAAGTTTGACAACACTGGGTTAGAACCATTACTGATTCTTCTTCTGTTGCTTACCATGTTTCTATAGATATTCCATCAATTCCTGTAGCCTTCTGACTTGTTAATAACCAAAGTACTGATCTAAGCCCATATTTGAGTACTAGAGGTTCTAGTAATAGAGAATATCCTTTAAGTTATCTTGGATGTTGACAGATGTGACTGTACTGAATTTCTCTACCTTCCATTTTTCTTTGACCTTCTTGGAATCAGGTACAGATCCATTGGTGCCCTTTAGCATACTAATTTGAGGTTGGAACCTCCTGAGTTCAGAGATCTTTTGGAAAATTCTCCTTGTTTTGCCTCTCTGTTTCCATCTTCAGTGTCTTTATAGATGCCCTTTAGGACTGCTTCTACTCCACTTTGCTTTCTTGTTTCTCGGTCTTTGGCAGTCTCTTTCCAGATTTTTCCTTAACACATTCTTTGATTTCATTCCACAGTTCCTTTTCAATGAGGTTCAGGACTTTAAAACGATTCCTTAAAAATGGTGGGCATATGCCGATGATCACGTTGTGGAAGCTGGTTGAGTCTCTTCTTCCGCTTTAGCTGAACTTGCAACTTGCACATGAGCAGTTTGTGATCTGTTCCACAGTCAGCCCCTGGGCACACCTTGCTGTTATAACAGAGTGCTTCCACCTTCTTATGCCAATAATGTAATCAATGTGATTTCTGTGTACTCCATCAGGTGATGTCTATGTATATAGGCATTATTTTAGTGGTTTGAAGAATGTGCTAGCAATGAAGAAATCATTGGATTGGCAGAAACTGGTAAGTCATTCTCCTGCTTCATTTGTTTCCTAGGCCATACGGTCCAACTGTTTTCCTTCCTATGATTTTCATATTTTGCATTCCAGACTCCAACCACAAGGAGCACTTCTTGCTTGCATGTTTTACCAATTTCAGATTGAATTTGACTATAAACTTATCAACCCTGTCTTATTCCACATCAGTTGACTTGGATAACTGTCATAGTAAAGGGTTGTCTGCAAAGTCTAATTGATATTATTCATTTGTTGACTTCAGTGTACCCAAGTATTGTCTTTGCTATAGTCTTCTTGTCTATGAAAGCAATACTGTCTTTGGTTTCTTTTTCTTTTTTAATTGAAAGTGTCCAGTTCCAGTCCATTTCAGTTTGCTGCTACCTAAGATGTCACTACACCAGTATGGAGTAGTGGTTAAGGCATCAGACTAGAAACCAGGAGACTGTGAGTTCTAGTCCCACCTTAGGCATGAAGCCAGCTGGGTGACCCTGGGCCAGTCACTCTCTCTCAGCCCCGGGAAGCAGGCAATGGCAAACCACTTCTGAAAAACCTTGCCAAGAAAACTTCAGGGACTAGTCCAGACAGTCACCAGGAATCAAAAACTGACTTGCACATACACACAAGATGTCAATACACAATCAATTCATTTTATCTTTCACTGTCTTAACTTCCCATGCTCATGCTTGTTATGTTCCATGTTCCCACTGTAAATCTGTCTTTGCAACTTCAGATTTTCTTTTGCTGCATGACTTCTCAGCAACTAGAAGTCCTGAAGGCTTTAATCTAGTTACAGCAGTACTCCAAAAAATCTTCAGCTCTTCCCAAGTAGCGTGTTGAGTCCCATCCAACTTGAGGGGCTGGCACTAGATTATCAATCATGCTATACATAATTTGTGTGGTGTTCATGGTAAATACAGGAGTAGTTTACTTGTCCCTTCTCCCACACAGTATGAATTGATCCCTTTGCCATTGTCACTAAAGTGATCATCTGCCTCCAGCAACTTCCTATATTGCCATTACCCATTATAGGTGCCTACATGCTTTACCCAAGCAGCTGGGATGACGTTCACATCTTGGGTGACCCTGCTGGGAATATATACTGTACTCTTGGCATAAACTCCTGGCATTCTTCGCTCATCCCTCCCAGGAATGCCACCGGCCCCCTTGCTGTGATGAGGCAGCATAGCAAGACTTGAAAGGGATTTTTGCAGATTCAGGTAGTCCTCGCTTGACAATGGTAATTGGGACCAGCAACTCTGTCGCTAAGCGACACAATAATAAAGCATGATGTTTCATGACCGCGTTGACTTACGATGGCAGTTGTGGCAGTTCCTCATTGGCTTTGTTTGTAGAAAGCTGGCAGAGAAGGTCACAAATGGTGGTCATGTGACCGTGGGATGCTGCAACCATTGTAATTGCAAGCCAGTTGCCAAGCGCCCAAATCACAATCACGTGACTGCGGGGACGCTGTGACACTTAGAACTTCAAGTACCCCTCATTCAGCACCGTTGTAAGTTTGAATGGTCACTGAATGAGTGGATGTTAAATGAGGACCACCTCTACACCATTTAGTAGAATTTTTTTAATTGAAAATCTCAACACTTGGAAAAGTATGGATTTTATTTATTTATTTATTTATTTATTTATTTATTTATTTATTTATTTGAAGCATTTATGTGGCTGCCCAACTCAGACTACTTGACTCTGGGTGACATATAAGAAGTCATGAACAAAAAGTAAAAAAAAAATAAAACAGCACATGCCATTCAAAACTAACTGAGACAGTAAAATGGTGATGAAAATGTACTATAACTTATCAGTTGGGAAATCTGCTCATCCTGACCCAATTGCCCAGGGAAGAACCATGATTTAATTACCTGTCTAAAGGCCTGCAGGGTTGGGGCTAAACAATTTGAAGTGTAACCACCTTGCGCTTTGCAAATTGATTTGAGTGGGCCTTACATGTTAAAAAAAAAAAAAAAAAAGCAGGGCTTCATTGCACAGTCACAGCTACCATCTCAACTTTTTAGATACCCAGAAACACACACACCCTACATGCATCTCTGAAGAACAGAAAAAATATGTGCTGACCATAAGGGAATATCATCAACAAAGTAATGCCTTCCACGTTGCTAACATTGTGAAGCTGCATAGTTCAAAAGTGGTGACCAAGATTCTAATCAAGGCCTTTCCACCAAATACCTTAAGATAATTTGCTTTAGTTCCTTTTTTTGATAACTCATAATAATTATAGCAATGTTATCAATATTAGGTGAACAATCATTTCCTTGCTTGATTATACTGTTATGTATTTATTGAAAGCATTTACATGGTGACTTCGATATATTAGTTTTTAAGGTGGAGTACAACAGAAGATAAAAAACTCCAAGCTGAGCTTCATACCTGAAGACTACGTACTTTCATTTTATAGTAATATGGAAGGAATTTGTTTCCTTTTTCCGGGATTTTTTTTCTGCCCTCTTGTCTGAGCTTCTCCCCTAGAATTTTCTCTGAGCCCTCCATTCAGCCACAAGCTAGATCCAGCCTGCTTAGCGTTTTCAAGTTCAGCCAAGAGCAGCTTGGTGCTG
Source organism: Python bivittatus (assembly GCF_059951505.1). Classification (NCBI taxonomy): domain Eukaryota; kingdom Metazoa; phylum Chordata; class Lepidosauria; order Squamata; family Pythonidae; genus Python; species Python bivittatus. Next base: position 8,188,364 of record NW_028277088.1, read on the forward strand.
GCACCTGCCATGACAGGTGACAATAAAAACCACTACAATTAATCACCAAACTAATAACAGCTGATCAAATCCTAAAGACTGTGGGTAAGTAGTTCCTGATAACCTGACATTCTAATCAGTTAACATCGCCCCGCTGAACTTAACATGGCTTGTTTTCTGCAGGGACAGTTGTGGGCCATGACAATGTCTGAGTAAATTAAATGTTTTGTCTGATATCTAAATAATAGCTAAGTTAGTAATTTTTGGGGAGAAAGAATTTAATTACTAGGGCCACTGTTGAGAAAGCATTTTAGTAGTTTTGCCAGTCTTGGAAGGCTTCATATGTGGTTATGCCAATCAGAAAAGTAGTCCAAAAGTGAACTCTTTCAATCTATAGCAAAGCTCTTGATGTTGCAATTTACAAATAAGTCTAGTGACATCTAATGACTAAACCAGTGTTTCTCACCCTTGGCAACTTTAAGATGTATGGACTTCAAAGCTGGCTGGGGAATTCTGGGAGTTGAAGTCCACAAATCTTAACGCTGCCAAAGTTGAGAAACACTGGACTAAATCATATAATGACACTATCCACACTATGTATGTTGATGGCCAGATTTTAACTCTGTTTTATTTATCTGATCTGTCTTAATCTACATGGTGGCTGACTGGAGGCAGGAAAGCCATCTGGGCACCTCACCAAATGCTTTTCTCCACCAGATGAAAACATCATTAAACATCCCTTGTCCTGCCAGCAATGTTGGGTTGCAGATGGCAGTTTGATCCTGCCATTTCAGAAGAGGACTGAATCAATCATCAAATTAATTCTACAGCATTTGGGGTGGATTGAGCTCCTCGAGGAAGGGAAATTTGGAACTCTCCCCCTTTATATCGCATCCATTCTGAAGGTGTTTCATTCTGAAGGGAAAGTGCTTCATTAATCTGGCTTTCAGTAGTACTTAGATTCCAACTCTTGACACTTACCCACTGGAGTAAACCTCTAACTTAAGAGTTCGTGCCTATGAGTAAACAGAGGGTTGAACTGTTAGCAAACATCCACCGTCTTGCTGTCTACTTAAGTTGAAGTGGTAGATGACTTTGTAAAATGTATTACTAAATTTTCACATAGATGGTTTCATTATAGGAGGAGATTGTTCAAGTTAAATAATTAGTCAATATTACTCAGTTGTGAGAGGGAACTGAGGCAATCAAGGTGAAATAGAGATTGGCAGTGAGACAATGCAAATTAGTGGGGGCAATCCAATTTAAGAATTGGTGGACAACTCAGCAGTGGGGAAAGGCCCTCTCTATAGTCCTTAAATCTGCCCTGAATCTCCCACCATTTAGCTCCTCGGTCCCCGTAGTATGAGTAAGTGAAAAAAGCTTATTTTTACTTCTTGCCTTTACAATTTTACAAATGTCTATCATAATTTATATAATTTAACAGAGGTCACTCCTTATCTTTCTCTAAATTGAGTTACTGGAGAATGGAGAATCTTCATCCAATAATCATTGAGCTATCTTTACAAGTGGCAGTGGGGCCTTTATATCATCCCAACAATGCACGTGTAGTGCTAAAAAGTGTTATAAGTGAATAGTGGGGAAACTGTCTAAATAAGTTTAATGTAACTTCTCTTTATAGAAGAGTTGTTCCAGCCCCTTAATAGTCTTTGTTGATCTTTCTTTCATCTTTTCCAGTTCTAGGATATTAAGGAAGGAAGGGAGAACTTGATCCCATTATCATTCACCATTGGCCAATCTGATTAAAGCTGCTGCTAGTTGTCATTTCACATCAGAGATGGGCATCTGCGGGGGACAGGAAGTGGAAAGATCTCAAGATCCATGACTGTGTGATCAAAGCCCTTTTATATATCACATAAAAAGGGGTGGGGCTTTGACCAACTGGTTAAGGCCACCATTTTGACCTTTTAATTCCCCTAACTCAGATGATCCTTAGGTTGTCTACTTCCGTGCTTTCCCGTTCTTTCCTATACTTTCCTGTGTCTCCAGTGCAGGAACATAGGCAAAAAATAGCATCATTCTCAGCTAGAGGTGTTTACTTTTTCTTTAAAAGAGAGGGTCAAGATATGGAGACAGAGGACAGATATAGATTGTACTTGGCGGGCTTGTTGAGCAAGAAATGCACCTATTAGTCTATAATACACCTTACACCCTTAGATACCTTCTTGGGTTTCCCTTGTGTTTGGAGACCAGAGCTGCACCAAATATTGTCTAATCCTGACACCAAGATTACCCCAGTTAACAAATATAAATTATTGTGGGTGGGGGGGAGGATACTGTCCTTGAGAAATGTGTGACTTCTTTATTCCTTTCTTTGCTCATTGAATTTACCCATCTCTGCTTTGTCTCAGTCCTGTTTTACTTCCTTCTTTGACCTCAACTGCCCTCCCTGCCATTAATCAGAATGAAAGCAGCAACACACAGATGACTTTGTTTATGGATTTCCAAGACTTCATCACTCCAAAAGGAACCACCAGCCAATCAAGTTAAACGTTGAAGGAGGAGATTAAAAATACAATACATTTCAGATTAAATCCTTTGTCTCAAGGTACAACTTCAATCCCATAATTAAGCCGTGTTAATTCTTTGCAAAGAAATGGCAGCATACAAATTTAAATAATAATGATTGATCAGAAGCAGAAGCATGAAACTCAACAAATGTTTGATGAATGGGAGTATTTATCTAAAATTATGGTGATATGGGATCAAGCAAGAGAAATGTTGTGAACAACTTGGCAGTGGTGTCTGCAGAGATGTCGAAAGAGTTACAGTGTTGGCCACAACTATGTGATCAAAACTGTGCCCCTTTTACATGTGCCACACATAAATAACGGGGGGGGGGGGGCTTTGATCTTGCATTCATGGCGACCATCTTGACTTTTTTGATCCATCACCCATCCCCTCATGGATGCTCCTGCAATCTGTGTTTCCTTGTCAGGGAAGATCCTATGATTCAGCTAAAGAAACTACCAGAACAACTTGCATTACATTGGCCATTGCTACAATGAACTGAATGACAGAGGCTGTAAAGAAAAGAAAGAAAATCAGAAGAAAAAAAAACCCTGATTTTATTGCCAAAACGGAAGCCCAGCCAGGGAGAGGAAAGAACACTGCAACCACATTGGCATTACTTTCTTGAACCCAAAATAATTACTTTAAGTCTAGATCTTTCCCCTTCATTTCTTATCAGATGTGGAGGGGAAGAGCCAACAATTCACTTGTATTACCTTCAAAGAACCAAATTAGACCATTGCCTTGGACATGAGCTGTACCAGGTGCCCAGATTCATTCCCTGCCTGCTTGGTTTTACATAACAGGCATGAACATTGCCCCTTAAATCATTCAGGAAGGGTTCATTTCTTTGTCACTTATGGAATCCAGCAGACTAGATGGATGTGATTGGCTCAGAGTACTTGAATGCTTCAGATTCCATGGCTAAGGCCTAAAAGAACTAGTTAAAAAGGGGGAGATGCAGCAGGCCGAATTGAGATCAGAACGGCTATTTGAAAATTTCATCAAACACCCAGCAGTCACTCACAGATTCTAGCGACCCATGGAAGATTAGCTACCACTGAAACCCATCTGCATTTTCTAGGGGCAGGACACCAGCAAATACCCTGTCAATTCACAAGGGCATTGTTACTATACACACTTTGTCATGATGCCAGTGAAGATCAGCCAAAAGGAATTCCCTCTCCCGGTGATCTTCCTGGGTCTGCTTATTAATCCAAAAGGATGAGCTTCACACAGTGCCAAGACATGGAGGTAGGTGAGTTCCATCTCTCACACTGCACTGAATGACAGATTCTGGCCCAAAGTGAGGGGTCCCAAGTCCTCACATTAAGGTCTTAAAGAAGGAGATCTTGAGTCCTCATTACTGGAACCTGACAAGGATGGCTTTCCAGAAATACTTCAGGATCTAGAGCCACCACTTCAAAGATCTACAGTATAGGTAGGTCAGATTATTAGTTCATCTGGCTCAGTACTGCCAATTCAGCATATCAGTGGCTCTCCATAATCTACTATTAGCAAGCCAAAGTATCACCTAAACTTTGCTACCTGGTTCTTTTAAGAAGAGAGAGAGGAATGCTTGAACTACAGTGTTTCTGTCTCTGTACAATGGCCTCTGCCCTATAGTTGTACCCATGAAGCTTACAGAACATTCTTACAGATACAAAGCATGCACAAATCCTAGACCCCCAATCATCTCTCATGGGTCAGACTGTCCTTTGCATGCAGCTCTGAGTCGCTTGGTAGAAGGGTGAGATAGAAGTACAACCATTTTTATTTTTAAATGCTAAGGTTACTCCTGGTTTCATTTATAATTTGCCAGCTTTTCCACCCTGGATTTACCAAACTGTATTTGGGTTCTGCTCTGGGCTCACTAGGTTGTCCTCTACTTTGGACTGACTCAACTGCACAGGGTGCAGTGATTCCATTGGGGCTGTTAGGGTCCTTCCTTGGCTTCGTCCTGCTCTGCTTGATTTGAAATAGAAAAGGCTAGCACCCCAGTGAGATACTGGCTAGAGACATATCAATTAAGCAAGTGCTCTACCTAGCAAGCATGCAGTAGAAGAAATGAGATGAAGTGGGTGTCAGAGCTTGGCATCTTGCTGATTCATTGCCACATTCTGTTCTCTTCGAAGCAGAATGAAAATCGCTCCAGATGATTGAAAATTGGCCTCAGCCTGGAGTTTATCAGCATTCTAAGGATGTCACTTCAGTTTCAGGCAATAAAAACAACGGGTTCATCTTTTCCCCTAGTGCTGTTTACACTTCTGGAGGCACTGCAGCCACGACCACGGTTGCTGCAGCCATAAATCTTACTTAATCCCCAGTTCAAGATTCTATTTGCATACAAGAGAGATCTTGAAAACTACCTGAATGCTTGCCAAGAATGGAGCTAACATGCATAACCTTCAGAGAGGTTATTAGAAGGCAAGGGTGTACCAGTGACTTGGGGGAAGAAAAATATCAAACGAATTTTTTTTTTAAACACCACTGTAAAAGAGCAGGAACTTGTCCAAGAAAAACATATAGTAAGTCTCAGGCAGCAGGAAAAAGTGAAACACTTCTTCCCAAGCAACAAGTAGGCATTAGGATTCCTGTTTCATGTCAGCCTATAAAAATGCTCTGCAGTTGTGTTTGTACAACAATGGCCCGGGGCAAGCCCTTGCAATGGAACAAGTCAACTGAGCATGCTCAGTTGATTTCTCCTCCCCTCCTTAAATCACCCTGCCCATGCTTAAAATGAGCACAGCCGAGAGAGGGAGTCTCTGGTTCCCACCATTTACCACTGCGATTGGTGTGGTTGCTTGCCCTCCTCCATGTTCTCACCTCTTGGGAGTCAGGTGGGATGAAAGGATAGAGAGCACAGAGGTGGGACACAAAGACCATAGGAACCTTTGACTTAATTTCTATGCCCTTTCCCTCCCCCATGAGCTGGGTGCCACGGGTCCCTACTTGTTCATAACACTCAACAGCCCTCTTTGATATACCGCCAGTGGTGTGTTTTGATTTTTGCCATTCCCGACACCCTTTTGATTTGAATGAGCTTATGCCAATGAGATTTCGCAGCGCCAAAGGGAGGCAAAGGTACTGAAAATTCCACCTTTAAGCCAACGGATGGCTTGGCAAAAAGTATTGGATGATGACGCCATTCAAAACACTGGCCCAAACCTTCTCCGCTGTAGGTGCTACACATTCCTTTGGAGCACCTAATAATATCAAATTCCAGGTGAGTGGAACGACACATAAAGCCATTGGTGGGCTTAAATGACCATTGGCACAATCTCAGCTTGAAAAGTTACAGGGAAATCATTGTAGTAGGTGCTGAATTTAGAGACAGGTATTTACCAAAAGGGGCTTTCTTTGTTGTTGCAGACGTAGTAAGGTTTAGAATTGGAATTTAGGACTGAGTTGAAATTATTGGCCGTCACAGATTATAACTATATCATTTTCTGTATAGTTATGGACCTTCGCCATAAATGGGCCATCAATTCATTCCATTGATCAGTCACTCAATCAGTAAGACTATCCTCAGCAGTGTCAAACTTCCTATTTCATTACTTTTGATCATGACTCCTGTCACGACTTATGATTACTCAGCAGTCTCCTACTCTCACTGACTTCATTTCTCTTTATTTTTGAGATACTTGATTGAGTTGGAACATTATATACCTAATCCAGAAAAGAGAAAGAAACAATAACTGGGGAAGAAGAAGCAGTGAGTACCCGTGGCCCATCAATGAAAGCAAAGATTTTTTTAAAAGTGGATTTTCAGTTGTGAAGGGATATTTTAGGAAAATGTATTTCTTTGATGAAAACCACCTGGCCACTGTTGCCATTCTCCAACCCCTCAAAAGTAGTTTGGAACTAACCCACCCACAATTATTATCTTCCACAGACTTCAAAGTACTCATAAAGCCATGAGTCAATCAATGCTTCCTTCAGCAGACGAATAAAAGCTAAAGATTCCCCCAAGTTAAGCTTGACTCCAGGTAACTACATGGATATATCCATGTAGTTTTCTTGGCAGCAAAACAAGAGTAGTCTCTCCTCTTCCCCCTTCTGAATTTTTCTTCCCCCTTCTGAGTCTAGTCTGGCAATAGCCCCCTACCTATGAACCAAGTCCAACCTTGCTTAAGCTTTTTCAAGATCAGCCAAAGTCAGCTAAGTGTTGTTATCTACTGTAACATAGCTGACCAAGAGCAGAGCACTAAGATAATTAATCAGTTAGTGATCTCCTTCCAAGTTTGTGGTTCCTATTAGGTATATTTGTGTGGTGATTTGTCCAAAAATCTGAGCAGCTGCAGTGGGAGGGAGCTACAAAGCCACCAAAGGACTATTCCTCTGTTGCTATAGAGCATATAGAGCAATGTTTCCCAACCTTGCTGGCTGGGGAATTCTGGGAGTTGAAGTCCACACCTCTGAAAGCTGCCAAGGTTGAGAAACACTGATATAGAGGGTGCCCTTGATGGACAGAGGGAAGATCCATTACCAAGTCATGGATAAAAGAGGGAGAAGGAGAAGTACATTCCGACTTGCAAGGTTCTTTATTATAGCTGTTCTAATAAAAGTAGCTTTAGGCCCACATGGCATCTGTTTCTTAGTCTGGTCTACCTTATAGGGCTGCTAGTTGCATTTAATACCATTGAAATGACAGTGCTGTGCCATAATGTCCTTATCATCTGAAACACTATGCAGAGTAGTAAGACTACCTTGACCCCAGCACCAGGAGGTAGTGTTGGACAAGTTCTTGTTAATGGGAGAATGGTCCCCTCACAAGCTTTGGAAACAGAAAGATTGCCTTTTCTGTGATTTGAAATACATTCCAGTTGTCCCAAAAATAAATCCGCCCACCATCTGAACATATAACAGTGTGAAACCACATTAATGCAGAATAACTGCTGGAGCAGTGCAAATACCCTGGGTAAAAGTGCCATCTTAACATTGCTTTCAGCTTGACAACTTTAAGAATATGTAGGTGCACTGCTAGCTTCAATGCACTCCTCTTTTTTTTCCAAGGGCATCTGCAGCGATGTCAAAAAAGTCAAGATGACAGCTGTGTGATTGAAGTTCTTGCATCTCTCCTAAACCAGGCATTGATCATGCAGTTGTAGCCACCATCTTGACTTTTTTGACTCCCCCGGACATTCCTATGTAGTATTCAAATCAACTGTATCAGCTAGTTCAAATGATGTATATGATTGTTAGTCTTGAACGCACTGCATAAAATTAGGGAGGGATGTAAATATTTCCATTTTATGTTACTTTCACATATGTTTTTCAAAGTCACCAGTATCTTTTTTTTTTTTAATCTATATTAAAATCTGCTTTGAAATGTTGGATTAAATGTGGATTTGTGAAAATGTGCATTCATTTTAAAATAAAGCAAACCCAAAGGATTGTTCATATTCTGACCCACCTCTTAGCTTGGAAGTGTAGATCAGGTCAGCTCTGATTGGAATTCACAGCAAATGCATTCTTCAAGCATCCTTACCAGCTACTGAATTTTGTTTTAATTTCAGACTAAATTCCTGTCAGGAATTGCTCTTCAGCCTCACCCTGCTTTGGAATGCTAACTCTCCCGAGGCCTCAAAGTTCCCTTAGTTCTTTTTCTCCAGCCTTTTAGCAATTCCTGCAAAGGGAAGCAGAAAGACATTCATGGCAAGGAGCAACTAAAGCTGTAGCTCCTTGAACCTGTTCTCGTCTTCTGCTCTTTCTAGTGCTTGGGCTTTTCTGACCTCAAGTCTATCTTGTCTCACTCTGCTACATTGGCCCCATCCCTCCTTGACCACTGGTCTACCACTGTGGCCTATAATTCAACCAACGTACTGCTATTGCCTGTGTTTTGATACTCTATAGCCACAGTATGAAGGTTGTCTAATCTGGAGAAATTAAGCAGATGAAAGTTTTGATTGTTGAAAGTAGGGTTTCTTTTCCATAATATGCTCCTGGGTGATTCAAAGTAAAAAAAATAACTTCATATGTTAGGAGCAGTTGCTGTTACAGAGGGTAGAAATGTTGATCATTTGAAGGCCAACACTAGATGTTCATCCTATCAAACATCACTGTCATCTCTTGTTCCTGGGAGTCAACAGAAGGCAGATGACAAAGGAGCAAATGCAATTCAATATATAATTACTGTTTAAGATGTTAGTCCCAAAATCTGTGAAAACAAACCTTTTTTAATGGAAAATGTTCAGAATCTTTAGCTATGAAAATGTATGGGTTGATTCCCCATCCTTCCCCATGACTTTATCCTAGTTTACACATCTATATCCTCTGGATTATTTTTCTGAATTCCTGTATCACTCACTCATGACTGATACCCCAACTTTATTTAAAATATTAGGTTGCACCCAAAAGTGGTATTGTCTTTAAAGGAAAGTGGTTCAGTTTGCAAAGAATGAGGAACATTATTTTGTCTAATATCAATACTCGTTGCAATATTCTGTGATGAATCCCACTTTGTTCCCAACTTTCAAGTGCAGCTTTCTGGGAGCAGACTGGAAGGATAATTACTTTTAAAAGCTTATATAATTGACATGATTGTATGAACTGCTATGTAGTTGTACAATATTATTCAAAGAAAACATGGGAAAATGTGAAAAATGTAAGTTAAACATGGTCTGAATCAGCATCGTACCCAAATCTTTCCCTAAACTCTTCTTTCTTTTTAACTTATTCTTGAGGTCCTATAGATGTTATTTCAGATTTATTTGGGAGATGTTTTTGAGTTTACTTGATTGCTATCAGATGGTAAAGAGTGCAAATGGGGTTGCCCTTCTCTTTTTATATATCTTCCCATCACTCAAGCTTCTCTGACTAACTCCTACTTCCTAATCTGGAAAACCCCACACAATTCTGTTGGAGGAATTCTCTTGGCATTTAACTGACATGTGAGAAGTCAGGGAGGCTGCAGAGTACTGGAGAAAGGATGAAATAAAAGGAAAATAAAAACAAGATATTCATCACCCATCCACAGCCCATTTGTAATAAAGCTAAATTGAGTAAGTTCTATCTTAACATATGAGCTTTACTTGATGTTAAAAAAAAAAAAAGAGAGGAATCCCATTTCTTTTCCAACAAGGTGAATAAGAATGCCCCAAAGAAAAACACAAAAGAAAATGTGGACATTGCTTCTCACACTGCTAGCAACAAAAATGAATTGAACCTAAATCACCTATATTTTTTTTCTTAGTTAAACAAATGCTTAACTATTTTCAAGGCCTAAGTCCTGGAAAACCATTCCAACAGTAGGATTTTCTCTTAAAAATCATTTGGTGTCCGTTTCCTGATAAGCATCTTCACCCACCAAGGCCCTTTACAACTATCAGCACATTTCTTAAAACACGCCTCATTTCAGCTTAAGCCCTTTGATGATGTTTGCTAAAATACAGAAGGCGCTTCTCACATGACACCGGATATTACAGTGTTTGATTGCCACGTCTGTGGGCTTAAGGCATTTTCTAATGAAAGAGTTATGATTTCAAAAATCCCCCAAATTATAAATAGACTCTCTCGGCTTCTGTTTTGCCTTTGAAGGGGATGAAATTTCCTTGCTTATACAAACTGCCAGGAGTTGCTGCTACAGTACTTTGTCAGACTCAACTAGCCTTTATCTGTATTCCTCTGGAAACGCCCAATGCCGGGCCCACATATTTGGAAGAAAGTCTTGTGGACCAGAACAGGAGTGCCCAAGATTGCATTGGAATAAACTGTATCCTCCAACTGGGAATATCAGGTCAAATTTCAGTTCTCAGGGACACCACACAGGGATGCACAGCACATTTCAACCTCCAACAATTTCCAGATTATTTTGAAAGTAGTTATAGACCAATCTGTTTACGATTGACTGTGGGATCCTTCCAGATATTGGTGTCTGACTTTTTTTGAAGATAAGGACATTTACTCTTTTCTAGGCATCCGTGCTTTACCAGTTCTCCAGGCTCTTTAAACCGATCTTTAAAAACACAGGTCAATTTAAACCAGAAAAGGAAATCAGTTTTGTGTGTTCTACCAGCTACGTGTGTTGCTAGTTCTAGCAGAATTGGGTGCCTTATGTGGCCATACTTTTTATGGTTTTTTCCTAACTCCATTCCAGTTCCATGGCCAACCACTGGCTACTTCCAGGCATTGCTGGTCATGAGGACAGAACTAGACTCACTGCCAGCACTGTCATTCCATTGGAACACCCACTGAAGAAAGAGCCGTCTTGACGTTGATTGCTTCCTCTTGCTTCATCCCAAACTCGCCTTCTGCTCTTGTGACTGGTCGGCCAACCTATTTGAAGTTCAGCACGTTTTCAGCTGCATGGGAAAACAAAACGGAGGGAATCCACCAATCACATTCCTTAGGTTGTCCTATATCAAAACAAAAAAAGACACCGCCAACCTTGTTACTATGGCAGAAAAGGGCTCAGCAATTGGGGCAGCAAATTTTATGCTAGCCTACTTTTCTGTCAGCTCAAGGATTGGTGGACAGGAGTTTAATGAGGTCATTTGGCTCTGCCCAGAGTCTTGCATCACTACAACTTCATGCCTCTTGGAAAGATCTGCAACTTGCTTTCAGCAAGCATCACCCACATCTTCTTGGGTGAGAGAACACTAGCAGACCTGCCCCCCCCCCCCAATTACTTCTTTATCTTTTTGATATGGTCAGATGACTAAATCAATATAGTTTCTGTTCTGTTTTATTTCTGTATCTTTCTTGACTTATTTTAATTTGGATGTTCTCTACAGCATTGCCAAGTTCGTTATTTTGGATTTCTGAGCAGGAATAAATATTTTAAACATGCAGTACAGCTCTTCCTCCCTATTGCTTCTGTTCCTTTTAATCATTCTCTACAGATTATTTTTAATTTTGTGTGTTATATGCATATATATATGCATATGCTTACAGAAAAGAGCAGGATTTCCCCTTGTTTCAGGGGAAAGAGAGATCCTTTTTATGCCTGAAATTGTGGAAAAATAGGCCCTTATCATGCCTGCTTAGTAGTAAACTCCATTGAATTCAATGAAACTTACTCTCAAGTAACGAGACATGGGGTTATGCCCCAACACCAGCATATGAGCAGAGTCGTTTCAGAAGATGATAGACATTCTGTTGAAAATTCAAAAGGAAGACAAATGAAGAAGCAGCCAAATGATTGATTTATGTTGAAAGATTAAAAGAACGAAATATGTATAGCTAAAGGGAGGACATGATCACTATCTACATGCATTGTGAAGGAATACGCTGCAGCAAACGAGGACATTGGTGAAGATGGCTCGAGACTGTGTGGGAAAAGAACTATGAAATAAATTAGCTTTGTCAAATAAGGTGTCTTACAGAATTGTTGAACAGCAACACAGCTTCATAATTAATGGCTATCTGGGGGTAATGGAAGTTACAGTCTGTCCAATGCATTTGGGAGGCACCAAGTCAGGGAAAAGTGATAAATCATTATTACTATGGGAAAAATTGATGGGTGCATATTAAAAAAGGTTTAACAAGGAAGATGAAAGTTGAAACATTGTCACTGCTTATCACATAGATATCCAATCCAGTTCTTCTCCTGAATAGCTTATGATGGAATATTTCCCAAGTTGGTTTTAAAACAAATATGTAGGGTTGGCTTGAACTGAAAACATTGTATTTTATTTATTTATCATATTTATATAGCCACCCATCTCACACAGAGTGATATTTCCCTTTGTCCTTTCTACCCAATAAGCCTTTTTAGTGAGCTGGGATTTTAGCACAGATTCAAAATTTGGGAGAAATGCTACACTAGAGTTACAAAAATCTGCAGAAGGAAGGACTTGGAAAAAAGGCATAAAAATGTGAGCACTAATTCCAGTTATTTCTCAGTTTAAAAAAAACCCAACACTCTCCCCAAAAGTATCCTTCAAATTTGGAAAGCAAAACATCTAATAATGCCCAATTGATCATTTTCATTTGATTTTTTTTCCAAACATTTTTTCTTCTTACAGTCAGCTAAATGTAAAAGGAATCTCCCTCAGCCCTAGGTGATTGAGACTAAAAGAGGAGAATGAAATAAGAAATATCTGCAGCCTGTTTGAGAGAGGCAATAGTGGGATGGACCATTTTGCTAGCCAGAAATGGATGTATGTATAACCCAACCCAACTAGAAGGTAATATGTGTTCCTTATGTATTCTTGCCCAATGTATTTTTGCAAAGTAATTTGTGCAATGAGGTGTGGATCTGCTGTTTACAGTAGATACAATGATAACAAAAATAAAAAAGCTGAGCACACCCAAATCCTTGGACACTATACAACTATCCTTGGAAGTGAATGGATATGCCTCTGAAGGCAAAGGATCAATGTGCATGCCTTGTTTCCCACAGAAATCAAATTTGAGTGATTATAATATGCATATCCTTAGAGGAGGAGTTAGTGGACAACAGCAAAACAAATTCTTCTGAAGTCTCTCCAAGGTAAGCTTAAAATCATCATACCATAGTATTAGCTTAACCACTGTCTCATAGTAGAATTCAGACCAGAATCATTCCAATTAATAGTGTTGTTACTATAGGATTTAAGACAGTCATTCATCCATATACAACTCTATTTTAAAATTTCCTCCATCCATTCTCAATTGGTTTCCACTGGGTGAAACAAGTCCTGTAAACTGGGGCATCTCTAGATGGAAGACACAACTTGTCTTCCTCTCTCCTCATGGTATGCAAACAATACTGTAGTACATCTTCTGTGGCTTCAGACATATATGCTTCTCTGTTTTGTTATTCTAAGTTAACGATGTTCAATATTGTGGTGGTATGTAGCAGCTTGGCTGAAAAATGTACTGAGTGGCAATCCAATTGTAATGGCGAATGGGCACACAGTTTATTGTGTGATCCGCATGAAGGTGTATCTGAGCACAAATCTCCGGCTCTCTAGAGCTGCCTTATCTGGGTGCAGACCTCCACACAACCACGAGATAGTAGCAAAGAGATACATAAAATTCTATCTTTGCTATCATATAGACTTTGTCCAGGGTTTTGCAGCCTAGATAGGGACTCTGTTCTCCCTTTGGTGAGCAGGGCCAAATGCCATGAGCCCCTGTGCCTTTGGGCCTCCTTACCAACAGTTCTGCTGAATGCACCGTTGAAGAGGGCCTTTAGAAAAGGGGTTTGTGCCTGTTCCTCCAAAGCAGGAATTCAATTTAACAAGGCATGTGAACTAGATCTATAAAACAAGCCTCTGTTTTGCAAAATGTGCTGATCAGATACATGGAGAATCAGAGAAAGCTGTTTATCCTTCGTTATACGCAATCAGAATGGGAGGATTAGAGGTGTTTGATAGAAGCTAAAACCATAGAACTGCAGATTTATTACATTCTGCAGCAAAGTCTACCTGGGGGGGAGAAAAAAATCAACAAATCACTTTCCCTCTAAGAATTAAAGACACATTCTTTATGTGTCAGAAAGACAATAGTGGAAAATGCATGACAGGACTCATAAGATATGGACAGCTGCCAGTATATTGAACAGCTGTGCAATATGTAAGAATGGTTGCAGCTGTATTTAAACTAGAATGAATACACACACACACACACTTTTTTACTCGTCAAAAAGGAAACATTAGCAACTGTTTACTTTTTTGAACAACATTTTCCTTCTGTTTCCAGTATCCCCAAGCTAGTCTGGCTAGTCCTCCTGGCTTTACAACCTTGAGACAACCCCAACGTTACATAAGCTGTCAGGGACCCAGGGGAGAGGAGTCTGCTTTAATGAAGATCCAGAAAGTTTTCAGCAGCGATGCAGGTTCTTACCATGGGGGGGGGGGAATCTGCTAAAGCTAAAATATACATTATGCACAGGTTTCTCTGTGCAGAATCCTTTTCTTCTCTTTGTTAAATTCATGAATGCCATGTTCCATTCATGAGGATGGGAGGGTTTCACAAAGCTGGGAAGGGAAGAGGACCGAGGATCACAGAAGGCAAGTGACATGGGACATGTTGCTAATGACCTCATTGCCACTCATAAATGGTACGTTTATTGACAGCAGGCCACAAGCAGTGTTTATATCTGTGTTCTACCTAGACATTGAGGAAGGAGCTGGTAGTAAGAACTGGTCTAGGATATGCCACTGAAACTATGAATCTGAAACAATATGAGATCAGTCACCATGCTGTATCTCCTGGTTTGCTCTTCCTTCCCATCTAGAGTTCAGTAGAACATTTGACACAATGCCACAGCCATGCCCCGCGTGTTCAGTGATGTCAGATGAAGTGAGCCAGTTCATGCCATAATGACATTGAGCTATTGCAAGAAGTATGGCATTGCAAGGAGCAGAATTAGGCATGGCAGAAGTTTCATTTAAATCAGAAATAAATAATCCATCATTTGAAGTCTGCTTGGGAGATGCATGAGGTCATGCTATCAAAACTCTGAGGCAAAGCATCAAACAGCGGCAGCATAATTTCATGCCTGTTTTTAGTGGGAAACAAGGAAAAGGATGGAGAAATGGATGTGTAAAGTCTCGGGTGAGTGTTGGATGGCTAGTCAGTTGGTGGGGTGGGGAATAAAACTTCCCCAAAATAAACCCTAAAAATGTCTCTAAATCAGAGTGTCCACTGGGCATGGTAAAAAAGTCAAAATGGCAGCTTCATTGGGTGTGCAACACACAGAAAAGCTAAGTGGAGTTATGGCCACCATCTACATTTTTTCAGCCACACCCAACAGACACCCCTATTCCTCAATATTCTGACTGGGGAGAAGAGGGGGAGATTAAAAGAAAGTGAAGGTGGCATGGGCTCTGGATCATCTAACTTGGGTTATCTATTCCAAGGCTTGGAAGCCCATCTTCTCTTCTGTCATCACTGAAGTTCATGGGGTAAGAGTTTGTTTCTGGTGTTAAGCCTTGTGTAACAAGGAAAACCTTGTCAACACTTCATAAATTAATAAATAACTGGATGATCTATTAATGGGATACTGGCTTGGGTTTTTAACTCTTTTTCTCCCTTCTGTCTGGAGAGTCTGAACTGCATCTTTTGCCCTTGTTTTTTTAGCAGAAGATACCATAAAAGGTTAAGTTTCCAGCAAACTGTAATTCCAGAAAACCTAAACTTCAGTGCCAATATAACAAGATTAATACCTTTTTGACAGAATTTAATCATAAGGTTTTATAATATTTAATTTTGTTCTTCAAATGGCTCACAGTGGGGAAACTTTCTTCTTTCTACTTTACTCTTTTTTTAAAAAAATCCTAAACATTAATGCTGTAAAACAGTTTAATTTATTTTTGTTGGCACGAAGCATATGGACTGATGCAGGCTCACCAGAAATGGAATGTGATAGAATCTCAAAGGGGTTAATGCCAACCTCAGATTAATTTGGACATTTCAATCTTTTCTGACAGCTCCAGTGTTCACAGTTTGGCCTAAAACTATAGATCTAAATTCAATACTTTCCTCTAAAGGCCACACTTAGGCAACTGTTTCATGCAGTCCTGGATGGATAGCAATGTAGAAAAACCATACACATTCATTTGTTGAATGTATATTGCATTCCATCAGACAGTTTTTAATATTTGTAACCATGCTTTGAGAAAAAGGAGGTAATGCTAAGAGAAGCAGTGGGTTCAGCACATCATACTACAGGATATTGTTTGCCTAACCATGTGAATCTGACTAGGTTCACATCATGAAACCATCTACCATGGTTGACCTACCACAGTTCCTCTGGGTTCACTACAATATGCTAAGCCAAAAACCAAGCAAAATTCAATATGCTTCAATGTGATGGATGAATGCCATGCAATATGCTTCTGCATTAGTCTCATCTGGAGTACTGGATCGCATTCTGGATGCTTGAAACAAATACAGATCAATTGCTGTGGGAACAATGTTTGAACATTAAAGAACATCAGAGGTAGAAAAAGAACAAAGCAATACGTCGTGAACAGGTTTCCACAAAATGTTCCTAATGGTAAGAACAATTCAACAATGGAACTAATGATCCAAGCAAGTGGTGGTCTTCTCTTCACAGGGTGTGCCAAGCTGTGGCTGGACAACCATCAGTTGAGAACATTTTGATTATTGCACTGAACAGGGAGCTGGACTTGATAGGCAAAACGGTGTCTTCCAGCTCTATGATTTTATGATCAGTTTACCTGAAATATTGTTCATGGCCTGAACAAGGAGGAGCTCAGAGCACTACTTGGACACATATCACGATTCTGATCAGGCTGTTTGACTTACTGAGAAAGTGCCAAATATTTATCGGTGCTGATGTCAATATATCCTTAGAAAAGCCATGTGATTAAGTCTTATTTTTCTTGATAGGAATACCAGGGTGAAGAAAGAGATTGATCAAGCATTTGAAGTTGTGAAGGACTTAAAGAACAAAACTTCTTGATGAGATAATTTGGTGAGTGGGTAGCAGTTTGTTTCCAGCTAGGAATTGCATTGTTCTCATCCCAGTGATTTTACTGATTTTATTGCTTCATCAGCTCTGAAACCCAAAGTATACAGGAGCTCTCCCAGGTGTAGAAAACCTTTTCCTATTACATGTATATGTGTCAGATATAATACAAGGATACAAAAAATTAAAAGATTGATCTTATGCTACAGGAAAGAAGAGCAGGATATAATCCATTTCCCCCTATCTTTTTATATTACCGTTCACTGAAACTATTTTGAAATCTCTAAAAATGGTCCTTAAAAATCTGACAGTAAGGAAGGATTGTTTTTATCTCCTTTATAGATGTGGGCTAATTAATGTTTTCCTTTAGCAATGCTGAATAATGCAAACTTCTACTGTAATAGTTTTTGTCCTCTTAATCACTGTTTTTGTTTATTTCAAAATCTTTAAGATCATTTTAATGTCTCCTTCTGCCTTCATCTTTTCGGCATTTTAAGCATCTGATTATATGTGTGCTGGAAATGCACAGTTTTCTGAAATAAGTGTTTACTGGGATTACTTGAGCCCAGAGTTGACTTTAACATGTGAAAACAAGAAAGCTTTTAGCAACGATTCACTGGGTAGAAGGAAGAAAGAAGATGTAACATTTTTATTATTATTTTGAGAAGTAAATTTTGGTGTAAGTCAACATTCTGAAGTGTTGCCACAGCTGAACATAGGCACTGATCCAGCAGAGTCCTTAAGGCAAGGAGATCCATGGTACCCTTTCTAACCTTTCACCATGTGAGTTGAGAATTCTGGGAATTAAAGCCAACATGTCTGATGGACACAAGGTTGAGTTATGCTGGTATAAGTCTTAATTTAATATGAAGGAATAACAGCTCCAACACTCCAACAAATTGATTATGATTATGGGCCATCAAGTTGGTGTTGAGTCTTATTGACCACATAAATAGAACATTAGTACTCCAAAAGGTCCTCAGCTCTTCCTCAGTAGCATGTTGATTGCCATCCAACCTGAAGGCCCCAACATCCAGCACTATATTGTCAATCATTTTATATTTCCTATCCATGTGGTTTTCTTGGTAAAAATACAGGAGTGGTTTACTATTGCCTTCTCCTGTGCAGTATGAATTGATGCCTTTGCCATTGTCACCTAAGTGGTCATCTGCCTCCAGCATCTTCCTATATTGCTGCTGCCCAATATAGGTGACTGCTTGCTTTAGTTGGGATGGTCTTCACACCTTGGGTGACCCTGATGGGAGTATATACTCTTGGCATAAACTCCTGCTGTTCTTCACTCAGCCCTCCCAGGAACACCCCACCACCACCACCACAATGAGGCAGCACAGCAGGACTTGGGGGTCTCCAAGCACTACTACTCAGATATTTCTGAAAACTTCAGTCTTTGGGTCCATCCTATCTGGAAACATCTGGACTGATTCACAAATTATTTAAACCATTCTACTATTCATAATCAATTTGAAACTAACACTGGGACCCTGAATATACCAGCAAAGCAATTCTGGGCATTGATTGGAATGCTCTAATGTTAGAGTGCTCCAAGAACCATACATTCCTCCCAAACCATAGTTTGGCAGAGCAGAAATGATGTTTGTGATTCTTGAGTATCATCTTGGAGACCATTTTTATTGTTTTCACTTCTCTATGATGGTAACCAGTGCTTGAGGATCAACTTAGATCAGCTCAAGGAATGACAGCAGAAGTCTGAGAAAGCTCTGGATCTTCAGACCAGTTGCTGCTACAAAGGTATGAAGATTGCAGCCTTTTGCCTTTTTCTTGCATGTTTCCAATTCAGTTCAGGAAAATTCCAGTTCAGGAAGAGGACAATCATCAAGCAATAAGGTCCCCTATCAATACTGCATCAAACACTCTCTTGTAAGCATCACGAAGGGCCAGCAATTGTATATATTCAGGGCTAGTGCCCTACCCCCCAAAAAAGTCCTACTTTTTTTTACAATTTTTATTCAATCTGAGGGAAAACAATTTGCTTCTGAATTTTCTTTCAAAGAAGAAAAGAATTTTCAGTGAAGTCCTCGTAGATGGAATACGGTATTCTTGCACTTATATACTTACAATTTGCCAAGGGATATGTCTGAAAATCCTTTCCTTTAGGATACAAACATCTTTCTGGTGGTCTTCAGTGTTCCTGGCTTCCTACTATTCCATTCAATCCTAAAGCAAAACATAATGAGAGAACTCTGATCTATTCTGTATGGAAAATATGGACAATAATGAGGCTTCAGAATGATAGAAACATGTGTAATATATCTATTAGCAGGAGCACCCTCAACCAGCTCCAACCACAAAAATTATCCAGGGTTATTCAAAGTGATGGTCACTGGCTTCAAACTGACAGGTGCAACTGGGCAATCAGTGCCCCACCTCTCTTTACATGCATGCAGGCTTCAGTCACCAGGTCATGCCCACCACTGAAGTCAGTGACCATCGCTGAAATGCCCATTAAGTCAGCTCATAAGTACATTCAAGAAAAATGTGTAAAATATTCCTAGTATCAAAGCAGAGAATAAACTGATGAACTGTTATGCAGGGAAAGTACTGTATTTGAGATTTTGATAGATTTATGTGGCACTCATCTTTTGTAGCAGAAATTGTGCCACTTACAAAGAAGCTGTGATACTAAGAGACAATCCCATTTTATCCTCTTGCAGACTCACAGCTGGGGCAATCACCTGGTTCCCCCCAGTGGTTCCTAGAGCGGAGGTAAATCCTGCACATAAATTATGATATCATCTTCTCAATCCCTCTGACTCAATTTCCATATCTATACAATGAAAGTAAAATATGGGAGAGGTGAAGCTTGTTTTACAGATACTCATTAATTTTGTAAATGTACTTTAAAGACCCACAGATGCTCATTCTAATGTTATCAGGGAGGGTTCCTCATTTGTGTTCCTCATCTTGAACCAAGAGATCACAGGGTGAATGTTCATATAGTATCTTTAAAAAAAAAAAAGGCAGAAGATCATCTATGAATTCCAAGAAGTAGAAACAGGAGATTAGATGGATGGATGGATGGATGGATGGATGGATGGATGGATGGATGGATGGATGGATGGTTTGGCTGGTAATGTTGGGCCACTCATCACTTCTCACCCAACATTCATCACAAATCTATGGGAATTAAATACAAAGATGACCATGTATTTAAGAGGACACCTCTTTAGTTTCTTGGAGGAAAGGTGGGATATAACTGAGAAAGAAAAGAAGGTTACTACTAGCATCAAGATCAAAGATAATACTGTTGACTTTAAAGCAGGGTGGCATTCTACAGGTACTACTTCATCTCTGCAAAAGGTTCACCTCAAAGTTATTCCCACGTACAATATCTATTAACACTGAAGGACTGCCAAGTCAGAACAAAGTAATTTGGTGCATCAAAAAGTAACAATTAACATTTGACACTGTAATTCCAGTTATTAGTTGTATGAGCAAAATATTTACACCAAAACATGACAGACGCACATGCACTGACATTGTTTTTAATTAGAGTGTTTATGTTAAAAAAAACAAAAACAATCTCTTTCATTAGGTCACAAGCAGGGAAATTACTGCCTGAAACTGGATTAAATTTTAACTCTCAGTCCATTGTCCCCTCTAGAAGGATTGAAAAGCAAAGAAGGCGACAATTTAGAATTTATTAAGCACCTTTTGCAATCAAATTGCAAAGAGGGATTTACTTTTTGTTTGTTTTTCAAACAGGGAATCTCATTCTAAATTCTGAAATCAATTGATTTCAATTACAAATTTAAATACTTGCTTTCATTCCGCATGGAAAGCCCACCATTTAAAAAAAAAAAAAAAGAGTACATTTTTTGGGTTAAGAAGATTATGTCGTATATTTTTAAGGTATGCAACAGATTCTGTGGATTTTTAAAGCAACACAAACTGGCTGTGAACACAGTAGAACAAATCCTGCTACTGCTATGTGGACTAAATTTGGTTCAGTATTTGGCCCTTAAACTTAAGAGGTATTAAAATGAACTACTTAAATTCTTCTCTATTGGATCATTATCACTGCTCTTGAGAATCTTTACTGAACCCAATAGATCAGTGTTGTCCAAAGTTGGCCACTTTAAGATGAGTGGACTTCAACTCCCAGAATTCTGGGAGTTGAAGTCCACTCATCTTAAAGTGGCCAACTTTGGACAACACTGCAATAGATTATTCTATGCAAAACAAAATAGTCTTTATTATGACTGAGGGCAACTGATAATGAGCTGGTTACTGCAAGTAATTCTCCGCACTGTAGCAGGGTTTCTCAATCTTGGCTACTTGAAGATGTGTGGACTTCAACTTCCAGAATTCCTCAGCCAGCATAGCTGACTGGGGAATTCTGGGAATTGAAGTCCACACATCCTCAAGTTGCCAAGCTTGAGAAACACTACTGTAGAGCATTGTAGATATTTATTTATGCATGATTATTATTACAGTTTGGTGTAGTGGTTAAGGCATCAGGCTGGAAACTGGGAGACTGTGAGTTCTAGTCCCGCCTTAGGCACAAGGCCAGCTGGGCGACTTTGGGCCAGTCCTTCTCTCTCCGCCCTAGAAAGGAGGCAATGGCAAACCATTTTTGAGAATCTTGCCAAGAAAACTGCAGGGACTAGTCCAGGCAGTCTCCAGGAGTCAAAACTAACTTTAAGGCACGCACGCAAAATATTTAGATTTGTAGATCACCAAATCCAACAATTTTAGGCCGCATACAAAATTAAAGCAGCATTACAAAATGTAATATATTTAGCCTGACTTCACCAATATTCTTATCTAGCAAGCAGGGGTTTCCACCGGGGGGGGGGGGAAGAAAGCCAAAATGGTGGCCATGATCACATGACCACAGCTGCCATCTTGACTTTATGGTCCCCTCCCCCTCCTCAACCCCTCCCCCAGCTAGTAAGGGGATCCTGAGAACTCTACACCAACATCTCTCCAGGGAGTGGATAGGCTGCTTTGATTTCACCGGATGTTAAAATGAAAGAATAGCTTTTGTAAAAAAAAAAAAATGTAGAGGAAGATTTTCAAAAGGAAGGAAAAAAAAAAATGAGTGGGAAAAATACCTAAACTAAAATTAAGTATTATTTAGTTTCTGATGCTCATGAGAGCAACTGTCCTTATTTAGTCTGACACAAAATACATGTTTTAGCGTTTTAAAAAACACCCTGGAATTACTGGGATTACTCCTATAAAATTGCAATAGTAAAGGAAGCACCTGGATTGATAATTTAGCACTCTCTAATGTTGGCAAAAGACTTTATCATAAAAATGAAAGGTTGGAAGACTATTATTAGTGAGAATTGCAAAAAGATTACATGTTGATATATGTACTGTAATAAATGCTTTATCTTTAATTTGTGTTTTTACTAACGTGAGCTACGAATGAGAGAAACTTTAAGCAAGCGCTGATTAAATTTGATGTCAGAAACAGAATGCCTAAGACAGAATAAAGCTAATTTCTTTCTCAACAAATGCTTGCAATGTTCTTTGAAATTATACAGACTAGCCTGCAAACAAAGTAAAAGATGCTGGTGTTCTCCATCATGACCTTCAGGATCAAATAGAAGCTGCAATCCTCAACACACTTACCAGCACATATTATCCACTTCCACATGGGGAACTCGCTAGCAAGGGAACATACTTCAATTCTATTCATGTTCACATTTAATTTAGGAGTAACCCCCTTGTATTCCATGGATGTTTGAAAAAAAAAACTATGATTTCAGCAGGCCCTGGTACATCTTCCTCACCACAGGGGCTAGACACGTGTTTTTATAAACAAAAACAATATTATCTTTTTCAGGAAGATGGATTCTATAATCCATCTTCACTTTTTCTGGACTCCAGCAAAACTGTGGAATATGCAATGTCCTGGAAATTAACTTGAGCAAAATATGTTTATTTCTAATTTGCTATAAAGCCACCAAGCATCGTCCAGTACTTTCTTTCTGGTGCAATGCTATTGGCAAATCATAACATGTAGCTCTGACCTAATTTGTATGACTCACTAAGCCATGTTAATCCTAGCATGACATTACAAGCAGGACCATTGGCTAAGTTAAAAGCAGGGCACTTTAATCATAATTTGTATTCGTGATTTGTTGTGGTCTTACCTGATCTGCCCATGGTTTCCTGAGTCACATAACCTCAAATTTCTACAGCAGAAATTTGCTGTGCTCTGCTCTTTCTTTTACTCACTGGGTCCACACAAAAAATTGCTTTTTAAAATATAGGGGCTGGTGGGAAAACCACTTCAATTTAAAAAAAGGGGGGGGGGAATAGCGAAACATAATCTCTGTCCCATCAAAGATTGTTGGGACATACACATCACTTTGAACAAACATCTCCTGGAGCATTTCCTGTGTTCTGGCACTGCTCACTGCTCCATGGATAAGTTTCTTACCCATAGTTAGCGTTAACCATAGACAGGTCTGTCATACGATCATGCTTTAAATGTCTTAGGTGAAGAAATAAGCTTTCACTCCCAGGATGGATTGGGAAGATTATGTTTTCAACTACGGTTGGATCTAGACTTTTTGGATCTTTCTTTTCTGCCCTCAAACCCCACAACCTAGCATCAATCCTTTTTATAAGGTGTTAGGTTAGGAAGTTTGGGGGTGAGAAAAAAAAAGGACGATTAGACTCTACTGGTCCTGATAAAAGGAATACATTCCATCACCTTTCTAATTCCTTCTCCTTCAGTATCAGATGAAACATCCTTCCATTTAGTTATCTGTGAATGGAGAAGAATTTCAGTGGCATTCCTATTTATGGTATTATAGTGCAGAGTTCTCCCCTCCCCTGTCCAAAATATTGATCAGTGATTTGGGGTGGGGGTCAACATACATTCACTGATAAAAATAGAAGTTGTTGAAAACAAAGAAATTAGCAAGAAATGCAAGTGTCTTCAGCCTTCATCACTGAAAAATAACAATACATTTAAAGATCACAAGATTTTTCAGGCCAAGAGTTGTATTTAGTCTTTGACAGCATGGACATTCAGTAAAAGCTGCAATGATATCACAATGATGCTACATGGGTCATGACATCACTGCACAAATTATCTTTGGTCATTGCAGTTAATGCAAACTACACGATCACGTCATATGTGCCCTGACAACATGGGGCATGTGATGTCACTTCTCCCCCAATGGACACCCAGGTTTGAGATGTCCCAGAGGCTACATTTCAAAAAGTAAACAAACCGAGGACAATCCGATGGTCAGACTAGGCCACCCACCCCTAACTGATCTGATTTAATGTTAAACTAATGAAAATAATTAAAGGTTGTTAATATAATGCTACCCATGCATTTACTAATTTCTTCTTCCTGCCACATTGAACTTTATAATTCACAATGGAATTGGGTGGGGTTCTGGTGCTCCTGAGGGGTGCCTATTCTCTTGGGGTTTGGCTTGAGCATCCCTGCTATAGTCTTTCATATGCTTTTTCTAAGACCCTGATGCTGGGAAAGATTGAAGGCAAAAGGAGAAGGGGACGGCAGAGGATGAGATGGTTAGATAGCATCACCGAAGCAATGAGCATGAAACTGAGCAAACTCAGGGAGGCAGTGAAGGACAGGAAGGCCTGGCGCGATATGGTTCATGGGGTCACGAAGAGTCGGACACGACTTAATGACTGAACAACAAAAATGCTTTTTCTGTTTTGCATCAGATCCACGACAGCATTGTTCAGTGTTTCCTGCAGTGTCTAAGAGTCCATGATCGGGTAAATATGTGGCATCTCTTGTATGGCAGCACTGGCAAAGGAAAGCATCTTTTTTAAGGAAATCAGAAGACCAGAATATGATTCATACAAGGCTCCTCAGTTTCTTTTTCCAGCCTGATCTAACTTCACCTCTCTAGTAACTCCAAAATGGCAATGTGCACCGCTGTTGTTGTCCTAATGCCAGAGGCAAAGCTGAAATTGGAGGAAGCGGATGTTGTCATCCATGGCTGAGTCTAACAATTCCTTCAAGAGCTAGTAATGAAAGGAGCTGAAGCTAGTGCTGATTACAGGCTCCATCCGAATGCATGAAAATGAAAGTGATGACACTTCTGAAATGGGATATTGCAGCGGCAATATGAACAGGGGAGGCAGAACAATGGCAGTGCCAAATCCTGCTGCCTGATTTAAGAGACTCATTAGTTCCGCTTTCCACAATCTGGCCAACTCCAAATGTGTTGGCTGATCTAGCTGAGAACTCTGAAGTTGAGGGCCTCAGTGTTTCTGAAGAGCACCAAGTTAGGGAAATCAGCCCAGCTGAACCTGTGAGCTGGGGACAGGAACACACAGCAAAGATGTGGAAAGTCAAGGGAATAGCAACCTCTTCCCTCATTACCCTTGATCTTCAGAAGAGCCGAGAAATAGCAAACAAGATTGACAATGCTATATAGGCAATTACTGCTTTGCTGAACATGTCAGTAGAATATCAACCACATCAAATATACACTATGTACTCAAGAAGATTTAACAGTAACAACCTCCCTCCAGGGAATCATGGGACCTTTAATTCTGCAAGGGACACCATTTTGTGATAAGCTGCCCTCCCCAACCACAAGGATCAGGATAAAGGAAAGGGGGAAAAAACCTTACAAAAACTGCTCATAATTTTGATTCCATTTAATCTTAAAGGCAATTAAAATCAAACTAAATTATTTAAATGCAGTTGGCACCACGTTGGGGGCTGCACCCAAAGCTTTCAAGGTCTGCCTGTGATCTGGGGGCCGAGTTTGTGCATCTCTGAACAACCATTTCCAGTGTTCTAACCAAGCCCACAGTCTATGGGCCTCTTTCAAAAAGCCTCTTGTTTAACATAAGCAACACATCTCTGTGTTGTAGATGCATTTTGCGCTCCAAACACAAGTAGGATGACTTATCTTTTCAGAAACAACGAACCACTTTAATTTTCCAAGGGCTTTCTCACCTTAGCTGTGCGGCTGTCTGATTGATGATAGTCCCCATTAGGGCCTGAAAGAATATAACTTCATTTCATTTGCTAACAGACAGTTGCTGGATACTGATGAATTAGAGCAAACCAGCACCAAAACTACGTATAATGATTTGATAGCTCATTCACTTATTTACGAGATGCCCAATCCCGCATTATTGCTGATAGCAATGCATAGCAACCCTTCTCTTCTATTGACAGCAACCCTTACCAGGGGCTATGCAGGCAGACACTGCTGAGAGTGGTGATCTCAAAACATCTGGAGGATGAAGGTTTTCCATCTTTGTTCTAATGGTTTTAAGGAATTATGTAAGTTGAACTTGCTCATTTCCAGGGAGTTCCACATCAGGGCAACTTTCTCCAACCTAACAGCCTTCCAGATGTCATAGATCTAAACTCCCACAATATCAGTGGTAGGAAATCTGTGGACCTCCACATGTTGGCCTCCTGTCCTTGACTCACTATGTTTGTTTTCATGGGAATAAAAGGTGGCAAGATGTAGGGCACTTTGGCTGGTATTTTAGCAGTCTCAGTAAAGCCCACGACTGATGACAAGTGTCATGGCATCTTGATTTCAACAAGGAATGTGCAAGAGGAGAAGTTGGGAAGCAGAATGAGTTCCTCCCAGAACCATCCAGTTCACAGCACAGGAATTAGCAATGCAGAACTGGTCTTCCTCCATTTCTTCCTTCACAGAAGCTCATTTGGAAGTTAATTGGTGGCTAGAAGGAGCTACTGCAACCCTGCACAGGTATGAACACTACGTGTGGAAAGGATGGCTGATGTTCTTCCATATAAACCTTTCCTTCCATGTGCAAAATCTGATGACAGGAAGAAGAGTTCTATCAACCTTCTCTTTCACTTTTTATTTTCAGTGCAGAGGGATTTTTTTTTATTCTAAAAAATGGAGGAGCCATCACATCATTGCGCTCCTCCCTTCCTTCTAAAGTAGTTTTGCTAAAATACCAGATTGACAGAGTGCAACTTTTGTTTCCCCCAGCAACACATAAAAGCCTCTTCTCTGTTCTGTGCTTGCTAAGTTCTGTCCTGCATTCCCCAGAGTAACATTAACCATACCTAGAGATGCTTCAGAGGGCAGAAATGCCTCCCTTTTCAATGCCACCTTGAAAAGTTAAGGTTGTCCTAAGCAATAAATGCAACAGTTGAGACTTGCCTTTCATCAACTACCTGTCTCTTTTTGCTTTGAGCTAGTTAAGTAGCAGCTTTTCGTTTCCCGAGGTGTCATGATGTCATCGCGCGGCTTCTGTCAGCTGATGTCATCGGCAGTGTGGCTTCCAAGAGAAGTGAGATCCGAGCCAAAAATTCAGCAGCTGATTCAACAGTGCAGATGGCTGCAACAAAAAGATAATTTTAGAGCTCTCCAAATAATTTAGCTTGTATAACTCTTTTATAACTTCTATCTGCTATTTAAAATAGGCGACAACCAATTTGGATGACAATTCATCATGTTAGCCCTTCAGGATGAGAAATATCACAGTAGTTAATCAACATGATGTACCAATGTGTCTTCAAAAAAAGCTGTAACAGTTCAACAAAGTTAAAAAGAGAGAGAGATCAAACCATGGTAATATCAATAAGGGAATCTCAACTTTTATGGTGCTGTGACACTCCCCCCTCAATATTTTAAATAAGCTTGACCTTTCTCATCACCTTGATATCAGAAATTGCCCCTAAATAAAACAATTGAACTAAAATTAAATTTAAACCCTTGAGAAATTCAAGAATGTAAAACTGACAGAAAAAAACCTTTTGTATAGTATAAAGACTTCCCATTAGCTGGGTGCTATTTCTTGATAATAAAAGGTTAGAAAATTTGATCCTGGTTGCTTTATTTAGCCAAGGAGAAAAAGATTGATATGCCTGGATGGTGAAAGAATGACTGCTTAGAGATATTTTCTTTATTTAATCTTTCCTCCACCTCTTTTTAATACCAATGATATAGCGGTAATATTCAGATCATTAAACATTTTTAGTAAGAGTCATCATACGCTTGTAGCCTAAATTCACTGGCTACACTGGTTAGCACTGGGTTAATGTAATGTGATTTTGTGCCCAGTCCTTCTCTACTAAATACGGTAGACGTATAGTTTATGCGCACATGTTTATCTCTAAACCACAGTTATGCACATCATGTTCCATTAAAAAGGAAGCAATAGAACTTAAATGCATCATTAAGCATTTAAGTCCCAGTGTTTCAGTATAAATGGAGCTTAACCAAAACCTCACATTTTTTTTCGCACTGTCCCTGGACAAGTTGTCAGGGCTCTGGCGTTGCCTGCATATGAAAAGCCCAATCCCTGTTGGAGTATGTACACTCCAGGATTTCCTTCCCACTCTGCCTGGATAAGCAAGTTATCAGCTTGTCCAGGTGGAGTGGGAAAAATACAGTATGTGAGGTTTAGCTCTGACATGTATGAAAATTTAACAACTGGTTTGCATGAACAGAACTAAATTGGCTAGACAACTCCCCTGCCTGGATTTTAGCAAAAAGGCAACACTGAGTTGATCATTCTTGACCAGTCTATCTTCCCCATGGAAGATCAGATTTGGTAGGACAACAATATACTCTTATGACTCTCACAGTAGCCCTTTAAGATAGCATAGACTAAAAAAATAGTGGAGTGGGCTAATGAGATTCAAAGCAGAGTGAGACTAGTTTAATATGTAAACCAGTGTTTTTCAAACTTGGCAACTTTAAGATGTGTGGACTTCAACTCCCAGAATTCCCCAGCGAATTTGTTTTCTGCTTGGAATTCTGGGAGAAAATTTAACACATTAGGAGTATGTCAGGTTGGGGAAGCCTGGCTAAGACCTGAGTATATAGTGCTTGTTCATTAGAATATTTTGCAGTGATTAATCAGATCCAGAAAATACGAAGAGAATCTATGGTCCTCCCATTTGCTTCTGTGCTTCTCAATCCTCAATATTAACCAGGCTGACTGGGGCTGCTGGGAGATGTAGTTCTACAACATCAGGAGGAATACATGTTTCCCACCCCAGATATACTGAGTCAAATCGCTGGCTAGTTTTGTTTACACTGATCTGCAAAAGCTTTTAGGGGCTTCAGCCTGGAGTCTTCCTCTGTTTCCTTTTTACTGGAGATAATGGAGATATTGGCAAGGCTAAAATTTTAATAATCAAAGATGAAAATTTGAGGAAGCTACCTGGAATGTTCTAGGAATCGGGTCTTCATAAGTTATCCTTTTTTAAGGCTACAAGAAGTTCAAACAAATACAGTTAGTCCTTGCTTAACGACCATTCATTCAGCAACCATTTGAAGTTACAGCAGTGCTGAACAAATGATACTTACGGCCAGTCCCTGAAGTTATGGCCATTGCAGCATCCCCATGGTCACATGATAAAAATTCGGGTACTTGGCAGCCCACCCGCACTTACAACCACAGGGCGCTTCAACTCCCCCCACCCACCTATCTCCCCCCATCTTTGCTCTTTTGGCCACCCTGCACAGCGGCACTCCTTGGCAGCAGTGGCAGCGCCAGCAGCGTTGGGGCCGAAGTAGAGGCCTGGAACCTTCAGCAGTCTCAGATGGCTGCCCCATGCCTCTACTTCAGCCCCAGCGCTGCCGCCCCCACTGGCACTGCCACCAAGAAGCGCTACTGCCACCAAGAAGCGCTGCCTCAAGCCCCGCGCCACGGCTAGTCGCCACAGTGCCACAGCACAAAGCCCCAGCTGCCCCTGCCGCCCTGTGCTCCGCCAGCCCTGCCATCCCCAGCTGACCTTCACCCGCTGCTTATGAGGTGTGCCTGGCCTGGCCTTATGTGAGGCAGCTGCTGGCCATGCCAGGCCTTCTTCCCGAGGCTGTGCCCACCATTCTCCAAGCCGCACACGTGCTTCTCCAAATGGCGTGAGTCTTCTTGCAGCTCTTCAGAAGGCCTCAGGAGCTTTCTGAAGCATCGTGAGAGTGCCATGCACGATCTGGAGAAGGGCGCCCGTGGCCTTGGGAAGAAGGCCCGGCGTGGTCAGCAGCCTCCTCGCATGCACAGTGGGGGGCAGCTGGGGCTTTGTGCTGTGGCACTGGGGTGGCTGGCCATGGTGTGGGGCCTGAGATGGCACTCCTTGGCAGCAGCAGCAGTAGTGATGGCAGCGGTGGCACGGGGGCTGAAGTAGAGGCCCTGGGGTGGGGCGGCAGTGGCTGGCTGAGACTGCTGAAAGCCCAGCACCACCACTGCCGCCGAGGGGGGCCGCTGTGCAGGGCAGCCAAAAGGGCAGAGATGGGGGCGAAGATAGGTGGGTAGGGGGAGTTCAAGAGGAGGCAGTCTCTTACCTTACTGAGGCACGGGGTTGGGACGGACTAAGCTGGGAATGGCTTGGATCAGAACAACCCAATGTATAAATTATAAAATGGGGACCAAACAGGATAATTAGACAACCAAAGCAGAGTTGGGGTTGGTTGTATATCAGAGGGGAGATCATTCCATTCTGATGCTTCATATGGTTCAAGGAGCTTGACCTTGGCAATAGGATAGTCTCCCGGTTACCGGGTATCCTTTCCCATGTTAGTGTCACTACACAGTGGCATAGCGTTATTCCATGAGACTTGGTGGAAACCAGAAATGGCAGCTTCTAGTTAATGGCTACCAGAAGAGATTCTGAAGACTTGTAGTGAGTTTCACCCACCCCACCCCATCCCATCCCCCAAAGTCAATTATGTAGCTTTCAGCTCTCCTTTGCTCCACTCCCAACTTTGAACAAAATGGTTTCATATGACAACTACTTTCAGCTTTGGTGAGAAATGTGGTGGAAAGGTGAGGGTTATGCATTAATACTATCTTGCTCATTTGGAGTTGGCTTTTCAATTAGTATTAAAGAAATTGTCAAGATGACTTCCCTGGAGTATTGCCAATAAGAAGTTGGAAATACCACAAGAGCATCTTTATATTTATGGGAGAAACAGAATCACAGAACACCTACAAGTCAATATCCTGCCAGTGTCATATAAAGTACAAGAGAAATAAGTCCCTAAAATATTATCAATGGAAATAATATTTCCAGGAAATATAAATTGTTTTTTAATGTGACAAATTACTTATAAGTGTGCTAGAAAATACTTATATTTTCATAATAGAATATCTATTTCAGGTTTGCCTGCCTTTTAGTGGTTTCAGTTTTGAGTAGACAAATTTGTTGTCCCTACAGGTATCCTCGCTTACTGACTGCCTCATTTAGTGACCATTCGAAGTTATGCTGGTGAAAAAAATAGCTTTGCAACCAATCCTCGCATTTACGACCCTCACAACATCTCACAGTCACGTAATCACCATTTAATTGCTTCACAACTGGCTTGCGACAAGTAGAGTTAATAGAGAAGGCAGAAGTAAAATTGTAAGTCAGGATCATGTAATGCCTCACTTAGTGACTAAAGGAGAAATGAGGTCATTAAACCCATCACAGTCACATGATTTTTTGCTTAGCGATGGTGATACTTAGCATCAGAGTTGCCTTTCCCAACTGTAGTCACTTAGCAAGAACTACCTGTACACTCAAAAGACAACAGAGGAAAAAATGAGGAACCCATACAAATTATTATGACTTCTGGATCCTTTTTTGTGGAAGCAATAACTTGCAAGACTATGGACCAAATGGTTGTTAATAGACTTAGTTTAATGCTAGATGAAACTTAGGAGAACTGATCTACATATGCATTCATAAAAATCACATGGGAACTCTAAATTTCAAAAGGCAAATGGAAAAGTTTTGTGAATGAATATTTTGCATTTAAAATTGCATCCCAAAAAAAGCAATGGTACTAGGTTCTTAAACTTTTTCCTAGCATGCTAATTGTGAAAAACCATTTGTTTTTCTTGTTTTTCTTTTGATTCGTCTTTGATTACATGCAATTTTTTAATAAATGAGTAAATAAATGCGATTATTAAACTTGCTCCTGGCCTGCTAATTGTGTACTCAACCATGCAAAACCTAACTATCTTGTGAAGTGTGACAATCCTATCACATGAGTTTTCTGATTCAAATTAACTGACTTGACAATTCAATTGATAAAATCATGCTTATTTAGGTGTCGGTTGCATCAGCTGTACTTTGTATGATGCCCTTTGAAAAGCAGTTGTTGCTGCCCTATCTATCGTGAGGGCTATAGAGCATATAGATATTTTGGAGCATAGGAGTTTGCCTAGACCAGTGTTGTCCAAACTTGGCCACTTTAAGATGAGTGGACTTCAACTCCCAGAATTCCCCAGCCAGCCATTCCCCATGCTGGCTGGGGAATTCTGGGAGTTGAAGTCCACTCATCTTAAAGTGGCCAAGTTTGGACAACACTGGCCTAGACTAACTAAATCCTCCACACTAGGAATCCAGTGCACGTCAGTGTTCACTGGAATGCTGTAGACAAGGTACTAGTTTTTTCAGCTATGATTTAGGTTACAGCTTCATCCAAATTGGCCATTGCCATAGCA
Organism: Python bivittatus; assembly: GCF_059951505.1. NCBI lineage: Eukaryota > Metazoa > Chordata > Lepidosauria > Squamata > Pythonidae > Python > Python bivittatus. Next base: position 8,220,672 of record NW_028277088.1, read on the forward strand.
ACCACCGCTTTTGATTTTACCCAGAGATTTCCAGGAGCATGCCTTCTGTATAGGAGAGAGAATGAGCAACTCAAGGAAGACAAACACAGAAAGACAACAATGTTATGAAAGACCATCAAATCTGGCCAGTTTAAGACCAGATACGCATGTTGGTTTGTCAGTGGCAAGGTGGGTAGCTGGCAAAAATCCCTGGGGCGCTGTTGAAGGACCAGGGTAGCAAATGTTTGTCCTTGCTGGAAGTGGTCAGAATAGAGAACTCTCCGTCAGCACAATGCTGAGTGTGTTTGCTAGCAGCCTCTCCAATGTCCATGCATGTTGGCTAACTAGCTGTCAGCCTCTCCAATGTCCCTGAGAGTTGGCTAACTAGCTGTCAGCCTCTCCAATGTCCATACGTGACTGCTAGCAGCTTTCAGGACAGGTTGCTCTTCATAATATGGATTGCTTACTACTGAGCAATCAAGCTCTTCCATCACAGAGTGACATTTTCCTCCTCATTTCTGGTAAGGCCAAGATTTCATCCAGGCCTCCATCAGCCCTGAGAATCCCTGGTGATTCCTATCTTATCTTTGGAACAGCCATGCCGAACTAAGGAAGATAAAGATAGAGAAAAGGTCCACCTTTAACAAAATGTATTGCATTCTGTTCTGAATCTTTTGAGACCAGTGTTCCCAGAATCAAAACATTCAAGAAGATGGTGTATTTTTCCACCTGAGAAGCATCTCTAGTGACTATGAAGCCTTTCTTCCTGCTTCTGAAATATGTCAGATACCATTTCCCAAAACAGGATGTGAAAGAATTCTGCCACAAATTTCACTGCAAGGAAATGCGAGTTTTCTCCTTAGAACCTACACGTGCCATGCAATGTGTAGTGTGGTGTGTGAAGTCTGGTTAGCACTTGTATTCCTAAAACAAGCAAGCAAACAAACTTGTCGGGCATGGGGAGAAACGTGCTAAGTTTATTAAATATGTGGTGTCATCAAGGGAATGTCACAGCTTGACCCCAACAGATTAACTAGTCTTAGGAGGTATTGACAGGGAGGAGGATGCGTGGGTGAAAAAAGTCAAGATGTCAGCCAAGACCACACAATCAAAGCCTGTCCACCCTTTGAGGTAGGTGAGGTCAAGAGACAGAGACTGCAGGCATTCCATAAATGCTACTTTATTGTGATAGGGTATAATAACAGGATCTTGAAAGCCCGTCCAAGTTCTCTCTGATCCATCTTATACTAAACAAAGTCAAGGTGGGGTCATTTTGAATTTCTTTCTCACACTTCCTTCAATCTCTGGACTGCGTATTGGCATCTCCAAGTCCCTCCTCCGTGGCTCATTCCTTCTCCCATCCCTCAACAACTCTTTTAGACCTTCCCCAAGCGCAGCCTTAAATTCTTTTACAAAGCCCCTCCTGGTTTTTATAGTCATGGCAGCTTTGTTGACTTTTTTGACCCTTCTCTCAGGGACACGCCTGCTAGTTACCCCCAAGTCTCTGCAAGACTCCTGGCACATTAGGCAATGAATATCCGCTAATTCCCATTATTCTTGGAATTTATTTATGATTTATTTAAGATTGTTTTTATATTGTATTTTAACTGATTTTATCTTTTCTGTAAACCACCCAGAGTCACTTTTAACAAGATGGGCAGTGACAAATTTGATGAATGAATGAATGAATGAATGAATGAATGAATGAATGAATGAATGAATGAAACAAAACTGATTTTTAGAGATCTGCCCATCCCCCACAATAATGAGTTGCACTTATTACTCACTATCGACTTTTCTTTCTAGCAATACATTTTCCATTTGCAGGTTTGGTCCTTCCATCCTTTCCTCCCTGTTTCCAATTTCCAGTCTCAGATGTACTGACATTGAGCAGGTCCCTAAGGAGAGACTGTATCCTGCACATTCTCGGTAGCAGCCAACTAATCTTTGATTTAGGTTTACAAGGTTACAAGCTTCCTCCTCCATTCCCAACTTCACATCTAGTTTTTATCCAATTTTACACTGCTAGTATTTCTCCTGAAAGATTTCATGTAGGAACACAAGGAAATATCTGAGTTTCTAACAGCCACAAAACTAACTCTCCTTCTTATGCTTTATTTATGTAAAGCTTGATCCCCCTCCTGGGAGCTCTTTAATGAAAAAGACTCCCAGATGGTTTATGGAGTACAATAATAAAATCAGTCCTTCCATCTATAGAACATGCCTCGTCTTGGGACGGAAAATCCAAGAAGGTCTCTGCTGAGTTTGGTAACAGAGGGAACCTAAATTGAAATATGGAACCAGAGGTAGTTGCTGCCAGGTAATACTTGAAATCTTCAACATGGAACCTCTTGGATTGCATGATATCACATGACCTTTTAATAGAAATCATTGCTAGTCATCTGAGGCAGAACATCCTTGATAGTATCTTGAACAGGACCCTCCAACTATGCACTCAGTGCTAAGAGAGAGGATGCAAAAAAGGATACATGCTTTTAAGACCAACAGCATTTCAGATAGTGCTTCAGCCCCAAGATGGTGAATCAAAATGCAAATTTCCAAGACCATCTGTTGAAATGAAGAGCAATTAACTGGAACATTAAAGAGTTTTGACGGAAGGAAACACAGATTCTTAGTGTTAAAATTTGGTCCTCTGAAAAACGAAATAGCATAAAACTGAAAAACTAACCATTGCAAAAACATCTTGAAAAATCCATTTACAAGAAACGGACCTTGCTTATCACAAAAACTGAATGCAAGTTCCCAACTAGTTTTCAAAAGAAATGCGAAACAGCTTTTTGTTGTTGTTGCCCTCATTTTTCTTTTTCTTTTCTGCATAGCTTTATATAGTTTCTCAAGACAGTATTTTCTCTCCTTCTGCACAATTGCAGGGATCATACTGAGCATAATTGATATTCATTTATATGCCATATTTACCTCTGCAGCGTTTCCTCCTGTAATTGAGCAATGGTTAATGAGCCCTTAGGCCTCTATTCACAAAAGGTTACCAAAGTCTGCCTACTGGGGAGTTGTCCTTATGAAGACTCCCTGTGTTTGGGTGGGTGAACAATCAGAGTCCTACATACTACACAGAACAGTATGAATATGGAACTTAGGGAGAACTTTAGATAGAAATTCTGCGCTACGATAAAGGGGAAGTCTCGCAAAATGAGAGAAGCCTGATTTTGCTTTCAGATGTAATGAGGCACATCCCATACAACAAATGAATTTAATTTGTGTAATACGTTCAGGTTTGGGGCTTTAGAATTTCAGAACATTCACAGTGCTTTGGTGTCATCTTGGTACAATGCCTAAAGGAGGAAACAGATGACTTAACAGAAGTTTGGGGAGAGGAAACACAACTGGACTTGCCAAGGTTTCAATGAGCTGAAAATCGCCTATGGTTTTCTCTGATTTTTGAAATTTCCCAAAAAAGATTGCCTGTATATTTTAGACTGGTATATCTACCAAGGGACACTTAGATTCTAAGGAATCGTAGGTCCTTAAAATACCAAGAATGCAGAAAGTTGCACGATATTTGGAACGTGTCTGTGGGGTGTGGATGGGGGAATAACTCATTTCCTCTGTCCCCGATGACAAAAAATGCTGTTCTAAAGTGACATTTGCCTTATATGAGAAGGTTTCATTGCACCCAGTAATCCAGAACTAAGTCGTTTGTTCTTTAATAGCCAGAAGAGAGGTGTGTAATTCAGTTTGCATGGGTTCGGGTATGAATACAATGAACATTAAAAATTTGTGCCATTACTATATTAATTGCTGCAACTTATATTGCTATTCAACAGTTGAAAAATGTTAAGTAATTAATCATCTGACATACTTACAACATGATAAATTAAGGAGAAATGCCTATTACCATTGGAAAAAAACCTAAGCTGATAAATCAATATTTTCTTAATTCTCAACTCCCTGAAATAGTGTTTAGCAATTATTCAGCAAATATTGAAAAGAAGTAAATTATGTGGGTCCGTTTTAGTCAGGGTTCAAGCCTGGACGTGGGATGAAGACAGCACTGGTCACTCTTCTTGGTGACCTTTGTCAGATGAAGGAAGTGCACTCCTCCTGGTCCTCTCTGACTTCTTGGTAGCTTTCAATATCATCAGCCGTAGTATTCTTCTTGACTATCTGCAAGGGTTAGGAATTGGAGCCACTGTTTTATAGTGATTCCTCCTTAGTAGATGATTCCAGACAGTGGTTATTGAAGTAGAGAGATCGGCCAGGCTGTCACTTTCTAGTGAGGTGACAAAGTGTTTGGTGCTCTCTCTCCTTCACATCTACATGAAGCCACTAGGGAAGGTCAAACATCAGTTTGGAGTGCAGTATCATCAGAATGCAGATGATATCCAACTTTACTTCACCACCCCAATTCAAGCAGGATGTCCCATCAATGTCTGCTAAGGTCTGGATGGGATAAAAGAGCCTGAAGTTGAATCCCAACAAGACAAAATACTTGTTTGTTGATCAGGGTGCTTGACAGCTCTGAAATTATCTTTCAGGGGGACACTGCAAGAACTGTGTCTGCAACTTGGGGTTCCTCCTGGACTCACAGTTGCTGTTTCATCAATAGGAGGCTGAGCTGTGGAGGAATGGTGTATGCCTAGATTTGGTTGATGCTGTAACTGCAGCTGTTCCTGGGGTTGGAGGATCTCAAAACCTGATTTAAGGGTTATCTTATATTAATGTTTTTAAGGCTATTTACTTTACTGTTTAATTTACACATTCTGTCATCATCATATAATTGGACTAGTGCAATGCAGTCTAAATGGGGCTGCCCTTGAAGACTACCTGGAAGCTTCAATTTAGTCCAGAATACAGCAGTTGATTTACTTGCTGGCACTTGGCGCCCTGACACCTGTGCTTCAAGTCCTGCATTGGCTTCTGATTAGCTTCTTCGTGCAATTCAAAGATCTGGTCATTACGTATAACGCCTTTTATGGCTTGGTACTGAAGTACCTCCAGGGTTGCCTTCTCCTGCCAGAACTGACCTATCTGAGAGAAATTGCTGGTAAACCACCACTTCCATGGATTCTGTGGATCAGTGGATGGTTCCCATCTTGAACACGAACCTCCAACTACACACTCAGTGCTAAGAAAGAGGGGGCAAATTTGAAATACCTCTTTCTACTATATGATAAATGCTTGTAGGAGCAGCTTTTCAGCCTCTGTACACTGAAAGAGCTTCTCACTTGAAGTGAGATTGACCCCCACAGTTTTGGCCTTCTGGAAATTAATGAAAATGAAGTTATTCCAGAGGGCCTACAGTGATGTATGATGTCTAGGATGGATGACTATAACTATGGTTTTATGATTTTATTATTATGCAGTATTTATTTTTATCATGTTTTATTTCATGTTATATATTATTATAAACCACCAAGAATGCTTCAGCAGGATAGAGAGCCAGTTTGGTGTTGTGGTTAAGGCATCAGGCTAGAAACCAGGAGGCCATCAGTTCTAGTCCCACCTTAGGCACAAAGCCAGCTAGATGGCCTTGGGCCAGTCACTCTCAGCCTTGGAAGCAGGCAATGGCAAACCACTTCTGAATTCTTGCCAAGAAAACTGCGAGACTTGTCCAGGCAGTCACCAGGAGTCAACAATGACTTGAAGGCACAAAAAATGAAATAAAAATATAGATATCTAGATAGGTAAAGATAGAGATAGATAGATAGATGATAGATAGTTAGATGATAGATAGATATAGATAGATAGATAGATAGATAGATAGATAGATAGATAGATAGATAGATAGATAGATAGTTTGACTTGTTAATTAAATCTTCACATTTTTCAAGCCATTATAATAAATTATACATAATATTAAAGATATTTGGTATAATCATGTTCATTCATCTTTCATCATCTCCTTCTGAAATAATTCACAAAAAACCAGTTTACCCACAAGTCAGTAAAAACAAACCATGAATGAGAAGATTAAATTTCAGCCCCACAATTCTGCTGATTTATACACCAAATATATGTAAGTACTATGTGTAAAATTAAAAGATTTAACATTACAATGTGTAACACAACTTCTTTGCAAATGTCACTCCTGTGCCCCCAAGCAATCATTTGATCCCTAATTAAGTTTGGAAGCGACTTAAGACCACGCAAAAGGGTACGGGAGAATCTTCAATTTCATATTCCAAAGTGTTGCCCTATTTGTTTGCTTTGAATCATCCCTTTCATGAAGGTGAAAACTTGGGTTAATCCTCCATTCACCCGTCGCCCGGGTGCGTGTGAAATAAACCATGTGGACAAAATAAAGCATTGCTCGCTGCAATATTCCATTATGCCTTAAGCTGCTTCAAGGGCCCTCTTCACAGGTACCCAAATACCACTCCGAGCTCTTCACATATTTGTTGAAGATCTTCTGATCCCTCTCTCTTTTTTTCCACAGAACAGTCATTGAAGAAGAACCCAGAACAGGCAGAAAGTGAAGGAGGGGGCACGGGTGCTAAAGAAGCCTAAACTGGCTTTCTACACACAGAGATAATTGGCATGGCTGCAATTCTGGAGCACTGAATGCCATGAATAAAATGGAGACATGGGAAAAAACTGAAAAGGACAACAGTTTCTTGGAATGTACATAATCACTCCATTTTTGTTGGGAGGCCCAGGGCATAAAACAGGACTAAAATGTTTTTTCTCCATTAATTGCTTTCAAACATCGTCCTGCTAAATGCCTAATTAAAAGGTAGAAGTGTGTTTGAGTCTTATTTCACTACCTTCCTCCCCCCTCTTCCCCAATTCCTAATGACTACCTATTGGGGATGGGAAAAAAGAGAATCCATTGCAATGTCCTTGCAATTTCTTTTATGGAAGCGGAATAAAAGAGATCAATGGAAAAAGTTCTAAACTTACCTTAAACCTAGGTTGCAGCCTCAAAGACCAAAGAACAAAGTGATGGGCACGTCTCTGTATACAGGATGGACCCGGTGAAGGTGCATTCAGGCTGTTCCGCACGTAGGGCAAGTCTATGCCGCTTTATTTAATGAATTATGAGTGAGCATCCGGCCTTCATTTCACCTTAAAGGGCCATATAAAAATACCACCTCTACAGATCTAACTGGAAGCCACTAACAGCACTACCATTTTTTTTTTCAATCACCACTTTTCACATACCCATGAGAGATCATGCTTCTCTGAAGCCTTCCAAATTTTTGATTAATCATAGGCCCTAATGTTGAATTCTGGAATCTTGTGGCAGTAGGATTGGAACTAAAACTTGGCCATTAAAAGTACAGAGGAAACACCACTAGATGTGTATTTCTGTAGAAATCAAAAAGAAAGGGGGAGAGTTATTTAAAAAAAATAGGCTGAAGACTTAGCAGCTCCCTAGTTCACACAAAGATAAAGTGAGGGAAGGAGAAGCACATTCAGACTTGCAAGATTCTTCTACTATAGCTTTACAATGAAAGTAGTACTGACCTACATTTCCCAGTCTGGTGGACCTGGAAGAGCTGACACTACATGAAGACAATGCACTGAGCTTTAGGAGACCATAGATAAATATGGTAGCCATATATCTTCAACATTGCTAAAGCTAGAATTCCTTGCTTTTAAAATTTTGGATTAGGAATGACAACAATGGGTTCTCCCACTTCACAATCATTCTGATGATCATTCTGAAACCTGCCAAGGTCCCAGGTTACTGAGATTCAGGGTTCCATTGCTTGTGGTACTGCAGATAGCCATCTTAATTACTAGTCACTGACAGGCCTACTTGAATGTGCATAGGAGTGGCATCGTCATCTGATCTCAGTGTTTCCACATACATTGCATCAGACAATTATTTGCTGTTCTCAGGATAGCAACTCTAGATGAAATAACAAACAGATTTTCAGTTAAAAAAAAAAAACAATGAAGCTTAGATAGGCTGTGGCTTCTTCTTTTTTGGAGTAAGAAAGAAAATCCCTCTGAATTCAGTTTGACTCATTTCTATGTAAAGATAATCAATGTGGAGAAGTAAACACCATTACGTTCATTGGTAACCATTGTTCTCTTATCTTTGGTTATCTCTAACTAAAGTATATAACATTTTAGCTCAGATATATTCTCATAGATATTTTGTGACAATCGTATGTTCAGTTAGGTGTGTTTATACAACTGGTTCCATAAATAGATGTCAGTGTGTACCCCTAATAATCATTCATAGGCAAACCCTTTCAGACCATAGTGATATATTCACTCACTTCATGCAACAGCTGAAACAGCAGTAAACAGCACGTGGAGACCATGGGCAGAGGACCCTTTGCCCAGCTCCAGTTAGGGCACCATTTACAACCCCGCTTGGACCAAGACACCCTGGCAACAATAAACCATGCCCTAATCACCACTCAGTTGGACTATTGTAACACACTTTGTGTTGGGCTGGCTTTTGAGATGATCTGGAAGCTATAGCTGGTACGAAATGCAGTGGCTGACTCTTGATGAGAAAAGCCCAACAGGCTACAATAACACCTATTTTTGAAGTCACTGCACTGGTTGCTGGTAGGTTTTCTCGTACAATACAAAGTGGTACGTGTCAGGTCTGGCATGAAGAGAGGGCCTGTTACAGATCCCTCCTCCTCACAAGATATACAGGGAATGGAGCAGGTGACAGGTCTTCTCAGTAGCAGCCCACATTTTACTGAATACCCTTACTCAGAGGTAAGGCCCCAACCCCACTGGCATCATGTAAACAAGCTAAAGCAGTTTTGTTCCCATGCACATTCAAACCTTCGTTCAGATGTGATCAAATTAGGTTAGTTTTAAGGGCGCTTAGGCTATTTATCCATGGCTATTAATCATCGTTCTTTAACGGTTTACACTGAGGCTTTACCTCTGTTATTGTCTTTTGCGCTTGAGTTTATTACACCCCACCTCGATTCTGTAAAATGGGGGGGGGGAATTATAAAAATAATTAAATAAACAAGAAGACAATGGTATATATTCAGAGCTAATATATTCATTACTTTTAATTAGGTGAAAATCTGGAGTGAAACAACATATCATGGTTGAAGTCATCTGTGGAGTTTTGCCTATGGATGCTTTGGGGTTGTTCACCCATAACACAATGAGTCAACCCTTCTGTGCAGCAGTCTTTGGCTTCCCATGGAACTGAGGAGACAGAACTCTTGGTTGGCTTTCCAAAGGATTTAAAAACAATTTCTTGAAAGAATTATTAATTGTTGATGGTTTAAAGAATTAAATATTTTGGCAAGTTGTGGTTTTATGTTTTTATTGTAAAATACTGTGAAACTTCAGTAGTCAGCAGTAGAGGAAGGGAGGGAGGGACATATCAATTATGGGAATCAAGATGTATACCAGAAACTTGAGGTCTGTGAAATCCATGAAAGGTTTGAATAGAGTTCCAGAAATTCCTCCAAACTGTAATTTTTAATATGACAAAGGGGAAATATATTAAATGCATGATGAATAATCTCCATATATTTTGGAGTGGGGCTTCCAGCATGCTACTCAAAGAAAGACTAATTCTACACCCCCATCTTATTCTCGAAGAATAACATCGAAAGTGACCACCATCTTATATGAATCTGTAATTTACTTGGATGACCTGGTAATGCCAAAGCCCTCCACTAGTATAAAAGCTCTTGTTTAACTGCCACCATGGGTAGCCTGAAGCCGCTTACTTACTGACAACAGGCTACATTACCTGTTCTTCTTTATTGAGGAAAGAACTTTCGCTGTCCCATTAATCACGCTAAGTAGTTGTTAAATTGCACCGATGAAGATTCAGTACCCTGGAATATGTGATTCTATTGAATGCCCTGTTTATGAAAATCATTGATCCTGATTCTTAAATACTTTCTAGTCCCATTTTTCAACCCTGTCTTTATTTTTAGTTTTATTACCTGCTTTGGCACTGATAAATGTAGGCTTTTTAAATAAAAAATCTACTGTGCATAAAAATGGGTAAAATACTTTCAGAGACCAACAGCAACTCATCAGTGATGTCTTCCTTCAGCCAGAAAAAAAGTTGTCTGTATGCAAGTAACTATGTGTAGTTTGGATGTCTATGTTAAGTAGTATATGACTGTGTTGAGGTAGATTTTACAGGACTATAAAACAGATAATTTGTGTCCTTCAGGCAGTTTTCATAACAGGAGTCTTTTAATGCCTTTGCTACTTTAAATGGGAATTAGTAAAGGTATTATGCTATCGTCACTCATTCAGCATCAGAAGTTTATGTTAAAATTGATTAAGGGATTACTTACCTTAAACACTGTTGACCTCCTTCCCCCTACACCTACACATATATCTAACACATCTACATACAGCTGCCACATTAACAATCTGAAGGTTCATTTTGTCTAACAAATAAAGTAAGGTGGGAAAGAGAAGCCAAACTCTAGTATGACGTGGGCTTTTAAGGAGGCCGGTTACTTATGAACATTTTCACATGCTAATTAACATGCAGACCCACCAGTTTTAGAATTGGTTTTATATATCTGTATCTCTAAGTCTAGCTATAAATCTCCAAGGGATTGGGTACCAGTTCACTGTTATCTAGGTGTTTATGGGCAACTTCAAGACCTTGATGTTCTCCATTACTATGGTGGTTTCTTTGGGGACCAGACAGTATTTTAAGTAGAATATAACAGAAAATTCTCTGGCAACCATTTCAATAGAAGACTGGTAGTCTTGTAACAGTGTAGTGATTAAAGGCACTGGGCTGGAAACCAGAAGACTGTGAGTTCTAGTCCCATCTTAGGCACAAATCAGCTGGGAGATGTTGGGCCAGTTGCTCTCTCTCAACCCTAGGTAGAAAGCAAACCACTTCTGAAGGTTCTGGTTCTCCAGTTGCCAGGAGTCAAGGCTGACTCGAAGACACACACACACACTCACAATCTCTGTAAAGGACACATGAGAACATTCATGAAGAAAGGTGCTTGCCAAGGAAGCAGTAGCTCTTAATCTTCTTGCAAAAAACTTAAGAGGAATGGTTGGAGGCACAGCGCCTGTTTAGCCTGGAGAAGAGAAGCTTGCAAGAAACAAGATAGCTGTCTTCAAGTATCTGAAAGGCTGTCATGTAAAAGACAGGGTAGAATTGTTCAAAGTTGTTCCAGAAGACAGAGCAAGGAAAAATGGGTTTAAATTATAAGGAAATCAATTTTGGCTGGAGTTCAGAAAAAAAAATCCTTACAGTAAGCACTGTTCAGTAATGGAAAGATACTTCATGAAGGGCTGGATTCTCCTTCACTGGATGTATTTAAGAAGAGGCTAGATGGCCATCTGTCAAGCATGTTGCACTGGAGGGTTCTGCACTGGCCAGGAGGCTGGATTAGATCTTCAAGATCATTTCCATTCCTCACAATAACAGAGTTTGGTCTAGTGGTTAAGGCACCAGGCTAGAAAGCAGGAGATTGTGAATTCTAGTCCCGCCTGAGGCATGAAAGCTGGCTGGGTGACTTTGGGCCAGTCACTTTCTCTCAGCCCATGATGTCAGGCTTGGATGACAAGCCAGGTGATAAATTCCTGTCATAACCAACGGATCAACATTCAGTTGATCCGAAAAAGAGGACCCTACACCAGTGAGAAAACACTAGGAAGTTCCTTGCATTCTAAGATAGCATGATTATACTGTATAAACATCAGAGAAAGAGTGAAGCATCCGAGAAAACAGTATGATAATTGTAGCTTCAAATTCCTCTTGCCTCTGAAATGGAGAAGACCATACAGCTTTCCTACCCATTAGCAGCGCTGGCCAAAAACTAGACTTATCAGCTGACTTAGTGTACAAAAAGAAGGAATGAAGGAGAATGTAAAACTTTGGCAGAACAGGACAATGTACAGTTTTCCTGCTTGAGATGAATTAAAAGCCATTATGTCCAGTCTCAGTTCACACAACTAATAGGTGAAGGTATAAAACTGTTTCCAGATTGTAAACACTTTAGGTGGAAAAACAAATATTTTATAACTGAATGTTTTTGCCAATAATAGCAAATTAGATTTCTTTTAGTAATTTAATTCCAGTCTTCTTCAAGATATATTAAATCTGAATATGTAGGTTTGGGCTGGGTTGATTTAATGGAAAATGGTTTGTCCCTACCTAAGCTTATATGGTAGAGATTCTTCTGAATTCATAACTTTTAACAACTGTCAACTGATCTGAAGATCTCTAAAGCCATCATTTTGAATTGCCCTGAGATTTATTTTAAAGTCCAGGAAGTTTTTCAAACATAGCACTGTTCATATGAATTAGGTCACCATACTACTATTTATTTGAAACAAGAACTTTCTTTTTTGAAAGTCATAACATTTATCTATTTATGAAAATTGATTATTTGCACATAGCACAGCAACTCTTTCCAACATATGCTTCCAAATCATTCTCCCTTTTCATTTGGGGAAGTGGTCCTACCAATTGTCACTTGTAACAAGGTGTAGCAAAGCTAAGTATCACAAGGATGAGCCATGTTTAGAAACTATTTGATAACAGTCTATCTCCTGTTAGTGGAGCATCATCAGTGGAATCACAACACTTTAGAAACAATCAACTATCCTTTTTATTACCTTAGCCAGAATTATCAAATTATCATCCAACTGTATGAAATATACACTCTAAAAAAATTCAGCAAACAAACAAGATGTGATCAAACGTCAATGCAATCCAATGAATTTTTCCAGTAATAAATATATAACAATGACATTATGAAATGGCATTGCTTTGATGAAAGAATGGCAGTAATGTACAAATCTTACCTAAATACAGAAGACATTATGAAATTTGTAGCAATGGTTTTGAAGCAACTTAAGAAATCATCTTTGAAATGACAACATTTCCTTGGAGGAACACTGGAGTTAACAGTGAAGGAAGCCAATAGCCTCACCCTTCATTGACAAAAGAAAAATACTGCAACTTTTCATGCGTACATCCAGGAAAATGCCAGAAAAAAATGAATATAAGATGGTGACAAAAGGGGGAATTTCAAATAGAAATAATTGGTTGTTTACTAATGGCGGGGCTCAGTTCATGTAAGTCGATGCAGAGTTAAGATTCTGCTTTGAATCCACACAGTTCATGGACGTCTTCCTTCACTTCAGTGAAGGAGAGACCACTGTGTGTTCACATGACACACTTCCAGATGTGAATGTTGAATTATACTATGCCACCTGTGAGGGCAGATGTTCTTCAGAAGAGTCAAAATTGGATTTTTGAAGGTTCATAAACTGGGATGAAGCAGTACACATTGACATTCCTTCCATCATAGATAGAAACTTAAACAGAAGCTGGACTCACACACCGTGCTAAGCAGCAGAACGTATAACAGGCCACAATTACATGAAAATGGCAACACATATATCGTGATGTCATTGCATAAATGGTGCCCTTATGTAATCATGTCATGATATCTGACGCAAGTACTTAAGCTGTGCCATTGGCATGATAATACATCTTCATGCATATATTGGCATTTGCCCAGACCCTCACAGGGATACCCATGATGCTAAGCCATTTTTTAAACACCTGGTTTGTTGCACCAATCATAGCAGCCTGTTTCACACATGATGCTAAGCATATCACATTAAGACAAAATCAGCCTATGTTATGGCTTCATGTTATGCGTGTATAGTAGCCCTGTCATTGGAAATGATAACTCACCTATGTGCTCCAGCCATTACAATTGTTTCTATCATGCCAGACTGGCAGGTGAGAGTATGAAACAGCTCACTATTGATCCTGGGAAATGTGATGTGTACAAACCTCAGATCAAATCCTAAGAACCAGTTGAGACTTATCCTCCTACTTGGGGGAGGAGAAACTGCAGCCCAGTCAGTGATAAAAGAAGTGACAGTCACGGAATAAAAGTGTATGCATTAATGTGGAAATTGTCTTGTCTACAGTTCAATGATGCCATACCTCAAACATGACAATATTGTGGGTGAATATTTATGGGTGTATTTGCACAAGTAAACAAGAGATTTCCTCTGACCTGATGTTCTTTTATATCATCTACAACTGTTGTATGTTGTGGTCCATATTGCCTTCCTTCTGGAGTTTTGACATCCTCCTCCTGTTCCAGCCTGAAAGCACCTATAAGATAGACGTCCAGATCAGATCTTCGCTCTGTTCCACCAAGATACACGGATTCCATAAAACAGCACCAACAGAGCAGTAACCTTGAAAATAAACGTTGAAAATCCAACTCTTATGATAATAAGCATTTGAGCTAGTGCGATTTCAAATGAATCTTGAAAGGTAACTGATGAGTAGATTGGGGTTTAGTCACATTTGCAATTTGGCACCTCTTCCATAGCTCTTTTCTGAAAGAGACAGAAACCGAAGATGTGAATTGCCAAGATGGGGGAAGTGAAACTTTTTGCTGTCAAATGCTGCTTCTGCCCTCTGTTGGTATGTTTTCTACAACTCTATATCCATATCTATAAATTGATTTATATTTTGCTTCTATTTTGCTTCCAATGCATACATATCACTCAGGATAGTTTAACCCATTTCAGTTCAGCCTAAGATTTTTTTTTCCTTTTAAAAACAAAGCTAAAAATCCCAAACTCATAGATATCTAATACAGGCAGAGGCAGGAGACGTGCTAATGCAGTCCCTAAGACATAAACACTTTAAGACTTTAAAGGTAATTACCAACTCTTTAAGTCATGCCCAGAAACAAACAGATACCCAGTATCCTCCTTGCAAGTGGATCAGTGTCCATGGTACTGTCTACAGCAGTGTTTCTCAACCGTGGCAACTTTAAGATGTGTGGACTTCAACTCCCAGAATTCCCCAGCCAGCATGCTGGCTGTGTAATTCTGGGAGTTCAAGTCCACACATCTTAAAATTGCCACAGATGAGAAACACTGGTCTACAGGTATCCAGCAGCATTTTTCTGACTGCATTTTAAACCAATTGCAATTTTTGAAGAGTTTTCAAGGGCAGCCCTTATTAGTGTGTTTCAATAATCCAACACAATTACTGATATAACTAATGCATACGGCCCTGTAGCCAAGTTGGATCTCAACAGGAACAGACCCAGATGGATGACATAATGTCTTTTTCAGTGAAGCACAGATCATTTTCTGTATTCACTCAGACCTCCCCTCACTGTTTTAATCAGCCCAGAAGTGCAAGTCAGACGTGTCCACTTCCTTAGATTGTATCAGATGAAACTGTCTCTCACAAAAAAAAAAAAAAGCAAATGGGTACCACAAGTACCTCATTTGGGTGTCCAGCAATCAGGATATCTATCACTAGGCTTAGACAATTATTAACATATGGTCTTAATAAATTTCATGAGTCCTGAATCAGACTGTTGTTGACTGGTTTTAAAAGACAGAGTTATGGTTTATGGAGTCCAACCCAGGGTAGGGCACGTCATTCATTTCTGACCTTTTTGTTTAAAATTAATTCATGAAGGTTCTACTTGCTATGATCTCTGATTATCCCTTGCTGGTTTGTCCACTTCTAAGCCTAAGTTAACATGCAAAGTTCTAAATGTCCTAAGCCAGCCCTGGTTACATTTTTAAATTATTGCAATCATTGTATGTAACACAATTCTTGAAGATGGTGTAGAAACTTCCACTAGCTCAAACTGTGGGATCTAGAATACCAGTTGGAGATAGGTTATAAGATGATATCGTCCTAGTATTGCATTATCTTTACGGAACCCTCAATTCCAAGCCGAATTCAAAGTACCCGTATTACTCTATAAAGTATCTACAGCATCTTCCTGTAGATTCCTACCCAAGCCCTTCCTATTTCATCATCAGAGGCCTTCTGTGACAGCCCTTGCCTGCTAAAGATGGCAAGTAGCTTCTCAGGGAAAGGCCATTTCACGAAAAGCACACACACACACACAAACACAGTTATGGAATTTTCTTTCCAGAGATTTTTGAATGGTGCCAGGTATGTTAAAAGTATCCATGTCTGCTCAGAAATCCAAGTGAATGGTCTTGGTAATACTACAGAGCAGTGTTTCTCAACCTTTGCAACTTTAAGGTGTGAGGACTTCAACTCCCAGAATTCTTTAGCCAGCCAACTACCTGGACAATTCTGGGAGCTGAAGTCTACCCATCTTAAAATTGCTGAGATTGAGAAACATTGTTACAGAAAATGTGGAGGAACAAATAAAAATGGTGTTGGGATCTAGTATTGTCCACCTAACAAAGAGAAAATATAGATGTTTTTTAAAAAAGAAAACTGTAGCACTTCAAAAAGCCATGAAGGAGCACCGATGGGAACTTGAATTATCCCCAGATCTATTGAGACACAAGCTCTGCCAGTGATGATTTTCTCCTTCAAAAAGTAGAGGAAGATTATATTTATATATAAAAAATTGATTTATATGCCACATTAAAACAATAGGAAAAAAACTATATTAGCAAAAGATAAAATAAAATGTCAGAAAGCAGCCATGGTTGACTTAATGCTAATCAATAGAGATTTGGTGGAACAAGTAGACATGCAACACTGGGAGGGAGTAATCATGTCATGCTGGAGTTCTTGATTTTCAGGGACACTAAAACTGGATATAGTCACGCATGTGCCTTTGGGGGGTGGGGAAGGATTTTAATAAACTCAGAGCAATGTGATTCTATGGCAATAGAAAATAATGGAAAAGGAGCCCAAGGTGCATGAGAGTTCATAAAAAAGAACAGGTGGATTTGTTTTTTCAATGCAGGAAAAATGGAAAACAACAGAAGAAGACAATTTGACTATACAAAACTGAAGCCCGATGGGAATACATTCTATAATCTAAGAAAGGTAAACTTCAGAAAGAATAGGGTTTAGGAAGCTGTAAACGTTAAAAATGCTCTCTTCAGATATTGAAAGCCTATCCTAATGAAAACAAAAATTAGCACAAAGTCTGTGGCAGAAAAAGTGTAAGATAATAATATGGGATGGAAGAAAAGAGAAGAAGAGGATGACCAACAGCAGGGTGGATGGACCCAATTACAGTTGCAATGAAAACACCATTGGAAGACCTGAAAGACCAGATTAGGGACGTATTGTCATGGAGAAAATCTATCTATGTGGTCACTTGATGGCACATAATCAATCAATCAATAATATGGAAAGCAAAAAAAAGGGGGGGAGGGAAAGAATTTGAGGAGTGTATAGCAAAAAACATTAAGACGAATAATAAGAACATATTAATTATATTCAGAGCAGGAAACCACCTAGGGAAGCAGTTGGACCATTATAGGACAAAGCCGTGAAGTAGATACTTAAGGAACATATGGAGATGGTAGATAAAGTGAATGAATCCTTTGCATTTATCTTTATCTGAGAAGATAGAGGACAGATACCTGACCCCATACTGACTTCTCAGGGAGGTTAAAGCAAATTGAGGCAACAAGGGAAAATGTTCTAGGACATTTTTAGAGACTGCACAGTAACAAATCACAGCATCCTGATGGCATCCACCTGAGAGTTCTTAACAAATGGAAGTCTGGAATTGATGGCTTTCCAGCAAAAATATGTATCTCAATTTATATGACGTCAATTTTTTTAAAAGGGGGGGGGTTCTGGGAAAGAACAGTGTGACACCTCTTCCAGACAGTCAATGGGTAGAAATGGAAGAATTAGAAAATCAGAAATGAGCAAAGCAAAGAAGTAGGACTGAACTTTAGCAGAGTCTGATCTTTGCTTAGCTCCATCTGAGCCAGAGTAGGGAGTAAGGGAGCCTTGGGTAATTAAGGCTCCCTCAGCAGGAAGGTTCCTTGGATGGTGTGTGTTCTGCCTGGCTGTACATCCATGTTACATACATTCTCTGTGCACCTTGCACTTGGATCACATAACTTCTACAAGATGAGAAGACTCCCATACTTCAGTTACCTTTTACCATGTCCCCTTGGCTGCTATTTTTAGATAGTTATTAGGGTTTTGTAAAATAGGGTTAAAATTGAGAACACAAGGGGTTGAGTTATGGATTTAATGAAAGATTCCCTTTCTTTTACCCCGGAAAAGTTACGGGTCAACCACAGCTCTCTCCACCCCTCTTAGTTGGCCATGCTGACTGATGCTTCTGGGAGTTGTAATTCAACAAAATCAGGAGAACCACAGGTTTCTCACACTCATGTCATCCCATAATTCTAGCACTAAGGGTACCAGCCATTTCTATTACATCAAGAAAAGCCACAAGGAAGAAAATAGGTTGTCGTGATAATCCTATCTCCCATGTTTGTTAAATGACAGCCACCACGTCGTGGCTGTGTAAATGTGTGTGGCCACTAGAGGGCAGCATAGACTGGGGGGTTCTGCTTGTCCTTGTTACCCCCTAGAGGTCCTCAAGATTTTTGCAGCCCAGCCATACTAGTCCTAGTTAAGCAGCCCGTGAGTCCATCGCTCTGTACGGTACCCAACTGAAGGCTTTTTTCCTTACCCTCCAAGAAGGCAATAGCTTCTTTTGCTTTTTAAAAAACTTTTCTTTCACCACAGCTAAAGTATTTTCTATACAAGTAAAGCTATAGAAAATCTTTTGCCACCCTTCAATTAAAAATGTGTAAAACCACCTGGGTTCAGAAAGAAATTCATCGCGGGCTGCATCCGAACCGTAGGACACCAGCTGGCTATTCCTAGTTTCAGAACAAAATATAATATCAGCCAACAAAGAGCGGTGGGGGAAATCTTTGATTTTTTCCCCTCCCTCTTCTTTGTACTGGATTTATGATTAAATAGACTCCACTTTTATGTAAGCACAGTCGAAAGATATGTGGAAGATGCGCAGTTTGCATCCTTTATGGATTCATTTGAATTCCATATATTAGACTAAGAAAGCACCTGCATTTTAAAAACAGCTTTACAAGGAATGCTCAATAGCAATTGAAAATACTGTTAGCACAGGTGTTGGCTGAATATCTTTGATCTTTAAGGCTCTGCTTTCTTTAAAAAGCATTAGGGAGAATGAATGTGTGCCTAAGCCAAAGAGAAAGTATTCTTTCTAAAGCAGACAGGAAGAAAAATAGCTTCTGCTTGTGTACCGGCTATTTCTAAGGCAGATAGGCCTCCAAATGACAAGTGAAGGAAAGTGAGCTTATGGCTTGAAACGAAACGGCTTGAATTCAGCAGCCCTGGCCTTGCCTTTCGTAACCGTAATTCATTATTCATTGAGGTTCTGTGAGGAGATACTGCCATGCACCCTAGTGAATTGCTTCCCCGGCATAAATCTGAAAGAGATCATTTACTTTAGATTAATATCATTTCAGCTTCACAGCAGCTTTTCTCCCCTAAAGCTTATGTGGAAGGGGGTGGGGGGTGGGAGATAAGGAAATGCAAGAATTCTGACCGCCTAGACACAATCTTGGTTTCCTTGCAAGAAAATAACCGTTGTAGTCCAGAAGTCCAGCCTAAACATGGAATTACAGGATGCCAATGACTTTCATTCTGGCTTTGACGCATGATGCATTAGCGAGTCTTGGTCCTCTGTGATTTCTACTTTCTATTTCTACGTGATTAACAATGGTTGGGGTTATTTGTGTTACTCTGCGGGTATCTTTCATGGACATCTGCGGGGGGTCAAAAAAATCAAGATGGTGGCCGCAGCCCCGCGATCAAAGCCCAGCCCCCCTTTTTTACATGCAAGGAAGTCATCTTGACTTTTTTGACACCTCCTGGGGATGCCCCCAAAACAGCTTTCAGCCATTTGCCAAGAGAGTTCTAAGCTGCCTTTCACAATAGTATCAGATCATATTAAAGCAATGATCCAAATCATGATTTTCTGGTTATAAACCAGAAAAAAACAACGTAATCCACTGCATTTTGGACCAAGGTAGTGGAAGGGCAGTGGAGTGGAAGCAGACCTCCCATTGTCAGCATGGAGCAAAGTTTCAACTGCTAAACATTTGTAGGCAAAATGGGAGGGATAATGAGAGACTTGGCCCCAGACCTTTCAGCAGGGTTCTGTGCTTCCAGTTGCAAAAATCAGCCCTGCTGTTAATGCACGAAAAAGGAATTGTGAAAATTAATTATTATGCTGTTGCATGAAGTAAAGATAAAGGTCCGGTATGGGTGCGGTTCCTGAACGCATCACTAAAGGCTCTGTGTATACCGGAGAAGGAAGGCCCTTCGGGAGCCCGTGTTTCCATATGTTTTTATTTTGTTTATATCCTACTTTTCCACTAGTAACTAAGCCTTCTGGCTCTTTTACATGTTAAAAAGACCTGATTCAGCTTGGGCCTTTGGCTGAGTTTTATTTTTATTAGCTGAGAACTGACCTGCTCTTCCAATAGCTGATGCGTGCCATGTAGGATGCTCGTTTGACTGGTGCATGATCCGTCTCTGCAGCAGGAGAACCTAAGGCCAGAATCCCCAGCTGTTAGGCGGGGCCGCACTCTTTCATATTCCAGATTCAGGGGTGTCTGTGAGATGCGGGAAGGGGGGAGGAGGTGGGTCAAACAAGCCATGATGGTGGCCACAACATGCCATCGAAGCCCGCCCACCCCTTTGTACATATATCTCTCAAAGGGGCGGACTTTGATCATGTGGTTGTGACTGCCATCTTGACTTTTTGGACCCCCCCCCGGATTTTAAACAAGAAAAGAACATGTGCGATGGGCAAGTTAGAATTTATCTCCCCCCATGCTCAGTTTTTCACTTGGTTTTCTCATGGAAGCTGGCCTTTAACACCCCTACCTGGAAGTGGCACCGTTCACAGCCAGTCCAAGATCCAACCACGTTCCTTTAGGTCTGTTTCCCTTTTCCCTGAACTGTCGAATGGTAATCAATGCTCCAATGGCCGCTTAATTCTAACAAAGACCCTAAGCCTCCAAAGCTGGCTTTGAGCATCACAAGGCCAGTTTCTGCTGCATAGCAAATTATTTTATACTTAGGTGCCAATTTTTGCATAAGCTTTAAGCCTCACTTAAGCAAACAAAGGCTAAAGGAAAAGTCCTCTCCCCGCCTGTAACAGCAGATCAAATACCTACTTGGGCAAAGCGAATTGTATATCTGTTAAGAAGGGTTGGCCTACAGGATATTCGTTTGCTTTTCTTACGAGGTTTCTCTTCTGATGGTCCAGGGGTTTAAAAGCTCAATAGGAAGAGTCACAATCTGTTTGGTCAACTTGTCTCCACTCCCCTACTTTTCACATTGCCCTGTTGGAAGTCAAAAACCACCCTTTAATGTCTCAACATGGAATAGCAATGTGGCAAAATTTCCTGGCTCCCAACAACCCAGGATTATAAACAAAACTCAACAATAATCCCCACTAATTTGTTGGCTCTCTAAATCCAGGCTTCATTTAGTTGATTTTCTCACTTTTTTTTTTTTTTTTAAAAAGGGACTTTAACCAAGGGTAGAATATTGATTATGTGTAATGAAAATTGACTTTACAGTCTTTCCAGATTCCAAGGGTACTTTTAAGGAAGGAGATTCATACGCATACATACACAAAACACTATGTTGAATTACCTGCAGTTTTCTAAGACATGCCACCTAGAAATTCGAAGAGATGTACATGAATCAAAAAGGAAGTTTCAGAGAAAGAATAAGCAAAATTGTTCTGCAATGCAGTAGAATTGCTCTAATTGCAGCAATGTGCATTTTGGGGGTACCATGTTTAGGCTGCAGGACTCCAGATAACCACTAGATGGGAACGAAGTCTTGGAGTCCTCAGCAACTCTTCACTGCCATCTAGTGATCATTTGACGTTTTGCAGCCCAGCTTTGCTGTATCTAGGCTGTATCTTCAAGGTGGATTTCTCTGTTAGACAAGATCTCTTAAGAAATAATATGAAGCAGTTGTTCCAATAGGTTCTAAAAAGATTTATTTTTGTGCCTTCATCTCTTGAGCCCTATAATAACTTAGGGCCTTTTTTTTTAAGTGCCTAGGTGATTTAGGCATAGCTTTTCTTCAGGTGAGGTCGGTCTTGGCCCTTATCGGATGTGCTGGGAGCTGCCTTTCAGGAGGTAGATATGGTCCAGGCAAAAAAGTACACATTTTATTTCATTTAATTTAAATACTCCATTAAATAAAATATGAATATTCTTAATATACTTAATAATTCTGAATGCATGTCACTACACTGCATGTACCTCTGAGCTGGGGAAGTGGGCAATAATTATGTTGGCTTGAATTATGTTGGCTTGCAAGGTAGTTGCAAGATTAGAGAGAATAGTGCAAGAATGCTTGGGATAAAACTTAGGGTGCACTTGTAGCATAATGTCAAAATGGACCAGAGCTGACCACTACTGTCCTTACTATTCACAGGGAATGCTGCATATGGAACTAACTGGTCTACATCTTCTTTAGATGAAGAGAAGCATTATGTGAAGGCCTTGATCAGGGGTATCTGCAGAGGGGATAAAAAAAGTCAAGACGGTGGCTGTGACTGTTATTGAAGCCCCAGCCCTTTTCTACACACATGTGCCATGCATGTAAAGAAGAGGTGGGGCTTTGATCACATGGCTGTGGTCACTAACTTAACTTTTTTGATCCTCCCTCCATGAAGACATTTGATGAAAGCCATGATGGGTTCTGGAGGTCAATATCTATGGGCCCATCTGGCGATGACCATGCCACATGGAAAATTGCAGACTGGTACGTAAGAGGAGTAAATGGTAAAGAAAATGAATTAATGAATGAAAGATATTTATGTTGCATGTCTGTGAAGAGAAAGGAGGAGCTTATAATAGCTCAGAATGAAGGTATGATTTTATGCAGTAGATTGGATGAAGTGAAGGTGCACGTTGAATTATAAATGACACAGCTGAAATTTGTCACTGCCCAGAGTCACTCTGCAGTGAGATGGGCAGTGAGAAATTTGAAATATAAACAAACAAACAAATAAATAAAATGTATGTCAAAATTATGAATTGTCATCTAGGTTTTTAACTGGTGATTAATACATATTATACTCCAGTGGATGGTGATAATGGAGAGACCAGATATGTATCTGGGGGGAAATTGTGCAACATTTGGAATAAATGAAGTGCAAAATAAAAGATTAAAAAATTACACGCCATAACATGAATACAAGTGCAGAAACAAGAATACAGAAAAAAATAACTGATCCATTTGAAACTTAAGAATGAATGAGAATGGTAAGAAGTGAGTATTTGTTTAGGATCTGTTTGTTTGAATAAAGGTTTCTAAAGGCATGATGGATTTGATTGTTTAGGATTAGACATTGAGAGAATTAGTGAAAGATACAAAAGTGTTTAAAAGTTTTGAATGTGGAACAAACCATTTTTTATTGGTGTCCAGAACAGATCTTGAAGAAAAATTGTCTTGGCAGAAAAGAAAATATGTAAAGAAACTATAGCAAAAGAAGAACAACTTCAGGTTGAGAAAGTACATCTACTTTATGAAAAAGATAATCTCCCAGTGAAATGAATGGAAAGTGGACATAAAGAAGAGGATACGGAAGCTGCTTGGAATAGAATGAGAAGAACTGTGTCACAGAGTGTCATGGAAATATCTAGAGTTTCGCTAATGGGAAATATGAAAAAGATGCTTGATGGAATGATGAAGTGAAAAAGGCTGTGAATGAGAAAAAATCTAAACAAGAAAATGATTGGTGCAAAAAAAAATGATATAGTATAAAGAGAATATTATAGCTGTAAAGAATGTGGTCAAAAATAGCAAGGCAGAAAGAAAATTAAAACAGGCAGAAAAAATACAGAACGATTTTGATGAAAATTTAAAAAGTTATTTTGGAAGTGAAGAGGGCTAAACAAGGAGCCTCTGGCAGAGTGACTGGAATTAAAATAAAAGTAATAAGATGGTCAGCTGAAACTGAAACGAGGAAATGCTAGAAGTAGCATTTTAGAGATTTGTATAGGAATGGTTCTGATATCTCAAAGAGTAGAATTGAAACAAATGCCATAAATGTTAGTGTCCAAGGAACAAAATGATGAAAAGGAAGTTATAAATGTGCTAAGAATATAAGGCTGCAGGTGTAGATAGAATATGTGGAAAAATGGTACAGAAGGTGGCAGTCCAATTGTGAGCAAACAAGAGCCACTTATAATGGTGCAGCACCAGTTTTCAAAGCACTGCAGGGGTTACTAATAGACTTCTGGGGTTTTGACTTATAAAGTGTTACCTAGTGAGGGTCCCAGATATCTCCAGGACCATCTCCTCTAGCTGAAATCTGCCAATCCTGTTTGTTCAACATAGTAAGAATCCTTCTGTTCCCCAGGGGCTGAGGACAAATTGTGGTTGTTATGTCGATTGGTAGGGGGGCACTGGTTGGCTGTTCCTCTTATTTTTACTTTTTGAATACATATAAGTACTTTTTGTATTATACTTTTGAAGCATTCTGTCATTGATTTGTATCTCATCTTTGATGGTTGCATAGTATTTACATATTTTTCATATTTCTATCCCACCACAATCAAAAGACTCTCAGTGGTCGGTATGATTTTACTGAACTTCCGATTTTGTTTATATGTAAACCACCTGTAGCTGTTTTGGAGTATAGCATGATATAAAAATGTAATGAACAAATAAATAATACCCCAATAAAGGGAAGAACAATAGTTCCTTTATTCTTTAGAGATCTTCTATGGAGTAAATATTTACTTTCAGATGTCTTCTCTCGAGTGTGGAAACTGTTGTTATTTTAAATAAAAAAGATAATACAGAAAAAAATGGGCACTTTGAGTATTTCACAAGAGAAGTAACATTCTTTGTAAATTACATCCATGAATTGTTAGTATGTCTATTGCAACAAGGCATCATAAACAATAGTAAAGAAACCACAGTGTGAGTAGCCAATCCAAAACAAGCAGGAAGCTGCCCATTCTCAATGCAAAGATAGACCACATCAAAGTCTTATGACGAGTCACATATAGGTAATCATCAGGAAAAACTTGGATTTTGCAATTGGTAGACATTTCCCTTAATACAGTGACTGGGTCAGGATAGAATAGATTTGAACAATGGCAACAACAAGAAACAAAGGGTGGGATAAATCAACCAAATAAAATAAATAAGGCTTATAGAGATTTCTAGACAAGGAAATCAGCTCTGCCATTTCCTTGTGAATAAATGCTGCTTTGGGTAAATTTCATGAAGATTTGCGTAATCACCACTTATGACCCACCACTGGGTCATATCCCTAGAACACTGTAAAAGGCAGACAATGAAGACTATATTTTAATGCAAGTGGAGCCAGTATGATTAAAGTGGACAATTTAGAATGCACATACGGATTTTTAAGCTACACAACTAATAGCTTTCCAATTAGGAAACTAGCTTCCCTAACTTGGTATCTCCAGATCTGCTCAGACTACTGTTCTCCTAATTCACATGGCTTTTGGCCACATTGGGAGTTGCAGTTCCAAAGTATTTGGAGGACACTAAGTTGTTGAAGGTTGTCCTAACGTAATGGTAACTATTGAATAGGGTTTAGATTGTCATGATATATTCAATAGGATTTAATTCAGATCCCAATTAAGTGATTAACTTACAGCGAAGATGACCAAATGGCTGGAAAGAGATTCAGCATCCTCTTTCTTCATTAGACTTATTACCCAAATCCAAATCTATTTTGGAAGTGTGAATCTTCCATTAACTAGCACTGGAAATCAACAGACATAAATAAGCTAGGCTTTTTAAATTTTCTGATTGACATAACTGGAAAGGTAATTATGAAAATTACATACTGCATAGAAATAGTCCAGCTAAGACAACTGCAACATGTTAAAAAGATAGCACAGTAGCTCTTTGGCAAGCAGAGTTTTTAATTATGGAGTTAGGTTCTTTACTTCCTTTTCTCTTTTTTGGGGGGCAGGGAGGGGGGAGGTTTCCATGATAAAGAAAACTGCAAAGTTTCAGAAGTACAGTTTCAGAGGCTGCAGAGCTAAATGAATAAAAACAGCTGAATTTTTTGTGTTCTGTTTATTTGGCACCAGGATAGCAAGGGTGCCAGATAAGGTGAAATTAATAAAAGATTTTTTTTTTAAATCACATTTTCCAAACACACATCCAAAGCTATAATCCTACCCAGTTCCATAAATTGTCTCAAACTTGTGAATTTTTCTGTTTCTGAGGGATTGAACTTCCAAAGAGCATTTAATTGTATGCAAGTCCTCTGTCTTATTAATTTAGCCTCCTTCGTTTAAAGCACTGTGATCAGAGTCCTTGTAAAGCCATCTTCTGTGGTTAACTATCGGCCAATACCCTTATCCCACCACCACCTTATTTGAAGAACTTTATCCCCAAGTTAAACATATCAAACTGTCTCCTTGTCTGTATATCCCTCTGAAATACTAATTATGCTTCAGAAAGGTTCCATGTCAGATCCAGACTTGCCTTCAAATGGACATTATCTGTTCAAATCAACCCGATTCGGTTGTGCATTTGGTCGAATTCAAACAATGCCTTAACACAGTGTTTCTCAACCTCGGCAACTTTAAGATGTCTGGACTTCAACTCCCAGAATTCCCCAGCCAGCTTGCAAGCTGGCTGGGGAATTCTGGGAGTTGAAGTCCAGACATCTTAAAGTTGCCAAGGTTGAGAAACACTGCCTTAACAGAAAGGTTTACATTAGGAAACGTTTCCCTGATAAACATACACATTGTCACAAGAATTCACATAGGATCAATTCGATCAAGCAATTTGATTTCATCCCACCCACCACCTTGCCCCGGACCCCTCTGATCACACAAGAATTGGGCTTCTCTTGCAAACTTGACCGATGAGCAGGAGGCAAAATCCCATTTCCCAATGGCTTTTTCAAAATGCCCTCAAAATAAAATAACATGGAAGAGAAAGGGAGCGAGGCACATTCACCCAGTTTTATCATAATCAAAAAGACTTTGTGAATTCCAGCCAACTTAAGTTTTCTTATGGAGGGCTTCTTTTTCATAATGGGTATTTTTTTTCAATAAACAGTTAAAAAGTGAGTCCGCCTGCTTCGAACAGGTAAGCAATTAAAATTATTAACGATAGTCAAATTCAGAGCATTGCCAACTGCAAACAAAAGGGGAGCCCCGACAAGTCTGAACTTGTAGCTTTTGATTAAATCTTTTTTAAACTACTGAAATAAGCAGAGTATCTGATGAAATATGCAGAGAGTTTAAACGTGCCACAGCTGACAGAAAAATGTGTGTGCACACTCGTGCCTAGGCAAAAATTCCTTTCTTATATTATTCTCAAAAGGCAAAATTAATAACTAAAACAGCATCTACTCAGAAGCTGTTCAGTCCGTCCTGGTTACTGTTAGTCTCTTGCAGGATGTTTTCCTCCTTATAGTAAAAGCTGAGGAGATTTCAAAAGTGCTGTCGTTGTTCACAAACAGCCCTCGTAGAAATTTCAAGGGAGGCCAAACAAATCCTTTTAGAATTTGGGATGCAGTTAAGTTTAATACTATTATCTCTGCCTTTTATCCAGAGTGAAATTCAAGATGAAACAGGAGGATCCTGAGGTATTTTTCTCTTCCAGCGTTTCAAAAGCGAGCGTTTACTTTTGTTATGTAGAGATCGTAGTAAGGAACGGGCTAGTGCCGTGAGG
The DNA here is from genome assembly GCF_059951505.1 of Python bivittatus. Lineage (NCBI taxonomy): Eukaryota > Metazoa > Chordata > Lepidosauria > Squamata > Pythonidae > Python > Python bivittatus. Next base: position 8,248,084 of record NW_028277088.1, read on the forward strand.
TCTCAACCATTTTGGTCTCGGGACCCCTTGACATTCTTAAAAATGATTGAGGACCCCAAAGAGTTTTGGATTATGTGGGTTATATCTATCAATATTTCCTGTATTAGAAATTCAAACTGAGAAATTTTAAAGTATTTCTTTACTTGACTTTGAGGACCCCCTGAAAGGTCTTGGGGACCCCCAGGATCCCCAGAACACACTTTAGGAACGGCTGTGCTAGTGCAAAACAGACAGGTTTCAACTCAGTCAGGGGTGTTCAGGAGTGGTCCAAAACCTCAAAAATTGTGTGTCACACGACACATATAAAAAAGGGGCGAGCTTTGATTGGACAGTCACAGCCATCATCTTGATACCCCCTTCTTCCTGCACTGTGGATTTCTACCATGTTATGACATCATGGTACAAATGGCACCTGACATTTGTACCATGATGTCATAACATGCTTGATGCTATTGTGGTTTGTACCAGAGGCCTATGGGCATAGATAGTCTCTCACCCAACCAGGCGAATGATTGTGAGGCTCAACGTGTGCAGCTGTAGGTTTGGCTCCAGTCATTCACCTCCCACAATTGCACATTAAATATTCTCTTTCCAACGGCTGCTCAACTCCAAGGGCAGGAAGTAGGAAGGAAAGGAGGCATCTAAGTAAAAGCAGAAGACCTTTGCTTCAACTGAGCATGCGGTCTAAGCCAGTGTTTCTCAACCTTGGCAACGTGAAGATGTGTGGACTTCAACTCCCAGAATTCCCCAGCCAGCTGGGGAATTCTGGGAGTTGAAGTCCACACATCTTCACGTTGCCAAGGTTGAGAAACACTGGTCTAAGCCTTCTCAGAAACAGCAAGTAGTAGTCTTACATGAAGAGGCATCACTGGCTGGTTAGGTTCAATCTTGGGTTATTCTAATCAGAAGGAGCGGATAACAAGAGATGGGAATGATATTGGCTTCATACATCATGTTAAGTCACAGTTGGGTTTTTGGGTGAACCCAGCCACTGTGGTTTATAAACAATGGTTTATGACTCAACATGTGTCTAAAAACCGTCACTATGACATGTTCAACACGTTATGATTAAAACCCTGGCTTAGAGGAATGTCCGAATCCAGTAAGCCAGAGACCTTTGCTAAAGGCAGGATACAAATGTCACAAATTAGACAGATGGACCAACTGTTGGTAAAAATAATTTTTCTGTGTATTAGAATATTATCATGGCACTACATACATCTATGGCTGGTTTCAGGCAATATATCATTGTTTGTTTGCTTTGGGTTTAGCATGTTGGAAATAATGAGAGAGGTCTTGGTGTGTTGTGCAAAGCCAGGTGATTGCGTTTTACTGAACAAAATAATGTGCTTTATTGAACAAAATGTCATATCATATATGATATGATGTGAATGAAATCTCTCTACTCCCAAAGAATAACTATCAAACATTTTCACATGAAGAACTCCATAAAATTGCAGAGCTTCACAGCTTTAAGCAACAATTTGAAAGACAGCAGGGTTGATGTCATAAATGGATATACATCTCCCTAAAGTTTTTAGGATGACATGTGTCACCTACAATTTACAGCTAGGGTGTGAAAAAATCATAACTGTAGCATTATAACCCATCAGTATCAATTGGAATAATATAAAATCTCTTTTCATGTCAATATTTCCTTACAGCTTGGGAATATGCTTCCACATGAACCATGTTGGCCATGTCAGAACATGTCCATGTACTTCACTTAACCTTTTATTTTGTTCCAGGGATATAGCGTGCATATCTGTGTACCTGAGCTACATTATACAATGGACAATAATATTTGCTTTAGAAGGGCCAGCTCCAACAGCTGACTGTGTAGGTGGGGGAATCTACTCCACCTGTTCAGAGCAAGTGACAATCATTGTCCTGACTAAATCGCATGTGATTGTTCTTTGCCATAAGTGTCTTGTTTGTCATATAAGCTTGACAAAGATCGAGATCCAAAATCTGCTGTGTGTATCTCAAAAAGGAAGTGTACCTTGTCAACGGCTTGGCCTCCTCTGCACCAATGATTCCCTGACATTATGAAGATTTCAGTCTTTTCAAGGGCATTAAGCTGAAGTGTGGTTACAGATTATGGGCCACAGCTAATGTTGCTGGGGCAGGATTTAGGAGGACAACCTACTCACTTTCCTTTCCTTGGCATCCCTGTGCTATTCTTCCACAATCCGTGCTGGAAGATCCCCCAATTCTTCACTGCAAATTTTTGGGATACAGAAGGGTCTGCCGGTAAGGCTTATTCCATTAGCAGACAGTTTGTTAGCCCTTCGAGGCAGTCCAGACAAGAAGCACAACCAGGAGTACTAACTCTATCTTTATTATTAACTATCTTACATTAACAGAATCTTGCAAGACTGAAAGTATCTCCCCCCTCCTTTCCTTTTACTCTCCGGAAAACTAGGGAGGGTCCCTTCTGAAACGCCTCCTACGCCTCCTCTCCTTCTGTGGACTGAGGTATCTTTTACATGCCAGTTGTCCAATCTGCAGCTCTTCCTCCTGTCTCCCAAGGTCATTCCCACAGACCATTACACAGATACAAGCAAGCACAATCCTATCAGACTCATGAGCAACATCTATATAGAGAGAGATGAATATAGCAAAGTCTACAATCTATTTCTGTTAGATCTTCGAGGTAGGCCAGGTCAGGAGACAAACACTACATGGATTCCAGGAATGGCTGTATTATTGTAAGGTATAATAACAAAGTCTTGAAAACCTTCTGGAGTTTTCCTCTTCCTCCTTTTACACCAGACAGAATCAAGGCATGGTTATTTTGAGCTTCTGTCTCACATTTTCCCTATTCCTAGGACTGCATTGCCATTTCTCCTCCCTCAATGGCTCATCTATTATTTATTTATACATACATACATACATACATACATACATACATACATACATACATAAAATTTGCTCCTTCTTCCTGATGTTGCTGTCATGTAGCAGTGCCAAGTGACAGCAACATCAGGAAGAAGGAGCATGAGAAGCTGGAGAAGGACCAGGGCCTGAAGGAGGAAATAGAGAGGATGTGGAAAGTCAAGGCCAAAGTGGTCCCAGTGGTGGTAGGAGCACTCAGGGCTATGACTCCTAAGCTGGGAGAGTGGCTCCAACAGATCCCAGGAGCAACATCAGAGCTCTCTGTCCAGAAGAGTGCAGTGCTAGGAACAGCCAAGATCCTGCGCAGAGCCCTCAAACTCCCAGGCCTCTGGTAGAGGACCTGAGATTGAGGAAGACACATATCACCCACAGGGGTGAGAAGGGAATTTTTTTTTGTTTCAAATTTGTCACGGCCCATCTCATTAAAAAGCAACTCTGGGAGGTTTACAGAGAAGATAAAATTAATTTAAAAATACAATATAAAAGTAGTCTTAAATAAATTCTAAGAATTGATGGTAATTGGCAAGTAGCTCAGGAAGCGTCATCAGGGCGCCAGCCACCCCCAGGATTGATTAAAACTCTTATTGCCCCACGAAAGCTGGCAGAGCCAGATCTTTATCTTTAGTCCCTTCCAGAAAGCCAGGAGGGTGGGGGCCCGCCGCACCTCTGGGGGAGAATATTCCAGAGGGTGGAGGCAACGGCAGAGAAGGCTCTCCTCCTGGGCCCTGCCAGCCGACATTCTCTCACTATTCCTTCACCAAAACATCTGTATAGAAATAGAGATAGATAGAAATCTATCACTTTCTATAGTTAGGATATTTGATTGATTGATTGATTGATTGATTGATTGATTGATTATGCGCCATCAAGTCATCTTTGACTCCTAGCTACGAGATAGATAGATTTTCTCCATGATGATCTGTCCCTAAAAGGGATTGATCTTTTTCTGATCATGCAACAGAATGTGGTAATTTCTTGCCATGTCTTTTAGGTGCTGTGAACGTTCTGCTCTTCCCTATTCCTTCACCTCCCTACTAATAGAGAAGATAAAAGGGAGGAAGAGAAAGGTCAGATGGCCTAAAACTTGCATCCTTTGGACAATTTCACATCTCTCAAACAATGGTTCAATGCTTCCAGTTTCTTCCAGTCTTGCCTACATTTAGACCGCTTTAGGTGCATAGAACTGGACTCAGTTCTGAGGCCAGTTCAGAAAGTGACTGCTTACCTCCTTTGAGACAAGGGAGAAATTTTTCCCAACCTCAGCTAGTAGATTCGGTGTAGTTCTCTCTCTCTCCCTCTCCCTCTCCCTCTCCCTCTTTCTCTTTCTCTTTCTTTTTCTTTCTCTCTTTCTCTCTTTTTCTCCATAACGTGTATTTTGGCTGACCTTTGTTTAAGGTACCATATTTGATGTTTTATCTCACTGAAGACCACACTAAACCATGGCAAATTGATCAAGGATTGGCTAGATTTTTACAATATTCTCTCAACCATGATCTACAAACCACAGTTTCTCTGACACTAAGGCAACACAAAATATAACCATTTATGGCTTAGCATAATGGGTTCTAAGCTTCCTTCCGTGCTCAGCAAAAAAAAATCAGTGGTGCACAGAGAAATGAAGTAAAAAAGACAAATCAAAAGTGCAACATACCTGCCTACCTACTTCACTTCCTTAAAATGACACACTGATCACATTTTAAAAGAAGGACCATACTCTGAAGTGCATTAAAATACTATGACTGTTTTCTTAATACGAAGAAAATGTAATGTCTTAGCAAATAAGAAAGTGGGAGAATTGGTGTCATTTAAACAGCTTTCTGTTAGCTAGTTATTCACTTTGTTGACAGAGGTCTTGAATCTACTCATGAAAAATGGAGAATATTTTTGAAATGCTGAGGGAATAAATCACTAGTTCAATGCAGGACAGTTACAGGCTGCCAAAAAAAAGCAAAGGAAACATTTGGCGTTAATACAGAGGGCAATAAAAGGCATCTTAAAAAGAAATTAAGTGGGGTTCTTTCTGGTGTGATGGATACCCACCAGTTCTATTCCATATGGAGATTATGGGGCTAACACCAGATTTACAGTCCTCCCACATTCATCATTGATGGGTGAGAATGTATGTGAGCCGATACACACACACTTTTGCATACATACACACTCACACACACATTTTGTGCCTTTGAGTCAGTCTTGACTCCTGGCGACTGCCTGGACAAGTCCCTGCAGTTTTCTTGGTAAGATTTTCTGAAGGGGTTTGCCCCTACCTTCTTCCTAGGGCTGAGAGAGAGTATCTGGCCCAAGGTTACCCAGTTGGCTTTGTGCCCAAGGCAGAACTAGAACTCACCTCTCCTGGTTTCTAGCCTGGTGCCTTAACCTCTACACCAGACTGGCTCTCTTTGTATATATACACTTGGTAAATCTGCATTTTCCCAAAGGTGCACCTTTCCTCATAATTGTAAATGAGGCAGGAAGAACTTCAAATTTCAAATCCTGTATGGTCAACCCTGAGTTAGAGCTGCCATATGCGTTTTCTTCCAGACAGGATAGAAACAACTTGATATTTGTGTAAAAGTGAGAGAAAGCAAACTATCAGATTTGTCCATTCTTAACACCACATCAATTATGTAAAGTGGGCCTGCATATACGGCTGCCAAGATTTCCAGCTAGTTTTTCATTTGCCTTTTAAGTCATTAATCAATTACATTTAAAGATATTTGCATATTACCTCCATTTGGGTACCTTTCAGAGTTATTCAAGAAGGTATAAGATATTCTTAACTGTAATGAACACAGATTATCATTTGTTAGAAATTCTTTAATTTTTCTGATTTTCAAATACTTTACCATGCTGGAACTTTGTCCTGCCCTGGTAACAGAGGGACTGAGGGGAGCAAACTTGGGAGTTACATAGTATAAGGTCAAATTCCAAAAAAAAAATCTAATTAGACAGCCAGAAAAACACGGAGAAAAATAATCATAAGTTGACTTAAAGTCAAAAACCAAACCAGTCTGAGTCCTTGTCAAGGATCCAGAGAGTAAAGACCACAAAAAAGGTCAAAGTTCAGGCAGCAAAAACTCAATACATCAGGTAGATCTGTCAGTCAATTGGGTTCAAGGTGCAAGGGAAGCATTCTCACAAGCAATGGAAATTGCTTTTGGCAATAAGCTACTTTCCAACAGAGAACCTTGTACAAGATGTGGTAGGTAACCCATCCTCTGTCAGCTGCTGATCATTAGATCAAATTTAATTGCAAAGCCAACAAAGCTGGCGGGGTTACTCTTGATCAAATCTTCATTCCCATGCTTGGTGGCTGCATTGTTGAGTCTAAATTGGGGCCCAGGGTAGAAGAGTGTGGCTAGAGGGGAATGAGTGTGGCTCCAGCCCCTTACACTGCATTGGTGCAGAAGGGTCAATGGGACTATCTGATCAATCTTCTTTCTCTGAAAAGTCACCCTGAGATAAGGCCATGTCAAGCACACCAGAGCCAAGCAAGTATGCATTAAATTCCTAAGTCTAATGACCAAAAATTTATCCTTGGGAATTAAAATTTGACAATTCCATGTCACTTAACAAAAAGAAAGCTTGAGCTATCTGTCAGCTGAACCAATGAAAGTGTTCTTGATGTCAAGGCACTGAGGAGGGAGGTTTTTCAGGTTGAGAATGACATCTTGTCTAGTTCTCTTGGAATGAATGCAGAAATACAACTGCCTCCAGAGTGGAGTGGGTGGTGGGAACCGTAAAGCTAGATTTGGATTGACAAGAGGAAATCCACTGATTAAAATTAACTATTCCTGAATTGAATTCTATAAATTAAACTAATTAAAATATTAATTTGTTTTTAAAGACCTGGTTAATTAAATCTTATAGAGCAAGGTGAGCCATTTTTTTTCATGGACCACATATAGCCCCTAAACCTCGTTTTGCTGCCCAACATTATGCCAGTGATCTCTCAGAAACAGCATTGTGATTTCTCACATATTTTGTCAGAAAACAAAATAAAATGAAAAAAAATGTTGCATGTTACCCTTCCAATAGGGAAATTGGGAAGGGTAAAACTCCAAAGACAGGAAAAAACAGACCAAAAACCAAATTCCATCAAGCAGAAGGTTGCATACATCCCTCTTATAAAGCAAAGAAATGGCAGATTCTCTTCTGTTGCTTTGTACCAATCAAGGAGTGTGGTGAGATTGAAATTCATTATTTTTTTTTCTTAGTTTAAAAAATGAACTGAAAAGTGCAAAAGAAACTGTAAGAATGACAAATAATACATTAATGAACAACATAGATTCAATATAACTTCATGCATACTAAATTCAACCATCACTTGGAAGAATAATGGGAGAAAATATTTCAGTGACATTTCTGATACGAACTCCTGCAAGCTGAAAATAAGGCCTTAAATGTCCTTAGCATTGGTTTTCAAAGACAAATCCAGCTGCCTTAAGGCAGATGTGCCATAACTATTCATGGTTCAAAAGAAAAGAACAGGTTTGGTGAGAATTTAAAACAGCGAACACCAAGAAATGTTCTAAGGAGGGATAGGCATGTTCTAAAGGTGTTTTATACGAACTTCTGGCTCAGAGCCCGGAACTCGGTTGGAACAGCTGTGTTGAGTGCTAAGCAACTACACTTTGAACTTGGAGAAAACTATGATTATATCTAAGAAGTGGGAAGGTATATGAATGGGTATCAAGGGCCTCCTATCTATAATACTTTTGTACAACTCTCAGATCTCAAATTAAATGGCAGCTTTGTTTGTTTGTTTGTTTGTGTTTTTTAGATCATATATTTCATGGCAAACATCTCCAGATTAATGACTGATTTGATTTGATTTGAAGCCACCCAACTCCAGAACATCTCTGAGCAGCTTATAGTTTAAGATCCTGCAGTTAGAAGCTCCTGGAGTCATATATAGCACACCAGAGGAACTGAAGGACTGCTTGGAGGTTTACTTTTGATCCAAAAATAATTTGGAAATGGAACAGCACACCAGAGACAGAATTCTACTGAACAGAGAACCTAAGTCATGCTTCTCCATCATTGGGAAGATTGGGTCTGCCAGGGCTAAATCTATACCCTTTGGGGATTAACTGGCTGGGCCAGTCAGTCTATTTTTGGAGTTCCTCTGACATATTACATCCCCCTTGGCCCAGTTAAGCATGTTGTGGGAACAGGGCCAATGAAATGTAGTTCTGATACATCTAGAAAGTGATAAGATGGGGAAGGCCAATCTAGATGGACCCGAACAGTAAGTTTCCCCAAATATGCATAGAGTTTGGCATATTAAGAATAGTTCACTGCTGGTTGACATGAATGCCAACTGCTTTTTAAAAAAATTCTAACACTTTGCTATTTATAATATTGTTCTTATTATCAGAATAATAATTAGCTGGTCTGAGACATAAATTGTATTTCAAATGAATTTTAATCCTTCCCCAAGTGATGCATTTTCTCAAATTTCCATTTCAAGAATTTTGAGAGCGTATATTCTCTAAATATGCATTGATTGTCTGTATAGTTGGCATTCAGCTTCAGCACTGACCTCTAATGAATACCAATTTTTTTTCAGAAGAAGAAACATTTTTCAGTCTTTTACATGTGACAGTTGACATCTGACAACAATTGGCAGCACTAATCAAAGTTTAACAGTTACTAACTGGGACTTAAATATTCAGTTTATTTGCTCATCACTTTCTTCACTTAAGACAAACAGGAAATATCCTCATCTTTACATGAAAATAAAAATAAAACACCCTAAAAAAGTCAACATTCAAATGGTGATGTTAGTATCTTAGTTTCAGAATTCAGGTATCAGATGTTGAAGGTTATACTTCAAAATCAAAATTTGGAGCGCCATATTTAAGAACTAACCAAGTGCTGAATGTTTTGAAAAGTTCCTTGAAATCTGTAATAGGCTTGTCCAACCCAGAACTTTTGGAACTACGACTTCCAAAATTCCCACAAGTCCACGCCGGCCAAGAATTTTGGGAGTTTCTGGATAAGATCACCTAGTCCTAATTAGGTCACCTAATCCAGAAAATGTTAGTACCTATTTGACTCCTATTTAAGTCATAAGGACCTAAAGTAGACATAACTAAATGCCTTTACGCTGCCTTCAGTAAATGCATTTGAAAACTGTTGAATTACAGCTGAAAACCTCTTCTGCAATCTTAGTTTGCTCCCAATAAAAACAACCCATCCTGATCAAGCTTTCAAAGATTTCAGAAAGATCCAGAGCGCAGTGAATGGAATCCATGTGTCCATTGTGGTTTCAGGAAGATTTTGCAATATTGTCAGGTGCTAAGACAAAAAATCACAGCGAGTTGACATGCCAAGATTTACAAAGAAGGTTAACCGCAGGTGCCTTTCTTTTCTTTTTCATTTTTTGGTCTCCTTATAGTTCACCAACATCACACAGCTGGCTCAGCTCACAAATGTGTCAACATTTGGAATAAGAACAATTTACATAGGTTGGATGCAATGCCAGAAGATGAGAGTTTTACAAATCAGTATCGTGAAGTCCTGTGAGCATAAATCTTGCGGGAGTCTGTCAAGACTTCCCACTCTCTGGAGTTTTGAAACAATTGATCCTGCATTTCTCAGAAGGGTACCAACTGAGCAAAATCAGCTACACAAAACTTTAACCAACATATTTTCGAAAGGTGATGTGTGTATGCAATTCTCGTGTGAGTTAGAGCTGTAATCGCCATTATTATGCTGTGGTTACAATCTATATCATATTTCCCAACTGAGGTGACCTTCCAAATTTCACCAGTGTGATTTTTCAATAATCAACAGTAATTTGTAACAAGAAGATGAAAAGGTAAAGAGCTAATGGATAAAAAGTGAATAGCTACTCAGTTATTTTAATACTATATGGATTTTTAACCCTCATATTCCAACCCATGAAATTGAGGAAAAGCTAGCTAATAGATTAAGTGTTCTTTGTGCAACAATCAATGTGCATTATAGAAACCTTTGAAGTTTGCACAAATTTCATCTCTGAATAGAACTCCCACCTCATTAGAGATGTTATTGCATATACCAAATATGCTCATTTCAGCACAGGATTCTGATGTTTGATATATACCGTATTTTTCCGACAATAAGACGCCCCCATGTACAAGACGACCCCCACTTTTCCAACCCAAAATTAAAAAATCAATATTTTAAAGATAGTGCAGAACACATTTTTATTTAGTAATTAGTTAACATTTACCTGATACACTCGGTGGGAGGAGGTCCAAACCGTCTCTCTGCAGCTCTATTTCCAGGCTCTTTTGCATAACTGATTCCATTCAATCACGAGTGAAACTGCCAATAGCTTGTCTCTGCAAACAGACTTCCTCCAATTGGTTTGTTCAGCATCAGCTGATGTCAGTTACATCAGGCTCGTGATTGGAGGAAGTCTGTTTGGGAGACAAGCTATTTCACTCATGATTGGAGGCTAGCAATAGGAGGAAGCCTCTCTGCAGAAACAAAGTATGGGCAGTTTTGCAACCGCGCGATTCTCGGCTGACTTCCTTGAATAAGACGCCCTTCAGTTTTTAGCGTAAGGATTTTAGAAGAAAGTATTGTCTTATAGTCGGAAAAATACAGTATTTTTCTAAAATATTATGACACTTTTATATGACCAGCCTTTTGTATGGCGTAAGTAGAACAGCTAAAGTATACTGACAGCAATTTTTGCAAGCATGACAGCTAGCAAAAGTGCCCAAAATTTATAATATATATGGTGTCCACCCATCCAGATATATACCATAGTATTTACTGCTTTAATGTACCTGTTATTTTGATATATATAGATACATAGATTAGATTAGAGAGAGAGAGATTAGATAGAGAGTCAGTGTGGTGTAGTGGGTAAGGTGCTGGCCTAGAAACCAGGAGACTGTGAGTTCTAGTCCTGCCTTAGGCATTAAAGCAGCTGGGTAACTTTGGGCCAGTCACTCTCTCTCAGCCCAACCTGAAAAAGGTGGGATAAAAATATAATAATAATAATAATGATGATGATGATGATGATGATGATGCCAGCATATTCTTAGCCCTAGCTCTGTCTGATTAACCAATGCATTTGCCAATGGACCCTCATACAGGTAGTCCTTGGTTAACTACGGCAATTGGGACCGAAATTTCCATCACTAAGCGACACGATCATAAAGCGCGATGTCACATGACCACAATACTTAGCAATGGCAGTTCTGACACTTTTGGTTGCCATCATTATGCAAATCCTGTGCAGTCGTTTAGCACAATGTCACATGGTCACCATTTGCGACCTCCTGCTGGCTCCCCCATTGATTTTGCTTGTTGGAAGCTGGCAGTGAAGGTCGCAAATGGCGATCATGTGACCCTGGGATGCTGCAACGTCATAACTGCAAGCTGAGCACTGAGTGCCCAGATCGCAATCATGCAACTGCCGGGACACTGTGATGGCTGCAACTACGAGTACCAATCCTAAGTACCACTCATTCAGCACTGTCATAAGTTTGAATGGTTGTTAAGTGAGGACTGCCTGTACTGCAATATTGTAATATACAGCAATGTATTTAGGAACTTGTGATATGTCACTCATGTCAGTGCTTAAGGCAGCTTTCTCCAAACTGAAAGCCACTTCTGGAGGGAGCCAGGATAAGGCAGAATCTGTTTTGTCCCAGATTCTGCTGAAGTGCTACTTTCATCTGTCCCTTCATGAAAATCCTCCAATTCTTTAAAAAAAAAATTCCCACAGTATTTAGCATCATTCTAAAGGCAAACTTGAAAAGAAGTCAAAGTCTGATTTCTTGGGATTCTCCATTTCTTTCATATTACTGGACTGTTGATTGAGTTATTTAGTTTAGGAAAAAAACATATTAGGAGCTGCTAAAAGAGCCTCCCACTGTTGGTCTCGCTTTTTTTAATTTTTTCTCAATTTGTTTCTGACATCAACTGAAAGCTGAGATCATCTATATGACAATTAAGGGATATAGACTGATTCCCAAATGCTCTTTAAAGATTAATTACTTATAGATTCCTAAAGGCTCTTGTCCCCTTCTTGCTGTAATCTCTCAATAAGTACCACCGCCTATGTTGTTCATTGCTTGACATAAATGATTGGAGGCAGTATGCATTTCAACTTGGTTGATACAAGAAATTACAAGTGGACTAAGAACTAGTGACAGAAGCTGACTTATCAAAGGTTTCTTAGGTACATAAACAGAAAATAAGTCACCATTCTACCGCCCCTCCCAAAATACTAAATTCCTCATTTTACAAAAGGCCGTATAATCCTTTCATTTTCAAACAAATGCCACAGCACCGTTGTTATTCTAGCATAAGCTCCCATAAACCATACAATGAGGAGCATGTTTAATGTGTTTTTTAATAGCCCTGTTTGAAGGACTTCTTACTGACATCACATGGCTGGGGGAATCCAGAGGGGATTACTTGTGTCAACCCCATCCAGTGGCTGGTAATTGTAGCACAAAGGCCCCCTGGAAGAGGCTGAGCTGACACAGCCCCCGCCAAGCAAAGCCTGCATTTTCCCATCTTGATAAAAGCTGGGAGGGAGGGAGGGAGAGAAGCAGCAAATCCATGTCACTAAATTAATTGGCCCTAAAAGCATGTAATACTTATCTAATCTATTAATTTTGGGTTGAATATTAACGAGGGTGTCTGCGATGACAAGTATTTGACCTGGGCAGATAAAAAGGATGGAGAGCAACATTACGGCAGCGTTTGTGGTTATAAAAATAGCAAAAGGGAAATGATGGGGTTGTTCCTCCACGGCTGCCTGGCAGGTGAACATCTGTATTTATACTGAGGTTCTGGAGTCAGAGGTTTTGTGCCTGACCCTGCCTATTTCTTAGCAAGCATGAGAGCTTTGGACCAAGGCTAGAGGTCCTTATTACACAGCCATTTTGAAGTATGGTGAAGAGGTCTCAACTCTCTTGTAAATATTCGGCCTTAATTTTTTTCCATCCCTAAAATGAGTTATGAGATTTGCAATCCACAGACCATGGAGTTCTGGTGACAGTCACCTATCTTTTCCCCTGCTTAGGTGAAGAGATGCCCCAAAGAGAGCAAAGAGGTACCAGGTGGTGCCAGAATGAGAATGTTTCTGGCCTTATCCACTACTTGCTTCAATCCTGCCTTTATGTGGCTCCCAATAAGATTGCCATTCCCTCCCCTGAGAATTTGGAAAATAGATCTGTCCGTCTATCTGTCTGTCTGTCTGTCTGTCTGTCTACCTGTTACAAAGTGGAGCCAAGAGGGATTTGCACTCTAGCTGCATGGAGAGCTGATTTTTCCTGATAGGGAGATTTTCTACTTCTTGTAAAAATTCCAAATATTCTCCAATTTTTTTTTTCATACATGAGATTTCCCTGCCTATAGTTACCAACTGTACAAGCTTCCAAAGGCCAGTGACATATTTAAAACTAAAGAAAGATCAAAGCAGAAGGACCTAATCTTCATATGAGTATCTGGCCTTCACAGTAATATTAGACATAAACTTCCTATGGTCTTAATACATAACAAATCCTGCCTTGGGGCAGAAAGTTAGCTTAAACAGTATTAAACAAAAGTGCCCTTTTGGACCTTCTAAACAGAACTAAACCACAGTTTAAATCTGGTTGCTTGACTGATTGATTATGTGCCATCAAGTTGTTTTACCTCCTAGCAACCACATAGATAGATTTTCTCCATGATGATCAGTTCCTAACCTGGTCTTTCAGGTGTTCCACTAGTCCATTCATCGCCATTGTAACTGAGTCCATTCACTGCTGCTGGTCATCCTCTTTTCCTCTTCCTTTCCACCTTCCCCAGCATTAGAGCCTTCTCTAGATTCTAGGCTAGGTCTTTGCATAATGTGTCTAAAATAGGATAACTTGAGCCTCATTTGTGCCTCAGGTGAGAACTCTGGGTTGATTTGTTTGGTGATTCACTGGTTTGTTTTCTTGGCTGTCCATGGTGTTCTCAGAAGTCTTCTCCAACACCAAAGTTCAAAGGCATTGATACTCTTCCTCTCCTGCTTCTTCAAAGTCCAACTTTCACTTCTATGGACATCATAGGGAATACCATGGCTTTCATGATTCTGATCTTTGTAGGTATAGACACATCATGGTATTTGAATATCTTTTCCAAGGCCTTCATGGATGCTCTACCAAGTGCTCGTCTGCAACGTATTTCTTGACCGCTGGTTCCTTTACTATTAATGATTGTTCCTAAAAGGCAGAAGCTATCCACTAGTTTGATGTCTTCATTGCCAGTTCTAAGGCTGGTTATATCACCTATTGTCATTAGTTTGGCCTTCTTTATATTTATATATAATTTTAGTCCCATTTTAAACTTTGCGCCTTAATTTTTATTATTAGAGCTTGCTTGCTTTTTTGGCTGTCAGAGTAGTGTTATCAGCATAGCACAGGTCACTGATGTTTCTTCCTCCAATTTTAAAGCCATACTCATCTTCTTCCAGTCCAGTTTTCATTAGTATATATTCAGCCTATAGGTTGAATAAATAAAGGAAGAGTATACAGCCTTCTCGCGCTCCTTTGCCAACCTGGAGCCAGTCTGTTGCACCATGTTCTGTCCTTCCTGACCTGTATATAAGTTTCACACAAGGACAATGATCTGGGAGGTAGAGATACTATTCTTTCACCTCCAGATATGCTGGTGATCAGAAGTATCCACCAGGAATGAAGAAGGGAGAAGATAAAATCTCAAACATGGGATTCTATGCATATTCACGCAACTACAATTGTAAAGTCAAAATCCCCATGTTATTTTTTCCATAATTCAAATTGCCCCTTCCCATCATTGTGCCTCTCTGGTATGATATTTTGAAGCAATGGGGCTAAAACGGATGGAAGAATCTGAAATTGTGCATTGAAGAAAGGGATTAGCAGCAACAGTTTTACCTAACTAGGATACAAAAGTTGCACTCCATGCAGTTGCTGAGGTGCTACTGTCAGCCCTATGAGGTAGTCCAGACAGGAAATCAAAATCATGAGTACTAATACTTTTATTGCAAGGTGACATAACATAATCTTTCAAGTCTGAGAGCCCTTCTCTCTTCCCTTGCCTTTACTTTCCAGAGTACTAGGGAGGGTCCCTTCTGAGATGCTTTCTCCACTCCCATTCCTGCTGTGGGCTGAGATATCTCTTATCTGACTGTTGCCCTGCCTGCAGCTCTTCCTCCTGTCTCCCGGGGTTATTCTCACAGTCGATTACAGCTACTTAATTCTGTGCTTAGACAGTTACATATATAACCCACACTCTGTGTCCATTTACCTAGAAGTAAAGTCATTTCCAAAGATTGATTACCATGTTAACTGACCCTCCTATTTTTCCTTCTCTGAACTGCATCTGTGGCAACCTCTGAATCTGGCTTTTTCACAGCTGCATGGGTGACACCAGCATCTTTGAACTGTCTAGTTTGATGCCAAATGCTCTGAATCTCTTGCAAAAATTCTTATGAGGGGAAGAAGAAATGCATATTTAAATGAGAAATATTTAATTCTCGTGGCTTGAGATACAATGTCTAGTGTATATTCTTGGGATTGGTCATAATATAAAATGCATTCTTCTCAAATAGCCCAGGCAGTCTGTGAATGTGTTAGGCCAAACCAGGTCACTGAAAAACACATTTAAGGAATCTCCAAGGTTTGTACAAAGCACACATTTAGGAAAGAAATATAGAAAAGAGGAATCCTCCATGTCTGTTGGCAGGAGACAAAAGAAGGAAATCAAGGGGACCATACGTGACTTTGGATGGCATACAAAGTTAAATACACAAAGAACGGCACAACCAAATTAAAAACAAACAAAAAGCATTGAAAAGACTTAAAAGCATTAAAAACATAAAAACATGATCAGCAGGAGAGCACCATTATTTTCCTAGAAGGACAATCCCTTAGCAAACACTCCACCAACATCACCAGATCCCCAGGCCAGATGACACAGCCATGTCTTCAGGCCCTTCTGGAAGGCCATCAAGGCCAGGGCCAATCTGTCCTCAGGGGGAATGATGCAGCAGAAAAGACTGTCCTCCTGGGTCCTGTAAGATGACACTCCTTCATAGACAAGACCCATTTATTATTATTATTATTATTATTATTATTATTATTATTATTATTATTATGGTTGGTCGCACAGTCAGCCAGATGTTTAGGGTGGGTTTGGCATTTTTATCTACCTATCAAGCCCTTCCCAAGGACCTGGGTAGGCAGATGTTGCTGTTGGATGGTGTTAAAGGTATCGTCGCAGGATATAAGCTGTTCCAAGTAAAGCTGCCTTTTGCCATTGACTGATGGTGATTTTGTCAGTGTTGATGGTCTTCAAGTGGCACCCCAGATGTTTTGGGATTGTACCCAGGGTGCCTATTACTATTGGTCCTATCTTTGCTTTCTTTTGCCATAGTCATTCTACTTCTACTTGCAGGTCTTTATATTTTGTGATTTTCTCCAGTTCTTTCTCTTCTCTTCTGCTGTCTCCAGGTATTGCGATGTCCACCATCCAGACTTTTTTATGTTTCTTATCATCAGTGGTTAAGTCTGGGGTGTTCTGTGGCAGGTGCTTGTCTGTTTGGATTCTAAAATCCCAGAGCACTTTAGCTTCTCCATTTTCTATTACTGTTTTGTGGTTGCACAAGTTCTTGCTTGCAGGCAAATGGTATTTCTTGAAGTTGTTGTCATCATCATCATCATCATCATCATCATCATCATGATCCATTTATTGCAGGACTCACTTTTAAACAATAATAATAAAGATAACAAAAGGTAATGACATTCTGTTCCTCACTAAACCTATCTACATTTTGTGCACAGCGCTGCTCAACAACCAGCTGTCTTCAGGATCACCATCCCAGGTTTAGTTACCCTAACCCAATGTTCTAAACCAGTGTTTCTCAACCTTGGCCGCTTTAAGATGAGTGGACTTCAACTCCCAGAATTCCCCAGCCAGCCATTCTGGGAGTTGAACTCCACTCATCTTAAAGCGACCAAGGTTGAGAAACACTGTTCTAAACAGAGCAATTTCCAGATGTGTGGACTTCAAATCCCAGAATTCCCCAGCCAGGGCAGCCAATGCTGAGAATTCTGGGATTCAAAATACATATACCAGGAAGTAGTCCATGTCAGGAAACCCTGCACTAACCAAACAGCACAAGCTAATCTTATTTCAACAGTTATATAAACTCATGAGCACCTCCATGTAGGCCTCCAGACACTGTTCTATCAAATATTTTAAAATATTCTTTGACCTCATCATTCTTGTGGTCTTGTCTCCTTTCTCATTTTTTCTTTTCATAACTGAATTTTATGAAACATTTCTAGATACAATCTGTTTAACCATCTTATCTGTTTATAAATCAGATAAGATTCGTATGTCTGGTAGATGGTGGTGGCACTAAAAGCTTTCAATGTCACGACATCAAAGCAACAAAGAGATGAAAGGGCATATTTGTGCATCATCAATGAGATTTGCATATTGTGATACTCCAAGAATCTTTCATTTGAACAGGTGGAAAAACAGGGACCCAAACGTACACGTAAAAACAAAGCTTCACTTGCAGTTGATCATTAATTTTTTTTTATATAGCTTTGATATTGCCCACTGCAATTAGGCCCAGTCGCCGAGCAAAGACTTGTTTTGCTCCTTAAAAAGGTGTACATTGTTGACTAATCCTTCACTTCATATGATGAGCCTATCACCATCTGAGCACAGCTGTGACTAAACAACAGGTTTTATCCTATGTAACAAATTTCAAACTTTTCATCTCTTTCTCCCTTTTCAAAAAGCTTCTTCTTGACATGAGGCTCAAGGGATTCTGTACAAAAAGCATCCTTTTGCACCTGATATTTTAAATGACTATTTTCACCTTTTATCAAGATCTGAGAGAAGGAGTATGTAGTGTAAACATAAACTTCGGATCTTTTTACCAGTTAAAATTGGCCTTGATTGTAATAGTCAAAAGTTGTGAAATGTGGGTATCCCTGGATTGGAACTTCTTGAGATGTTTGCTTTTCTTCCCTGACATGAAGTATTTGACACTCTTGATTTTTCACCCTTGAAAAGGACAAATTGCTTTAATTAAGAATGAATTATGTCTGATTGAGTTATTTGTAACTGTGTTGAGCACATGTTAAATAGTTGCACTTAGACTTATTTGATTTTGTTATCACTGAGATAAGGAAAATTCTTCCATGCATATTATGGTGGCTTTGACAACAGAAAGAACTACCACGGTAGGAATGGTAAAAATAGTTGTGAATTAATTATTAAGGATTTTGGAGAAGCAATGCTATTGCCCCAGCTTCATCTGCATGAATTGTTGCTGGATTTCCCTAAAAACATGTTTTGGGCACAAGGAAAAAAGAAGTCATTCAGGATCCATATGACTTTTTACTCTCATAAACTAATGTAGCTTTCCTTTTTCTTTTAAAGGTATGTCTTTTTCTTTTAAAAATGCATAGTGGCTTAAAGAAAAAAGTAACAAAGGTAGTTTGGGCCAGATTTATACTCCCATCTCTGGTTGGGAGTATCTATTCTCAGCTCTCTTCTTTTCTTACGAAGAGGCAGACGGTGCCAATCGAGTGTAATCCATGTATTTATTATATGCAACAACTAGTAGCAAAACTTATTTGTAAATGTTCTGGGAGACAGATGTTTGATCAGGGACAAATGAAAGCTGGCCAGATTTCCTTCTGTGTGAGTGTCCATGCCACTCCAGTGGGAGAGGTATGCCCATATCTACTCACAACACAAGCTCTTATGTAATTTATTCACATCCCTGATTGTGACAGAAGGTGGCTTATTACTGAATATACCCATTTAGGCTTTTGCTATAAAACTATAATTGTGCTATTGGCACAGTGATTAGCATTATGGGATGTTGACAAGCATATAGCATGGTATCTGCAAGCACGCCTATCACTGCTGTTCCAACTGAGGGAGGGTAATGCTTCAGGAGCAATGAAAGATACGTCCACTTTCAAAATATAGAAGGAAGGAGAAAGAAAGAGGAGAAGCTATACCCAAGCAAAATAATAGGAAATAATAGGAAAACAAAAAACATAGCCATGACTCAGTCAGAAATCCACTAAAACTTGCTTCTACGCTTTATTTTATGGCTTTGTTCCATGTTTTTATGGTTTAGTACTTTTCTTCTTTTAATCTAGGTTAAACTAATACAAAAAATACAACAACATTAAAGGATCATCACAGAACTCATCACGGACAAGCAGACCAATAAATAGGTGGAAAAGGAAAAAAAAGAAGGAAGGGGAATTATGTTGAAAATAGACCATCTCCAAAAATGTTGGCCATGTTGCTCAAAAGTCTTCATCCTTGTCTTTATTGTCAAGACTAGCTCATATGTTGACAAACAGTATATATCACACTCCATTTCTGCAAACCAGATGTGGATTCTCTTTCCAACCTTGTACAATAATTATTTTAGCCAACCCCCAAGCCCAATAGCATGGTATAACCTTTTTACAAAGCCATGCTTCTTTTTTTCTCAACATAGTCTTTCTTAATCAGGTGTCCTTCAAATATATTGGACTCTGGCTCCCATAATTCCCTGCCAGCAAGGCCAGAGGAGTTGAAGCTCAGTACTGCACACTTGGAAGGCGCCAAATTGTGAACATCAATCTTGACATTCCCGGCAGACGTCCTTGAAAAGGACACCCTGTGGTTCATTCCACAATTGAAAAGGCTGCCAAATCTCAATCAGCAGAGAATTCAGAATGTCATAATGACTGATGTTGATCAAAACACATGGCAACCACACATAACAACCATACGGGCGATGTTCCTTGAGGTATTAGATATGTTGAGCATCTCTTTCCAAATGCAAAAAGCTTGTGTATGCAAGATTCTGTTGACCCCATCAGACACTCCCTGCCTGCAGTGGCCACTGATACACAACAAATAGGAAAAACGTAAAATGTTGTGAAAGTCAGGACAAGGTAAATGTTACTTCAAGAGATGATACCAGCAGTTGCCACACTACATATCTCAGGATTTGCCTGCATCCATGCAAACTTCTCACACCCACAGATCATCTTAGGAGATTTGTTTCAGAAGCTTCTAGGTGGTAAATGCAAATTTTAGCAGTTGTGGTTAGTACTCACACCTTTCTAATGTTGCACAGATTTCACCCTACATCCCATTCTCTAAAAAGGCATCTTTATATCGATGCCTCACGCAATCAACAGGACAAAGAGCCAGCAACACAACCAATAGAAATTCAGTGCCATTCTCCAGCCATCTATCTTGAGCTTTCATGGTTTTCCCACCACGAAATAGAATGGTTTGATATTGTCCCCTCAAATTCTAGCTTTCATCAGTCCACTGCAGATGAGATTTCCAACACTCCTACATAGCTGTGCAGAGAGATAGCAAGAACATATGCTAGAGGGTAGCCGGGAAGCATGATCAGTATCAGGAACAAGTGTTTTTCTTGGCATCAGTTTAGCAAGTCATTTGGGAGACAAAGTCCCTTGGTCAGAGGTTCTGTGCACACAGAGGCAACAAGGTACCAGTACTGCTTGTGGAGTACATAAAACAGAGCCTTTAGAAGATGGTGAAGTCTCCTCCGCTCATCACAAGCTGTGCTGCCTCTGTCTGCTGCATTATGTTGTCCTAAGAGGTATTCTGAGCTGTCTTCTTCAGTCTTCCATCATGATACCTGCAGACGATAGAGGTGCATGGATATGCCAGGTAATTATGCAGCTTTCAATGTATTTCTAGGAAAGAGCCCACCGGATGGAACCGGACTATGTACCTTGGGCCTTGGGTACCCCACACAAACTTCTCACACCCACAGATCATCTTAGGAGATTGGTCTCAGAAGCTTCTATAGTGCTAAATGCAAATTTTTGCAAGCAGGACAGTTGGGAATAAGGATATATGAACATTGTTGAATTGGGCCATTCTGAATTCAGAACACCCTATTGTGAGAACAAAGCAAATATGCTGTTTTGAGTATTCCAGAAATATTTTGAACCCAAAACAGTATTTCAAGCTTGCAGCATTTCCAGTGCTCAAAAAGCCCCAACTTGCACTCAGAAATGTTGCTTTGCATTAGAGGTGGGGCATTTTGAACTTGAAACAGAATATTTCAAACTCAAAATGGTTCAGTTCAGACCATTGTTCGCACCACTGGTCAGGAGACAGAAATTCTGAAGTGGCTGTTACGCTGCCTTAATAAGCAGCATTACTCTTTTCACGAAGTCTGTTACTTTTTTCATTGTCTTTTGGTAATATTGTTTTTATTTCCTGCATTTTTGATACATAATCACCTTACAAAACAGTGCATGAATAGTACAGAATACTTTTATTGGGACCATCTTTGTAGATGTAACTTAAACATTTGTGCAAAATAACTACTCATAGTCACAGAACCTCCTGTTAAATGTTAAAGTAAGATTAAATTACAGGCATTTTTCTTTTCACTATGGATTGATAAGTCGTTTTTAAGGGGACAGATAAAACACCTAACATTAATTTCCTCAGTGGGCGCTTACCTCAAGTAGAGGCCCAAACTCTGTGGAAACATTTTATCCTGATCCTGCAGCCCAACACTGTAAAGCTGTGTAAGAACTGATTGCATCAGAATTAAGACATATGATTCATCCCAACTGTGGGAAGCGGGGTGGTCAAAAAAATCAAGATGGCGGCTGGGACTATGATGCAACTCATGGAAAGAGGGGGCAGGATCTCAGTGCACAGTCATGGCTACCATCTTGACCTTTTTTGTCTTCCCTGCCAATCCCAGCTTCCTGGACTATCAAACAAACACACAGGGACTGTGAGGCTACTATAAAAGGAAGACATAGACATTCGAAGCCTTGTAATCAAGCACATCCTGTCCTTCAGAAAAACTGATGCTTACATTCTCATTTCCCATTAAGGATCTTGACAATATGTTGGATTATATTCCTAAAACATGGAATCTGTCATTTCATGAAGAGTTTTGACTCTATCAAGCCCGGGGTAGAGCAAAGAGAATCACTTTGCATCATTGAAAAGGAACTTACTCTCCTGGTTTTAAGGGTATGACTGTATTATCCATTTTTTAAAAGTGTCTGTGTTCTAAAAGTGAGATGACATGATATGTGGCTATATGGTCTAGATTTAAGAGAAGCTTAAGGAATGAATTAACTTTATATTGTTATCTATAATTATTATATGGATCTTTTAATGTTAATTTAGCTTTTTTTTCTCACTTAGTTTAATCACTATAATATTTAGGTTTTCTTCTTCACTGTATAATCATTATTAATTTTTTATTTTGTTGGGAATGCACTTTTTTGTAGTTCATCATTTAAACATTTTTTTAAAAAAATCTCATTTCTCTTTTTCCCTTATATTCCTTTTCTTATTGCACTATGAGTCTTTCAGAAGGCAGATTTGACCCTCTCTTTTTATTGGTGTAGAAATCACTGGCTATAAAATCACCCTTTTCTGAGAACTTTTCTTCCCTTACAATGGCTGACTTTACACAACATTCTAAGTCAACTTGCAGTGAGGCCCTCGTAGTTCTCTGCGTAGTTCTCTGAACTTTTGAAACCAGTGTTAGTTCCAGGTTAAAATGCATTACAAGTAGCTTACCAAATCATCCCAACTTAATCTGAGTTCAGTTGGAGGGCCCAAAAAAGTCAAGAGAGACACAGCTGTGCAATGTAAAAAATGGAGGGGACTTCTATCATGCAGTCATGGTTGCCATCTTGATTTTTTTTTTTTGATCCCCCACCCCCACAGGTGCCCTTGTCTGAAGTTTACTTTAGCTTTTGCCATCTAGACACAAATAGAGAGCTTCAGTGCCCACAGAATAATGCTTCTGCAGCCTTAATTTCTCCATATTGTTTCATTTTTTTCATTCCACTTGTTGTCATACAAGAGATGAAATGGGAGACATAAAGGAAGCTGGGGTAGTATTAGTCTATCTGTGATGGCCCTGATCTTGCACAGGTTATTGGGGCATTTGTTCATTTTTAAAAAATGATCCACCCCAGACAGAGGAAATACTGGTCATCCAGATATCACAAAGTGAACTGGATACCAACCAAATGCCTCCTTAAGGCCAGATACAGTTTAGAATATTGTGTGAACACGTTCAATCACATGGACTGTTTGCTATAAAAGTCACAAACCATCTCAATGTTTTTAAAACCACAGAAAACGGTTGGAAAAGAAGGAAAAGAAAGACCAGCAATTAAAAAGTCCTTCAATCCTCCCCCACTGAATCCTGGGAACTGTACTTTTGTCTAGAATTGATTTGGATTTGGCTGTTCTGCTCATGCGGGAGGTTTATGGATCAAATTTTGTACCAAAAATAAAATTATGCGAATAGTTTGCAATGCATACAACCAACTAAAATTTCCTTTTCAAAACTACTTTCAGCTCCCTCTTGACATGTTCTTCGATTCTAGGGAGCACAGTGAGAATTCATGGAAGCCTAGTGACATCATCATGCCTGATGTCATTGGCCAACAGCAGCACTGCTCCCTTATGTCATTTGACGTATTGCTTCCTGTGTTTTTGGTTGCTGCTGTTGCTCAGCAAGGGCTCCATGCAGCCCTCTGCCTGACCTTGAAAGCCCTGCCCAAGCTGGCTCTTCGGTCTTGTGGCCAAAATGATCTGTGCCTTCTCTGCCTTAGGAGCAAGGCAGAACCACGGAAGAGTAAGGGGCATTGGTGAAAAAGAAATGGAAAACAGCAGGGTGTCAGAAAGAACCCACCACCACTTGCTTGAGACCCAAAGAGATGACCTCTGGGGGAACGTAGGCAGCAGAGAAAACTGCCATCCTGTTATTCAGGTGGCTGCATGGTGGCCCATGAGTTCTGCCTAGGCCCCTAATCATAACATTAATTTTATTTGTTTGTTTGGTATGTACAGTTCGCCTGCTCTTGATCTTACAGTATTTTCAAAGTCATTCCTGCACTGAATGTCATGCATTTTGCAACCATGATTTTATCCTGAGATGCCAGCTAATGTGGCACAAAAAATCAATTCCACCTCATTTTTCAGGACATGGAATGGTGCAAACATTTAACAATGCCTAGTTTTCCTCTTTACTGTATGCAATGGGGTTCATATTTAAGCCAACTGTCCTGGAGCTTACTGGAATTTAATAGACTGAAATCTAGGTTCTGCATCTAATTTTTCCTCAGCTTTTGCTTTAGTAAGTTAAGGAAGACAAATTATAAATACTATAACCAAATGCTTACTTTATTCCCTGACACCATGAAGTACCCCCAGCTTGTTATCTTATCATCACACTCTACTACAGTGTTTCTCAACCTTGGCAGTTTGAAGATGTACGGACTTCAATTCGCAGAATTGTCCCCCAGCATGCTGGCTGGGGAATTCTGGGAGTTAAGACTGCCAAGGTTGAGAAACACTGCTCTACTATAATGTTCTCTCTCTTTCTCTCTCTTTCTCCTTATCTTCTATGGAGGTTCTTCAAAAGGAACTTGAGATTTCTCTGAAATATTGATGTCTTATAGTCTAATACAGTCTATTCTAGGAATTCCAATTAACCCTTGATGATTTGATGACGATTTCTGCCTTGAAGGGTGAGAGTCATAACTACAATAATTCTTTCTTTCAATGATAGATCTACTTATGGTCCATCATAATGCGGGGGGGAGGGGAAGCTGTTCTAGAAATCTAGAATATAGAACCAGTGAAGAAAAGTGGTAAGGGCCGAACATTTTTTCAGGCTGGTTGAGAAGAGATGCAAAACAGGGCAACCAAAATGTTTAAATTAGAATAATTAGGCTTAAGCCTACAAGAGTCAGCTGAAACATTAATTCAGAAAATAAGAGGGAAGATTTTAACATTAGCTACTTGCTACTTGCTAATTAATAAGTATTCTTGGACTATATTTATTTACTATTTATTTAGGACCATTTTACACTGTATTTTTAATTGATTTTAACTTCTCTGTAAACCGCCCAGAGTTGTTTTTTATTGAGATGGGCAGTGAAAAATTTGATAAATAAATAAATAAGGAAAAAAGGTGTATTAAATTATGCATTGTAGAATTGCCAAGGGTTAAAATTGGGAGAACAGCTGGCTGTAGCTGCATTATTGGGGTCTTTTCATTTCCATAGCAAGCTGTCACTCTGGAAATCTGTGGATACAAATGCCTTAGAAAGCACAGGCCAGCATAGCTCTAAAACGAAAACTGAGTGGGCAAAGTCCTAAGGACCTTGTAGATCTTTCTATTCCTCACTGAGATAAGTTTGGTCTTCAAGAGAAGAGGTTCCCCTTCAGCCAGCATGTATGTGTTGCTGGCAGAAGCTTTATCCAAATGTACCCTGGACCTTCAAAACCTATAGACCTATAGATAACCTATAACCAAAATAGATAACCTATAACCAAAACCTATAGATAAACAGAATCCTTTATAGTCCCACAGCCAAATATTTTAGTATTCATATGCAGACACTTATAAAATGGGTCTTGCAACTCCTGAAAGGAGTGAAGAAAGAGGGGGGGAAAGCGACTTATTATACAACAAGGTTATGCTACCAACCGCTCATCCCTTCTCTGTTGCAAACATGCAGTCTGTACACCTGTGAACCCTGGAATAAAACTTAAATCAATGTGTTTAAAAAGAGACTGGCAAATAGCCAGTTATTTTTTTTTATGCAAAGGTTGCTGTCCACATTTGGATATTGTCTTGTAGAGTGAATGACAACGTGCTACCTGTGAATGTTCTGTTTTTAAATAAAGCCATGAATATTTATTATTCATATACCGGAGTGAGAGAGGAATATCTACATGGTTGCTAGGAGTTGAAAATGACTTGATGGCATATAATCAATCAATCAATCATAAATATTTATTAGGGCATTTATCCAAAATTCAAATGTAATTAGATTAGATTAGGCTCACGTAATCCAAGTGGACATTGCTCTTTCTTGATCTGGATGGAATAAGATGGTGGACATTTCAAAATACGCATTAGAACATTTTTAGACATCTGCACAGAGTCTGACTTCAAACTTTGCGCAGATGTCTAAAATTGTTTTAACGTGTATTTTGAAATGTACATCATCTTATTCAGATCTCAAACTTCAGTTTTCTTCTAGCCACCCACCTTCTCTGTAGGAAGAAATATAGAATTAGCTGGAAAATCCCTTGCCACAATCACCAGACATTATTTTAAAAGGCAGAGGGAATTGCATTGCAGTGTAAGATGCAAATTTGGCTCACTGTAATAAACACTTCAAACGACTTAAACAAAATGGTTATCCCTCATTGTGGTTATCAACTTCAACAAAATGGTTATCCCCCATCCCCAGCTTTATTTATATTGTAGACTTTTTATAGTTAACCTATGAAAGATAAATCCATTTTTCCTGTTCCAGGTACATAAGGAAAATAGCAAGTACCTGTATCAGAGAAAAGAACCCTAATCTGGGGCAAGCAATTTATGCCTTTCAGATGTTTTTGAACTATTTCTCTCACCACCTCTGACCAACAGCCACAACAGCTGGAGTTGATGGTAGCTGGAGTCCAACATCTAGAGAACATATGTTGTCATCTCTAGTAAACATGTCATCTCTAGTAAACATGGAAATGCAGGGTAACAGAATCTAACAATGACAAAGACATTTGGGGAAAGGGTTATTGATAAGTATCTGATCTGTCTGATCAGATCTGATAAGTATCTGATCCGATCTGTCACTCATGCCCTGGTCATCTCTCGTTTAGACTACTGCAATGCACTCTACATGGGGCTACACTTGAAGAGTATCTGGAAGCTACAGCTGGTTCAAAATGCAGCTGCACGGGTAATCATGGGTGCCCCAAGGAGAGCACATGTAACATCTTTGCTGTGGGAGCTGCACTGGGTTCCAGTTTGTTTCCAGGTCCAATTCAAGGTGGAGTCCTTGGGGTTCTCTGAGCTTGGTTCTTTTCTTGCAAATGTTTCATTACCAGGCTAGGTAACATCTTCAGTGCTAAAATGGGATGGGGTTTGCTCTCTATTTATATACTGTGGCATGCCCTGCCAGTGTTGGTGGGGGTGGGGTTTTTGTTTTGCTCCTCTGGTAGTTCCTTGGTTAGCATATGTTTACTGCTTGATTGTGTGCCTGGTGGTAACCTTTGCTTATCTGGGTGATGATTGCTGGTGAGGCGATCTTCTGGTCTTTTGTCTCTTTTGAATAGTATGTAGATTCTGTTTATGTGTCTGTTAATTGCTGCCTTGTCTGAATACCAAGCTTCCAAGAATTCTCTTGCATTTTTGGATTTAGCTTGATCTAAAATGCTGACAGTTTCCCAGTTAAAACTATGGTTCGGTCTGTCCATGTGTTGTGAGATTAAGGAGTTTTCATCATGTCTTCTGACTGCTAGTTGGTGTTCATGGATGCGCTCTGCTAGTCTTCTGCCTGTCTGTCCTACGTAGTGTTTATTACAGTACTTACACTGTATGTTGTAGATGACTCCTGTTTTTTCTTCTTGTGCTACTGGGTCTTTTGGTTTACTTAAGATATTTTGGAGTGATTTTGTTTTGTTGGTTTGTGTGCCACAGAGATGCCATGTGGTCGTAATAGTCTGTTGGTGGTTTCTGAGACGTTTCTGATGTATGGCAGTTTGATCCTTTTCATAGCTTGTGTAGGTTGTGTTGTAGTAGGTTGAGTGGTCAGGCACTTTCTGATAAACTTTAGGGACATATTATTACCCTGCATGGCTTTTTAAAGCAAAACAAAAGACCAGTCCATCAGCAGACATTTCAGGATGGTAAAAAGTGTTTCATTGTACAAGTGCCATTTACGAATCGCAGTGCCCAGTTCACTGAAGCATAATGTCTTCATCGTTCCTTTATGAAGTTGGTGGATATAATGATAAATAGAATCACAGTCATCCTGAATGTGTATTAGAGTTTATACGTGTGTGTGCATGTGTGTGTATGTATGTCTTGGAATCCATGTGTGCGCATATCCTGATTGTGTGAGTTCCAGTATTTGCTAGCCAGTATTGTTGTGTTTCTGTGGAAAAACTGTATTGGTGTGAAACAGAATTTGGGGAGCTCTACAGAGGAGTCCCTCCATTGAGTCTAAAGGAGTTTTGTTTGGGTAAGGTTGACAAAGGGCATCAGGTAAAACCTGCTTGAAATGAACAAAATCTGTGGAGTCCTTGGGGTTCTCTGAGCTTGGTTATTTTCTTGCAGACATTTCATTACCCAGCTAGGTAACATCTTCAGTGCTCTTCACAGACTGAAGATGTTACCTAGCTGGGTAATGAAACATCTGCAAGAAAACAACCCAGCTGAGAGAACCCCAAGGACTCCACAGTTCAACCCTGAGCTACATATATTCTCTTCTATGAACAAAATCTGTTTGGATTCCTATCTACTGTACTTGATACAGTATATGTTTAAATCAGGCATACTATCACACTTTTTTTAAATTGCTCATTAAAGGTTCAGCATCAGTCCAGAACGTGGGTGAGGCTTTTTACTATTTTGAGAGTAAAGTGGCAAAGCAATTAGCATTTGAAAATTGGCTGGAGCATTTATACAGCACTGCAGGTTTTGTTAGCAAGGATGGTTAATATACGCATACCAGTTCCTTGAAATGACTTCTGACGGAGAATTCAATTTTATGTCTTTCCTCCTTCAAATGCATTTTGCTGAAGAATGAAAGGAAGATTGACCTCTGAATAAAAATAGAGATCTTTTGTTGGAATAAAAATATCTCTGTCTGAAGAAAAACTAGAAACTAAGGCTGTTTCTCCAAGTTCTAGATCCTTAGGTGCACCAACTTCTTGAATATATCAGGAGAACAAGGGGTCCATCAACCTTTAAATACCAAAAAACCTGGCCTCCATTTCCCCCCTTCTTGTTCCTCAATGCCACAGATTATTCCATCAATTCTAGACAACTGCATTAAATCACCTCAATTCTGCAGAAGAGAAAATGGGAGGAGGAGGAGGAGGAGGAGGAGGAGGAGGAGGAGGAGGAGGAGGAGGAGGAGGAGGAAATTTGAGCCAGTGATGTAAACAAATGTAGGAGTGTTTTAATGGACCTAGAAAAGGTTGTTGCCTGAAAGTAAAAGCAGATATTCATTCTATCATATTCATAATTTACTGATGTTATCATCAATTGTTTACTGGTATATTTAAAGAGCAAATCAGAGATAAGAAAGTTATGCCTGCTCTTAAGAAAAACTCATGAACCAATAAGACTTTGAGGGATGTTTAATTAATACAGTTCCTATTCTAACCTGAACTGTACCATTCTCTCAATTATACCAGTGCCAGTAACATTCAGACCATACCATTTGTGAACATGGGATTCTACAGATTAGCACGAACAGAAATATAAGCTCCATGTACCAGAGAGAGACCTACAGTCTAAACTTTAACAATAAGGCAGTCAGCTAAGGCAGATGAGGAAGACAAGGTGTTGGGGGGTCAAAAAGTCAAGATGTCGGCTGTGATTGAATCCATACTCCTTTTTATTGTGTGTTGCACAGAACACATTAAAAGCAAGTGGGGTTTGATCATGCAGTCGTGGCCACCTTATTGAGTTTTTTGATACCTTCCCACCACATATACCCCTGAGAGGACATATGGTAAAGACAAGGCATGAAAATAAACACATTCAATTAACAAGCATGGAGCAGATTTTAAAGTGATTATAAAGCATTTCAATTTTATTTTTTATCTTTAATGTTATTGAAAAATTAGTTACTTGATAACTAATTGAGTGTGTAAAGTGTAAATTGAGCATGTACAAGTGTAAATTGGAAATTGGGTGTGGCAATATTTCTCATATATACTTTGAACCTGGCAGCCCATTATTTTACCAGATTTAGACTGGCTTTGAAGAGGGACTTGAAGGAAGGTAAAATTGCATAAATGTTTTAGGAGGGAAAATTGGACATAAGGGAATCAAGGAAAGGAGTGGAAAACCACCAAGCAGCTCAGGATTGAGAAATAAAAATAGAGAGAGGAGTATTACAGGAAATAAAGGCAGAAAACAATAACCAAATTTTATGTGTGCTATTTCTTTCACTTAGATTATGTGCCATAATCAACTCTTAGCAACTACATAGACTTTCTCCATGACAATCTGTCCCTAGCTTCGTCCTACAGTTCTTCCGATAGTGCACCCATCACTACTGTAATTGAATCCATCCACCTTCTTCTGGTCATCTTCTTCTTTTCTTTCCTTCTACCTTTCCCAGCAACAGAACCTTCTTCAGAGAGCCAGGTCTTCCCATTGAATGATTATGTGCGTTCAAATCAGTGTTGACTCTTAGTGACCACATAGACAGATTTTCTCCATGATGGTCTGTCCCTAACTTGATCCTTCAGGTCTTCCAATGGTGCACCCATCACCACTCTAATGGAGTCCTTCCACCTTTCACATCATTATGGCCTTCTCCAGAGAGCTAAGAACTGAACTAGAGGCAGGTTTGGTTTTTGTTTTGTTTTTGCCAAAAGCTCCCTTCTACAGAAATAAGCCACTACATGCCAGTTGTAGCCCAAAGGAACTGGCCTGCTCATTCTTTCTTCTGACCCCTCTTTTTGCTTGTTCTTGTGTTCCTTTTTACTTCTCTTTTGCATCCACGTCGCCAACGAAGGGACTCTTGCCTGGAATATGATTTTTTTTTGTTGCAAATGGTTTTTGAAATTAAGCTAAGGACCTCAGACTTGCAGAGCGCCCACTTCTACGCTTGGTGTTCTGAAAGCAGGTGGTGAGGAATGAAAAGCGACCCACGAGAACGTGGCTTCATGGCTGCAACCTGCATTCACTCCTGTTGAGATGAACCATAATTTGTTGGGATTTCTTTTTCTTTTTCAATGGTTTCAGCAAGCCCTTTGTTTTTTTTTTTTAAAGCAGAGCTAATCCTTCTGCTCAGACAATATCAGGACTCTGCCCCAAAGCTGTGTTTCAAAATGAAAGGTGAGCAAAATTCACCCAACCTTATCAAAATCCAGGTCTCCCTTTCAGGGAAAGCCTAAGCTATAACTAGTCTGTGCCAACAGGATGCCTTCCAGATGCTTTGGACCACAACTTCTATCATCCCCAGACATCATGGCCTTTGAAGCTACAGCTGAAAACATTTGGAGGGCATCTGGTTGGAAATGGCTGTCTCCAGTGTTCTGCTGCGTCCGAGATGCTTCTAAACTCTGCCTGCGTGTTCCAGCCTCGAGAAGGGACCCCCCTCCCTGCAAAAAAAAAAAAGTCCTTATTATTTATTTATGCCTCTTGTGTTTAAGAAGTTAAATCCCCAGAGCATCTCAATTTAGATCAAAAGCGAGCTACCAAACTTCACCTGGCACACCTGTGCCTTATGACTTCTTAATTACCCGCCTTGCATTCCCCAAGCGAGAAGGTAGTGGGGCAGGACTCATTTTCACCCATATATAAATCTCTGAAATGCACTGAGGGTAACAAAGCCTTTCCAGAATGCCTGGGGTGTTCACCAGTTTAGAATAATCCCACAGATCCTGTGCCTCTTGCATTCCTGGGCTTCTTCTTCATCTTCCTTCTCTCTCTCTCTTTTTTCTTGTTTGAGAGAAGGGAGCTGCCATAGGATTCTCAAGCTGAACAAATTATGATTGCTCATTTCTGGGAATTTCCATCCAACCCCCTGGCTAACAAAATGGGTCCATGGAGGCTTGCATCCTATTATCAAGGGGCAGGCAATTATTATGGATTTGCACTAGGTTCATATAGGGTTGTCAGGTGATCAGAAAGATGGGGTATTGGCCTCTCCTTCTGTGATGGTTATCACAGAGTAGTTACACATTGGTACCATTTGACCTAAGGAGACTCTTGAGTAATCTCACCCATGGTGCTAATTAGATAAATAAGTAAACAGCTTACATAATTATGGCCTGCAAACCTTTCGTCTTAACTAAAGCCTGAATCAGTGTTCTAATTCTCCTTGTCTCTCTTCACACTGTTTATCTAATTAGTACCATAGGTGAAATTACCTCATTAAGGTAGCAGTAAACATAACTTGTTTATACAGTGGTATATTTTAAATTAATCTAATATGGGAACAATGAGAAAAACAAAATGAACAACTGAATCTAGCAGATGGACCAGAGAAGATGAGCCAGACTGATGAGGACTGTGACTAGGATTGGGCCTCCCAGATGTGGACTTAAGATCAGGCGGCAGAAAATTCCATCAGACCAGTCAGAAGCTAGGTGGGCTGACCACTAAGAAAACCAAAAGGTATAAAGGCCACCTGTGGCACTGTTGACTTTCAGAGGGACCACCACCAACAAGGTATGGAAGCTAGGTTCTTCTACTCACTGTCTTTCTGCTTTAGCAATCTTTGGGTTTCTAGTTCGACTAGCCATCTAGCTATAGCCACAACGTCAGGCTAAAGGTCTTTGTCTTGAAAAATATAAGACCAATTCCTGCACTCACGGAATTAACTAAGAGAACTTACTAAGCCTTGCTCTCTTGTAATGCTTGCTCTGGTCCTGAAATAAAAGCAGTTGGCTGGGGAATTCTGGGAGTTGAAGTCTACCCACCTTAAAGTTGCTAAGGTTGAGGAACCCTGCTCTAAGGTAAGGAACACAAGCAATAACAAGGCATTCCCTTAGTAAATACAGAGGAAAAAGTTAGCTTTAGAGAATTTCCCTTTGACATCTTTTCTCTCCAGGGAACTCATAGCAATGGATATGAAGTTCAGGCATTCATCACACTACACCACAACCTAACCAGCTGGGGAATTTTGGGAGCTGAAGTCCACACATCTTAAAGTTCCCAAGGTTGAGAAACACTGCCCTACACCAACATGGCTTTAGTAAGTTGTGACCTGTACCTTCACATCAGAAGCTTGGACTGCAGAAAAAAACAGCTGAAGCTTTTCTAGGCAGGAAGGGAAATGTGCAAAGTTCTACCTACCTGGGTTAAAAACCCAGGCTGGGCTCATACATCGCACTAGGCATGATTTGTTTTAACCACTGTTCTTGACTAAGCCACAGTGCTAGGATTGTCACATTCAAGGAGAGTTAAAATCATGTTTTGGCTGGCAAGGCTATGATATTCTCTTTTGAAGATTTAGTGAGAGCCAAAGTAACCTGCAAATAAAATTGGAGATAGATCTGCTGAATCTGCTCAGTTAATTATACCTTAGTTGCAGGCTAATAGGCTGGGTTCGTAAACCTTAATCTGTTCATACACTATATTTAACTTAATCAGGGTCATTCAGTTTCTCAGATTTTCAGGAGTCTCTTGATGCAGTAAGCAAGGGGTGGATTCAGAGGCTGACACGTGGTTGGTTAGTTAAGTGTGTTGAAAAAACAGCTACCGGGCTTTAATTTTGGGTTAGCATGTTGTGTGACCCAGCCATTGCAGTAATAAACCATGGGTTATGTTCTAATCTGAGAAATGACCCTTCCTCGGCCTTTGTTCCAACTATATAACATAGGATTCTACAAGACAAAAATAGATGTAATAATTGCAAATTAACAGCATTACATAGATTATAAATAATAGCAAGTTTTGTTTCCAATCTCAGTCCAATGATTTTGAAAAGTTAGAATTTGACATGGTATGTGAGCATATTTATTTATTTATTTTTATTTACATGTCAAATTTGTCACTGTCCATCTTGTTAAAAAACAACTCTGGGCAGTTCACAGAGAAGCTAAAATCAATTAAAAATACAATATAAAATAGTTCTGAATAATATTCCTACATAATATTTCCTTTTTCTCCATCACTTAATTAAATTAGGACAGAGTCCATCAGGCTAATTCTACCTGGCAATCACACCTTGGGTATTTCTACAATGAACTATCCCCATTCCCCCGTCCCTCCAAACTCTTTTGAAGACAGTTCTATGACCATCTTCATTGCTGGAGACCTGAAAACACTGAGAACTGGCAAGAAACACCATGAGTCAATCATTGTTTTCTCCTAACTGACCAACAGGAACATACTAAAGTGTCATTCAATCAATGTCCCTCCCTCTGTAATCAACAAAAAAAAACCTCACTCCCCACTCCATGTAAAAAAGAAATAAAATAAAATAAATTGCTAATGTTCTTGGATCCCCTCTGTGCATTTCCAGAGCGGATTATGTACATCTTTGGAGGTCTGGAAAAAAAAAAAAAATCTGAGCAATTACTATAAAGCATCTGTGAAGCTGCTGAGCCACCATTCTTCTATTGGATTGAAAAGCCTATTGGTAATTTCAAGGGTGAAAGGACACTTTGCTGATAATTCTGCATCCAGTTATAACGTTGATATTATGTTACTGTAGTTCCTAGAGGAGAGGAGATAGAAGGGCATCTTCTGAATAAAACATATAGCAGATACCCTGAAAAGGATGCTGACAACTGTTTGACAGAGCAACAAAAATCTTCTCATTTTCTCCTCCTCCCCCATGAAAAGGAAAGAAAAGAAAAATGCTAACACCTTCCCCATCTACAAGCAGTCCCTCCTAAAAAAAACCCTAAAATATAAAATCTGACTGGTTTCTTGTAGAAGAGAAAATAGAAATATTGTCAGTCTCACCCATTCCTTGTACATGTGGGAACAGTGGGGAGGATTTGCAAAGGTTAAAACATCCCAGATCAGTCCTGAATTTGTTTCAAAGCAAAATCAGAAGGACTGTATACATTGTCTGATTGCATACCCAAAAATTCTAAGCAATAGATTTGAAAGGGGACCTCCAAAGATAACTCATAAACATCAGTTGAAGCCCAGGAGAAGCAAGAACTCCTGCCAGTTGGACAACAGTTGACCCACAAGCATTGCAGAATTTCAAAACATCAGAGGCAGAAATTAATCTGCTGAGCTTCCAAGAACAAATGACACTGTGGGAACAGATAGTTCCAGAATTGATTCCACAATGGTTCAAAAACCATGAGTGGAAATGGCTCATGTTGTTTCTGCCACCAGTGAAGCCTACCTAAAGATTAACCACAAGAATGCATGAAGTTTTACTGGATTTCCATATATGTTTCCATCTCAGCCTTCTTAAAGTTTTGAAGGTGAGGCTAAGGACATTTTACTAGGTACTAGGTTCACAAGAGGTGTTTGCAAAGGGCATGAACACAAAAGAAGACTCAAAGAAGTCAGGCCTTTTGCAAAACTTGGATGGCTGCTTCAAAATCTCCCCAGCCGCCTCCGCACTTTGCTTTGCTGATATGGACGTGCTGTGTATTTTTAATGCTTTGTAGAAACCTCCTTTTGATGCCATAAACATCTAGACTGGATGTCATTCTTGACCAAAAAGAGAGAGAGAGAGCCTCTGTTCCAGGCTCCTCCAACTTGGTGCCCTCCAGATGCGCTAAGACTACAACTCCCAGAATTTCCATAACATCTGGAAGTTATCAGGATGGGAAAGATTACTGTGCTCTAATGCCCTCATAATTGCTCAATTTAACTTCATTGTAACAGCTGATTGTTAAGTATCCTTGCAAATGTTGTTCAGCTGAAATTGGATTTGCAGTTGAGAATGGAAATTAATTCATGCAGAGTTTATTTAAATTAAAGAGGCAAAAGCAACTACATGTCTTCCTAGGGCTCAAGGGATTCAACTAGTGAGATGCATGAAATAAGCTCAATTGAATTGCAAAGAGCCCTTTGCAATCATCAGAGGTTTGTTGAAGTTCTCCTGCACTGGGCTACCCTAGCAGAGGTATGTCACTTCCATAAATAAGTGGGCAAATTATCCTTGCCCTTGCACAACCTTTTATTATTTGCAGTCTAATTGACAATGCCATATTCTAACATAATCAGAGTCCCATTTTTTCAAATTGCAACTTGGGGTACTTTTCCATAGCCAGAACTTAGATGAAGTAATTGCTTACTAGATTTTTGTTCCATAAACATGTAGTAAGACTGAATTTGTAAGATTACTAATATAATGATAATGAGAAGGAACTACTCTAGGGTACAGTGCTTGGGCTTAAATGTACTGGATTTCGGGTACCCCAGAACTGTATTTAGCTGGATAATATGCTTCCAAGCAAACACAGACAACATTGCCTTTACATACCAGGAAATATTATTTGGGCTTCTGTGCAATTTTAAGTTCCCTCTGCTACTGCCAACAGCTGCTCTGCATTCAGATAAAGAAGCACACCTCAGACTGAGCAGATACTTGAGAACAAGGATGGCAATCCCTCAGGACATAGGCAGTCCTCAAATTTCTTTTTTGGCAGCTCCAGTGACATTTGGAACCAAGTGCAGATAAATGAATGTGTGACTTTGCACCACTCTGAAGAGTAAATAAATCACACAATATCTAAGATGCAGGAAAGTCTTGAAACACCTAAGACAAAAACATAGCACAATGATCTAAATTAGAGATGTATGTGTGTATAAACCCAAAAGCACCCCCCAGGCCCTTCTCTACCACCTTGTGTGATAAAACCATGACTTTATCCCCATGACTATGGCCCCAGGCACTCCACCAATGCAGAAAAGACTACAGCCTTAGCCACAAAACGTTGCCCATCCTTAATATAGAAGGTCTCTAATTTAATCCCCAGCACCAATAGTTAAAAGGATCAGATAGGGGAATAACACAAAAGTCTCTTGCCTGTATTGCTGGATTTGATTTATGGAAGCTTCTAATGCTTTCATCTTTCTCCCTATCTCTGCACTTCTGGCCTTAGGAAGCTATAGAACAGAACAGAACAGAATACTTTATTGGCCAAGTATGTAAACAAAGAAGGAATTTGATTTCGGTGCAAAGAGCTCTCAGTGTGTTTGCATGGCATCAAGAATAAGAATAAAATAATAATAATAATAACAGCAACAACATTATACTAAAAACAATGCAGTCAGAAGAGGAGAATTAGAGGAAAGATAGTACTGTGGCTATTAACTAACATATATTCATTTTTTTAAAAAGAGAAACTATTATCTAACATATATTCACATTTACAGAGCATTATCAGTCACGTCTTAGCAGTCATATCTTCATGCAGTGTCAACCAGTATATCATACTGCATTAATTAGGTGTTCAGCAGAGCAATGGCACGAGGAAGAAAACTGTTCCGGTGTCTAGATGTTTTAACATCCGGTGCTCTATAGCACCGTCCTGAGGGAAGAAGTTGAAACAATTTATGTCCAGGATGAGAAGGATCTGCAGGTACCTTCTCCGCCCTCCTTTTGACCCTCACAGTACACAGATCTTCTATAGAAGGCAGGCGGATTGCAATTATTCTTTCTGCAGACTTAACTATCCTTTGGAGTCTGTATCTATCCTGTTTGGTTGCGGAGTCAAACCAGGCAGTTATAGAGGAACAAATAACAGACTCAATGGTTCCTCTATAAAACTGTACCAAAAGCTCCTGAGGTAATTTAAACTTCCTAAGTTGACACAGGAAGAACATCCTTTGTTGTGCCTTTTTGATGATGGTTCTGATGTTAAGCGTCCATTTCAGATTTTGAGAGATCATAGAACCCAAGAACTTGAAGGACTCTACTACTGGTACTGGGCTGTCAGGTATAGTAAGGAGAGGGGAATTAAAAGAGTTCTTCCTAAAATCCACAATCATCTCCACAGTCTTAAGTGTATTCAGTTTCAAGTTGTTATGACCGCACCCCAAGACCAGTTGTTGAACCTCCCGTCTGTATGCTGACTCATCACCATTTCGAATGAGACCAATGATAGTTGTATCATCTGCGAATTTCAAAACTTTTACAGAAGAGTCTTTTGAGGTGCAGTCATTGGTGTAGAGGGAGAAAAGCAGCAGGGAGAGCACACATCCCTGAGGGGCGCCTGTACTGATTAACTGAGTACTGGATATAGTTTTGCCTAACCTCACATGTTGTTTCCTGTCTGTTAAAAAGCTGATTATCCACCTACAGGTATGGTCAGGCATACAAGCATATCACAAGCATCTGATTTATGGAAGCTTCTAATGCTTTCATCTTTCTCCCCATCTCTGCATTTCTGGCCTTAGGAAGCTATAGAATTGATGGAGAACCCCACAAAACTTTCTATGTGGTCAGCAGCTCCCCAAATCTCAAAGTCTTTTACAAACCCAGGTCCCTGAAAACCTTACCACCACAAATCCAGGATTTGGGCTAGAACCTTCCACCAGGTCCTTCCTGCATGGCCTTCCCTTTTCAGAATTCCACTATTACTCTCTCTCTGCTCCAACATTCATTGCTTTTTTGACCTCAACATATACATATCTGATTGGGATGAAGTTAACATTATATTCACTTGTAATGAGTGTCATGAAATGGATGATATTAGTGATTGAAGTCACATATCATCAGATGTTATATTGATGACTTGGTTGGGGCTTAATGAGTCATGTCAATCTACATGGGGTATCTTTAAATCATGGTCTGTGGCTTTCTGTGGTATGTGAACCCAAACAACTATGCTTGCTCACCAAATCATGATTGAACAATGACTGAGCAATAGCATCAGTTAGAATGCTCAGTAGTGGCTGAATAGAGACACCAGGCTAAATCTGATCCCAGGACACTTGAGGATAATGTTATAATATATATTTGTTTTTATCCTCACAATAGCCCTAACAGATAAAATTAAACTAACTGGTCCCAGTTTCCCAATAAACGTAGAGCAAGAGGCATGAATCTGGATATCTCTCTATCCCATTCATTATATTTTAAAAATATATGTATATTCATATAGAACTAAAGTTTAACCTTGTAACCACAATAACAAATTATCTTTTTACTTATGGACTCTTGTTGATATCCGTCTCCTTCAGAGGATGGAGGAAGACACAAAATGATCAGCTATTGTTACAGGAAAGCAATCGTGTAATGTTGGGTTTCATGATTTTAAGAAAAAAGTAAAGAGGAGCAGAGTCAAATGCAATCCTAGACTCAGTGGATTTACTTAAGAACTGTTATGTAGGATTCCATGGCAAAATAAGTTAACAGGAAAAGTAGGTCAAGATAGCTAAGAGCTCCTAAAAAAAGATGGTAAAAGCACAATTGCCTACAAGTCCAATGAGGAAGAAAAATGAAAGAGATCACATTTGAAAACAGAAAAGGAACAATATAGGAGGTAGAAAAAGCAAGAGGTCACCAAGGAAGAGAATGTTCAGGAAACTCAGAATAGTAAACATGATGTTCGGAGAGCTACTGTAAATTATGAATCAGCTTTGTAAAGAATGCTAAGATCAACAAAAATATATTTTCAAAATGCATGGAGGAGAAAAGAATTAACATATAATAGCAAATGATGACAGCAAAATGCTAATAAACAACAAGGAAAAGGTGGAGCTGCCAAGTTCCTATTTTGACTTAGTTTTATACTGGAAAGTAAAAACAAATCCCAGAAAAAAGCATTGTCAAGCAACTTCATGCATTGTGTCCATGAAGTCAGCAGGAGTCAAGCTTAATTCAAAGGAGATCCTACCCATGCTTATCTTGCCAAGAACAGAATATGTGTTCCACCAGGCAACTGTGAAGAACAAAATGAAGGATCAGGATTAAAGCTTCAGACTGAAGCATGGATGCGATATATCTATTTTTACTGAATGAGTAAATCTCCATGGCCAAATTA
Source organism: Python bivittatus (assembly GCF_059951505.1). Lineage (NCBI taxonomy): Eukaryota > Metazoa > Chordata > Lepidosauria > Squamata > Pythonidae > Python > Python bivittatus. Next base: position 8,287,477 of record NW_028277088.1, read on the forward strand.
ACTGCATCCTAATGTACAGGATACGTGTGGTGATGGTCTGGCCAAACCTTTATATTTTTGAGCTGTTAGATAATGAAAGAAGTACCAAATGGCTAAAGAAAGAGAAATGTTCTCCCTGTTTCTCCCTAGCTTCAAAAAGTGGGGAAAGTAGAATCAAGGGAACTTGTAGGCCAATAAGTTTGTAATAGATATCTGGGAAGATTTTAAAGCGGATCATAGAGATTGATCAGTAAGGACCCTCATCAAAACAGTGCAGTAAGTTCCAGGAATCAGTATGGACTTGTCAAGAACAAACCTTTCTAGGCCAATCCTTTTTTTTTTTAATCAGATAAATTATTTGGTAGATTGCAGGAATGCTCTAGAAGTAATATATCTTGATTCAGCACAGCATTTGACAAAGTTCACCACAACATTCTGATTAGCAAGCGAGTACTTATCAGATTTGTAAGTTACATAAAATTGAGCAGGACACCTAGTCCCCTAGAAGAGAAAAAAAAAATCAAAATGATTTTGATAGATTAAATATGTGAGCTAAAAAGAACAGGATGAAATTTAACAGAGACCCATGCAAATTTCTTCACTTAAGAAATAGAAATAAAATAACCAGATGGGGATTTCCTGCCTTGGCAACTGTATTTGTGAAAAAACCCTTGAAATAAGTTGCAAACTGAACATTAGTCAGTAGTATAAAGACAAATGAAAGCCTAATTTTTATTTTTATTATTATTATTTAGGCTACATGAATAAAAGCATCATGGGCAGTAATAGTTCCACTTTATGTTATACTAGCCTCTTGAGAATTATGCCCAGTTCTGGGCACCAACACTTTAGGAAGGATTCAGAGAAACTAGAACAGGCAGGGAGCCCGATCATAGGATTTGAAACTGAATCCGACAAAAAGAAATTGGGGCTGTTGGGAATGTTTAGTCCTGACAAAAGAAGACCAAGAGGGGATATGATAATGCTCTTCAGAAACCTGAAAAGAAAGTCTACTTAAGAAGCTGCTGATAGGAATAAATGCTGGATATCAAGGAGGAATCAGAGCTATGTTGAGGAGGGGATATGTTACTCTCTTGACATAGGAGATCTACCTTCACTTTTCAGAATTATTTTAATCTGTTTACACCCAGATAAAATAAACAGCTCAGAGTCATTTTAAAAGTTACACAATTAACTATCTGAAAGGAGACACAGTACTGGGAATACAAATGGTCCCTGCTACTACTTTTCAAGATCATTGTCATCAGAGGTGCTCAGAACTTTGCTCTGCTCTGGGCCAGCAAACTTAAAATTATGCATGGTAGCCAGCTGATCCTTAACCATCTCTTTCCTTAGCTTGGGTTGCTCCTTCCTTTTTGTCTCAGTGGCTCTGCTGAAATCCATTTGGACAAAGTTGCCCTTTGGGGAGGACACCAATGCAAAGTAGGCACCGAGGAGCTTTGCCTTCTTTCTGTAACCTGTTACTATCTTACCATCTTCTCCTTCCTTCATTACACCCTTCCTTTTTTATCTCTTCCCCTCTTTTTTTCCTTTTACTACTGACATAACCCAAAAGCCCTTTTTAGCTTTCCATGCATGTCTAAGTTCCTTTTGTGCCTTATAGGTCTAAGATCCATTGACATATTTTTTACAGATATTAGCTATTTGTTGTTCTACCTCTGTAGTGATTACACTCATCTTCCACATCCTATATATGTCATTCTTAACTCTTAGCTCAGTTGAAAGCTCCCTACCTATCCACAACTGTATCCTAAACTGCCCAACTCCCATCCCCACATACACGTTTTATTTTCCAATGGAATAGAATGCAATTGAATTTCCAGTAGCTTGTTTTTCAGATGTTACCAGACTTTTTGCATTCCCTTTGACCTGAGTATTTTTGCCCATGGAATCCCACCTGGTACTTCTCTAAATTTGTTGAAATTCATTCTCCTCAAATCTAGTGTGATGTACAGCTATGCTCTGTATTCTATTTGTTCAGTGTCTTGAAGACCAAGACGATGTCATCACTTCCTCCCAAATTTCCCACCTCTTTAACTAGCTTTTCTATATTAGTTAGAATCAGATCTAGGAGAATCAGTTCCCCTGGAATCTATTCTGAAGCTCTAGAGAATTCTTGAACCTTTGTGACACACTCCTCCACTCTCCTTTCTCCCTGCCTGGCTTTCTTCTATTGGTACTGTTGTCCTACTTCAAGCACTTCTTGTGTCTGATTCAAGAATTCTTCTTCCTTTCCAGTGAAGTGGACACTGTTGTCTCTAGATCCTTAAACTTCTCTTCCAAGAGGACAATCAACCTGTACTTGCAGTGTGTATGTGTGTCAGCCCTTCGAGGAAAACCAGACTAGGAAACCAAAGTCATGAATGCTACTACTACTTTTATTATAAGGTTACAGTAACAGAATCCTGCAAGTCCAAATGTGCCTCCCCCCTCCCTCCTTTTATCTACAAAAGAACGAGGGAGGGTCAAGCCTGAGATGCCCTCTCAAACTCCATTTCTGCTTCAGACTCAAAATTCTTTTATCTGACCATTGTCTTGGTTGCAGCTCTTCATCCTGTTCCTCAGGGATCCTCTTATATCCCATTGCAGTGTGGTTCTTGACAAGCATGGCACATTGCTCATAAAAGATGCTCCTTCCCTTTTTTGCTCCTCTGATGAAAAATCAACCAACCAATCAAATCAACCCAAAAAAATGCTTTCCCCTTCAAACTTCTCCCAAAGCCCTGTTCTACACTCAGCATAGAAGGGGCTGCATACATAAATCTTGTCTGGAAGAAATCACAGAATCATGAATATGGGTGGGAAGAAAGATGAGCAGACAAAAGCAACTTGCCAGCAGCTGTGAAGGAGAAGATGAGATGTTCTCTGCATAACCTTAATAATCTCCAAACACATTTCTACAAAGATCTCAAATTTATCTCTTAATGCCTAGAGGAAATTTTCATCCAAAAGCAGCGTGACATTGAGATTAGCTTCTAATGAAGGTGGCCAAGTTGGAAAGAGAGGGGGAAGCCAACACCTGGCATTTCAATTTATCTTACCTTTCAAGTAATTTATTCAGTAAATAAATAGCTGATTACCACAATAAGCTTTCCTTGGCTTTGAGAGTTGGACTGACTATAGGAGGCTACATAATTGAAAGCTTGCATATGTTTCAAAGGGAGGGGAAGAGAGTGACTGAGATCCTCTTGAAATATGCAGCTGGATGTTTGAGTTGAGAATAACATTCTTTATACTCCATAGAATTTTCTCTTAAATCTGAGCTGTCATCACTGGGTAATATCCCCACCCTATCAGATGTCATGGATGCCCCAAATTTCTCGCTGTGCTCCCTCTGCTTAAAATGCTTTTGCTCTCTGTCTAATTGGTTGAAAATCAGATAGTGGCTTGTCTTCAAATGAAGCCTGTTGCTTTTAGAACGTTAACAGTCTGAAACAGAGCATGACAAACAAATCCAACCTCATCAGTTGTTTCAACCTATCTCGAAGGCGGGTGTGCTTACGTTAGGTCGCAGAAGATGCGGATCCTAGGGGTGCCTTCTCCACTGAATTCTTGGAACTCAACAATAGTGGAAAAATAAGAAACTGCCTTCCAACTCCTAGAGCAATGCTTCCCTGCCCAATGTGATTTCAGGAGCATCCAGAGGTAATATGCAGCTACTTTACGCTCCCAGGAAGCAGGGCTGGAAGAGTAAAAGCAGATCGTTTGGTAGGAGACAGCTAGCAAAAAAAGAGGTTCTTGGTCATTTGCGTGCTCTATAACCACCTGGATATCAGACAGCAGGAATCTGAGTTGTTTTTATAAAACAGGGGCTGGATATGTGATAGTGGAGAGCAGTATAGAAGTCATATGTCAGGGATGGTTAAAATCCATGCCTTCCTGCTCCACTTCTCTCCATCCCTGCCTGGAGTTGAAGGTTGTGCAACAATGTCTTTATTTATTCCAATAGAAGAGAATATCTGTAGCACATGGTTGAACTGTGGAGCCCTTGGTGCTCTCAGCTTGGTGGTTTGTTTGCAGACATTTCATTACCCAACTAGGTCACATCATCAGTGCTAGTGAGTGTGGGATTTGCTCTCTGGTTAGATACTGTAAAATAGCTTGCCCTGCCAGTCTTGGTGGGGGTGGTGGTTTTCTCCTTCGTAGTTCCTATCTATCTATCTATCTATCTATCTATCTATCTATCTATCTATCTATCTATCTATCTATCTATCTATCTATCATCTATCATCTCTCTATCGTCTATCATCTATCTATCTATCTATCTATCTATCTATCTATCTATCTATCTATCTATCTATCTATCTATCTATCTATCTATCTATCTGATTTGTACGGCTGCCCATCTTAAACAACTCTGGGAGGCTCACAATACTTTTTAAGCATGCTTTGTTGTATAAACTATAGTCAACCAGTTCACACACACTACTAAAACCAGAAGCCACAGTGTGTGCGTATGTGTGTGTATCTCTATCTCTATCTTGCATAGTGGCTGTAGTCACACATCATTGTGCTGGCAATAAGTTGAAGCTAAAGCAAATGATGACTTGGTGTGTAAATCCAGCCCCTTCCTCTTTCTTTCTCTTCCTCATGCTCACCCTAGAAAGCTCTAGGGTGGCTGGGGAATTCTGGGAGTTGAAGTCCACACATCTTAAAGTTGCTGAGGTTGAGAAACACTGCCTTGGTGGTTTTAATTGAAGCAGAAGCAACTTCAATAGCCAGAATTCAGGGAGACCTGTCTCTGTGCTCCACGAATGCAGGATGGCTAATGGCCAGTGATGCAAGACAGCCTCTGCGCCTTGACATTTTTATGGTCTCTCAGCCAAAGGACAGAGTTTGGAAATGAGGAAATTAGCTATCTGCTTCACTGAGAACTTTAACTTCAAATTATAACCCATAAAAGACATAATTCACAATACTGCACGCGCCATATTTTCATGAATAATTTGCAGGAAGGGGGAGTGTTTACATACTTTTATTTATATGTGAATGCCATCCAATGTGAATAGGCCCATTTGGATGAAGAGAATTGCTAAATACCAATGCAATCCTCAGAAATAACTTCCCGAGTTCAGTGGGATGTTCTTCCAAATGAACCTGTAAGGATTGCAACTGATTATTATTGGAGGGTGTTTTGATTTTACTATTTAAAATCTGTTTACCAAAACAGCTGAATTAATGCAAAAATGAATTATTCTTGTTATATGTGTTTTTGAAACAAATATCCACAAGCAAAATGCCTCATTCCTTACAGCTACTTCAGGCATTTAACTTGTCGGTACATGACTACAAATATACACCCTAGTGAAATAAGCATTTTATCTTGAGTTTTTTGTCACATCATTAATATCTTCATTCAGAGATCATCCATTTCTCTTCAAATAAGCCATTCAACCATACAGTCAACATTTTATGACCTCACTTACAAACAACCTTTGACAGCTAGTAGAAGAATAATGGTGACTTACCTGCCCTCTGTCCAAAAATGCTTATATGTGTTCTTTTATTGCAGTTCTGAATAATCACATTGGATCAATAGCTTCCTAATTTCAGCAAAGATTTTCACACATGCATTAATTATCCTGAACAATTTGGGGGGCAGGGGGTTGCTTGTATGTTTTTACTTTGAAAAAAGTTGCATATTTTAGCAAAGAAAGTAGTGCCATTCTCTCACTCACACACTCACACACATATTTAATTTTTATTTAAACAGTTTTTCCACAGAGTAAAAACAATACAGATTTTGAGTTAAAGGTAAGAGAAATCGAGAAAAGTCATAGAAAAGTGAAAAAGAAATATAGAAAAAGAAGTAGAAAAGAAGGAAAAAGAAAAAAAGAAAAATAAAGAAGTGGCTTCTGGTCTTCTTAATAGCAGTTATAAGTACATTCTTATTTTGCCCTCTCTCTGAAAGGTTACATCAAAATTTCCTTCTTCCCATAATCTACCCTTTCTAATCCTCTAATCCATAAATTATCAGTTCATTTTTTTTTCTTCAGCAAAAAGTCCATAAGGGGTTTCCAGTTGCTAATAAGAAAATAGCACCATTCTTGATCACAGCTGGTGGAAAACAGAGATAGTTTTATAGATCTCATTTTCAAACAAGCTTTGGTCATGGTTGAGATTCATGGTTTGGTTGAGGTTCAGTGGCTCTGCGTCCTCTTGCCAATTTTAATAGAGTGCTCTGTTGCTCTTGTTCAGAACTCCTTCCTGAACTGGGCATGATAAACTATCCATTGATTGGCACAATTCAATGGGGTTATCACTGAACATAGTTTAAGGAGAGCAGAGAAAGAATGTGCATTGCACATTGAACCACTGTAGCTGGTTAAGGGAAACATGCCTGCTGCCTCCTTACTTGCATTGGGTGTGGATTGCTAATTGGGTTGGTGGGAGTTAAGCAGGTCACCGGAGCTTGATATACCACCCATATTTGTTCACACTAAAAGGAATTTAATAAATTAAATTATTAATTTAATTTATTATTCATTAAATGAAAGCATTAAAGTAGTAAATAGAATTTAATTTAATAGCTATTCTGTCCAAGTCTAAGATCAGAGAGAACTGGTACCTATTATAATAAAACAGCCTTTCCCAAGCTAGTGCCCCTTAGGTGTGATGGATATCAATTCCTGTAATTCTCAGCTAGTACATTTGGAGGACATGTGTTTGGGGAAGGGAGAAATAAATGATATAGAGTTGAATGGACTAACAGTGTGACCCTAAATAAGACAGACTTGAAGAAATCATGGGCACATGAATCTACCAAACTATCATTTACCATTGCTATTTTATTTTTTTTAAAAAATCTGAAACCAATTGGCCATCACAAAAGACTTCAAAGTCATTGTTTTAAAAGTTGGGAGTTGGCTCCCACCCCTGACTTCAAGTGAATGGAATTAAGGCTGTTTTGGAAATGCCTATCATAAACCTGCAATTTTCCTGATATCTCTGGACCTGGAATCATGGATGAAGAACAGCAGTGCTGCCAAGATTCCCTGAATAACCAGCCAGGGTTCCTTGGACAGTCAGAAATATTACTAGAAATTCATCATTTCAAACATTTTTATGGCACAAGTCTACTTCCTTTTACTGGGTCAAAGCACACATGTCTAATGAAAGATACACACTTACCTCCCACCCAAGGCATAATTTCGTTGTGACTATATTTTATTGTCCTAGCAATTATTTAAAGACCAGTTTAATAGGTTCTTTGATTAAAGAATTTATTTAGAATAAGCACAACAGGCTCCAATTTAACCAAGAGACCTTCCCATGGAGCAAAGGCAAGGAAGAAACAAGTTAATGAACAACCAGAGATTCACATAGAGTAGAAAATTTGATATATTTTATCACAGAGTATAGTCGATTTGATTTGCCAATATTTATTTTATGAGAAAAGTCACATTAATTAAAAAAAGATGTAATATGTTCCAAAGACAAGAGGGAAGAAAACAGCAGATTTCTTTATTCTGATTTTTTATGGAATTGCTTTCCTATGAGATGACTATACCAGTGTGACCGTAAATAATATATTTAAATGGCACTCTCAAATAATAAATATCTATATTTCTATCAGCATGGGAAAACAGACCTGGGTTTCAGTAGATAACCCTCATAGAATAAAAATCAGGTCTGGTGACAAAGTGGCAGATGAAGCCATATGAAATACCAAAGTGAGAAAAGTCATCTTACTGTAATTTTATTAAGGAAACTAGAGCCAAGAATGACTCGATGGGTTTCTTCCCGCAGTTCAGACTTGCATGTGGAAGAATGGATGGAGAGTATAGTTGAACATTTGCAAAGGAATTATTTGAATTCCTCTGGAATTTCTTATTTAGCACACCAAAGACTATGTCTTATATATACAGTATAACCACCAGGCTACCTCCATAAACTTCCTCATCAAACTAGTGGAGCACCTTAATACAAGGGGTTCAACACATAGAAACAGTGTATTTTACAATGTGTTTGATCAGGAGCACTAAAATAACTTGTGGAATTTTAACGTGGAATTCTGGGAGTTGAAATCTGCACATCTTAAAGTTGCCAAGTTTAACAACCACTGCTTTACAAGCTGGTAAAGATGGAACATTTCTGGAGAGCTTTTGGGGGATTGACTGGATGATAAAGCCTGTTGTGATGGTATGTTGATCTGATGTTTTTATGACTGTAGATGTTCTTTTATTACTGTGGATGTTTTAATTTGATGTAATTATGTAATTTTATTATGGTGGACATCCTATGAGTATTTTGTTATTAGCTGCTAGGAGTCTTTGTGAAGTATAGCGGTATACAAGAATTACAACAGAACTAAATAAATGGACCATCAGAGATATGCCAGAGTTTCAATGTCTTCTTGTTCATCATTTTCACCGGCAACAGGTCATACCTTTAGAAAGAATCATTAGGTGTTGAACTGGAATAGCTTCATGTTTCAATCAGCCCAGCTTAAGCTGTGCTCTTGGAGTGGCCTAGGTTCTGTTCCATCATGTATTGGATATGGAGAATATTACAATTCCAGCTTGTCAGTTCAGATGATCCAGAACAAATAGGCTGGCTACTCTTGTATTACTGTCTCAGGCATTTCTTCTAGACAATGTCCATAAAAATGCAAAATCACACAATCCATTAAGGATATTTTAAGCATCCAGCTTTGGGGTACTGGCTTCTTGGTTACAAACGTTGGGTTTTGTATGGACCCTTCATATTGTGTAACACCTCCACTTAGATAAATCAGTGATTTTGAAACCACAGGCAAAAAATCAAGACCATGTACAATTCCACATACGGAGGATGCTCTGACATTGACATGAGCAGCCAACCAATGAGATTCGTTCTCATTCCACTCTCTGCCTATCAGAACTCTTTCAGGGTGGTGAGAATAACATTCCTTTGAGTTTCATTTACCTCCTCAGATCTCAGTGCTTCAGTGAGACTGACCACAAGCCATAAATGTTCTCTTTCTTCTGCTAATGGAATGTCTCCCTTCTGTGCTGGCCCAACCAAACAACTGAGAACTAAATTCAGCTCCCACCGTGCTAAATATGGACTCAAGGCTGACCAGACGTTTAAATTCTGCACAACTGAAGCATGTTGAAGCCTCTTGACGGGGAGTGAATGGGTGCCAAGCTAACACTTACCAACACTTGTCCAAATGTTTACTGTTCTAAAAATAAGAGTAGGGTGATGAGGCTACAAATGCCACTTTCTCTGTGCCACTCTGTGGCTTTACTGTACCTGTCCCAGTCTTTCTCACTGTATTATCCTGCCTCTGCCACCACAAAGAACTGCCAGCAAGCCTCAGTCCTGCCACAACCACTGGTGATATGTGGGCCTTTCCAAGTGGGACCAGGCTTGCCAGCTAGCTATACGAGCCCTCATCGCATCCCAGCAAATTCAGTGAAAAGGTAAACGTTTATTTTCTTTATCATTTTGATAGCTTATATATTTAAATTGTACACTTTTTGGATTGATTCAGCACATTTTCCCACAAATATTTTGGTATAGAATTTGGAAGTTGCTCCTCTTTCCTGTCCTCATCTCTGCTCAGTATCTCAAGAGATACACAAGGGATATTTCAGAAACGTATTATGGTAAAATCTTTGAAGGTGTCCAGCTGAATCTTCGCAGGATTCTTATTGGGTCAGTCATCCCTGCTATTTTCATTCCAGTCTGCCAAAAACTGAAGTGGCATCAGTCATTTTGAAGCTTCTTATTTTGGACAAACCTTTTTTTTTTTTTTTTGCAATCCAACTTTAATCTCAAAGTAGTTCAAACTGTATTGCCATTGAATCTTTAATCAAACTCCTGTTGAATCATGCAATCTTGAATCTCTGGGGTGATTCAGGTTTTCTGAAAAGCCATTTCCCTAATTTTCCGATCCCAAGGAAAAGAGAGAGGATACTGTTCCCTGCAGAAGACCAGACTTGGAAGCGACTACTTACTTTAAAAGTCTTTTGTGGCATTGTTCACATGTAGAACACATGTGGGTTTCTTTGCATGGATTATGGCAATAAATGGAATGATGGTTTCAGATACATTTGTGAAGTTCACAATCAGAGAAGGGAATAACATCGTGTACTCTTTGGAAAATCAGCCATTATTTTGAGGAAGATGGTATGTGAATGAAACATCTGTTGGAGGAGCAGAGGGAGAGGGTGACAGAAGACTCCTGAATCTTATTTCCTTATGATGCAATGCTACTGTGAGAAATAAAAAACCCAATATGAATTTCACACACAGACTCGTTTTAAATAATCAAGTTGGCAAATTACATTGTAAAACTCAACCAGCAACATAGCACCATCTGGTGTGTGAGGAATGAACATGCAGTGCAGTGTTTTATATTTATTAATTCATTGGCAATCAAGGGTGCAACATGTAAGAACAGTGGAGGAACAGTGACTTCACTTCATAATGATGATATAGCCTGTTTCTTTGCAATTCCTTGCCAACAGGAATGTTTTCAAAAAAATACATTTACAGCTATTACACTCTTCTTTTGTAACTAAGATGCCCTGTAAAATAATTAAGAAACAGTGGTAAAAAATGACCACTTTCACCTTTAGGTCCCTGTCATCATAAGCACCTGAACATTGAAGGCAGGGGGAAGCTAGGCTGAAAGGACTAAGGCAGGCCTAGGAGCACGTGAAGTTGCATGTCATCCCATCTGTCCACTTCCCAGACACCCTCCTAAAATGACAAGCAAATTGTAAACTCGAATTAATTAATGTACCTTTTCTTTCAGTTTAAGGAAATGTAAATAATATCTGATTCAGATGTGGTCCTTGCTGTTGTAATATGGCCCCTGGGTCATTACTCAGAGGCAGTCCTCCGTCTAAAAAGCATCGTGCTCCTACGTTTTTGTTGGAAATGCCGCTGAATTAATGAATCTGGAGCCTCTTGTGCTCTGTCACTGAGGGTTCTTCCTTTATCTGCTTTCACCAAGCAGTAAGTAACTCTTCCATTGTTGCGTATGTTTTTAGCAGTCCCGCTGAACAATATAAGGAGGCTGTGAAAGATTGTTCTGCTTTGAGGATAGGCATGTGTGAAGCAGCCGTGCTGCATGTTCCAAGCTCTAAACACAAACGAGGTCGAAACAAAATGTGGCTATTTTGAGCAACTATTCTAAGAACTGTCCATTATTCCTTGCTGCTGTAGATTTTGATTGGATGGGGTGATATGCGAGAACAGTTTTGGGAAGAAAACAGCAGTTAAGCTCATGGCCAAGAAAAGAAAGACTGTTTGCAGATGTACGTGTGCCAATCTGGCTGTTGAGTAAGTGCTGTTTCTAAATAGTCTTTGCTATGGGGAAGTTAGAGTTCATGTGGGTGGGTCACATCTGTGTTTTGCTTTATTTTGTAGGCAGGTGATGCAAAGGTGTGTGCATATTTATGTACTGCTGGGTTTGACACAGAGCTCTTGTTAATTGTGTTGAGACTGGGTAAATACTAAGACTATTACTACAATGCTGGCTGGTTAACTTGTTGAGTTTTGGTAGGAGTCTATGCATATTCATGCATCGATGTTGAGCTTCAGGATGTATTTTAAAATGCCAGCATTTTAGACTGTTCTTCCAGGGTGGTTGCTGAGTTTTGTCCATGAATGTCCTTTTATTCTGATGAATTTCAGAATGCACTGAGGATTTTTGGCTGGTTATAGGGCCTTGGACAGTAACTACACGGTTTAGCTGACTGAGCTTGGCTGCTCTGCTATAATGTATTTATTAAGACACATAACCTTTTTTCAAAACGGAAACAATAAGAAAATCCCTAGAAGTGGAAAAGTGCAATTTGTGCCTGCCTTGCTGGCTTGTTATCTTGCTTATCTTCAGGCCCAGGATCTTGCTAAGTGATAACTGAGAAAACAGTGTGGATCAGGTTAGCTTGTTAAAGTGGTGACTCCTTTTTAAAAAAAAAACAGTCATAGGACTGACCAGATGTAGTGGAAAGCAGGGTTTCCTTTGCATTTTAAATAGTTGTACCACAGGGAGAATTTCAGCAGCAGCAGTTTTATTGGGCACTTGGTTAAGTTTGCTAAATAATATGGAGACAAGAGAGAAATATTTTCTGTAACTACACATAAAACCAGGCTTCCTATTGTTTGGGTCTAAACTGTTCTTCAGTGTAACCAGAAGTTGATGCCATACAAGGGAGCATTATTGGGGGGGGGGGGGGGTTACAGGAATCTGACATATTATTGCAAAAAAAAAAAAAGTAACATGTAAACTAATTCAGAGACAGGAACTCTCTAATCCATTAAACTTGATTTAAGCATTCATGTCGCACAATTGACATGATTAAAGCATGGTAAGAGAATGATTCCTTCTTAAAGTCCATATTCATGAGGACTTTCTCAAAACCTCATGTTAATCCATGTCTATTATTCTTGATTAATTTGGAGTGCTCTCATTATGGCAGATACAGATTGAAATCATTTTTACCCTTGACACACTGTTTACCAGGGGAGAGAAAAAAATACAGCACATTTTATACATAAACAAAATGTCTGGGCATTACCCAAATAATTCTTCCTTTTAAAACCAGGATTTCTTAGGTTTGTGTTTCAATATTAACTGTAACAAAGATGGTCAGAGTAAACATTTGTATCATCTTTATGTGGCTCAATCATAATTCCTTTCTGGTTCAATTCTTTATTTTGCTGGCATATTTTTTAATCCTGCAGCTGGATCAGCAAGATTTAATGGATATTTTTAATTAATATTTCCTGATGGCCAAATTTTTGAAAATGTGTATTTATATATCTGAAAGAAGCATTCCTATTTCATTTGATAATTTAATTTTGGGAGGAGCAGGGTATGCAGGACCAAATGCAGAGTTTAACCCATCAACCCATCAACAGTTGGTACTAAGGTGGCTGTAAGAGTCAGGCTACCAGTTGGTGCTGAAGAGACAGCCAAGCTCCACAAAAATAAAATATATTACTTTTAAAAATCTCCAACTTTGCAGAAGAGTTTAGCTTGTCACTTGCTTTATTTGTGGGGCTTGATTTACATCAGTGACAAAAGTAGGATTTCCAGAGCTTTCCACTGATTGAAGTCAAAACAAGGGCTGAATTACAGTTTAGCTCTAAATTGTTTCAGCCATATTTTGTGGAATAAACCATAATTGCCTGGGTTTACATGTAATGCTATGCAATCAACCACATTTTACAAACTCGTTATGGTTTAGCATAATAGATGGACCCAGCCCATGAATCAAAAAATACCTGCCCTTATGATGATAAAGGTCATGGTGTTAATTTGCTTTCCTATCCAAAGGTCTCCATAAGATCTTATTGTTACTTGCCAGTGTTTTCTAAACTGCTGACCCCTTTGCTTTCTGAAGGTATTAAGTATACATATCTGACCTGCTCAGATAGAAGGTAAGGTACAACAATCTGGTGGAAAGACTTCCTGCTTTGAGTGTTCAAAGAAGGACTTTAACAACAGAGTTAAGAAGTCAGGTTGTTAGTTCAGTGTTCTCCAGATACAGTTGGACTACAACCTCATAGTTGGTAACCAGCATAACTACTGGCTAGATTGGGTAGGAATTCTGGGAGTTGAGGATGATGTCAGGCTGGGGAAAGCTGTTCAGCTAATCCTGCATCTTTGAGAAGATTGAATGCAGAAGTAACTTGTGCTCAGATCAAGTTAACCCAAGTCAAAAGTCAGCAGGGCCCAATCTTGTGTAGCATGCTACGAGACAAACTCAAACCACAGTTATTTTATTCTATTTATTAAATTTCAGCTGTGATATTGAATAAATTGACACTCATAAAAGATGTAACACACAATAAATAATAATACATTATTTAATAAAATAAATATATGCACAAATAAAATATTCAACTTTTTTTTTCTAACCTGAAACAGAAACCTTTTCAGATTAACATAAGGAAGAATGCTATGGAGGCTACTTCCAAGGAGCTTGTCTTCAAAATTTAACAGACATTCATCTCTATTAATTTTTGGTGCCACACAAGGAGGTGGTTCCAGTTGTCACATCAATGCCTATGGGATGGAAGTGATAGGCCTTGCCTATCTTGATTCAGCTACATCACAAAAATAGGAACCAGCAGCTCATTAGAACAGTACTCAAATTGGAGGGAGGGGTGTTGTCTAACTTAGGTAAGAGTAGTTTCTACCTGGCTCCTCATCTTCCTTCTCCTTGGTCTATTGGAATGGCATCCTCCATGTTGCCTAGCAGAAAAATTGACTTATTCCCCAGGCTCAGTAGCACATGCACCAAGAGGGATCATGGCCTTAGAAGAGACAGTTGGCGCGGGTGCAGGCAGTGAGAGTGGAGGCACGTGGTCCCAGCCTACCACCCAGCAGTCTATCGAGAGCTATCTGCTCAGCCTGAGTCTGCTGGGCCTCTAGCTCTTCCTTGGAGGAAGAGGAGGGATTTAACAACTCGTTCATAAGAACTGGGCTGAACCAACAAGAACAGGGATGAAGAAAGGCTATTTATTATGCTTCTACATTTAGCCACTGTTTCTATGAAAAGGTAGTTTTAACCCTCCTGAAATAAACTGTGACTAATCTGGGAAGTTCCTCTTATTTCTCACCCCAGCCTGGTGATGTCTGTGAGTCTAGTCTGCAGTGATTTGAGTCTTGCTCTCAAAATGAGATTTCTGCAACAAAAGTTCTAAGCCCTGATTTCTATCTCAGCTTTATAACTCTGAGAATGCTCACTTACCTAGTAAGCATTTTAGTGCAAACCGTGCAGTGCAGGAAAGCATGAGTACTCCTGATCTTTAAATGGAAATGCTTTCAGATTAGTGGCAGAGACAAACAGGACATTATGCGAAGCTATTTTTAGGATTGTTTACAAGAATGCCATTATTATTACTGTGCCATAAATGGTGGCTCTCAACCTTTTGTCTCTTAAGTCCCACCGATCACTCTTTCAAAGAGTCATGAGGCCTGCCACAATAAACAAAACAAAAAATATATTTCCTCCAAAAAAGACCATTTGTATATTTACAGGCTTTTTGTTATTATAATTATCATCTACCTAGACTACCTCTGAGTTCCACCACTGGTACACATTCTACTGGTTTAGAACCACTGCATAAACTGAAAAAGACAACAAAACTTCAAGCAAATTCAATAATCCATATTAGCTACTTCCTTCAAACCAGATTAGCTACTTTCTAGAAACCAGAATTGTTCCTTCAGATCTGTCTCTTGATGGTTATTTTAGATATTTAGATGATTTTTCTACATATCTGCCCCTAATGTTGGAGGTTCATCATCTTGGCCCACAGTATTGCTCTACTGATTAATGACTGAGAGATGGTGATCTCCCCTTTGTTGGGTGTATTCAAGAGAAGGCTGGACAACCATCTCACTGGGATACTTTAACTGGAATGTACTGAGCAGGAGGTTAGACTGAGTGGTCATAATCTTCTGAATGGCTTGCCGTTCTCATTCCTCAGCCAGCAAGCTAAAGGTATTTTGCATATATCTGGCAAGCAGTAGACATAATCTGTTAGGCATTTTCATAAGCCTGCCAGAGGACAGCAATCTGTTGATTTTTCATTATTAAAGGAAACCAAAATCAAATTCGTCATGTTGAGCAAATTACCTTACCTATAGTAGAAGGTGTTAATGTGGATTGTTTCAGGTGGACTTATTTCAAGTGTAATACAAGCATTTGTTTAATGTGATAAACCTCACATGAGCCCTAAGGAAATAAGATGGTTGCAGAACGCAGAGATTGTAAATTCAGACTTCCTGGTGATACAGTCATATTCATAATAGTAGTTTAAAAAGGCGTTATAAGCACCTTTGGGTTCGCTTTGTATCTCTTTCTTGATTACTCCTTCTCTAGAATGGGGAAAACCTGTAAATTACATCTCCCATTACCCTTCTCCAGAGGTTGGTGGAAGTTAAAGTCCAACAGTGTCTTGAAAGCCATAGAACATCTATCCTGAAGATGCCAGAAGATTCTATTTAGTCCTCCACTGTTACATAGAGCTTACAATGTACTGACAGTTAAAATAGTTATTCCTGTTATTGCGAACAAAAGTGGAACATAATAGTTTAAAGTGAGAATAATACTTATATATTTGGAAGCCTTCCAAACTGATACAGTTTCAATAAAAAGTGTTACACTCCCTCATTTAATTCCTATTCCTTTCCAAATGCATGATCGTAAAAATGAATGTAAGAACTTTCCAAGTTGCTCCATTAACATGGCAAGAAAGGAACATCTGCAGCTATAATGGGGAAAGTGTGAGCTACCAGATGTAGATTCCAGCTCTCATCAACTCCAGCCAACCAGCAGAGGATTGACTAACTACATGACTTATAGCTGTAGGATCCTGGGTTTGCTTCTATTTCTTCACAGCAGTGTTTCTCAACCTTGGCAACTTGAAGATGTGTGGACTTCAACTGCCAAAATTCCCCGGCCAGCCATGCTGGCCAGGGAATTCTGGGAATTGAAGTCCACACGTTTTCAAGTTGCCAAGGTTGAGAAACACTGCTTTAGATTATCAAAGATACATCAAGAAGCTGACAAGAAAAATCATCTTCAACTAGAACTTCCCAAGAAGCAAGATAATGGGCATTTTCCCCTCCAAAAAATAATTGATAAATTAAATAAGAAAATTCCCAACTTGGTTAAATAGGTGGGAGAACAGCTATCAGATATCTCAACATTACCACCCTAATTTGCTGGACTATAAGAAGGAAGAGGAAGTAGAGAATAATCAGACTTGCAAGATTATCTTATTTTAGCTAATTTCAAAAAAAGTAGTTTTAGCCTTCCTATGGAGTTGATTTGCCGGTCTGGTCTACCTAGTGGGCTGATGCTTGTGTGAATGAACTTACTTATTAACCAATAAGTGAGTAAGGGAGTGGGATTGCTCAAAAGTAGGAATTCCAATTCACATATTGTATTTATTAAAAGCCCCCCAGTAATACTCTCTGGGCAGTTCACACTCATAATGTAACAATATCTAATATTAAGATGCTATAACTATAAAGCAGCAAAGTGTCAACAAACTTGTGCCATAGTTTGGCTAAAATAAAGGACAAGTACGCACTCACATTTTAAAAGGAGTGGTATAAGTTTATAGATAATCTGCTTACGATAATATATATTAGAGAAAATTATATGCATATATAGGGAGAAATGTACACCAACAGGACACAACTTCCAGGCAAACTTTTAAATTAAAACATTCTGAAATGGATGTAGAAATAAGAGAAATCTTAAATCTGAAGATCAGAAAAGGCAAAAATAGAAAAGAGATGGGTTGGTCTGTCACTAGTTAGGAGGAAAAGTCATCTCTGTTGGAACCACCTGCTATGTTTCATTTGATAAGAGAACGTGTAGCAAGGTCACTGAAGGAGATCCCAGGCTATGGCTATAACAGTGCAAGGATATTCATGTAAGGACAGAAATCAGCATGGGAACTATGCTTATTCAGGGTTAAGTATTGTTATGTGGAATTGTTTTATGACTCCTGGGAAACTTTTTTGACCTTGGGAATTGCTTGGCTTGGTTACTGCGGACATAAAGGCAGCACTTCCCCTGGCCCGCACTGCCCCTTCCAAATTATATAACTTATTTCCATCAGCACGACCTGATCTGGGCTGCAAAAATCCAGCCCACAACAGAGACCTATGGAAAAATGAACTCTTCAGCCATCTAGTGGTCATCTGGATTTTTACAGCTCAGGTACAGGAGCTTTAATCTCTATGCAATTCATGAACGCTGGTTCCCTGCTCAAGCATGAAATCAGCTCAACCAATTGGTCCATTCATTCAGTACTACTTATTCTGGACAATGACACTTTTCTACAATAGCTTTTCCAGACCTGGGTGCCCTCCAGATATATGGATTCCAATTCCCAGAATTCTCAGTAATGGTGAATGCTCAGATTAAAGAAACCTACTCTAGAGTCTCAGGAAGAGATCTTCCAGTGTTCCTTACCCACGTTCCTCTAAGGGGAGAGAAGCTGGGATGTTCCACACATAAAGTATGTGCTCCTGTATTCATCCACACAAAATAAGATTGATCCAGAGAACAGATACACCAAATCTAAGGGCATCTGAGCTCATACACACAGACTTCTAGGCCTAAAGCAACATAGCAAAGTGTATATTTTAAATAAATCAACCTGATGTCTGTGCTTAACAACACCACGGCATGAATAACAAGCTGTATGAGAATGTAATGTATATCATAGTCCTCATCGTTTTCCAACTCAAGAAGAAAAAAAAGAAAGAAAGAATAACAAATGCTAGAAAATGGTGCCAAACAACAAAGCTTAGATTTTATACATGCACATCAATTTAGCCCTAAAGTCTTAAAAGCCCAGGGGTCATCCCAACCCCTTTAATACCAAAGGGCCTAACGATGCCGCAGATCAAGCACCAAGCCCAAACCTGCTTTTGTCTGAGAGAAGATGAAAGCTCCGTAAAACAGGTGAAGACTTCTTTTGAATCATCACCTGCAATTAAACAAAGGAAAACGTAGAGGAGGTGAGTAAGCTGAACTCGTGTTTAAAAGGCACCAAGAGAGCAGGTGGATGCTTGCTGAAGACGGCTAGCAGAGGTTGGCTGTCATTCTTTCACCAAATTCGGCACGATCACCCACCTTCGCTGTGCAGAGGAACGGGGTCAGTTGCAAAGGAGGGTGTTCCAAACAGAGGAGGGAATAGAAGGAGGAAGCGGTAAGAAAAGTCCTCATCTTCCTGGTTATCTTTAAGTTTTCTAATAATTTGTATTCTGAGAAATGTCCATCCTTAAGTTGTGCCCTGGCTAGAAAGTTATGCAATACTCAACATACATAGTATTGTATGCCAGGGAGATAAACCTGTAGTTTCCTGGCTGGAATCAGCACCCGCTTTTCAAAGGCCTCTCCACAATTCAGCAGAGCAGCTGCCTAAAATCAGCCAGGCTGTTTCCTCTATGTTCAGGTGGGAATTTAAAAAGAAAACACAGCTCTGGATAAACCTCAGAACAAGCTTTGCCAATTTAAGAAACAACAAATTCCTGGGGAAAGAAATAGAACATTCTGGCCCCTGCTGACATGTATATCGCACGTCTGTTGTAGCCTTTGCTTCCCAAAATCAATTAAGCGTAGCCCCCAGCCACAAAAGATTGCTCGCCTTTATTGTAGCAAGGAACATCCGTGCATCTTTTTTGATGAACATGCTTGCAATGGAATGTCCCAAGAGGTGACAGATTCCCACGTGGGCACACAGAGAAAAATGGATGTAAGTACAGTATATTCTTCACTTACAGTCAGTTTCGTTACGTGCCATCTTGCCTATCTGCAATGTTCATTTTGCAACTCTATTGTATGAAGAATCCCCCAGAGGTCCAAAAATAGTGATTGTAAGGGGGTTGTTTGAAAGAAGAGCCCCAAAGTTCAACACGCAGATGCAAACACCACTCACAAACACAAATGAAGCATTTTTCTTTAGCTGAGTCGGAATATTCATGTTTGTGAAGCAGGTCTGAGCTGTAAGATCAGCAATATCATACAAAATCATATATGGTCAGAATCACAAAATCATATATGGCCAGCAGACATATACCAAGTCTCTCTTCCTACTTCAGATTGTGTATCAGCAGTTATATGTGTTCCCCCATACAAAAAAAAAAATCTACTGCACATAGAGAAATATCACACCAGAGATAGAACTAAAGTGAAATTTCAGACAATTTATTGTTTTTTTAAAAAAACAGAAAGTATGCTTCTTCCTGCTCTCCTTTTTCCCTTCCAAATAATTCAGTCCAGCATCAGATGTAGCACATGAGTCTCTGGACTGTGAAACTGGGCTATTATTTGTTTGTTAGATTTCTTTACTGCCTCTCATTCAGGACTTCAAGGTGGCATCAACATTGGTCTCACTTCCCTTTTTCCCCTCAACTACAGCCCTGTGAGGTAGATGGGCTTGTGAAAGAATGACTGGCCCATATCACCCAGGGATCTTCAGTGGCTGAGGATGGACTAAACCACACTTTTACTCAGCTCAGCCTTCTTTAATATGTATGTGTCTTTGCGTGTCCCTGACATGCATAACATATTGGTCTGAAGAAAGATACTTTGGGTGTTGGGATTCCAATGAGTAATCCATATTTCATGTCTGAGGGTAACAAAAGCAGGGTCAGCTAAGTTAATTGTCCCCACTACCGCATTCACAGGGGAAACCAAGGGGGGAATCCAAAAAGTCAAGATGGTGGCCACAACCATGCAGTTGAAGCCCTGGCCCTTTTGGTTACATGCAAAAAAGAGGCAGGACTTAGACTGTGTGGTCACAGACACCATCTTGACTTTTTGGACTTTCCCCTGTGGATGCCTTGGAAAACTCACTATTCTGAAAAATGACACGGATCATAATCCCAGAAAGAGTCAACCACAAAGTAATTAAGAGCATGACTTTAAAAAACGTAAACTTAAAACACAAGCAATAATAATAACAATTAACAAAAAGTATTTGCTAACCTTCATTTTCTTGAAAGAAGAAAAAGTGTCACAGCATCTTCACAATGGTCATAAAACCCCTTTATATGTTGTCAGAAGTTTGGTTGCTATGGTAGCTTCTCGGCTATCACAGTGCAGTCCACAGTCCCGTCTAGAAGGCACATGGTCCAGAACACTATAAGCAAGGCAGTGTGAGATTAGGATCCTATTTAGAATAAATCCACAAAAGCTCATAGGCCGATCTAAGTAAGTCTGAATCAAACATCTTCAGATCTCAGAGCTACATTTATTACCAAGGTGTGGCTTTAGCCACCCCATTGCTGTTTGCCAAGGAATGCTGGAAACTGCCATTGGTGGAGCGGAGAAATTAGGAAATTCAGAGCCCTCAGCATCTCTGCAAACTATCATCCCCAAGGTACTCACGTAAGGATGGCCCTGCCCATATTTGTACACCTTAACAGCTATGCAGGAAATAAAACTCTCCAAGGCCCAACAATTATGGCAAGGATGAAATTGGGAAGACCAGATTCCAGACCATGCACTTCATTGAGAAGTGTAAGAATTACTTCAGTGGGTGGGGTAAGGGGTTCTTGATCCCAGGCTGACTCATTGCCAGCCAAATGCACAGAATCAAAATCAAATTGCCTGCCTGAAAATGCATAAAAGAAAAAGAAATAGAATCAAAATACACAACTGCACACTAAATAGAAAAGCCTTTCTCCCTTGCTCCATAGGTTACATGCAGATGGAACATTCAGCCAAAAGACCAAGAGGCTTCTCTCCAGCATGCTCCCCTACCCACCTGTTGTGTTTTTCTCAGGTCACCGTGGATTAGAGAACCCCAAGTGGCATTTCTTCTGCTTAGCTTCCTGTAAGATCAATTGTTGTTGTTGTTTAGTCGTTAAGTCGTGTCCGACTCTTCGTGACCCCATGAACCATATTGCGCCAGGCCTTCCTGTCCTTCACTGCCTCCCTTAAAACTTATTTTTAGCAGCTGGCTTTCCTTTGTGATCCTAATGCATAAGGCAGAACAAAGACTGTCTCCTTGCTACTGCATCCCACAGATCCTGTAAATAGTGGCTCACCTGTGTGCCATTTTAATATACAATTTCTATTTCTAAGTTGGGCAACTCAAGAAAACTTTATGACCACATGTGACATTCCTTTAAGTTCAGTGGCATGGAAGGAAGTTGGTACAGGTCAAAGAGGAACTAGAACTGAAAGGGGACCAGAATGTTTGACCAAGGTTGAAGTGCCAACATATCCAAAAACGATGTGTCACACCTTCAGTTTAACCTACAACATGCAGTCATTTTGCCAGTGTAAATAAACATGCAATCTTCGGCTCCTTGAAGAAATAAGACTGCCATAATTTTACAGTCAATCTCCATCTTATTCTTCCAGATATACTTGCAGGTATTTCTTCTGTGCTGATAAACATCTGTGATTTTCTTACAATACACTGTACAGACATATTTTAGCCTAGGAAATCAAGCTTATGTGGTTTGTGATTTAGTATATTATTCAAACCCCCAAAATTGGATTAAACAAACTGTGGTTAATTGAATATGCATAAATACCTCATGAACACAACCTAAATCTCTTTCAGAACAGAAATTTGCCTTTCAGTTCCTTGATCTTCCTTTCTTTAACCAAGCTTGTTGTGCTCCAATCTGGAGGAATTATTCTGTACATGAACTGATGCCATGTGTGAAATACAAAACAAGTCTGTCATAGTGGGCAAAGATTGATTCAGTGTCTAGAGGGAAATGGCCTTTCCTGATGGCCAAAATGGTTAGGGTCTTGGAAGTTCATTCAGTTGTTTAGTATCCTTCAGTAAGATCAATGTTCTTATTTATGATGATTCCATAGAACCTTCTCTCACATTCATTCTTGCTCTTTTTGCCATCCTTTCTCCTTTTTGATGAATGGGGTTAAAAAGAGATGGCCCAGGATTTCAAAGGTTACCTCCTCAACTATCCATGCTAGCAGAACAATGTAAAACCCACAATGCATCTTCACTTTTAAGGCTCATGACACTGATCCATAACTAAGATTAAAACTAACTTGATTGTAATATATGCTTGGACAATCAGGAAAAAAGGCATTTAAGTTTCCAGATTAATTGGAGGAAGACATCATGAAGTCTGTGGAACTTAACTTTAGAATTTATCTCATAGCTTTGTCTGACATCCAAATGTATTCGGATGAAAGGTATGCTGGCCGGAAATTCTGTGAAAATTACTATAGTCCTAATTCATCTGGAGGGCATCAAGCCATGGAAAGATGGAGTATAAGGTGGTATATTTAAGATTATAAATGGTTTGCATGTTATTTTAATAAGAGAGGGCTCAGGGGTCATTTCCCCAAAAGTGACTTCATTCTTCACAAGGCTTGGAAACATAAAAGGAAAAAAAGGGGGGGGTTACTTTGGATCATAAGATTGAACACTTAATACATTCATTCCACCTTTCACAATTATTTTTGTTTTTAATACACAAATCTACGATAAAGATGCTCTTCGGCATCAGTTAGTAACAATTATTCTCTCTTCAGTTTCACTCACATGTTCCCATGGCAGTCATCCAAGATGTTGGAATATTAAACCGGCTGAGCAGGTAACGGTAGTTAGTTTCATTCTCCCAATCTTTGCAAGAACTTGTGTTGTGGTATTTAAACCATTGACAATTTAACTCATTAGGCCAAATTTTACCTTGATGCAAATACTCTATTATCCATGCTAAGTATGGAAAATATAGGTAGATAGGAGCTATTTTGTAAAAATGATTTCAGTGATCACCTGCATCATAATCTCCCTATTACTTTGATCTGTATAACCAATGTATCCATTTGTCAATCTAATTGTATAGATTTTTTTTTAAAAAAGGGTTGATCAAATGGAAAGGTGCACTTGAATGGGCCAGCTGCAGAGCTCAGTTAGCAAGCCCTTCAGCTCCTGTGCTATGAAGCAGAACAGGCCATAGGGAGCATCTGTTCCATTTTCCAAACAGCTTGACTAGATGGTTGGTCTGTCCCTGAGCACAACTCACCACATTTACCTTGAGAGCAGCTTTGTGGGAGGGTTTAATGGACAGCCTTTCTTTTTTCCCACGCAGATCTGCTTCTGGGTTGAAATCATGACTGAAGAGTTTTTTTGCATCTATGCTAACATCTTGTGACAATGAATCATGTAATTTAATTATTAATTGTGGGAAGCAATCCTTTTATTCTTATTTTATTCTTAAACCTCAGAAGGTGACATGATTATGATTATGCTGCAATGTGAAATCCTCCTCTTCGGGATGCCAGCCAGCTCTGTCCCTTTTCAGGAGATTTCCATTCCTCTCCTATACACCGACCCTTTGCATGCATTCTTCATCAATAACTGAGAGCTGAAATATGCAGAGAACACGGCAGTGAGCCCCATACCTCTCCCCTACATCTTTCCAGCTTTCTACCGCACATCTCTCCCCCTGACTTCCATAGAGAAATCATAGCTCAATGAAAGGATGCCAGGAAGAAGGAGGGACAAAGGAGGCTACTAAAGCATGTGGTACCTCGTTCCTTACACACACACTC
Source organism: Python bivittatus (assembly GCF_059951505.1). Lineage (NCBI taxonomy): Eukaryota > Metazoa > Chordata > Lepidosauria > Squamata > Pythonidae > Python > Python bivittatus. The sequence continues at coordinate 8,311,503 of NW_028277088.1, forward strand.
GCCTGCACACATTTTTTTAAGAAAGCCCAAAGATGAGAGATTGTGTACCTATCAAGCTTGGGCAGTTGTCATTGGACTGTGCCTTTTTTGGGTGGAAAGACCCCTTAGGAATCCTTTTATCTAAAGATTTTCTGTACACCCTAAGGATGCTCCCATTTGAGGATTTTGGCTGCAGAAGAATGTATACTCAGAGCATGACTTTTCTCTTGGAATATTTATCTTAATGGCAGAAATCCTGCATGACAGTCCAATCTCTTGATTTTGACAAGACTCCTAAAATCTCAGAGGGTGTGATTTTGGCAAACTTATGAGATTTCAGCCATTTAAAAAATATATTTTTAATTTTAATTTGGAGGTTCTGCAAATACCATCTTCTTGATGCTCTTAGACATTATAATGCCAATCTGTGTTCAAACACATTTCTCTCTTCCCCATGACCACCAAACTTGTCTCACTTAAAAAGCCTATCCTTCTTAGGAAAAATGTTTATAGGTAGTCCTTGTTTAGCAACTGCTTCATACAGTGACCATTCGCACTTACAACAATTATGAAAAAAGTAATTTTGCAACCAATTCTTGCATTCATGACCTTCACAGGTCTGTAAAGCAAACGACAGCTAAAATAAGATCATAAGCACAGTCACAGTTTCACTTAGCAACAGCTTCACTTAACAACCGAGTTGCTGGTCCCAATTGTGGTCACTAAATGAGGACTACCTGTATGTTTTTCTGGCTAATTTAATTGTTCTTTTTATTTTAAAATATCCTTGTTATTGCTAAAATTGCACTTAACAAATTGATATAAATTATGATAATTTTTTTTTTTTTGTCTGCGCTCAGTCATTACTGACCCTGCAGTGACTGCTTGGACGAGTCCTTGCAGTTTTCAAGGCAATTGTTTCGGAAGTGGTTTGCGAGAGCCTCCTTCCTAGAGCACAGCCCAGCTGGCGAGCGCAGGAGGCGGGGTTTCCGTTGCTTCGCACCCTTTTCGGGCGAGTGCGGTTTCGCACTTACCGGCAGCTGCTCCCGTCTCCCGTGCAAGCACCGCCAGCATTTTTCCTCCCACCGGAGTGAGAGTACCCATTTATCTACTCACGTGAGTTTTCGACCTGTTGGGTTGACAGGAACTGGGGAGGAAACAGGAGCTCACCCTGTTTAGCACGAAGGCTGGATTCGAACTGCCGAAGCGTCAGCCATTTCTAGTTAGAGTCTAGACAAGGCTTGGATAGGCTCCCTAATACCTTGTCCCATGTGCTCAAATCTTCCCACTGCAGAGTCTTTCCTTCCCCCCACATCTGCAAGAAGATACAAGGGAGCTAGTGATCAGACTTTATTTATTTCTGTATTTATTTATTTATTGGATATATTTAGCCACCCAACTCAAATACATGACTAGGTGGCTAACAATATGAAAAGTAAGAAAACCACCTGCAGGTAGTCCCTGGATTAAGAACGTCTGGTTAACAGACGATCCATAGTTAAGAACGGACCCTACTGTAGCAAAATTTGAGTTAAATACACAATGGTTCAAGTTCATTACACAATACTACTTACACAGTATTATACAATAATACTGTCCTGGCTTACATACAAATTCAACTTAAGGACAGACTGGGAACGGAACTCATTCTTAAACTGGGGACTACCTGTACAAAAAACATAAAACACAAAGCAGCCGAGAAAAACTACAAAAACATCATGCAGTCAACACAACCAGGAAATGGGATCCATCACACACCTGGAACCCCAGGCTCAAGCACAGGACCAAGTTTTCAAGGCTTTGTGGAAGGCCAGCAGAGTCAGAGTCAATCTGATCTCTGGTGGGATGATATTCCAGAGGGCAGGTGCCATGGCAGAATGGTTTTCCTCCGCCAAACAACAGTCCTAGGAGATAGGGCCTGGCGCATGCCCCTCCTGCCGAACCAGATAGCACAGGTAGAAACAACAGGGGAGAGATAGTTATGTTCATATATTATATTTACATCACTTGATAAGTTTGAAAACACTTCCCAGTGTTTGTATCCCTATGTGTGGAAGCATTGGTGAGATGAAAAAGGGAAAAGGGAAGAGTCATTGTCAACTCCATCTGTGCCTCCCCCCCCCCCACATGCACACCACAATTTAAGGCAATTTGCAAACAAAAGCTATTTTTGCCCATGTGTGAGCCTATTAGATGCAGCTCTGTCAGCGCATGTGTGAAACTTTGCAAGATGGTGGGTGTGGTGTCATGACTGAAGCCCTGCCCCTTTTGTAGGTATGTGTTATGTCAATGCATATACAAAAGAGGCAGGGCTTGGATCACAATGCTGCACCCTACATCGTGGCAGCTTTTGATACTTCCCTGCAGATGCTATTGATCCAGGGTGTGTTCAGGAAGGGGGTCAAAAATACAAAAATGGCAACTTTATGGTCAAAGCCTGGCCTCTTTTTATGTGCATTGCACATGCATTGCACATTATAAAGAGGTGGGGCTTCAATCACATAGTCAAAGCCACCATCTTGACTTTTTAGACACCCCCCGCCATGGATCTCCCTGCCTCTATAAACAGTATTATGGAGAACAGCATGTATATTGCAGACAGATACCCTGCTTGATAAATATAATTTTACATCTAAATATAAAACGCATGATGCAAGAAAACAGTTAAAATATTGACATTTCATTTCTGTGCCTTAGGAAAGAAACAAGTGTCAAGACAAATGCTGAGTGTTGTAGAGAGGAAGTAGTTAGTGAACGTACTGATGATCTTACAAAGATCAAGCGAACGAGCTACCTGGAACTCAAAGAACTATACTGGAAATGCAGCACATCCTTCCTTAAAACTTACTGCTGCCAGGAGCTCACCCAGCTGCTGTCAACTTCAGAAAGAGCCGCCCTTGCTTGTTCAAAGCAGAACTTGATCCAGCATATATAGTATCTGCTGCTGTTGTTGAGGGTTTCTGAAGGTCACATGTTAGTTCAATGTTCCAGGAAAAAGAAGAGGTCTCTAGAACAGATAAACCGTGTGCTGGAACCCGCTAAGATCTATTCCCTTGCTGCAGTCATGAGGCATGTTGTAACACTCTGCCTGTTGGTGCTCCCCTGGAGCATGACGCACAGCTAGAGAAGAATGAAGACATTGAATGGCTTGATTGACAGAGCTCCAGCGGCACCTAGAAAGGAATCCTGATTGCAACATAGTGGCAACCCCCCTTGGCTTAAAATTTCCTTCTGATCTGCACCATCAGAAGGATGCCGGGGTTTGTAAACACTAAAGCAGTTTCCACAATCAAACCCATACATGCACACCCACATGGGCAAAACTAATTGAGGAAGCTTTGTCCTAAATACAGCTGAATATCCATTGTGTTGTTACCAGGACTCACAGTGGGAGCAACAACTGAGATAAATATTTGACACATTCTGATCCCCCTTCCCCAAAATCCCCCTTGGTTTGGATGAAAAGCACCAAACCCCAACCCCAAAATCACTGCCAGTCTTGATCTGGCAATAACTTTGGAGTTTGTGAGTAGAGTTGGTAGAGAGAAGCCAAAAGGCTTCATCCACTCTAAATTCTTTCTACCCACCTTGAATTCAGCCCCACCTATCACTAGCATATGGTTTCAGAGAGAAAACCTCTGAAATGCAACACTCAGAAAGCAGATTCCCTATTCTGACTATACATCAGGTTAAGCAAAATATCACAGAGATGTCTGGCCAATTTGCAGTACATTTGCAAGTGGATCTAGATCTAAATACTGTAAAACCTAAATCTAGATATCCTTTCTGACTCAGGCTGCCACAACAAAGAAAACAAGGTTGGGATGACAAGAACCTGTGGCTTTATTCAGATAAGCTCTGTTCTGATACTGAAAATGAATTATTGGTCTCAGTTATGAGTGCTAAGGCAACCTGGATTGTATTTCACATCTACTATGAGCTATTTGGCACCTGCTTCTTCAGTTAATGATCTCAAATTCTTATATATATTTAATTAAATCTGGGAAGGCCAATGCTTGCATGCCCCATAATGCACTGATGCCACTAAATACAGGGTAAATAAATAAACAATGAATGGCATAAAGATGTTACACCAAAGCATAACTTAAGTTCTACCTATGATACCAGAAAAATTACATAGCACCTGATCTAAACCTTGAAAAGGCCAAGAGGTCAGTAGGACAAGTTTTAGTTCTTGCTGAAGTTTACATCTTGCCTTTCTGCTAAGAATGGGAATCCAGCTAATGGGTATGCAACGAATGAATGCAGCTGTATGTGGGTCTTCCAGAATGGGCTAGAGCAGTGTTTCCCAACCTTGACAGTGTGCTGGCTGGGGAATTCTGGGAGTTGTAGTCCACCCATCTTAAAGTTGCCAAGGTTGAGAAACACTGGGTTAGAGGTTATGAATGGGTGGGTCAGGAAAAAGTAGGTGAGGTCAAAGGAAAACATAGGCATGTTCATAGAAGAGTAGGCATGTCCAAATCCCTTTTTCTTTGACCCATCTGCTTAGTTATAACTTAGTTGAAAATCAGCTGCTGTATTGTTTTGATAGCCTGAGTTTCTCCCTGAAAGCTGGTATTATCAGCATTAGTTAAAAGTATTATCGGCGCAAAGCTGAGAAGGGGGCTGGTAGCCATAGAAAAGCTTAGATAAAGGCCTGCAGGTTGGAAAACTATGTACTTAAATGAGTGGAGGAAAGAGTCATGAGTACATGTGGGAATCAGGCTGGGAGAACTTGTATATGTCCCTGGAAATCCCACTTACTGGCGTCAGGTATCTAATTGAATAGCTTAACCTGACTTCTCTTTCTTTTTTCTTTTTTTAATCATCATTCGGCATCGTGATGAAATGTTTGGATTGACAGACAGATAAATAGATGACCCTGGTGTGCCTTCTTCTGAAACATGAGTTAGGTATTGCATTTTCTATGGGTTTCTTTTATAAGGGCAATTTGTAACATGCCGTAACCTTAAGGATATGATTACTGATTAGAAAGAAGATGGTTAGGTAACACTGTAGTGCCCAAAAAGACACTGATGTTCTAATCACATTACTGAATGGTGTGTCTGTTTATCTTAAACCATCAGTATTCAGTTCTTCAAAGCTCTTTGTTTTTGGATTCTCACCCTATGAGCTCATAAAACATCTGAGAGGGGTTTTTTCCTCCTTTTTTTAATTTGAGATTGTGCACTAACCTCATAACAGTTGGCACAATACCATAAAGCAGGTTGGCAGTCAAACAAATAACTCTACACGAGACCAAACATAATTGTGGGTTATTGAAAAATGCTTCCTGTACATGACTGGAATTCCCCTTGTTAGCTGGAAGTTTTCTAAACTGGCCAAAATTCATTGTCAAAGGGACCTGTGTGCTTTCATGTGGTGCCCTGCAGTGTAATCTTGATCCATGTTTTTAAAGATCCACTCACTAATTTGACATGAAAAAAGAATTATTCCCTTGGAACACTCGTCCACTGTCGCCTAATCTGGAAGCCAGCTAGCCGAATCAGTGGTTAAACCCCACCCGCTGCAAACAGAAGGGGGAAAATGACTGAAAGAGCAGAATTCAACACGGGAAATCACAATTTTTTGCTGGTATATTCTCTATTTGTATTGTATAAGGTATCCCACCTCCTATTCAGAAGACATAGTGGAGCTCTTTTACCCATATTCCCCTTCACCAGAAATACACAGCCAACAGCCCCAGGAATCATGGATATACAACATACATTTAGACCATCTTCTCAATGCAGAAATCCAGATTATCTCCAACAGATGGCTGTGCCTAGTCTCCACTTGAACACATCCATATACTGATGCCAGACTAAGTAGTCTTCTTTAATTATCTGGTACTTCACCAGTATGCCATGACTGCAAGAGGCCATTTTGAGTGAAGCCACATAGTCATTGCAAACATTGCCTCAGAACAGTATATATCTGATTACTCCATTCTACAGTAGACAGATTTTTTGCATACATACAAATTCTTTCTTGTTTGGCATAAAACAACTTATCCAGCTGTGTCATGTCTGCAAAGCTTCTACGGTTACTGAATATTGGCTTGAGTTTCTGAGGATAGAGATATATTCCTGTTCCTCATGATACAGGGCTTTTTCCCTCAGATGTTTCAGCCCACTGAGATTTTACTAGGGACTTTCTATTAGATACACTTGGTCCCACTTCTGGTGACTTTAGTATTATTCTTATTTATTTATTTATTTATATGTATTGGCCACCCAACTCTAGTGGACTCTTATGCTATACCATCCTCCTCTGTTGCTCTCTTACATTCATATTCCTATTGGGTTAATTTACTACCTACATACAGTATATCAGTTAGAATACTGAAAACAGTTCTTGTATTTCCATCACTACCTGAACTATTTTACCTACTGTCTCAAGTGCAACACTTCAGACTCAAAGACAAAACAGTGTTATGGAGCTCACAGAAGCACTCACACACCACCCATCTGCAATTCCTTAAAGCAACTGCATGGTTTCTTAGTGATCTCATTGCTACCTCCACATCTGGAGCATGATCCCCAAAAAATACTATTTTAAGGACTTGAAGACAAATGCACGCACCCATGTGCACTATGAAGTTTACCTTCAAATCCAAGTTCTGCCTAGCCCTAGAGGGTTGCATTTTTGGATTCAATAGAAGAACAGAGCAATGTTTTGGATTTAAATCAGAAGGGATACTTTAGAACACACAGAAACATGAATGCAGCATCTGTCTGCAACTCATTAAAGTAGCCACCTCATTTCCCCAAATTGCATGGCTGCTCTGGAAGCCTTCCTACAGCAGCCACATAATTCTACAAAAAAATCATAATCCTGTGATCTTTTCTACAGCTTTAATGAGTTGCAGACAAATGCTGTTTTCACACTCCTGTGTTCTGAAGCAAATCAAATCCAAAGCATTGCACAACCATATTAAACACATTTTCCTGTTGTGCACCACATTAGTATCTGTTTAACATTGACTTTCATGTTAAGTATTACGTAACTTTCAAACAACTTATCTAATATAGGAGGACATTTTCTTTATTGCAGAACCTATAAGTTTCCAAAACCCAAATCTCTAATTCATTTGCCTGAGGTATGCTAGAATCGTGTAGTGATTTGTATCACCACGAGCTTCTTGAATTGCACCATAATAACCCTAACAATCAGGACCATTTTATATTTCAACACAAATGTCTATTGTAAGAAGCATAGTGACACCTTGTGCCTATCAATTCATAATTTAGACAGGAGTCCTGATTCATCTCATGCAGAAATTTCCCACCACAGGCTTAGGTCAGAAGTCTGCTTTCTCAATCTCCTCATCCCTTCCTTAATAGGTGTCAAACTCCAAATTCATCTAGACACTGTCTGTGAAGAGTTTTCAAAGGGCAACTTTAGGTCAAAAGGTGCCAAACCTGGACCAGACTTCCAATTACTAGTTTATAAATACCAAGCCTGAACTCGTATTTTAGAGCTGAAGCAAGTTTAAGTTATCCTTTCTATCAGCAGCACCTTGAAAGGTATTATTATGTATGTATGAGTATGGTTTTTATTGAATTTTTATTGTATTTTAATTTTAATTTTTTGTTTTTACTGTAAACCACCCAAAGTCACTTCTTAGTGAGATGGGCAGTGACCAAATTTGAAATATAAATAAATAAAATAATATTGTTAGGGCTACCAGAACTAGGGTGCAAAGATCCAGATGACCAGCGGATTGCAGAAAAGAAGGGGTTTTTTGTAGCAATTTGCTATAACCTAACAGTCCCCTGGATTTTGCAATTCAGGCCTGATAGCTTTAATTATGTTGCACCTAGATTCTAATTTGGAATGTGAGAGAAGGAGAAAAATTATTACAGTTATTGCAGGAAGCGATTCTCAGAAATGCCAGTATCTAGAAAGATGCCTATAGTATTAAAGCTAATAACACAGAGTCTTAAATGTAAAGACCCCCTTCTCATGCATAGAGCTGGAGAGGTAAAAAAAAAAAAAAAAAAAGGTTGGATCTGATGGAGCAAGCCAAGATTTCAGGCAGCTGCCTCTAATTTTCACATGTGTCTTCCACAGAGTAATCAGCTAATCAGAGCTGATTAGTCTCTCTGATCTAGTGGGATTTTAGCCAAGTACTGCAGCTATCAAAGCAATCATAATAGCACATTCATTAGCAAGATAAGCCTTTTGTGTCATTCATGCAAATGAATTCTACATTCACCAGGAAACTGCCTAAAAAAACCCCTCTGCAACAAAACAAAAACACATAATTGTGATGCAAGCATAAAACAATATTTTATTTATGAGGGATTTTCGCAATACAGAATTTATTGTGAAGTGGGAGACACAACAAAGTATCAAGTGAAATTTCAAACTGAAAATGTTCCCGACATAAATAAAATATAAATGTTTGAAAAATCAAGGCAGGCTTTGGGTTCATATCAACAGAAAGCAGGGCTCCTGGTCTGAGCTGCAAAAGTACACATGACCACTAGATGGCAGGAAGAGAGTTCATGTATCACTTTGCTGCCATCTAGTGGTTGCTAGAGTTTTGCAGCCCAGATCTGGGACTGAAAACAGCTTATGGTCATGTGGTTCTGACCATTTCTAGCCATGCTGTTCCCTAACTTTAACATTCCCCAAAACCTGGTGCTCTCCAGATGCATTACCTCACTCTAGTATATCTGGAGTGCATCAAATTGGAGATGCCTCTACTGTACAGAGAATATTAAATGTGAATATAAATGTATTTGGCCAAATAGTAACATAACATCTAAACTGCAGACCTTTCCTATCTAAATAGCAATATTGGTACCAGGTCAGATAAGAATGTATGGCCACAGTGATCAATGCACCAGGAATCTCTTGGTTGCTAATGATTGTATGTAGGGGTTTTCCCTTGAACATGACTTAGAAACTCCAATTAGTACAGAATCTGACTGCCAGAATTTTAACTGGTAGAGCCAAGTTTGCTCATATCATTTAATGTCACTCCAATATTTTAGCAGGCTGCTCCACAGTACCAGGAACCTGGTACTGTGTACAACCTGTACAAACAGGATTCCCAAATCTATAAGCATTGCAACTATGCAGATTTATGAACTGAATGTTAAATAATCAATCAAATAAAAATCCTTCTAAGTATTCATTGCTCCAATTAAGTACCTTTAAAAATCTTAATTCAGGTTTTATACTAACATGCTGTAGGCCTAGCTTATGTGATGAAACACTGTCTTCACTGAATAGCAAATTTTATTTGATCTGATTTGATTTGATTTTCTAAGGAGTAGTTACACCTAACTGCAACCCTGTACTGCTACCTCTTTGCCAAAGGTTGTCTAACTAGTGGACTTGGAAAACACTAGTGGACTTTATGTTATGAATAAAGCTGGCAAGACAAGAACTAGCAGTTCCCATCACCAGAAGACTGTTAACAGAGCCCAGCTGCCTCCCATAGCCTTGAAGAGAACAGTCGTATACTGTATCAATTGGGAAAGATGGGAGGAAAAAGCCTGAGATTTAAACCTTGGAGCTCAAACCTACATAAGACTTTGACTGCTGTGTTCTGCAATAGCAGATATTCTGTTGTAGATCGCTTCACTCTTTTTTTCAATACAACATGCTGAGGAGAATCATTATCTTGAGATGGACAGCCACATAAACCATATTCTCTTCATTCACACAATTTTCCATTGTATCTGAAGAACTATAGCCCAAGAATGCAGCATGACTTATAGATTAAGCGTTGTTTGATTATGTGTATGTACATGCATCCTGCAAACTCTAGTAATAAAGTCAAAGAGTCCTGTGAAAAAATGAGACTAAAATTAAATATAAAGAAGACCAAACTAATAACAACAGATAGAACAACCAACTTTAGAATTGACAATGAAGATACCAAAGTGGTGGATAGCTTCTGCCTTTTAGGATCAGCCATCAATCATAAAGGAACAAGCAGTCAAGAAATACTGTATGCCGCAGACTAGAACCTGGTAGAGCAGCCATGAAGGTTTCGGAAAAGATATTCAAATGTTGTGATGTCTCTATACCTACAAATATCAGAACTGTGCTAGCCATGGTATTCCCTGTGACACTCTATGGAAGCAAAAATTGGATTTGAAGAAGCAGGATAGGAAGCGTATTGATGTTTTCAAACTTTGGTGTTGAAGAAGACTCCTGAGACTATCACAGACAGCCAAGAAAACAAACCAATGGATCATCAAACAAATCAACCCAGAGTTCTCACTCAAGGCACAAATGACAAGACTCACGTTATCCTACTTCAGACACATTATGCAAAGGTTTAGCTCTCCAGAGAAGGCTCTAATGCTGGGAAAGATGGAAGGAAAGAGAAGACAAGGACAACCAGCAGCAAATGGAGGGACTCAGTTACAGTGGCGAAGAGTGCACTCTTGGAAGACATGAAAGACCAAGTTAGGGACAGATCATCATAGAGAATATCTACATGGTTACTAAGAGTCAACAATGATTTGATGGCACATAATCAATCAACCAATCAATCAATGTACATGCATATATGTTTCAAACAGAACAAGCAATTGCGGGTTGGGGAGACAAAATGGACCAGAGACATGGAATCCTGTAAATGGAAGAAGTTAAGCCATTCATTCATTCATTCATTCATTCATTCATTCATTCATTCATTCATTCATTCAAATTTCTACCCAATCTATTTTAAGAACTCAGTGTCACTTTGAGCATGGATTCATAAACTTTGTGGTACCATAACCTCCTAAAATGATAGATGTGTGAGTCCCCCTAAAAACGCAAATGATTTCATTGGCCTTAGCCTGGGCAAGAAATAAATAGAAATCTACTTTTAATAATTAAAATACATCCCTGGGCCTTGCACAGGAAAAGCCTACAGTGAATTCCAACAGTGTGTCCATTTTGCCAGTCTAAGCAAAGCTAATTTTTTTATTTTAAATAGTGACACCTTCTCTAAGTTGCTTGTGATTCCTAACCCACATCTTAAAGCATTTTTTTCTAAATATTTACAAATATAAATAAATAGTACAGTGGTACCTCGGGTCACGAACTTAATTTGTTCTGCGACTCTGGTCGCGACCCGAATTGGTCGTGACCCGAATCAAATTTTCCCATAAGTTTCAATGTAAATACAGTTAATCTGTTCTGACCCCTCCGAATTTGGTCGCCAACCGATTTTGGTTGCGACCTGAATCAAATTTCCCCATAAGGTTCAATGTAATTACGGTTAATCCGTTCTGAACCATATGTATTTTTTTTTTAAAACTGCAAAAATATGAAACAAAATACAGTACGAAGAGAGAGAACGCTAACCTTGCTCGACGCGACTTCTGGCGTGGAGGACAGGAAGGCGGGTGGGGAGGCGGTTATTGCTTGGAGGGAGAGTCCCCCTCCCTACAGGAAGCCACGACCACGTGTCACGGGAGGGAAAATGGCCGCGGATCCTGTTTGTCACCCGATCCAGCAATCGCGAACGGAAGCAAAATTTTGCGAACGGTGCTGTTCGTGACCTGAATTGGTCGTGAACAGAAGCGTTTGTGACCCGAGGTACCACTGTACTGTGCTACAAAATGTATGACCTAAGCCATGAGCATGTAATCTTTTTCAGGCTCCTGTACAGACTCAGTCTTTGAATGGCGTACCAGAGATGTGCAAAAGATGCATGTGGACAGAACAAAAGAGGACTACATTATTTACATATTGATGATTAAATCTGCATGCTGCTGAATCTTCAAGATTCACAGTGGCTTACAACACAGTGGCTTACATGTTAATTGCAATAAAACACCCCAAACAAATAAAAATCATACCATATAAAACAAAATTCTTTGGCAGCTGATAATCAAGAAATAACATCTGAATGATGGTAACCAATCACTCTCTGAAGCTCACTCTTTAAGTTCTCTAAAGCTAGACTATGTTTACTATTTAAAGCTTCTGAAAAGATATTAGGAGGGGACCACCCTAAGTTTCTATCAGTGCTGCGACAGAAAACACAGCTTTCTCGCCTCAGGCCCCCCTCTCATCTCACTATAGCGGGATACCATTAGCAATTTCCCCTTAGAGGATCTCCTTGAATGGGTTCAATCAGATAGGAATCAGATGGCAGTCCCAGATATACCCAAGTCCCAAGCCTAGGTACTTTGCATGGCACCTAATTAACTACTTTAATTAGTTAAATACAGTTAATGATTACTTCCCTTATAGTTATTCATATCCTCTTCTGTCATATTAAAAATTTGGATATTTAGGCAGGCTTGGGGGGATGGTCTTGGAAGGCTGCCTGAAGATTGCATGTCCATGATCCAAGGAAATCAAATGTTCTGGGTGATAAAATGCTAAATAAACTGTAAATTACACATAAATATATGGAATTATCTATATGCAAACTAAAACAACCATATGGCAGGTGGTTTGAAAGTATCATGCTATATCATAAATATCCAATCCTTTCCCCCCAAATCCAAAGCACAATTCTTTTTGCTAACTGCATGAAGAGTGGAGCAGAGTGAAGTGGGATAAGGAACGACACTCTTTTTGTACAAAAACCAGGGTTATCTTTCACTCCCAGGCTCTTTGTTGCTGCTTCTCTCCTACAACAGCACTAATTGCAAGTAGCAGCTCCTAGAAAAAACACCGCAAAGTGGAATATAGTTGAAGAAGGTAACAGGTCCAATCTAGATATGACAGGGCATGGTGTTTCTGGAGCTCTGTGGCAGTGACAGTAAATCTTTATTCCCAAATTCTTGAAATGCCCTTCTCTGATGCAGCAACTCTAGACTTTATGCAATTCCAATGAAATTCCCCCACCCCCAAACGGTTGCTCAAGTAGAGAAGCTTCTGCTAAGATTTTCAGATCAGGAGTTCTGCTGCCACATGTGCTAATAGTCAAAATAAACACACAATTACAAATGCAGCTAGCCATTTCAGCTAATATACTTGGAAGCTGTCCACCAACAAGAACCTGGATTGCAGATTTAACAGCTACACCAAAGCTGTATTATATTTCTAGTAACACTATAGCATTTTTCTAAATTGGCATTTCTGCATATACATTAACATAATGAAAATTCTATGCAAATGCAACATCTTCTGTAGGCAGTAAAGTCCCACCCTTCTATCATCTAGTTCAGGGTTCCTCAACCTCAGCAACTTTAAGATGGGTAGACTTCAACTCCCAGAATTCTGCAGCCACCATGGCTGGCTGGGGAATTCTGGGAGTTGAAGTCCACCCATCTTAAAGTTGCTGAGGTTGAGGAACCCTGATCTAGTTTAGCTACAATACTACAGTTTGGGTTCCATCTTGAAATGTTGCTTAGTTTTCCTTTTCTAAGTGGCTCCACTGAACATGGTCTACATCAGACAGAGTTCAGAGAAAACCCCAAACTTGTTAATCTCATTGGTATCCTATAAGACCTTGAAAATAAATATTTAAATGGCATTATATATTTATTTGTTTGTTTCCACCTATATTCTATCTTTCCTTCAGGAGCTCAAAATTGCGTAGGTACCTATGCACGATGAGTAGAATCAACTGTGCACAGTACTGATGGCCTCTACTGGCTGTTGCTGAGCAGAAAAGAGTGTTATGAAATTGAGGGAAAAGGAGGGAGACCCAGGACTAATGGTCAGATCCAGATTAGACTGGTGAACTATTGTGACCTTATGATGAAAGCACCCTAAAACTCCACCTCCTAGGTTATTATAATTGCACCCCCACTTGTAGATTATGGGATAGGCAAGGTGTTACATGCATGTGTGATTTGTATCAAATTTTGACCAATCATATTCTTTCTCCCTGTTTGAATATTGTATAAAAGGCCTAATGTGACAGGCACTGGGCGCGCTCCCTGTGTAGTGACCCTTGGATGTGTCCTCCTTTATTGCTGCAGTAATAAACAAGTTGGGTTGGATTTCTCTTGTCCTGCGTGTTATCTGGAGACCCTCATGCTGGATCCCTGTATCTACTCAACACTGGTTTTCTGGCCAACAGTTCTGTAATGCAAACCCATGTACATTTATTCAGTTCGGTTTCCCTGGTGTAGCTACCCTAACCTACTAATCATTCACACACACACACAACCGAAGAGCACAGCTGAAACTCAGTTGCTTGGCCATCAGGTACCAAGCTTCAAATAAGAGCTTTACATTTGGCTTGCAGGATGATCAAATTCTATTTTTAAGTTACTACTAAAAGTGCTTCCCCCCTCCTGCGACCACCGTGCTGGTAAAGTCACCTGATGCATCAGGTGAAAAGAAGCACTGGCATGCTCCCACATTCTGATCTCAGCCAAAGCCAACTTCCTACTGCTGATGAATGAGTTGTGATATCATAGGCTGTGAGGATGCATACTTAAGCAGGAAAAAGAAGAGAGCCATCAGCAGCATCTTGTTTGATTTTTTTTTTTGTGCCATCTCTATCTCCATGTACAACATATTTGTACAACATGCAGAAATATTGTTTCATCTGATTCTCAGTTTTAAGAACACACATCTTTAGGGCTACTTTCAGCCCTGAGCATGAGGTGGCAAAGCCCATTGTGAGAGATGGAAGACAGCAGCAATAGAAAGGACAGCCGAAACAGAGGAAGCCATGAAGGAAAATGGGAGGCTTTCTGTAGGTGATCAGTTCAACAATCTATTATCTTGTTGTCAGGGAGAAAGAGACAAAAAGAGAAGCTGAGCCACTTTTGATTCCAGCTCTATCAACTACCAGCATATTGTCCTCAAGAAATTACTCTGGACTGAAATGCAGCCTTCAACAGAAAATTAGAGTCCGAGCCTCTATTGTAACCCACCTCAGCTTCATTTACAGAACATGTGATACAGCCTTCCTAGGATTGTACCACTTCAGAATGGTACAATAATCCCAGAATTTCTTAACATACCTATTTTATGAGAAGGGAAGATAGAAAAAGTAGACTCCATAGTATGTCACTCATATTCTGAGATGGTATTGTTTTAGGATAAATACTATTTACAGTAACAGATTTACAAAGGGCACATCTAACCACTTAGCAAGTTACTTATCTCCTGGATCAACTTTCCCAATGCTAAAAGAACCTTATAATTATTCCCAGTTCCCATACTGCTCATAGAGGAACTCTGAGTAAACTCTCTCACAACTCTCTCACTAAATCAAGTGATTTAGTCTCTTCATAAACCTGTCAACCACATAGTAACAAGAATTTCTGCTTCGTGCATAAAATGCAGATAGGGACATCTTCATCTAGCCTAGTAATTGTTGCTTTTGACGGTAGCAGCATTCCAGGATTTCAGGCAGAAACCTTTCCCAGTCTTATCTGAAAGTGATGAGATAGAATTGGGAACTTCTGCCTCAAAAGGACATATTGTACCCACCAGGGACTATAGCTCACTTTTAGAATCTATGGTAAGAGTTCTTCTCTCACTAATGTTGCAATCCTTTTCATTGATTCTTATGGTAGCAATTGTCAATTTTTAGAACCCCTTTTAATTCTCAGTTTTATTCTCCTTCCCTCTTTATACACATTTAAAGGGTGTGCATTTCATATTAGGAGAGCAGTTCCACATGGAGAGAGAGCCTTTGTAGACCTATGTTGTACATGCCTATGCTACCTTTAGAAGAGCTAATTAAGGGAAAGTGGAAAAGTGATAATAGGTGATAAGTTGCTCCTTTTGCAAATGATGCATCAGACTGCCCTAACTAACCCTCTGGTTCAGCTATAAAAGTAAAAGGATTCCTTGAGTCAAGCTGAACTCTTGGTGACTTCAGACAATCTGTGCACTTTTCTTAGCAACCATATAGAAGCGGTTTGCCATTTCCTTCTTCTGAGATGTTGTTCAACCTCTCCATCTAGCCTACATCCCTGAGAACTTGGTGGTCCCTGATTCAACAACTAGGCAGATCCAACCCTTTTTGGGGATCAGCTAAGTTTGCCTAAATGCTCCTACTTGATGGGACATGTTTCAGCTATAGACTAAAGTAACAAAAGACCAGGTCATACTTTCTATAATTTGGGTCCTTTCAGAGGTGTTGGGATTGCTGTTGGCCTATCAGCCAATACTCCACAGGAAGGCTAAATTTACTTTTATTGAGAGTGGCTATAATAACAGACTCTTGCAAGTCTGATTGCTCTGTATCTCCACTTCCTTCTTATAGTTCAGTGAATTAGGGATGTCATTGTTCTGGACTTTAAAAATGCTTCAGCCCGTTTTGCCTAGGTAACAATTCCTGCATATCTCCATCAAAGTCATCTTCTTTACTCTCTGCATGGCCATACTAGTTCTGAATTCTGGCAGCTGGGATCTAAAAGAAATCAAGTTGGAAACGTCGAGAGTAGACAAAAGAACACTTATGGGCTGATTTCTAAAGAAGGAAAAGAAGTCCCTTTTGGGCTTTCTAATGTAATATGAGAACGTGAGTGGTTATATACTATTCATAAATTGATCAAACTGAAAATCACACAGGTAAATTATATGTATATGCTGGAATTAGCACAAATAATGATTTTTTCCCTTTAAATCTAATCAGCTGGCCAATTGATTTTTATGTTCACAATTCCAGTTTATAGTGCCATTTCTCTAAGTGATGCTCTTCTCCAAGGTCTCATTTAAATGATGGATCCCTCACAATTACTGTCCATTAGAAGACAGGAAAACATTAAGATCAACAGAATATGGTGAGAATTATGAGTTCTTTTCTAAAGGGAGACTGTAAGTGAAAATTAATTTTAACATGTTCATTTCTGACCAGGATAAATAGGGAGGAGAAAGGGAAGGTTAAAACAAAATTATGTGTTAATCAAGATGCAAACTTGATATTATTTGGGAATACTTAGATATTAGAAGCCAAGTTATAACTTGTTTCCCTTTGTACATGAAATCCCTTACTGAAATAAATTTGAAATGTTCATGCAGACAAGAACACTTTCCATATTACATGTTTTTTGTCAATAAGGAGTCAAGTACCAAGTGGCATAAGAAGGCAAAAAATTACTTTTGCATCTGAATGGGGAAGGGCTATTCAAAAAAGGATGGGCTTTGTTCTCAGTGACTTTTATGGTCAAAGTAAAGTAATTGCAATCTGCTAGAGAAACCCTCCCCTTAAGCTAGATAATTCATCTCAAAGTGCACATCCTTTTGGACTTGATTAGCACATGGAAGCTAGTTTGGTGCGAACCAGAAACCACAAGACAGTGAGTTCTAGTCCTCCCTTAGGCATGGAAGTTGGCCAGGTCACTCTCCCTCAGCTCTACCCAACTCACAGAGTTGTTGTTGTGGGAAAACTTGGATCTGGAAGCATTATGTGCACTGCCTTGAATTGTACAAATTAAAATCAGGGTATAAATGTAATAAATTAAACAGCCATGCCAAGAGAGCCTAGGACAAGCTTCAGCTTGTATATCAGTTGTAGGTTTTTCTGAAACAGGGTCTTTGCAACAGTGACTCATTCCCTCATCACTACAATATGCTCTACATGGGGCTGACCTTGAAGACAACTCAGAGGCTGTAACTGGCTCAAAATGCAGTGGCTTGATGACTAATAGGAGGTAGTAGATTCAGAGGTGTACTTCTATGATGAACTTGGATGGTTTAATTAAAAACAGTACATTTAAAAATATATTAATATGCTTTTTAAATGTTTAAAATATTAAAGTTAATAAGTTTAAATTTAATAAATTTAAAATAATAATAATAATAATTAATAATAATACATTGGTTACCAATAGGCTTCTGGATTCAAACTGTCAAGAATCCATGAGGACTGAGGCAGTAGATAAATTGCATGAATAAATAACTAAATAAATGTCAAGATTTAGGCAAGTGGGCTATGTGCCAGAACTCCTCCCAGGGTTTGCTCAACTTGAGACCTTATTCTAGTTGGAAGAGACAGCTTTGGGGGTGGTCACATTTTTTTCAGTTTCAAGACAACATAGGGTTTTAAGCACTATCAGCCACCATTTAACCCTAAGCACCTATCAGATCATTCATGTGGAAATGTTTGTAGAAACTGTCAGGTTTCTCATGCCTATATTATCTTTAGCTTTATAAAGAACAGTATTGGAGTTAGGATTCTGGTTTAAGACTGCTGCATAGTTATCCATTGAAGAAAGACATTTGTTGTTCTTTTCTTTGGTACATAATTTACAAGTTCCAAAACTTCTAGATCCATGCACAAAAAACCTCAGAGGGAATTTCTGATTCATTGGTTGGTGTTTCAATGGGCCAACCTAAGTAGGGTTTCTATAGCTCCAGCTTGTGGCACAAGGGTAAACTGGATTATTTTGATGACCCTGTAGCAAACAGGAATATGTACTAGGCAGTTCCTCTATCAGATGATCCAACAAGACTCTTCTTATATTCTTATTTTAATAGTCCAGCATGACCCAAGCATTAAGCAATCAGAAAAGGCATGCTGATATAACTTCATAGACCAGGAATTTGTCTATGAAGATACAGAGAAAAGATATGTATGATGCCATACGTTGTTCTGTCTCCATTGCTTCCATCAAAATGGTCTCAAGTCTTCAGAAATGAGAAAATGGTCTCAAAGGCTGCTTTCTGCAAATTAGGGTGTCCTTTTATTAGATTTTGTTTATATAAGTGGGAAGTATACTCTGTCTATAAAATGCACTGTGTGAGGATAATTTAAACTTAAAAAAGAAACACAATAAAGCCACCATGGACACTTTGCAACATGACATACAATTTTAAATTCCAGGATATTAAAGATACATTTAATAGAAAATAATTAGCACATTTAACTACCCCTAATAAGAATGTGTAACATGGGTAGTTTTTTAATCCATTCAGAAATTTGCACAAATGGCATTGGAAAAATACTGTTATTGTTATTGTTGCTTTAAAGTAGAAGAATAGATGATAAACAAAAATATACAGAGAAAAAGCTACATGAGTTCTGATCCAAGAAATTCATTTTTTTTGCCTTATCAAAACAGTTTCTAATCTCTTTGATAGTTTCAACAGAAAATAAACATTCATCAGAAATTCTAATTCCTCCATCTGATAAACTGAAAGCAAACTGCTTTAGTTAAAAAAAAGAGAAAGAATATATTATAATTAGCCTAAAGACATCAGTCAGAGAATTTCATGTTAACTAAAGCTGAAAATATGAATGAAGAAGGAGCTTAATGCTACACAATCTCTCCTGCTTCCCACCCCCTCCTGTGGAATTAATACTACGGAGACCCATAAAAGATTAATCAAGGTAAGCAATCAATAACTTCTCAAGTGCTAATAAGCACTGTCATGTTCCATGATATGTTGAGCACTTTATCATGTTTAACCATATGAAGATTTATGGAAAATCCATTGTTAAAACTAAAGGATGAGGTAATGCAGCACTTAGTAAATGAAGTGCAATTACAATTTATGCTTTATATTATACATTCTAGAAATTTGCAAAAAATCATTTTCATTTCTCCCATTTTTAAAGACAAGAAACAGGACTATAGCCATGGTGCCCAGTATATTCTTTGTACAACAGCAGCTGAAAAATCAAGCCAGCATCCAAATTAATAATCCTCTTTCAAGGCATGAACCCCCCAAATAATCCTTTATTTTTCAAAAGTGGAGAAGAATCCAAATGTTTATACACTGAGTTATTTATTATTTTATTGGACAAATATAGAAGATCAAATATAAAATCTCTTAGGGTTATAGATGTCCTTTTAATTACACATTATTCTGGAAGATTTGTGAGCCACTCCAATGAAGGATTTGATGGCTTTTTAATAGCCCATAAAACAAAGGTCATGACCCATAGGCTCACTGGCAAGGATCCTATCAGCCATTACATCCTATTGTATATTATTAACTAAGGCTATCTTAATGTCATGTTTAGAAAAGGAAAGCACTTCGCCTGATATACCAATGCATTTGTCATGACTTTTCTGCAATAAGTATTTATTTTACAGTTATATGTTTTAATTGATTCATCAGTGACCATAATAGATTTTAATAAATCAAATACTATTTGGCAGGAGCTGACAACATCTCTGGCCAGGATCCAAACAACCATGGAATTACTTCCATGCATTCAAACAAGCTCTGGACTTGTATAGGTTAAACATTTGTCAGTCTCAAAATTAGTTCTATTTTGATCATTTCTATACTGTTACCCTTTTCAAAACATGATGTTTCCCAAGACTGCTTACGATAGATAGAAGTATTAACTTCAAGATGTAAAATATTAGGTATTAAATTATTTCAACTGAGCAAACTCACAGAATGTTGGGGTGGGGGTGAATTCCTACAAAGGGAATTATCTTTGAAATATTCACTTGCATGAAAGGGGAACTGATTCAGAAGAAACAAGAAAAACACTTATGAATTACTGCATAAGCTTTCAATGGATCTGAGTTTTGCCCAATCATGGAAACATATGCTTCCTCATACTCTACTGCAGTATCTGCCATCATCTGTCAGAAGCACACCACATTTTAGATAGGACAAACAGGCCAATTTCTGTATAAAATAATAAATGGACACAAATCTGACATCAGGAATAGCTATACTCAAAACTGAGGTCAAAGAGGATGGTGGGGATATTTCAATTCTTCAGGACCCTGTTATGTTCTCAAGGTGTCAGAACAAAATAATATCACTAGGTGTCAGGCCCAGTCCAAGAACAACAGTTCACCCAAATTTAGTTTTTTTATTGCTTACACCATATAGACAGAATCTTGCCAGGCAAAATCTGTACTACTGCAACTAGTGGATATACCCTGGGAGATTCTAGGGAGTGGCTATCCTAAATCTCTTATACTTTCCACGCTCCTGCTCCGGACTGTGCTGTCTCTTGTCTCTTTGCCCTTCCTGAATGCACCCCCTCCTTCCTGAGAACCTTGCTCTCTACTGCTATCCACCACATCAGGGTTTGATATAAATTGCAACACCTTTTTTTCATTGATTACATAGAGAACATATTTTTGACAAGTTTTATCTAACTGTTCAATGCAAGAATGCTTGTGTCATCTAAATCTCATGGTCTCTCACCTCTCCTTCATAAGTAAGATCAATATCCATCCCCCATCCCCGGCTTCCCTCTCTTCCAGTAACAACTGTGTGTATATATAATAAGACTATGTTCATGCCTTGTATCTGATGAGGTGGTATATCATTCAAAAAAATTTATATGATAATAAATGTATTAGTCTTTAATGTGCCCCAGAATTCTTCCTTATTCCTTCTAAATCAAATAACAGTGCATGCATATGGATATTTCAAAGATGATTCCTCTTGTAGGAATTCTCCACCCTGCTAGCTGTTGCAGTGACAGTCACTTGTTTGCATTCCTTACATTTGTTTCAAAAGTGGCAGGCCATCCCTCTGCCATTGGGCATTCTTCTGTTCATACTGCTGGATGGGATCTGGACATTTGCCCTGCATGTGCTTTGATGGCCCATTGAATAAGTGATCACACCAAGACTGGATCATAGTCATGTTTTATAAAATACAGCAAATTGCAGCACTTACCAACCCTGGTATCATCATCATCATCTCCTCCTCCTCCCCCTCCTCCTTCTCCAGGGAATCTAATGTTTGTATCATGGTGTAATTGGCACAGAAGAACACTCAAATTAGTTCATAGTTTTAAAAGAGAGGTAGATCTGCTCATCTTTAGCAACAGAACTGCATCATGCTATGCAACATTAGACCATATTCTAAGCGTGCTATTTCAGAAAAGGCAGATTTGACATTCAGAAATCTTTTCTTAAGTTTTCCCTCTTAAGCCAGCAGCAAACCAGAGCAGTTCTAAGGTATGTAAAATCTGGTGCACTTTGCTATCTAATCTCTTGGACACTGGCATACCTCCTTTCCATTGGGACTCGGGTATTCTCCTCTGCCATCATTTTTTGTTTGTTTTGCTCATAGAAGAGACGAGTACAGTGATTGGCCATGAACAGCTGCTTGACAGACTGGGAGAGTTATGGTCTATGGGAAGGTGCCAGGTTTCCAGCATGCTCTGAGAAGTGCACTGTGTTGCTTTGATATGTGCAGTAAATAGGAGTGGCAGGCCAGACACCTATCAAATACAAGTCACTTCCCCAAATCCCATCCCTCATTACAGTCCTGATTGGCAGATGGTTTCCCACCAGCCAGGGGCAGCCAAATAGGCACTGGCCTAGAGGCACCAAATTTTAGGAAGCGCCAAATTGAAAAGACTTCTGAAAGCAAAATAAAAAAGCGAAAAGCAGTAATGGTGCACTCTGTGAGCCAGGGCACCCGCTTGAGGGTTAAATATAATTTCAAGAGTTGTTCCCATATGACAACAGCGGGTACTGATGTAATTAAAATTATTTACTGTGTAAATAGAGTGAAAATGTCTGAGAAAAAAAAAATGTCTGGGGTTGAAAAGCATAAGTGCAATGCTCATAAACTTGAAAACAAGAAACAGGAGTGCCTTTTTGAAATTCCTAATAAAATTGGAAGATGAGCCAAACCATATGGGGCAAAGAATATGACTTTGCCTAGGGCATCAAAATGTCTACAGCCAGCCCTGTCACCAGCTGATGATGTTCAGAAAGTGGGAGGACAGCAAAGCCAGGGTATTTCACCAATCACTCGCTTAATATACCCTACATATTGAAACTGGGACACCACCATTCAACAGCAAGCCAAAATTGAGGCAATAGATGCAGGATATTGTGGAGAAAACAATGGAGACAGCAAACATTATGCTATTATTGTTTCCTACTAACTCAAGGATGGATGGACAGCACTTGAACTCAACAATAGGAAAAGGTCCTAAGACGTGGTTTTATTTGTTCTTTCTGCACACCATTTCGGCAGTCCTGAATAAGTGAGATCAATATAACTTCTGCAAAACACACTTTACACGTGATGCAAGCATGAAGATTAGGAGCAGAATTAATTAATGCTTCATAAGTCAGTCGTTACACTGTACATTACATTGTATACAGTAATTCAGGCATTTGTTCAACATGAATTCTTCATAAAGAGCACTGGAAGTTTAAATATATACACACAGATGCACGTGCACAATGTATATGTAGTGTGTATGTATGTACACATAAACATATGAAAGCAATTTCTCCTTAATTTATCTCAACAGAAATGCCTAAGACTAATTAATTTCCAAAAGGCCCTTCAATGAAAAATACAATACATCATGAATCCATCAGGAAAGGGGTTAAAACACAACAGACCCACAAGTCATGCCAGATATATTTTTATCTTGTACACCGCCCAGAGTCCACCAAATAAATAAATAAAAATAAAATATATCATTTTTACCATTTTCGAATTCTCTGAGGCATGGAATACATACTCCTGGATTTATAATGACATATCTAATGATACTGAACTAAATGCCCAGGCACTTTCATTTACCTTTTTATAATTAAATATTAATCAATTTCACAATTGTATACATTAAGTTAAAGAAAAGCATATTGATCCCTTTCACATGTGAAAAACAGAAACAAAACTACATTCCATTTTAATTCAACATGACTAGATTGCCTATTGATTCACTTCTATGCCAGTCTTACAGTCAGTGTTGCTGTGGAACATATCTGTGTGCAAGCTTCAGCATGTCCTTGTATGAATTGAGATGAATTGGTCATGTCAGTAGGCACATTACATTGCTTAAGTGTTTAAAACATATGATACTGTACCATTTCATAGTTCCTTTCTTTTCTGCCAAAATAATAATAATAATAATAATAATAATAATAATAATAATAATAATGGCAGTGTACAACAGCAATCAGCATTAGAAAATCTTTACATGCCACTTCAAAGCAAACTTAGTGAAATTTCTTGCACAATTCTGGGCCAAGTTGTCCTTTGCTCTGAGAAATGATGATCTGGATACTGTTGTAGATAAAACACAAAATAATCCCTCTACATCACATTTATAATACTAATCTCGTTTACCAAGTACCAAGTATCCTTTACTATAAGTGAAATTAGAATTATTAATGAAATAAAATTCATTTTAAATCTATTTCAGTAAGTCAGGTTTTAACTACAAAAATAATTATACACAGAGACAATCAACAACTTTTAACTATTAAATAATTAAATATTTTTATATATAAAAACACTTTCAAGATATAAAAGTTTCTTCAATCTTGTTAATGTTCTTGACAGGTAAATCTCATGAAACCAAGTCTGAACTTGTGACCAATTCTTCTGCAGTATACAGTCAGAAAAAAATAAATTCTCATCAATAATCAAGTCCCAGTTCTCCCCATTCTTTGAACTGATCATAGTCAAACTTCTAAGATCTATTTTACACAGAATTTCTGTTAGTAGATATTAACCTTTTTAACACCAGGAAGTGCTAATCTAAAGATGTGATAGACATTTCCATTATAAGCTTAAATCTGAGCTTTGATTGCAGCATGTTCTTAAAACAGAGTTGGCCTATGCCATATACAACAGAGGACAGTTCCCTCACTGAAGAGGTACCCTATCCAAATCTAGTTTAAATCGATATAACATTGAGTCAGCTTTGCCATTAGGCAAATTGATGTCCTATCTTAAAAAGTTTTAAGGCAAGTTTCACTGTGATGTACGGTGAAGACAAGATTTTCAGAAAGGCATTAAAATAAATGGGATGGAAGCAAATTAGACAATGAAAAGAAAGCCTGGCATATTAATATTAGGCTAAGATTTGCCTTCAGCAAAGTTAGTAATTTATTAAATTATTTCAGTGTATACTTTGCTTTATTATAAAGCCACTTGTCAATACTTTTTAAAAATATTAAATAAAGTATGAGCCATTAATAGGTAGGATAAAAACAAATTTAAGATTAGCATTCAACATGCTTAATTTTGCAACTGAGTCTCGGTCTTATGAATCAACACTTCATGAAAACCCAGTTTATATACATGGACTAATAAAGCAATAGTGTTTTTTTTTCTGGATCACTCTGTGGATCTCTTAAAAAATACCTTATGAGGAATTTGTAGCTATTGAGGATCCCCTTCATAAATGGAGGTTGGTAGGCTGGTTCCTTCTTTTTCTTGTTTATGATGCCTCAGGCAGGCACTAGGGCCTAGGAGTGGCATCCACAGGAAGTGTCAAAAAATTCAAGAAGGTGGTTGCAACCATGCAACCAAAAATCTGCATTTTTTTTAATGTGTTACCCATTAAAAACTGGTACAGCTGCAATTGCACAGTTGCAGCCACCATCTTGATTTTTTTTGACAATCCTATGGACACCAGCAGTCAACCAGGAAACCAGCAGTCAAGAAATACACCTAGCACTTGGTAGAGTGGCAATGAAGGCCTTGGAAAAATATTCAGATACTGGGAAGTGCCTATACCTACAAAGATTAGAAATGTACAGGTAATGTTTTTTCCCTGTGACACTCAATGGAAGCCAAACCTGGTCTATGAAGAAACATCATAGAAAGAATATTAATGTTTTTGGTGCTAGAGAAGACTCCTGAGAATACTATGGATAGCCAAGAAAGTAAATGAATCATCAAACAAATCAACCCTGACTCAAGACACAATTATCAGGCTTAAATTATCATATTTCAGACACAGCATGTGAAGACTTAAAACTTCTCTTAAGAAGTGTTTAAAGCTGGGAAAGGTGGAAGAAAGAGAAGAGGACAACCAGCAGCAAGATGGACGGACTCGATTAAAACAGAGATGGGTGCATCGCTAAAGAGCCAGGTTGGGGATAGATCATCTTGGAGAAATTTTATATATGTGGCTAAGAGTTGACCCTAGCTTGATGGCACATAAACAATCAATTAATCAATATGTACATACTCCTGGGTCCAGGTGCTGCTAGCTACCCTTGGCCTCTCCAACAGCAGGACCTGATGCCAAATAAATAGAGGGCCTGGTTATGCCATACAAATAGTTTCTGTTTGCCTAAAACCAGAATGGGGATCTTATAGCCCTCAGCCTAATTTTATAGTTGTTTCCTTACTTCCCATGGTCTAAGGTACACTCACCTGGGTGCTCTGCTGCTTTGAAGGTCTCTTTACACTTTAAATTTTCTCCATCCAAAAGTGCTTTAGAAAAGTGGATTGGGTGAACCCAGTGTCCTTTAAGCAGGCTTCGCCTGAAGCTGTGAGCAAGCTGTTTTCTTCCATGGCTCCCGGTGCTCTTACTCAAGAGTTGCCCGCCGGGTCCTTCCTGATCCTGCAGGTTTCCTCATGAGGAGCTCCCTTCCAGAGCTGAAGTGGGTGGTCTCATGGCTCTCTCCTTGTTCAGAGAAGCTCTGTTAGCTCGGGCACACCACCTGGCTGCCAGTCTTTGCCTCTGCATTGTCACCAGTCCTCAGAGATGTGCTAGTCCACCATATTTCCACCCCAGAAGTCCAGATTACAGTCTCATTTTATGCAGAACTGCCTTTCAGTCTCATTTTCAAATGCCCTCTGCAAATGATGAATCTGATAGCAAATATCTGCCTTTTATTAAATAGCCTGCTCTATAGGGAAGAAGAATGTGTCATCCTTGCAAGGCAGACCAGCAGGAAACATGGTCAGATGAGCTAATTCTACTTTATTGTAAGGTTACATTAACAGAATCTTGCAAGTTTGAAAGTACATTTCTCCCTCCATCCCCTTTACAGCCGAAGAAACGAGGGAGGATCCCTTCTGAGCCACTTGCCCTGCCCACATTCTTGCTGTGGGCTAAGTTGCTTTTATCTGACCATTCCCTTGGCTGCATCTCTTTGCCCTTTCTCCCAAGGTCATTCCCACATACCATTACAGAATGATACTAAAAAGGGTCTTAAATAGGACATCCAAGGGGGATAAAAAATGTGAAGATGGCCACTGTTACGACATTGTTGAAGCCTTGCCCCTTGTTTACATGCACATAAAAATGGAGCAGGGCTTCAACCATGTGCTCACAGCCATCATCTTGACTTTTTTGACTTCTCCCCATGGATGCTCTAATTTTTAATATAAACAGGGCATTAAAAAATGGAAGGATGGTGAACCCATAAAAGCCCTCTGCATTGTACATTCCCTTATAAATATGAAGACTGTTTAATCTTCTTGCAATAAATGTACGTTTTAGACATATTAAAGAGACTTCTCACATCGTCCTCTCTCTGTTGCACTGCATTGCTCTGTACATTGAATTCCCCTACTGCCAACTGATCAGGAAGCAATTCATTTGCAGAATGCTGTGCTTCCCAACATCCATATACAGAATGGAAGTGTAGATCAGAGCCTCACTGAAGCAATATTCACTTACTTAGGCACTTCTCTGAAATGGATACACAAGGATATATACACGGATCAGCCCCAGGGGGTTTTGTAGGAATTAATGGGATCCTATTTTGAATTCTCTCACACCTGTCTCTTTTAACAGGAGCATACCATGGGCAAGTCTACTACATTCTCCTTAACATTATGTGGACTTTTTGACATGGGTTATCAATCTTGCTGTCACCCAGCTACCTTCTGAAACTGGTACAATCCCACAAACATGATATCAAGTGTATGATTATTCTTGAATATCTGAATTAAACGTAAGAGCACTTTGTAACAAGTCTAAAGCAGATGTCAGGAAAAACTTATCTAAGTTAATAAAAGACTTTAGATGGAAAGGTATTCCAATCATTTGGAGAAAACAATTGATCTTAATAATGAAACTACAGTGGGATTCAGAGTGGCAGACCATAATTATCTGGCTGGCACAGAGCCAGGTCACCAAGTGTTAACACCTTTGATCTTCAATCAGCCGGCCGTTCACAGAAAAAAAGGGTATTTTTAAAAAAAATTATCAAGGAGGTAAATGAAAAGACAACTGGGGAGGAATAGTGGGATTCTCTTTTCTTCATTATTATATCACTACTTTTTTTTTTGGAATAAAGTAGGACTTTCTAAATATGGATTAATGAGCAGTGGTGAATTATAATCTCATAGTTTAGCATTTTATTTTAGTCCAGTTCTGACATTTGCAAACAATTTAAATAGGCTTTTAATGAGCTTCTCAACTCACAGGATAGCATGAATGGGAAGATTTTAAATTAGATTAGAATTTTTAAAATAACAATCCCAATGCCAAATGTTCCTAGTGAAACACGCATATTGACAATACAACCAACAAAGAGCACTATTAGTTCAGTCTGTGAAAGGAGGGAATTATGCATCTGTGACAAAACCTTATTTATTAGATTGATATCCTACCTCATTCAGGAGATCAAGTTAGTATACTTTCAGCCTTACGAGGCAGTCCAGACAGGAAGCATGCCCAGATGAACTAATTCTACTTTATTGTAAGATGACATTAACAGAATCTTGCAAGTCTGGAAATACATTTCTCTCCCATCGCCTTTACAGCCCAAGAAACTAGGGAGGTTCCAATGGCTACCCAGTGAGCTTCCATGGCTGAAGGTGGACTAGGATCTGGGTCCTAGAACCATTCCAAATCCAACACCTTAACCACTCCACCACACTGACTCTCTAGATATGGCTTATCAGTGTCTCTCCACAGACAAATCTGGTAAACCGCCATATTGTTGGGAGGCCTTAAAGGATCAGAACTCATCTTTTGTTTCTTAATATGCTTTTCCAGTATAAGCTTCTTTTTTTTCCAAACAATAGGTTATTAATTAGAACAGACCAGCTTCTTTGTCATTCAACTATAGGGCTGCTGGGAAGGTGCATTCACCCAACACGTAATTTTGTGATTCGCTTGCTAGATCTGTGATAGCTGGGGCATCTCATTTGGTTATGTAAAGCAACAATCAGTCCCCTTAAGAGACTGCTTTTCACTTATCTCTCCACTCTACAAAACAGTGATAGTAGCACTCAAGAGGATAGAAAAGAACTATAGGTAGGGACAGCCGAATAACATTTACCAGAGAATAAAGATGGTCTCTCTCATGTCATCCTCTTTGCAATGAATTCTACACATTATTTTATTCAAGCAAGTAAAATGTAACTACTTAAATTAGAACTGACTTTATTTAATTTGAAATTCTGTTGTATAATTGTTGCCCTCCTATGCTCCCCTTTTCCAAAATTAACTCTTTTTATATTCAGAGATTTGGCAATTCTGAACATTAATTCTCTCACAGTCAAAAGAAACAACCTTTTGGTCTGATACTAAATAAGATTTTTAGCAAACCACAGAACAGATGGAAACTATCTCCTGCCCAGAAGAGAATCACTTCTAGTCTCAACAGAGACAGAAAGAAACACAAGAAAACTGAACACTGGTTGGTATAAATAGAGCTTACATTTGGTACCCTGCAGATACAGGACTGTTTTTGTAATTGCTTCTTACTTCTTCTACAATAAATTTTACTTATTAGAAGTTAATGGATTCCTCCATCTTAACTTGCATCTGGTTGACCATTGTAAGGAATGAAATGCTGGATTAAGACAGGTCTTGGACAGGTCTCCACCATGGTTGTTCTTATGTTCTTTTGGAACTTTGAGAGTGTGCTGAAGGCAATCTCACAAATATCTGCCAGGAGGACATGTTCAAGCACACAACAGTTGCCAAGGTGGTGGATGCCAATCACACGCTTCATTTCCAGAACACAAACTGATATGGTTGCTCTCTTCTAGGCTTCTATTACTTTAGGATACTCTTGGCTACTCTGACATACTCTTGTCTATTTTCTGGCCAGATGGGTGGACTTCCCAATAAAGCAGTGGGATGCAGCCACCTCTCATTTTTATTTTTCAACAGTGTCTCCAAGCCTACGTTGGGCCCAGAGACGCTCATGGAAATAAGGATTATGCTAGAGGCTGATTCATTACAGCTTTTCATTTTTTAGAAAATTGAAAGAATCCAAAGAATCTAAAATAAAATATAAAAAATATTCAGGTCAGTCACCATCAAAGGAGTTATCCACAGGCATAGAACTATTACTGCCTGCATCATTTTCAGCTAGTCATTTGCAGGAGTCCTAGATGCTGGCCCCTAGATGCACTGACTGCCCATAAACCTAAAATGAATATAAATTTTCAGTTTGCTGAAATATCTGTTCCCATTTTAAATTACTCCCTTCCATTTTCTAGGTCACATTAACAACATGCATGCAACTGAACTCAATGGCAATTTTAGCTTCACATATGATGATGTTTGGTATTCATCCACATTTTGAGATGTAAGTTTAAAAGTCCTCTTTCCAACTCTCCAGATAAACATAATAAAGATTAACTTGGAAATGTGCTTTTTAAGTCAGAGGTAGGATGTGTCTAAGAGACATCCATCTAAATAAGAGATTCTATTCCACAAACACGCACACTCTCCATTTACACAAACAGCTTAGAATCAAGGAATAAGTGAGCTTTCCTCTTTTAGCAAAGTTGATGGCAACATTCATTCTCTAGCTGTTGCAATACAAAGTCTGCCAGCATGATGCATCACTGTCACTTTACTGGCAAGGGCTTATTCACCACAAGTGCCAAGACAGCAGTAAAGTGAAATTATTCTTTCAAAAGTGCAAAAGGGTGCTTTGAACTCAGAATTCCCTCAAAGCAGAGTCAATACTTGAGGAAAGGAGGGGAAAAAGAGGGAGAAAAACCTCCAAAGAATTCTTTTCAAACAAAATGAGAGGATGAGTTTAAGGTGTTTATTTTAAACTCATTTTCCAAATCTTTTTTGGATTTAACCTGCAAACCCATTAGCTAATTAAAGAAGAAACATGGTAAGGGTTTTTTTTAACTTGTTTGCCCCATTTTGAATTAACTCAAATCCCAGGAAGAACAACAAAGCTTTTTCTTTGTCCTGTTTAAATTAAGAGCCAGGAAAGACATGTTTACAAACAGCTTAACTGCTTTAGTACAAATATTGTTTTACAATCTTATATCCAGTTTAAAAAATCCCTTTGGATCTTTCAAGGTCTTCAAGGGACAAAACGATCTGCAAGCAACTTGGGATCAGTGCTACTGCTGGGCTTTAATTTATCTATATGCTGGGAGAGAGAAAAGCCCTGAAAACAACCCAGGAGAAGGCCCTTTTCCACATACTGGAAAGACAGGGCTATAACCATGGAAGCATCTTCAAAAAAGACCTCTTCTGTAAAGTGTAAAACCTGGACAGGTTTGTAAGAAAAGAGGCTACCCATTAAATAGTCAGGCTTCAGAGCTTCATACCAACTTCTTAAATTGCACCTGCTAAGCAATTGCCAACCAGCACATAGAAAGCTGTTGAGGGAGCAAGGGTGGGCAAGTGATATCACATGTGTTATGATGTCATTTGCACAATGATTGACATGATGGCTTGTACTAGATACCTATGAATGCTGATTTTTGAGTATAGGCATTATATGATCCATGTATTTTGCACCTGTTAATAGTCTAACAGCCTTATTTTGTACCAATTGCAACACCTGAACACTTCTCAAGGGTAATCCCACATATAGGCATACTAAAGACAGGACATAATGTTCACAGATTGAGACAAGAAGGAATCAATTTATCTGGTTCTGGCTAATGGCTACAGCTGCAATGAAAAGAATGAAATTAGTCCTTATGGTTCTCTTGCATATATTGTTCTCTCCTGAAGGGAAATCAGTACGTTGTTCTAAGCACACACTTACCTGGAAAAGTTAGTTCTGATACAGATACACATCAAATAACATTTCTACAAATGGAATGACTTAGCCCTTAAAACACTGCTGTAATAAATGCACCTTTTAAAACACAAGAGAAATGGTTAAACTTTGCCATTAAGCTTTCATAAAACCAAACTGCATGTATAATGTTAATTTGTAACAGAATAATAACAATTACATTAAAATACTGGTATTGTCAATTTAATGGGACCATAAATTTCAGCCTATTGGTTACTAGAAGAAACATGATAAAACAAAACCTTTGTTGTGGCCTTTAAGCCAGAAAATACTATATAGAAACAATAAAGAAATAAAAAGTAGGCATAAAATACAATAACACAACATATCAATAATATTAATATAATACAAATAATAATGTTGATCACTAAGATTAGCTGTCCTGTTCATCTGTTCTTCACTTGCATGTTGTCACATGCTGTCCAGAGTCTGTAGGAGAGAGTGGACATCAGGTACCAATTGGACAGCTCTCTCTGACCTTCACTGCTTGAATGCACAAAGTGCCTCCATCCAAGAAATCCTCTTTGCTGATGACTGTGCACTCCTTGTGTACAAACACAGTGATCTACAGTTGATGCTGAACAAATTCTCAGACACTGCTATGCTCTTTGGCCTGACTATCAGCCTGAACAAGACTGAAGTACTTTACCAGCCCGTGCCAAATACCAACCTCGTAGAACCAAAAATCACTGTTGATGACACCAGCTGACAAATGTAAATGGCTTCAAATACTTGGGAAGCATCATCTCAAGTGATGGGTCTTTGAACAAAGAAATTGACTCCAGCATCACCAAGGCCAGCCAGACACTGAGGTGGCTGTGTGCTAGAGTGTTCAATCAACACAACATCCATATCTCCACAATGCTGAAAGTCTACACAGCTATGGTTATCCCTTCTCTCCTATATGGATTAGAGTCCTGGACTCTCTACCAAAGGCACATCAAACAACTGGAGAAATTTCACATGTGTGCTCTCCACTCCATCCTCAGCATTCAATGCCAAGACCGTGTCTCCAACCTGGAGATCTTGGATCATGCAGAGTCTACCAGTATTGAGTTCCTGATTATCAGAGCCCAAATGGGGGGGGGGGGGGGAGGGAAATATGTCATCAGAATGGATCACCACTGTATGCCTTGCCAGTTGCTCTATAGTGTACTGGAGTCTGGAAAGAGATCTCAAAGTCGACCACACAAGTGCTATAAAGACACTGTGAAAAAAACCCAATGCCACTATGACATCCAGCCAAGGGAACTAGAAGCTGCAGCTGCTGACAGAATCTGCTGGCAAGCCCTGTGCTATGAAGCCTCTACTGGCTTTGAAGAGAGGCACCGCTAAAAACTGACAGAAAACCGTGAGCAGCATCACAGATTGACAGTTACTACAACAATGGACTTCCAATGCCCCCATTATGCTAGACTTTGCGCTTCTAGGCTGGGACTGCAGAGCAACCTCTGTGTCCACAGATGAACTGCACAACAGCATGTCTTCTTCAAACCCAAAGGACTATCATATACGGTATACAGACAGTAGATGACATTTCCAGTGGGCACAAGTGCTCTAAAACAGGATCCTGAGTCAAAATTCTTTTCAAATGGAAAAGGTCACTCTGGCTAAGAGAGAAAGGGAGTAGTAAAGCAATGCACAGTTAAGTTCACACCGGAAAAAACAGAAAGGATAGGTGTTGGGGAGAGAACCATCTCTTTAAAATGGAAATACTGTATAAAACTGAGTTTGAAATTACCAGAATTAAATTATACTTTGAAGCTCTAAAAGACACCTGAAATACATTGTGATATATCTACTATCATCTCTTATCTACTGTTGGGCAGGATATAATTCTGAATTACTCAAAATTGAAAATTGTACATCCTATCCTTATAAGCAAGTCCACATTTTATTAAATGTTGTTAGATCATTTTTCAATAATAACCTTCAACATAGCCAGTATCAGGGGTGTCCCATGGGGTCAAAAAAATCAAGCTGACAGTTGCAACCACAAGTTGGGCTACATTAATGAATAGCAGAGAAGTGCTGTTCTAGTGTGAGTCCAAAGTTTGATAGAAATCAAGCAGAATCAACAGAGTTCTATTCCTCAAGTCTTTCTCTTAGTGGAGCTCATTCATCAGATTACTACAACCAGAGACATCCACAAAGAGCATTAAGGAGACCGGGCAAATGGAAAAGCAACATCATGCCAAAAATCCCACCCCTTTTATATGTTGCATACATGTTTGAAAGAGATGCAGCTTGCATCGCAACGATGCAACATTGCTTTCATCATTTTGATGAAAGCCTCCAATCCTGCAGATACCCCTCCTAGGACAGTTTTATCCTGTATTTGCACCAATAACCAGACTGAAATGGACCCATATCATCATTGTTATCATGAGCCTTGGCAGTGGCCAAGAAACAGGAAGCCATCTTATGCCAGAATGGATTAGCTTTTACTCTTTCCCAGATACTATTTCGTCTGCAGTTTTTTTTTTTTAAAGGCCTTTTGAGGAGCCTCTTCTAAAATAAATATTGGACTTCATCAATTTGCTCTGTCACTAAACTGTGGACCACATGCAAGAGTGCCCTATAATATAATTAAGTCCAAATACCACCATTTTGGCACAGATTTCACAATATAATACTATAAACCAAGGTATATGCCCACAAGAGACATTCAAATGTTCTGTAATAAAATGACAATAACAGTAACAACTACATCATGGTCTTCTGGGCAAAGCTTAGTGTTAATCCAATCATCAGCCTTTACATACTCCCAATTCAACATCTGAGGCCATAACTGGTTCAATGTTGCTTTTATATTATGGCAAAAGGGACATTTCAGTCCTAAAAGCTTGATATATATATATATAAATAAAAAATGGAACTTTCTTTTCTTTTCTTTTCTTTTTTTTGAAACCTGAGAAGAAACTGCTTATCACTGGGAGGACACTAGCTTTGATGCTGATCTAAAAATGTACAGAATGTGTCTAAACTCAATTAAGAATTGTCTGTGAAGGGAGAAAAATCACTTAACCTCTTCAAAACACTTCCTTTCTCCCATTCTGGAAATGATCTTTGAACAAGAGGAGGGCAGGCGAGAGCTGTCCTAACTTTTGTGTCTTTGAAGTAAATTGCCTGCCGACTTAAACTACCATCTCTAAGCAATTATATAACAAGTCCCTCCAGATCAAAACTGACAAAGAATTAATGTTTAGAACCAAATAACCTGTTTGTGACAGTTCTATCCATATTTTCTGTCAATGAAGGAAAGCACTGGCTTCATACAAGTGTCTTGGCAATGAGTCAGCAATGGTTTTCCCTAATCTAGACTTGGGGCATCTACACAGGGGTCAAAAACGTCAAGATGGTGGTTGCAATTGTGCAATCAAAGCCAAGCCCTTTTTACATGTACCATCTTAAATAAAGATGGGGCTTCAATTGTATGGTTGTAGTTGTCATTTTAACTTTTTTGACCCCCCCCCGGTGGATGCCCCTCTGTGTTGACTAGAATACTCATTATCCCACATCAGCAGAACAAGAATGGATTTGCAGAGGATGAAAGGATTTGTAGTCAGACACACTGAAAGCCTAGTGAATAAGATATTAGTGTACTCTAATATATCAGGATATATTCCCATTGCAATCACACTACTTTGACTATTGTTGGCATTGCTTCAAGTGTTACTAGTTTTTGAGCACACACACATACACATATACATACACAGACACAATCTCTTACCTAAAGAGGGTCACCACCTACCAACTTACAGACTCTTCTAAAAAGTTGTTGCTGTTGCACTGTTGTTATTTACACTTGTATACTACCTGATTCTCAATGACTCTGGGGGGTTCACAACAATGAAACAAAGAAATCACAGTTGTTGTTGTTTAGTCGTTAAGTCATGTCCGACTCTTCGTGACCCCATGAACCATATTGCGCCAGGCCTTCCTGTCCTTCACTGCCTCCCTGAGTTTGCTCAGTTTCATGCTCATTGCTTCAGTGATGCTATCTAACCATCTCATCCTCTGCCGTCCTCTTCTCCTTTTGCCTTCAATCTTTCCCAGCATCAGGGTCTTCTCCAAAGAGATCTCTCTTCGCATTAGGTGACCAAAGTATCTGAGCTTGAGCTTCATTATCGATCCTTCCAATGAGCAATCAGGGTTGATTTCCTTTAAGATTGACTGGTTTGACCTCCTAGCAGTCCAGGGGACTCTCAAGAGTCTTCTCCAGCACCACAGTTCAAAGGCATCAATTCTTCGGCGCTCGGCCTTCTTGATGGTCCAGCTCTCACAGCCATACATTACTACTGGAAAAACCATAGCTTTGACTATGCGGATCTTTGTTGGCAAGGTGACGTCTCTGCTTTTTAATATGCTATCTAGGCTTGCCATAGCTTTCCTCCCAAGGAGCAAGCATCTTTTAATTTCATGGCTGCAGTCTCCGTCTGCGGTGATCTTGGAGCCCAAATAAATGAAGTCTGTTACTGCTTCCATTTCTACCCCTTCTATTTGCCAGGAATTGATGGGTCCAGATGCCATGATCTTAGTTTTTTTAATGTTGAGTTTCAAGCCAGCTTTTGCACTCTCCTCTTTCACCCTCATCAAGAGGCTCTTTAGTTCTTCTTCACTTTCTGCCATTAGGGTGGTATCGTCCGCATATCTGAGGTTGTTGATGATTCTCCCTGCAATCTTAATTCCGGCTTGTGATTCTTCCAGCCTGGCATTTCTCATGATGTACTCTGCATATAGGTTAAATAAGCAGAGTGACAGTATACAGCCTTGTCGTACACCTTTCCCTATTTTGAACCAATCGGTTGTTCCATGACCGGTTCTAACTGTTGCTTCTTGGCCCGCATACAGATTTCTCAGGAGACAGGTAAGGTGGTCTGGTACTCCCATCTCTTTAAGAATTTGCCACAGTTTGTTGTGATCCACACAATCAAAGGCTTTTGCATAGTCAATGAAGCAGAAGTAGATATTTTTCTGGAACTCTCGTGCTTTCTCCATGATCCAGCGAATGTTGGCGATTTGATCTCTAGTTCCTCTGCCTTTTCGAAACCCAGCTTGTACATCCGGTAGTTCTCGGTTCATGTATTGCTGAAGCCTAGCTTGTAGGATTTTGAGCATAACCTTGCTAGCATGTGAAATGAGTGCAATTGTGCGATAGTTTGAGCATTCTTTGGCATTGCCCTTCTTTGGAATTGGAACATAAACTGACCTTTTCCAATCCCATGGCCACTGTTGCGTTTTCCAAACTTGCTGGCATATTGAGTGCAGCACTTTAACACCATCATCTTTTAGTATTTTAAATAACTCAGCTGGAATACTGTCATCTCCACTAGCCTTGTTGTTAGCAATGCTTCCTAAGGCCCACTTGACTTCACTCTCTAGGATGTCTGGCTCAAGGTCAGTGATCACACCAGCGTGGACATCAAGGACATTAAGATCTTTCTTGTATAGTTCTTCTGTGTATTGTTGCCACCTCTTCTTAATCTCTTTTGCTTCTGTTAGGTCCCTGCCTTTTTTGTCCTTTATCATGCCCATCTTTGCACTAAACGTTCCTTTCATATCTCCAATTTTCTTGTAGAGATCTCTAGTCTTCCCCATTCTATTGTTTCCTCAATTTCTTTGCACTGTTCGTTTAAGAAGGCCTTCTTATCTCTCCTTGCTATTCTCTGGAAATCTGCATTCAGTTGCTTATATCTTTCCTTTTCACCCTTCCTTTTCGCATTCCTTCTTTCCACAGCTATTTGTAAAGCCTCATCAGACAGCCATTTTGCTTTCTTGCATTTCTTTTTCTTTGGGATGGTTTTAGTTGCTGCCTCCTGTACAATGTTACGGACCTCCGTCCATAGTTCTTCAGGCACTCTGTCTACCAAATCTAATCCTCTAAATCTATTCATCACCTTCACTGTGTACTCACAAGGAATATGATCTAAGTCATACCTGAGTGGTCTAGTGGTTTTCCCTATATTCTTCAATTTAAGCCTAAATTTTGCAGTAAGAAGCTCATGATCTGAGCCACAGTCAGCTCCTGGTCTTGTTTTTGCTGTCTGTATAGAGCTTCTCCATCTTTGGCTGCAAAGTATATAATCAGTCTGGTTTCGGTATTGACCATCTGGTGACGTCCATGTGTAAAGTCGTCTCTTGTGTTGTTGGAAAAGAGTGTTTGCTATGACTAGCTTGTTCTCTTGACAGAACTCTATTAGCCTTTGCCCTGCTTCATTTTGTACTCCAAGGCCAAACTTGCCTGTTATTCCGATTACTCCTTGACTTCCTACTTTAGCATTCCAATCCCCTATGATGAAAAGGACATCTTTTTTTGGTGCTAGTTCTAGAAGGTGTTGTACGTCTTCATAGAACCGGTCAACTTCAGCTTCTTCAGCATCAGTGGTTGGGGCATAGACTTGGATGACTGTGATACTGAATGGTTTGCCTTGGATACGCACTGAGATCATTCTGTCATTTTTGAGGTTGTACCCCATTACTGCCTTTCCTACTCTCTTATTGACTATGAGTGCAACTCCATTTCTTCTAAGGGTTTCTTGCCCACAGTAGTAGATATAATGGTCATCCGAATTAAATTCACCCATTCCCGTCCATTTCAGTTCGCTGATTCCCAAGACGTCGATGTTCAATCTTGTCATCTCATGTTTGACCACATCCAGCTTGCCTTGGTTCATAGATCTTACATTCCAGGTACCTATACAATATTGTTCTTTACAGCATCGGACCTTCTTTTCGCTTCCAGATACATCCACAGCTGAACGTCCTTTCGGCTTTGGCCCAGCCGCTTCACTCTTTCTGGAGCTACTTGGAATTGCCCTCCGCTCTTCCCCAGTAGCGTATTGGACACCTTCCGACCTGAGGGGCTCATCTTCCGGCGTCATATCTTTTAGCCTTTTAACATTGTCCATGGGGTTTTCTTGGCAAGGATACTGGAGTGGGTTGCCATTTCCTTCTCCAGTGGACCACATTTTGTCAGAACTCTCTGTCATGACCTGTCCGTCTTGGGTGGCCCTGCAAGGTATAGCTCATGGCTTCACTGAGTTACGCAAGCCCCTTCGCCACAACAAGGCAGTGATCCATGAAGGGGGAAATCACAATAAAATCAATAAAAGATAAAAGGTAAAGATAAAAGATGGCAAGGATGACAGACCAGATGGAATGAAGCAAGGGGTCTCACTCTCCTTCACCAAAAGCCTGGGTAAAGAGCCACATCTTCATGGCTCTTCTAAACAATAACAGCGTTGGGGCCATCCGGATTTCAGGGGGAACCTAGTTCTAGAGGGTAGGTACTGCTACAGAGAAGGCAGACTTCCAGGGTGGTCTTATGTTAATAGATGGTTGTGAAAAATCGATGGCCATCCAGAATATTCCTGGACTAGAGTGTCAGCAGATCTAGTCAGCGTGCCCAATACTGAAGGATTCTGGAAAGACACTTTTTTAAACTTATTGATTTGGTAACTGGATGATTGATAACACTTTAAATAAAGAATAATATGTTGCAACAGCAATAAAATTTCAAACCCTTCACCACCAGGCCAGCATCTGATGAAGCTGAAAAACAAGGGTCTCTTTTTATTTCTTTCTGCATTTTAATAAAATTCTTTCAGTAGCACTTCCTCTGGCTTTGTTACAATGCAAGAATAAATAACAGTACCAAAAGTATCTAAACATCGCACATACCCACTCTGTCCACAACACATACACACATACAATTAATTTACTTAGGGTCATAGACCAAATAAGAAAGTCATATACAGTAATCAGGCAATATGGTAAAAGGAGATTCATGAAAGAAAAAGATACTGTAGAAAATAATTTTTTTCTTCCTAGTGTTTTTCCTGCATGTTACATAGGCCAAATTCAACCCCAAAATTTCCTAATGACAATCACAACTGAACAGAATTTAGCTACTGTACTTTCGGAAGCTGACATATAAGTACGCCTTTGTAATATGCAGAAAATATATTCTGATGTATAATTCATTTATAAATGAAGCAAAACGCATAGCTCCAAATGGTTGGGGCACCAAATTAATGGGGCAATATTAATGAAATCAATGAAATCAGACATTTAGATTTTCATGTCAAGGGCAAAGACCCTATTTAATTTTTTTTTAATTAATGGGAATTAAGTGAAATTGTATGAAAACCATAAAATATAGCTACTATCATTCTAGGTACTTTTAAATGTAAAGGATACCAATTTTATTAAACTAACATTTTATTTCTCTACAGATCCAATTCCTTTCAAGAGTCTTTTTCTGGGGAAGAGAATAGAAACAACATACTTTAACAACTTGAAATTGATTTAGTTGATATAAAATATTAAAAATTGGAGAGGCTGACACATGAACTTTCACATGCACCCACATGGTTCTGTATAAAATATTAATTTTAGGTTAAGACGATGGAGCCATCTATATAAATATTTGAGTATATATATTTAAATTCAGATACCAAAATTCTGTTTAGCAATACCGGAAAAGAACAATGCCTAAGCTATAGGAAGAATAGTTGGAGATGTAATATATTCACTGAAAGATGCCTGTCTTTTTCAATAATAAACAAATTAAAGAAATAATTTGTCCACCTACAAGTGAGGTAAAAAGAAGCTTAATTGCTATGGAAATCAGTCAATTCTACTCAAATTTAACTGAGTATAAGAAAGAGTTTTTGCAAAGCATCACACACAGACACACACAGAGCACCTTCTGCTGATAAAGAAGGAAGATAATAACTTTCACAAGTGACAATCCTACATGACAGAGATATGCGAGGAACTCAAGAGAGAAAATATGAAAACTATTTACAATTAAAGTTTCTGCTACATGAAGTGACCTAAGTGAGGCAATCATGCTTGGAAGTATCAAAATAATGCTCCCCTCCCTGAGCAAAACAAGGGAATGGCTAATTAAGCAAAGACTTCTCACAGCTAAGAAAATTTCCCACATTTTTCATTCATCTGACTGACCATCTTGGTATTGTTTGATGCCATTATTCAGTTTACCACTGAATTCTTTAACTGGCTCATATTCATTCCTTTTCCACAGTTAAGATGAAAAATTAAGCACGTTTGAGCTTTCTGTCATGGGCTTAATTTGGGAGAATAGGGCTAATTAAGGTACAGACTGGCTTGGACAGTAACCACTTCGCTTTTGCCCAGAGACTAGATCACAAAAGGACATAATAATAATAATAACAATTTATTAAACTGATATGCTGCCTGACTCCCAGCAACTCTGGATGGTTTATAAATTGTTAAAAACATTTAAAACCAAGAAAACAACATAAAACAAAAAGGAACAGAGATGGCAGAGGTAAACTCAGATGAGAACAAAGAAAAAGAAGAAAACGGCTTCAATCACACTTGCCAAGGGACCTTCAAATCTCAGTGGTGGGGGACCTCATTGCAGAGGGCAGACACTGCTACAGAGAAGGGGCACTTCCAGAGTCCCAATAGATGACATTGTTTAATCGAAGGAACCTGGAGCATGCCAACCCTCCCAGATCAGATTGCCTGGGTAGATACTATTGGAGACAGGTGGTCCCTCAAGCAACCAGGCCCTATTTAACAACTTTAACTTTAGTGTCAGTTAATAAGAATATAATCTTTAGCAAGAAACAGCAGGAAGAGGTCCTTTAGCTAAATGTGTACCATTGCACGTTTCCCTGTTGGTCAAATGGGAAACAGAGAAGCAGTGATTTGGGAAATAATTTTTTTCAGCACTTTGGAGATAGTATATTGGGCTAGCAAAAGTGTTGACCAGTGATCTTAGAATT
Organism: Python bivittatus; assembly: GCF_059951505.1. Taxonomy (NCBI): domain Eukaryota; kingdom Metazoa; phylum Chordata; class Lepidosauria; order Squamata; family Pythonidae; genus Python; species Python bivittatus. Next base: position 8,352,820 of record NW_028277088.1, read on the forward strand.
GGGAGGATTAACCCTCCAATTTGGTCTCCTTCCTCAAAACATGTTCCAACTAAGCCACCCCTCAGTCTTACTGATTTATTCAGGAATTCTGAGGATCAAAGCCAGAAAGTAGATGCTCTTCACAAAAAAGAGCTATGTAAATAGTTCTAGATACCACCAAGATGTCAGGTAAGGTATTGTGTCCCATAGCATTACCCTTTGACCAAAGATCATCCCCCAGAAACACCAGCCCAAGATACAGGCCCTGAAAGCAATCCTGGCAACCCAAACATTTTTGCATTTAAATATTTAAATTTGATATCCACTGATATCAGTACTAGTTATTCTTTCTTAAGAATACTTCAGGATAGCATTCTTAATGTTCATTCCACCAAATACACAAACTTTCACAATCAGATACATTGGTTTGGCACCAGAAAGTTTCTTCTCTTAGAACAGCATCCTCTAGGTTTGAAGACTTCTCTTAACATTTTTTTTTCAGTTAGAGTGAGAGCCATTTGATCTTAATACATTGCATGGTCCATCTGAACAGCCATGTCTATGTCCAACTGTGTAGTCAAGAAAGCTAGTCTCACTAAAGGTTATATAATAGAGCCTACAAATCTTCCTGAAAACCGAGTATATATCAGTGCATTGGTGTTGGTTTCAAATAAGAACTTTTGGTATTAATTCATTTATTCAGTGACATCATCATGACTCATACTGGGCCAAATTCCTCTGATCAATTAAAAAAAAAGTGACTGCTAATTTGAAGATATTTCAAAAAGTGATGTTTTAAAAGACATCAGTGTCAACTCTGGAATCACCAAAAGCATGGCCCGAGATTTATTGGGCTGACACTTTGAATAAAACAGCTGCTACATGCCACCAAGCCTAGCTCAATGCTGCTTTTTTAAATGGGATTGTTTGCCTAGAAAAGCAAGCAAAAGCCAGGCCTAGAAGAGGCACCTTTTGATTGCACATACTGAACTGAATTCCTGGCTAATAAATTTCCCCACACCTTTGTCTGAACGAAGGGAGGCAAAGGTCTACATTTTCTCACAAGCATGCACAAGCCTTATCCTAAGTCATATGGCTTTCTAACTCTAAATCTCACCCTTTGTTGACTTAAAGAGTTTGTCTGAGCGACAACGGACATTGTGGATTTGTTACTTCTGTCATCTTTTCTACCAGTGCACTTTGCTTCAGATCAAAGTTGAAAGCTCTTAAAAAAAATACACAAACCACAGTGACAAATAGCTTGCTTTGTTTGACATAGCAAAGCAAACAAGAAATTGCTTTAGTTAACCAAAAAAAGAGAATCCTCTCTTTTCTGCCTTCTCTTTCTGAAGCCCTAAGATGCTAAAAAATAAGAGATTTCTTTCATGATCAAGCAATGAATCTCTTTTAAAATTTTAAGTAGGTTGGCAAAAATAAAATCATCTGGGCAGTTTTGAGTTTTTCAAAACTCAGAAAATACTCTTCCAATTTCCCTAAAGTAGACAACCTGTCTTTTAAAACATTTTCTCTGCCTTTAATATATACTCTATGATTGCATAGTATATAGATCTATCAATAAAGTAATACATTAGCACTTAGTAAGCAAATAACATTAAAAAAATACTGATTTTATTTATTATGAAATTTTACAAATCTGGGCCTATGTTTAATAGAATTTGAAGCAAAGTCAAAATTCTATTACCACAGAATCCGGACCATGGAAATTCAGCCCACATAAAATACACCATGAGAACATACTATACATTCTTTGATCATACGAGATATGGCTTACTTTTCACAAAGTGGTAGAGAACCATATTGTTCCAACAAGTTTTCGGTGTAGACAATGGATCTGGCTATTTTTGTAATTGATTATCTCTTTTATGTTGGTTCAAGGTGGTTATATTTTTGTTGTATTATAAACTGACTTCCAGTCTTTGGAAGTAGTCAGTATGGAAGTCACTGGAGGGAGGGAGGGATAGATAGATGGACAGATTGATTAACTGATTGATTGGCTGGTTACAGTCTGCCCAAAGTTACATAATAATAGATTTGGTAATACTGAATTGCAAAGCTATGTCTGAGCCCACATATGAAGTTTGCTTTTTTGTGACTTAGCATACTAATATCTAAACACAGACAATTGTGGTTTATTCAATAAACAACAATTAAAACACAGCCTGGCTTAGTATTAAGTGTGAATCCAATGAGTACACTAGAAGCAAATTGTGCTAAGAAAATCAAATCTGAACTTCCAACGTAGAAGCAAAATGGTTTGTTCTTCATACAACAATCTCGTAGTTTTTATCCTCAAGAAAAACACAGATCAGATTTTTATGCTTGTGATAGTTATATTATTATATTATCGTTGTTGAGTAAACGGTAGTAGACATGTTAAAATGAAGTGCTTTGACCAAACCAAAGAACCACACAATTCATTGACTCACACTGTATTAACTCATGATTTGCTTAACAATTAGCTGAGCTCACACAACATGCTAAGGTACATCTAGCAAACAATCTTATGGCTAAGCATAGAATTTGAATCCCACAGCTATGTATGCCCATAGGATTTTTAACTGTGTTTTCTAAGCAAAATTCCCATCTCTCCTTCTTTGTTTCATAGCAAATCCCTGTTGATATCAAAAGGAATTTCAGAAATTATTTTCGGTAACTGAAGGGGGTAGCTGCTCAGAGAATGCTAGTATTTCAACATCACTGTATAGTTAGTTATCAATAACAGTACATGCAATTTTATTCCATTGTGAGTCACCCTGAATGCTTTTCAGAACTAAAGCACAGGAATGACCACATATATTAAGTAAGCAGCATATGCAAAAAAGAATAAAAACATCAAAAAGCTTTTGTGGTACATCATCATCATCATCATATCATCAGGCTTTTGAAGAAATAGAATCAATTCCTGATTGCTTATGCTGTGATCAGTCTGTTTGTCTTTAAATGCCAGAGGAATCTTAAGTGCTTTGGCTACATACTAGAAAAAAATATGGAGTCAAAAATTCTAGGCATAGAGTAAAGGTGCAAGAATACTGAGATCCTCATCCTGGGAAAGACCCAGATGATACTGGGACAAAAATCAAACATACTAAACGAATATTGGCCTATCAAACTCACAATTTAAAGCCCCATTTTAAACCTCTAAATAAAATAAATATAAGGTACAGTATACAGATTAAAGTTGGTCATTAATAAAAACCCATGTGCAGGAGTGTATATTAAAATGGCACTCCCACTACCTGAGATTTCTTTCTCAAAATGGCACACATACATGGCCTAATTGACAGTTGTACAGTACTCCAAAATTTCCATCATGCCTTTTCAACTGGGAATTAAATGGAGATTTCTGCATGCTGAGCATGAATCCTATTTAAGACTAGCTGACCTGGGAAGGCTTTTTTCAGTTTGGTGGCCCTCCAAGTATTTAAGTTTCAACTCCCATAATCCCATGTCAACTGTCCAAAACAGCTGGAGGGCATCCCAGTGAAAAAAGCTATCTCTAGCAAGAAAGGGAAGTATGGGTGTCTCCAATGATGTACAGCCCTTGACTAGATTCACAACATGCTCAGAGAAAATATTAAGATATTGTTTGCAAAATTTGAGAAAATTTGGGTTATTTGTAAAGTATGGTTGATGGTTTAGTGTCTTGTGCAAACCTGCAGTTCTGATTTAATCAATAAATTGTGGTTAAATAAACCTTGACTTAGCATGAGCACTGCTAGCATGCTATTCTGCATGCCCACTCATCTAATTTTTATGGTGAATCCCTTTCAAACCACAAATAACACTCAAATAGCGTCATTTAGGAGTACACAGGCACAGCATCTAGGGGATCTTGGTTAATCTTAATAAACTAAGTTAGACCTGGTTAGTCCTTGGATATGGATCATCCAAAAATCCTGGGTGTGTAGGCAGTCAAAAAATACATTGGGAACTGTACAGTTTGGAAGAAATCTGCACTATCCATGAAGTCATCAGGAATCAAGCTTGACTTGAGGGAGTATCATAGTTCCTTATACTCACAACTAACTGATTCTAGATCATCTCAAATTAGCTCCAATCCAAAGGAAAAGATTCTATATTTTATTTTTGTTAATTAAACCACCCAACAGCCAAAGCTCATTTGGGCAGTTTACAATACCCCCCCCCCAAATAATAATCCAATTTGAGTTTAAACATATCCAATAAAAACAAATAAAATCCAAAATAAAGACACCATACAAACTAGGCAGCAGCCAGGCGGTGGTCCAAATCTAAGGCAATGGAATTAATCAAAACACGATGAAAAAGCTTGGGAAAACACCAAGGTCTTCCCCTGGCACCAAAATAATGCTAATGTGGGCGTTGGGCATGCCTCTCTGAGAAGGGCCTTCCATCAATGGGGTGCCACCAGAGAAAAGGCTCTCTCGCTTGTAGAGACTCACCTCACCTCACCTCAGGCCTCAAAGCCAAGCTGAAGAATAGCCACCAAACCTGGGGGACAGACGGAGGGGAAAGGCTCACCCGCCCCCCGCCCCCCGGTCTCCTAGCATCCCTGCTCAACTTTCCTCTCAAGGAGGGTTACCAACCCTGGGCTGCAAACATCCGGACGACCCCTAGATGGCTGCAAAGAAGTACCAGACTTCCAGCTGGATTCCCTCAGCTCCTACCTGGCAGCCCTCATGTACGAGGCCTCCAGGAGGCCCCGCCCCAAGGGAGAGAGAGAGGGGCGAGCGGGAGGACCGGCAGGCGCCTGCGCGTCCCCTTGGCCTCGCGCCCCAAAGGAGCTCGACCGGCCTTCCGGGGCTCGCAAGTCGTTTTTGTGAGTCCGGTTGCTTAGCAACCTGGGGCCCAAGCCGAGACAGCAGCAGGCGGCGGCGGCGGCGGCGCTCCCGGGTGCGGAGGGGATCGAGCTGTTTCTGGGTCCTGAAGAGAGAGGAGGACGCCTTCGGGATAATATTAGCCCCAGAAGCGCCTGAGGTGGCGGCAAGTGCTTGGGGGCGGGGCGGAGGGGGCGCGACGAAAGGGGAAGAAGTGCAAGGGGTCCATATTATAGCGGTGTTTTTCAAACTTGGCCATTTTGAGATGTGTGGACTTCGACGCCACACATGCTGGCTGGGAATTCTGGGAGCTGAAGTCCATGGATCTTAAAGTGGGCAAGTTCGGAAAACACTGTATTATAGGTTGCCATTATCCTTATAGGTTAGGACAGCATCCCCAGCATGGTGCCTCCAGGGGTCCCATTGAAGGCCTCTCCTCATTCTCAGGGGGTGGGTTACAATGACTGACTGGGGATGGGGGTGGGGAGTTCGATGCTGTCATATCTAGGGCACTCAGGGTTGGGGGCGACAGGATCCCCTCCACATGTTGGCCCTCACGTTCCTCAGTTGCCCAGCCAGTGATGATGGGTGTTGGAATTTCAGCCCCCAGTGTTTGGGGTCTGCCAGGCCATCTAACACATATACCTCCCAAACCTGATTTCCCACCCAACCACCAAGCACTGTACATAAAGAGGAAGCAAAATAAAGGCAGGCATGCCTACAGGTTCATCATCCAATAGAAATATACAAAAGAAAGAGAAATTAAGATGGAGAAGAAAGCGAGAGCTCCTTTCTGCAGTACTGGATGGAAGCCAGATCAGTCTTCCTTTTGCCACGGTAGCAACAAAGGAAGGTAGACCATCCATAGTCAGTTCTTGGACTGCAGACTGATAGCAGAAGCCAATGCGATGCCCTTCAACTCTCTGTCCAGGACAATTGCAATATATCCCATCTTTCCTCCAAAGAATTCCCTTGTTAACCTCACAATAGCCCTGTAAGGTACTTTGTTAAGACGTATATAACCCAATGAAATTCCTGAATCTAGGTCACAACCTAATCTTATTTTCACATTAAACTACCCAAATTGCATTTTTTACTGATTCTGTTTAATATATTTTAAAAATTGATCCAATGTACACTCAAAATGCTGTAGAATATTTTAAAACAATTACAGTAGTATAATACTAAATGTGTCAGATTGCAAAGTTTAAAAAGGTAACAGAAGTAACAATAAGATATTGATACTTATGGCATATGACTACTCAGTCTTTGCTTTAGTATCTCCTTACACCATTTTTGGGTAAATCATTGGCAAGTGTAAACTCAGAATCTTTCATTTAAACCTGCTGGTTTTGCTTCTGTACACAAATTTGATCCATATATATATGATATCCCATTATTTTAAAAACTGCATTTAAATTACATTTCTTTGTTAAACATATGCCCAGCTCCTTCTGCTTCTCCCCATAAGCTTGGGATCCAAGCCCTTCACCAGCACTGCCATCTTCTTCCAAAAATATTCCAGTTCTTAAATAGCAACATTCAGAATACTTAGGACATTTTAGAATAAAGCTTAATTTTAAGGTTTCATCACTATTTTTTTAGAGTCTTATAAACCAAGAATTTTGAAGCTATGGAGCGCTATACTGTATGTTGCTAAAGTGCAATAGCCATCATGACCAATAATAATGTATGCTGCCTGGAAGTTACAGTTCAGCAGCGTAAGGAGGGCCACAGGCACTTACCCTTAACTTCTGTGAAATTAGCTCTTCCAAATATTTCCCCTGAGCTCTTTGGGACTGACACCTGTATCAGTAGAAATATGGAAACCTGTTCTATGGCAGTCATCTCTAATATTGGACCTCTCTTACAAGAACATTTACATTAAAGTAATATGGCAGTAAGAACATACACCAACCATATATTTTAATTGCCATGCTGTTTATTTAATGTTTTTATTTGGTGCTTTTTTGTTTGCTTGTTTATAGGAATGTAATAATTTGGTAATGTATGCTGTCAATAGCAGGACCTCATTAAAGATATTGAAGATAGGGAAATTATCACTGCCTCCTGTTCCATGATGCAAAAGAAATATTTCAAGGTGCACAGATCATATAATTGTAAAACATGCTAAGAAAGAGCTTTGAAAATAAAAGCTTTATAAATAGGCCGATTTAATGCATATAAAATGTTATCTACTGCTATAATTGTTTTAATGTGCAGTTGCTTTGGAAAGCAGAAGTAGCCTTAGGTTTTATTTTTAATTACACTGAAGCAAAATATGTTTAGGCATGTCAAACTTTTATAGTTCATAATGAGTTTATTGCACACAATAATTATGGGTTCAGTAATTAAAAGTTTAAAATTGCTGCTATTTTATTTAATATAAATGATAAATCAAAGATTTCTTTCTGCCTTTATATAAGTTAAAGTTGGGATGTGTCAAATATCAATCTTATGTTTCATATTGTGGTAATTGTATATTAGTAAGACTTCAAACATGGGAGTTGTATGGGTATAAAGGCTCTGTCAGGTTAAAAAAATCATTGGCTAAAGGCTGAATTTCTTTTGTTGTTTAATGTGCTGTACATATTCATATATAACAGTAATTTATAATAATAATTATGAAACTTATTTTAGGGGAGTTCCTACAAACAAGAGTCTGTAGTACTTACTGCTGTGGCATTACAAGATCACATTTTACATGATCTTCAACTGCAAAATCTTTCATTAGCAGATCCTTTAAAGTCAAAGACATGGAGTAAAAAACATAAGTACAGACCTGTGAACAAAGAGACAATCAGATCAGTTATAGATACTGGACTAAAAAAACCAAACAAACAGCCAAACAACCAAAACAACCCAAAAAATGAAGATCTAGAAAAAGAATATGTTCTTGATCCAAGTCCTCAGCCTCTGACTTTAGGTAAAACCTTAATTTTCCAGTCTGTGCATGTTTGCTTTTTATAAACATTTAATGCCTCTGGGAGTATGGAAGGATTTGGCGGCATACAAATTTAATAAATGTAAATGCTATTTAGATTATAATAAAGAGATTTTTCCATATTGCACAATAGCAAAAGAATACAAGAAGAGCTGCTCATTCTTACAAGCAACTTTCTCTATTTTGCATTTCAGCTTTTGTTTGCAACAGTATTAGATAGACATTTCTTGGAAAGTTATAAGCGGGGATGAGAAAACAGTTATTTCTTGTTTACCTAAGCATTTTGGATTCTGAGTTTTTCTGTCTCTGAGCATTACATAAAAACAAAAGCCTACTTCATCTCAATTCAATATAACTTATTTTGGATAAGAACACATGTGAACTGGAGAAAGACTCTCAAACAAATTTTAATTGATTGCAGTGATTAGAAAAATATCATTATCATTATGATATTGCTGCTGACCATGTCATTGATCATCACATTCTCTCGTTTGCTTACATGAAGAGAAATCTGAGAGAGAATAGGAATGCATCCGTGAACATAAAATGTGTTGTATTAAGTAACCCCTGAAAATATCCAAATCTAATGAATCTATCTTAAATAAAAGGCAATGCCACCAGGTTAAGGAGAATTACTTAGAAAATGAACCTTTCCTCTGCCCCCATGTCTCTTGGGTAGATACTTTAAATTGATTTCTACTGTGATAAATAGCAAAAACCTTACTGCAGTGCCAGGATAAAAAGTTTTGTCATTAGGAAGAAAAGTCTTTGTACAGCAAGAAGTGAACATACCACCCAGTGAAACTACATTAGCACCATCTAGAGTTGCCTTCTACTATAATGGGGATAAGTATTTGGGCAACTGTTGCTTTTACAAAGAAAACATTTACTAGGCTGGGCATAGTTTGGTTTTTTTTAAATAAAACTTCCTTTTAACTACCTTTTACTCAAAAATGTACAAGCTGTGTTTTCGTAATGATCTGGGGAGCAAATCCATGAATAATGCCTGTAGCTAAACACCCAACTTCAAACCAAGAAACAAGAGATGTACTGTATTGTAATAAAGGGTATGGATGCAGAAGTTTCCTGCCTGGGGAAACAGGAGGTGCAGCAGCAACACATTATACTGTCATGAGCTAATAACGTTACATGGTCTGACTAATAACTAGGAAGAACTACCGAGCTGCCACTTTTACCCTTTGTAACTTTTGTTTACAAGAGTTTTCATCCTTTTAAATCACCAGTAGAAATGTATTGGAGAGCTAGTGTGATGTAATGGTCGATGGCACAGTGTAGAAACTAGGAGACTGTGAATTACAGTCCTGCCTTAGGCACAAAGCCAGCTGGGTGACCTTGGGCCAGTCGCTCTCTCTCTGCCCTGGGAAGAAGGCAATGGCAAATCACTTATGAAAAACATTGCCAAGAAAAATTCAGGGACTTGTTCATGAAGTTACCAGGAGTCAAGAATGACTTGAAGGAGTGCGCGCGCGCGCACACACACACACACAAGAAATGAATTGAGTTATCCAGCACTATCTCCCTCCTGTTTTGCCTCCCATCCATTCTTGTTTTTAAAAGTAGTGTGTTTCTGTTCCAAGATTGTGTAGTTTAAAAGCCCAGCCCTGCAATCATATATTTAGAAAGCTATAGAAGATATATTTCTGTGTATGTGTGCTAATGCACATTGGTATGTTGATTTGATGGTGTCAGCTATCCACATATATCATCTACAGAGTGATATGCACTGAAGAGAACTAGGTGGAGCTGCTGGGAGTTGTAGTTCAACAACATTCAAATATTCACAGATTTCCCAGCTTTGCTCTGTTAGAATGCAGTCGTTGCAGAACATCTAAGAAATATTAAAATCTGCTCAGACTTAAAAGAGATTTAAGAATATGCTTAAATAATGCTTTGTTTAACTGTTTTTATGATCAGTTTACTTGGTGGATGATACTTCACTAAGCCTGAGTCGCATCTATTCAGATAGATAAACTCTTGTTTCAGGGAAAATTAAAATGACCAAATTGCTCTTTGTCTTAATAAACCTGGTCTTCATGCTGAAGTAGGCAAATAAAAATTTAGATAAAGAAATGGGGTTTGAAGTCTACAGAATAAGATATTTTGGTGGTCTATTTAATTTTAGTTGGGGTTGTTTGTTTGTTTAGTTTGGGTTTTGCTCATTATCACCCAGTCCTGCAAACATTCTTTCAGACAGAAACCCCAGTGTGGAATCCAGAAGTATTGGTTGCCTGAGAAAAATGTGGTATACCTGTCAAATTCCTCTGTCATATGGCACATCTGCCTACTTAAAGAAGGGAGGCTTAAGCAAATTTAGTTGCAATTCTGTAGCGTACTGTACATCCATGCCTGAAGTACCCATTTTACACTATGAAATGTCTTTCTAAGCAGATATGCAGGGGATTTCACTGTTGATGTATCACTTAAAAATAGGATTTTATGTTAATACACATGTGTGTATCAATATGCATATTTCTATGCATTTGTACACATTCCAGTGATGGCTAGTTTTTTTGTCTCAGCAGTGATTCCTGACAATTATTTACAAGACCAAAATGTGCATTTCTGTTGCCCCTAAGAATTCTCCCATTAGGTTTCACTCTTTTTTTTTTTTAGATTTTTTATCCCACCTTTATTATTTTTATAAATAACTCAAGGCAGCGAACATACCTGATACTCCTTCCTCCTCCTATTTTCCCCACAACAACCCTGTGAGGAGAGTGACTGGCGCAAAGTCACCCAGCCGGCTTTCATGCCTAAGTCAGGACTAGAACTCACAGATTCCTGCTTTCTAGCCTGGTGCCTTCACCACTAGACCAAACTGGCTCTTTCCTTAATAAACCATCCCCCCAAATATTAGCTTTAATTAATGGAATTATTGTTATTCAGTTACTTTCACTGAACTTATTACATTCAAATTTATGATTAAATTATGAGCTAGAAAATATTAATTCAAGTTTATCCCCAAAGAACATTAGTAGCTATAAAAAAAAAAGAATGCTTATGTTTCCATAGAAATATTAAATATGCACTGCCACACTGAAGATCCTCTAAGGAATAAATTATGAGTCCATTTCATTTACTGGACTTTATCTGCAGCTCAGAAACTTGGACTGGTGGAGCTTCCTGCCCTGCCACTAACTCTGGAGGAGTGGGAACATGTGAAGCAGCGATCCATAAAACAAGGAGATTCTGTTCAACCTTGTGCTATATGCAAAGAAGAATTTGCACTTCAGCCACAGGTATTTTATCTGCCTCCTTGAATATTATGACATATGTCTGGTAGAACTGGGAAATGCTGTGGCTTCAGCTTGGAAGAGATGCTTTGGAATACATAAGGGCACCAATGTAGCACCTGTCTGTAAGACATTAAAACAGCTGCTGCTGTTTCCAGTCAGTTTCCAATTTCCTCACAACCACCACAGAATTCTAAGTTGAATCCAAAGCATTTCACAGTCCTGGAATCCAGTGAAACATGTTAAAAAAAAAACCATTGGAAAAAACTAAATGAATTAACTTGCGCTTAGTCATAATAAATATGGGTTGCCAACTTTGTTCACAGAACATTGGACTGTTGCCTGATCATGAATGGGACACAACCTCTCTCTTCTTCTCCAAAAAGCAAATAATTGGTACCATTCTTTCCACTTTCTTAAGATTACTTTGTATAGCTATCAGAAGCAGTTCAGAGACAGGGACTTCAAGTGTTAAGGAGACTCCATCTGCCCTAGGAAGGACCTTCTAACATGTATTCAGGGACTCATGATTCACCTTATACACATGGCTTTTAGGGTACCAGGTTGTGCCCTTTCCGCAAGCATTTTAACAACCATTGGGGAAAAAATCCAGTATATAAATCTGAAGTGTAATAAATATGCAGATAATGTGATTAACCACTAAAATGTTCTCTTTGCAATGAAAGCTACTGTTTGTTTGTTGTGCATTTACTAATTATAGCAAGGGTAGAGGGGATTTTTGGATGAATTGAAGTCTCAAAGTAATTTTATTATTTCTGAACAGGTGTTGCTCTCTTGTTCTCATGTGTTTCACAGAGTAAGTAAACCACATCTCTTTATCATTTAAAAGGTAAATATGTATCCAGCTAGCCTTCTAACTTGTACATTATGTAACTAGTAATAATGCGAATTTTTAAGTATAAGAATAAATCTGTTATTTGTTTTTAATTGTGATAATTCAAAATGTAACTTTAGGATATTGCTTTGAGACAGTATGTTTTATCTTATACAGTATGATTGCCTATGGAACAGGCCTGCACAACTCAGGGGAAAGGGCTACATTGATAAATTAAAAATAATCATGGGCCACAAAGAATACCTGGTGTGCCAGTCAGCTTTTCAGCAGTGATGGAGCTGGCAGTGTTGGTGAGGCCTGGAAGCATTGGAGGTGCTTGGCAGTACATCTATGGGGTGGTGGCACATCCTTTCAGGTTCCTTGATTAGGGTATTGTTTACTGCTTGATTGTATGTCTGGTGATAATCTTGGTGTTAATCTCTGCTTATCTGGGTGATGATTGCTGGTAAGGAGATGTTCTGGTCTTTTGCTTGGAGTACTTGATTAGTGTGAGTTGTATTCTGATAGACTTGGTTTTCTAATTTGCTGTTGTTACCTCTGCTGATGAGGATATCCAGGAAGGGTAGCGTGTTCTTCCTCTCTGGTGAATTTTATTCCTTTGAAGATGTTGTTGATAGTTTCATGTGTCTTCTCTAGGTGTTCCTTTTTTATTATAACAAAGGTGTCATCTACATACTCCATTACCAAAGTAACAACCCAACCTTCCCACAAGAGGAGCTGTGTAAGAACATTATTCAAACGAGCACAAACGCATTGCAGTAACCCAGACAGCAGAAAAAGGAAACAGACCACCTATATAACATCTTCCAACAAAAAAGATATCCACACAACTTTATCAAAAAGTGCCTGACTACTTAACCTACTACAACACAACCAACACAAGCTATGAAAAGGATAACACTGCCATACATCAGAAACATCTCAGAAACTACCAACAGACTATTACAACCACATGGCATCTCTATAGCACACAAAGCAACTAAAGCCCTCCAAAACATCTTAAGCAAACCAAAAGACCCAGTAGCCCAAGAAGAAAAAATAGGAGTCATCTACAACATACAGTGTAAGGACTGTAACAAGCACTATGTAGGACAGACAGGCAGAAGACTAGCAGAGCGCATCCATGAACGCCAACTAGCAGTCAGAAGATACAATGAAAACTCCTTAATCTCACAACACATGGACAGACTTAACCATAGTTTCAACTGGGAAACTGTCAGCATTTTAGACCAAGCTAAATCCAAAAATGTGAGGGAATTCCTGGAAGCTTGGTATTCAGACAAGGAAGCCATCAACAGGCACATAGAGATAAACAACATCTATACACTATTCAAAAGAGACAATAAAAAGGAAAACAAAAGACCAGAACATCTCCTCACCAGCAATCATAACCCAGATAAGCAGAGATTAACACCAAGATTATCACCAGACATACAATCAAGCAGTAAACAATACCCTAATCAAGGAACTACCAGAGGGGGAAAAAATAAAACAAAACCCCCACCCCCACTAACACTGGCAGGGCATGCCACTATATGTAAACAGAGAGCAAACCCCATTCCATTCTAGCACTGAAGATGTTATCTAGCTGGGTAATGAAATGTTTGCAAGAAAACAACCAAGCTCAGGGAACACCAAAGACTCCACAAATGCCTCTTTGTAGGAGGGAGTGGTTCCACCTGCCTTGAAAGGGACACTGGTCCATCCCCTCCTCAAGAGACCATCCTTGGATCCAGCAGTGTTGGATAACCTTTGTCTAGTCTCTAACCCTCCATTTTCAGCGAAGGTTGTTGAAAGGATGGTAAGCACTCAGTTTCAAAAGGTTCTGGGGGATGTGGATTATCTGGACCTTTTTCACTCAGGGTTCAGGCTAGATTATAGTGCGGAGACTGCATTGGTTATGCTCATGTATGACCTCTGGAGGTCCTAGGATGCAGGTGGTACATCCATCTTTGCCCTCCTGGATCTCTCAGCACCTTTTGGTACCATCAATCATAATATCCTTCTGGACTAGCTTATGGGATTAGTAGTGGGGATGCTGTTTTGCAGTGGTTCTCCTTCCTCCAGGGCTGGTTCCAGTCAGTTTGGTGTGGAGGGGGAGTTTGAGCCCTTGGCCTTTCTCTGTGAGATGCCTCAAGGCTCTGCTCTGTTTCTATTCCTATTTAACATCTACATGAACCCACAGGATGAGGACATCCATTGACACAGGGTAAAATATCAGTATGCTGATGATACTGTTATATATCTGCACCCCTGGCTGAACAAGTAATGCCATCAAGGTGCTTATCAAATGCCTGGAGGGTGTGAGGGACTGGATGGGGAAGAACAGGTTTCAACTCAACTCTAGCAGGGATTTGAGGTTCCTTGGACCTAGGGATTTTGCATCTTTAATTCTCAGCAGGGTAGCATTTCCCCAGATTGAGTTGGTGCACAGTTTGGGAGTTCTCCTGAACTCATAGCTCTTGCCTGAAGAGCTGGTGGCAGCCACAGCTAGGAGGAGCTTTTGCTCAAATCTATCTTGTGCCCTTTCCTGGACCAGGAGGCCCTGCTCACTGTCATTCATGCCTTAGTCATTTCCCAACTGGATTTTTACAATATGCTGTACATGGGGCTGCCCTTGAAAAACTCTTGGAAACTTCAACTGCATCAGAATGCAGTGGTATGCAGTTTGGATGCACCAAGGTTGACCAAGTTACATTGCTTTCAGGTGCAATTCAAGGTGCTGGTTACCCCTTTAAAGCCCTGCATGACACATGGCCAGATGACTTGCGGGACCACCTGTCTCCAAGGGTCCCTGCCCATCCCACCAGATCTGACAGGGCAGGTGTGCTCCAGGGACGCCTCCATTAAAGAATATCATCTGATGTGACCAAGGAGTTGTGTGGTATTTGCCCTATGGAACAGCCTCCCCCATGAGATCTGGAGGGCCTCAACCCTTCTGACCTTCTGGAAGGCTGTGAAGACCTGGCTTTTCTGTTAAATAAACCCCATACAGGTGTGGTGTATATGGTTGAGCTTGTTATAAAGTGCCTTGGTGATTGTATTATGATTATTTTCATTCTGGGTTTGGTTTTGGATTTTTTGGTTTAATTTTTAGATGTTTTATTATATTGTTTTTGTTGATTGTTGTTAGCTATCCAGAGTTCACACGTAAGATAGGTGCCTATATACATTTTCTAAAATAAATAAATAATCATATCCCCAAACAGCCTTACAGTTGTTTAGTGCTAAACTAATTTCTCCTGTGCATCTCTGTGTGTGAAGATAAACAAAAGTATTAGACCTGTGGTCTGCCTTTTAGCACAGAGATGAAGCCTCCAGACAGACTTCTTACAATATGACTTCTTTATGAAGTTCTTTCCATAGATGGATGGATGGATGGATGGATGGATGGATGGATGGATGGATGGATGGATGGATGGAGGAGGAGGTGCAGGCTAGACATTAGGAAGAACTTCATGACTGTACACACTGTCAGCCAGTGAAACAGGCTGCCACATGGAGATGTTGAATTTGCCTTTGCTAGAATTCTTCAAATAGAGGCTGGATGGTCCTTCCCCAGAGATACTTTAGGATTGTGCACTGCACGTGGGACTGGACTAGATGGCCTCTAAGATGCCTTCCATGATTCTATTGTCTTTCCTGCATGTATAAACTATGGGCCCATAACTCTGCACACATATCCATAAATCTTGGGCGGGGGGGGGGACTAATTTCAAGCAGGTTTATAGTTAGAACTAATATTATTTTTCCAGGCATGCCTGAAAGCTTTTGAAAGGTTTGCAGCTAAAAAGAGCTGTCCAATGTGTAGAAAGATCCAGTATCAAACACGAGTCATTCATGATGGAGCCCGCCTTTTTAAAATAAAATGTGCTACGAGGTAAGAATGACTGGCAAATGACAAAAACAATCTTCTATTTTTGACACCTTTTATATTTTATTTTCAGTATTCAAATCTGTAAAAGACTCTCTTTTTATGCCACAGAATTCAAGCTTTCTGGAGGGGTCATATTGTTAGAAAATGGTATAAAAATCTGAGAAATACAGTACCTCCCAAAGATGTGAGATTAAGAAAAAAATTCTTTGAAGAAAAGGTAGGCATTTCTCACATTTCAAAATATATTATGTTGCGACGCTACAAATCAAAACAAATTCAGTGCTTATCAAATCTGCATTCAGAACAAAATGGCCTGATTTTGTTCACATATGAATCCAAACATCTGAAGCATTCATGCTTCGGTTTGGGTGTGGGCTACCCCAAAATGGTGGTTCCATGCACGGCATGGTTGTATGCATCTCCAGAAGAAAAGCTACTTTCCTTCTCCCTCCCATGCTTAGGCTAAAGCAACAGAATCTAGTAAAGATTCTTTCTTTAAAAAGAAATCTTTCAGAGCCTAGGAAATACCAATGAAAGCATATAATTCATTTTCTTCCATATGCTGTACGCATATGGTTTCACGTATACATTAAGGCCAGTGGGGAGAGCAGTTAAAATGTTGCACTACAATCAGGGAGAGCCAGGTTCAAGTCCATCTTCAGCAGTGGAAACTCACTGGATGACTTGGGGCCAGTCACACACACCCAGCCCAATCTCCTGCACAGGGCCATTGTAAATGAAGGGAAAACGCAGTGGAAGTTTCCTGAGCAACTGGAGGAAGGATGAAATCTAAGAAATGCATAAAATGTACATAGGAAGAGTACCTAAAAGAATAAGAGTCCTAGAAAGGGAGAATTGGGGAAGGAAGCATAAAGCTCAGAGTGTACCCTCCTCCCAGTTTGGCAGATGTACAGTATAAGATTTATTATTACCTGTCTTCATGTCTGCAGAAAAACCACATTCTCAGCCTATCCTAATTATGTGAGACTATTTCTGCTAATCATGCAACTTCCTTCCACTTTTGAATTTTTTTTTTTCATTTGTCCTCAGAATTGTCAAGCCTAAATCTAGCTGGATGAGATACTGCTGTATCTAATTTTGTCTCTTTTATTTATTTGTCACCTTGGTAGACCATTACAGTCTCAGCAGTTTACAAGATAAAATATACAATAAACAATATACAATTAGAGCACCCAATTAAAAATATACAATTAATAAGCATAGAATACTAATTAAATTCCAAAGCTCATCTGTAACCCAACCAAGATTGTATCATGGCCCAAAATCCTCTGGAAAAGTTCTGTTTCAGTCTGTTTCCAAAAGGCAGTCATAGTAGGAGCCACCTGGATATCCTTTGGGAGGTCATTCCAAAAGGCTGGAACTGCTACTAAAAAAACATCACTGCCAAACCTCAGACCCCATCACCTCCCTAAAGTGGGAAATCACTGGCAGCTTCTTCTAGGTAAATTATTTCTAGTTATTACAGTCAATGCCATTTTCTAAAAGCATGTGAACTGCAAACCAGTCTATTTCCTTGGGAGCAAGACCCATTGATTTGTGATTTAGTTTTGAGTAAACATTCATTGGTCCACCTTGTTTATAGATTGTAAGAAGACCCCAAGGTTTCTGAAATACAAGTTTATTTTCTCAAAGGGTAACATGAACAAAGTACTGAGGGTCGCTAAGTTAAAAGATGTATTCATTGATAAGAACATATAAACCAAGGGTCAAGTTTTGGCAATGATAAATTCCAAAGTTAGATCCTGTGAGAGATCATTGTTGAATCTACTTTATTACTAAATAGCTTTATTACATAAATCAATTAGAAACCTTGCTAATTTAGATCAAAGGAAGTAGGAAAAGTTACTCCAAGCAATCTATGCTAATTTTTAACACTAACGTACACAGAGAATGAAATGCTGTTTAGATTTCCATGTGTTAGATAGTGAACCTGTTTGACTGTTAGCTATAAACAGTGCTTGTATATGTCATCTAACTGAGCTAAAAAATTTTTATTGCTATAATTAAATCTTTTCAAATGC
Source organism: Python bivittatus (assembly GCF_059951505.1). NCBI lineage: Eukaryota > Metazoa > Chordata > Lepidosauria > Squamata > Pythonidae > Python > Python bivittatus. The sequence continues at coordinate 8,370,589 of NW_028277088.1, forward strand.
ATTCCATTATCTTCAGTCCAGCTAAAAAGGCAGCTATTGTTCCTGAAACAAGGTATATTATTTATAAAATGGTACTGCTCACTCCTTCCTCACCACGTGATTTCTTCCCAAAGTTTTTAATTTAAATCTCACCAAACAACATAATGGTCTGGGAGTTTGTTTAGCCATTTGACTTCCTTTATCACATAGAGATGGCAAACATTCTGTTGCTAACTTGATGTGGCTCCAGGCAGCAAGCTAAGAGGATATTAAACTAGTAAAAGCTTATCAACTGATTCATTGATACGCTGTAAATTCCAGGCTTTTCATTTTACTTTTAAGTCAACACATTAGTAAGCAATTTGCTGACATAAAGATGGATTGCTTTAAAACAGCTCCCCTTGGCAGACAAAGTTCATTTTGATGCTTTTGTGTGCATCTTTATTTAATCATGTTCTTGGGCGTCACCTAAAACCTGTGACTGATGGTGCTTTACATACAGCTAAAAATGTTTAGAATGCCTCCACTGTCATATTGTGCATGTTGAAAAGCACAGAAGTGACAAAGGAAAGTACCGAATTTGGATAGAGAATAGTTTTCAGAATGGCCATTTTCTTGGAAAGTAAAATTTCTCCTTTTTAAAATTGCAAACGTGTTGTTTACATTTGTTAAATATTTTTCTTTTGAAGAAAAAAATAAATGGTTTGAACATATGTTGCCTCTCCTTCACATTGGTGTGGGGAAGAAGATGCAGGTAGTAAACTATGTGTATATCAGCCTAAGTGTGCAAGTTTTAGAACAAAAATATTTTGTATTTATTTATAACTCTACTACACATGTGCATGTTGAGAATTTAAGCAAAAAACAAACAAAAAAACCATCTGACTACTTTGTGGTCAAGGAGAAGAAATTAAGGACAACCCTAATTTTGCTTTCTGCAAATGTCCCCATCTCTTCATTTCACCTGAAAAATAAAAGGGGGAGGGGAATCTTGCAAAGCCAGTTCTACAACTTTAAAGATAGATATCCTGTTGCTGCAAGATATAATATCAGTAGATCGGAACATACATAATTCAGTAGTGCACAGAAATGATAAACAACAATAAAAGTCGTGTAAAGAAATCTAGAGTGTTACTCTGATGGAGAAATAGCTTTAGGAGAAGAAGGTAAGCCATGTAGCCTGTGCCATCCAAGTGAGTCAGATACTACAATACCAAGTAGTTCCAGTAGAAGAGAATATATGTAGCTCAAGGTGAACTGTGGAGTCCTTGGCACTGTCTGAGTTTGGATGTTCGCTTGCAGACATTTCATTACCCAAGTAGGTAACATCATCAGTGTGCACTGATGTTACCTAGTTGGGCAATGAAATGTCTGCAAGCGAACAGCCAAGCTCAAAGAGCACCAAGGCTCCACAATACCAAGTAGAAAAACTAGGTGGTTCCAGGTGTGCAGTTGGCTGGAAATTGTGTGTGTGTGCGCACGCACGCGGCTGCATTTGTTCCCTGAGGAAGGAAGGGCTCTAGGTCAATTGTAGAGAAATATTTTGCATGCTGGATTCCATCTTTAGCATCCCTGGTAAATATGCTTGGGAAATCAAGCAATAGTAGCTTGAAAGAATACATGGGACTGCAGCAAGTGAACCAATGCTCACTAGCACCTAGCAAGGGAAATTGACGAGAGCAGGGGGAGAAACATGGAATGGAATGAACAGAAAGGAAAGAGAGACAATCACATAGATACACAAATTGAAGAAAGGTCCATCATGTTTTATTGAATTAGGTTTAATTCTTAGAGTGCCCACTGAAATCAGTAGGCTTTTAGTGAGTCCCATTAATTTCAGCCGTTTTTTTATTCTTGCAGTGACTGAATCTGAAGCTATCATTTGTTTAGATGCTTATAATATTCTTGCTGATGAACTTTTAAAAATATCCCAACAGACATGAGATCTGCTATAGAATCAGTAGGACATTTGAGATAATGATGTAGTTTGATTAGTGTGTCCACTCTCTAAATCCAAAATACAGAAGAGGGAACCTCAACTAGGCCAAAGAAATAGTGAGGAGGTTCAGTGGGCCTGAAGGTTTTGGGGGGAGGAACAGAATGGAGAAATCAGTACTGAAGCAGCCAGCATCAAGCACCCAAAATGTGTCCTTCACTACCCGGGGGTGGGGAGAGGGGGATATTTAGAGAAAAAAAAGCATGAATTATAATCCGTTGTAGAGCTCCACTTGTTAAGATATTAACACAGTCTAATTTGACTGATACTTAATTTAGGCCTTTGAAAAGGGTCATTTATTTCATTGTACTACTATTCCCCTAAATTTGATACAGAAGTGAAAGCAACTGCTATATTGTGTTCCAGAGTCTTGCTTTACAATCTCTAACAGCAGATGCAGAAAATATTTTCTTTCAGACCATTCTATTCGGACCTATCAAGAACAGAGAGGATTCTTATTAGACTGTGTTTGACTTGAGCCAGAAAAAAATCTTGCACGTCCTGCAAAAGAGACATTCTTGGACTGATGCTACATGGACCCTTTGGGACTCCACTTTTAACTCATTAACAATAAAAATATTTGTCTCATCTTCCAGTTTACAGAGATCTGCCAACGATTGTTGAATTCCTATGATACTCACATTGATGAATTCTTCTCTGAGATAGATTCTACTGTAGCTGCAAGTCAAGAAGTATTTCAGCAACTAGAAAAAAAGTTGGGCCCAGAGATACATGAAGTTGAGTGGGAAAAAATTCAGATTCAGGTTGGTTTCAGTGTCAGAAAAACCTCTTGTTTCATTTACCTTGAGGTAGTTATATGTATTATAATTGATTGGTAACTGACTTTTCTCTTACTCCATTTGTATCCTTCCCCTTACTATTACAGGTAGTCCTTACTTACTGACCCCAATTGGGCCCAGCAAGTCCGTTGCTAAGTGGCACAGTCATTAACTAAACTGTCACATGACCACACTAATGTTGGTTCTGGCTGCAGTTGTTAAGCAAATCACCTGCGGTTGTTAAGCACAACATCAGGTGACCATGACTTGCAACTTCCTGCCAGCTTCCCCATTGACTTTGCTTGTCAGAAGCCAGCTGTGAAGGTCACAAATAGTGATCATGTGACTGTGGGATGCTGCGACCGCTGTAAATGCGCACTGGTTGCCAAGTGCCTGAATCACAATCACGTGACTGCAGGAATGCCATGACAGCTGCAACTTCAAGGACTGGTCATAAGTCTCCTTTTTCAGTGCCATCATAACTTCAAATGGTCGCTGAACAAGCAGTCAGTAAGCAAGGACTACCTGTACTGTGAATTACGTACATGGTATGATCCCACTTTGCTCTTACAGCAAACCCGTGGTCTGAGGGCCCACAAACAGTCACTAAAGTTTGTGGCTGAATATGAAGTTAGACCAGTACCCTTTTTCTGATCCAAGTCTACAGCTCCTTCCACCAAACTACACTTGTATGTAATCTTGTGTGTTTTGCTTGCATAACAAAGACAGCTGTTGATTCTTGCCAATTATCCCGAACAAATTTAGCATTAGCAGCACACACGACTTTACCTTACTTGCTATGTTATCTTTACTGTTCAGCGTTAGCATTTTAATGACCAAGAATTAGTCCAAACTATTTCTGCACTTAAAATGTTTTTTGTTCTTGAATAAATGAAGCACTTGAACTACTATAACCAGAAACAATCATCTCAGAGTACGAAGGACGTAATAAACTCATACAAGTCAGCTTTGGTGGTCACACGCTGTATTTTCTGAGCTTACCAACACTTTTTGTTTCAGGCATTCCGACAAGATATTGTTGACTGTCCAATTTGCATTATGCCACTCATGCAGCCTGCTCAACTTCAGGATGGATTTTCCCAAGATGGCCATCAGTCACGCCCCCGTCAGACGGTGCTGCTCTCCTGTTCCCATGTGTTCCATAGTATCTGTCTTCAAGCATTTGAAGAATTTTCTTTAGGAGAAAGGCCTGTATGTCCTTTATGCCGTTCCTGTTATCAGAAGAAAATTCTCGACTAACAATCTAACATAAATTACAAATATATTTGTAAGAAACCTTAGTAGAAATAATTTATCTAAAAGTGTTTGAATTTGCATTTCAGCAACAAGAGGTGCTGCGCAGATTTGTTTTTTCTGATGAGCGCATTTGTGTGTAAACCTAGGGAGTGCTGTCCGTAATCTAGAGATACGCAAGCCATTAAGATCTATGGTAGGGTTCCAGTTCTCATCCGTGCCACTTCAACTGAATATTTGCATGAGACAGTCCCACAGATGCCTGTGTTAACAGTGGATTGAAAGAAAGGGAGAAAAGCTCCAAGTCCATGGGGACACCGGAATAACTGTAACCAACCAGTTCTTCATAAAATTCTGTAAGCTGAACATCTTATTTTCCCTCCTTGGCCTACCAGACATCTGTTGACCAAAAGGAGGACTTTATATATACCTGTTATCCAAAGACAACAGAAAGAACAATTGATGCTTTGGCTACTCCTGAATTCTCATTAGGCCTCCCTTTGGAAAGTACACAGTTCCCAGGTTAAGAACGAGATCTGTTCCTAAGTCTGTCCGTAAGTCGAATGTATATGTAAGTTGGAACTCGTGCTTATGAATGGGCTTCCCATTACTAAAAATGGTGGACAGCGTTCTCCTTCCTCGAGCCAAGAAATCGCTGAAGCCTTGCAACGTTTTCATGAACCGCTGAAAACAGGCTGTATATTAAAAACACACAGCTTCAGCAGTCCACCCTTTTTAGTAACAGGCAGCCCTTTTGTAAGCATGAGTTGTAAGTCAGACGTTCTTAACCCAGGGACTGTCTGTAATGCTCTGCAAAGGTTTGTGATTCTAGTAACTTTTCTAACGGGAAGCCATTATTTATTGGTGACTGATGTTCTGCATATGGGTATTTATAGCTGTATGTGTAGAATGTGTCCCTGCAAGCCACAGATGAGATTTTCCTGTAAAGTTCTTGACCAACACTGTCCTGTCCACTCACTGTACACTCTAATGCATTGTTTAAGGAAGTAGGAAGAGTGTGTTCCTGTTAGTTCTATGCAGCAACCAAAGAATATAGATAACTGGTTTTGGAAATGAACGATAGGACTCTCCTCCTGGACAGTGACAGGAACTGCTTTTTTGCAAGTTCTGTGTAGGCCCATATATGGGAGAACAGTGAGATCACATTTCGAGAGATGGGGGTAGGATTAATTAACTGAAGCAACCGCTGGGGACAACTTATCTGGGGTGGAGATACTTTGCCTGGAGCTCAGAAGCTTTTTTGACAATACTTGCAAGATTCTATAATCCTGACACTTGTTCAGGCTAAGGCAAGAATTGCATTAGTACAGCTCAAGAAACTTTCCTCACAAAATGTCTCAATAACAAAGAGCACCTTCTGTTCCCACATGGGTTTTGTTCAGTCCATTTATGCCTGGGATAGGCAATGTGTTTTCTTTGATCAGGGGCTTGAGGATAATCTGTTAGAAGCTACATGCCACTGGTGAATGAAGCTGAAGCAAACTAAATGGGATCGCCTATTTTTCCCCTAAGAACCCTTTTCTCTCTTTGCTGTCTCCTTTTCCACACACTCTTAAATCTCCTCCCCACATTCTTCCATGTCAGCAAAGGGAGATAGATTACTGTTTCCTGAGGCCCAAGTTGATTGCTGAAAAATGTATTTATTAAACTTGTGAAATTAGGTCAAAAGATGCATATGGCCTTATGACTGCAAATTACCACCTACCTCTAATTTAGATAGAAGAGTTTTAGAAATGATAAGATTTTAAGGACACTGTTAAGCTACCCAGAAACCTCACTTACGCAGAAGGATATATATTTCACAACACTAGTACATCCACATTTCTTTGAAGACCTTCATCAGATACTGTAGATCAGCAAAAAAAAAAGAAGTGCTGTTCCAGTATAAATCAAATACTTATGAATTGGAATATGGAAGTAGCACGCTATGCGGTGTGTGAATGTGATGCAAGCTTTATACCACCATATACAATTTTAAAGCTTGTTTTGAATAAAACTCCTTAGAATCAAGTCACAGAGGAATGTCTTGTCAAATACTTTAATCAACACTAAACAGGCAAATGTGTAAAAGTGTGAATAAAGAAGGGTGAAGTTCACCACATTACATTCAGTAAACCAAGTGTCCTAGTAAACACTACTTCTGAATAAACCTGTGTCCACTTAAGCTTAGCTTTAAAAGGTGAATAGCAAAGATTTGCTCAAAGTCTGCAACAACAAATCTGTTGTAATGTGTTCACACTGTGTTATCAAATCTATCATGGAGAAAGCCAAACAAATGCTTACTTGAAACACTTGTTTTGCACACATTTTTGGTCTACTTTGATAGATACCTAGTACATTTAAGAAAAGCATATTTGTGCTTAAACCTCATAATAAATGAGGCAAAGGTTGATACCTGAAGAAAACCTTTTTGTATTTTAAGAAGTACAGGGTACTTGACTCCAAGTGTCAAACCACTAGGGATCTGTATACAATGAATTATGAACCAAAATATGTCTTTTCTGAATTTGTAAAGTATTTCTGAATCATTTTTTTAAAACATAGTGGCAAGTAAAAACTCCAAAGTAGTTTACAATAGGCCATTTTACACAGACAAAGCCAAGGAACAGAGGAGCTCATCATATAGATATATACCTTTCTGATGCCACTTGTCTAACATTCATTTTCAAAATAATGTATCATAAATCTGTGTACAGGGATAAAAGAAGAATAGCATTTTTAAAATGAGATTGTATGCAATCTTTCTATATTGTTAGGAAACAGGTGCTACGCCAGCACTAGGACCACATTAAGATGTAAAATGTTTCTAAGGCAAAGGCAAAAATATTCAAATGCATGTCAATACATGGGCTGGAAAGTTCAACTGATCACAAAAACTGCACGTTGTGTAAGCCTTCAGTAGTAAGTGCCTTCCCACTTTTTAAAAGGGAACCTCTTTCAATTTAAGTATCATTAATGTGAACTAATCCAGAATGGCTAAGGAAGTGTTTCGTTTCCAGCATAATTCCTTACTTGAATGGGGATTTGTACTCAAATGAGTTTGCAATGAATTAATCCTTTAATCAGTGTCCATGTAGGAGATTCTTCTTCCACTGACAATTACAGTGATTGTTCTTCAAGTGTTGTTACAAATTAGTTTAAGAAGAACTTGCTGCAAATTAAAAGTTCACATGGTTTCAACTGTGTTCTCAATCTAGAGATAAATTCACAAGGAAACAAGGACTTAAATCACACCCTTGAGTAAATTCACTATCATATTTTTCCTGAATGTTTCCCTAGGCAAGATAGACATAGATGCCACAAGTTTTTTTCCAAGAATTCAGCTCTACTTAGATATACTATCGGTTTATCACAGCAGTTCATCATATTTAAAAAATATATTTGAATTATAGTATCATGGTAAGGGAGCCAAACTGATCCTAAAATTGATTACTACTATTTCAAATTGTGATAGAGGGTTCAATATTTGAAATAGTGAGCTAACTAAGCTACAGCTTCCACTGTAGCAAACAACCCAAATTCTTAGAATCCCCCTTTTGAGTGTTTTATTTATCATTTCCATTGGCTATGCTAGAAAAATTCCTATTATATATTTGCTACAATTCTTACCTTCCAAATAATGCAAAATTCATTAATAGAAGAAACAGTATAAAAGTAAGGAAAAAAGTTTTTGATGTCCAAGAACTTCATACTGGTCAGTCAATGGAATCAATAGAAAAGATGTTCATGAACCCTTTGAAATTAGCAATATCGTAATCCAAAACACCTGAATTAAATATCTGGATATTGTGCAATATGTTGAGACTATGTTTGAGACTTTGGATTTACAGAGATTAACATAGTAACAGATTTTCCACAAAGTGAAATGCTTGAAGTTACAAAGTCCCAATAAACTGTCCTTGATCAATCTATCATTATACATGGAATAGGGTCATTCCATCATACTCAATAATCACAGTGGTCTTTACAATCTACCTGCCTCTACTCACAGTACATTAGTGAATAAATTCAGCTTTAACTTCCTTCAGCTTTTTGTCTCTCTCACACAGGGTTTTGTAAACTTCAACAGTGTAGCAATATCCAACTATATGCTGTGTCAACTATATCATATCTAACCCCCTGAATATCGTCTAATCTTACGTTTTCATACTATAAACTAGGTGAAATACTAGCTCAATTCTGCTTTCATAAAAAAAAAGATATATGTACACATAATTAAAAGAATTAATAAAAAAATACCTTGTTCAGCAAAATAAAATACACTGAATCACTAATCAGTCTTAGGAATGGGCAATCATTTAAAGATAACTTTGTGAAAGTTAGATGCAATTGTTTTCTTCTCGCTGTTTATACATACGTATATTTTACACACATTTTCTGTTCATATTATTTAGTAGAGTATGACAACCACGTTTTTAGGCATGATTATGCATACAATGATCAGAAGTCTACAATTACTGTTTTCCAGGCTCAGATTTAGCATTGCAGTTGTAAGATGATGTTATTGCACAATCAGGGTTTGCAATGAAAATTATCCCTAGCAATAAATGGGGCAGTTTATCAGTTAGAACTAAGAACTGCTATTACCTTAGATACAATCATAGTGCAAACTGATTTGATGGGTAGATTAATGTACTGATCCTGAGCCTTATTGTGCTCTCACAAGTTTTCAGAATGCAATCTTACTGGAAAATCAACCTCTTGAGTAGATGTTTGCCATTTTCAGATAGCAAGCTCATCTCCCAAGTTCATCTTCACCAATGAATTTATGCGCAGAAGATTCTTGTCCTTGGATGCAGAGATCAGTATGAAGGTCTGTTCAAAGAGGAATGTTCAAGACACATCTCCAGTTGACAGAGAAATTAAAATAGATCAATCCAAGGCAGAAGACTACAGTCCGAGGCACCCAGCTTTCTTTTGCATCAACCTGGACCCAAGGTATAAACAAGTAAGAGCAATAGAAAACAAGTACAATGAAGTGAGAGGAATGTCAGGAAGCTTTCCACCGACTGCGTTTCACAGTGTTTTCTGATGCCCATTTACAGAAGGCTTTGCTGTCTCAGAGTCTCTTGCATTGTGCGAGAGGTGCAGTTTATCTAAACCTGCAAAACACAGTAAGACAGTGTAAAGTTTATACTTCATTTCTAACTGGCATGGCACATTATAAAACCAAAGTAATACTTGAGCATAGTACTGTCCTTATCATTAGCAAAAACTCTGCATATGGCACAGGCACAATTAAGATTGTTGTCCTAGCCTACGCCTTTTCCGTCTTACTAAAAAGCATTATGTGAAAGACTCAACTGACCAAAGGCATGATGGGCAAGGGAGGTCAACATCTATAGGTCCATCCAGTGACAATGGTGGCATATGGAAGACTGCAACTTGGAATGTAAGAGAAGCAAACAGTAAAAGCATGAATAAATGAATCGAAGGAAATAAAGAAAAATAGGCATCCTACCTATTCATTACACTAAGAGAAAAGGGTAGGATGTAATAGATATAAATAAATGTGATCTGATCCTATGGTGAAGAGTTGATGGATACATGCAGGGAAGGAATTATAAATGAAAGGGCTAAATGGGTGTCAAATATAAACTGGTGTTATCTAGCTTGCTGTGAGAGTGTATCAAATCCATAGGTTGGTGATAGGATTAGGGTGGGTAGTATTAGTGGAAAAACCAGAGATGCGTTTTGGGATAAACTGCACAACTTTCTAAATGAATGCAACTAGGGTTAGAAAGGAATTATTTTGTTAGGTGGCCTGAATGGATGGGCAGGAATGAAGTAAGAGACTCAGAATGAATGAGAATGGCACTGGTGAGTATCTGCTTAGAAAAAAATCTGCTTATTTCAAGTAACCAGACTTTAAGCCTAAGTCTACAGTACTTGCACACATATATATGGCAAAGGAATTAATATAAATCTAAAAGCATGATTGATTTGATTGCTTATGATGAAAAATTGAGAGAATTAAGGATTTAAGGGTGAAGGATTTAAGGGTAATAAGCAGCTGTGAATGTGAAACAAACTACAGTCACCATCTCCAAGTTATATATACATGGTAAAAAAACTAGAGCAAGTAGATGACTTCATGTACCCTTGTAGAATGATGATTAAAGATGGGGAAATGGTTAAAGAAATTTTAAGATGTAAAATGTTGGTGTATATGAGTATGCTACTATCCACTCTTTTATATGAAAGGGAGAGTTGGGTATGAAGGAAACTTCAAACTGAATGCAATGGAAGTGAGGTATATGGTAAAACTAGCAGTGATAGGTAAAGAATGAAGAGGTATGTAGCAGACAATACAAAAGTAAGTAACACAGGTATCCTGTGTTTGGCATATAGTGACGACAAACAAAGATCAAATTGTAAAACAAATATGAAGGAAGAATGGGTCAAAAGGAAGGGAAAGAAAATCACAGCTGGAGGTTGTTGATGAGATTTTGAAAAAAAAGGGGAAGTGCGAGTTTGTCACTGAAGTTATTTTATACTGGTCTATGATCAAAATAAAGATATGATAATGAAAAGGAGGAGAAGGAAGAATAATAGAAATAATCTAAAAAACAAAAGGCAATGTATGAAGCAGTGTATGAATGCAATGGAAGCAAGGGTGGCTTGCAAGAACAGAAAAATGTAGAAAAGTGAATAGTATCCCTGTAAACCAGTTTTAGCTACATTTCCTTTTATTTTTTTCTCTTAACTTTTATTTGAGTTATTATTTCTTGGTCCTGTTCTACACTCTCTATAATATTGCCTATATTGACAGTAAATATGAGGCATGTACGTATGCATGTTTGTACATTATAGTATGCTCTGAATAAGCTATCTTTAAAAATATTTGAATGCGGCCTCTAGACAGTTGGTTACAGAGATCCTGTACCACAACAGCTAAATTGGCTATTGGTCTATTTCAGGAGCAAGTTATCTAAAAATCATTTGAGCCAACTCAAGTTTCAAGACCCTCAGGAAAGGCCATAATTTGTGTTATCCCAACTTCTTAAGCAGCTGTGCCAGGAGTCTTGTTGGAGTTGGTCTGGCCCCAGCTATGATTTCCTTCTACCAGCAAAACATCTTTATTCAAGGAGGTGTCACTAGATGATTTATTATGAATAAGGTTTTGTTTAGAAATCTCATCATACGTACACTAAATTAATTTCTAATAAAAAGTGTAATATCTAGGATCTCATAAGGCATCAATAGGGCTAACCAGATGCATAGTAGCCATGAAATGGCCAGGACCACTATTTAGGCCCACTTCCTGCCAGCATGGTATGCCAACATGAGAATGGCACAGACCTAAAGCTTGAGAAAACAGTATTATGATGGCCTGTCACAATAGCATCTCCTTTTCAGCTTGCTATTTGGGTGTTTTTCCATTTCAAGGGCATGCACCTTATTCTGAATGGCCAGGTGAAGACAGTGATTTTGCTGGGGCACCTGATATCATCCAGAGTCACTGGGAGTCAGGCAGGATATAAATTTAATTGATGATAATGATGATGACGACATCCCACTCACTGGCAGAATCCTCTGACTAAGGTGACAACTGATCTAAAAAATTGCACTGAAGACCCTAAAGCTTGGACCTTGAAGGGTTCCTAGATCTAGCACTGATATTGGTAATCACAAAATATCAGTCAGAAGGAGGACTTTCTTATCTGCTTTAGTCGATAATGCTGAATGCATTCCTACATGGAGGAGACATCTGGCTTTGGTGACTCATGCACTGATACCTCAAAGCCAGATTATTGTAAAGCACTCTTCATGGCACCTCCCATGATGATGGCCTGGAAATCACAGCTGGCCCAGAATATGGTAGTGTGAGTAGTAAGGGTAATCCTAGTATTGAAATGGGGAGCTGTCTTCTATGCCCAATTCAAGCTGCTCCTGACAGTGTAGAATGTCTTACACAACTTAGGCCCAAGGATTTACAGGGCTGCCAACTTCCTTACAGTTGATTCTGGACTTAGGCCGTACATGGAGCTGAGGATACATTTATCATCAACAGTTTATTCTGCTTTCTCTACAGCAGAGTCCATTATGAAACAAACTGCCAATGAATTTCATTAGAATTGTGGGCTAAAAACCTAATTACACACCAAGGCTTTTAACATTTTAATCTTATGACTACTGTATACTACAATGAATTTAAGTATTTTTATTAGTTTTATTGATGTGGTTTACCTGCCTCGCTTATATTTTTATTATTTTGTATCTTATTACTATCTGCTTTGAGCATAGTTTCCGCCTGGTGGAAGGCAGGATACAAATGTTAACAGATAAATCATTTGTTCTTCAAACGTAGAGACAGAGTATGTGTGTGTGTGTATGCGTGCGCACTCAAGCAATGCATGATGTATGAATTTCCCTACCAAGTAGGCAGAACGGCAGTAAACAGTTCTCAATTCAAGCTTTACAGAGAGAGAACAGGAAAGCACTTAATAATTAATCATTCTCCCTAGCATAATCAAGTCAGTAATCTCTAGGACAATTTCAAGTGAATAGATTTAAAAAATGACTATCACAAAAGAAAGAGAAAGTGTGTTACCTAATGCTTTGAGGAGTTCTTCTCTAACTGCAGAGGTGAACTTTCTCACTAGGCACAGGGTTGTCATGATAGCAAAAAGTAGATTGTAGCACAATACTATGTAGAAGTTTCCTAACCAGTTAAATCTTCCAAAGTCTCCAAGGAGATCAAACCTGGTGATGCCTAATAAAAGGTGAAGGGGGAATACATTGATAAAGTTTGCACAAATATTTAGGAATTTTTAAAAAATCCAGTATATTGCATGTAACTCTTTATATAAAATATAAAAATTTGACAAATCAGAGTAATTTAAACCACAGATACTTATACTCTCTAATTTTCCCTTTTCATCACTCTTTTAAATTGTATTTTAAATTGTATTTCAAAGATATTGCCTACTAAATTAGAAAAAAACAATGAGTGTATTTACTTCATAAAATTGAATGATATAGTCCTCCATGCCAAGCAGGAGCATAAAGGAAAAAACTGATAATCTGCATAGCATGTTATCTTCCAAACTTTTTAAAGATGACAATATTGTGAACTTCTCAAGTCTCTGATACAATAATGCTTATAAAGATTAATTTTGCATTCAAAGAAATCAAGAGTACTTTGATAACAGGGAAATTTTCTTCCCCATTTGCCTTTCCCATCACAGGAACAGTCAATACTCCTTTTATCATCCAGAAATACACTGTTTTAAGACTATGAAAAGCTTCTATGAATCTGTTCAATTTTTTTTTCATCTAGCCAATGATACTAGACATAATTTATTTTAATACATTTAATACAAAACTTTAACAATTTAAAGTCAGCTCCTGAAAGGATGACATTTAGCAAACATTCCATCCATGGAGTGATGGAAGTGACAGGAGAAGTGAAAAAGCTCTCTTCATACATAATGGCTTAGAAGGCCAAAGAAGGTAGGGAAGAAGCTCAGACAGTATAGTAATTAGCTTATCAAGGCCTTTAAGCACCAACACATACTAAGTTCTGGAACTGACTACAAATCAGTTCAGCCCTTCCAGCCCAAGCCAATATCCCACTAACCATGCTTGTAATTTAATCTGACTACACATAATTCATAGAGGGCATCACTGCAGCCCAAAAATATGGCTAGAACTATTGTCTTTTAATCAGAGTGAAGAAATGATATGGCTAAGAGCAAATGCTTTTCACCAAGATCTACTTATGAACTTCAAGGAGATGAAGAAGCTTGAAACCTCCAACTGATAACCCATAACTAGCTACTGCACCACTAATACTGCTTTCAGGACAAGTTTTAATATTTTGGTTGCCAAAATTGCTTTGGTTGCTTTGACCGTGGGATCCCATTAATTCTGCTGGACTTCTCCGCAGTTTTCAATACTTTTGATCACAGTAGCCTTCTGGATAGGCTGTCCAAGATGGGAACTGGGACACTGCAATCCAATGGCTCTTTTAACTTTAAAGACCTGTTTTAGGAATGTTGCAGAGTTTTGTGGCAGTCTGGATACAAGACTTTCCAAGCATTTTACCATCTACCCAAAGCCACCAAGTGAGGTTACTGGGGATTTACAATATAGACTCAACTTCACCCTCCTTTTCCATTTAACTTGAGTCAAGAGTAGATGTGCTGAATTGGTATCTCAGTCTGAAAATGGATTGGCAGTGAGTTCCAAGAAAAAAAGCTCACTGCTGACAGGTCAGAGATTGTCCTTAGCTAGTTGCTCTTTCCAGTCCTCTGGCAGGCAGGATCAAGAATTTTCTTTCGTGATCCCTAGGTGGCATAAGAGAGTAGCCTTTCAGCCAGTTTAGGGACTGAGAAAAAATGTAGATATGACAGACAGGTACTAGAGATGATACTCTGCTCAGCAAAATCATCATCATCATCATCATCCTTTTCTTTGCTAAGAGGGAGAGTATTCAGACACTCATTTCATAGTAAGCCCAATGTTCCTTTTCCTACAGTACTTGAAGAATATCCTTAGCCAGCACTAATATCCAGAACAGTCCTCAAAAGGGTGGGAACTATTTGTTGAGCAGACTTATGAACAAGGCACTATTTTGCTGCAGGCACATCTGACAAACAGAGCTTCAGTGGGACTTACAAATTAAGCTTTTAGTGCCTCATCGAGGAAGAGACTGAGGACCACAATACCACCCTGCATGTGACACTCAGTAGAGTGTTAATAAAAAGGCAGCTGTGATTCCTGTGCTTCTATGGAAATAGCAGGTACTGGGCTTTGTAGCAGTGGCTATGTAAATTTTGATTCACCTGGCAACCGTAGCCAACAGTGGCTTGCTAGGAGTACATGAAGAGATAAACTAATCAGCGCAGTCCTTGCTTCTCTTGAGATAAAATGTGACAGCTCTTTCAACAGTTAATCCAAATTGGACTGATGCCAGCAATGGGATTTGGTATTTTAATGTATTGGATTTCAGCCTATATTTGAAACTTACTTGCAAAAAGTACAGTATTTGAGGAACTGACATCAATGTAAGGCAGATTCCTTTCCTTCTCCTCCAGTGGCTGTAGGTGTACCAGGTAATCTCATAAATATAAGTCACTGATGCTTTGCAGAGCCTAAGATTGTCTTGATGGAAGTTGTGTCATAGCCAACAACTACACAGGTGCAGCCATAACCACCTCAGATCTGAATGAAACTGGGCTCCCTTGGTGAGAAGTTCCAGTCTGATAAAGAGGGCTCAGACACCTGCACCAGCTTCAAGTACCAAGGTCCTTCAACCAGATTGACTTCTACATTCTCCAAGTATATTTTCTGCAGAACATGAGACAGTAGACAGAGTGGCAGGAAGATGCCAAGAAAGTCTGAGGCCATTTGATGTTCAGGGCATTCCATGGGACTTGGGAGATGAAATTACTCAACTTATGGTTGGCTGGCAATGCAGAGGCCTATTGTCTGGCTGCTGAACCTCAGAGAAATCTTGAACACCTGTCAGTGTAGATCTATGCTGAACCAACAGAGTCAGTCTGTGAACAAGTGGAAGGAGCCTTGGATAAGTTCACCCAAAAAACAAGACTCCATCTGTTCCAGCATTACTGAAACCTCCTGCAGAAGGAAATGCTATTTTGTTTTGCCTTGATAACTCATGTGTGCTCAACCTGTGTTATTGTCTGTCAGGATCAGCATATGATGATGAGATAATACAGGCTTGAATTCATTGAATGCTAGTTTAAATATCATTAATATTATCTGCACTTGGAATCTTTAACATCCAGCACCCTCTAGTCCATGCATTCCCTATGGTAGCTACTCAAGCCCCAAAGACTGGGTTTGATGGTGACTAGAAATGCATGGAGACGTCTCTCAGATGGGTTAACCCTTCTAGGATCTTGAACATCCACCAGAGAATCACAGAATTGGAAGATGCCATTGAGTCCAGCCCCCTGTTCAGAGTAGGAACTCAAAGTATCCCGGACAGAAAGCTATTAGTCTCCATTTGAACACATCCAACGAAGGGAAGGCCACCATCTCTCTAGGTAAGTGGTCCAAGGTCAATGGTCTTACCATTAGTTTTTTCCTAACATTCCATCAGAACCTGCTGTTCAATTTAAATCCTCTAGAATGAGAGAGGATGGGTCTTCACCTTCTCTTCTGTGACAGTATTTCAGGAATTTGATGAGTACTGTCACATCTACCCTCAGTTAACTTTTTTCATGTCTAAACATACCCTAGCTCCTTCAATCTCTCTTCATAGAACTTCACCCCGATTATCTTTGTTGCCCTTATTTGAACCTGGTCCAATTTCTCTTGAATCCTTCTTGAATTATGCAGTGTCAGAACTGGACATAGTACTTGAAGCAGAGTACCAATAAGAACAGTGGAACAATTATTTCCCATGATTTGGAAACTATGCCTAAAACTGCACATGCCTTTTCTGCAGCCACATCACACTGCTTGCTCATATTCAATTTGCAACCAAGTATTCCAAAATGTTTGAAAGATGTTTCAGGTGCATTCTCTGTGGAATCATGGCTAAACTCCCCATGATTATCTCCTTTTGGGTAGGAAATAGTCCCTGCTGTAGAGCATGAGTGAGCCCAGGCCCAGAGAACTGAGTCCACATATGAGATTAAAAGCCCTGGAGGCAAATCAGGATTGCTGAATCTCTTTGCTTGGCACACGACACTGACCTGATCAACTGCATCTTAGCATCTGAGAGCAGAGTCAGACTTTCCATAGTGTGCAAAGTTGTTTCCAGATCTTGAAGTGTTTGTGAGGGGAAGATCTGTTTCTTCTTTTGAATTTTTGAATAAGAAAGACTCTTAGGTGAGGTACGCACTCAACCTCTAACCAGATGTTGTGCTCATTCTGTTGAAAAGAAGAACAGATAAGATAATCAAAACAAGATGTGAACTCCCTGTTTGAAGAGGTCTGATTCCAGGGCTACCAGGATGTTTGTGAACACTATGTGGGCTAACACCACACTGAAGTGGAAAGTGATGTATTGAAGATAGCAGTTCAGATATTCAAATCTCAGGAACCTTCAGCGAGACAAGTAAATGGCACATACAATAATGCTTCCTGGAGTTCATGTGAAGCTAAACATTTCTTGGTTGAAGACAATCTAGAATGGAATTTAGAGTTTCCATGCAGAACATGATTTCTGGATGAGCTGAATGTAATGGCCAATGTCCAGAATGGCTCTCCAATACTCATTATTTTGGGGAAAGGAAAAGGAGGAAGCTCAGTAGCACTCTAGAAGCCAGTGGAATCATTTCTATAGCCTTGATGGCAAACAGATGATTGATGACTTGAAATATCTGGAAGTACTCCTCCTCCTGTCATTTCTTGGGGGAAGATATAAATTTGTTGTAAGATATGTCTTTGAATTCTATGCTGGAGTTGTGGGAAATTCTGCAGTGTCCAGATGCCTGTGGTGACGGACAACCATTTGCTGAGGAATAGTCAAAGTGTGTGTCCCACTGGCAGTCGTTGTTTGGGGTCTTGTTGCATCTAGCAGAAAAGGAGTAGCCTGTATCTGCTGCTGCATCTTCTGCTCCTTTTACTGGTAGAGTCCCTGCCAAGGACTTTGAATCCTCTTGTATCTGTGGCCTACACAGAATGAAAAGTATTAAATGAGTGAGTTGAACTCTTGTGGGCTGTCCCTTTTTTTCTCCATAGATTCAACTAGAACCTTCTCTAAGGAGTCATCACAAGGTCTCCATTCTTGAAGGTGCTGTAGGCTAGTATTGATTTGGATTTGGCATGTAAATTCCAGATCTTAAACAGAGGTTTAGTACATGGTGATGTCTGCAGCCACGGATCTTAGCAAGAACTTCAAGAAGTCTAGGTTGACCTCAGCCACTGAGGCAATGATCTTTGCCAATTTGTTAATGCTGTGACATGCTGTCACCTTGAAGAATTATCTCCAAAAGTTTTCTGGTCCACAGGATCACAGCTCAGACAAACACAGATATGGCTCTGCTGCTTTAATTACTGGGGCTCTGTGAGCCTTCTCATGTCATACCTCTATCATCAGGATGTATGGGTATGTCATTCCCATCCTTTGAAATCAATACTTCTGCAACCAAAGATGCTCTTGAGGCATCTCCCAATGGGAAATTTAAAGCCTAGCAGGTGTCCTAGTAGCATTTGACTGCAGTGGGAGGCCCTTTCTTTATACCTGTGGACAAGCATTCTGTCTTAATGGTTCATCAGTCAGTACATGCAGGAGGAAAATATTGCTGCTGGGTCTGAGGCTACTGGGAATACTCAATATTGGTCCAATAATGGATTGGTGGGTGGGTGCGTGGGATTCAGTCATGTCTTAAAGACTATTTTTCTGTGCTGGGCATTTCTTCATTCTCTTCCTCCAATTCTTCTCTCTTCTCCCTATCTATTAACCTAGAAAGAGCCACCAGATGAGTTGGCACCCAGGAAACATCAGAGAAGGCACCACCCCCATTTCTTAACAGACTGCAAACAATGACGTTGCCTATCTTTGGGGCCCTGGATTCAGAGGATGAGCATAAGTGGTTTTGTCATAGAAACTTTATGAGGGCAGCCCGTGCTGGGAAGTTCTAAAGAGACTGGACAAGATGGCATTTCCTTCACCTGTATGTCTCTCCAATTCACTTTTTAGGGTTTGGGGGAGGCAAAGGAGCACTGGAATTGGAGGGAGAAAGCTTGGTTGTTGTTTTAGCCATTGATAAAAATCCCCCACTGATGATCAGGAGAAAGGGAAATGCTGTCTTGGATCCATTGCTCCAACCAATACAAGCCACATGTACCTTGGTTCCCTGAAATGATGAGGAACAACTCCATAACCTCAAGGAAGTGGCATGAGGAGTATTTGCTATCTCCAGAACAGCCACTGAAGATGATCCCTTGAGGTGAACAGTAGGGAGAAGAGTCACACCTCTTGCTGAGGATGCTGTTGAGGCTCAGCTCTCAAAATGTCAGCTTCAACTGACTAAAAGTCGTTCCAGTGAAATTCTGGGAGAGGGAGAGATTTCCTGGATCTCCAGAGGCCATGGAGAGCCACAAGAAGGAAGGAAGATTAAATACATGGTGAAGAAAAGAATACAAAAAAGGTAAAAAATAAGAAGTAAAGGAAGGATAGCTGACAGTTTCAGAAGCAACCTGCTTTCCAGAAGAGGTGGACTAAAAATCTGTCTCAGAAGTTCTTCTGTACTGTGAATTAGGTTGTACAGAAGTGACTTTCTGTCCTGTCTGCTGGTGCAAAAGGAACAGCGACACAGCTAAAGATATGTTCCAGCTATAGCACAGAAATGTTGCTATTTTCCAATTGCTGTTTTCTTATGCTTTTACTTCCTACTTTATTGCTGATATTTTGTTCCCCACAAAAAATAATGTAAAACAAAATTTACTAAAACCTTACACAACTTTCATGAACTTGTAGGATTTCAGCTTTTGACAGGCGGGAGGCACCCATGCCAAAAGAAATTGCTCAACCCTATTTTCTGCTTTATTATTATTAATTTACTTTCTGCTTTATTATTATTAATTTACTTAATTTACAATACAACCATGTATTGAGCCACTCTAAGTGGCTTACACATATTTACATTTCAATCATAAATTCTAAGTAGCTTACAAGTTGTACAAGTAAACCACCATAGTAGCATAATAGCTAATATTAAAGAAGATAGCAATTTAACCCAAACACTTTCATAAAATCTTGAAAGGTAACAGACCCATAACTCAGGTTTAACAATAACATTTATTCCCCCAAATTTCTGCAGTTTAACTGTCCTCCTGAACAGCAACAGGGAGGGAACCATCCTAACAGAGAGGGCACCCCCTCTCTCCTGGGGTCCCGGAAAGCTTTGAAAACCTGGCTTTGGTCTCAAGCCTGGGGTTGATGTTTATTATTTGCTCAATGGCCCCTGTTTCGTTTTTGTTGTTTTTGCTGTCCATTAGATTATTTTAGTCTGGGCTGTCTGTGTGATTCAATGTTTTTAGCTGTTTTATTGTTTTCCCTAGTTTTGTGCTGGATTCCACTGGAGTTGGGCAGCCAATAAATGTAAATAAACAAACAAACAACAACAACAAAAGAGTATTCCAGAGGGTGGGGACCATCAAAGAGAAGCTTGCTTCTAGGTCCCCACATTACCCATCTCCCAAGGGGTTGGGAGTCACAGCATTAACCAGCCTGAGGGGGAAAAACAGTTCTAACAACCGTTGTCAATACATAATCCCCCAGAGTTTCTCACCACATAATTCTCAGTATCTCCACTTCTTTTTTTCATGAGCAGAACTATTACAGAACACAAGGGTGTACGATGAAGTGAGTAAATGCAGATGTTTCCCAAAATATTTTTACACACTTTCTGTGTGTATGTGTGCCTTTAAATCAATCTTGATTCCTGGCAACTATATGGACAAGTCCCTGCAGTTTTCTAGGCAACATTTTCCAAAGTGGTTTGCCCTTGCCTCCTTCCTAGGGCTGAGAGAGAGTGACTGGCCTGAAGTCACCCAACTGGCTTCCATGCCTAAGGCAGGACTCACATTCAGGTTTATCCACTCCTAGTCTAGCCCCCTAAACACAAGGCCAAAATAACTTGCCACCAGTTCAACAGTCTTGCCAGGACCAAGATCAGAAAACGTCCATAGTTCTGTAACTCCACAGTGATACATTAATATAACTAAATTACTGAGTCTGAAACTCTTTTACAAAGTGCAGCATAATTATGTAACTAAACAGCTCCTACATTACCAATATTCTGTTTCTAAAAGTGTAGCTGAACTTTCTGTAAAAGTGACATCTAAATTCATTCAAGATTTTCTAAAAAGACTGAATTAAAACTTACCCAGTGTCCTTGACATAACTGGCAAAGCTGAACTGAGGACCAAGATAGAAACACAGTTCCCAATTATCTGTTAAAACAAAAAAGGTATTATTTCAGTTACAAGAAATGAAGTTTCTAAGTGACAAATAAAAATTGTTATGTTTAAGTGGAGCATATAAACCAATCACCAGCTAATAGTTTATCTCAAAGTCTGTCCACCATCCAATTCTCAGGGCCTCTGGCTTATGCAGCATTCTACTAGCAATATTGTAAAACCAGGTCTATCAAATCAGCTGCTTCTAAAAATTCACAACAGCATAGAAACTTTTGAAGTTCTGAAACTTCTGAAGACCCTGTTGGCCTTTCAGAAAGCCATTAAGACTTGGCTGTTTTCCCAGGTATGGGGGTCAGCAGAATAGTTGAGCCCATATTTGTTGACTGCACGGTTTCATTGGCATCAATTTTATACTTTTTGCTTTATTTATTGTATTATTTAATTTTTTGTTAACCACCCAGAATCACACTTAGTGAGATAGGCAGCCATGTAAATGGATTTAAATAAAGTTACCATGTACTGTATGGGCAAACATGCAGAAAACAGTAGTCACTATTGTCTAGTACAGATGTTTCAACTATAACACTGAAGGCACCTGTTACAGTGGTTCTCCTTTCTCAGCGCTCAATTTCAGTCAGAGTTGGCAAGGGGAGAAGTCACTGCCTTGGCCTCTCACATGTGGGGTACCTCAAAGTTTGACACTTTCTCCTCCTGTTTAACATCTACATGAAACTGCTGGGTGAGGTCATTGGTTGGGTCAGGATCTGATATCATCAATATGTGGAGGTTACCCAGCTATATATTTTGCCCTCAGGCTGGCCAAGCGATACTCTCAATGTCCTGTCCTAGAGTCTGGATGCTGTGTGAGTCTGGATGGGGAGGAACAGACTCAGGCTCAATCTGGCCAAGACTGAGTAGCTGTGAATTTTGGGGGCCCCTGGATTTGGGGTCTTTCCATCTTTAATTCTGGATGGGGTTGCACTTTCCCATTCAAGAGTGGTCCACATTCTGGGGGTTGTCTTGGACTCACAGTGCTTGCTGAAAGAGTAGGTGGCAGCTATGGCCAAGAGGACCTTTACACAGCTTCATGTGGGGCACCAGTTGCATCTGTTCCTGGATGGGGAACCTCTCTAGATGGTCACTTGTGTCCCAGTCACCTCACAATTGGGCTATTACAATGTCTAATCTACATGGTGCTACCTGTGAAGACCATTTGGAAGCTACAGCTTGTCCAGAATGCAGCGGCACAAGCAGTGATGGGCATGCCTTGGTATACCCATGTGATACCACAGCTTCATGAGCTGCACTGTTTGCCAGTAAGCTTCTGGGTATCACCTATAAAGCCCTATGTGGCATAGGGTCAGGTTATTTAAGAATCCCATGGTTTCTGCCCACCTGAGAAAAGCTGGCAGAATTGGCACACACTGGATCCACTTGATTAAACACTGCCAACTATCAGGACCTAGGAAGCATGCCTTCTCTGTCACAGCACCTGCCCTCTGGAATTATATTCCTCCAGAGAGCTGTTTAACTCCAACCCCAAAGAGTTTCAGAGGTCTTTAAAAACCTAGCTATTCTCACAGGCCTTGGGGTAGAGTATTTGTGGAGCCCTGGATAAGTTGATTGTAGTGCAGTTCATAGGGACACTTAAGAGGGTTTTGTTAAATTGTTTTACGATTTTAAATATAAGCTGCCCAGAGTCATTCTGGAGTCAGGCAGCTTCTAAATCTTTAACCAATATTTGAACTGAAATTTTGCTACTTACATTAATCTATAATTCCTCAAACATTTTTTGCCATATACAGTTTCTTACTTGCTGTCATGCAAGGTCTAAGGGCTGCCTTTAAAATGTTTAAGCAAATCCAGAATAAACTCTGAGCAAATGAAAATCAAGGGATCCCAACTGATAAAGCATCTAAAATATGCTAAGCAAGGCACTGAAACTAGACTATAAGATACTTCCTGCCTGCAGGCTCAAAGTCTAACAGACATAATACAAACATCACTCCTGAAACCATTCACTTGCATGTTCAAAACTAATCTATGATAGACAAGTGTAAATTAATGATGTTCATAGGTGCTGACTGAACCTTAGGGCTCCAGTCTTTAAAACTGAGTGTATAGCCGCCCTTACCTGACCTCTAACCAAAATTTGTTTTTGTGTAGTTATTGTGCAGGTGCTTATACAAGCAACGTTATATTAATATAATGATGGAAAATAAGGAAGGCAGGTGCCTGCTATAGTTAGGCAGTAATTTACCACCAACTGCTCGTTTTCCAAAATGTAATCTTGATGCTAGTAGAATGTGTTGCCTTAAAGAACAGGATATAAAGAATTACAATAAACAAACAAGAGCTGATATAGCATCATTCTCTCAAAAAAAAACAGAAAACGCCGAGGCCTCTTTTCAAGAGGAGTTCTAAACACAAAGAAGTTGAAAAATTTGAAGGACATGTGGCTTACCATTTCTCTTTTTTAAATGCTGCTATATAAAAGGGCTGAGCAAACATAATGGTACTGCTCAATTGGTTTAATCAAGGGTCTTCTGTACAGTTGTTTACTTTCCCATTTCTGAGAATTCCTGGAAAGATTAAAGCAAATCTCACCCGCCCCACTCCTCTGAATACAAAAATCCCTTTTTAAATGGAAAAAACCAGAGGAAAATCCTAAATAATTTTGGTTCATATTCATGGCTGTTCGTAATGTTCCCCTATTTATGAAAATGTCTTTTTAAAATCTACCTTTTTAATGTGTATGCAACTGTTTATTGCAACTGTACATGTTCCTGAAAATCAGAGCAGCCTCAGATTGAGAACGGCTGAATAGAATCACTTTTTAATTCATTCAAATTAAAGGAATCTATCGATATTACTTGTAGTAACCAAAAGGGAGTTCTTCCCTCCAAAAAAAGGGGATGGGGGGAATGACTCAAGCCTTCAGATTTTCTATGGCTCCCTAACTAACTCTGCAATTTCAGGCCTTTCCCAAGTGAATGGATGCTACCCCAACTAAGCAAGAAGTTTGCTTATGCAAGTTTTAACTACTAACTGCTGTTCACAAGCAAATCAGTACAATTACTGTCTGACAGAATCAGGCTTGTCTTAGTGAAAGAAGTTGGAAAAGAGGGGGAAGAAGACATGATCTTCTCAGGTTTTTTACCCACCTTTGTCATGGTTGTGTCATCCTTCCTAGGAGTAAAATCTCCAAAAAAACGTAGGCTATAGAAGCCAACAACAGAGGAAACCATAAGGTAGCTGTGAGAATTAAAGAAAAAAAAAGAACTAAAGAATGCAAGTTTCAGAGTCCTAGAGGTCTTTAAGCACTGCGAAGTGTATAGGAGGAGGGGGAAGAGAGAACATCCACTTTTGAGTGCCTGGGAATAGCTGACCTGTTGTTTTCTCTCTCCTAAGCAGGCATCTTAGTAAATTAGCAGCCTCCCAGAAAATTAGGCAGAACACTTGTTAACAGACAAGCATGCCTAATGAAAGAAAGGATACAAAATCAAAATGATCTCAAGTGCTGCTCCCACGAAACCAAATGTGGACAGAGAGGCATTTCCTATGCCAGGCCCCTGCAAGAATTGTAAAAAAAAAAAAAGGAATCAGACAGAGGATGCCATTCTTCCACTTATTTTTTTTTAAGCCTGAATGCCTTGGACAATTCAATTATATATTGTTTGTATTAAGCTAATATTGAGGCATTAATAATTACAGCAAACTTCAGGATTCGAAACAGGATTTCACCTACAGGGACTATATCAGGATACCGTGTTTTGTTGATTCAAAACAACTACAGACATTCAAATAATTTGATAATTAAAAAACACTGTAGGGGAACTGGAGAAATTTTAAAAACAGTGCCCCTAATTAGGTACTAGAATCCTGCAACAAATGCTTAAAAACAAAAGCCTGTGTTGCAGGATTCTAGCACCTAATTATATTCCATGTTTATTGTGTGTGTTTGTCAGTCTTGACTCTGGCAACTCCCTGGACAAGTCCCTGCAATTTTTTTTTTTGCAAGATTTTCAGAAGTGGTTTGCCTCTTCCTAGAACTGAGAGGGAGTGACTGGCCCAAAGTGACCCAAATGGCTTCTGTCCCTAAAGGTGGACTAGAACTCTCAGTCTCCTGGTTTCTAGTCACTACATCAAAATGGCATATGTGTGCATGTGTGTGAGTGTGTAAATTTAATTCTTTTAAAGACTGACTTCAGGGTGTAAATCTGTATCTGCTCACCTAGAACTAAATTACTTTAGGGAAATTTTTGATAAACTAGATTGTGTGATCAAATCTGCCATTACTGATATCCCAAAAGGAAAAGACTTTACCCTTGATCCCTTTGGCATTGCAGTTTCATCAACCAACAGACACAGAATATTGCAAGCAACTAAGAGCACTGAGAATGCCTGAAAAAGAAGCAGAAAAATCCAAGAATTTGTGCAAGTTCAAAACTGCTCCATTTTGCAGCAATGCCACGAACACTTCTCAGGTTTAACAAAAACATAAGGAGACAAACTGCAATTCCTGTTATTTGTGATACTCAACTCAGACACGTGCCTGGAATAAATTACTACCTTCAAGAGGCCAGGTGGGTCTTAAGCAATGTAAAGAAATTAGAGCTTACCGTTTCAATTAGCAGTAGTATCATTACAGCTGGATACACAAGGTTCCTTTCCCATGCAGAAGCCTTTTTCCGTCGCTCTTTAAATAGAAGAATATGTTAAGGTGGCTTGAGACAAATATATATAATCCTTTTAAAATTAGAAGCTAAACAACTAGAAGCAGCCCAAGCATTCTGTAAGATGGACCACTAAAACTTCAAGAGCAAATTTTTGGCTTACTTATGTACATGCAGATCAAACATCCTACATCCTATTCTGCCAGCGTCATATTCTCTACATGGTGCATCCTTCCCTCTCCCCAGCATAACTGGTATAAGCTCCAATAAATCATTCTGAAGGAATCTGCCCCCCCAAAATGGCCCCTTTAATAAGGTTATTTTTTAAAAAAATGTGAGTACTTTAAGTGGAGAAGTTTTCAAAGATCTGATCCCCTGGGTTGGAGTCAGAAATGGGATATTTCAGCAACAAATACAGCACAGTGAATTTCTTCTACTCTGACTTACTTTATTACAGCACAGTGAATTTCTTCTACTCTGACTTACTTTATTTACAAATGGAGGTATGGTATAGCAAAAAGATAGCATGAAAAAAGCCAATATCCCAACACGATTGATTTATAAAATTTATTTTTAAATATAACTTTTCAGAAGAATTCTTCCTTGCAAAATCAGCTAAACATTAAACAACTAACACTTTAATGCAAATATGAACAAAACTCCAAGTGGGTTAAGAGCATCTTTTTTCCTGTTCTATCATATTAAAGCCTATGTTCAACCACTCAAGTCAAGTGGTGGGAAATTCAGGTCCAGTTAAAGAAAGCACTTCTTCATACATTGCCTAATGTGTGAATTTGCTATTATTTATTTATTTGGTAAATTTATATAGCCACCCGTCTCACATATATGACTCTGAGCGATGTACAAAGTTACAAAACAAAAAACAATACAACTAAATATAACAAAAATCATTTAAAAAAACATTTAAAACAATAACAAAAACATTAAAAAAACATAATCTGCAGGACAGCATACTCCATTTCCCTAGTAATAATGCCACCTTACAGGTTCCATACCCATATTCCCAGATCCCCAGGCCAGATGGCAAAGCCATGGCTTCAGGCCCTTCCAGAAGGCCAGCAAGGTTGGGGCCAATTATAGGTTGAGGTGGCTAGTGACTAAAAGGGGGATTACACTAATTTGTGAAAGATAAGCTTGTAAGTATCTACTAGTATTAGAAGCATCATGTCTCTAAATTCCAGATTGTAGGAGAAAACCAACAAAAACAAAAGCTTTGCCCTGATGCGTGGCCTTCTTAAAGTCTTCTGGTTGGCTAATATGAGACACAGGATGCCAGCTTAGACAGGTCTTTGATGTTTCATGACATGGCTCTTCCTATAGTCTTAACCTGATTTTATCACAGGTTCCACCAACCATCAGACAGGATGCTGATTAAAAAAAAAAATTAAGGAAACAGAACTCAAAATAAGAACAATATACTGATGTAGAGAGCTATTAAGACATCTTGGAGAAGGAATCCAAAGGCCATTAGAGAAAAAAGTCCCTGGCTCCCTTGGGTATAAGTGGGAGGGAAGAGAAGACACAGATTTGCAAGACTTTACTGAGATAGGCTATATTAACAAAGTAGAGTTCTAGTTCTAGTCTTCTTGTGGAATCTGTTTCTGATCCGGTCTACCTTGAGGGGCCGCCACTCTGGAATTGTCAAAGTATTACACGAACTGGATTTTCTCCAATATACACTAAAGCAGTCTTTGTAAGAACAGTAGGTAATATTTTTCTGATACCTCCCAAAAGAAAAAAGAAAAAGAAAGACATTTTATTCCAAACTGAAGCACAGTGGATACCAAACAAAAACAATGAGGCAATTACCCAATTTTGTTTTCATGCTCTTCACATTATTCAGCTCCTGTTCGAGTTGTTTTGTATTATATTCCACCGTGGAAAATACTCCTGTGCCAGAACAAAAGTACTGTCACCAAAACTTCTCTATTAAAATATTCTACCAATAGTGCACAACCATTTTGCTAACTACAATAGGACTATAAGAACAACTCATTAAGTTAAGGAAAACGTGGAGTGCTTGGTGCTCTTTGAACTTGGTTGTTTGCTTGCAGACGTCTCATTACCCAAGTAAGTACCATCATCAGTGCACTCATGCACTGATTCAAGGTGCACTGATGATGTTACCTAGTTGGGTAATGAAATGTCTGCAAGCAAACAACCAAGCTCAGAGAGCATCAAGGACTCCACAGTTCAACCCAGAGCTACAGATATTCTTTTCTAAAGAAATTGTCCCTGTAAGGTATAAATGGCAGTTTTCACTCCCATTAGAACACAATTTCTGAGATGAAAGAAAGGTGTGGGAAAAAGAAAGTGGTTTTGTTTGATATGCGGGGAAAGGCAGTCAGGATTTTTTAAGCAATGTTCATTTAATTAAAAAACTTTGAAATCTCAAACAAACCTAAAAAAAATTACTTTTTTCCTCAGTAACTAAATTAATCCTTTTATATATCCTGAATACAAGTATTTAGCTGCTCATAGTTTGCATCTGCCCTAAATTAACATATTCACCATTTATATGGGAAATACATCAGATCCTTAAAATCTACACTGACAAAGAAATGACAACCCTTACAACATACTCCAAGATGATAGTGGGATAAAACTAATCCTGGTAAATTTCCAAGGAGTGAAGCAACATTTTAGAGCAATCAAATCAGATCTCAGAAAGACGGAACAAACTATTGAATGCAAGCTATTCAAAGCACTATGGCCTCTCAACTTTATTTCAAACAAGCACAAAAGTTTAATGTCTGCATTGTCTAGCCAATAAATCAAACTGGTAGACAGAACTTGTTCAGACTAGTCATGAAAAATTAGAAGGGATTCTCCAAGAAAACCACAAAGCAGCTCATTCAAGGTCAATTTAACAGTATTATTTTGTTTTTCTTCCAGCCCCAACATAATATTTCAGTACCTCAAAGGAAATTGTAGGAGTATCTATTTGCATTCCCTGTAGGTGATTGGCAGTTCAACACCAATTAGTTCAAAATTACACTGTTACTAGTGCGCAATAAAAACAACACCTTTCATCTTTCTTACATAGGTTAGAATACCTTCAGAGCTAATAACTTTGATCAAATAAGTATTTTTGATCCTGCTCCACCCGTCTCCTGGGATTCAGGAAAACTAATAGCTAAAAGCAACTTTCCCTTTTTAATATAAAGAGAGTTTTAGCTTTATTCTTTTTGTGCACGAATGACGTGGGTATTGAAATACAATACGGAAGAAACACTTTTTCTCTCCCATTTCTTTAATAACAAAACAATTTATGCAGACTAACCACTGCAGGGATAACTTTTCTACCCCAAACTTCCTGTGCCAATAAAATTATATGAAATGTGAAGTTCAAAAGTACACACTTTCTTAATTCTTTATACTATCTTTAAAAAGCAAGAACTTTAAAAAAACGCAGTTAATTGTAATTCAGGTTTTTGCAGTTTGATTCCTATTAATACAATACCGAACTAGCCTGGATTCTAATTTACCTCCTAGAGAAGTATGAAAATTACTTACAACATTTCTCCTACTTCTCAAAAGGAGGGGGTCCCATGGCCCTTTATTTATAGTAAAATCTGAGTTCCTGCCAAAGTGTGATTTAACATCTGTGACATGTTTCCAGTTTGATCTTATATAACTCTCTTCTTTTTTTAATTCTCAGGGCATATAAACAAAAGAGATTATATCCTATGGCATCATTCTGCATAATCTGTGGTCTCCAGAGCACCTCCAAAAGTTGCTGCAGAATTGTAATTTTAAATTTTACCAGTGGGTCTATAATTACTTTAATCTATAGAATACATTAATTACCGTTTGCAGAATTCTGTTTTTAGCTTAGTCAAGCTGAATGGTTTGACTGCATATGGGCAAGCTATAGATCAAACCTTTTCACAATTCGTTATGATTCAATGCATAATACTGCATTTATTTTCCACTAAGACTTGCAAAAAGTCTTAGTAAAAGTTAACAGATGACCAACATTGCCTATGATTTCTGTACAACCAGTATCATTTCTTGGTTATTTATTTCTATTAGATTACAACTTTTTAGAATATTTAATTGTAAGAGAATTCAACATAATACAAAAACTCCTGGGCCACAATCAGTCATTACACACACAAGCTGAGAAGGAGAATATCCATATGCCAGGATTCCTGAAACTAGCATTCTCTGTAAATGCTGGGCCGCAACTCCCATCACACCTAAATACAATACAAAAGTCAAGCTGTATCAAACATACTTACCACTTAACCTTCTCATTATAGCTTCTTCCTCCAGAGTGATGATATATATCTGCTCATCCAAGTCTTCAAGAATCTAAGTTCAGATATACAGATACCATATCAGATAAAATATTTGGAAACTGCACAAAATTTACTATGAATGAGAGAGAAAGAGAACTATTTACAAAGAAATAGGATACATGTAAGACAAATGTGAATTGGTCTTCATTTGTCTAAAGTTACAGACTTCCCTGTTTAAACAATACTCATCTGAAGTTGAGACAATGCTAATGGGGGGGGGGAATGGAAAAAAGACTTTGCTTTGTAATACCTGTTCCCTAAACAGTGAGGGAACATATGTCAGATAACAAGTTAACATTAACAATACTTACTGTTGGCTTTACAAGCAATTGTCCAATCACTGTAAACATGCGGGAAAGTCCTACTGGTGTACAAACTGTAGAGGAAGACACATATTATCTATCATCTTTGATTCATTACTCAAAGTTCCAATATCCTTATTAAAAAGTTAAAAAAAAAAAAACAACCCAAACACCTCAGATCTTCCTGAATAAGTTGAATTAGTATCTTAAATACACAGCTATAATTAGGAAGATTAATTCAGCCTTATGCTCTACATCTAATTTAAATTTTTACCAAACCCAGTATATTGTCTTACAGCATATTCTATAAAATAGTTCCAGGAAAAAGGTAAATGACAGACTAAGATGTCATTATATATTGGTCAATGATAAGATGAAAGCAGTTTCCCCTGTGGTAGGACAAATAACTTCATTCACCTCAGTTTTCAAATGCAAAAACTAAACAATGCCAAATAATATAAAAAAGATATTGGAAGCTCAATTCATACAATCTTGATGACGCAACTAACTTCATTTGCTTACTGGAACTTCCAATCCTCTTGAAAACAGCAGCTTCTCATGCTAAATAGGAACCTATTTTAAATTCAGGGTACTGAACTTTTTAAAAAAAGCAGTGTTTAACTATTTGACCATGCAATATTTGTAACACAGTAGTTGTATCAGTTGATACATAACACACTATATAATTTCTACATGGAAAGGTCAGTTCTCTGGATTTCTAGTTAAAAAGTACCTCACAAAAATATGATATAAAAAAACTTGGAGATTTTAAACAACTCATACCCGAACACTGGGAAAAATACAGGAAGTTCTCAAACTTGAAACTATTCAATTATGTCTTTATGAATCTGGGCAAGTTCAATCTATCAAACATATAATTCTTCAGTGTTCATTTTACAGAGATATCTGAAGTGCTCTTTTTTTCCCTATACTGAAAATGTTGCCACTTTGCACAGATCAAGCCTATGTCCATTTATTAATCTCCCCATAACATAGGAAGTTACCATTATTGTGCTGCAGTGTATAAAATCTATCAGGAATTGATAGCTTACAAAAGACAATTCCCATATTTTTACATATTCATTGTTGTAAATTAAAATTATTTAATGTTAGTTTATCACTGTATTATCTTACATTCTATACTGTATTTCTTATTTCATACTTTTTGTAGGTTTGGTGTTAAGTATAAATCAGAATTTCTATATTTTGATCTAAGTATTATAATGTTACATCTTGGTGTCTATAATACTTAGTACCTATCTGATTAAAGGGACATGGAAAGAGGGACATGGTTAGGCTTGAGAAGAAATGACTGAGGGAGGGGATAAGCTAGCACTCTTTAAAAACATGAAATGTTGCTATCTATAGAACAATATTTCTTAAACCTTTTACTCTCAGGACCCCTTCCCATTTTTAAAAATTATGAAGGACCCCAAAAGAGCTTTTGTTACTCTTCCCATTATTATATTTTGTTAAAAAATAGTTTTTTTCATGAAAAATATTTTATTTATGTTAATATCTAAGGGTTTAATATTGTTATTTTACATGATTCAACAAATACTCTACAAATGCATCAATTTAAATTTTTAATATGGTGAATCTCAATAAATATAATCCATACAAACAAAAGTTCTTTTGCAGCCCTTCGTAATTTTTAGAAGATACTTGCAAAAATTTAAATTTTGTTTGTATGGATTATATTTATTGAGATTCATATTAAAAATTAAAATTGATGCATTCATAGAATATTTATTTATTGAATTATGTAAAATAACAATATTAAACCCTTAGATATTAACATAAATATTTTTCATGAAAGAAAACTATATTTTTTAACAAATAAAATATAATAGAGAGAAAAGTGACATTGTTTTAAATTTTTGCAAGTATCTTCAATATCTAGCAAATAATTTTGATTTCACAGACCCGTGAGAAGGTCTTGGGGGACCCCCAGGAGTCCTCGGACCACACTTTAAGAAACACTGCTAAGAAGGTCAAAATCTGTCCTTTCTTGTTCCAGAGGACAGAACACAGAATAATGGATTTAAGTTACAGGAAGAGAGATTCCAAATAATCTCTATGAAATATAAGAAAAAACTTCCTAATGGTAACAGTGGTTCAATAGTGGAACCAATGACCCGGTGAAGTGTTAGGCTCCTCTTTGCTGCAGACCTTCAGCTGGAGGCTACACAGGCATCTGTCTGTGATGATTAATATTGGCTTCTTTGGTGTTCAGGATTTCATGAAGATGTTATTGGTCCAGCATACATTTGGGCTGGACAGCAACTTAAATGTTACTCCTGCTTCTTACTTTATTTATTGTTGGTGCTTCATTTAGGGTTGTTGTTGTTTTTTAAGGCAGCTTGACTGTGCTGCTTTTTTGTGCAACTTATTTTATGATTGATTGTTAGCTACCAAGTTTACCATTATGGCCTGAAGGAAGGATATGAGTATTTAAACTCACCATGAATCATATGAAGCTAGGTGAATTATTAGCTGCTTCACATCATTATGTTCCAAGGAATTTTTGAAACTCTGGAAGTAATGAGTTAACTATTTTAAAAGAATATAAATACTTTTATCAGTAACAGCTAAAGCAATACATTTTATAAAACCCAAGTTTTATAGGGCTATGCCAGATACTTGAAAGATGTGGTTTGAAAGTATGGCAGTGCATGCAAAGAACCTCTCTGTGAAGTCTTAAAACAGCTGCATCCCTTAGAAGACTTGTTCAACTGCCTCAAAAGCTTTCTCTGGTGGTCTGCATGTATGTGTGCCTTCACTGACCAATCCTGCATGCATAGCCACCAACAAAATGACTATGTATGCACACAGACATGCAGGCAATTAGGAACAGCCTTCAAACCAATTAATTCTGCCAAAGAACACCGTTTTTTTAGCAATTTGTAGAGAGGCTTTTACAAAGTAC
The DNA here is from genome assembly GCF_059951505.1 of Python bivittatus. Lineage (NCBI taxonomy): Eukaryota > Metazoa > Chordata > Lepidosauria > Squamata > Pythonidae > Python > Python bivittatus. Next base: position 8,403,698 of record NW_028277088.1, read on the forward strand.
CTCTTTCAAATGCTTTGCGCAGTGCTAATACTGAATATAGGATACAGGTAGTCCTCAACTTACAACCACGTAAGGACTGGAAAATATGTCGTTAAATGAGGCGTCACATGACTGCACCTGATTTTACATTTTTTGCAGTGGTCATTGAGCAAATCATGTGGTAGTTAAGTGAATCACATGGTCATTAAGCGAATCACACTATTGGTTTTGCTTGTCGGAAGCCAGCTGGGAAGGTTGCAAATGGTGATGACACGACCCCAGGATGCTGCAACCCTTGTAAAGCTCTAACCATAAATGCTTCTGTGCTCATGCCAGCTGCCAGGGACCCAAATTTTGATCACATGACCCTGGGACACTGCAACAATTCTAAGTGCAAGGACCAGTCGTAAGTCGCTTTTTTCAGCGTTGTAATTTTGAACAGTCACTAAACGAACGGTCCACCTGTATTCATACAGAAAATGACAAGCATCTGACATCTGAACTGAAAGGTCAAAAAGCCTTATTAAACATTATTTCTAATATATGCATGAAAAACTTACGTAGAAGTAACAAACATCCCATCAATGATATACAGGAATATAAATAAGGGAGGTAGAATTCCCAAAGATCTGAAATTAAAAAATGTAACACCGTTACTACATTATTTTATCTAATATACATGAAGGTATGAAAAAGAATACTCTTGTGTACTGGCCTTAAATATGCAACTACATACATGAGCATTTTAACAAGAATACAATTGATTAAAGGCAATCAGTGTCACTTCAATCAACGTTTTTAAAAGATTAGAGAACAAATTTATCTCAGAAACACAGATCATCCAGTAGACCCAATCCGAAATTCTGACCAAAACCACGGCACTTCTTTTGTCCTTAGTTGGATTAGAACCTTTTAATTAGTCTTATCTACATTATTTTTTTTAATTTATGATATTTTTAGTCTGGTTCTGGGATGAAGAAACAAATAAACAGTTACCGTTATCCCTCAAACCCAACTCCATCCTTAGGTGAAACACAAGGTGGGAATAAATTGAAACTTTTATATTTAAAAAGCTTATAACTTAAATTAGCCTATGAAAGATACAGATCTGTTTTGTCTAATGGCCACTCAGCTACCTTTTCTTTGAAAAAAAGAACACAGAAAAGACCTCCATACCATACAAAGACTCCATACTTGCAGCATCATTGTCTATGAGAGCTGAAGCTACCCACACTATTCCAAGGATAAGCAGCGCAAGAAGAATGAGCATAACAAGGGTTTCCAAAATACGTGCTTTGATTCCCTGTTAAAAAAATAGTACACATATAAATAAATAGATATATAGATATACTGATATTTTCTTAAATGTGCTTTTTTGAGAAGCTAAACCAAATTTCTTCTTGGAATATCTAGGAGAAAAAAAGGATTTATAATTCTTAATAAGCATTACATGTACTATTCTTATTTATTTTCATTAAAATTACTCATATGAGTTTCACAGAGGCACTTTTTTTAATGAAGACATTCAGTTTGGTAGATATACCAGCAGGCAATATTTTGAATTCCAAACAAAATAACAGAAAGATTTGTTGCCTATTAAAGCAAACGGCTCTGAAAATTATGATGTACACTAATATTACTATGAATAATCACTGATAACTTCAGTTACAAATTTTCTTACAGCAATGCTTAAAAAGAAACTTTATCTGCTCTATGTAATAGTATCCAGAAAACAAGTTTTAAAAAATCACCCAAATAATTTCAGCTTCTGTTCTCACTTTACATTTGCATAGATGCAATGGCGTAAATGTAACATCACATTCCTTCTAGATTTGCTTGGTTGAAGAGGTCCAGCAGGCTGATGCAGAGCAGAAGCGTGATGTGAAAGCACTGCATCTCTTTTTTCCCCAGACAACCAACATGCATTAGAACTCCAGTTCAATGTTTATAGTGTCAAGAAACCAACAGTGTGCTCCAAATCAACATGTTAAGTACCATAATTTACAAATCAAGTACAGTACATGCATTGAGAAAACTGATAGTAGGAGCAAACATTACATGTTTGTTGCCTGTGGCTCAAGTAATATGAAAGCTTTTGCAGATCATTTACACTCTAGCAGCTTGGTAGACTGACAGAAATCTACAGGCCATAATACTGTATTACCAGAATATTCGCCACACCAAACAGAAAAAACACGCTGTAATATTAGCTAATAGATATGTTTAAGTAATATCCTCCCTCCTTCTACGTGCCCATACATGTATACACCCATACATTCAGTGATACTGGATGTATGTGACTTATTAAAAGTGTGTGTGTGTATAGATTAGTGCTGTTTTAATGTTTACATTATGTATCCATGAAGTTAAAGCTGTACTCTCCTAGGAAAAAAAGCAAAGAGAAGGTTCAATGATAAGCTGACACGTTTCTGCAAAGTAAAGATTTGTAGTCCTACAAGGAATCAAAATTAGGGAAGCTGCTCAACACTAATATCAATTATTCTGTCCTTAGAAAAATAAGCTAAAAAAATCTAACTAAGCCTTATCCAGTTAAAGTCATTATGAGCACAGAATAAATTAGTTCATTTAATGTATTTCTGTTTACACTGAGACACAATTGTTTTTCAGAGGAGAAACTTTCTTAGCTTTATCTGAAACAGTAAAGGACTTAATACACTTCTCATAAACATGCCCTGTGCCACTGAACTATACTGGCATGGATTATTTAATAGATATTTCTGCATTTATTTATTATTACATAGCTCTGAATACAGACATTCCTCTACTTATGAACAGGTTATGTTCCAAAAAGCTGTTTGTAGGTCCATTTTGTTTGTAAGTTCAACCAAGTATAAAACTCAGCCTCCCAGCGTGCAACAGTGCTGCCAAGCGTATGTATGTGACCCATTGTAAACTAACCCTTTCCTACCTTCTCCCAAATTCTGGGACCTTCTAGGTTGGAGCTGTAGACCAGTTTCTTCATATCGACGAAAGTTCGTAACTTGAAAGTTCATAAGTAGAGGACTATCTGTCTAGTTTTATTAAAATATTATTATCACCAGAGCAACACAAGCTACATTTACTGCAATTGTGTTGAAAGACAGAAACTGTATTTTTAAAATGCCACGTTATGATGTCAGCTTTCAGAAAGTCTAGTTAGTGCATAAGGTTAGGAGAATGCATGACAACATCATCCAAAGGTAGGCAATTCACTATTACTGCCTTTTTATGATGTTCACAGAAATTTAAATGAAAGGGGTTCAGTTGTGAATAAGAGGAAGTATTTGTTCAATGTGCAGAAAGTCCTATCTCTTTATTTCCACACATACCCCTTTCTGTATCACACTGATGGTTGTGCCATTCAGAATTATGACATTCTGAAAAGTATCCAGACACTGACTGCTATAAATTAGAAGCTTATTATTAGCTAATAAATGTCTTGCACCAGAAGTCTTAAATACTGATTCAGGTGTAAACCTACCCCAATGAATACATACTACAGTAAATATTCAGAAAAGCATATTTCTATTACAAACAAAATATTTTGCCTTCTGCTACACTGCAAAATTAATATTTGTGAATGTAAATCAATATCATAGGTTTTACCATTTACGTTAGAGTCAACAGTATCCACATGTCAGTTGTATCACTGTTGATAAATTGTGTATTTACATAGCATGCCTCATGAAAAAACAAATACTTCAATGCCAATAACTGCTACCAAGCCATTCTGTTCCAGTTAAACATGACATATAGAAATTAGAGGTCATATGAGTTATTACAATTAAAAAGAAACATTATCAACGCCAGTGCTATTTATCAGAATAGGTGCCTCATCTATAAGTTCTCTTTGCAGCATGAACATCAGGAACTGATATAATCTCCATTTTTAATGTTATATTTCTAAATCTAATTGATTAAGGGAATCACTTCAGGGAAATGTGAGAAACAGGTGAAGAACCAGAACTATCCATGAAACACCCTGTACGGCACCGATACCGTTCTTTAGCCATATTTCAGACTGTTGCTCTCCTTGTTGTCCCTTTCACCTCTCTACCCCAACACCTACTGATGTTATAAGCTAAGTCTGTATATAAGTCAAATATCTATGCTTTTGAATTTTAGAGGAAAACACTATGTAAAGTTTTGTAGATTTATTTTCTATGGTTTATTCTTTTAGAAAAGGAGACCAAGTATAGCGATTGCAGGATGCTCAGGGATAGACCTAAGATCAGATTCATGTAATTTTTTAGAAGAACAGTGGGAAAATTGTGCTGCTTATTCTTACAATTGCAACCCTAAAGTTTCTGATAGTGCTGCAAGACTATATTATGTCTTTTATAACTTAAGCATTTTTTCTATTTTTGTTTAATAACTGGCATTACTTCCTACTTGCAAAGAAAATCCTATGCCAATGAAGGTACTATTTTAAACAAAGCAGTTGTAATAGTGGTTTTTTTGTAATGAAAAAACGTTGATGTTACTGATTAAAAACTCTTTGTTTCTGGTTTACTAACAGTGTGTACAGTAGTACAATGTAGCACAATTCAATTACATACCAATAAACATTTCACTGAAACCAGAGCACTAAAATGTCAGCCTCTACTGAATTATTTTAATAGACAAAGGTAAGCATAAATGCCAAGTAAATGCAATAAACAATAAACTATACTCAATAAGGATAGTTGGAGAGCCAATATTCACAGTAGCTTATGGTTATTACTGACTTTCAAGCACAGATAAAATAATTAATTGTGTTTCTGCCCAATAAAACTCTAGTATCCTTTGCACAGCATTTTTTTTTCTGGGAAAACAAAAAACTTGCTTCAAAAAGACATATTTTAATCAAGAGAATGATCCTCATCAAGAGCTACCTACTTCATGACAGTATTGCTCAAAATGTCTAAAAGTGACTTTCTATGGAGATTTCAGGATTGTAGAAACAAAATGTTTTATATAGTTCTTACTGAACAATGTATTGCAAATGGTCTATCACAAATGAGAGTACTGTGCCAACTCAATACTTCTGAGACAAATGTAAAGTCAGTCAAAATACACAAGAAAAATTGGCATAATAGTCCATTTTTGTACTAAGCTATATTAAAAAGTTAAATTAAATATGGTTCTCTTTGCCAATAAATACAATCACACAGCTAAGGTGTGTGCATTTTCATCCATTTTTAAGCCTGTGAATGTTGTGGCACTTTTATATAATGCAGCAAATTAACTTCAAGATACACCAGAAGCTATTCTCTGAAAGACTGTTGTCTCACACATCTGTATTACAGGTCAGGCATAGATCTGTCATTCTGAATAACAGCTATATCAAGATGTCTTATCTCAAATTATCAACCAGCTGACTAATATATTTTTGATAAAAATTTCAGTGTAAATTATTCTTTATCACATGTGTAGAAAAAAATACCCAAAATTCTGCTTGGAAGAAGTTTATTTATTTTATTTATTTATAGGACTAAGCAGCATACAATTCTACCACTGTAAACTCAGATTAAAATAAAAATTATATAATCCATAAAATCCCACAGACAGGACCCGGGAATATACAATAGTCAAACTAGTCAAAACTAAAATACCTTTCACTGCTAAAGGACCAGGCTTTCCTGCTGGGGGCGAGGGGAGGAATTGGCCAAAATTATACTATTATGAAGCAGACAATTTGCAGTGTTAATGGCAGCTTTTAAAATGTACATTGTGAAGTAGCCCCTTGTTGCTCACCACAGTTTTGATAAATTTTAGAAATGCTAACTTAATTTTATGCATTGTGCTTCCATAAATATGTCTGTTGAGCAACTTTCACTTGCATATTAAGAAGTAAGGCCAACTAGTTTCATTTTTAAACAAAAATATCTTAAGAATTCAATGTGGAAAAGATAGCAGTGATGGAGTTAATACTTGACACACAGCACCTGGTGAAATACTGCTGTATGTTTTTGTAACAAACATTAAGATCAAAACATTATGCAAGTTAAATTTCCATGAAAAGCTCCCAGCAGGATTCTTCCTTTTTGCTTCAGCAATATCTGATTTCCTTTCACTCAGAAAAAAAGCGTTACCATGAACGTCTATGTGCCACTAACACTAAGCAGCACTTCCTTAATCACTTATTTCCAGCAATTTATGGATGATCAGTGGCAAAAACAAGCAAAACCTAATGAAAGAATGCAATGAAGCGTCCTCGAGACATACTGCTTTCGACTTCCTACTCGTTTCTGTGTCTCTTTAATACTGGGGACCTGATACAAATTAGCCAGAAAAGGGGGGAAAGTCATCTGGTCATAAAATACAGTACACAGTCACTTTTATGTAAGTTTGCCAAAAGGGACATAAACCAGGACAATTTCAAACTGTGAGACAGGATAGAAGTATATTAAAACAATCTTTGTTCCTCCTCCATTGTGCTGTCATGTTGCTCAGCTTTACAGCTTTATAGACGGGCCTCTTCACTTCCACCTGGCCTACCTAATTAATTAAAAATTTCGCTACCATTTGCTTTTATTATCAAGCATTCTCTTTTGATGTTCTTGGTTAAGCTCTCAATCCACAGACTTTCTGCATTGGGTGCCAAACACTAAGATGTCTGGATGCTTTGCACAATTGGGTTTCAAAATTACTTCCATAAGAACTTGTTCAGGTCTTCCCATCACATAACAGTTATGTTTATATAGCAATTCTTATGCTTTTGGTTCTATAGGCAAAAGAAATCTGATTCGGTTTCATTGTTTTTGGCCAAATAACCTAGTATGAGGTACAAAACAATCCTTCAATCAAAGATCCTTTCTCCTCTTGCTTCTAAGCCCTACACCAACCAATCAGATGCCATTTTATACGATAGACACAATGGGTCAAATAGAACTATTTGAAGTATTAAATAAAAGCATTATAATAAAATTCAAATAAGCTAGCAATAAAAATGTAAGAACACATTATATGCACTCTCTTTAATGTTTGGTTACACCGTGGGTCTGAATGGTAACTCTTAAAAAATATGTCCAAGAAAATAATTTATATAATTGAAGCTGTTGTCAACCACTGAGGCTATAATACAGTTTAAAAGAGTTAACAAGAAGCATTACTAAAGCATTCACAGTGAAGATAGATCTATCTAGATTTACAAGAAGGAACATAGAAAAAAACTGCAGGTCCAATAAAAATTAAACAGTGGTCTAAGGAAAAAATACATTTAAGTCTCTTTTTAAAAGAGTGTAAGTTAACCCCTTAGGCCCAAAATAGCCTGTCTGAATTAACAGAATGGTTTAATTAATATCCTAGAGAGAATCACGTTCAGTTTGATTTTTCAAGCAAACTCTACACCTATCCATGATGAGTGATCAATTTCTATATCTTTATCTTGGGTTATATATAAAAAGTTTTTTTAAAAAAATGTTTGCCAGAGGGGATCAATATGAGCTACTAGAAGAACCCTATGCTATTATGAACAAATGCCATCAGTTAGTATTTAAAAACTCATAATAAATTTGCTAGTGACAAAGGGAAAATAATTTTTTTTTAAAGAACCAACAATATTAATCTAATAGGCATAACCATGATCAAGGCCATTTTTACAGTAACAAATTACAGTACATTTGCTGTACTACATATAGCACTTGCATATGGAAAAATAATGTCAGTAAGCATGTTATTAGACAACTACCATAAAGAGTCAGAGTATCTAGGGCTCTCCAGGGAGAGAAGGGGGGAGAACACTATTAAAATGATGGAAGCACCCACCATTTTGATGCTGTTGATCCCCCCCCAGACACCCCTGAAGCATATTTAATTTCTGCAAATTTAACACAATTCCTTAACTGTAGACCAAAATATTAAGAAAAAGCTGCAGATTAAAACACCTCTCTTCTCTTACTCCTTTCTGCATTGAATATCCCCTCTCCCAACAACAATTCAAAGAAAATCATGTTTCCACAAACCCTGGCATGATTAATACTCTCCACATTTATTTCCAGGGCGTTGTGAAGATAACAAAAATCATGCCTACAGCTAACACTACATGGGGTAGCACTGAGAAAACCTGAAGGAAACAAACATTCTTCAGCTGGATCACTGGCACCTAATCATGGTTAGTGGTGCTGCGCTGTTATATCTGCCTCAGTCTTAATTCTGTGTCACTAACTAATCATCTACCTGCAATTAACAATAAACAGAATACAAAACTTCTCTGGAATACAAGTAAGTGGAGATTTGTTTTATCTTACTTATAACCAGAATTTATTCACAGAAAATATGTAAAACCTAGGTTTGAAGTATAGGAACATTAATACCCAAACTTGTTTGCAAGTTACTTAGCTCCTCTTTGAAAAAATTAACAACTCAAACAAGGGGAAAGGGCTGAGGGAATTACAGACCAATATCTGATCTCACTACCTGAAAGATTCTAGACCAGATCATAAAGCAATTTGTATCTTGAAAAAGCTTAATGTGCAGTGATTACTAGAAGTCAATAAATTCATCCAGGATAAATCTTACTAAATTAATCTCTCATTTTTTATCAGATGACTACTGAAGAGTCTATTGGAATGATGAGAACTTAATCTTCATTTCAACAAAGCATTTGAGAAAGTATTCATGACATTCTGATAAGCAAGCTAATTTAGTATGGGCTCGATAGCAAGCCTATCTGATGGGTCCTTGCCCCAAGGGAAGGGAGATTAAAGTCCCCAATACCGATAGTCCTGGGAAATCAATCATCCAAAGACAAGACTGAAAAGCCCAGGATGGAATACTGTCAAGCTACAGGACAGCCAGTATATCAGCAGTACCTCTAGTTTTTCCCTAGAGCCCAACTTTATCTGAAGGGATTTGTATCTACCCACCTACATAGCTAGGCATCTAGTCTCTACCAAAATCTCCTTATATTATCTGCATTATCAGGGACAGGATGCCTGACTTCCAGTTGTTGGGGGAACATGAGTGGGACGATTGCATTCCATTCATGTCCTGCTTGTGGGCTTCAGTACGGTGTTCTATCAGAACACCATACTGAACTAGATGTGCTTTTAGAGAGATCCAGCATGGTTCTCATATTCTTCTGAAGAATTCCTTTCATGAATGGAATAAAAATTAATTCTATTGGCAAGGATAAGGGATAGCTAAGGAAGAAAGAATATCTGAAGACTTCTCGTCCCTATCTCCAACTGTTCTTGCTATGATCAGTGCTTAACAGTATAGATAATTTTGAGTCCACATTAGATTTCTCCCAGGCTTCTTACAGTCAGTTACCTAATCATCTGATTTTTTAATGTAACTGCAAACTTCTACAGAAAACCAAATGTTCAGAAAACAGTAGAATAAAGGTATACTGATAAGATTTATTGTTGCTTTATGGGTACTGGACTGTTTGAGAAACCCAAATCAGACATCTGAGTTTGGGAATTACCATAAACTAAGACTTCCTGATTGATTTTATCTACTTGCATGAAGGACAGAGGTGAGAAGCAAACAGTGTACTGCATCAGCAGACTGCTCATTTGCAGTGAACTAGGATAAACCAGACCTTCTGGAATATTATCAAAATGGAACAGGAAAATATAATTGACAAGGTTAAATGAGTGCTGGAAAAAGAAAAATAGGATCAAATTGAGCCTGACTGCATTTTGAATAAACTGCTATGGAATAATCACAAGTGTATCATGAATTTATTATTCAAGTTAATATACATTAAAATCTGAATGCTGTCACTATTTAATAAACCATGTTTATACAGCTGTTTCTTCTCTTTCAAAATGTTACATCAGTATTATTCAATAGTAGAAACCATACTAAAACAGTTAAATAGTTGCAATTTGTTCATAACTTGAATGTAAACCATGTTTTCTTACTTCATTATCATTTTTTACTACTTAAATAATTATTGTAAAAATCAAATACTATTATCATTTAGCTCAAACATAATGTCTTTAGCATAGATTTTAAAAGCTTGCCCTTTTTTAATAAATAAAGCTTTGCTGGTAATCACATGGTATTTCTGATATCCCATTCACCTAATATATAACAGTCACGCACCTTTTTTAAGCCAGCAAAGCCTTCTGACTCCAGAAAGAAGAAAGCAAAGGGCATCAATATAAACAAACAAAGATTGGAAAAGAGGGAAGCAAGATTCCATAAGCCTAAACAAAACAAGAAAATAAATATGTTTTACTTCTGAATGACAGCAGATTTTAAACATATCACAGAAAAAAATGACGTTTACTTTTTTTTTCCTTTTACCAATCTTATAAGATGTAGAGGCAGGAATTTTAGATGGTCTTGAAAACATTTCTGGTTCTATAAGCTATATTTTTCATACAAACTATTTGTCCACAAACTAAAATGTATTCTCAAATGCTAATAAGACACGTTAGTGATTACTGGCTTTCACAAAATGTTAGCAGCAAAATCACAGAATTTCTACTGACAATTTCACTGCTCTAAAGATTTTAGATATTAGATATTAGAGTTCTGTATGCCGCAAAATGATCAGAAAGAGGTGTTTCAAAATCTGTGCAAGTCTTTTTTTCAGGTTTCTAAACAAGGCTAAAAGCAAATGCAGCTACTATAAGGAGTCACATTAAAGACACAGCTGTTTTAATGAGTCAACCCACTAAATCAGCTACCTTCTTTATGTTCCCATACATTCCAAATTACCTCTTCCAAATAATTTTAAAAACATATTATGTATTAGACTGAATGCCAGACACGAATTTTAATGGTTCTATTACCTGCCAAACATTGCCTGATTCTTTGAAAGTTACTACAGGTAGCACAACTGATTCATTTAAAGTTCTAAACAAGACTATGAAGCAAGCAATCGGGGCAAAAAACTTGGATGAAAAAAATCGTCCAGAGAATATCCTGCATGTGTAATCTGTTTTGTACTATGTCAGATACATTCATAAATATTGGACACAGACTTACACATCTATGTTGGAACCATCATACCAATCCTCTGAAGATAATTCTTCAGCATCAAAATAAAATGTAATACAGTGACGGAAAAAATGAGATAAGGATTGCTGAATGTATAGGAAAAAAAATGTGTATTTATCTGTCCAATGAGAAAACTACAATGTATGAATAATTTTATCAATAAACACAAAATTCTTGCCAGCTTCAGTCTGATGCAATATCAGGATTAAGGTATTTAACTACAAGAAAACTTCAATTAAGTATTTTACTAGGTCTGATAAAGCCTCACCCTTGCCTACAGTATTTTATGGAACGGAAAGCAAGTCCCATATAATGTGCGTGGGCTGTTTGTACTATATTCTATCTCCATCTGCTGGGCATACGTGAAATAGAAAAAGAAAAGCTCATCCTTGGCAAATGTTGTTGTTGTTGTTTAGTCGTTAAGTCGTGTCCGACTCTTCGTGACCCCATGAACCATATTGCGCCAGGCCTTCCTGTCCTTCACTGCCTCCCTGAGTTTGCTCAGTTTCATGCTCATTGCTTCACTGATGCTATCTAACCATCTCATCCTCTGCCGTCCCCTTCTCCTTTTGCCTTCAATCTTTCCCAGCATCAGGGTCTTCTCCAAAGAGATCTCTCTTCGCATTAGGTGACCAAAGTATCTGAGCTTGAGCTTCATTATCAATCCTTCCAATGAGCAATCAGGGTTGATTTCCTTTAAGATTGACTGGTTTGACCTCCTAGCAGTCCAGGGGACTCTCAAGAGTCTTCTCCAGCACCACAGTTCAAAGGCATCAATTCTTCGGCGCTCGGCCTTTTTTATGGTCCAGCTCTCACAGCCATACATTACTACTGGAAAAACCATAGCTTTGACTATGCGGATCTTTGTCGGCAAGGTGACGTCTCTGCTTTTTAATATGCTATCTAGGCTTGCCATAGCTTTCCTCCCAAGGAGCAAGCGTCTTTTAATTTCATGGCTGCAGTCTCCGTCTGCGGTGATCTTGGAACCCAAATAAATGAAGTCTGTTACTGCTTCCATTTCTACCCCTTCTATTTGCCAGGAATTGATGGGTCCAGATGCCATGATCTTAGTTTTTTTAATGTTGAGTTTCAAGCCAGCTTTTGCACTCTCCTCTTTCACCCTCATCAAGAGGCTCTTTAGTTCTTCTTCACTTTCTGCCATTAGGGTGGTATCGTCCGCATATCTGAGGTTGTTGATGATTCTCCCTGCAATCTTAATTCCGGCTTGTGATTCTTCCAGCCTGGCAAATGTACTTTTAGCATTTAATAGCTTTTTAGCTTTTTTCCTTTGCTTTCTATACTGGGTTTTAAAACTGAACATATTAATCTGGTATGAGGCCTTTCAATTTTCTCTTTAAAATTGGGGTTGTCAAAAGTGTTGTATAAAAATGGTGGTACCACTGTCATTACAATATGATTTCTGTTTAATTTCTGCAAATACAACACATTTATATTAAGTATAAACATTTTTTTAAGGTTCTGAAAATAACTCCAAGAAGAGTAGCTATATCAATTATTTGATAAAATGTTTTATACCATTGGCTGCCAAATTCCTTTAAAGTATCTTCCAGGAAAATGGAAGTACAGAAATAATGGCAAACATTCTCTATTTCAAAATGACTAAGGACCACCAGAGAAATATATATCAAACAAACATCACATAATGTTGACTTCCAATATTATACAGACTTTTCAAGTTGCTGACTATATTACTGGTTATTAAGAAAATTCACACAACTATACAATTTCCCAAATATGACTTCCAAATTCTATTAAAATAATCAGACCCTTTATGTTATTCATTTATTAAACATCCTGCAGGTAGCATAGGTTGCCACTTCCCTTTACTCTCACAACTGCTTTCCATGCGCTTATGGTTCTGATAAGAAGCATATATGCTACCCTTGAAGGCACTCACATGCTGTAACACATTACACATTCAGCAATATTATATTACATCATACTCACCATGAATTAGAGAACCGTTCAACCACTGGATGTAATAACTTTGTGGAAAAGAAAGCAGAATCTCATTGCTAATGATTGAGAAAGGCAAGAGGAGCACAGCACCAGCTGAAACTGCAAGAGTAAAAGTGCTCAGGAACAGCCTGAAATACAAAGGGATGAAGTATTTTTAGTCTCAACACATCACGTTTGAAACTAATAGAAGTTTAAGCAAGGATTTTATTTAAAAGCTTATAAAAGCTACTATTCTTCAATGGTATAATCTGCATCAGTCAAAGAAGATTTTCTATAAATATAATCAAACTCGCATTAAAAATAAAATCCTATGAGGCTGATACCCTAGTAAATTTCTCTATGCTGATTCACCACATAATCATCTATATTGCATCTGCAGGATTAAATTCTGTATTTAAAAAAGCGTGTGTATGCCACATACTAGACCAGCCCAAGCAAGCAATAGCTGTCCAGAGTTAATGGCAGCACCCCCTCTACTGGAGAAGACCAGAACTCCTGGTTCTAAAAGGATCAATGGGCATATCAGTACCAAAAGAGCATACACATTATTTCAAAAGCCAAAGAACACAGCAACTAGTTCTGCAGGCACACAAGTGTTAATCTTTTTCAAACATCCACTCACAACACATGGCAAGCCCAACTATGAAATTAAGGGAAATTTAAACTGGTTTCTCACAGAGATATGAAGGCCCACTATTAAAAAAAGGAGAACCCCCAGGGAGCATGTCTATGAACATGTCTACAAGAGCTTTTCGGATCTCAGCCATAGAATTTACTGGGGGGGGGGGATTAATTCATGGGATTAAAAAGATGACCTTTTGAATAAAACAACTTATATTTGCTTAAAAGTTTTTTCTTAATACAATCTATACAGAAAACAACCCAATATATTTTAATTCTATCAATTTCTGGGGGCAAAGTCCTTAACTGCAGAGTCCCAGCTATGTACATGAAACTTCTAGCCTCTCTCCCTGGTTCAGATCTTTGAGTTCCTACAACTCTTCTGGGTGTCAAAAGACAAAAAAAGACTTGTTGGTCCCACTCCAAAGATGTTTCAAAGCATATTACAGGGATTTAAACCTTGTACCTACCAAGCAGGTTGAAGCATTTAATTCCCTGAGCCTCAATGGCAGTTCTCATAAGGAGCAGTGTTTCTCAACCTCAGCAACTTTAAGATGAGTGGACTTCAACTCCCATAATTCCCCAGCCAGCCATGTTATTATCTTAACACTCATCTTAAGGTTGCCAAGGCTGAGAAACCCTGATATAGAGGAAACTTCCAAGCACAATTTCTAGAGCTATGCACAGTTCAAAAGTGTTTAAGGAGAAGTAATTTGGAACCTATACAAGCACAGCATCTCTCTGCTTCTCATTAAAGCAGCCATATGTGAGGGTGCTTAGGCTTCTGTGCAAGAGGGAAAAAAGATCCAGTTCTTTAAGGAGTTAAAGACACAGCTCTTTTAACAAGCAGCAGAAAGGTACTATGCTCAAGGAAGTTCTTCTAAATCATTTTGATAATCTTTGGGGAAAAAGAGGTAGAAGAATTTGAACACAGATTTTGACTATAAACATCTGATACACAGTTGCCAGAATTCTTTCATAATGGCTTCCCGGCTTTTCTACAATAAAACATACACCTGAGCATTTATGTTTTTGGAAATCTGTTCTTGTTGCCTGAGGGACACCTAACATTGGTACCACTGAAAGTTGGGTTCCTGTTGGTGGGAAAGTCATCTGGTCTCAGGAAAAGGTATATTCATTTTGAGTAAGGTAATCGATTTGCTTCCATTCCAAAAAATTATCAGGCCAAAAGACTAATATTTTGAGACAGAGAGCTATAGCTATTGCAGCTGCTTCAATCACAGTTACAGAGTCCTGATCAAGAGTGCTTCAGGAACCACTGGCTGCAGTAGATTCTATTTCACCTGTTGGGCTAGTGGGTTGGGCTAGCACATCTGGCTAAGTGCTCCATTTGGGTCACAGCTTGACTCTGATACTGGAGCAAGACACTGGTATCATAACCGACAGATAGCAGAGTTGCAAAATATTTGTAGTCACAATGTAATCTTTAGTCTATAGATGAAGGGTCTCCCACCATAGCAGTAAGTGTGGGCAAATCCCACAAAGATAGCATGATTCACTCTAGGCACAGTTGTAAATCACAGCACTCTGAACACCTTGACCCCATATTCAGCCTTTGGCTTACTCAACAGGAGGCTCACAGACATGACTATATAAGATTTGTTACTTTCTTACAGCCAAGAATGAAACCATACATATACAGAAAATGGCCTACAGCAGCATACAGAAATCAAAGCCTATGTATAGTTTTAAATTCTAGACTTTTTTTCTGCTGCCTTCCTGAATCAATGGACACCTGGCCATTCTTTTGATGACCTTGGAAGGAACTTGATCTATATTGCTGTAACCTGGGAACAGCTGGTTCCTGTTCCTCCCTTGTCAGTTTCTTTCCTTAGAAAAACTAAAGCTGGGAATGTTTGAAGGAATATTTTAGAGATTGATATGGGAATGATAGTGATATCTCATAGAATGGAATTGAAATGAATGCCATTTTAGCATTCAATAAAATACTGATTAAAAGGATGTCATCACATGCCATGAGAATGTTGGTAAATGGTAAGGTTGCAATTCAGACCACATACAGAGAACTGTTAAGCTCATGGAACGGTTTGTTCATGGAACATGGTGTGATCTGTTTTAATATACAGATAGTTCTCACTTAATGACCACAATTGGGACTGGAATTTAGGATGCTAAGCGACATAGTCATTAAGCAAATTATCAGGTGACTGCTTCACTTAGTGACCGTAATCCAGCAGTCCCAGTTGCCATCGTTAAGTGAATGCCCAGGTCATTAGGTGAGGCAACTTCCTGCCAGCTTCCCACAATCAAGTCAGTGGGGAAGCCAGAAGGAAGTTGCAAGCCCCAGGCACTGCCAGGTGGGGGAGCGAGGGGATGCGTGGGAGGGTGAGAGTCTGCAGGGGTGTGGTTCAGGTTGGGTGCAGGAGGGCCTCAGAACTGCTTAGCTTTTCAGCCCCAGAGTTGAGAGACTCCTGAAACCTCTCCACTCCAGGGCTGAAAATCCTGCTTGTATTTCGGCATGGGCCACTTTCAGCCAGCCCCCAGAGGTGAGAGGGAGTCCTCTTGGCAGGCAGCAGCAGCTTGCAATTGCCAAGCGCCCCGCGATCATGTGACCACCATTTTCAATCTTCTCTGCTGTCTTCCCCATTGCCTTTCTGGAGAAGCCAGCAGGGAAGTCGCAAGCTGCTGCCCCCTGCCAAGGGGACTCCCTCTCAACTCTGGAGGCTGGCTGAAAAAGCTCTGTGCCAAAATCCTGCTTGGATTTTGGCACTAAGGTTTTTCAGCCAGCCCCCAGGGACGAGAGGGAGCTCTGCGAAGAAAGGAAGGAAAAGGCTGCTTTCAGTTCTTTTTCCCTTCTTCACAGCATGAAGCCCTCTTTGGAGCTCCTGGGAGGGGGAGGGGCTGGCTTTGCACTGCAAAGAAGAAAAAGGCTGCTTTCGGCTTTCTTCCCTTCTTCCTAGCACGAAGCCAGCCCCATAGGGCCCAGCAGCTAGGCTGGGCATGCCTATTCAGCAGCGAGAGCAAGAAGACAGTGGCAAAGGGCAGCAGGAGGCCAAAAGGGCAGAGATGGGGGGCAGATAGGCTGGTGGGGGGAGTTTAAGCACCCCTGCAGTCGTAAGTGCAGGCAGGCTGACAAGTGCCTGAATTTTGTTCTTGTAACTGCAGGGGCATTGCAATGGTTGTAATTTTGGGCACAAGTCATAAGTCCATTTTTTTCTGCATTTGTAATTTCGAATAGTCGCTGAAAGAATGGTCATTAAGCGAGGACTACTGTATATGTAAAGACTGTGTCTGTGCCTGACAATTGTAAGAATACTGTTATATTTCCCTTATACAATGGGAAAGGTACAACACAGAATGAAAAAACTACAGAGGGATTGATTTGATGTGTGCTTGGGATGGTATTTCACAGAATTATGATCCAAAGGATACAAAAGGTGACAATAAGCAAAATTTGGAAAGTTCCGTGTACCTTTTGCACTAAAAATCAGATTGACTGTATGATACGTATCAAAGGAATTAATGATTGCCAGTTACTTATTAATGACAAAAACTAGAGCAAATAGATAATTTAGTGTATCTTGGTAGAATGTTTATTAAAGACAGGAAGACAGATGGAGAGGCTTTAAGATGTGCAAATGCTGGCAGAAAGCTAGTGGATAGTGCATTGTTGGTTCAAAGAATGAATATTTGTTGGAAAAAACTAAAATGGCTGTATATAGGAGCATGCTTCTGCCCCTTTTACCACATGGAAGTGAGAGCTGTGTATTTCAGGGGAAGCAAAGTAAAGTGAATGCAGTGGGAACTGAGTACTTAAGTCTGTGTTAATACAAGATGATAAAGGGTTGAGAATTATCAGGTGCTGACTGAGTGTGGGTTGAATACAAAAATGAGTGACCAGTACAAAAGAAGTACATTGAAGTGGTGTGGTCAAATAGAGAGAATGAAGGAGGATCAAATTGCAAAACAAATACATAAAAGAAGAACTGATGAGTCAAGAGGAAGGGGAAGCCTGAGAAAGTCATGGCTGAAGAGAACTGATGAAAGAGAAGTTTAAAGAACAAAAGAGAGTATCTGAAGGGGTATGTGGAGGTGGTGGAAGCAAGGAGGGTTTGAAAGGACAGAAAGATATGGAGAAGTATCATGAATAATTTTGGCATATGCTTGTTTTAATCATCTTTTCTTTTCTTATGCCTTGAATTTCTTTGGCTAACTATCTCTTACTCATTTTCTGTGCTCTGCATAACATTGCTTACCTGAAAGGGAGTAGATGATAAATATGTACTTAGGCATGTATGTAACCAAGGCATTTCATGGAAGTTTCAGATCGAGGAATAATGGAATCCATAAAATAAAAATACCTTATTAAATATTCCATTATGAAAAACTGATTGCAAGAAAGAGGTAGATTTTTAAATTTCCACAGTAAGCTTTAAGTTTTGGGTTTAGGGTAATAAACAGAATGACATTTAAAAGATTAGTCACATGAAAGAGAGAAAAGCCAATTCTCGTAATAGTCAAGGAAAAAAATTATCTTGTTCAGAAAAGGAAATAGTTTTCATAGATTCAACTTTACAGAAAAACCTACTTGTACTTGCAATGAAAGGTAATGACCGTGATAGATCAGCTGTCACAAATGGCAAGTAAGAAGGTAGCTATTCTCCCTAGTTGCCAATAGTTTTGATTTACAATGTCTTACTCACTGTCTCCAGTTTGCATAAAGTAGTGTTGTCCAAACTTGGCCACTTTAAGATGAGTGGACTTCAACTCCCAGAATTCCCTAGCCAGCCATGCTGACTGGGGAATTCTGGGAGTTGAAGTCCACTCATCTTAAAGTGGCCAAGTTTGGACAACACTGGCATAAAGCGATTATAGAAATGCTTTCATTTTTATAAAACAGGGGAAAAAATCTTACATTATCAACCTCATGTTATATATTTGATTCTGTGTATTACCAAATGAAGTCTCACTCATTTTCAGAAGGGTATATAATCATGTTCTCTAAATTAGTGTTTTTGCTACAGCTAGCATATAAAAGTTGACAAATTTAAGAATATAGTAGAACTGCAGTCATACCCAGTGCAGTTAAAACAAATCTTTCAAAAAGCAATGTTAATAATTAATAATAATCCATTAATAATCCATCAGGATAATGCATTATCATATTACGCTTAACTAAATATCCATTCACACATGTTCCTCACATTCTCACAATACAGACTGCCCTGCAAATAGCAGGGAAATAACTGCATGCTTAAAGTCTTGACCCAGAGGGTTATTTTGAGAGGTATAACAACATAATACCAGTTACTAATCTGAAGAATAGGATGACCAGTTCCCTATCCAATCACCAAAATGTTTTTGTGCATAAATGTAATATAACTTAGGGTTTAATAAAATAATAATTAAGAATAAACAACTAAATATTATAGTCTACACATTACTAATTATAGTTAAAAATAAATAACTGAACACCATCGTCTACCTTTTACATTACTGATCATGTAAATGTAATTTCCAAAGAACTATGCATAGTTCAACACTATTTTTTAAAAAACAATACTTAGATAACAATGTATAGAAGTGAATTTTCAGCTGAATATGTCTCCAAGAGACCAGACTGGCATCTAATGATCTTTCACTATTTGTTAGATATCTTTTTATTCATTTCAGTTGATTTAATGCCCTATTTTAATGGTTGCATCTATTTTTCTTTTAACTGTTACATTATTTTCATTGCAATTGTTATCTACCTTCAGTGATGTGTAAGCACTAAAGTGCTAGGATAAAAAATGATTTATTTATATAAAATCAATAAATGCTAATTATTTTAGAAGTGGATTCCATATTCTAAGCATTTTAACGTTTTAAAGAAGACAGTTTGCATCATACTTAGAACTCACTCATTGAAAACTACTGTAGTCACATTGTTTTCAATAACTTTGCCCTAAGCATGACTAAATCTGGATGTAACCTATAAAGAAAGAATAAACTATCTTCATATGTTGTCCTCATATAGCTATTTTGTTCACACATAAATGTGAGCAAAATAGAGCTACATGTTAATATTATAATTTGTTTAGAAATGCTTTCCAAACAGTATAAAATTTCAGCATTACTACAATCACCAATGCTTATCACCCTGAATCATAAAACAGGAAGTTCTTCTTCTTGAGTTTCTATATTTGCATAGTGCTGAAATATATTGGGAAAGTGAAGATATACATACGAAATTCTATTGACAATAGCATCTTCATCCTCTTGCTCATCTGAAAAAAAATACATATTTTAGATTACATTTTAGTGCCATGACTATTGCTAAGTGTTTTACTTCTTGTCTAATAGCAACTGATAAAGAGAAATTGTAGCATGATCAAAATGCAAAGTGCGCTTATCTTTCATCCTAATCTTAGACTGTTCTTTCACAAATCTCAAATTCAGGAAAGGGGGGTAGCAATTATCTTTCAAGAGACTATGCAGTCTTCACCAACCTAGTGTTCTACTAATGCTTGCATTAAAGTGTTCTTTGCTTGAAGACTTAGAGATGGAATTGCAAGCTGCTTACCCTAAAGTACTGGAGTATAACTTAGATTTCATTGGTCAATAACATAATAAAGAGAATATAAGAGCCATAAAAACAGAATTAAAAGATGTTGTTATCAGAACTTAGAAACAGTCATCACCACAGAGCAACAGTTAGTTACACATTAGATGCACCAAAATGGAAATGGAAATGCATGTTTTAATTCACATCCAACTGAAAGAACAGGCAGATAATATTCAAGTCCATCCTGATTTATTGTCACTGCTTCTAATCCAGCAAATTGAAATATTCAATATCCAACAGCAAATATTCAAAATCGTGCATCTGTATGTAAATCTCACATACGTGGGTGGAAAAAAACATATGCTTGTGAAGACACTTAGAAAATAAGGCATGCCTCTAACGTAATGAAGAAGGAAAAATACATTTAAATAGACAAGACTTTAATATTAAATTCTTTAAAATATATTAATATATTCATGTAGCTATAAACTACATTAGCTGTTCTGAAGTCTTATTTGTACCAGCGGGATCATACTCATGCAACTATTCATACGATATAAACAAGGCATCTGGAAGTAGTTTGGTAGCTAGGTGGCACTATGACACAAAAATCTCGGCCTTCTTTTCAACAGCCAGAGCAGCTGGACAGCTGCCAGGGAAAGTACAGCACAACCTCTCCATTTAACAAATCAAAGAAGACTACAGTCTGGATTACTACCTATAAGCTGGTTCTGGGACACTATTAGATTATATCCTATAACTCCCCTATAGTATTCAAAAGCAACATTTGTGGGCTGGTCATGGGTCCGATCTAAAGAGATAATTGATTATGATGCTTCCCTGATTAATTTGTGCTCTTTTCATAGAGTATTGGTCATTCGACAGAATAAAGCATCCTGCCTCTAGTGACCAGAAAAGGCTAAACTTACTCTTTAAAATGTATGAATACCTACAGATACAGTACTCAACTGCAAACAACCATAAAATCAAGTTACCTAAAGCACTAACTTTGCAACTCAGCTTATTTCTTACCAGATACAAAGTCTCTCCAGATAAAAGAAATTTGCAGCATCAAAAAAGAATCACTTAGCTATGCATATTTCATCCTCCAATGCAAGATTATCCCTTAGCCCCAGTTACCTGGGGCTGAAAGGGACACTCAAGCAGTCAGCTAAAGTGCAAGGGACATTCAGACAGACAGCTGGAGCAGCCCTTCTTTTCACACTGCATAACATCAAAAATCGTTTTCATCTGTTTGGAAAAAAGTACATGAGCTGTGAGGGTGATGAGAAACTAAGGAACACACAGTTGCTCAGTGCTGAGGTACATCTTCAAACCATGCCTAGAGTGGAAAAGAAAGCTAGAGAAGAAATGGCCCAGGGTAAGTACAGATGGAACGTGAGCATGCCAAATCGCCACGTGACACGTTAGCCCATGCACAAATACTCAGTACTACTCATGGACTCAAAATAATAAATAAAAAAAATAAAATAAAAAAATGCTCAAAAGCCTTCAATTGTGTGGATCACAACAAACTGTGGCAAATTCTTAAAGAGATGGGGGTACCAGACCACCTTACCTGTCTCCTGAGAAATCTGTATGCAGGCCAAGAAGCAACAGTTAGAACCAGTCACGGAACAACCGATTGGTTCAAAATAGGGAAAGGTGTACGACAAGGCTGTATACTGTCACTCTGCTTATTTAACCTATATGCAGAGTACATCATGAGAAATGCCAGGCTGGAAGAATCACAAGCCGGAATTAAGATTGCAGGGAGAATCATCAACAACCTCAGATATGCAGACGATACCACCCTAATGGCAGAAAGTGAAGAAGAACTAAAGAGCCTCTTGATGAGGGTGAAAGAGGAGAGTGCGAAAGCTGGCTTGAAACTCAACATTAAAAAAACTAAGATCATGGCATCTGGACCCATTAATTCCTGCCAAACAGAAGGGGTAGAAATGGAAGCAGTAACAGACTTCATTTATTTGGGCTCCAAGATCACTGCAGACGGAGACTGCAGCCATGAAATTAAAAGACGCTTGCTTCTTGGGAGGAAAGCTATGGCAAACCTAGATAGCATATTAAAAAGCAGAGACGTCACCTTGCCGACAAAGATCCGCATAATCAAAGCTATGGTTTTCCTAGTAGTAATGTATGGCTGTGAGAGCTGGACCATAAAGAAGGCTGAGCGCCAAAGAATTGATGCCTTTGAACTGTGGTGCTGGAGAAGACTCTTAGGAGTCCCTTGAACTGCTAGGAGGCCAAACCAGTCAATCCTAAAGGAAATCAACCCTGACTGCTCATCGGAAGGATTGATAATGAAGCTCAAGCTCAAATACTTTGGTCACCTAATGCGAAGAGAGGATTCTTTGGAAAAGACCCTGATGCTGGGAAAGATTGAAGGCAAAAGGAGAAGGGGACGGCAGAGGATGAGATGGTTAGATAGCATCACTGAAGCAATGAGCATGAAACTGAGCAAACTCAGGGAGGCAGTGAAGGACAGGAAGGCCTGGCGCGATAGGGTTCATGGGGTCATGAAGAGTCGGACATAACTTAACGACTGAACAACAACAACTCATGGATAGCAAGCTACAGTTTAGCTGTTCTATACAAGATAAGGTTACATTGGTGCAAAGAAGCAATAGAGCAAGAATGGGTGTTCCCTTTAGTGTGATATCTTGAAAATACAGGGGTTTTTTTAACATGGCAAGAAGAGCTCTCAAGCCC
This sequence comes from Python bivittatus, assembly GCF_059951505.1. Lineage (NCBI taxonomy): Eukaryota > Metazoa > Chordata > Lepidosauria > Squamata > Pythonidae > Python > Python bivittatus. Next base: position 8,426,478 of record NW_028277088.1, read on the forward strand.
TTCTCACTTACAGTACGAAATCCCTCTGAAGTGGCCAACAGCAACACGGGGGGGGGGGGGCAGAGACATTGGGGAAAACACCCTGAATCATAACAGCTGTTTAGAATGGTACAATGGATTCCAAGGCCCTATCCTGGCCTAGGAGAAATAACAAGTTCAATTGCTTTGTCCAACCCTAGAATGGGTATGCACAATATTTTTGCAACTAGAAAGTCACACTTTTTAAAAATGCTTTCGACCTCTGAGAACTGCCAAAGGTGTGGCTAGTGACGACATGACCTAACTGGAGTGGCTGAGATTAACATTTTTAGCCTGGGGAAGGTTAGGAATTTGGGGGAGTTATACAAGATGTAATGGGTGCCTTAAGTACTTATTTTGTCTTTAAAATTCTCTCCAAACGGAGAAAACCAGCCTACTCTTAGGAGAGTTAAGAGATTTTTTTAAAGGTAAACTGGATGATTTAAGCACAAGGCATACATGTAGCAAGCCAATGAAAAGAGCTTGAAGAAGGCAGCCAGAAGCCATTAGGACAACAGGTGCAGAAGAAGCATGCATTAAGCCCAGGGCAGAAGAATATAAGAGACTCAGACTGACCCACCCTGACTCCCTGGGGTGTAACAGGGAGGGAAGGGAAAACACAGGTAGACTTGCATGATTCTATTATTATAGCCTATATCAATAAAGTATGGTTCTAGTCTTCCAGTAGAATCAGGAAATGCCTGTGGAGTCAGCTTCTTGTTCTACCTCATAGGACTGACAATAAGGTATGATTTCACTTCTTAACCCCTAAAACACTGGAGCAAAAAGTTTGATCCCAGCCACAGTAGGGTGCTAACAAAATCATATGCAACTTGCCTACCATAAACGTACATGCAAAAAGAACCTTTGTAGGTGGATGTGCCATGGCCATCCCAGTTCAATCTCCCAACATAGGCCAGGGAGGTAGAAAGAGTGGAACAGATTGAGTATCTACTGAAAAGGCTTTCTGGCTTCTACTTTTTCTCTCAAAGATATTTTTTAAAAGTACAGAATTCATCCCCCATTTCAAACAGGAACTTGGAAGTTAATAGGAATTTTCAGGAATAGTGAATCCCTGATGGTGGGACTAGTAGATTACTTATAAATGACACTTAAGCCATGTCTGAAGTTATAACTTAAACTAAAGTATATAAAGGAAATACTTAAGAAAAACAGATCTACTCTAACCCCACTGGGATATGCACAAGCAGGACATAAAGACAGCAGCATTTCCCCAATGTGGTTTCCCAGCAACCATATTTCAAAAAAACATATTTAAAAAAAAAACTCGATAGGCTGAAAGGGCTCATAATGAAATAAATGCAAATTGGAAAAAGATAGGAAAGTGATTATGCAATTTGATTTGGTCAAGCTCTCTGGTCGAATGCAATTATGGTAAAATACTTACTGCATAAACAGATATGCATCCTTCCCAGAACACTTTCCAGCTTATTTATTATCATTTACTATAGAAAATATATAAATAGGAAACCAGTTACCTCCTTTCCTCTTGTATCTTCTGATAATGAAGTAGGAAACAATATACAGTATCGCAAACAAAAGAAAACAGATCTGAAAGAGAAAGTTTCATAGTTGAAGCAACAATTTAATTTCTGAAAATATTAAAATGGAACAAATTATAATACAAATAAAAAAGCCTACTGTAGACCACATAATCAAAATGAAAAGTTTGCTTTATTATTGCTATTTCTACAGCTCTTCTTAGTACTTCTCTTAGTAACGTACTATTTCACATGGGAAAAAGACATCAAAATAATCCATGCCAAAAGCATTGGAACTGAAGTTTATCACAAGTTGAATATGAATCAGCAATATGATATGGCTGCCAAAAACATAAAAGTAATATTATGCTGCATCAATAGAGGTATAAGTTAAGAATCATGCAAAGTAAGACTTCTACTATATTCTACACTGGTCAGATCTCACCTCAAGTAATGGACCTATTTCTGGACACCTCACTTTAAGAAGAAGTCAATCAAACTGAAAGAGATGCAAATTAAAAAAAACCTCAGAAACGATAATCAAAGGAGTGAAAACGTAAGACCTATGAGAAGAAACTGAGAGAACTGATCATAATTAGCCTTGAGGAAAAATTATGGGGGGAGAGGGGAGGGGATATGAAAGCACCTTTCAAGTATCTGACATGGTATCACAACAGAAGCAATTTGTTCCAATTATTCCAGAGTCAAGGACATGAAATAATGGTCTTCAGTTATAGAAAGACAGTTTCGATTCTTATCCTATCCTTATCCTAACAATAACTATCCTTATTGACTGCCTATGTTTATTTATTTGTTTTATTGGCTTTACGCTACCAGATTCCCAAATGACTCTTTTGGGATAAACCTTATCTTACTAATGTTTTAATTTGTATTTCCGCATTGACCAAGTCATTGAATATAACCTAAGTGGCCCTTTCTAACATTATGAATCTATAATTCTACCCAAGTATTAAGAGCTATAGTACTAATAGGGCAGTGATATAATGAAGGAGTAAATAAAGCAATGTTTTCTGTCTTTGACTTTACAACCAAATAAGGATGCCCTATGTCAGGGCTTCCCAGAAAAACCTAACTCTTTCCTCAAGCAAAAGTTATGAAAATGTCTTTAAAGATTATGTCCCTTGTTAATTTATACTCAAAAATAGCATTTTTATGTAACATAGGTGGAAACTACAGTTATGGTCTTCTAACAACTTTCTGAATTAACACTGGCTTGTCAAGTTCAGCTTGACTAGAAACAGTATTACATTTAATTCTGGAACTATTTTTTTCAATGTACACCAACAAATGTACTCCTGCATTCCAAATTAAATTAATATGATTTAATATAAATATGCTTGTCTTTTCTGTAGACTATCCTGGTCCTTCTTGATTTCTCAGCAGCTTTCAGTACTATCAAACATGGTGTCCTTCTGGACCAGCTATAAGGGAGGTGGGGCTGGGGACACGGTATTGCAGTGCTTCTCCTGTTATCTCCGTGGTTCAGTTCCACTCAGTGTTGGTAGCAGAGAGAGAGTAAATCCAAGGCTCTTACCACTCCTATTTAACATTTTGATTAAGTTATTCATCAGCACAGAGTCTAGTATCATCAACTACTGATGATACCCAGTTATACATCTTAACCTCAAACTGGCAAATGATGCTGTCAAGGTCCTGTAATATCATTTGAAGGCTGTTGGGGTCTGAAGTTTGAGTGGCTGCAGGTGCATGGACTACCCAATTCCAGGGAACTTCCAACTTAATCTTGGATGGGGTAGCATCCCTCCAGACTTGGTGGGCAATTTGGAGGTCTACTGGACAGATTTGAAGAGCAGGTGGCAGCTGGGGACAAAAGAATCTTTACCCACATTTATGTTGTAAGACTCATTCTTGGATTGGGAGGCCTTTCTCTCAATCACTGACACTTTAGTCATCTCATTGCTAAATTACTTTACCTGGGGCTGCCCTCAAAAGCTACAAGCAGTCCAGAATGCAGCAATATCAGTTGTTATAGACACATCTCAGTACAACTATGTAACACCACTATTTTGCAAGACTCCCCAATTGTTTCTGCCCATCCTGTAAGATCAGATAGAGTTATCATGCTCTTTGTTGTTGTTTAGTCTTTAAGTCGTGTCCGACTCTTCGTGACCCCATGAACCATATCGCGCCAGGCCTTCCTGTCCTTCACTGCCTCCCTGAGTTTGCTCAGTTTCCTGTCAGTTAAGCAATGCCATCCTATTGGACCCAGAAGGCATGCCTTGTCTGTTACTAAGCCTGCCTTTTACAGTAGTACCCTCCCACCCAAGATCCATATGGTGCAAACTCTGTTGGCTTTTAAGAAGACCTGGGTCTTCTCATAGGCTCTGGGCTAGGATGGGATATGGCCCTGCTTATCATCAGATATATATGGTGTTTTAGATTGACCTTCCTCCTCAGCATGGTCACTTTTTAATGTAATGCTTGTTTTTTATTCCTTTTAATTCAGTAAGCCACCCAGAGTTATTTGGCAAGTGGGCAGCCTTAGAAATCAATCAATCAATCAATCGTTAAAATGCAGTAACTGAGCTAGACAAACTTCAGTAATTTCAATTCTGAGTGTGACTTTTCTTTGTTCTTCCATTTCACATGCATTTCCTTTTATATATGGATATTTGATGGTATTATTTTAAAAGCGAATTTCTCATTAATGCCTTTCATGCTGGCTGAGAACTGTAGTTTCAAAACATCTGAAAGGTATCAGGTTCAGAAAGGCTACCTATATATTCTAGCTTTCTCATATGAAGCTTTAAGGCAACTGCACGTTGATATGATAAGAAATATGCATTATTTAAAAATGCACAAGACTTTCAAATTGCTAAAGAGATTTGGTCCATCTGTTTCATTAATCACTTAACATCTAATTATCTAAGAACCAGTTCTATATTTGAAATTTATAATTCCATTAAAAGATGTATGAGATGGTTCTCTGGATATATTTTCCTATTTATTTTTATTTTTATTTATTAATCACATTTATATGGCCGCCCATCTCACAAGAAGTGACTCTGGGTGGCGTACAAAAATCAATAAAACAACAAATATATAAAAAACAATCATTATAAAAATATAAAAAGTCAGCATTAAAAATGAAAAAATTATTAAAAAATTAAAATATACAAACCACCCAGAGAGAGTAAAAAGATCAACCACAATGGAGCACTTTACTGCATGTTTTGCAGATAAGAACATGCTAACAGTTGTTTGATATTAACCCAGATTTTAAGTTAGACTGACTCATCCATCATGCAGAATACAACAGCAGAAAGGGTCTGGACGAGGCAAGGTATGTGAATCTAAACAAAGAACAAGGTGTGATGACAAATGCATGAGAAGATACATACATAATTGCCTTTTAATTGATTTTAAATTTGAAATTCTTAGCATTTGAATTTGGAGTATTAAGGACAACAGAAAAAAACAGTTAAATTCAGATTAATTCATAGAAGAGAACCACTAGGTATTATTAACTTACACCTCAATTTGAATAAATCTAGTCTGCTACAAATTTGAAATAAATCAAATATTAATTAAAAAATGAATGCAACAGAACTGCATCAATCCTGCCAATGGGATTTATGACATGGCAAAACGACAGTCCACCACAAGGCCTGCTGTGCTGCCTCACGATCCCCAGGGGTCCTGGGATGCATGCATGCCAACAGTATATAAACTCAGCAGAGTCACCTAAGCATGAAGTCATACTCTCTGCCCAGCTAAAACAAAGAGGCTCCAACACTGGACAGCAGCAATATAGGAAGAATGTCCAAGGAGAACATCAGGAATCGCTTTGAAGATCTGAATCTCATGAACAGGGGACTAGAGGAACTGTGGAATGAAATCAAAGTTGCTAAGGATGGATCTGAAGAGAGATTGCCAAAGACCAAGAAAGAGAAAGCAAACCGGATGTCAGAACAAGAGTGGAAATTGCTGAGAAGAGAAGCAAAAACCAGGAAAAATAAATATCTCAGGAAGGAACTTAACACAGAATTTTAGACAGCTGTAAAGTCACTGAAGATGGAAATAGACATTAAAAACAAGGAAAGTCTTCCAAATGATCTCCAAATTCAGAAAGAGGTTCCAACCTCAAATTGTTATACTAAAGGATACCAATGGACAGACAGTAACTGATTCTAAGACAATTCAACAAAGATAGAAACAGTACAGATGGTCCTTGACTTATGACGGCAATTGGGACCGGAATTTCCATCACTAAGCTATGCAGTCGTAAAGTGTGACCACATCACTTAACGACAGCAATTCCTGCAGTCCTAGTTGCCATTAAGTTGTTAACTGAATCTCACCATCATTAGGCAAGGCAACCTCCTGCAAGCTTCCCACAACCAAAGTTAGTGGAGAAGCCGGCAGGAAGTTGCAAGTCCCAGGCCTGCAGGCAAGTAAGTGGCTGCTGCCCGGAGGGGATGGGCAGGGTGTGGGGGAGGGTCAGGGAGGGTACGCAAGAGTCACTGCACAGGTCAGGGAAGCTGCGTGAGGGGAAGGTGTGCAAGAGGCACCACACAGGTTGGGGAGGGTGCGCGGGTGGTGCACGAGTGGCCAGCATGGTGCAAGTGCAGAGGGGCTGGAGGAGGATGTGCAGGTAGGTGAGACTTACCCCAGCGACTTACAATCTTCCCTGCCAGCTTCCCCTTTGACTTTCTGGGGAAGCCAGCATGGAAGGTTGCAAATGGTGATCACATGACTGCCAGGGTGCTGGGACGGCTGAAACTACAAGGACCGGTCGTAAGTCTCCTTTTTCAACACCATCGTAACTTTGAACTGAACAAATGGTCGTAAGTTGAAGACTACCTGAATACTGAAATTTTATACAGCAGATATGTCAACTTCAGTACTCCAATCATTACCAAGTTGGAAAGCTATAGAAATTGATGGAATATCTACAGAAATATGGCAAGCAGCTATACCAGCAAATTTGGAGAATGATACAGTGCCCAACACATTGGAAGAGATCAGCCTACATACTAGCACCAAAGAAAGAAGACTCAACAGAGTATGCAAACGATCATACAATATCCTTAATTTCACATGCTAGCAAAATAATGCCTTGGATCAACTAACACATTAGAGCTTTATATGGAAAGGACGATGCCAGATGTTCAAGCTGGCTTTAGAAAAGGCCAAAGAACAAAAGACATTATTGCTGATGCACAATGGATAATTGAGAAAGCCAAAGAATACCCAAAAGAAGTGAATATGTGCTTCACTGATTATGAAAAGGCTTTTGATTGCATCAACCATGTCAAGCCATAGAATGTGGGAATCCCAGACCATCTTCCTTATGCAAAACCTATACAAAGAACAGGAAGCCACAGTATGATCAGAACATGGTGAAACAGACTGGCTCCATCTTGGCTAAGGAGTGAGACATGACTGTATACTCTCCCCATATTTATTCAATTTATATGCAGAATATATTGAGGGAAGCTGGACTGGAACAAGATGACTGTGCTTTTAAAATTGGAGGAACAAACGTGAATAATCTCTGCTACACTGATGATGCTACCCCGATAACTGAAAATGCAAATGATCTGTAACCTCTAGTAATGAAAGTCAAGGAGGTAATGAAAAAAATGGGACAATGGGCAATTAAATAAAAAGAAGACCAAACTAATACCAACAGGTACAGCAACCAGCCTTAGAATTGACAGTGAAGATATTAAAATGATGGATAGTTTTGCCTTTTAGAATTGACTTGCAATAGTAAAGGAACCAGCCGTCAAGAAATATACTGCAGACTAGCACTGGATAGAGTAGCCACAATGCCTTGGAAAAGATAATCAGATGTGGGATGAGTCTATACCTACATAGATCAAAATCATGCAGGGAACGGTTTCTCTTGTGACACTGTATGGAAGTGAAAGTTAGACTTTAAAGAAGCAAGATACAAACAGTACTGACACAGAATTTTGGTTTTGGAGAAGGCTCCTGAGAACATTACGGATAACTAAGAAAACAAATGGATCATTGAACAAATCAACCCAGAGTTCTCATTCAAGGCACAAATGACCATGCTCAAGTTACCATACTTAGGACATATTACACAAACACCTAGCTCTGGAGAAGTCTATAATGCTAAGTAGAAGGAGAGAGAAGAAGAGAATGACCAACAGCAAGGTGGATGGACTCATGTTCAGCAGCGATGGGTACACTGTTGGAAGAACCAGGTTGGAGACAGATCATCCTGGAGAAAATGATAACAGGTATCGCATAAGAATACATTAAAAGGAACTAAGTAATAGGAGAGGAAGCACAGCCTACTAAATATAAAACCAGAGTGACTTTAGACATTTATGTAAATAAAAAGCAGAAGTACCATTTGCTCAAAATTCCATTTTTATTGCTCACTTAGTGTTTCACCTAATGGGGAGATGCATAGCTCCAGCTGAATTCAGGCTATGCAAACGTGTCCATTGAGAAGCAATACATATTCTCCCTTTTACAAGATATGGCAAAAAATGACAGCATGAATTAGACAAATCTCAAATAGCTGTTTAAAAGATTATGTAATCCAGTATGTATGCATTGTGAAACAATGCAAAGTCGGATGACACAAACCAGTCAGAGTAATTCACTATAACATTATCTGACATTATGTAGCAGGAGGAACAGTAGAAAATGAAGTCTCAAAATGCACAGGAATTAGGGCACTGGTTGATTTAGGGCATATGATATCATACTATCAGGGAGATGGACAAATTATGTACATTTGGACTTGACTGTCACACCATTAAAAGAAAACCAGTGTCGTATACAGGTAGTCCTCGTTGAATGACCACTCATTCAGCAACTGTTCAAAGTTACAACAGTCGTGAACAAGGGGGACTTACGATGGGTCCTCATAGTTGTGGCCGTCATAGCATCCCCACAATCACATGATTGTGATTTGGGCACTTGGCAACCAGCTCAAAATTACAATGGTTGCATCATCCCACAGTCACGTGATCACCATATGTTATCTTCAGTGCCAGCTTCTGACAAGCAACGTCAATGGGGAAGCCAACAGATCGCTGGAAATGGTGATCACGTGACCATGGGATGCTGTGACCATGCAGGATTCACCTAACAATGACAACTGGAACTGCTGCAACTGCTGTTGTAAATTGGCACAGTCATATGACATTGCACTTTACGACTGTGTCGCTCAGCAATGGAGTTGCCAGTTCCAATTATCATTCTTAAGCAGAACTACCTGTAATGAGTAACATACTGGGTTAGGATTTTTACTAAAATTCAGGAAGTTCAGTAAATGCTAGTATACAATATAAAAGCAGCATGTACTTTTATAAATAAATATAGTAAAAAGAAAAGTGGATTACAACTACTATATATACTTCCCTTTTAGGTGAGAAGAGAAATGTGCAAAACAATGGTATCCTATGCAGACAAGGAAATGCATTTACTAGAGGCATAATGGGGGAACAGAAGGCTACTGTTAGCCATAGCCATAGTACCAGAAGGAGAATCTGTGCACCATGTATTTTTATAGTAGGATTAAGGTAAAATGATGACCAGAAATTCTCCAGTAAAATGATGTTCAGAAATTCTCCATATTCAAATCAGGATGACTTGACATTATAAGGCAGTTCAATAGCAAGATGAAAAATAGATACTAAATTAAGCCAGGGTTCAGCAAACTTTTCAGGAACCAGGTGCTTCTTTTCAAAACTGCACCAATTCTCACAAGCTTTCAGAGTCCTCAGTCCCTTCCCTCCCAAATCACCCAAGAGAATGTAAAAAACTCATGAAATGCAGTTCTTATGATATTCAGATAAAAATAGTACAAAGTAACATCTAATATGAGGATCCATGGATGCTCTTTATGGCTAACATGGGTTATATTTTAATGAAGTTACGCATATATAATTTTCTTAATTTGGCATAATATTTGCAATCTAACAATATCTGGTGGTCTGTATTCCCCACTCCTGGTACTATATAGATTTCCCATAATTTACAATTATTTTGAGAGGATGATACAGCATGCACCACATAATTTTGGTTCAAAGGTCTGCTGCTTGTGGCAGAGCAAAAGGGTAATGATTACAAAATTGATGTTTGTGAGCCAAATGTCTATCAATAGTAAGAACATCACTGAAAATATTTTCCATGATGCCTGTTGTCCACATCTAGTAGACTCAGAAATACACTGCTAACTGGCCTGAGAAGACAGTGGTCCCCCACTCCAGAGAGGGCCTGGTTCAATTATAAAGTGTAAAACTATTAAACTCTATGTTTTGACTGCTTCTCGCGGGGAATGAGGTTTCCCAGGGCTCAAAAGAGCTTGGAAATGGACATCTTGACCTGCAGAAGCTAGAAGAACAAAAAGACCTTGTAATCCCATTCTTATTGCATTCTGCCTTCACAACCAATGTACAAGGGCAAACATTACATTATTAACTGCCAGGGTAAAAAAAAAAAAAAAAGAAACACTTTATAAAAGCGGTAAATCTGTTTTCTTAAAGGGGGGGCGGGGAGGAGAGAAAGCGCCTTTAAAGCCGGAAAGAGCCAAAGCCAAACAAACAGTCCGTGTAAAAGGCAAGAAAGTGACTCCCAAAGCGCCCCGCCCCGGCGCAGGCCGTCGCCGGGGGCTCAGGTAGAGCGCAGCCCCCGCCTCCCCCGGGGACAAGGGGCGGACGAGCATCCGGAGGGCAGCGCCGAAGCCGCCGGGGCGGCCGGGCAAGCGCCGAAGCGGCCCGCCGTGCCGGACGGCTACGCACCGTGTACTCCCGCACTTGGCTGTGGAAGTTTTGCTCGCGGATGGTCACTTCGTCCGCGTCCATCCTCTCATAGCCCCCGCCGCGCAGCCCCCTCCGGCAATGGCGGCTGCTGCCCCCGCGCCTCCTGCCTCCCAGGCGACGGGCGAGCGACCATGGCCGGTGGGCAACGCCTGGCGCTCGGGACCCCCTCAGGCCGGGCGGGAGGCGGCTCGGGCCGAACGCGCCACTCTCGGCGGCGGCGGCGGCGACGGCAGCGGCGACAACAACAACGGCTGCCCAGCGGACGCCCTCACGTTCTGACGCCGCCCCGCCCCTTCCCTCGCGCGGGGCGTGTCAGGCCATCCTGCGGCGGAGGGGGCGGGCCCTACAGCGGCTGCCTCGCGGGAGGCGGGAAACTGCGCCTGCGCAAACATTGACAAGCGTTAGGGCCACCTGACTTGGACAGGGCCGAAGGGGGAGGAGTCGCTGCTGGTAGTGGGCGGGGCTGATCGGGCGCCGAGGCGGGGTTACCAACGCTTCGATGGAAGGACGGGCCAATGGCAAAGAACGAGGCGCGCGGAGGCGGAGCTTCGGTGCTCAGTGGGGTGCTGAAGTTGCGCAGGTGACCGCGCTCGTGAGGTGGGAGTGCGGCTTTTTTTTAAGAGCCAGTCGACTGTTTGCAGTACCGTCAATGCATGTAGGGTACAGAATAGTAGCATAAAAGAAGCATATGTCTTGGTTGGGGATTGTAAAATGCGAAGCCCGAAACAGACAAAACACGTGTTTGTTTATGAATTTATACGCATCTTCAGTCAAGGCTACCCTGAGTGGGCTTGTTAGAAGGTTGGGGCATGTAGACATTTTTATATATTAAGACATTTAGATGTTTAAACATTTATCTTTATAATAAAAGCAGGCCTAGCAAAATGCCAATATTCCCTTTCCTGTATGTATGGTTAACTGTATTTTAGATTATCAAAAGGTTGCATTCTTGAGGATGAGACCTTTAACACTTTTCAAAATCTCAAGGATGTGTTAATTGCTGACATGGTTTGCCTCTTCCTGACTGGAAAGGCAGCAACTCATGTAAGCAGATAAACTGTCTTGACCTGATAGACTCTTCTTGTTCAGATGACCCCTCACAAAGAAAGATGAGCGGTCCTGACCTTGTTTCTTAGGGATGTATGTTTACATATGGCTGTTAACACTCAAGGTGATAGAAATTAGTTTACATACAGAAAGGAAGAACCTTATTTGGCATCAGAGAAAGGGGTCCTGGGTAAGGGGAGGAGTATGGATCAAGGTAACTGGCTTTGATTGGATCAGAAAGTCATGACATCTTAACGTGGATTTGAATGTAACAGAAGGTATATAAGGTACTGTGGGGAGGGGGCCCAGCGTGGCCGCCCACCTAACTGCCTGCTGTCATTGCTTCTGCACTTGGGTGAAGAAGAAATCTCCTAACTTCATGCAATTCGTCAGTGTCTTTACTCCCGGCTCAGAAACGGACTTGGTAAGATAACTTTTTCTTCCAACAGGCTAAAAAGTAGTCCGTGCAATAAGAAAAGTAGCATACAGAATAGTAGCATAAAAGAAGCATATGTCGTGTTTGGACTCAACCACTAGGAGATGTGCAAATCCAGGCATTAGAGAAGAGATGCAGTTTTCATTGTTTATTTATGGTGCTGCTCCTCATAATATAGGAGCGTGTTGATTTGCAGCTTGAACATGCCTGCTAGCCCAGTATGTAAAATAGGCACATTGGTGCAGTTTTCCTGGCAATGCACACAAATTACTATAGTTATATCCTACCTTTATGTTTGTAGGCAGTGGGCATAATGCTTCCACCACCTATTTTCCTCACAACAAAAACCTTACCACAGTGTTTCTCAACCTTGACAACTTGAAGACGTGTGGACTTCAACTCCCAGAGTTCCCCAGCCAGCATGGCTGGCTGGGGAACTCTGGGAGTTGAAGTCCACACGTCTTCAAGTTGTCAAGGTTGAGAAACACTGCTTTCTAATGGGGGTTGGGCTGAGAGTGACCCAGCAGGCCTCCATGCTCACAGAGAACTAGAACTCCTTCTCCCAATTTCTAGTCTAATAGCACCTTAACCACTGCACCAAACTGACTCTCTTAAGAATTCCTTCCTGCCTTTTTCCAACTTCCCAGGACAGCCTTCAGCTTGGATTGTCCAGATGGTCCCCCATCTAAGTACTAAACAGGACCAACCGAACAACATACACAAACCGACACTATTAATATGACTTTTTTGAACTGCAGCTTGATAAAGCAAGATGCCATGAATATATAATTTGAATAGGTCAAGTTGCAGTATGTTATCTTCATGGTACTGAAGAGTTTTGGGATTTGGTTGCTTGAAACACATTCCTAATGTGGGAAACCTTCGGGCACATCGATGTGGTTCCCTTAAGTTTCCAAGTTGCGTTAAAAAAATATTAAATATAAGTCTGAAAATATAAGTCTGAAAAAGTCTGGGCTATTCACAATCCAGAGAGACCAACGTTTCTGGTGCTCTAGAGATGTTTTGGACCTTTTCTATTTATTTTTCATATTTCTGGGTGGGAATTGACATAGATGCAGTACAGAATAGTGGATATCATGTTTGGAAAGACAGATGCAGACTCACCACAAAGCAGTTTCCTATTTTAGTGCAGGAAGAAGCTGCGGTTTAAAGACTAAAGGGAATGTCTAGTGAAGATAGTAACCTAACAAATAGAACGATTTTCCTATATAAGCATTCGTTTTAAGATGGCGGTGGACCTGTAATTTAACTCAGCCTATCTATAAGCCATTCAGGTCCCTCCCAACTATTTTTTTCTGGGTCTTGCTGCTTAATAAAAGCCTAACCGTGTTTGTTATGGTTGCTACTGGTCTATTCATTGTATTGTATTACCACAGGATGTTTGCCTATTGCTTATATTAAAGCAACCACTTTAAGAAGCATATGCAAAAATTAACACATCAGGCAGAAGGTTTTCAGCTAGTCCTCTTCTTGACATTCTACATTTATGTACAGGGAGAAAAAGTTATATAAGAGAACGTTGCCATATTCCATCACACAAACTAAAACGTGTATTGTTTCATGTCATTGAAAAAGAATGCAGAAATGGATGCAAACACATCCATAAAACTTTCTTGGCAGCAATATAGAAGATTTACTATTGCCTTCTTCCAAGATATTGGGGGGTTTTAGTTTTTAGTTTTTTTTTTAACTTCCTAATCTAGCCTACAGCCTCAGGAATTCCTGGAGGCTTCCCATCTAAATATTCATCAAATCCGATCCTGTTTAGCTTTTTAAGATCACCAAGTTCAGTTCTGAAGAAGGAATGGAAACTTGGTGTCATATATGCAAACCAGACCTCAAATTAGGACACAAAGTCTACAGAAAACCCACCCACACAGACCGGTACCTACACAAAAACTCCAACCACCACCCACGTCAGAAAAGAGGCATTATCAAAACCCTCATGGATCGTGCCAATTGGATCTGCGAAACCCAATTCCTAAACTCTGAACTTAACCACCTAAATTGGGTCCTACAAGCGAATGGCTACTCCAAGAATGAAATAAAAAGAGCCATCAAACCAAGAAAGCAACATGCGACTGAAGAAGAAAAACAGCCACCCACCAACAAAGTATTTCTGCTCTACATCAAAGGGGTCACAGACCGCATGGGAAAACTGATGGAAAAACACAATTTCCAAACAATCTTCAGACCCACCAGAAAAGTACAAGAAGTGCTAAAATCAGCAAAAGACAAAAGGGATCCACTCACCGCCGCAGGAGTATACCGCATACCATGCATTTGCGGGCAAGTATACATCGGGACCACAAAACACAGCATCCAGACCAGGATAAAAGAACACGAAAGACACTGCAGACTACAGCAGCCAGAAAAATCTGCAGTAGCTGAACATGCTCTCAGGCACACTGGACACAAAATCCTTTTTGAAAACACAGAGATACTGGACAACACCAACAGCCACTATACCAGGCTATACCGGGAAGCCATTGAGATTCACAAACACCAGCACAGTTTCAATAAAAAAGAGGAGAGTCTAAAAATCAACAAAACCTGGCTACCAATCCTGAAAAATACAGCCTGCAAAAGGTCAAGGAACTCAGCTCAACCACCAGGACATGTGAACAGTTCACACAATGAACATACTAATCACCCCCAGCAGCCACTCGTTAACAACTCAATAGAAGAAAAAACCCTGCCTAATCCCCAGGAAGATACACACAGATGCTGACACCAAAACAAGCAGCCACTCAGCAACCCAAGCCCCCCCCAAGTCCCCCCTTCCCCCCCCCTCAGATCTCTATAAATACCCACAGAAGGGTCACATCACCCTGGGCACAGAGAGAACTGCTCCTGTCTGTGCTCCTGCACTCTGAAGATGCCGGTCACAGGTGCTGGCGAAATGTTAGGAAACAAAACTTCCAGAACACGGCCACACAGCCCGGAAGACCCACACCAGCCATTGGTGTCATATAATTTAAACTTTCCTTTGGAAATAAAATGAATGATTATTTGTCAAAAGCAATCATAGATGTGTTGGTCCATGAAAAGAATCCGATCTATAGCAGGATAATACTTTTATCAGCCGAACCCAAATGGCACAAAAACATGTGTAGTCTTTCAGGTTTTCTTTTTCATTAGATGTTGCCAAAAAGAAAAAAACCATGGAGGATGGACAAAAACTAAGGAAGTCCAAAAATTCAGTCCCACATTTCAGCCATTAATTCTGCAGTTCAAAGTTGGTCTCAACACGAAAGCTGTAGACTGAATACTTTAATTAATGGTGTTATTTCTGTAATATTATATTTAGCACTCAGGGGTGCGGGGAAGGGTGTGTGCCTCCCCTCCCAGCTCTGGAAATACAAAAGCCACTTACTTACTATTTACAATCTACCTCCTCTTAGAATCTCTTATGGCACTTTTTTCTTATAAAAAAGTCAGTGTCTCTTTCTCAAGTATGTTTCATTAAAGTTTTCACATAAATTTAAAATTGTGTTTATAGTGTATCTGTTCTAACTGCAGAACCTCTAAACGAGATTTGTCTTGCATTTCTTTTTTTCATCTTGCCAAAAAATGAGAAATCTTTGCACTTGCTTTCACATGCAGATGCTGTTTCACGAGCCCTTTGGAAATTGACCCTGAAGTCATCAGGGTAAGAGCCTCAAGTACCATAAAAATGAGATTTATAGTACATTTCCTGAAACAGAATGGCCCTTTCCATGCTTTTTTCTGAATTTCCACTGCATGGAAATGATGCATCAGTTCCCCATCAATAACAATTGCAGTAGAAATCTACTATAAATTTAAAATGACAACCTTTTGAAAGTGCAATGAGGGTAATCTTAGGAAATGTAGTCATTGTGAATTCCTGGGCAGAGCTGTTGAAAACATTTGACCAACAGTTTATGAGCTTGGAATGTATCTAGACACATGTTTAATGTGGAAGTATGGAATTTGTTTAGTGTGAGCAATTCTGGGAAGTGTTCAGCTTGAATAATTTTCCAGTTATTGGGTGTTATTAGGTTTTAATGGTTTATAATTATGGAAAGCTAAACTTTGTGCAGGTTTTATTTCATAGAGATCCAATATACTTTAATCCACTTTAGAAAACGAAAGAGAAGAAGGAGAAGGCGTGGTGCAGTTACAGCATGCTTCCCTAGAACACAATGATCTATGGATGTCATCTCCAATGTTGTTGGCATGTTATTAAAATCGCAAATAACACTGAACATGATCATGCTTGTAGGAGCTTTTCCAAGATCTTAGATTTCAATTCCCAGAATTTCCAGCCAACATAGCCAAAATTGATTGGCTGTAATGGTATGTGGGAAGGACCTTGGGAGATGGGGGAAGAGATGTTGCCTAGGGAATGGTAAGTTAAGAGACAGCATAGCCCACAGCTGCATAGTGGGTGGAGCAAGAGGCTCAGAGGGGACCCTCCCTGGTTTTTCAGGCTGTAAAGGAGACAGTGGGACAATTGTACTTTCAGGCTTGCAAGATTCTGTTAATGTAGCTCTAGAGTAAAATAGAATTAGCTCATCTGGTCGTGTTTCCTGTCTGGTCTACCTGGCAAGGCTGACAGTGGCTGCCTTAACAATATTCTATTCAAACCTCGATTCTCTATGCCAATGTATTTCACCTACTGTTTCTGTTCAAAATATATCCTGTTCCAGAAGCAATAGAGGTTTTCTGAAGGACGTGGAAGTCAGGTGACTCTTGTAGACCAGCCAACTTGTCAACCATATCTGTACTTTCCAATTGCACCTTGATTTACAAGAATCCACCAATCGTGATCATTAGCCCACAATGTCTGTTTGAAAAATTGTCTATTTCATGCTTTTCCCCTAAGCAACAAAATAAACAAGTCATGATGGGGAAAAGAGAATAGGCCTTCTCAAAAAATACTGCAGAATGGATACACTACTAACCAATTCCTTGAATAGTTTATACCCAAACTACAACTTTCTATTTAGTATAGGCCATGCGTCAAATTCCACAGCTGAATTAAGAATCGGGTTGCATGGAAACCCAAGAAGGTTGGTTTTTTAAAAGGCCAAAGAGAAGAACCTAGAGTTTTATGCAAATGGCATACCATTATGGGCCAAACCTATTCATACAGTAAAAGTTCCATATTGTTATTTTTGCACTTGGAGCTCCAGGATAGGTCATTTTCTCAGTTGCAGGAATGTTTGCCTCTCCCTATCTCTTGCTGCCTGAATCTTTTAGTTTTCTAGCAGATTTCACAGGCAGCCTTATCACCAAACCCCAATCCTTCCAGCAAGTTTCACCATCCACATAAAAAAAAAAAAAACTGCCCCAGTTTGTTTTCCCTGATAAAAACAACCTGACCTGACCTCTCGTCTCACCCTATGCTTGGCTATAAAACTACTGTGTCGTGCACCATCATAGTTTTCAGTGGCGATGTATATGCAGATGGATGATACCTTCAGGCACCCATGATATCAACAGCTCAGGGCTTGGGGCTGGATTAGGTTGGATTTTGTCAAATGGCAAACACGGAGCATAAATAGAAGGATCTACCATTTATGATTCCCCCTTTCTGTATGGAGGAAGGAAGAGGATTTTTGGTAATGTAGGAGCTGCTGTAGTTTGGGAGGTAGAGCAGTGACTGAATGGCTGCATAATCTACCTTGATAAACGGGACACTCGTTGGCTTACCCTGTTCTGGGCCTGTTCTTAGCATTCCAAGGTTGGCATGAATGAACATAACTGCATAGCCAAATTCACAATGCTTTGGAGGGAAGTCAAAAATCAGGAATCTGCTACCACCATTCCCGTCTTACAAATTTCATTAAAAGGCATTTGCTTTCCCAAGCTTTGGCTTATCTCATCACTTGCGTGGAGGGAGAGAGAAAGGGTGCCATGGAAATGATCTATGAAGCAGCCCTCTCAAGCTGGTGCCTTTTGATTGCCATAATCCTTCATCTAGAGGAAGACTACCAAACTGGAAGAAGTCTATCATTTCTCAAACAACTTACCCTGTAAATCAACTTCATGCAAGCATCAGCTGAGTTTGACAAGAATATCATTTAGATCAGGGAAACCCTGATGATGACAATTAGACACGATCACACTCTGCTGCTGCCCACTTCACATAAGATTGGATTTTGAAATTCTAAAAATCCATGATTGTTTTTAAGTGCATGAGAATATTCTTAAATATACTGTCCTATTCATTTTAGGAAGAATTATCTCTTGGTAATTGACCAAATAAGAAGCAACTTACATTTATATCAAATTATAATTGACATATTCTCCAACATCCCAATCTTGTGCATTAAATATTTTTTTATAAAGCAATTATTTCCAAGTCTCATCTTTTGAGGCCAGTTGCTATAGTGGTAATTGCCTTTTCAACTGAGGCAGACAGATTAATCAATCTCTGGTCTTGATTCAAAAAAGAATATTTGCGTCCATCATCTCAGCATCCCATCATTCATGCTTCTGCTTTTGTGGCATGCTTAAAAAAATTTCCCACTCAAACTCCTTTTTAGGAAATGAGTTAACAGGTAACACATAACCGAATATGCATGTAAGTCTTTATATGACTCTGCAACCAGAACGTATTACCATATTTAACATTGCAATTTTTGTCTGGACTGATTTCCTGACGTCGGGACAGTTTATAAAGGATTTCAGTGGAACTGAAGTACGGTTGTTTCTGACTCAACAGTGCGTGTGTCCCCTGATTCTGGACACCATACGTGATATGAAGTAGATATGGAGCTCCTGCAAAAATGCACTTTGCAGTTGACTTCAGTGGAAATGAAAATGTTAAATCCAACCCTTAATGTTCGTGCAAGTAACCCTTCCAATAAAGTAGATGAGCAGCAAGGGGAGTAATGTGCATTTTTAGATGGCAGTACAATATTTAGATCAGGGAGACCCTGATAACAACGATTAAACATGATCACACTCTGTGGATGCCCCCTTCACAGAATTGATAGCACAATCCTAAATGTGTTGATTCAAATTAAATCCTTCAAGTTCAGGGATGCTCGCACAGGATAATATCATTAAGGGAACAATGTTTACCCAGAAGTTTTTGAGGCACAGGTAGTTTGTTGTTATTTTGTTATTTTATTTTTAGCTGCCATATCTTTGATTGACGTTGTATAGTTGACTGATGTTGATTGATGTTGTATTATAGTTATTTATATTGTTGTTTTAATTTTACATTCTGTTCACTGTCCAGAATCTTTTGGGCAAAAGGGGCAGCAATGTAAATCAAAATAAGCAAACAAACAAACTCATCTGGTTCCATGTAGCAGTTTCTGTCTTTCTCTTTGAATACCGCCCTATTCCCAAGCCTGCTGGAGGTTTATACCCCAAAAATATAACAATACAAAAATACAAGCAACAGTCCTAACCATAACAGTTAGGAAGTCGTTGAATCCAATGGATTTATCTTTGAGTAACAAAATAAAATCAGAGCTGCATAGCATGGTATAAAAGTATTAGGGGAGAGAAAATATCAGCGCTGTGTTATTAAATTGCTGGATCAACCTTCTGGCATTTCCTAGGAAGATTCATATCAGGGAAGCCACAGGCTGAGAGCAAGTTGGAGTTCAAGCCTTTTCCAGTCATCTTAGCAAGGTCGCTGGTGGGCATGGAAAGGTTTTCATGTGCCCAGGATCAGGGTTAAGAAAACATCAAACTCCTCCTTGTCTCTAGTTGATGAGCTATAGAACATGTATTTTGAATGCTTGGCACATATGCTTTTTTTTTTTGGGTATCCATTCGCTCGTGTCCGATTCTCAGAGACTGTCTGGACAAGTCCCTGCAGTTTTCTTGGCAAGGTTTTTCAGACGTGGTTTGCCCTTGCCTCCTTCCTAGGGCTGAGAGAGAGGGACTGGCCCCAGGTCACTTAGCTGGCTTTGCTAAATGCTTTACTTCCATACAGTACCACATGATAATTTGTCAACTTGCCCCCAATTTTATTTAAACATAGTTTCCACATGAAAAAGTGTCCTATTGTATCTCAAAGCATGCATGCATATGTCCAGCATTACATATTACTCATTGACATGGATTGCTCTAAAAACAGCTCTGGGATACAGCCATTTAACTAAAATATTTTTTCCCCAGTAGATTTACATTATCATTTTTGGCCATTTCTCTTTAACAAAAGGCCGTGCATGGTTCATGAAAGCTTCCCGCCCCACCCCCCACCAAACCTGCAAGAAATGTCAAGAAATCTTGAATCGCTTTTTTTTTTTACAATTAACAGAGGGAAGACTTAATCCTTAAATCATGAATGCTCCTTCCTAATTAAATTCACATGAGTTTAATGCCACTTCAATACCTCTCAGTGTTCAGATAATAAGAGGGGGAGAACCTTAACATCTGTGATTTCTGTCAATAATTATATTGAAGCATAAAGGTTCACATTTTTAGAAAACATTCACTTTCTCTTATGTCTCATTAACAAGAAAGAATAGATTCACTCTTCTGGCAGAGCAAACTTTGAGAATTCAATGTTGCTCAAGGACATGACCTACAGTCCCGTGATAGCAAATGAGTTGCATTTCCTCGCTTGGAATTGCAGTGGATAAACAAGTGTTCTGGCTGTTGGAACCCATCCTCCTTTTTTTCATATATAATGAAAAGTATAGCTTGATGTGATTTTCAGAATGTGGTTCCAATATGTTTACTTTCTGGGCAGGCTACTGAGGATGAAACAGAACACCTTTAAAGGGTTTCTTTTGTATCCCAAGCAATTGTGGAAGACCATTTGGACATCACAACCAGATTGCATTTTGAGAGCTACATTTCAAAGGTTGGCAGGGCTGGGTCCTATTCTGGGGAGGGTTTTCAGGACTTTTAAGAGTTGAGCACTTCATAAGCCTATTTTGTCTTTTAAAACTCACTAAGATCTCAAAAGATGCAAAAGAAAGACTAACTCTTTTGCCCCCACCGGTTCTGGGGGAGGGCTCTAAAGGCCACAAAAGAATAGTATTGGGTTGTACATTCTAGTCATGTATGTGCGCAACACACGTAAAAAACATGTAAAGCTTCAATCACATTGTTGTGGCCACCATCTTTAAATTTCCCATCACACCCTGTGGACCACACTGTGGCTTCTCTTGAGTGCTTGCATCTCTACTTATCTATCATTTCTCTTTTGATTGTTCTATTATTACCCTGCAGTTAGCTGGATTCCCAGGAGACCAGGAGCTAAGCCAGCTGAAGGTTGTTAGGAATGTCAAGAACTACTTCTACATTAATACTGCAGTTGGAGGAGTTTGGGCCAGCCATCCCCAACCCAGAGCCCTCCAGATGTGTTGGATTTTCTCATAATCCCTAGCCAGCCCAGCTCTAGGTTGGGGAAAGCTGCTATAATGATTACAGCTATTAAGTAGGACTTCTGAAAGGGCAAAATATAATCACTTACAATCAGACTGAGCTGACTGCACTTAACAGTGCACATAGAATCAGTAGGACACATTAATAAGGAAGATCAAGTGCAAGAATCTTAATCTAAATCTGCTCCATTGAATTATTTCTATAGATTACAAGGAATTCTATGAGGGTCTCCCTGGGTTTTTTTTAGCCCTAACATTAGGTTGGGTTTAGACATAATGCAGAGCTATCATGTGATTTTTTAGAGTTAATGTGTTGTATGAACCTAACTACCATATAAATGATGGGATTTATAAATCACAATTTGTGGCTTAGCATGTTGCACAAACACAGCTAATTGTGATTTATTCAAAAACCCTGACTAAGCAAACCATGATTCATATAACATTTTGTGACAGCATTTAAGATGTGTCCGTATTGAGCGAAATGCACTTTAGTTTTGAAGCCCAGCCATGTTGGGCTAAGGCATCACAATCTATCCTTTACGTATAGGACAGAATGTTTTAAAGCTTGTTGATACATTTGCATTCCACATTTGCATTCCCCATATCACAACTCCTCCATTTATAGTTTCTTCTGGAAGGCACACCCTTTTGTCAGGACACATCTGTGACTTTGCCAAAGGCAAAGGACAAGATGGTGTGGTTCTTGTCAGATTGCTGTAAAAGGAGATCTGAATTAGACTGTGACTCATTCCAAAGCACTCAAAGATATATTGAAGGAGAAACGGATGGAATTTAATTGAAGATCTGCTGGAATTAGCTGAGTAGGCAGACTATGCTGCTTCAGAAGGAGAAACTCTGTATAATTTAATGCAAACATTTTAGCACTTCTAAAGTACCTATGATGTGAGGTACATACACTTATCTCTGCTGCTTTTGTGGTATGTCACACAACTGACCTGTAACAATTCATGAGAATCTCACTGATCAGCCCTAGGACTTGGGTCTGGCATTCCATAAAGCCTTGAAGACCTGGTTGTTCTTCCAGGCCTTGGGTTGAGATGGATGGGGCCCCTTGCTGGATATGTCTGTTAGTTTTGGTTTTGTCTGTATATAGTGACCAGATCCCATCTTGTTTTTGGTTTGTATTGGGTTTTTTATGGTATTACATTGTGTAACAGTATGTGGGAATGACTTTGGGAAACTGGTCCCAGAGATGCTGCCTAGGGAACAGTCAGATAAGCGACAGCATAGCCTGGAGCTGGATAGTGGGCGGGGCAAGAGGTTCAGAAGAGACCCTCCCTAATTTCTCAGGGTGTAAGGGAAATGGGGAGAATTGTACTTTCGGACTTGCAAAATTCTGTTAATGTAGCTTTACAATAAAGTAGAATTAGCTCATCTGGTCATGTAATGTGGTTCCTCTGTTTCCAGCATGCTGTGTTCTAACCATCCTTTCTGCTTGTTCTCTTGACAGATTATGGATGAGTGCAGAAGGATGCTGTCAGAATGGTATATCCAGTCCACCTTCCCTTAAACTCTCAGACAGCAAGAGAAATACAGATATTACATTATGTCATGGGTTTTACATGGAAATTCTTGAAGCTAATGCAGTGTAGATAACCATTTAAAATGCAAGGGTCCATGAGTTCAATTCCTGGTAGAAGGTTTGAATCCCATAGTACATCTGGCAATTCCCAGTACGGATGAAACCATTCACATATTGCCTTCAGAAGGGTGCACTTCCCACATTGTGGGAATCAACAATGCTGCATCGTTATCTGCATTCCTTCCAGCCAAAGGCAGGGCTATCCCAGCAGAAACAAATAGTTTCCATACTCCTGTAGGACATAGCTGACAATTCAGGATGATTTATTGACATGGAGATTAGGTGGAGCAAAAACCACAGTAATGCCTTTGTTTTTCATTTCACTACCTTCTGTTCAGTAATGAATGTTGGTTTTTCTCTTTTCTCCTATCTATCTAGCCATCACACTTAAAGGGATTCAGCTTCTGTGCTACTACAGACTAATACAGTATATCCAATGCATTCATGGCTTCTGGAACTGTTCCATGGCACCTTGGATTGAAAGCATTCAAAGTTCAAACATGTTTTCAATTGTAGTTCAATACAGATATTCCTCGTTTAGTGACCATAATTGGGATTGGCAACTTGGTTGTTAAGCAAAGCAGTCGCTAAGTGAAACTGTGACTGTGCTTATGATCTTACTTAAGCTTTCCTTAGGTTTACAGACTTGCAAAGGTTGTAAATGTGAGGATTGGTCATAAAGTTACTTTTTCATCACTGTTGTAACTGCAAACGGTCACTAAACAAAGCAGTCACTAAACAAGGACTACCTGTACGCCTTTAAGAAACTAACAGTAAGGTGGCACTGCCCTGCTGCATGGATGACCATGGCTGAGAAAAACAGTCACCACTGTGGGTCCATATGGGATGCTACATAACTTGTGTATGAGATATATCTTTCTTGAGTTCATGGTAGTGCCAGACAGCGGGACATCTCCACTACCAAAAGGAGCAAGCATACAGTTGTGCAGAAATGGGTTTACACTGGAAGGCTGTGTCCAAAACTACATTCCAGCAGATCAAAATGTCACTGCATTATCTTCCATGAAGATAGGTTGCAAATGCATAAACCTACAGTCCCCCTCAGCTAATCTGAACTCGAACCTAATGTTTCAGGGTTGATAGGAAAGCGGAATTTTTTGAGCTCCAAACCACATGACTGGCAATTTGCAATTTTGTGTCATATCTTCACCAGAGGTCTGTCCTGAAGCACACAAGACTTATTCTCCATGAGAGACAGACTTCTGTAACTGTCCTGTGAAGAATCTGCAGGGACCTCTAACAACTGTTAGTATACATATTGCCCTACAAGCTGCATGTTCTCATAAAAGACGAGTTTTGGTTTCACAGCAAAGCATCCATCACACTGTTGACAAAGATCTCTGTACATGATCTCAGTTTAATCTGCATATGTTTATTGAGAAATGAGATTTAATGGTTGACTCTAACCTTGTTGCCCATTATGTTATTGCTACTTTCATATTTCTTTTGAGAAAGACTTGAAAGGACTTGGGCTTCTCCCCAGAATGGAAATAGATTTGTTTTAATCCACAGGAAACATTTATACTGATGTCCGGGAGAATTGCAATACAACTAAGGTATATTCAGTCATTAGAGCTAAAAAAATTATGTTTATATGTAAATATGTAGGCCACATAAACCAATGCATTATATTATTTCTTTGCAACAAGGGCTAGTCTATAGACTGTACATGAGTACCAGGATGTCATATACAATTGCCATTTCAGTTAAAATGTGCTTTCAGATTTGATTGTCTTTCTAACTGGCTGCTAAGGGATAAACCCTGTTACTCTGCAATTGTGAATAACGTAACAATAATGACCGATTCTTTGCTGCTAAAAAGCATCAGAATGGTGTTACTTGCAGAGGAAATGTAAGGGCTTTAAGAAGCCTTTAACTGTTCCTTGGCTGCTCTTCCCTTTCCCCCTGGAGACATCCCTTTGTGGTGATATTTCTCAACTTTGGCAACTTTAAGATGTGTGGACTTCAACTCCCAGAATTGGCTGGGAATTCTGGGCGTTGAAGTCCACATAACTTAAAGCATGCTGGCTGGGCAATTATGGGAGTTGAAGTTCACATATCTTAATCATAGTTGTCAAGGTTAAGAAACATTGCTTTATAGCCAACAGATTTGCTTTTCTGTTTATATAGATTCCAGCCCACCTTTATGAAGAAGACAGAGTTCAATCTCAGTAGGAAAGAAGCCCTTTGGGAGCAATTTTATATGGGTAAAAAGTGAATGAGATTAAGTAATCTGCCCTTCCTATCCCTTCATCAGCAAGAAGGTGAATAGTAGTTACAAAAGTCATTGAGAGTCAGGCAGTGTACAAGTTTAATATTATTATTATTATTACATGATAAGCAGCTGTGATGCAATATATAGTTTAGTCCTTGATTAACTTCAAATGTTATTGTTCATCACTGCATGAAATCCTTTGTTCTTAATAATGTTTATAATGTGTCCAACGCTTTCTAAAACTCTAGCTGTCCTTGCACAGTTTAATACAGCAGTCTTGACCCAAAAAGGAAGAAAATGAGGATGGAATTGGATAGCAAGCACTGAAAGAACGATATCTTCACAAGTAAATAGATGCAAGCGTACATGTTGGCCTGTCTGTTGTTCTTCCTCAGAGGCAAAGGGATGCAACCTCTAATTATGGTTTGTTCAGTAGACCATGGTTAAACAAGCCATGGCTTAGCTTGTTGCAAGATTGGAGTCTATGTCTCCCCTTAGCTCTATAGCCTCAAGTAACTGGAATCTTATCTCATTTTTCTCATAAGTACGTTGGTGTGACTTACCAAAAGTCAGCTCCTGTACTTCAGAATGATAGTCTTTGAAACCTCACACTCGCACATGCAAACCGATGACTTTATTCACAGTACTTTATATCTCAGAAAATGGATTTAATCAACTAATGCAGTGATTAATCCTCCAGATACAGATGCTGTACAGAAAACAGCGGTTCGCACACGCTGCTATAGGGGGAAAAACTCAGAAGGCATCTCAGGGATTGAAAAAAATCAGACTCAGTATATTCTTCCAACCAGTTAAGACTGTCCTTAAGGTAATGCTTTATTTGTGATGGCAAATATATGGTTCTGCATCAAGGTTCTAACTTATCCTCTAACTCAGTTGGGCAGTTCACACCACCTACTTTGCCACTACTAAAACAGACACGTTATGCTTTTGTACAGAGGCGCTCAAACTTTGCAGTGCCACGACTCCCTCAAATGAAAGCTCGCTCTATGTGACTCCCCACTCAATAAAATCAATTATTTTAAAATTGGGCAAGAAATAAATATGCAACTTTGAATAATTACCTGTTAATCTAAATATCAAATGAAATCTTGCAGCCTGATAAAATAGATTGGTTTTGTTGGAACTAAAT
The DNA here is from genome assembly GCF_059951505.1 of Python bivittatus. Classification (NCBI taxonomy): domain Eukaryota; kingdom Metazoa; phylum Chordata; class Lepidosauria; order Squamata; family Pythonidae; genus Python; species Python bivittatus. The sequence goes on from NW_028277088.1 coordinate 8,452,618, forward strand.
AATAAAACAATCCTGGAATTTGGAATCATGTTTTAATAGGATGAGCTTGTTTTTCTTATTCAATTGTTCAGTCACTTCTGACTTCAGGTCCCAACAGACATCGTTCTACCAGGACTATGTGTGGTCAGTAATTGCTTCTTTGAGTTCTTGCAAGCTCGTGCTTATGTCCTCAGAGATACTATCTAGCCATCTCATCTGTGGTTGGCCTCTTTTTCAATTGCCTTCCATTTTTTTCAAAAAAATTCACTGTCCCTGTGAATTTTGGGGCCAAGGGAGAAGTTTCAACTTCTCTGCTTAATTGCATTGAGTTGGCATTTCTTGTTGTTCAAGAGATTCCTTAGGTCTTCTTCACTTCAAGCCATCAAAGTGGTATCATCAGCATATCTGTGGTTATGAATGTTTCTACCAGCAATGTTCATTCCAATTTCTACTAGTTCAGCATTTTTCGTAATATATTCTGCAGGGGAGTTAAATGAGTAAGTCTATAACTCTTTTGACATACTCTTTCCCTACATTTGAATTATTTAGCTGTTCCACACTCCATTCTGTTGTTTCTTAGTCATTGTACAAATTTTTCAGTAGGCGTATTAGATGGCCCAATACACTTGTGTTTTTAAGGGCTATCCCCAGGTTGTTGTGGTCTATAATCAGAAGGGTTTGTAAAATCAATAAAGCTAGAATAAACATCTTATTATCCTTCCAATGTTAGCAATATGTTCTCAGGTCCTTCTGCCTGTTCTGAATCAAGCTTGTATTTCTGGCAGTTCTCAATCCATGTGTTACTGAAGTCTGAATTACCAAATCTTAAGCAATACCTTATTACTATGAGAGATGTGAAACTGTTTGTTAGCTTGAACATTCTTGCATTCTGCCTTCGCTTCGTTTTGCAAAATTCCTGAAATCTGTTTTGAGACAGCCACTCTTGTTTTTTACTCGAAATCTATTTTGGTCAAAAGTTGTGCTTTGTAACAGCAATTGCAGAAAACCCTGACTTTGTTCTCTGCTTATCCAAGCAGAGCAGGAACAATTGACGGCGGCAATTCTGCTGTTCATGTGCAAATCTCAGAAATGGACAGCCTCTCTCAAATTTGCTTGCAACTTATCTGGGGTGTCCCCCAGTTTGAGAATTCCTGCCTTAGGGAGGGCAGGGCTAAGGGGAGGAACAAAGAAGAGTGCCACGGGTGGAGAAAAGGCATGGGGGATAACTGGGGGATAACATGTCCACAAATGTAAGTGTGAGCTCTGAAAGCACAATTTGTCCAGGGCTACCTCAATCTTGGTGCTATTAACTTGGAATAAAAGACTTCACTTCTACCGCACCCTTTCTTAAAACAAGTCATTTTCTAGGCTCTATCCTAAATTTCCTCTTACTCCAGTCCAGTGTTTCTCAACCTCGGCGACTTTAAGACATGTGGAGTTCAATTTCCAGAATTCCCCAGCCAGCATGGGAATTCTGGGAGTTGAACTCCACGTCTTAAAGTTGCAGAGGTTGAGAAGCACTGTTCCAGTCTAACATAAACTGCTGACTAAAACACTCTCATTATGTACACTGTGACTTGTGTTCCCTACTTATGGCTAGGAAATAAACCATAAAAGGTGGCATTTTGGAAAAGATGTCTAAAAATCTGAAAAATACATTTCCTGTTTGTATTTTTAAAAAATAAATCACATTCTGTTCAAGGGAACCATCCAATAGATCTTGTTTTCTTTCCCAGTTGAAAAGATAAAAGCCTCTAAATGAAAGATGCTGCCATTGTAGGTTTCTGGCTTACGTACATTACTGTTTCTTCTATTTTGACTTTCTTTTCCCCTCACTGTAATCATGCATAATAGCTGCTAAATGTGCATTACGGACACGGTTGGGGTTTAATGGAAATAAGGATTGACATTAAGCGCTAGGTAAAAAGGAATGGACATTTTCCCATATATAATTAAACCCATTAATCCAACAAATAATGTAGAAAGGACAAGGGAAAAGAAAATGACATTTTCTAATTCTAACTATTTACCACTCCTGCTTTGATGAAAGCCACCTTACAAATGGCAATATAATACAAAAAATGGTTTCCAAGGTGAGGTCAACTTTCAGGTTGAAGTTAAGTCTCTCATAATAGAAAGAGTTACATTCCTTGGCATAGACACATTCATTATATAAATTTCATAAAGGAAATGCAGAGTCCTATAATGTATGGCATTGATTAATGCCACTCTCCTGATTTATAGTTGTGTATTTTTGAACTCTGTTTTTTAACAAGCAGCTAATTTAAAAGCTAGGTTTCACTCACAACTTTTATGATGCTTTCAGCAATCCCACGGGTAACATGAAATTGGTCTGTTAACACTTCTCTCTCCATTCTCCAAACTTACATTTTCCCCCACAGACAAAAGAATCCATTATTGAATAGCAAAGCGTGCTACATTTGCTTCTTCCATTCCCCATACCTGAAGGAGTGTGTCTCACTGATCTGATCAGCTCTTCTTGAGAAAGACCTCTGCTACTGGAAGCCTAGCCCAATGTCAGGCCAACCACATGGTGGCCACCAGAACCAGAAGCTGTGTGTCAGGCTTTTCCATTCTTCTCTCCAAGGCCCAGAAGAACATTACAGTATAATGATCTATATTTCCTTGTCCTTTCTCCTAATATTCCTTGCTGTCTGACACCAAGGAGTAGAAAATGTAGAATGTTACTACATGAGCTCATAACTGAGCTCTATTAAATGGGATGGAAAGGACGTTTTGGTGGCAACTGGACTTTTAGCACAATGTTGAAGCCCCCCCCCCCCCCCAAAATCAAATCTATACATTCAAAAGGCTTACAAGAACAGTGAGAAAATCTTAGGAATTAATCATGCTTGATGTAATAGACTTTCTTTGTACAGTCCTGTGCTAAAAATAAACCCATTAATTGTTCTTGTAATAAGTACTCATGTAGACAAAAGTAGGTATAGGTAAAAATGGATAACCTTGCCCTGCACAATGCATATGGCATCTATACCCTTTGGCTTTTTTTTTTTGGTTTGTTTTTTTCAATGGAAACCTAATTTCTGTCAATTTCTGGCAACAAAAGAAAGCCAGGTTAAATAAATCTTTGCTTATGTTTAAGGCAGCAATTTTCTCTCATCATATTTTGTCTCCTCTATCACTGCCCTGTCTTAATATTTATTAATTTTATTTATGCATGCATGCATGCATGCTTGGTACATTTGGGCATTCGTGCTAATTTTGGGGTTGAGCCTTAAAAGTTCCCTCCATTTGTGAAGTTAAGGCTATTAAAGACTTGAGTGTCCAAAAGATGGCCATAAATATGTATTTAAAAATTGGCACCCAGCCTGCTACAAAGAATTAAATTATACTTTTTAAAAAATGTAGTTATCAGGATCAATCAGTCTGTATGGCATGGCATTTTTTCTTACTCTTGTCTAAAAGCTTATTTTGAACACTAACCTATGTCCCATTGTGCTCAACGGATCTGTATCGGGGGTGGCAACCTCTAGCTCTAGAGACCCTTTTAGGGGCCAAAAAATGATTTTGGAATCACCTGTCACCAAATAGTGAGTGTTTTGTGTGTTTTCTTTTCCCCCACATTTATTTATTTTATTTATTTAAGCAATTTAGAGGCTGATAATTCTTGATGGCTTACAGTTAAAAGGAAGAACATCAACAAAGAAAAAGAGATTCATAAGTGGCCTGAAAACAAGCATATAAAGAAAATCCCTTCCAACAGTAGCTTCCTGGAGGGTGGGGACCATCTAGATTTCTGGGAGGACCTCATTCCAGAGGATAGGTACCACAACAGAGGAAGCACGCTTCCTGGATCTCGTTAAGTGAAACTGCTTAATTAATGGCACCCAAAGCACACCCACTCTGCCCGATCTCCCTGGATGGACAGAAATTAATTCTGAAGCTGAAACACAAGAAATCTGTATCATAAACCTTAAAATGACAGGTGGTGCTCTGGATTCAATTCCCAAAAAAGGGGTTTCGCAACCGTCAAGGAGGCAAACAGCCCCACGCGTAACTCTGCAAAACAGCCCCATCTTTTCCTGGGATTGTGGGACAGCTCTGATGTACGCCTAAGAAATTGTGTATGAGGAAAGTGCTCTTTAAAACAAGTTAGAAATATGGCGTCTGAATACTTTGAAAGATCAGCAGAACCTCTTGTGCCAACAAATGAGAAATATTCATTAGGTATAAAGGATTTTGTCTTGGAACTGAGAAGCTATTTGTTCAGTGCGCCTGCCACCTCAGATACATGATGTAATGACTGAAAAAGGAGAAAGGCACAGATGCTAACAAACCATCTTCTAAAAATTAATGAGTTATTAAAGTTTTGCAGCCAGAGCAGGATACCAATGTTCAGTATTTAGAAGGACAAGAAATGACAGCTTTGGGACTGAAGCCCGAGGACACCGCGTCCACTCCAGGCTCACCACTGTGGTGGATACAAATAAGACAGTTGGCAACTAGAATCCTTGTTGGCAGTAACCAGCATTTTGACTGAAGGCTGGCTAGACATAATCCTGTTTCCATTTCACCTTTAGGCCATTATCTTGGAGGACACAAATAAAGCAAGGAAGCAAGGGAAACTTGACTGCTCTCCCAGCCTCTCCAAAGTGCTCACACGCACAAGAATGCAATGTCCAATAAACCCAGTTCACGTGAACTGAGTTGGTGCGGTGAAAAAAGCAGGGCTTAATTTGACACCTTGATCACTGAGGGAGCTCTGGAATTTTCCAATGGTTCTGCGTATTAATTAGACCTCTTCTCTTATCACAACTCTGTTCCTCTCTCCAGAGCTGTGTTTCTCAACCTGGGCAACTCTAAGATGTGTGGACTTCAACTCCCAGAATTCCCCAGCCAGCCATGCTGGCTGGGGAATTCTGGGAGTTGAAGTCCACACATCTTAAAGTTGCCCAGGTTGAGAAACACTGCTCCAGAACTTCTACAACTTACCAAGATATTCTCCAATCCGTGGAGCTGCACGTCGGGAGCAGCGTTTTCTTCTCCTATGGCTGCCTCTTATGGAAGGGGGGAAACAACCATGGTACAGAATGTAGCCCATGCTAATTTTGCGCAGGACGGTTTACCGGTTTACATTTCCAAGAGGTCTTTCCTGACCCTTCCCACTAATGCCTACCCTTTCTATTTTTACAAAGCGGGAAAACCTTCGGACACCCTGGGGATTTGACGTAAGGGCGACAGGAGCAGGAGGAGTTTTGAAACTATTGCACAACTTGAAAGAGCCTTCTGAACGGAGCCCATTGATTATATACTGATTTAGCTGCCATGGATTTAACCACAAAGAATACTGGATACTGACTTTAGTTAAGGACGTGAAGAGCAGTGGCAGAAATTCCACCTCTTCCATGCAGTAACCAGTCAAAGAGAAGTTGCTGAAGTCCTTCCTTTTGAGATGGGCTTTCATCAAGTCATTCTATTATTGACTTTAATCGAACTGTTATTTTAGTATCTTAATTCATTTTACGGCTGCTGTCATGACTATCATTTCAACCTTCTGCACTGCTGGTGATGTGAGTTACCTAGAACTATATACTGTAAAACCATTCAGGGGCTGCACAGAACTTCTCACCACAACTTTTGAGCCCCCAGGTAGCCCTGGGACCAAAACATTCAAATCTGTCGGGGGGGAAGGGGGAGGATTATAGGGGGAAAACTGGTATTTTTCTGACATCACCATCCATGTATCTACGAGGCTTTAAAAAAAAAAAAGAAGAACAGCCCCAGCCATAAGAAAACTGTCCATCCTGACCTAGGTTAACCCTGATGTAAAAGAAAAATAGTATATTTTTTAAAATGAATAAATAGCGAAAAACAAAGGCAGGTAGATTAATCCTAGAATTCTTACTAAATGCTGGTAGAAAGGTAACCTTGCCTCTGGTGCCTGTGTCTGTACTTTGACGTTATAGGAACCCCTTGTAACTAACATTTGTGGCTGATCAGTAGCCATCATGGCTAAACCTCCAACCACTTCTCCCAAAGATTGTTGGGAACTTCTGCATAAGGAATTAGTGTAGTCCATGGGCTCTCAAGTGGGTCATATGGCCCCCCAGGGGGCCAGACCCCTTTTCTAGTTTTTATATGGTACAGTTTACACCAGTGTCTCTCATCCTTGGCGACTTTAAGATGTGTACACTTCAATTCCCAGAATTCCCCCATGCTGGCTGGGGAATTCTGGGAGTTGAAGTCCACACACCTCAAAGTTGCCAAGGTCAAGAAACACCATTTTAGGTAAATAAGAAGTGCAGGTGATAAAGGACCTTTTTTCCACCTAACAGAGCCTATGGGGGGTTCACAGAGGTATAGGAGGCTCAGAAGGGGGCCATGAGCAAGGGCAGGTTATGAACACCTGGTTTAGTCCCCGAAGCCTTTTAAACTACATTTCCCAGCGTTCATTGAGAGGGCGCAACCTTGATGGGACCCGGTCAGGGTTTCCAACAGGGGGCGCTGCCCCCACGGCTTCTTTCATGAGGCCGCAATCCCGCCTCTCGCACGGGGGCTCCCAATATGGCGGCGCCCAGGAGGCGCAAGGCGTGAGGACGAGCGGCGGAGGCCGGGGCCATGAGGCCGGCGGCCTGCTCCTCCTCGGCGGCTGGGGGCAGCCAGGCAGCCAAGGGGAAAGGCGGAGGAAGGCGGCAACCGCAGAAGAAGCAGCCGCTGGCCGGGAAGCTCCACAAACTGGGGTTGGCGGTGAGGGAGTTTGTGGAGGCCGCGGCGGGGTCCGAAGGCGGCGGGCCCTCCGGGTCTCCTCGGCAGCCGGCGTGGAGCGGCCGCAGGAACCGACGGGAAGCGAGGCGAGAGAAGCGCAAGCTGAAGCGCGGGCGGCGGCGGCGGCTCCTGAACGGCCAGGGGGAGGCGGAGAGCCCGCTCCCCTCCCGGGCAGCCCCCGCGGCAAAGAAGACCCCGCCGCCACCGGCGCAGGCAGAGGAAGGAAAAGAAGAAAAGCAGCAGCCGCCAGCGCCGGGGAAGGCCCGGGCGCCGGCCAAGCCGCCCCCGGCCGCTCCCTCCGCGGCGCGCAAAAGAGCCCTGCTCGCCGCCAACGAGGCGGAGGATCGGGAAATCCGTCGCCTGGAGCGGCAGCTGGGGCTCCGCAAGCGCCGCAAGAAGCGGCGAGGGCTCGGCCAGGAGGGGGCGGCGGCGGCGGCGGCGGCGGCGCCCCTGCCACAAAGCTTCGCCCGGGACGGGCTGGATTATGTGCTGGGAGCGCTGAAGTCCGAGGCCGCTTTCTCGGGCCTCTACGAGAGCGGCGAGGAGGACGAAGAGGGGGAAGGGAGCGGGGCGGAGGAAGGACGCCTGCGCCCGGCGGAGGAGGGCCAGGACGAGGCGGGAAGCTCAGGGGACTCCAGCCCCGAGGAAGGAGAAGGTGAAAGTGAAGACGGAGAAGGGGAGTCCCCTGTCTGGGGAAGCCCGGAGGCGGCAGCCGAGGAACCCGCAGCTCCCAGGGAGTCAGAGGGGGTGTGTATACCGGTGCCCTCCCTTCCTTTGGTTTCCGCTGCGGCTCCCGTCTTGCCAAGCGTGGAGGCCTGATTGGGGAAAGGTGGTATAAAGGCTGCTGAAGCCCCCCAGATGTGGCCAAGTGGAGAGGCAGTTTGGTGTAGTGGTTAAAAGGCTGGTCTAGAAACCAGCTGGCTGGGAGTTATAATCCTCCCTTAGGCATGAAAGGAACTGGGTGACTTTGGGGCATTCACTCTTTCTCAGCCCAACCCACCTCACAAGGGTGTTGTGGGGAAAATAGGAGACAGGAGTGTTAGGTATGTCCTCTGGCTTGAGTTATATGTTTTTAAAAAGGCAGGATTAATAATAATTAAACCACATTGAGTAAACAACTCTGAGCAGAATGGGTGAGGAGTCCAATTTCAGTCAGTGATCCAGCTACCTTATAAGCACGCACATTGTGACGTGTATTTCTCATGGTCGCCATTGATAGTTTGAGGTTCAGGAGCATAAACTTTTTTTTAATTGTCAGTTACAGGTAATCCTCACTTAACAATCACAGTTGGGACTGGAATTTAGGTTGCTAAGCGATGCAGTCATTAAACGAATCATCACGTGACCAGACCCAATTTTACAAATTTGTTGCAGTGGTCATTGAATGAATCACATGGTCATTAAGCAAATCACACGGTTCCCATTAATTTTGCCAGAAGCTTGCTGGGTAGGTTGCAAATGGTGATTTCATGACCCTGGGACGCTGCAGCCATCGTAAGTGCAAGCTGATTGCCAAGTGCCCAGATCACAGTCATGTGATAGTGGGGGTGCTGTGACAGTCGTAACTTCGGGCACTGGTTGTAAGTCACTTTAGTGCCATTGTAACTTCAAACAGTCGCTAAACGAATGGTCATTAAGGACTATCTGTATTGCTTAACAGTGGTTATCTAAAAGGTTTGTGCACAAATGTTCTCATTGCTGATAATACAATACGAAAAATACTTGTTTTCATTCTTAATCATGAAGTTGTTTAATAAAACAAGTTTGCCTTTGTTTTTGTTTAGAATCCTAGCCAAGATGCTGCAAAGTGTGTTCCTCCTCAAATGCGAATTCCTGAAGAGCCAATAGATGCCAAAAAGAGAGAAGAATTAGAAAGGCTAAAGAAAACAGTGAAAGGTCTAATTAATAGGTAACATTGAACTTGTGCTAATTTTCCTTAGAGGAATTACATTTTCTGTCCATCTCATTTGCACTACTGTGATTTGTTTTCACTCTTTCATTAGCTCATCAGATCTGGCTTAGAATCATAGAGTTGGAAGGGGCCAGAGAGTCCAATCTCCTACTCAGGACAAAAATCCAAAGTAAATCCAAACACCATCTAGCCTTTGCTTTAATACATCCATTACTTTTCTAGGTAATCGGTTCTCCTTTCAAATTGCTCTTACTGTTCAAAATATTTTTTTTTCCTAATGTTCAACCAGAATCTTCCTTTAAGATCCTGTCTTAAAGACTAATCTCTTGAACTCCTTCTGTATGACAACCTGTGTTAGCTTCCCGTTTTTTTTCTGCAAGTAAAACTTTCTCAGTTTATTCAGCCTCTCTTCATATGACTTGGTTTCAAACCACTTGATCATGCTCACTGCTATTTTGTGAACGTAGACCAATTTGTCTAAATCCTTCAAGTACAGTTCCTCAGAACTTAACACAGTAGTCAAGATGTACAAGAGAGTGGAATTCTTACTTGTATAGCTGCAAGTTTCACAAGTTCAGTTACTGGGCCAGGTATCTCTCATCCTATATTTCTGCATTGCACTTGTTTCCTGAGGGAAGAATTTGCGGACTGTCAAATGAAATAAAATACCAGAATGAAACCTCTTAAGGTGAGATAGATAGATACATAGATACACATCTATCATTGCTATTTCTTTTGGGGGATAAGCAATGTTATGCAAAGTAAAAGAGTAAGAAGTAGTCATCCAAAGAAATTAAAGGAGTGATTTAAAGAAAGAATATAGCTAAATCTAGTTTATAGCAACACCATTTACTATATTCCTCTGTAGCTTTCTTGATTATGTGCCTTCAAGTCAGAGCTAACTCTTAGTGACTACATAGATAAACCTTCTCCAGGATGATCTGTCCCCAACTTGGTCCTTCAGGTCTTCCAACAGTGCACCCATCACTGCTGTAATTGAGTCCATCAGTTTGCTATGGATCATCCCCTTCTGTCAGAATCCTCGCAAGATTTTATAATAGATTATTAAATGGCTAGTTTAAAGGAAAAAAATGGTTTTTTACATGCTGCGATTCTGCCATTGAAAAGGGGGGGGGAGTAGGAATGAGAAACCGTTTAAAGCAGATGGCTCCTTATCACAAGCTCTGGCATGCTCAAGGTCATACCAGCAAGAGAATCAGAGGACCAAGAGCTAAGGGCGATGTGGGGGGGCGGGGGAGTAAGAAAAACAGCTTTTGGCGCGCTTTTGATCAGTCTTAGCAATGCTTTGGATCTGTACAAATGTACATCTGTACATTCTCAATAAATGAACTTTCTTTTGAATCAATATTGGTTGCAAGGAAAGTTGCTGGATTTGGGATCAACAGGTGGCAGCTCGTTACACCTTCTTTCTTTCCATTTTTGCCACCATTATAGAATCCTTAGGATTTTGTAGTGATTGTTTTTCTAGCATCACACAGAAAAGCATGTATTTGTAAAAGATGTGCACCAAAAAGCCTATATTAGGCTGAATACAGAAAGTCACCACACAACAGGAAGTGATGAATAACATGCAGATTTTCTTTATTTTTGGACTAAAAATAAATACATAAAATAATAGCCCAGACCAGATTTAGATGGAGTGTGTACTTAGAAATTAAAATAAGGAAAATCCAAAAATACGTCAAGATATGCTTTAAACACCCATAGGTGTTTAACTTTAATAAAAAAAAAGTTTAATTTTACTCTTATGTAATTGTTTCCCACTAGGTTGAGCGAACCAAATCTAGCTTCTATAAGTGGGCAGTTGGAAGAACTGTATATGACAAACAGTAGAAAAGATATGAATGAAACATTAACAAATATTCTTATCTGTGCTTGTGTTATGGAATCAGCAGTACCTTCCAGACTGCTGTCGGAGCATGTTCTTTTGGTTAGTGTTCTTCATCAGACTGTGGGAATCGAGGTAACTTTTCTTGACATTTCTTTAATTTGTCTTATACAAGTTGGGAATGTAGTAAAAACTTTTTTTCATTATTAGGCACTAATTATGTTCTGGTACTTTCACAACATCCTGGTGCCTGTGCATGTTATGATATATTAAACTAAGAAGCTAGACCTAACAAAATGACATTCCACCCTTTGATTAATTTTTTTAACTCCCCCAGTGGAAGATATGTGGTGAGAGAAGAAGAAAGGTTAATTTTATATATTTTACTTGTTTTCTAAATTTAATCTCCACCTTTTACCTCAAGTGTCAAATGTGAAGCATTCTTATGAAAACTTACAGTAATAATACATTAAATATATTGCTGGTGACAGAACTGGTGTGTTACAGTGCTGAAAATGTTGAATTAGAGTAGAGAGTCCTGAGTTCAAATGCTCACCCAGTGACTCCTTGCCAGTTCGGTTTACGTCACAAGATTGTCATGAAGATAAATGGAGAGGAGAGTAAGAAGTATAAAATTATATTAAATACAGGTCGTCCTCCTTTAGCAACCACATTGGGACCAGCAACTCGGTCATTAAGCGAAGCAGTGAAGATTAAACCACTGCAGATTAAAAGGCATAGGTTTAACTGAAAAGGCTACCTGTCCAATGATAGTGTAGTCCAATAATTAATACCAGATCTATGCAAAACTAACAGATCTGGGTAGGGTAGGTTATATACATCACTAGTTAGCAATATCATTTTAGTGTAGCTGACGATAATGCCCTTTTCTAAATTGCTGGTTAGCAGGTTTTAGGGCCACAGGTTTTAGTTATTGTTAGGTTTCCTTTCTGAAATACTTAACCAATCAATATTCATAGATCTTTTCTGTGTCTGCACGTGTGTTAAACTATTCCAGGTTGGTGCTCACTTTTTGGAAACCGTGGTGAGGAAATTTGATGATGTCTACAAAAGTGAAGCCGAAGGAAAAGAATGCGAGAACCTGCTTATCTTAATTGCTAATTTGTACAACTTTTATGTAGTGCATTCACTGCTGATTTTTGACATCTTAAAGAAGTTTGTTAGCACTTTTTCCGGAAAGGATATTGAACTAATTCTGCTGCTGCTGAAGAATGTGGGCTTTTCCTTGAGGAAAGATGATGCTCTAGCACTGAAAGAACTTATCACTGAGGCCCAGAAAAAAGCGAATGCAGTAGGGAAACAATTCCAGGACCAGTCAAGGGTATGAATACATTTTTTAAAAAAAGAGATTTTAGAGCAGTGTTTCTCAAACTTAGCAACTTTAAGATGGGTGGACTTCAACTCCCAGAATTCCCCAGCCAGCCAAAGTTGAAGTCCATCTATCTTAAAGTTGCAGTTTGAAAAACACTGAACTAGAGGGTTAGGGTGATTGCCAGATGATGGCCATAAAGAATAATAAAAATAAATTCCAGTATAGCAAGCTATGGTGAATTAATTGGAAATAGATAGTTTATATAACAACCAGTTACTAATAAGTGGTGGAACATTTGCTGGCTGGGGAATTCTGGGAGTTGATCCACACATCTTAAAGGTGCCAGGTTTGAGAAACACTGTTTTAGAACATTCTTATTATGAGGATACGTTGGCAATAGCTTTAATACATTTATACAAGGAAAATGCAGTTTGCCATTGCTGAGATACAATAGGAAGGAATTCCATTTTCTATCTTTGATTAGCTACTAAAGCTGTACCTCTTTGTCATCAAACTGTTGTATTGGGAGACCAGTAGCATAATGGAGTGTTCCTGTTTAAGCAGAGAGGACAGAAAACTGGAGGTCATATTTCTCCTCTTCCACCCAGTAGCACAGACAATGATACGTGGATGACCTTATGCATATCAGATGGATGGAAGTGTGCGATACCATCAACATCTCATTGTAAATACTTGGCTTTTCAAATACGTTTATATTATTTCAGGCCTTTTTCCAACAGATCTGTTAAGGTGGATCAGAGTTGTTATTCTTTTTTGGTTGAAGACTGCATTGAAAAGAGGTTGGCTTACTTAAGAGTAATAATTCTTAGTGATTATATTGTATAAAAACAAGGCTATGCTTAGGCGTGTTCTAGGTAATATAAACATCCAGGTCTGTGCTATAGAATGTCATCAGGAGTCATCAGGAGCTCAGCTCAGCGGTGCAATGTTTTTTACAGGTTTGAGCATCCCCTACTAAACGGAACTTTTTAAAATTAGTAAAATAATAATGGCTGGGGAAGGAACTCAGTGACATTTTTTATTTTGTTGGGCAAGTTTTAATATCAGTTGTGGAGTTCAGTATAAAATGGTAGCTTAGCTGTAGTCTGTTTTTCATATTTCTGTTAGGAAAGTTGCCATTTTAGGCTTTAGAATAATAATGCAGGCCTATTATATTTTTTCAAAAGGTTCGCTTTATGTTGGAGATTATGTTGGCGCTAAAAAATAATGACATGAGGAAAATTCCTGGTTATGATCCAGAGCCAGTTGAAAAATTACGAAAGCTGCTGAGAACACTGGTAAAGTAGAGAAAACATTTATTCCTTTTTTAAAATCTATATTCTCTTAATAGAATCTGAACAATAGTAGAAACTGTTACTAATATTATGAAGATTTTGGACCTATTAATATTAAATTACAGCAAAATACAATTAAGTTTACAGGAAAAGAATTGACTGATGGGTTTGTCACTTATTTAAAAAGAGCCCAGTGTCAAATAAAACACAGTTTTGGTCTTCCAGTTACATTTGAGTGTAGGGAAGATGAACAGTAATTATACTGACCAGCCTTTCAATATAAATATCTTTATTTTTAAAAAAGGGTCTGTGTGAACACTCTTCTTTTTCTACAGACTCACAATAATAGTTCCGGAAAAGAATCTCAACTTCGTGTGTCGTTGGAGTCTCTCCTCACAGCTGATCAGGTTGGTCGCTGGTGGATTGTTGGATCCTCTTGGACTGGTGCCCCAATGGTTGACAGCACCAGCAACAAAATTGATCAAATACTACCTGTGGGAAAGGTAATGGTACGCTAATATCTTTTTAACACTATGGTTTAAACAATTTCTCAGTATGCTTTTTTTCTTCCAGTAAGTTTCTTTATTAACATATATGAGTACAGTATGATGGTAGTGGAGTTGCTTGGAAATTGATTTGTTTCAAAATCTATTCAGTGGTGACTGAAGTAGAAAATACTAATCTTACATTGCCATAATGAGTGGGAGCTTCCTCTTTTTCATGTCTACCAGAGTGAAAAGGCTGTGTTTTGTTTTGTTTTATATCTCCCCACTTCCTTTACTTCTAAGTCTGAATGCTCAGTTGCAAACATTATTCAGTTCCCACACAATGGTCAACAATAATCTGTCTGGAAACACCATTACTAGCATACTAGAGAAACCTTAGCCATGATTTGTTGACAAATACTAACCCAAAGGCATCCAGGTAAATCACGTTATTACTTAAAATGATGTCTTAATCCAGCTTTTATGTTCATTACAGATGTGCAGAACCTACATTCTGTTTCACCTCCAGATCATGCCAGTCCAACTGTGGGTCCCAGAATGACTCCATTGGCGTGGTCTGGAGAAAAATCAGAATGTTCTGGAATTCTCCAGAATATTTCATTCCCAGAAAAACAGATCTTGTACATACATGGAGTTGTTTTTCAAAGAAGTGTGCTTAAATTATCTTTTTTTTTTTTTTTGAAGAAAAGTTATCACAGATTCCCTATATGGATTAGAGACCTAGATCCGCTTCTGTGAAAAGTCACATATCCCTAGTTGCTATTGTCCTTGAAAGAAATTGATTACTATTTTAAAAAAAACTTCAGAGCCAAATAATAACAAGGGTCAGGAAAATGGTTCAGGATCTGGATCAGGAGATAATTTCAGATGGATATCCTCTTGTCTTCTTTTTCTTCAAAATAGAAGTCCAAGCAAGCTTCTTCAAAATATTGGAAATATACTATTTAATTTGGCACAAAAACCTGCCATTTTTTAAAAAAACAGTGGAGTTTCCTAAGGAATTACTCACCTTGCTTCCATGAAAGCTTAAAGCTTAGGCTTTATTATTTAGGCTTTATTATTTATTATTTAGGCTTTATTATTTCGTATTTATTAAACTTACTCTACCCCTACTGATGAGGTCTCTCAGTGATTCCAGTAAAATCAAATTAAAATCGTAGATACTACAAACTGAATAAAATCAGTTGCCTTTTGAGAGGCAAACAAGGAGACAAGGTCTGTCTACTTTGTAGCACCCCAAAGAACTGGGACAGCTACAGAAAAAGCTTGGCTCCAAATAATGGGAAGAAGAACCAACAGAACTGTAGCCAGATCTCCTTGGATAATCTCAGGGGGCAGGAAGCTCATACGAAAAGAGGTGCTGTCTTAAATAGCCTGGAGTCATTTTATACAGAGGTTTAAAGTTAATAATTGGTCATTTAAATTCTGCCCAGAAACAAATTGGGAAGCCTCACTTTTAGCAGCAGGTTTAACATGGTCTGTGAATGCAGCCCAGCTGTTGAGTTCTTCATCAACTGAAGTTTCCAAAAAAGACACAAAGTCAACCCCACCTAAAATATGTTACGCTAATGAAGCAGGAGGCTTACCAGTGCCTGCAGCCCAGTTTGAAGGTCATTTTCTTTCCAGAAGTGATGCTGATGTCTTAAAGATAAGTACTTAACCACCTTAAGATGCCTTAAAGGTGCTCCTGGGAGATCTGTTATTGTCGCTCCTGATCATAAGCACCTCTGTCTTCTCTAGATTCAGTTGTTATCCCTCATCCGATCCATTACCAATTGCAGGCAGGTTTTGGGGGGAACCAGAATCTCTGAAGATGTTACAGTGAAATAGATTTAATTGTCATCAGCATACTGTCAGCACCCCATTCAAAATCTTCTGATGATCTCTCCGCATAGTTTCACGTAGATGCTGAAAATCACTGAAGGCAGAAGGGAACCCTGAGAGGACAATTTATATAATAACTCCCATTTCAAAGATCAGCCATCCCAAATCACACCATTTGAAATCTATGTGAGAGAATAGCAAAACCAGCGCAGGCCAGTACCTCCTCACACAGTCCAAAAGAATACAGTGGTGATGTTATGGAAAGTCACAGGGAGGTCAAGAAAACTCAGCATCACATTCCCTCAGTCAGTCCTCAGACAAAGATAATCCATTTGCCCAAGCAAGGCAAGTTCAGCTTCATTCTGAAACCAGTTTCAAATGGGTTAAGATAATTTGCTTTCTCAAGGACTGCTTGCAGCTGAAAAGCAATCATTCTTTGATCACCATAAGCCAACTATGGAAGGTTAAAGACTGTAATATAACTGAGATTGTTCTTATGACTCATAGCTACATCTCCTCCTCCTGTTCCTGACCCATTGTACTACATAATACATGGCTGGGAAAAGCTAGGAGCATACCAGCCTCGTTGTTGACTTTGCTCCTGTTCTTTATGTACCTGAAGCATCAAAGACACGATTTTTAAAAATAAGTATTTATAATTTACAGAATGTTTAATTCTCAACCCTTCAGGTAAGCTCAAAGATTCTGAAACTTGCTCATAAGCAGAGGATGAATACTGATATCAGGAGAAATATATTTTGTATTTTGATGACAAGTGAAGATTTTTTGGATGCTTTTGAAAATCTTTTAAAGTAAGTATGTACTCATCAGGGCAGAACACTCACTGATATTTTCAGGAACACAAACGGAAATGTGATGGCTACAAAAGATAGATAAAAGAGGGTTTCTCCTGCTTGATGCAAAGAAACTGAATAAGAGACAAGGAGCAATATCGCTAACAATAATTAGCCCCAGAGTTAGGCAGGACTTAAGTCTGAGTCTTCTCTAAGAACAGCTAATCTGAATCCTGTCTCCATGGATCAGCTAGACCAGTTGTGATATTTATGCGCTACTTACATGAGAACCTGCTTATGGTAAAGAAATATACACAAATGTACCCAGAGGACCCATAGATTAAGAGGCAAAGCATTGTTAAATGTGTTGTTTAAGAACTGTGAAGTATCTGCTTAATGGAGAAATTGAGTCTTCAGCTGCGAATAAGTTAAGCTACTGAACAAATAGCTGTCTATCATAATATGTGTTTTGTTTAGCAGTAATATACACAAAATAGTCTCTCTCTCTGTATGAAGGAATTGAGATTTTTGACATAACTCTGCATCTACTTCTATATGCTTTCAGCATCTGGATCTAGAATTTAATTGCATCTCTTTGATCTTTTTGGCTGATAACATCCCAGGGAATTTTCTGTGGCGTTGTTTGTCCTAAATTGCAGCTTTTATTCCATTGACCTCATTGAAATATAGCTTAGTATAAAGTGGAGCACTTCCGTCTTAACAAAAGAGGCAGGTAGTTCATCTCAAAATTAAAAACTAGATTAAAAAAATAAAATGATGCAAATGTTTGTGCTTCATATACTCTGCATTATAATATTAAGCATTTTTCATTTTAATTGACTGTAGTACTGCCAAGCCTTTGACAGGAAGGCTAAATCAGACTTATTTGGACAGGACAGGTACTGCCCAAGTTAAGAGTTTTCCCTGCCAACTGGTCTTAATTTTCTTTTGTGGTCCAGCTCTGTGAGAAAGAATACTGTTCGCTCCTGCCAGACTTTCTGCTGAGACAGCCAGTGAGGACTCATTAATGCTGATTATATTTTTATAATTAGTTGGGTTGAGATTCCCAACACCCTCAATTAGGAATTAAAAAAACTTGGAAGATAGTTTCTCCTCAGTAACTGCCACTAGTAACTTCTTTATTCTGTATCAGGGTGATTATAATCTGGAAATTTAAGGGAGCCTTTTCTTCAGTCCTTTTGATTGCCAGAGCATTTAAATATGAATGCAACCTAGACTCCTTCCTACAACCCTTGCATGTTTTAAAAAAATTATAATATTGTGAGCTTTGCCCCCAATTCTACCCAATCTGCAGGAACGCATATTTTTTTAACCATATATACAAAAGCCTTCCTCAATTAGAGGCCATCCTGGTGGAAGGTTTAGTCCAACAGATCAAAAATTACCCGAATGGAGAAAAATAAAATAGAAATATCCCACAGTCAAGTACTAGATCAGTGTTTTTCAAACTTGGCAACTTTAAGATGTGTGGACTTCAATTCCCAGAATTTCCCACATGCTGGCTGAGGAATTCTGGGAATTGAAGTCCACACATCTTAAAGCTGCCAAGTTTGAAAAACACTGTCCTAGATTTATCTAGACTATTCCAGAAGGGACTAATTATGGTTCTTGGGCTGGCAAAAACTGTTTTTAGAATGTTTCTATATAAAAAGTTCAGAAAACAGAGCTTTCATTATGGCATTTCATGCATTAGGCTTAAGCTTAAAGATCAGCAGGAGAGAGAGATTGTCCATATCCTCATAGATTGTTGCCTGCAAGAGAAGACTTACAATCCCTTCTACGCGTATTTATCTGCCAAGTTCTGTGAATATGAAAGGCGATTTCAGGTGAGTAAAAAGCTTATCTTATTCTTTACCAGTTAGAGAGTTGACCTTTTGAGAATAAAAAGTATATTATCAAGTATAGAAATAACTTAAATAAATAAATGGGTTCTAAAGTTAATACCTATATTTATTTAAGTCATGAATTTCAGGAAGCAAAAAGGCGTTAAATGCTTCTATGTGTCTGTAAAGCTCTCCCCCACACCACCCATAAGAGAGCCTGATGTGAAAAGGCTGCAGAGCTGAGCTGCACAACACTTTGTATGCAGAAGATCTCAGCATCTCTACAGCTGGAGGTCTGCAGACTGATTCATGAAGGGTGTTGTCTTCCCCTTCACCCCAAATCTCAACTCTCTTCTCAGATTCTTAAATAAATTTTAAAGGAGGGAAAGACCAAAGGGCAGTAAGTAAGAGAAATAATTCACTTGCTTGTGTTCTCAAGTCTGGTTCAGCCTTCTGAAAAATAGAGTGTAATTTGAGACCAGGAAGAGCTACAAAGTCAATTTCTTTCCTTTGATGCTTTTGAATCCTTTCTATTCTTCTAAAAGGAATAGTCTGTCTCCTGTTTTTAGTCGATAGGTCTGGCAAGAAGGAAGAACAGAAAACCTCTTGAAAATGAAGAGATCTCTCTGCTGTGCTGCATTTCATTTGTTTGTTTGTTTGTTTGTTTGGTTTTTAAGGCCACACACGTATTGCCGATTGTGGGTGGCTTACAGAGAGTTAAACAATTTTGAAAACATAAAAAACCATGTTGGGAGGAACAAATCAGATCTATTACACCATTGCTAGTACATAGCAGGATCACACATAAATCTAACTCAAAGCCAGCTGAAAGAACCAGGTCTTAAGTTCCTTCCTGGAGGCCAACAGGGTCAGGGCTATAGAGACCTCAGGAGGGATACTGTTCCATGGGGCAGGCTAGCAACAGAGAAGGCATGCCTCCTGGGTCCCATAAGGTGGCATTGTTTAATTGATGGGACCCAGAACACACAGACCCTGTGAGATCTTATTGGACAGGCAAAAACAGTTGGAGAATGGCAGACCTGCAAATGTCCAGGCCCTGTGCCATGAAGGGCTTTATCGATGATCATCAGCACCTTGATTTGCACTCAGAAGCAGGTCATGGGCCTGGGGGGATTTGGCCCTCCTCCCAAATGATTGCTTGCAGTGGCTATCAATCTTTGGCAACTTTTAGCGTGTCAGCATAACTGTGGAATAAAAGACATATTCTTAGGGAACATGGTGAAATATTGTTTAATTACAATGCTTTCTGCTTTTATTTTGTGAATTAGATGACATTCCAGTTCAGTATGTGGGACAAAATCAGAGATCTGGGAAATTTGTCTGCTGCTGCTTTCTCCAACTTAGTTAATCTCTTGACTCACCTGCTAAAGACTAAATCGCTCTCTCTTACTGTCTTCAAGGTGAATAGAATTATTTTTTTTAATGTTTATAGCTCTTAGGTTCATGCATAGCGCATTTTTTTTTCTGTAACTCCTGTCCAGGCAGAGTATATGACTAGTTATATTTCAAGAAAAAATATCAGCATATTCTTTTTTGTGTTAGTTTTTGGGTGGTACAGGTAGTCCATGAATTATGGCCATTTGTTCAATGACTGTTGGAAGTTAATATAGTGCTGAACAAAGGGACTTACAACTGGTCCTCAAAGTTCCAGCCATTGCAGTCCCCCCACAGTTACATCAACAAAATTTGGGTGCCTGGCAACCAGCTCGCACTTATGACTGGTTGTAGCATCCCGTGGTCACGTGATCGCCATTTGCAACCTTCCCTGTCAGCTTCCCCCAAGCAAAGTCAATGGGAAGCTGGCAAGGAAGGTCACAAGTAGCTGGGGTAAGTTCCCCTCCCCCAGCCTTTCTTTGTTTGCGTGCACCGTGCCCTCCTCCCCCCCTTCAGCCACACACACACCCCACACCCTCTTTCCATGACCTGCCTGCGATCACACACACACATGCATGTACCCCGCACCCTCTTTCCTGCCTCCTTATGATCTCACGCACCCTACAGCCTCTTTCCTCAGCCTCCCTGCGATCACACACACACCGTGCTCTCTTTCCTTGGTATCCCTGTGATTGCACACACCTATCCTACGCCCTCTTTCCACGGCCTCCCTTCCACGGCCTCCCTTCCACGGCCTCCCGGCAATCACATGCACCCTGTGCCCTCTTTCCTCAGCCTCCCTGTGCATGCACCCCTGTGCCATTTTTCCACAGCTTCCCTGCACACACACATGCCCCGTACCCTCTTTCCTTGCCCTCCCTGTGATCACATGCACCACATACCCCACACCCTCTTTTCCCAGCCTCCCTGCATTCACGCACACACACACCCCACGCCCTCATTTCCCAGGCTTTCTGAGCTCATGCCACACCAAGCACCCCTCCCCCAACCAGGGCCTCCCCCACCCCCCTGCAGCACCCCCATGCTCTTTACCTGGGATTCCCTCCGCTTCCTGCTTAACAACCCACGCATCCTGGGTTATGACAACAGCCGGGACTGTCTGGATTGCCATTGCTAAGCCATGCGGTTGTATGACATTGCACTTCACGCAATTGCAGTTGTAACTCAAGGACTATCTGTAAAGTATTTTACAGGCTACTGGAGTGGAATGGCTTTAAGGTTTAAGTAAATGACTGTTCATTAGTTAATGAAAATTTTACCATATTCTTGGAAGTATGTGTGAGATTTTTTTTATGTTGGAGTCATGATTGCACTTTAAACTCTTGCTATAAGTTCAAGCAATTGAAGCCAGCTTTGGGAAATACTGCTGAGTTTTCTTTTTTATTAATGTACATGAGATGTATATCTAAGTGATAGTATTTTGAAAATAATTTGATAAGTTGACAGTAGGATTGCGCACACTTTGAAAATGATTTTGAAAAAGGGCTTTGGACCTCTCTGCTGAGCCTGAGAACAATCGGGTGGCTTTAATAACTAGCAGAGAGGTACTGTGTCCATGCAAGGCACTCATCCAGATCATTTTTGAAGCATAGACAGACCTAGATGAGAGTTCTTAAACAGGATTTGCTTTGACCTGCTCTTCCATTGCTGTTTAATTAGGTGATTGAATTCAGTGAATTAGATAAGCCGAAAGTTCACTTCCTACGGCAGGTGTTATCTGCGTTATTCCTAAAAACAGAACAAGAAGAGCTCAACCATATCTTTGGAAAGTAAGTCTTCCCAAGTATTCCGAGTGGGATTTGTCAAGCCATTTTTACAATTAGAAAAGGGAATTTGTTTGTTTATTTATTTTTAAATGAATAAATAGTTCTGGCTACACATGGCAACAAGCATTTACAGCATCTCAGTTCTGCTGTTGAGCCCAAATGGAAGCATTTAGTAGCTTAACCAGCCAAGCCATAGAATATTAATATAAATCTTGTTCATCTAATACTGTTTTTTAAAACCATGATGTAGCAATGTCTAAAAGGAAATGCAAGTTATTTAAACCACAGTTTTCTGTGTATCTTCCAGGTTGGCTGACAACCCCAAGTTGGGGATGCTACATGAAGGCTTGAAGCTTTTCCTTACCCATTTCTTGATGAAAAATATTCAAGCTCACACACGTGTTGAAGAAGGTGCTTTACTAAAAGAGAAAATTGAACTAGTAACTAAAGCACTGAAAGCAAAAGAGTCAAAACTGAAATTATAATATCAAGTATATTTTATCGAGTCTCCCTTACAAAAAACAGAGAAAATATTTGTGGACTGTGGTGGTATATGATATACAGATGTCATTGTTCTTCACAAAAATGTGGAGCTAGTTAAGGTTTGATATTCAAACTATTGTACCCAGTTTAGAAATATATGCATATATAAATGCTGAGATTTTTGATGTTTTACATATTTTAATAGTATATTATTAAAACACAAGACAAAATCACAAATGAACTTTTGGGGGATTTTTGAAAAAATAAAATTATATTTCCAAGGTACCTTGACATTTTCTTACTGAACCTCTTATAAAACCAGACATGGAGCAGTGAATGGGATTGCTACATAATAGTAAACATGGCCAAATTACCAGTAATTCCATATTTCTCATCCCATTCTATTCTCTTTGTAAATTTTTATCTTGCGCATTTAGTCGTTTGGCTAATACTTTGATACGCAATTTTTTCCCAGTGAAATTTTCTCTGACAGATAACTCACTATTAATGCAGCTGCTATGCTATCTTAAAGTGGTGATTTGTCATGCAGAAACCTGAGTTCTTCACTGGTTTTTTTTTTTTTAAATTACCATTCTAAGTGATCAGATGTATCTTGTACTTAGAGTAAATGAGAATATCATACTTCAGTAAAACTAAAACATAATTTTTTAATTACTGATTCGTCTTACTGGTATAATTTATTTAGTTTTCTAATTCTCCTCTCCCAAGTTCACTTCATTCTTCATCGCATAGTCTTCTCATTTTACAATTCTTTTCCTTCTCTCATCTTTTGAGCATTCTTAGTCTCATACATCAACTTTTTATCAAAAATATTTGATTGCTTCTGGCATTACATTTGCTCACTAATTTTCCTAAATCACGCTACAAAGAAAATTTTATTTGGAAGCAATTTAGAAAATTAATGGCTTCCTGCCTCATCGGTATCTAAATTTAGCCTGGGTCATTAAATCAAACAGATCATTATCAAAAATAGCACGTGAATTGTTAAGCATCGTAGAATGGTGGCAAATGCCACTTGAGTTTTGGTCTTCTATTCAAAACAAACCTTATTGCTGGAATGGTGAGAGGATAAAGGAAAGTTATGCCACATACTGTAATGGGGGAAACATTTGACAAATATTTATCCAGCCTGGTAAACATAGCAAACTTAGTGGGGTGGGGGTTAGGCCTCTGCGCAAGCCTGAAAAACAGTGCTGTTGTTTTAAGGAGTCACCTGTATTAAGATTACAAAATGCTAATATTGTGAAGTATAAATGGAGCGTATACAATATTTCTATATAATAGAATTTTTCAAACTCTGTCCCAAAGAATTCTTGGGTTCCATGAGAACAAAGGGCAAATAAAACGTTCACTCGAATGCAACCAGTGTCACTAGAGCTTTGCCTCTTGGGGGGGGGGGGGACCGAACAGATTCCATAGCCTGAAGAAGTTTGAAAACCTGCTATATTCCATTACTAATAGTTAGGCAAAGAGACAATTAACCTTGATAATATTTTTTATCTATGCTTATAAACAGTTGTGAATTTCTAAAAACACAAGCCCACCAAACAATTATGCTGGAGTAATATAAGAGCCACTTGGCCATTTTAGCCCAGCAGGATGGCAGCAGTGGGCAACTTGGCCAATCTCTGAAGAAGAAAAAACCCTAAGCAAAAGCCTTGTTAGTACTTGGATGGGAGACCACCAGTGTCAGCCCTTCAGGTTAAACCAGACCATAAAACCAAAGTCATTGAGACCAATACCACTTTTGTTACAAGGTTATAATAACTGGATCTTGCAAGTCTGAATGTGCTTCCCCCCTCCCTCCCTTTATCTACGTGAGGGTCTTGTCTGAGACGTTTTCTCAGGATACAGTTCTGCCCTAGACTCAGGTTTATTTTATCTGACCATTGTCCTGGTAGCGGTTCTTCCTCCTGTCCATCAAGATCATTCCTTCCTTCTGTCCATTACATCAGGAAATCCTAAGGGAGTTGGCTAGATTGGAAAGCTGGAACTCTGGAAGAACATAATGATTGCTAGTTTAGATGGTTTCAGAAGAGGAATAGATAGCTTCCAAGAAGACTACTGAGGGCCATTAGCTGTGATGCCTCCAGGTACAGAGGCAGTCTCTCCTGCATATTAGGTGAACCAGCAGCAATGGAAGAGGAGGGAAGCCTTGATCTCCTGTTTGTGGGCTTCCAGTATGCATCTGTGTGTGAGATGGAAGGCTGGATGGATGGTCTTTGGCCTGATCCAGCTGGGCTACTCTTGTGTTCTCAAATCAATTCTCTAACACTGCCAAAAATACTACAGTACGTGGCTGCAGGGATCAGACATTGATCTCAGCTAACTCAATAATTTGAAATGTGTGTAGACTTTGGAATGATACTGGAAGATTTCTCAGATAAAACTCTGGTCCCAAAAGTCTGTGCAACCAGAAAACATACATACTTACATACTCCCACATTACAAATAGATACTGCCTTATTTTAGAAGTCTTCCCCCTGCTATCTTCTGGATGTGTCAGGACCCACATTTCCTAAATTCTCAGTCACCCAGAAATTATACTTCCAAGATATCTGAAGACAGTAGGTCGGGCACATAGCTTTATTCAATGGATCTTTCAACTCCGCTTTGCCCCAGGGGCATGGGGAATGCCCCTCTGACCCCTGCTATAGACGGATTTTGCCTGGAAGGCCTTGTTTGCATGGTGTTGATTCTACGGTATTAGTTGGCGGAAGGTCACCTCTAGGGCCCAGCTGGGGGTGTATCAAGATAAGGACCTTTATTCCCCTCCAGCTGAGTAAACTAAAATAAATGGCGCTTCAGTGGTAAATCAAGGCCCCCTGTTTATGGATGAGTAGTCCCTCCTGAAGCACCTGGGTCCAAGGGGAGGAAAGACGCCCCCCTTTTTTCTGGTTGCCCCATAAGCAAAGGCGGCTGCAGGTTAAATGTCCCTTAAGTAAATGTGAAAGGGAAATGAATGGGTGCAGGTGGGAAGGTATATGTCATGCATTAACCTTTGAGTAAACTGAGGATGTAAATGATGTTTCTCAGACAATACTCTGCGGTCTATTGGGGGGTGAGAAACCTGTCATTCAGCACATGCAGCCGTGCACACACACACGTGCACACTGCAATCCCCAGCATTTCTCACCATTGTCTGCTGGTTTGGGAATGCTGAAAGCTGTGGTTCAGCAACTTCTAGAAGTCCATAGATTTCCTAATCTTGGATATTAAGGCAGTGGTGGGAAACCACTTTGTGGCCTCCAAGTATAGGAATGAAAGGAAGAAGAGGCTTTTTTTTCCACAACAGAGTCTGTGTTCACATTTCAAGACCAGTAAATGAGAGTACACAGTTACAAGTCTCAGTTAGAAATTCCATTTTCCATAAACCAAAAATGGCAACTGCTCCACATTTGAACATCACGTTAAGGTTCAATTTTTTCCTGTGACAGAAGTGCGATAACAGAATGGAGCACACTGATGAACTCTGCTTTCTGACTTACTATATCATGCAAGTGTTGGTATCGTTCACCTGATCTGCAAAGTCAAAAACTTCAGCAAATGAGCGCACAACATTTTATTCCCTACTAAATGTTGTGTTTAAGGTGTGTCATCTAAAATTCTGTGGCTGCAATTTTTAATTTTTAGCAACCCATGATAAGGGGTAAAATGACACGGCATGCACTCATGGACTGAGGTTAATGCCTGTGTTCATACAATCCATTAAATGTGAACTAGCCTATCCTATTTTTGCTTAACACGCTGTGTGAACATGTTACAGATCACTATAACATGCAAATTCAGAAAACTGGGTTAAGTAAACCACTTTTAACTTAATGAAGGGTAAATGGGTTGTGTAAATACAGCCAGTATGGTTTCTCTGGTTTTTGCAAACCTGGCCAAGCACCGTTTACTTAAACCAAGGTAAAACTATGGTTTAGCGTGACACAAATCCAGACATCATCTGGCAAATCCAGATTCCATTGGCCTTCCCAGCCTTCACAGGTGAATCAAATTTCTCAGAATCACCTCTGCCATTTTATTGCAAGACCTGGGAGTGAAAAGAATGTCCCGCGGCTTCCTTTAACTGCTAAGGAAGAACACATCCCCTGAAAAGTGGCTGACTTTCTTCTATCAACACAACCTCTTGATGACCTCTTTCCTCCTCACATAGTTCACACACCCACAAGCCAAATAAATCTCTCTTTGCACTTTTCTCAACCAGGTTCAGCATGGGGCAAGCTGGGGGTTGTTTGTTTACTTCCCTCGTTCTGGAAACACCTGGCAAGGTGTGGAATGATGTAGAAAGCGAAAGTGTTAAATGAAGCTGCCAGTGGCTGAGATTGGCAAGACGTTACCCACTTTTTATTTGGCGCTCTGTTCTGGAAAATAAATTTCATCTCCCATGAAAAGCAGCATCTGAAAATGATCTTTGATTTGCCCTGGGACTCCAGGGCGCTGAAAGCATTCTTGAAACGCTCTGGGGAGTTTTCAAGGGATCAGAGATCAGGAGCCCGGTAGCCCCTTTTGCAACTGACACCTTTTATTAAATCAAAGCTTTCAGGAGCTGCAGTTCACTTCATCGGCTGCATGGAGTGGCTAAACTGATGCGGGATTTAAATTGGAAAGAAGTGCGGGGGGAGGAAAGAGCGGAAGACAGGTTAGTTACAAAGATGCAGGTTTTTTTTTTAAGGAAGGATAATCTATCCTTAATTTCTTTTCACAACAGGCTGTGTGCACATTTCTTTTCAAACCCAATTAACGAGTATACACAGCCCACCATCTTAGGTTTAATAAAATTTGCTAGTCAGAAAAGATGCTACCAGACCCCTGATTTTGGGCTATCAAGGACTAATATGCCTTTCCTCCTACAAAGTTTGCAAGGGATCAAAGGCAATTAAAAAAAAAAAAACATAATATACCAGTGGAATTGTGGCTTTTACTCCTCGTGGCCTGCAAATGTTCTTCTTTACAGCAGTGAATCATAATTGACCCCCTGCACTATATCTCAGCTAAATCAAAGTTCCTGTTTCTGGGTACGGCTGTATTTTAACATTTTATGTGTGTGTCCACATTGCAGTTTACCAGTCACGTATTCCTAGGCCTCTCGATTGACCTGAATGACACACAAGTCATAGTGCGGCAGCTGAACACTTAGCCCCGGTCCCACTTTACCTGAGATGAGCTGGCGATTTATTTTCGAGCCATCTAAATGTTTAGAGCATGCTGGCCTGTAATAACCTTGTAGAAGCAATGGGGCCTATACTCCTCTGTTGTAGCTTTGCTCTTTGTTCATCTAGTGTTTCTCAACCTTGGCAACCTTAAGACGTGTGGACTTCAACTCCCAGAATTCCCCAGCCAGCAAGGCTGGCTGGGGAATTCTGGGAGTTGAAGTCCACACATCTTAAAGTTGCCAAGGTTGAGAAACACTGATCTAATGGTTTCATTCATCCCATTTTAACATTCTGATCAATTCTATGTTAAATATCTTCTTTGTGATCCAATTCTTCTAGCAGTGGTGGGTTTTTAACTGGTGTTATTCGGACAAGGAAGCAAACTGATTTCAATTTATATAAGGGTATTGAGGGTTATGATTAAAGAAGCTTATATAAATAAGGATATTTCAAAGTAATATTGTTACTTTGTTATGGTCTGCAGCAGTGTTTCTCAACCTTGGCAACTTTAAGATAGGTGGACTTCAACTCCCAAAATTCCCCAGCCAGCCTTGCTGGCTGGGGAATTCTGGAAGTTGAAGTCCACCTATCTTAAAGTTGCCAAGGTTGAGAAACACTGGTCTGTAGAATGTTTTAAATAAACTGATGACTAATAGAAGGCAAGGCCCTCTGAGTTCAGTTGACTTAAATATTACCCATCTCTCTACAAATGTTGGAGAGCTTTTTACCACCTCCCGTAAAGTAAGAGTAAGGGAAAGCTTTCCTTGAAATCTGGCTCTGATTTCCAGGGAGAACCCAAATCCATATTCATGCTTGCTTATTTTGGTTTAGATTTTTTAATCCGTATTGATTGGAGCGTAAGCCTCGTGAAACCCCATAGGACTTTTCTTCTGAATCAGGCAGCATCTCACGAGCCTGTTCCTTCTCTTTTGAAAGAAAATTTTGCCATTCGCTTCAGTTAACCTGCCAGCAAGTCTTGCTCTCTCATTTCCAGCAGACAGATTTTCAGAGGCCTGGCCTTTAATTTCTCCCCCTTGGCCACCCACAGCTCAGTTGCTTCCTTTGAGCGAGGGGAGAAGACTGAGAAAGGGAGGAATGCAAGAACATGATTCACAGGGAGGGAATCAAAAAAGTCAAGATGGCAGCCACAGCCATGCGATGGAAGCCCCGCCCTCTTTTTTATGGAAAAAGGAAACTGGGGGAAAGGGAAAATATACCCAATAATTTGGAACCCCAATAAAATGTTGCAGTTCATTCCCAGCTTCTAATAGGAGCTTCCTGGCAATTCCTGGCAAATAGAAGGGGTAGAAATGGAAGCAGTAACAGACTTCATTTATTTGGGCTCCAAGATCACCGCAGATGGAGACTGCAGCCATGAAATTAAAAGACGCTTGCTCCTTGGGAGGAAAGCTATGGCAAACCTAGATAGCATATTAAAAAGCAGAGACGTCACCTTGCCGACAAAGATCCGCATAGTCAAAGCTATGGTTTTTCCAGTAGTAATGTATGGCTGTGAGAGCTGGACCATAAAAAAGGCCGAGCGCCGAAGAATTGATGCCTTTGAACTGTGGTGCTGGAGAAGACTCTTGAGAGTCCCCTGGACTGCTAGGAGGTCAAACCAGTCAATCTTAAAGGAAATCAACCCTGATTGCTCATTGGAAGGATCGATAATGAAGCTCAAGCTCAGATATTTTGGTCACCTAATGCGAAGAGAGATCTCTTTGGAGAAGACCCTGATGCTGGGAAAGATTGAAGGCAAAAGGAGAAGAGGACGGC
This sequence comes from Python bivittatus, assembly GCF_059951505.1. NCBI lineage: Eukaryota > Metazoa > Chordata > Lepidosauria > Squamata > Pythonidae > Python > Python bivittatus. Next base: position 8,481,322 of record NW_028277088.1, read on the forward strand.
AGAGGATGAGATGGTTAGATAGCATCACTGAAGCAATGAGCATGAGACTGAGCAAACCCAGGGAGGCAGTGAAGGACCGGAAGGCCTGGCGCAATATGGTTCATGGGGTCACGAAGAGTCGGACACGACTTAACGACTAAACAACAACAAATAGGAGCTTCAGCATTGGTTCCACTCCGCTTTCTTTCTGGATTCATAATTCTTTTCCACTCCCCTCTCAGCCTTCCAATTGTTTTCCCAACTGATATGAAAGTTCAGTTTATTTTGCCTTCTTTGGACTTTTTTTTGGGGGGGTGTCCCTGTTGGTTGGTTCTTCAGTGAACCTCAAGGTTCTGATATGTTCTTTTGTTTCTAAGCAGACTCATTTCCCCTACAAAAATCACCCCCATCTGAGTTTAAAAATAATAACAACACTTTATTATTAAAGGAACTGATACTTTCTTATCAGAGTTAAATATTCTATATTGAGCATATGAAATGTCTACTGCAGTATTTGCTACAAAGTACTATTTAATCGATCAACACATGCGTGAAATATTTATAATAAATTATATATGGTGTTTTCAGATACTGCTGCAAATTTCTGATACTAAGTTACCAAAATTTTATTTTTGCTAGTTGGTGAAAAGGTGGGGAGGGGGTTTCAGGGAAATAAATATTTAAAAGAGAAACTCTTCAAAATAGTCTCAAAGAGGAGATTTTATTGTCTGGGTTCGGACAGATTTTGGATGAGGAAGCACATTTGAATGCCCATCCAAGAGTAGGCAATGCAACGCACAATTATGTCTTCTGCATTTGAAGGTGTGTTTGATTTAGGTCCGCAGCTCCTGATCCAGCAGGTGAGTTAGGCTGAGAGCAGCATTCTCCTTGGCCCACTTTTAAGTAGAATAGCATATTTCCGCCAATTCAGTATCCATGCATTAAATTAGAATCAGAATGGACGAAATGAATGGAGCTCTTCAGTTGCACAGTCTGTAGGATAAGTCACATCATTCAGTACAAGAGAAATCTTGTACTCCCTTTGCAATGAGTGGCCTTGCACACCGGTACATAAGTACGCTACAGACATTCTAAGAAAATGTTCGGATGAGAAAAATGCACGTTTAAGTGTGCAGACTTAGGCATACAGAGGCACATCCGTTTAACAAGGTGATGTAAATAATGCCGGCCTAAATTTGCTCTGTTTTCATAGCGGCTCTTGACATGGAGGCCAACTAGTGGTAGTATCTTAAAAGTTTCCTGCAGGGCAAGTTAGATGCAGCATTAGTGGATTTCTCTTCCAGCAGGAAAAATGTCCACCAGTTGTTCACCCTAACATAGGTGGGGCTGAGGAAGGAGGTGTGCAAAGGTGTCTGCTGGGTGTGGTAAAAAAGGTCAAGATGGCAGCTGCAACAATGTGGTCATCGCTCCATCTGTTTGTTCATGTGTGTCACACATGCAACGCGTATAAAAAAACAGATGGATTGTTGCAATTGCCATCTTGACTTTTTTGACAATATCCTGCACATACCCCTGGAGGTATGTTTTGACATATGGTTAGAGTGATGGGTTTAGCCATCCATCAGAAACTTATCTATGGAGTGGATGGGAGTTTTCCATTCCGGTTTTCTCAGGAAGCTCCTGCCCACACATGGGTCACCTGCAGCGTCTGATCCATGGTGCTGCACCCTGTTAAGCCACCTCTCTGGACTGGGCACTGGATAGGACTGTGGGAAAGCAGGAGAGGCTCTTCCTTCTTGCTTCCCTAGGAAACTCCTACCCTGCACTGAGGAGTACATTGGTGTCCCACCATGGGGGGATGTGAGAGGCAAGAACAACTTTCTTCCCAGATCCTCCGTGGGACCTGTCAAGACACAATACACATACCGAGAGGCATGTAAGCAGGTCATGCGGTGGACTTGAGACAAGGGGACAATGTTTAAAAATGATCTGTGTAAAAATTAAAACCAAAGTCTCTAAAAACCAACATCCCCAAAGCAAACCAACCACCATCTAGGACCGAAGTAGTTGTTACTCTACAAATGCCTGGGCCAACAGGCATATTTTCAATTGTTTTCTGAAAGAAGGAAGTGTGGCGTCCACACAAACATTTCTTGGGAAAAGCTCTACAACAGAGCTGTTATCATTCTGGCCATAGGAGTCTACAGGGTATGGTCAAAAAGTCAAGATGGTAGCTGTGGTGGTACATTTGAAACTCTGCCAAAAAGCAGGCAGAGCTTTGAATGCATCATTGTAACCACCATCATGACTTTTTTGACCATACCCTGCAGACACCCCTGAGCTCTGAGAAGGCCAGTTCTGGCTCTTGTACCATGAGTCAAATCCACTGGTGGGACCCAAGCTGATCTTAATGCATCCCTTGGATGGTATTGGAATAGATGAACTTTTAAATACCCAAGCGATTACGTTTTGGCAACCTGTGGAGATCATTCTCTGTGCACTCAAAATGAAAGGTTGGCAGCATACCACAGCTTGAAATCCTAAAGGATAAACAGACTGAGACAGAAGAACGTGAGACAATGAGAAAATGAGAAGCCAAAAGCACAGGCAGCAATAATCCCCAGAAAAGAAGATGGAGGAAGCCTTAACAGGCTTTAAGGTGAATAGTGAGCTTACTGACAGGCTGAACCGCAAGGAGGTGTGTAGAAAATGGAACCAAGAGCTCATAACTGAGGAGTTGCCCAAACTAGTAACTCAAGTCTGTAGAGATGGTGTCAGGGAAGCTCAAATTCAGAATGAGATGAAGCTAGCAAAGAACAGAAAATACCATAAGCACACTGGGGCTACATGCAAAGGAAGAGTAGAGAGCCTTGGTTTGTTGCATGGGACAAGTGAGGAAATAAAAACATGGAACAGGAGATGGCATGCTGGCTGGGGAATTCTGGGAGTTGGTCCACACATCTTAAAGTTGCCAAGTTTGAAAAACACTGGCTTAACAGATCTCTCTTTGCTGCTGTCTTGTGTTAGAAGATACAGTGAGCCCTTCCTAATGCAACTGAGGATGTATTTTAGGACTGATAGGAGGTGCTCACTTTGCTATCATAAATGAAAATCACATCTCCAGGATCAGATGAAATATATTTTGGAGAGTTGAAAGAGCTGGTAGATGTGATCTCAGAACTGCTAACTGTAATGTTCTGGAGAACTGAGAGATGCCAGAAGGTTCTTTTGGAATGGGCAGTCATAATAAATGTAATGAAACAAATAAACTGCATTTCTCCTTGAAGTTGCCCACCATGCTTTTCTCCTTCAAGAAGCCCATCTTCTATTGACCATTTCTCCCTGACCTACATTTTTAAGTACAGAAAAGTCTTCTCAAAGGAAGGTTCAACTCCAAATCTATTTCATGTCAAGTTCCATGGAGGATAGTTGCATGTTCATACTATATTTTACTGGGCAAGAATAAACAACATTTTTCTCAGCTTGGTCTCTCTCCCCTCTCCAATAGTGAAACAAATTTTATTCCCCAAATTCCCCTTTTCTTATGGAAAGGAGCTAGCCAACCTAAAGATTCACCTTGCTGGAAAAGACATGAACCCAGCCATTTTGACTTAGCAAACCTTCACAGGTCTATGTACAAAACTGTTTATTTTACATATCATGAGGACAGTGGGAGATTAATAACTTAGCATGCATATGTGGAGGTATTTTTCATTTTATAAATACAGTATACAAAAATAAAGACAACAAAGTCCTCCTAAGATTCTGAGTGGTTCCATCATAGTGTAACATTCCCAGGTTGCTTGTTATAGAATAAGCACAAACATTCTCACTGCTGTTGAAGGAGGAGGATACAAAACCTTAAGAGGGAAATGGGTTTCAAGTGCCATCTTCTGACCTTGTGATTCAGTCTTTGGATGATGTTTTATGTCACCATTATTGATAGAACGGAAGTGGGAGACAGGAAACAGAAGCATCAGAACAGAGAGGAAGGGGCAGCACTGACTTTTGCAATGACCTGAACTTCCATTTTTTGTGACCATCAGCTGTGGCTGGCAAGCTGAAAAGCTACAGTGAGAAGTCCAAGGGCTACATTGGGATATACATAACAGAGCTGGTACCTTAATCTTCCCATCAGTCATTGAAAGATGATGTAGCTTGAGTGTCCACTGAAGGACACCAAAAGGATGCTGGAGGGCTAACCAAGATTTTTAGGTGGAGGAGGCCCAAAGCCACAAACTACAGTAGAGTCTCACTTATCCGACATAAACGGGCCGGCAGAATGTCAGATAAGCGAAAATGTCGGATAACATACAGTAACGATTGAGTGCAGTAAAAAAAACAAGAAAAAACGATCCGCTGCGCCTGTTGCAATCGATTTTTGCGTTGCAGCACCGCACCGTCAGGAGCAACAAGAAAGAGTACACTCACGCTTGCAAACAAGCGGCACACTTTTCTCGTTGCCGATTTATGCGTGTTGTTGTGGTTTTTTTAGGGGTGTCGGATAAGACGGAATGTCGGATAAGCGAAGGTCGGTGAAACGAGACTCTGCTGTAGTTGCATCAAAGGAGCCCTCTGCATCCACACTAAAACTTACCACCCCCATATTTTCTCTCTTTGATATGAGAGAAGTGAATTCTCACAGGACAGATTGTGGGCCAGAACCTTGGAAAAGTTAGGGCAAAGCTGCTTGGGAATCAGTGCAGCAAGTGAAGAACACTGGACTACTGATAGGTTTAGAGGTGCCCTCCCTGGGCTGGTGTTCTCCAAATGCACTGGACTACAAGCTCTCTCATCCCCAGGCAGCAGGGCTGGGAACTTGGGAAGCTGGAGTCCAAGGCACCTGGAGGGTCAGCACCTAAAAAGGCTGCTCTGGCAGCAAGAACCGAGAGTATCAGAGGGTCCGGTTCTCCCTGGAATCCAAGGCAGGAAGGGAACAGCCAGTGCTCCAAGCCCCCAATGTTCAAGGACTCGGAGCCGGGGCCAGCTGAGGGTGGGGGCCCCCATGCCTGCTCTGGGGCTGCCTCCCACCCTCATCCTTATCAGAGCAGTCAGGGGAGGTGTAGGGACAGCAGTGTCCAGAACGCTGTTGCTCTTCTTCTTCTTCTTCTTCCTCCTCCTCTTCTTCCTCCTCTTCCTCCTCCTCCGGCTCACTGTCTCTGAGTTCCCGCAAGCGGCGACCCACGTTGCTCTTTTCAGGCCCCCCTGGCAGCAGCTGCCCCTCCTCTCCCCCCTTGTCCTGCTCAGCATTTCCGCTCTTCTGCTTCTCAGCCTCCTGGGCTGCCTGTTCCTTGGCCTTCTTGCTCCGTTTCCACTTCATGCGCCGGTTCTGAAACCAAATCTTCACCTACAGAAAGGAGGGGAAACAGATTGGGCTCATAGAGCATCTAGGCCATGGTTTCTTCTCCCATGGTTGAGTGAGTAGACCATAATGGCTGGGTTCACATAACATAGTTTGGTTCGGGCTTGGCATCACACATGTCCACCAGGGGGCAGAATGACACTTGTCCAATGACATCATCATGCAAATGTCATGGCTTGGGCACAGCACCTGCAACCAAAGTTGGGACACAGGTACATCAGGGCAGCATTTACCTTATGACATCACCATGGATGTATCATCAGGTTGACCTCACTTTGGTTTGCTGCAGCTGTTTGGTGTGCTGGGTGAACCAGCTCTAGATTTGCAATCAGAATTTGACCGGGGAAAGCATTTTAAAAGGAAAACATCAAACCAAGGCTAACTGGATCCCAAGCTTTGGATGGGATTCTCTCTGCATTCATGCACTGCCCTAAACCATGGCTGTTTTCCCTTGGATTTCTAGAACAAGTCATCGTGACTTGATTTACTCATGACACCGTGGAGTTCTTGATGCTCTCTGAGCTTGTTGATTTTTTTAATTTATTTATGATTAAATTTATATACCGCCCATCTCCCCCAGAGGATGGTGATGTTACCTAGCTGGGTAATGAGACATCTGCAAGCAAACAACCAAACTCAGAGAGCACCAAGAATTCCACAATTCAGCCCTGAGCTACAGATATTCTCTTCTACTGGAACTAGCTAGGAAGTATAATTTAGAAAGCAAAGTGGCTCAGTTCACACACGTCCGGCTAGGTCATAAATAAAACCAGTTGCAGGATGGTTTACTGAAACATGCGAGCCCAGTTTTGCAAACGCTAAAACCACTGGATTTGTATCAGTTGCCCTCCCATAATTACTGACGAGTTGTGATGCTAGCTGTAGCTAATGGAGGCTGGTGGCCAGCGATATCCTGAGATACACAGTCACTGCTCTAGAGTTTGTAAATCAGATGACGGGAAAATCAGACCTCCCCTACAGGGCAGTTACGAAGTTCCCTTTGCAGATATATATCCATTCTCTGTCAGACTTGTTAAATTTAAGCAATTTATTCTCCAAAACTTTAAATCAAGACCTCCTTTGCCCTTCCTTCCTTCCATTTAGATTCTACTCCCCACCCCCAGTATGGAAAAGTAGCACCTGTGCTCCCTTTCCTTTTTTTTAGGCCCACAACAGTCCAGATGTGGGTTCTGCCTATTTTCCTTCCATTGCAGCTTTTGTTTTCCTTTAGTCATGTTTCGTTTGCTTACTTTTGTTTAGATTGGATTTTATGGTGGGAGCCAGTAAGTGGAAAACCGGGTGTGAACATTTAAAGAAATCAGTTAGGGAAAGACTTCCCAGCAAGAAGGGTAAATTCAGGCACATTTCATTAATCAGAGATTAACAGTAATATTTACACACCATCTGATCATCCCAGAACCAGAAATGAGGTTTCAGCCTGTGGAAAGTTTGCAAAGGAGAAGGAAACAATGGAACTGGGCGAGTGAAACTTTTCCTGGGTTGGGCTCTTATGTTCTTTAAGAAAAAAAATGCCAAAGCAGAGCAGCGAGCAAAGCTTAAGCTGTGGTGTGGAGTGGATTGTCCTGATGAACTTGGAAGGAAAAGGTCTGAGTTCAGGTCCTTGGCTCCTTCCATGATGTCCATGATGCCCTTCTCACAAACACACCACCTCATGGGATTGTTGTGCTGTAACCCTGTATCTACTTACGTTGAGTAGCAGAAGAGCTGTTCCTTAGACCTGCGTCCCCCTCTGATACCCTCTAGTTTAAGCTAGACATCAAAACTCTCAGGATTTTGCAAGCTGCCTTGAACTTTGGTAAGGCAGACTGATGGATGTTTTCAGTTAATTAATTGGATGACACTCTTCTGATTCTTCCTTCGTTCTTTTTGCCAGACACGCGAGACTTATGTAAAAGCAGAAGCCTCTGTGATCTCAGGCCTTTGTGTCCATTTAAGCCCCCTTCTCACAGCTCTACCCTTTTTTCTCACCCAATTTCTATATTCATATAATGGCTTTCTCCACCTTCTTTTGACCACTGAACCAGGAGTCTCTGCAGGAACCCCAATACCTTTTACAGTTTTATTTTAATGAAATTGTTTGATCGCTATGGATGAGAAGCACGGGGCCCCCTTCTCATTTCAAATGCTGAACCAGGTTGGGGGGTACCCATGCAGACCCACCGCCCAACACAAAGCCCTGAGCAGTGTTTCTCAACCTCAGCAAATTGACCATGTGTGGATTTCAACTCCCAGAATTCCCCAGCCAGCCATGCTGGCTGGGGAATTCTGGGAGTTGAAGTCCACACATGGTCAACTTGCTGTGGTTGAGAAACACTGCCCCTGCAGGTGGATTCAGACTAACTCCAAAACCTGCGAGCTGGGGAGGAGCGCTCCCACCCCGGCGAAGGGTGCTGAACTCTCCGAGAGGTGGCGCCACTTCCCCCGCCCCGTCCCGTCCCGTCCCGTCCCGCCCCGCGCCACCCCACCCCACCCCACCGCACCCACCTGCGTCTCGGTGAGCATGAGCGACGTGGCCACCTCGAAGCGCTTTGGCCGGGACAGGTACTTGTTCAGCTTGAACTGATGCTCCAACTCCAGCAGCTGCTGGCTGGTGAACGCGGTTCGGGGCCGCCGGCACTTGCCCAGCAGATTGGACTGCGCTTGGGCTGCGGAAGAAGGCCAGAAACGAAAGGGGGCGTGAGCCACGGCGGTGGGGGGCCGCGCAGCGCTGCCCCCGGAGCCGCGCTCGCCGCTGCCGCTAGGGGGCGCTGCGTCCCCGCCTTGGCCCATGGAGCGACGGCGGCAGCGAAGCAGGCGAGAAGCGGGGCGGGGGGCTGGCAAAAAGCAGCTGGGGGGGGAACCGATGCTGGGCGACAGGGAACGCGGGGTCGTCCTAGGTTGCCCTAACCTTAAAGAAACGTAAGAGGAAATATTTTCCCCGCCCCTTCCCTCCCTCCTTCCCTCCGTCGCATTCCGATTGTAACGTCCTCGGGGCAGCTCTGGGCACGGAAGGCGCCGTTCTTAAACGCAAGGCAAGGCGAGCGGACTCACGGCCTCCCTCGCCTGCCGACTGCCTATCCCGATTACGCGCATCATTAACGGCTGCCTCATCTCCCTATCCCGGCTCATATTAGTTCTGCCATCCAGCCACTGGCATCAAATTCGTGTCCTGTTTTAAAAAGGAGATCTAAGGGGGAAGGAGGCTCACGTAATCCGGTAGGGGTTTTTTTTCGTAGTTGGAGAAGGACACCCACCCACCCACCCACCCAAATCGAGATCTTCGTTTCCTCCGAGTCGGCAAAGGAGCGCCGGGGCTGTGACCGTCCAGCCCCACCAGCAGAGCCTCGGCCCCACACGCTCCCCGAGAAACGGCCTGCCCGGCCCTCCAGCCGAGAGAGGCAAAGCCGGGCTGAGCTGGAAGGGGAATCGGCGAAAATTTGGATCGCCACTAGATGGAAGGAAAGGCGGAGGACTTTCCTCTCTCTTCGCTGCCATCTAGGGACTGTCCGGATCCCTGCAGCCCCGATCTAGTGGTCACCCAGGAGAGATGATTATTACAGATCTTCTGGATCCCTGATACGATTTAGGACGGAAATCTGCGCTCTTTCGGTGGATCAAGAATCCCAACGGTTTCCTGCTCGCCTAGATTCGAAGGAGGGAAATCGCACTTTTCATCCGAGTGGGGTTTCGGGGACGCCGATCCAAGTCGGGAACTTGTAGATGAGGAATCTCAAGCCCTGCGTTACCAGGGCGCCCAAAATTATAAATCGACCTGGTCGCCATGAATCATGATTTCATTCAAAAGCAGCTCCGAATTCCCCGCCAGCTCTCCGGCTCCCTCTGCTTCGGACCAAGAAAAAAAAAAAGGGGCATACCAAAAAAATTAATAAGTGTTGGTGATTAAATATATCAATCACCGAGGATGTCAAAGTTTTGCCAAATCACAACCGCCTGCCAAGCGAAGCCCGGAGGTGGCTTTACAGCAACAGCTCCCACTTGGCCTGCACAGGCCGATCAGGTTTTTTTAAACGCCCGCCCCCCCCCCCGCAGAAGGGGGAGCGATCACAGCCCACAACCGGTGAACTCCCCGATTAGGCGGCGCCCGGTTCTCTCCGCGTGCAGCACCATCTCGGTCACTCGCCCCGCCCGGAACCCCCCTTCCAATCTTGCCGCCTCGATCCTCTCTCTGGACGGCGAGCGAAGGTGCGGGGAAGCGTCACGAGGCTGGTCGAAACTCCCTATCGCGCCTTCGGCCCAACGGCTCTCCCCCTCGGGGCTGCGGGAGGCGCACTCGCCTCTCCCGAGCTTCGTCCCTTCTTGGCTTCCTCACGAGCAGGAGGCGTGACTCGCTTCCCAGAGCCCGGGAAGAAGGTGCGGACTCGGCCCTCTTCTGACCACCTTGCAAAGTCTGGATGGAACCGGTCTCCCGTCCGAAGTGAAGGAAGCCGGAGCGCTGGCGGGGAACTCGGAGCTGCTTTTCAGTTAATTCGTAGAAAAGAAAAGCCCCTTCCAGATACTCTGGGGAAAGACGGCGAGCAAAGGATGCCAAGGGAAGCGTCAGCGAGCAAAAGGCAAGGCGTGGCGGAGCCGATGCGGCTCGCCGCATCTGAAAAGGAAACGAGCGCAGCAAATTCCGCGGCTCTCAAGCGACCCTCGCCGCCCTGGGCGTCCTTTGGTGGAAACACCCCGAAGGGTCGCTCTGAAATGAAAATCCCGTGGGTCCCTTGCGCCCGACCAGCCAGCCCCACTGAGCCACTGAGCTGCCCTAACCTTCTGGAGGTTCGTTGGCATAATTCAGAAGAGGGCCCAAAAGGCTAAAAAATATATATTTTAGTTACTGAAAATGGAGGTTTCACCCATCGGAACAGTTGTGAAGAGTCGAATCTTAGACTATGTCTATTCCAACCAATCTATGTCACATTCCAACCAATCTATGTCACATTCAAGGAACAAATGTGACCCGAGTTTTAACTGGGTTGTTTAAGAGAGTCGGCAGCGTTTATGGGATGTAGGTACATTTTTCGTAACTCTGCACATCCTGCCTCAAAAAAAAAAGAGGGGGGGTGATTTTTAAAAACTATATATATATAAAATATAGTGGAATCGAAGGGAGCGTGATCCTCCCGATTTAAGGCCCAGCGATGTCATTGTTGAAAGAAGATTTGGCAGTGGCTAAATTCGGGCTGAATCGAATTCATTCTTTATTAACATCTCTACCTCTTGCGAACCGCTGGAAGAGTCCGGCTCTTAAAGAACAAACAAACAAAAAACCACCCCAAAATCTAGATTTACTTGAAGAAAACATCTTCACGCTTATGATTTTTTAAAAAAATTATCATCTGGTTCAGGTGGATAGGATATCTGCCACCTCCCCTCATCATTTTCCTCCCTCCTCTCCCAATGGGTCTCATTTATAAAGATACGAACCATCTGGGGAAATCATCCTTAACTGTTGGGATTTTTCAGCAGAATTAAAATAATAAAATCAGCAAATTTGTCAGTGGGGAAGCTCCCTGAGGAAACTATAGTTACTATTATTTCACAGAGATATCAAGAAAAACGAAAAAGGCCTTCTTCCACCTAGCTATATATACAGCCCAGAGAGTAAATGTTGTGAATGAATATGGGCAATCTTGAATTATTATCCTTATTATTTTTAGGGGAAAAAAACCCTAAAATTGACTGATTTAAATCTGGGCTGTCAACGTTGATTACCGAAATCCGCCTTTCTGAATTCAGCCCAACTGCAATCCATCCAATTCCGATGTATCTCCAGCCCCACATACTGCTCCTGCCCACCGAAGTGGAAAAGCCGGAACGAAATCGGTTAAACCCCAGGCCAGCGGCTGCAAATCCTGAGTGGACATCAGTCCTCTCGGACGTGCCTAGTCGAAAGATTAAATCCCCGATCCCGACTAAATCCTCTCTCCCTCCCTCCCTTGCTGGGGGGCGGGGGAGGAAGGAAGGGGTCGCAGCAAACAAAAATCCCCGGGGCCCCAATAGACCCTCGAGAGGAGCCCACCTCTTTCGTCATTACGAGCAGATCCCTGTTAGGAGACCGCCTGGCCTTTCGGACCCCGTTCGAAGCCGCGCCGAGTTGGGGCGCCGAACAGAGACTGGCACCTACGACCACCACAACCCCCATCATTCCCGGCCGCTCCAATCCGTGCCCCTCCCGGCCTGAGGATTACATCTCCCATCACGCAGATGAAAGGGGCAGCCTTGCCCACGTGGAAGGCAAACAGTTGGAGGCAGCTCTGGTGGTGGGGGTGGAGTGAGGGGAGCGGGGCGCTCTCCCCCAACCTCCCCCTGCGAACAAGCCGGAAGGAAGCTTTGGGGAATGTGGGTGAGCCAGGAGAGAAGGAAACCAAAGCAGGCAGGAACCAGGGTTTTTAGGCCGCAGCGCCCGGTTGGCCGTGACAAAGGCTGCCGAAGAGACGAACGGATGCACGCGCGCACACAAAAATGCCTCTCTCGCGCGCACACACCGAAACGCGCACGCGGGCTGCCTTGGCACGAAGCGCAAGTTGGGCTGTTTTCCCCGGATTCGGGGATATGAGACCCCCTTGCCCAGCAGCAAGGTGCAGCCCCAGGCAGGAGGCAGCCCCGGCCCCCTTCTGCAGCCTTTCCTAGTCCGGGGTCCCCAAATCCCTTGGGAAGACTACAATTCCCGGCATTCCCACTCCCCCAGCCGAGCCCCGCAGCGCCGGCCCGAGCGGCCGAGAGTCCCCAGAGCCGCGCACGCCATACTCACAGTTGAAGTCGGGCATTTTGGGCAAGATCATCCCGGCGGTGGAGGCCCGCAGCCACTGATCCAGCTGGAAGGTTCCGGCGCCGAGCTTGATGGGGTCGGCCGCCGGGTGCGAGGGCTGCACCTGGGAGTAGGAGTAGGAGAGGGCCGGGTGCTGGGAGGCCAGGGCCGCCGCCGCGGCCGGGTACCCGTACATGGGGTGCCCGTAGAGCGCCGTCTGGGGGTGCAGCCCGGCGCCGCCTTGAAGCCCCAGGGCGGCGTGCGGGTGGGGGTGCGGGTGCGGGTGGGGGCCGCCCGCGCCGCCGCCCGCCAGGAAGCCGGGCTTGGGCACCAAGCCGCAGTGCGCGCCGAGGAGCCGGGGCGGCGACGGGCTCTCCGTCCGCAGGCACTCGGAAGACGCGCCCGTGTGAGCCTCGGCCGAGGAGGGCGGGCTGCAGCTGGCGCTGGAGCTGGCGCTGGAGCTGCCGGGCCCTCCGGACAGAGAGGTGACCAAGGCCAGCGGCGACGTCTGAGCCGTCGAGGCCGCCGCCGCCTTCGGAGAGTCCACCGCCAGCAGCGCGTCGATACGGAAATTCTTGGACTTCTCCATCGGCCCCGGAGTCGCGCCGGCCGCCTCCCCGGCTCAGAAGGTGAAGACGATCATCGGGACGCCCGTCTCGCCAGCCCAGAGGATGAAGACCAGACGGCCGCCCCCGCGGCCCCGGCGCTCCGCATCCGGACAGCGCGCCAGCCCCGCGCGCCGCAGCCGAAGAGCCGCCCGGCCGGCCGGCGCTGCGCTGCGCGGGCAGCCGCTCTCGATCGCCCCGCGAGCCACTGAGGCACCTGGACGCTCATTCGGCCGCCTTGAAGGCTCAGGCGAGGATTCCATTGGCCTGCTGGGAGGCCGGACCCGATTGGCGGCCGGTGCTGGGCTCTGGAGCAGCCCATTGGCCGCGGCTCACACCTGTCAACGCTGGCAACGTCTGGCCCTGCCCACCCGAAAGGGCTTCCTGCTCCTTTCCGAAGCAATGAGGGCTCCGGTAGTTACTTTGGGGCGAAGCGCGAAGGGATTGGAGGTTCCGCTGGACGGCAGGTCTACGATTGATGCCCAGCGCTTGGCAGCCAAGTCCTAAGTAAGGCTTCCAACTAGCGCTCGACCAACTGCGCTTCATCCTTGTGTAAAAGGGGAAGTTATATCCAACTGTTATCTATCCGACGATAATAAAAGACGATAAAATGTCAAGAGGGATCAGGGACAAACTCCATTCTGGTAATGGGGAAAGCGTCTTGGATCCCTGAAGTGAACACTGCCGGGTGAGAACCAGAATGTGTGAACGCGCGAACGGCCGTGACCCTTGGTTTTCCAGAGGCTGCCCGGGCGCGCAGCTCAGAACCGACCCTTGGCGCTCCGGAACCTCGTCGGCACCCGCTGCAATGGATCGTGCCGCCTAACATTCCGGGCGTGCCTCAGGATTCGACAAAGGGAGGTGGGCGAAGATCGGGCGGGCAACGGGTTGCGTGGGTCTTTTTACAAAGAAATCTCTCTTTCCTTCGCATCTCCTCCAGGGCCGGGGGGGGGACAGGAGAGAAGGGAGAGTTTGGATTGTGAACATACAAATGCCGGGCGAGGTGGTCGAGCTTGCCCCAGACCCCGGCTCTCTCCTCCTCTCTTCGGCGAGCGGTACCAACCGAGCCGGGCAGGGCTCCTTGGGGCTCACGCCCTCTGCTAGGTGGGCGGGGGCTCGGCCTTCCACGCCCCCGCGCGGCATTTTGGGCGTGGGGGCGCCGAGGCTCCTCTGGGAAGGGCAGCGAAGGCCGAGGCAGCCCTCCGAGCGCAACGGGGGAGGGGGCGAAGGAGAAGGGCCGCCGGACCCAACCAGGGCCGAGCTCCAAGCGCTCGGCGGAGAAGCGCTTGGCTCGCTCGCCCCTTTTACCCGAGACAAGCCCCCCCCCCCGTTTACTTTGGAGAAAGAGCCACTGATTCCCAGGCGGCCTCGCTCACCTCCGTAGAGCTGCGACCTCTCCGGGGTTTCCCCTCCTTCGAAGCCGCCGCCCAGCCCGAGGCACCGCAGGCCTCGCCAGCTGCCTTCCCCGTGGGGGGAGCTCCTTTTTCAGCGCGCCCTGTTCCGTCTTCCAGGTCTCCTCCCGACGGGAGCCGTTGGAAGCCAAAGGCGTCGATCGACCGGGGGACGTGGCCGCGGAAAGCCGAGGCGCCCGCAAAAGTCGGTTCTCCGCGAGGCGCCGCAGCGAGTTGGCTCTCCGGCCCGACCTCGAGGCGCCGCTTCGCGCTCCGCCTGGCCCCGGCCGTGAAGTTACAGAGGCTGCTTTTGCTCTGAGAAGCCCCGCGGTTGCCGAAGCTGGAGGGAAAAGCCCAGCCCAGCCGCCGCGGGAGTAGGAGCAGCCGGCAGGCCCGACCGCGGCCAGGCAGAGCGAGGGCGGCTCCCGGCCTCTTTCCTCCCGCCGCCAAGCGGGCAGCAAAGCCGATCGGGTTTCTTCCCACCCCGTTCGCCTTCGGCAGCTCCGGAACACGGGGGGACCGCAAGGCCGCGCAAGAGCTGGGCCCGGCGGAAAGGCTTTGAAAGCAGCAGGCGTCAGGCGGAGCGGAGACCAGCAAAGTCCTCTTCGGCCGCGCCCTTCAGGCACTGGTCCCTGAGCTAAGCGTGCTGGCCTCCGAGACGACCACTCCCCCGCCTGAGTCCCGAGGAACCCAAGCGCAATTGAGGCGCGCCTGTCTCGCGAACGCAGCCCAGAAGAGCGGGGGGAGGCAATTGCAGGAACCAGGCCGGGTTAAGCCATAGACGCCCGTGCAGCGATAGTTGCCTGTCCGAACAGTACGCGGGCTCCGCCAGCTGCAGGGACCGCCCGCGCTTACGACTGCGCGCGTTCTTCCGCGACGCGCTGTACGAGGCAGCCTCCGACACCGAGGTCTCCGCAGACCTCGCGCCCGTCCTCCCGTCGCAGGCTCCCATTCGGGCGGCTGCGAGGGAAGAGCTGAGCTTCGGCGGCTCGGGGCCGGCCCGTTCAAGACCGCCCAGGAAGCCCTCTCGCTAAAGAGCCCCCGCCCGCTTGGACGCGGCGGCGGTGGCCCAGGGATCCTGCCGCAGATGGGAAACCCAGCCTGCTCTCCCCACCCGCTTCCCACCCCACAGAATACCGTGGGGCAAAGGGAAACCTGCCCGAAGGGCTCTTCAGGAGCGCCGGATCCGGCCCCAGCCCAGCCCGCAGCTTCGGCGCCCTTCCCTCGCCCTCGCGAAGGTCCCAGGCAGCGGCCCTTTGGCCCCGGATCTTTCAGCAAGGCGAGACCCGCTCGTGATCGTCTTCCAGTCCTCCACGACTGCTCCTGTCATCCCGGAGGCTGAGAAGGATGGGGCTGGTAGTGCGGTGCAGCCCATCTGGAGCTACTGGCCGGAGAAAGCCGGATTTTACAGCCGAGCTCATTCAACATTTGACCCCTCAGCCCAGAATTTGGCCCCTCCTGTATCTCCCAGAACTCAAAGCACAGAAGGAAGCTGCCGATCCCCGAATCTGACCGGTAGCGCTGAACTTTGGCCTACCCCATTTCCTCTTTTGCACAGGTGTTCACACAACAGTGGTGGGTGTATAAATCAGTGTCTGGGTTCACAGAACACGATGAACCCCATTCTGATGTTTCTTCATCTTCTTAACTGATGAAACAGGGACAACTGATTTTACTCAGGTTGCCAAGTCTTCTGTTGGGTGGTATCATCAGCTGTTGTCCTCCTTTATTGTTGGTTGGACTGTTCTTCCCATAGTCTACAACCAGCAACTCATTCCACTGTCATGCTGCCTGAGGATCATGGGATATATAATCTGGGGTGGGGGCAGCCAGTTAGGAAAGAAACCAGCTAAAAGAAGAAATGGGCTTACCAGTATGACAGCTTTGGTGACCTCCATGTGTGGCTTTCACAATCCCTGGGCAGAAGATCAGTGCCTGTGGGAGTTCACATCCGTGCAACTGGGGGGCACCAGGTTGCTGGAAGACAGGCTGTAGGGAAGTTTAGCAACCTCAAGGGTTTGAGGTTGATAGTGTGGCTGATCTCCAAATACTGAAAAACATTGCAGTGATTTGATGGATCACATTGATCGGTTTTCTCCATGATGATGTGTCCCTGACCTGGTCCTTCAGCTCTTCCCACAGCGCCCCCATTGCCACTGTAACTGAGTTTTGAATGGGAAAAAGTGAAGTCTCCCAAGCTGGCATGTTCTAATTACTTGTGCTTTAAAGACCAAAGCATAGGATTCTCCTTTTTTTGAAATATTCCGTACACAACACAGCCAAAGCAGCCTCTTTTCATTGCTGATGGTGCTATTTGGAAACAGGGCTTTTCCAACCACTGACCTTTGAAGTTCCATGCAAGGGAATGCCTTCTGCAAAGTCAGAAATTCAAACAGAAGAGAATATCTGTAGCTCAGGGTTGAACCATGGTTGATCATTCAATTGTGGCTGAACCCTGGGGAGCAAACCCCACACTCACTAGCACTGATGATGTTACCTAGGTGGGTAATGAAACGTCTGCAAGCAAATAACCAAGTTCAGAAAGCACCAAGGACTCCACAGTTAATTCAAAATCACTGGAATCCTTAGGTTTGTACTATAAGGTCTGAGTCACAGTCTGGTCTCCTTGTGGGAGAGAAAGTCTTGGTGGCCTCTTCCTGCTCCCCTTCAAGAGAGTTCCCAGGGCTATCCCAGACTGCTTGAATGCTTCAGTCTGGACTCTCAGCAGGTGGGCCTGGTTCATATTTGGATGGGAAACCACCAGCAAAGTAGACTGGGATTTCAGGTCAAAATGTCGGGAAGGTGGAAAACCACTTACAAAGGGAGGCTAAGAAAGTTACATGTGGATGTATCCATGAAGTCAACAAGGGTCAAGCTTGACTCGAAGATTTTACCCTGTACCTTTACCCTGTACCAGGTGAGGGAACTGCACTTATCCTGCTGAGTCTCATTGTGTTCCCCTTTAAATCCCCAGATTTAAAGGCATAATGCCTGTACCCAAGGCAGTTCTATTTATTTATCAGTGAGGATTCTTGCCGATTGATTGATTCCCAGGAATCCAGCAGTTAATCACTACTGTTAGCACAACAAATTCCTGCTCAGAAAAAAATCTGAAATGACTAGGAGCCATAGGGGAAAAAAAATAACATGGTACTCATATAACTTCTTGTGCTTTTCACAGCTGAAATCATACAAGGTGCACAACCATTGTATATTGAAAGGACCATGCCATAAATGCATCAATTCACATTGATTCACGCTTCAGACCTGAAACCATAAACCATAATAGTGGCATTGAATCAGCTAAACCAAACTCCAAGGATCCATGTGGTGATCTAGCCTACTTTGTGAACCAGGATTAAGTGTAACCCCCTTAGGGGGTTAATGTGAGGATTCAGTGGAGCCCAGCCCCTGTCCAGCCACCTGGTGTGGGAAGCAAAGATCAGCTGTAGCACAAAGAGGCAGCAAAGAGCCAGCGGGCCTGTCGCTTTGCTGCCATCCCTCGGCCACCAGAGGTTTTGCAGCGCAGATACAGGAGCCCTAGTGAAGCGGCGCAAGGCAAGCAAGGGGATCCTCGGACCCATGGGCCCTCGCCTGCAGCGAAGTGGCTAATAGACTAAAAATAGGCGCAGATACTAATTTAAGAAGCTGCCCCGGAATGAGAAACGCGCATTTCCAAATGCAAATCTGCGCCCCTTTCCGTATCAGCCAGCTCTTCCTTCCAGCGAGCGCGGGGAGGGGAGGACCCTGCAGCGCTCCAGATGTTGTCGAACAACAACTCCCAGAGCTCCGGCCGGCACGGTCCCGCCGAGGGATGCTGGGAGTCGTAGTGCGACAGTCCGCGGAAGGCCTCCCGCTTCGCTTCCCCACCTTTCTGGCAAAGGCGCGGCCATCTTGCCCCCGGGGCGCCAGGCAAGGGAGCCGCTCGGCGGAAGGCTGAGGCGGCGGCGGCCGGAGCGGGAGCCGTTTCCCGGGGCCGGGCCGGCAACGGAGGCGCCGATCGTCCAAGGCAGGCGAACCGGGGAGGACGGGCGGACGGGCGGGCGGGCAGTCCGCGGAACTGGCTTCTTCGCCTGGTTCTCGCGAAAGTAAGGCGGCTCGTGGCACCTCGCCCCAGGACAGCAGCCGGACTCTCGGGCGGGCGCTGGAAGACCTTGGCCGCTTTCCCTCGGCCGGGGGGCGGGGGAGGGAGGCTGGCATCTCCCGACGTTCGCACGCCCCGCTACCCCGGTCCCTTGGCTGCGGTGTCTGCAGGAGGGAGGCCCCGCCACGGGCGGCACGACCGGGCTCCCATTGGCTGGGTTCGCACGGCGGCGCGCCGGTTCTCGAGCTCAGCTTGTCCTGCGGACTGCGCGGTGGGTCCCTGCAGCGGCCGGCGCGCTCGTCCCGGGGCGCTCGCCTCTCCCGCCTGGGGCTTCTTCCGCTGCGGCTCAGCCTCCCGCGGTCGCCCGGGGAGAAGCGGCTCGTAAGAAACCCTTTTCCTCCGCGGGGCTCGGAAGGTTGGAGACGTGGGAATCGTGGGAAATCGTGTGAAACCGAAAACCACAAAGCGCGTTACAGCAGCTCTGACTTTGCTGGCATCGCAATTTGAAAAGGAAGTTCTGTAGAATTTGAGTGTCTTTAAAAAATACCTAAAGCTTGTCAATATTTCAGTTGTTAACAGCAAGGAGCCTGTAGCAAACTTAGCAGTCTATTTTTTTCTTCAGCCCCCTTTCCTGTTATCGGAATTTCTCTGGGAATTTACTGAGAATAATCCCTAATTCTGAATAAATGCAACAGCATTGCTGTTGAAGACTGGGGCTCTTATCTCCAAGCCCTGAATTTAGGATCTAAAATCTTTTCTCTCGTCATAGCAATATTTAGTTTTAATGTTTCGACTGGTTTTTTAATCCGTGGTTCTCCTCCGCCCAGGAACGCTTGCACGTCGAAAGACCGGTGGGTTTGTTTGTTAGTTTACCGATAAATACAAATACAAATGGAGAGGCAGGAATCCAGCAGGTACATTATTTTTTTTAAACTTATCGTTGACTCCTCAGGAGATTGAGGGGCGTTTGTTGCTCGGCTTTCCTGTAGCAGCTAAAGAACAAAGTCTATGCGGGAAAAGGAGGAGGTGTAAACACGTGTCTTCCCGGGAGACAAATCTTTCTGTTTGCGGTTGAAGTTCGGGATGCTTCACACGGGATAGCTACACACGAAGATAGGAAATGTGTTTGCTGGTTCAGACGATACCTAGGCGCGTTCAAGGCCAGAAGGGCCGATTTAACAGAACTAAAACAAAGCGCCAAACACGATTAAGGTCGTTATCACATTATGCCTGCCTCTGCAAAGCTTCCCCCCCCCCGCCCCCCCCAAATCAGGCAAATAAGCAAGACCGTGGGCACAAGGCAGTGGAAAACGGGTAATTGTTGCAATTAAAACAAGGAAACCTCCTAGGATCTCTTCTCCCATAATCCTCCACCAATATAGTATGTTGGGCTTGCAGCACAACAACTGGAGGGCACCAGATTGAAGAAGGTTGTTTAATAGCTTTATTGTATTAACCTCAGTTGGCAGATCGTAGTCACCTATATGCATTAAGGGCATATATTCTGAATATCATACATCTATGCTTGTCAACGGGTGTGCGCGTGTATGTAGTGGAGTCTCGATAGCCACGGAAAATAAGGTGCGGTCTACAACAATGGCGTGCCAAGTACGAAGAATGGGTTTTTCACGAAAAGTAACCTGGTGTCGGGCCATTTAATAGCAAAACGGTGCGTAGGAAAGATTCACCAGCTCCATTTCTGTGGGTTCGTGCTCTCTGTTCATAAGTCACTTCGCACCCGAGCTCCGCAACTGCAAGTTACCGTCAGGCGCCTTTTGAATCGAGCTGCGGCCTTGGAAAGACTTTTAAGACTCACTGAAGGTTAATTGGACGGTGGAGGTAACGGGACGGGGAGGGAATGCCCTCCTTTCGCTTGCTATTTCTGCCCTTAGCGATATTCTCCGGTGATTTCCCCTTATGAACTTATCTGCCACTTTAGCCAGAACGCTGAGCCGGGCTGCCCCCGTGTCAAGCACCCCCGAGCCGTTCGGGAGAAGGCGAGGCGAGGCCATTCGTGGCGCAGCCTCTCCGTTTGCTCAGCCGTCAGGCTTCCTTGCGAGGAGACGTAAACCGCGCTAGATTGCGCCAAAAGTGGAGGCTCCCTAAACATTAAACGTTTTGCTTTCCAGACCGAAATCCCTTTCGCGGTGCTACGTGGAGCCGCTTCACCGCCTCCTACCCCTTCTCTGTCTTTTTAAAGAGCCGGCCCGCCTTCCTTCCTTCCCTTATTCTAAAAAGCATCCTGCTGATGACAAGGTGAAGGAGAAGATGGCGGGCCCCTGCTGTCCTTCGGCTAATCCCCAAGGGCATCGGAGGTATGACAGCCAGCTGCCGGGCCGATGGGGAGGGCCGTTTCGGGGCCCAGTCGCGAATGCAGAGGAGCCCCGCTCGCCTGGAGCGATGACAGCAACGGGCCGGTCTCCTCTACGCCGCGTGTCCTACTCTGCCCATTAGTTTTCGACCCGCGAACTCGCCGCCGACATCTGGCCGCGCTGTGCTCTTTCCTACAACACCTTCCCACCGAGAGGTGTCTTGAGGACCTCGATTCCGACACAAACGCTTGAAGAACCGATCGGGTCAAGATGCACACACGTGCGGCGTGTTTCCTTTCGTCTCTTCGGGATTCTGCGGCTGTGCCTATAGGCACGAGAACCCACCGGTTGGGCTTCAGGAATATTGCGGGCCCGCAGGGAAATATTGTAGATCTTGGAAAGGAAACAGTTCACAAAGCAAACGTGGCTCATTCGTGTGGGTGTGTTTGTTTGGCTGTCATTTAAACTCAGTCTCTGTGGATATTCCCATTTCCTCCCCGCCCCCCCCCCCGATTTAATTTCATTAAAACGGAGCATGAATATTTCTATTAAACCTAAAATGAAATATGAAGCCATTTAGACTTCTGCTGCACTAATCATCCAGATTTATGACTTTTATTCATCACATCAAGAGCTGCAGAAAAATGAATTTTCTTAGCCCAGGAAGGAAATGAAAAAACAGCCTTGGTCATTTCCAGAAAGCTGTTAATTTGTCCGGGCGGTAATTAGTTTCACAATTAACTAAAATACAAATTAACTTGACAAATTGGGTTAGTTTAGATATTAATTAGACCACTTAAATTTATTCATTATAAAAAGACAATTTAAGAGGACCTTGGTGTCTACTTCGTTGCAATAAATTATGGGTGCACTAAGATGCAACAATGCAGCGCTAAAGGCGGGGAGCACGAAAGCGCAGGAGAGTGGGGGGGGGTCATCTGCTTGGATCTGTCAATTTCACTTTGCAATTGACGAACAAGGGCGCATCTTGCAGGAGTTCGGCGATGCTCTAGCAGCAACGTTCAGGATTCCATTGGCTGGGTGTGAAGCCTGGGGAAAAGTCCTGAACTCGGGCCTAAAAGGGAGGCTCTGTTCCTCTGCAAAACACCGGTTGCTGGCCTAAACATGAATTCAAGGTGCAAGCTTAAATGCAAGATAGAAGGTCTCAGAGGGGTTAAGGTTCCCCGCCAAATGAAGTCTCCCTGATTTAATACAAGGTCGATTAAACTCATTCCCTGCCTTTTAACTTGTGATCTTTATAAATGTCCCTCTATTAAATTAGAAAATGATTCTCTGCTCGTTGAATTGTATTCTTTCATTTTCTTATTTCCAATTAATTAGTCCTATCGACGTTGCAATATTTTAAACGTTTACACTCTTAAAATATAGGGTCAGCACGTCATTTGGTCTTCGACGGAGCTACATAAAGTGTGCCTGAAGAAGTTTTCTCTAATTTGTCCTTAGCGGCTTGGTTGGAGGCAACAAAATGTTTGGGGAGGCGGAGAAGACAAGACCTCTGCCGTAGCGCGGTGGTGGCAGATCCAATGCAGCCGGAGTTTCAGCAGAGTAAATGCAAAATAACGAAACTTTTTCTGTGCATCCATTTGCATAAGAAATAAATTGTTCTTTATAAGCTGCCTGTCAAGTAGAGGAAAACCAGTACTTGAATGTAGGAGAATCTCTACTTCTCTGTATGAAAACTGGTTTAAACACACCATGAAATACGGACATCCAATTATAAATATTAAGCATCACTGAAATGACCATGCCGTGGATAAGATATAGGGGAGATCTTTATTTAGTTAGCATACACTATAGTACAAACATCTCCTTCTTAGATATTTATATCGGTAGCTGCATTTCTCTCATCCAGTGAGAAGAGAAAAATCCTGCAATGGCACTCTTGTAGAAGTCCTTCTCTCGTTTTGCGAGTAGGGATGCTTCGGGGCCGATCATCAAACGTGCAAGTGCTGACTTTCAGAAGCGTGTGAGCAATTCTCTCCAGTTGCCACTTTGATTTCCACCACATATGTAACTATTGGCTGCAAACGTGTGTTTCAGGATCTTTTTAGTACCTACCTATCTGGTGCCGCGGTTAAAACTGGAGAAAGATTATTATTTATATGGTGCAGATTCCCAACAACTCAGATCTACCCTCAGCTGTACAAACTCGGCGAGTGACTTGGGCCAGTCTCTTTCTCTCCTCTGCTCCTCAGCCCAGCCTACTTCATAGAGTTGTGCTGATCAAATGAAGAGAAATCCCCATGTAATCCCGCATCTTGATCTCCTAGAGGCAGGGTGTCCACAGGATATGGTCAAAAAAGTTAAGATGGCACCTGTCATGGTGGGATGAAAGCTCCCTCTGTGTGTTTTTTTTAATGTGCATTGTGATGCTCCGTTGCGCTTAATGAGTTTAAGTCCATCTTGACTTTTGTGACCACATTTTCCTGACACCCCTGGCTGGAGGTAAGGTAAGGATCTAAATCTAAGAAATAAATATTTATTATTAAATATAGCAATATCTTCCGTTTTAAAAAGGGGGTCACAATTGTTATACTGAAAAGCTGAACCCAGAAGCTGAGGCATTTTTAGAAAAGTTCCTCATATGGGAATCATGGAGGAGAAGCCAGAATTGTCCAGGGATACCAAAGGATGTCAAACACATGTTGATCCTGACTTGGGGAAAACATTGTCCTGAAAGCTAATGTGCATGTGAGGATGCTTGGCTTCTTTGGGAAAAGCCAGCTAGTATTGAAGTTGCTCACATCACACGCGCACACACAGAGGTAAAGGAGGCAGGGTGAGTGAAAGAGAGAACCCATCATCCTGCCAATTTGGGGTAACCAATCAGCTTTTGCTGTGTTGTTTTAATAAAAAGTCATGCTTAATACTGGGAAGAGGGTTAAAGAAGACTTCTAAAGCCAATAGTTTAATTCTTAGTGTTGTAGTTTCCTTCTTTCCTATTTTTGGTGTGTGCCTGTTTTAAGATCCAAGCCATGTTAGTTAATCCCTTTGAACAGAAGGAGCGTCAGAATGAGCCAATATCTCGGCTGGATGAGGCCAAAGGCCCATATAACAGTAGTCAGCCATTCAGGGGGTTGGAAAACCTGGAAAGGGAAAGGATGGTATTTAAAAGTTGCTGCCTGTGATCAAGAATGAGATGAACAGTGATCAAGACTAACAGCTCTTGACCACCTGCCATGTATTTGTCTGACCTCTTTAAAAAGGCAATGTATAAATCCAGCCACTGAATAAATATTCCCCAATTTGATAAAGTGCCTTTTTGAATACAGCAAAACCCAGTAAAATTGGAAGACCAGCAGGATAAAAACATATTCAAAAGGCAATAGAATTTAAATTGCCAATTGCACCAATTGTCAGGATAATTTGGTGTTTTGGAAATTTGATACTGAATAAGAAAGCCCAAATCACTTTCAAAGACAGTTCAATCATACAGGTCCCCCCAAAACTGAGAAGGCTTTAAAGTTTAGGTTACAATCCAGGCACAATTCTATTCTTTCAAGCCTCCTTGATTTAATGAGACAATAAAAACTCTGGCACAGAAGAAAACACTCTTTGGATGATGCTCTCATTTTTTACAACCTGCTGAGCAAAAGTAAAGCATGAAAAAAAGGGGGAACCCCTGATTTCCAATTTATGTTGTTAATGACACCTTTATTCAATGAAATAGATATTGTTATGCTTGGTGTGCTTCCTTAGTTTGTGATGGATGAGGCAAACATGTCTGCAACTTAGTGCAGGGTGTTTTGAGAAATGACTACAATGAATTTACAGGTGAAATTTCTCACCCTTCCTCGTTTCTATTAAAGGTTGCTCCTCCGTCAGTTTTACCCGCTTCAGTTAATGAATGAATTCAAGAGTAACCAGGGTTATTTATTTACTTGCTGCCTACCCACTGTTCTAACACCGTGCCTGCGTTACAATCCATCAAATATGTAAGCTCAGATAATAAAGTAATATTAAAAAAATAGAATACTTAAAAAAACATACAAAACAAAAAGGTCAGCATAATAAGTAATAGAGAGGTGCTGGTTTTGAGAAGGGATAATAGGCCATAGGCAGGCCATGATTATTGAAGGAAATAGCTGGGTCTTCAGCTGCTGGCTAACAGGAAACAGCTTCCTCTCCAGAGGAAGGGCATTCAAAAACAAAGCAAGTCCTCTCCCATGTCCCCATACAACCCATGGCTTTCCCACACATGCAGAGCTGAGAAAGTCCCTCCTGGCTCTTAATGGGTGGGCAGGTATACACTGAGAGAGTGTTGGGACTCTACTATTTAGGGCAGTGTTGCTCCACCTTTGCAACTTTAAGATATGTGGACTTCAACTCCCAGAATTCCCCATCTGGGGAATTCTGGGAGTTGAAGTCCACATATCTTAAAGTTGCAAAGGTGGAGCAACACTGATTTAGGGCCTTCAACATCATAATTAGAATCTTGAAGTCCAACTTGTACCAGATAGGAAGCAGTGCACATCCTAAGCCAGGGTTTCCTAAACCTTTTGCCCTCACACCTCCCTTCAGTGTAATCTTAAAGTGCACATCTCTCCTAAAAATCCAAACACCCAAATGAACACAGATGAACAATGAACCCAATACAGTGAAACTTCGGGAAAGGTGGATTTATTGTAGCAATGTAACGAAAAGGTTCTTCAGACCACCTCTGGACTCTGTCTGCACCTCCTCAAGGGAGGTACACCTCACACTTTGGGAACCCTGGGCTAAGCTATGGCTTGCCTTTGGCTGCATTTACTGTACCTGCTAAGCCATACATTATGGTTTATCAGCCACAACAGATGGGCTCATTCAGCATGATAAGCCAAAGTCAGAAAAATCCCATTGTAGCCCAGAGGGTGTGATAATCTAGCCAAATGTTTCTGTACATAGATAATGATGATTGACAGAAAGTTAGGAGGCTTGAAAGAAGTTTTATAGTCCTCCTGAATTATTAAACTGTGTGGAAGGCTCTGATCAACCCTTGTTTTGTGACTAGGATTTCATTGGAGAGGGACTTAGGGTTTCACAGCTTTCTTCGGTGCCATTTCACACATCACACTGTGGCTGAAGTTGGGCAATATGTCAAGCCATGTTTTGTTGAACTCTGCTTCATTGAACAAACCATAATTGGCTGGGTTGGCACAGCACACTAATTGAGAAACCACCATTTACAAACATCCTAAGCCAAAACCAAGCAAACAGTTATATGGGTTAGTGTGATGTGAACTCAGTCGGAGACAAACAAGAGACAACTCCAGTTGTGCTTTTTGCAGGTAGCTGTAATCCATCCGGTTCCCCAAGGGGGTACTTTCGCCTGAATCTCCCTGGGGGGAGATTGAAAAAAATAAAGATGGTGGCATGACATGATTAAAGCTCTACTCCTTTTTTTGATCCCCCAAGATGCCCTGGTTGACATCACTGTTGATGTAAAGAAAAAGCACTTTCTGGTGCAAGAAGTCTTCATTAGTTGATTTATTTAAGATCAATGGGTGCCTATCATTTAATCTTCTCTTGCTTAATGTTATTAAAGTGGCTGGGAAGGGGTGTGTTTTGTAATGATTTTATGGGGTGCCATGATTGGGAAAGATATATAGTGTTATAGAATTTGATGCAATTATACACAGGATTTAATTCAAACATAACTTCAATTTAAGCGTATTATTATAAAAATATAACATACATGCTTGGTATAATTACTAATAAGTGCAGCAATTAATTGCTTGTTTGCAACCCTAATATGAGTTTTGGGCATCTCATACCCAACATAAGCTTTACTGGATAAGAACTCTGTTTGGCATATGCATGAATGAAACATGTTATGTGTCTGTTGCTGATTGAGAGAAAGAATAGAATGGGTCCAGAATCAGGGATAACATACAGATCTGCAACATGTTACACATTTTTATAGAGGTCTATATGTGTGTGTGTGCCTGTGTGTGTCTCCATTCATATCCATAATTATGCATGATTATATTTTATTTAGCTATGATGCAATAGGCTGTAAGGGTCTGGATGGGGAACAACAGACTTCAGCTGAACCCTGGTAAGACGGAGTGGCTGTGGTTTAATGGCTCCTCTGTATCCAGGATTTTGTCATCTTTGGTGCTGAATGGGTTAGCACTGCCCCAAACAAACCCAGTGCATAATCTGAGGGTCCTCCTGCACTCATGGCTCCTGCTCAAAGAGCAGGTGGCAGCCGTGGCCAGGAGGGCCTTTGCACAATTTCAGCTTGTGCATCAGTTACACCCTTTCCTGGATCGGGATGCCCTTCAAACGGTCACTCATGCGCTTGTTATCTCCCATATAAACTATTGCAATGCGCTCTACATGGGGGTACCCTTGAAGAGTATCCAGAAGCTTCAGCTGGTCCAGAACACAGCTGCATGGGCTATTTTTGGAGCCCGAAGAAGGGCCCATATAACACCGTTGCTCCGCGAGCAGCATTGGGTTCCAGTTTGCTTCCGGGTCCAATTCAAGGTGTTGGTTATCACCTTTAAAGTCCTACATGGCATAGGACCAGGTTACCTAAGGGACCGCCTCTTCCCCATGACTTCAACCCATCCCACCTGATCACACAGAGAGGGCATGCTTCGGACCCCCTTGGTAAAAGAGCTCCAATTAGCGGGGTCCAGAAGGCGGACCTTCTCTGCTGTGGCCCCCGCCCATTGGAATATCTTGCCCCCGGAGGTGAGATTGGCCCCTTCACTTCCAGAGAGATCTGAAGACCTGTCTCTGCCCTTGGCTTCAGGTGGGGAGGGAAGACATCAAGTATGGGGATGGCTAGCCCCTTAGAGGCCTGTCATCTGCAGCTCTGGAACCATCAGCCTCTTGGACTTTCTCTTTCCTTTCGGTAATGCTTCACATAGCTTTCTTGTTTTATGTTATATATATTTATTGTTTTAACAGATTTTGTGAGCCACCCAGAGTTCCCCATCAGGGGGAAATGGGCGGAGATAAATCTAATAAATAGCTTAACTTAACTTAACTTAACTTAACTTAACTTAACTTAACTTAACATAACATAACATAACATAACATAACATAACATAACATAACATAACATAACATAACATAACACCCTTATTGGGAAATATATCCATTATTCTGATAAAGACCAAAGAAATAGAATCAAATTTGCCTGTAAATTAAATTTCCACACATAGTTATATTGCATCTGGACAGCGGTGCCTTTACCTCTTGCCAATCCTCAACATATTTTGCTTGATTTAAGAAGTACCTGGGTTCCCTATGACTTGGATATAAGTTTTTAGGCAGAGAATGGCCATGCCATAGTGTTATTACTGAGCAAGGGTACAGTTTGAGCAACCCCATGATCTTCTCTTGCTTCAGAGGTGACCAAGAACCAAAGAAAAGAAAGCTTAATTGTTCTAATTTTGCAACTTAGACATTAGACTTCTATTGAGGGTTGAAGGTTGACACTGAATAGGTAGAAAATAATATTTAACAGCAGGAGCAGCAGATTACCAGTTAATACCATTATAGATACTAGGCAGAAAGTTCTCAGGAGATCAGATGGAAAATACATCGATAATGCCATTTTTCTTAAATGTTTGAAAAGATATGCAATGAATGTATTTTTTGGTGGAAAATTAATTTAAAATAAAAGAATCATTATGTCTCAAGCTCATAATGGCACTCCATGCTAATAATATCTGACTAACCAGCTAAAGAGGTTTAAAAGAGTTGGCCATTGGAATAGCTGCCTGATCTTGATTAAAACTGCATTAACCGTTACATTAAAATGCAGTTAAAATACACACACACTGAACATATCAAACAGAAATAAAATAAATCTCAGTACTTCCTCTGCTTTCCCAGGTTGTTTGTGTGGATGGCAGCAATTCATGGCTGTGGCATCTATAATTTTCCAGGAAAGGAGGGCAACATTTTTGTTTTACTCTTTCCCTGGCATTAAAACTTCCTTCCTTCCTTCCTTCCTTCCTTCCTTCCTTCCTTCCTTCCTTCCTTCCTTCCTTCCTTCCTTCCTTCCTTCCTTCCTCCCTCCCTCCCTCCCTCCCTCCCTCCCTTTTTTTGGAAAATGATCAGAAAGAAGCAACTGAAGTAACAACCAAACCAGATTAAGCTTCAGAGGAATGCGATCTTGATTGGAAGGCAGTTGAGAAGACTACATCTCCATTATATATATATATATATATATATATATATATATATATATATATGTATATGTATATATAAATAAAAATATATATATATAAATATAAATATATATATATAAATATAAATATATATATAAAAATATATATATATATATAGTCTGTGCTCAGTCATTGCTGACCGTGCAGTGACTGCTTGGACGAGTCCTTGCAGTTTTCAAGGCAATTGTTTTTCGGAAGTGGTTTGCCAGAGCCTCCTTCCTAGGGCAGAGCCCAGCTGGCGAGCGCAGGAGGCGGGGTTTCCATTGCTTCGCACCCTTTTCGGGCGCGCATGGTTTTTCGCGCTTACCGGCAACTGCTCCCAACTCCTTTTTGCAAGGCGCCGCCAGCATTTTTCCTCCCACCAGAGTGAGAGTACCCATTTATCTACTCATGTGAGTTTTCGACCTGTTGGGTTGACAGGAACTGGGGAGGAAACAGGAGCTCACCCTGCTAACGCGAAGGCTGGACTCGAACCGCTGAAGCGTTGACCATTTCTGGCCGGCAACTTTCAGCGGCATTAAGCCGCTGCGCCACCGCATCCCCCCTCTCCATTATATTACTTTCCAAATAAACTGTGCCATTTGAAAAAAGCACATGCCAGCAGTTGTGTTTTTCACACATGGCTTCAGACAAATGTATTGGTCTTTCTAATTCAGACCATCCCTAACTTGGTATCTTCCAGATGTATTGGACCACAACTCCCATCAGCCCAATTCAACATGGCTCAACTGCTTTGAATTATGTTATTACAGGATGAAACAAGCAAGCAAGCAAATCCCTGAACATCATTGTAACCTGTTGGAAAGCCATGTTAACCCATTTTTTGCTATGGTGATGTGCATCTCAGAAAGGAAGTGGATGCAGAGCTTGGTATCCCTTGATAAAACTGATGCCAAGAATAAATGTTATCATATACCAGAGGACCTTCAGGAATTCTGACACACGGAAATGAATGAAGACCAGTAATTGAACTTTTGATGATGGCTAATATCTCATGGACATTGGCATTGTTATGCACAACGAAATACTTCCAAAAAAACTTGACAATCTGAGAATTCAGAGTTTTGTCCCTGGAGGCCCTAATGCTATGGAGGTCCAGGTAGGGGCAGTTCTAGCACTGAGCTGAAAAAAGCAATTACTTATGCACGGCCAATGTGAGAGTCAGAGTCAACCATCATTCCAATCAGAATCATTGGATGAAGACCAGGGAACCATCCTGTTCTCCATTGGAAATCACAAAATGTCTTTCACTATGCAGCCCTGACTCCCTAGTATGTTCATTAACTGAAGGTACTATGATAATTACATCCATTTTTCTTTATAATTCTGGTAATCTTAGATTACCATCATGTATTCTATGCCGTGCTTCTGCTGAAGATTACTTGTAAACGGTAGTTAGTTTGAAATCCAGATGCTAGTCTATTACCAGGGACTGGGCTCTGGGGTTGCCTCTTAAAAGCTGACCTGGGCCAGACATGTTAGGGGTTAAGGGAAAGAAAAATGTTCCTGGAAAAAGGAGCATTATGTTCCATATTTTTGGCACTCCTTATCTTTTTTTAATAATTCTGTGCAGCTTTCAAAAGTCTTACATATTGAAGGGTACAGTAGAAGTGTACCAAAAAGCAAAAACCATTTTTGTATAATTTCCCCTTTCCCCAAACAATATCCTTCAGTAATAATATTTGGATTTATTCCTATACTTGTTCAGGGTCATTGTTTTATCATTGTTAGATTATCTTGATAGCCTTTGGGAAAGATCTATTCTTATGGAGAATCAACCTTGAGAAGAATCAGCGAGGGTAAGTAAACTTGTCTTTAAACCTCCAGTCGTTTAAACGTGTGTCTGACATGGAGCTGTTTTCTTGATTAATGTATGTAGCACCATTTGTCAAATGAAATATACACACGCATATTCTTCAGATGGCATTTTATTAATAAAATGAGGGTTTCAGCTGCACTGATTTGCTTTGTTCACCTGATGAATCCAAAAGAGTTGTTCTGGTGTCTCAATCCTAAGCAAAGATGCTGTTGTGATGATACTCATGGCTGGGATTTCACATCTCCTGGTGAAAGGCAATTTCAGAAATTGTTCACTCAAGAATGAGGTAAGGTTAGTCTGACCAGACCTGTTCTTGACAAACCCATGGTACTGGCTCTTCTAGTCATTGCAGCATTATTTTCACGTTGAGTGCTGATCTGCTCTAGAACTTTCCCCAGTAGCAACATTCCCCAGATCCTCTCTTTCTGAAGATAGGATAAAATTGGGCTTCTTCTAGTCATCAGGCACTTCACCATTTCCTAGGAATTCTCAAAGGTAACAATTAAAGTTGGAGCCAGACCACCAGCAGGTTTTTCCAGTACTTAAGATGCAATTCATCTGCCCTGGGGATTTTAATTAATTCAGAGCAAATGGGACTTCCCTTCCTCAGTTTCTTGGAAATTGGTATGAGAACTTCTTTTGAGTCAATAGAGAAAGTGGAACATACGTCTTTTCAAAACTTTAAAATTAATAGTAGATTGCTTAATCAGGCAGGGCAACATCTCGATGTGTAACAGAGTGACAGAAGTCACAAGCAGGTCTCAGTTCTCCTTGCATATTTGCACAGTTTGCTGTGGTGTTCATTCAGAGCAGCTTCCTGGAAGTGTTATCTCAGCACAAATATCTCGGTCTCCTTTTAAAGAACCATAAGCTGCTAAATTACATCATGTGATTAGCATAATGAAGGGAAAGACAATATTGACATTTCTTACATCTGCACTCAGATAATACAATATATCAAAAGAGATATCAGAAATGCTAATGGAAATGTAATTGATGTAGCCGGAGCACTTATGGTACAGTCCACCAGACGTTGGGGGAAGGCTTGTAAGGTAGATAAGATTAAAAGGCATTACTATTGCATTAACTCCAACTGTATTTACACTGTGAAACTAATTATCCAGAATTCATTTTACATTTCTGCTAGGCAAATTCCTTTTCATTTCTTGTTCTTCAACAAGTAGGTGTTGATTCATGTGTGGGTAAAACCACAACTTTCAGAGAGTGACACTGATTTTCCTTAAGCTATATTCTATATTTATTATAGATAAATAATAAAATTGAAAAGTGTTTTAGACATGGATTTACACAGCAAATTTTGGACTTCGGGAAGAGCAAAAGACCCACTTAAGTCATCTTCAGCTAAAATTACAGAAAGTTCATTGAAGTTGACAAACAGATGGTACTCAACACCCAGGATGTAGAAAGGCAGAATGGGAGAGAAGAAAAAGAAATGCTAATAGCAAAATGTTGTGTTTTCTGAGAAATCCTTCTCAGTTAATTCAGTTATCCAATTAATTTGAACACTTTATGAAGAGAAAACCAAATAAACCACCTTACACCTAAGCACAAACAGTCTCAGGAACTTATATTTAAGTAGGCATATATAGGATTACGTCACATAACTAAAACTGTAAATAAATGAGTAATCCTCCTAGAACTGAAGGAGACTTAGACCTGAATGTAAGGCTTGCCCTATTCTTTTCAATAGTTTTAGCTTTTGTGTTAATTTGAAGTTTTGATTGGTCCCTGCATGAAAGGTTTTCAGGAAAAAGAAATTCTAATCTTTGTACAAAATGTTAATTTTAAAACTTTGGACCCTTAAGGAAAAAACATTCTGAACACATCTCTGATTTCCTTGAATTATTTATCTATTTTGGCCTCACCCAAGAACAGTATCTTCTGGGTTGTTTGTTTTTATGTTTGTTTCCCTTTGAAAGCATCCCCAGGGATTGAAACTAATGATAAGTTTTCCCCCAAAATTGCATCATCACAATTTGAGTGCAGCACGTGCACATAGTCAGACTAAGTCGACACATCCAGCAGCACGAGATAGGAGAATGCAGACTGTCAGAATATATCACATCATTTCAGGCCACAGATGTGGGATGTCAAGAAGTATGAGAGCACAATTATAGGTGGTCTCTAAGTCACAGGTCTGATGTTCTCCTAGGAAGGAACGTTCAACAGAAGGAAGCCTTCCAAGATATGGTTTCCAGGTGGTGGCATTGTTCTTTTTTCCATTATTCAGATGTCCTCATATTATTGTTGCTGAATATACTGTAGAATAGCTCTTGCTGTTGCCTGGTCCACTGACCTATGCTAGAGAAAAGTGAAGATTCAGTCTCATTATTAATATCTCTCCAGTTTATTCAGATAATAGTGCTGATTTTGATTTCTATAGGAAAAGTTCATTTTGGACAAAGTAAGGCAAAAGTAAGGCAATGGACACACCATGAAGAGACCCAATTCTCCTGAGAACGCCATCATGCTTGGAAAAGTTGAAGGAAAAAGAGAAGGATGTGGCCAGGGTCAACAATGGATTTGCCCACAACATCAGTGAAAGTGCCACTGAGAGATCTAAGAAGTTGAAGACTGGTAATTCTGGAGAGAATCTATCCATGTGGTCACTAAGAGTCAACACCAGCTTGATACCACTCTACCAATCAAAGACATTCCTGAAAATGTACAGATTTTTCTTTCCTTATACCACTCATAGACCTTAGGTTGATCCTGTTTTTTACTGACTGTTCTCAAAAGTGATATTTCTGCAAGGACTTGGGCAGAGAATGGTGTGTCCAGTTAAATGACTCAGAGAGGTGCAACTTCCAATCCATAGGTAAAACAAACAAGATATGGTTATCTCTGGATTTAGCATCTAATGTTGCTTAATTTTAGTTTACTTGAGCTTCTAATCATGTGATTTGATGTTAAATGATCTGGTGATTTTTAAGAAGTAGCCGTGGTTCAAGGATTAACCAACACTCCCTCCACCTTATTTGTCTCAGTACATGGCCATCTCTTCTGAAGCCTACTCCAGTGGCTGCCATTGCATTTTTAAGAAACTAATTGGGAATATAATAGATCCCAGAGCCATTTCTTTAGCTAAGAGCAGAGAAGGTAATTAATTGTCTGTTCACATCTGATTTTATTGCCTAGTTCAGAGAACCAGTATGCTCATTTTAAAAAATAGGACTGGCCTCCTTTTCTTGAATCACCTAAACCTTTTAAACCAAATTTGTTTATCCCCAGAGGTATCCAAACAATTGTTCTAAATGATGTTAGTCTGAATCCCAGTGCAGCTCCAGACCAATCAGCCTTAAGTTGTTGAAGGTGGCCATGGACTTTAAGGGTCATAAATCAGCCTAATGAATAAAACAGCAGATGCAGAAATTCATTACATATCCGATGCCCTGGGGTGTGATTTTATTGTTTGATGCATGCTTGTTCTGCATGCAACATATGGAGCTGAAATTACAAAAGAGCGACAATTGTCTTCCTGTAAGCAAAAACATTTCCAAAATGAATGAGAGGAGAAAACGCACCTAAATGTTATATTATGATAAAGTTACTTGAGGCCAGAAGTTCAGTTAGGAGAATTTATAAATGTATCATTGGTTCTTGGAAGGATTTCAACATAATTTGCTTGTGGCATTGCAAAGTGAGGCAAAATCCGTCTTTGGTCCTCAGGGAGCAATAAATATACCAAAATGCCTATTGAGAATTGCCATTTTGTTTATTGTGCCTTTGATAAAAAAAGATTGCTCTACATCATTTGAACCCAATCTGTATGACTCTTGGACCATAAAGATTATTTTACATTGTGCATCTTTTAAAGTAATAATACTAGTGTATTCCTACAAAACAAACCCCTGGTGCAGTTAAGTCCTTACACCCAAAAGGAATTACTCCGATTAGTAAAATCTACTGCTCTGATGAATGGTTTGTAGAGGTGGGCAGAAAGGTTCTACCTCTCTCAATAATTTTGAATACCCTTTTAGGCTAAGTTGACAGTGTAAATATATTACAATAATGGAGTCTTCATTTGATGCCCATTTGTAAATGAACATAGATTTTTCAGTTTATCTAGGTAATTAGTCTTCCCTATTAAATTGCTGGGGACGCGGTGGCGCAGCGGCTTAATGACGCTGAAAGTTGCCGGCCAGAAATGGTCGACACTTCAGCGGTTCGAGTCCAGCATTCGCGTTAGCAGGGTGAGCTCCTGTTTCCTCCCCAGTTCCTGTCAACCCAACAGTTCGAAAACTCACGTGAGTAGATAAATGGGTACTCTCACTCCGGTGGGAGGAAAAATGCTGGCAGCACCTTGCAAAAAAGGAGTCGGGAGCAGTTGCCGGTAAGCGCGAAAAACCGCGCGCGCCCAAAAAGGGCATGAAGCAATGGAAACCCCGCCTCCTGCGCTCACCAGCTGGGCTCTGCTCTAGGAAGGAGGCTCTGGCAAACCACTTCCGAAACACCTTGCCTTGAAAACTGCAAAAGGACTCGTCCAAGCAGTCACTGCAGAGTCGGTAACGACTGAGCGCAGATAAAAAAAAAAAAAAAATTAAATTGCTGTGGAGCCATAATCGTTT
The DNA here is from genome assembly GCF_059951505.1 of Python bivittatus. Taxonomy (NCBI): domain Eukaryota; kingdom Metazoa; phylum Chordata; class Lepidosauria; order Squamata; family Pythonidae; genus Python; species Python bivittatus. The sequence goes on from NW_028277088.1 coordinate 8,516,367, forward strand.
TGCACACAAACTTGTAGCAGAGGTAACTTTAAAGGCATTCGATGAATACTGCCTATAGCCAGTTTTGCAAAGGTAAATGTAGAGAGAACAGTTTAAAAAATAAATACGTAAAATCAAACCAATTAGGACAGCCTTTCTAATCTGGTGTCCTTCTGAGAGATTGAATTGCAACCCCCCCCCCATTGCAGGCTGGGGATTATACTGTATCGGGGGCGGGGGGGGAGACAGTTGTGGAAACTGAATTAAATTAGAGCTTGTATCTCCTATATAGTAGCAGATGAACTCTAAAGCCATGATTATTATTGTTATTCTTTCCTTTTCCATTATTTCTTCCATCCTGGGGTTCAAGTCACTGTTTATAGCATTCCTGAACAAAGTCTCATGCAAACTCTGAACAACATACTAAAGGCCCTTCTTTAGCATGGCTGAAAACTCCTGCTATGGGAAGCACGGTGGTGGACCTTGAACCTGAACTAGTTGATCTCAGAATCATTGCTAAAACTATTATCCAAAATGACACTAAAGTAATTAACCAGTTGCGCCCTTTCCTGGATCGGGAGGCCCTTCTCTCAGTCACTCATGCCCTGGTCACCTCCTGTATGGACTATTGCAATGCACTCTACATGGGGCTACCCTTGAAAAGTATTCAGAAGCTGCAGCTGGTGCAGAATGTGGCGGTGCGGGCAGTTATGGGCACCTCTGGGACTGCGCATGTAACACCTCTGCTGTGCAAGCTGCATTGGGTGCCGGTCTGCTTCTGGGTCCAATTTAGGGTGTTGGTTATGACTTTTAAAGCCCTTCATGGCATGGGCCCAGGCTACCTGAGGAACCATCTTGTCCCTTGTACCTGAACCTATCCTACCCGGTCCAGCAGGAAGGGCATGTTACAGACCCCGTCACCTAGAGAGTTTTGACTGGTGGAGTCCAGGAGGAGAGCCTTTTCTGCCATTGCCCCCACCCTCTGGAATATCCAGCCCCCTGAGGTGAGATTGGCCCCCATTCTGTTGGCCTTCCGAAAGGGCGTTAAGACCTGGCTCTGCCAACTTGCATGGAGACCCAATGGGGTTTGCAGCACTGGGGGTGGCTGGTAGCCTGAGGATGCTCTCTCCACCTTTTTAGTCTGCATTGTAATTTTAATTTTTTAGCTTAATTTTAACCTTTTGTAGTTTTTAACCTATATATTTTTCTAGGATTTTCTAGCTTTTTATTTGTGATGCCACCTGGAGTCACTTGTATAGTGAGATGAGAGGCATATATAAATTCATAAATAAATAAATAAAATAAAATAAAATAAAATAAAATAACTCACACTGTTGTGTTCACCCATTGCATAAGTCAAGTATGCTTGTTTTGCTTTCAACTGAGTGTGCTGGATGACTTCATCCACTGTGACCTAGTGCCTAATGCGAATCCAGTCAATGTGGGTTGCAGGATTTATGGCTTTAGTGTGCCACTTATGGTTCATTTGATGTACTGTGGATAAGTGAACTATGGTTTGGAGCAATGTGAGAGCACAATCTATGGGTTGTTCAATTAACCACGATTTCCAACACACTAAATTAGCATGATGTCTCCACCATATCATGGACTGTTGCATCATTTGCTCTCTCCCCATACTGAGAGGGAAGGAGTCATATTAGTTTTGGGTGACTCATTAAATTATCCTACCTACACTGTGGTATTTAAACTCACATTTCATAGGAAAGCAGCAATGATTGCATGATGAGTTTGAACACTGCCTCATCTGAAAGGTGGTTCCATAAGAGTCTTTTAGCATTGTCTTTGAACTAATTATTGTGCATGCATCAGCTCTTACATTTGCAAGAATGAACAGTTTATTTATTTTTACAATGGCTCAGAAATGATTAACAGGATGTCAGGTCAAATCTTCAAAGGGGCACTTCTCTTCTAGTGAAGGTTCATTATGTGCTACATCAAAGCAACCCTGTGAAATCTAGCAATGACCTATTCATAAAAATAGGATCCACCCTACTTAGTTTCACCCAATAAGAATGGCTTCTGTGCATGTACATAAACCACTGTGATTGAATCAAAGTGGCTGATTGAATCAGATTGGCTGTAGATTTTGTAGAGGGAAGTATATCACTTAGGAACCTGGTTTTGAATAATGGAATTGGAAGATGGATCCCAAACACTGGAGACCTTTGAATCTATGATTGTGATTTAAATTCACTGCATTCAGACAATCATTGAAGGTTTCACTCTACACCAGTGTTTCTCAAACTTGGCACATTTAAGATGTGTGGACTTCAACTCCCAGAATTGGAATTGACTAGCTGGGATGGCTGTGGAATTCTGGGAGTTGAAGTCCAAACATCTTAAAGTTGCCAAGTTTGAGAAACACTGCTCTGCACTGTACTGGTAAGACTACATCTGTACTATTGTGTTTTGGTTGCCACAATACAATTCTATAAAGAATGGTTAAAAATGGTAAATTTAGTCCAAAGAAGAGAAGGCTAAGGGGAGAGATGATAGCAGTCTTCCACTACTTGAAGGGCTGTCACAGGGAAGAATGTGTGGATTTAGTCTCCATAATGCCCAAGGGTAGGATAAGAACTAATGGATGGAAGCCTGACAGAAAAAGATCTAAACTTGAAATAAGGAGGACTTTCTTCACCATGAGCACTATTAAGTAGTAGAAGAGCCTGCCTCCTGGCATCATGAACTCCATCACTGGAGGTTTTCAAACAAGATTGGACAGCCCTTTGCCTGGGATTTTTTGAGGATTCCTGCCCTGGGCAGGGGGTTGTACCTGCAACCTGCAAGATCCCTTCCAAATCTGTGAATTTATAATTCTAAGTTTGATTACTTTGGTGTAGGTAGAAGGAGATAGAAGAATGCAGGAGCAGTAGATATAAGCAGAAGACTTAGTGATGTAATAAGTTGGCTCTAAAAGGCCTTGCATTCCAAGACTTCTTTTGATTTGCATCTAATGCTTGGATAGACATTCCCTGAAAAGTCAGATACCAATATCAACGAGTATGTGCAAATGACTTTTTCTGACCAATAGCTAAGGAAGTCATCAGTTGAAAGAGTGCAGTGCCAGGCAAGAACTAATTTCTGTTCTCTCTTCTGTCAAATTGTTAGATTTATGGCAGCTATAATTTCAGCAAGCTTTAGGGGAAAAGAAGAAATAAAGTGATAGCTTTTGAAAATATAGTTAATACAATTTCCAGCCGGAACTGGCATGGAATTTAGAATCACGCAGTGGCAGATATTTCCCTCCCTCTATCTCAGATGGATGCAGTGGCCTATGAGAGACAGACCCAAGTATCAGATAACTTGAGGGTCATTTTGTACCTGATTCTTGTTATAATCTTCCTAGCTCTGACTTCCGTTCTTTAAAATCGAAACTTCCAGGAGAATTCTCATGGCTTTCCGTTAGGATATGGAATCAGGACCATGGACAGTTCCTCCTAGCCAAATCTGTCCACATTTTCTACGCTCAAGTTTAAATTGACTGGGAAAGCTACAGCATGAAGAACCTTATTATTACAGTGATGTGTTCTCTTGTGTTGCATATAATGATCCCTATGCTAATTATATTATCCTATTACCCATCCCCACACACACATGAGAGGGTGGGAGGAGCATTTTCAATACAGAATACTAGTCTTTTTCATTATCCTTATTTAAAAGAAAGTGCTTGGCCCTATAAAGGCCACCCAAGTATTTTTATAAAATAAATCTGGTGGGTACCTCTGGACAGTGTTTATCTTGCCAACCTCCCCAAGAAAAAGGCAAACTGGAGTGGTAGGGAACTTTTGTGGGACTAATGGAAGTAGCAGGACAGAACTTCCATCATTTTCTTATGAAACGTAAAGGAACATTCTGTAAATTTTCTATATCCACTGAATGAGCCATTTTTTTGTTCTTAGACAGACCCTCCCAGCAGGTTTTTAAGAGCTTACATACATATATTCCCATCATGCTTTTCCCTTTCAAGGTAAGCAACATTATGTGAAGTGCAGAAACTGAGTAAGAAATAGTAATCAAAAGAAAGTAAGGCATGAGACAAGATGAAGAGAAGAAAATGTAGTAAAATCTAATTTCTAATGACACCATTCACCATACCTCTCCACACCTTTCTATCCTTGGAAACAGTCCTTGCTTCCCTAATGCTGATTCCTAGATTTCCTTTTGTTCTTTGGATTTTCTACCTCTTTCTGAGGATCTCATTATGCCATCCAATTATGACTTTTTGGTCTTCTACTTACTCTTGCCCCATGCACTCTTCCTTCCTTCCTTCCTTCCTTCCTTCCTTCCTTCCTTCCTTCCTTCCTTCCTTCCTTCCTTCTTTCCTTCCTTCCTTCCTTCCTTTTTTTGGTGATACAATCTATTCCTTCCATATGACCAAACCACCTCAATGTATATTGCTAATTGCTAATGTTTCCATTCAATCCACATTCATTCAGCATCCATTCATTCTTGACCTATTTCTTCTTGTTTTATCACATTCAGTTCTTAAGCACCCTATTCTCATTAGCTGATGTTTCCTCTGACCTACCCATATGACAACATGAGCAGAAGTGCACTCTTATACACAGCTACTTCCATTTTTTCAACATACATTCATTCCATGCAACAGAGCATGTATCTGCAGTTCCTAAAATTTCCCATCTTTACTAAACATTCTACCAATGTACAAAATTCATCTCCTTGATCTAGTTTTTGCCATTTTTATAGAACTTGCAAAGATTCATTTCATTTCCCTGTCAAATATAATTACCTTGGTCTATTATATAGTAATTTTCAGATCCATGCTCCTTGTTGCATCATATAAAATATTTATCACTCGGGTTCTCAGCCACAACACAGCATTGTCTGCATACAAAAGTACATGCACGTTCATGTCTCCAACCAACATATACAATAAACAGCCAAGGTGACACCATGCTTCATTATTTTGAATTTGTAACTGTTTCTTGGTAGAGATAGAGATAGATAAACAGACTTTTATCCTTATTAGAGCAGGTTTTATAGAGTGACTTAGTAACTAAATACATAACTAAATAATTGCCTTACTCCCTTCTCAATGCTGAATCAGTCACTAAGGATTCCATTTATACTAATGCATGCCTTTCCTCCATCATATACCACTGTTACTGCATTTAGCAACCAAATTTTAATGCCATATTTACACAAATATCCCATAATCAAGCCAATTATCTTTACCATAAATTTTCTCTAAAATCAATACATGTAGAATGAACATTATTCCTGACACTCATATGTTTCTCAGTGGTCTACTAAAGAGCAAAAATCTGGATTGCACAACTCCTGCCCAACATAACACCACACTGCACTTTCCAAATTTTGTTCACTGCCACCTCTTGTACCCTTTCAATCAGAGTTATGTCAAACACATTCCATGGCACACTTAAACCACCACGCTCCCTGTAACCTTTGCATCCACTCTTGCTACCTTTCCCTTTGCACAGGGTGAAAATAATGACAAGCTCCCTTTGATACAGCAGCAATGTTGGAAGAACACCAGAATATGCTCCAATTCCCCAAAGTGCTGACTGATCTAAAGGAATTGCCCTTGTTGATATTTCCTTGGGGGTCCACAGGGGAGGGATCAAGATGGAGGCTGTGATCACTCAATTAAAGCCCCATCCCTTTTTTTACATATGTGTGAAGGGTAGGATGCATGTTGAGCTTCAGTTGCATGCCTGTGCCCACCACATTTTTGACCCCCACGTGGATGCTTCTGTCTTCAGACATGGAAGGGGAGAAAGGGACAAAAAGGAGGAATCCAGCAGGTAGTTGACATGTCTGTGCCATATTAGAGTTTTAGATGAAGGACAACAGTGGTTTGAAGGGCACAACTTTGCCATAATTCAGTATAGAAGTTAAGTGACATTTGGAACTTGATGCTCCAGTAGTGTAAAAATGGAGACAACAGAAATGAGACCATTCTTATATGACGTTTGAAGAAGATAAGCCACCCTTGGTTCTAAGCAGTCATATCATTGAAGGCACTTGACCAAAAGCTCTCTGTGGGGCCCATGAACTGTTGGAATAAAGCCAGCAAGTAAATGAAAGGTGATAAAATAACAAAAATAGTAACACATTAACCATATTATTCTTGCACATATGGGCAGTTCTTCTCATTATATCCTCTTCATGGACATCCTCCAGTCCCATTAGAAAAGTTGGTTTATAGCTGTTATGAGACTATTTCGATTTCTAGACATCTGACAATCTTCTTAAATGCTAATGTTTCCATTTGCACTTCTATTTTTGACTGCTTGATGGTAATCAAACATTCAAGGGATTTTTGTTTGCTTTTCTATTCTGAACCTTACAATTATTTCACTTCTATGAACTCTTTTGAATACTAAAATTTTGTTTGTTACTGAAAAATATCTTAAAGTTCAAATAGTTCATCTTTTCTTCAATATGACTAGGATTAAAACTACATGTTGGCTGGAAAAATTATCTTGACCATAGAAGCCCAGCACAACTGAGTTTCAGAAACATAATGCATAACATCTTAAGAGCTCAGGGTGGGTATCAACAAGCCTACAAATGTTGCTGAATTACAACTCCCAGCAGACCTTTCTGCCACCAGTCCCCATCCTTGTATTTCAACCACACCACAATGTGAAAAGGAGCCAAACTGCATTTTGAACTAGTCTGTAGTTCCACATCATTCCTGCACCACTTCTGATATGCTGAAAGTAATGCTGCTATACTTGGGTATCAAATATAGGACAGGTTAAGGCCTATATTTGATACCCAGGTATGAAACCCATGTTAAGGCCTATATCAGATTTGCAAGATTGATATTAGCCCTTCACGGTAGTCCAGACAAGAAGCACAACAATGAATACTAGCTCTGTCTTTTTTGTAAGGTTACATTAACAGAATCTTGCAAGACTGAAAGTATCTCTCCCCTCCTCTCCTTTTACTCTCTGGAAAACTAGGGAGGGTCCCTTCTGAAATACTTCCCACGCCCCCTCTGCATCTGTGACTGAGATTCCTTTTGTATGATGGTTGTGTAGTCTGCGGTTCTTCCTCCTATCCCCCAAGGTCATTCCCACATACCATTACTGAGTGACTGGTCCAAAGAAGAAGACTTCAAGTCATCCTGTGGAGTTGGTTTCCTGATCTGATCTCCCCTGTAGGGCTGACAACTCCCTTGATTCTTCTATGTCAACCAACAATAACTATTGGTTATGGAACATCTTCACTAAACAGTAATGGAAAGAAGCTGGAGATGCTGGAGAAGATTCCTGCTCTGCTGCCATCAATAGCACTTGATATATGATGTCCCACTGAACATCAAATGCTGAAAATCAAGACAAGGATTGACTTCATGCATTGTATTACACCACTGTTGGTTTAACCATAGCCTATTGAATACACCATGATTGTCTGTGTTGATGGTCAACTTTTCCCATGTCTTCTACAAGATCTTAGTGATGGAAACCTTCCAAATACATGGGTTACTTTTTAGAAATGCATAGCTTCAGAATAGAACTGGAAAGTTATGTTAAGAAATTACAGAGTCTGGCTCAGAGCAAGCATTTTTGCACCAGGTAACTTATTTCTGCCTCCGGATCTAGTATGAAATCTGAGAAACTATCCCAAACTGTCCAATGATTAATTCTGGGTTGAGTAAATAATTATTCACATCTGTGTCATTCTGAAGATTGGCCTCCAAGTATGCAAGTTTGTCAAGGTGACACAAAGAATATAATTTCTCAGGTTTTTAATAGTGCCACAACTCAGGAGATCTTTTAGTCCAGGAAAGCCAAACAACAGATTTAAAATTCTGCAGACGAAAGGCTTGAAACTGGCAAAGCGAGGACCATTAAGATGTTCTAACAAACAATAAAAAAGGCACTGTCTTTTGGCTTCGCTTCTAAATCTCTCAAATTGCACAAATACAATCCACTCTCTGTCAAAAATTATTGCTATCAATCAATTAAGGGGTGCAGTAAAGGAGAAAAAAAACATTTTGTAATAACATTAAAGTGTTTTACAAATAGGACCTACAACAATCATTTCAATAACATGTCAATGCCTCTGAAGATAGGAGGATCCATGCTGTATAAGTGTTCTGTATTTTCAACCCCATAAACCCAAATTAGCATAATCCATACTAAGATCCCCCAAAGCTAAGCAGGGTTGGAACTTTTTAGTACTGGATAAGGGACCATTAGGAGATTCCCAAGCAGTTGACTTATCTGGGAAACACCTAGAAGGCAAAGGAAAACTGCTTGCATTACAACTGCCAAGAAAACTACATGGATGTGTTGATGTCATCTCCTGGGGTTGACCTGGATGTGTAGGATCATTATCTTTTTATTCAAGGTATTTGGAGGGCATCAGGTTGTCTCTCCCTGCTGTAACCTATTGTTCCATTTGAAAGTTCCAGATGACCATAATCTCCTGGGTCCTCCAAGAAATTTCTTGTTTGCTTATTACAGGCATACTCATCTTTCATCCAGAAGTTCAGGGAAATGTATATGATCTCACCTCATAACAACCACACAAGGAAGGTTACTGTAAGCAAGAATCCCTGCTTAGGGTCACTGGTGGCATTCACACATAACATTACACTAAGATCCTTAAAACCAGGGTTCCTCAACCTTGGCAACTTTAAGATGGCTGGACTTCAACTCCCAGAATTCCCCAGCCAAAGCTGGCTGGGGAATTCTGGGAGTTGAACTCCACCTGTCTTAAAGTTGCCAAGGTTGAGGAACCCTGCTTTAAACAATGGTTGGCTGAACAAGTCAGAATGGCCTGGTTCACACATAACAATTAAAACTTGCTTTATACATTGTCCTGAGCTATGATTTGCTTACTTATGGTTTACTGAATAAACCACAACTGGCTGGGCTTATCAAACACACTAATCCATAGACCATGGTTTACAAACAGTGTCTAACTGTATACAACATGCAGAGCCACAAAGAAGCAAGCCACATTATGGTTTAATGTGTTGTGTGATCCCCGTGTAAAAAATACAGCAGTGCCGGGGGTTCACACAAGCCATAATGTGATTTGTGCATGGCTGTTGCTGGGTTTGCACAACATACTAAGCCAAAATGAAGTGATTTTTATTGTGGCTTAATGTTGGGGACATCCATTCACTGTGGTTTGTAAATCATGCTGGTGGTTTACAGATTGTAAGCCCAGCCAATGTACCCAGCCAATGTATTGAGAAAAACATGAACCAGATAATCTGGACCATCCCTCCCAATTACATTTTTAAACAGCTGTGAAAACATGGCTCTCCAGAAGGGCACTTGGTGATATTTGAAGATCTTGTTACCCAGGAGCATTGTGGGGAGGTAAAAAAAAAAAATCAAGATGAAGCCCTGACCCATTTTTACATGCATAGGGCTGGGCTTTCACCATGCAATCATGGCGTCCGTATTGACTATTTTGATCTCTCCCCATCTAGCCACGCTTGACGCTACTTCTGAATGGGGACACATTTAAAATTAATAAATTTTAACATCTTCGTACTGTATTGTTACTTGTACAATTACATTTGGAGTTCTGACAAGCAGAGTGACATACATGCCCAAGTAATAAATAAATAAACAAATCATAGCTTAGCAGGGCACACTAAGCACTAGAATATCAGTGTGAACCCAACCTACGTATGAAACTTATAAATGTGCCTAGTCACCCAGCACTGTGCCTGTTTCAACCTCAGTTCTAAAATCATCCCAGTGTTCTCCTGGGTCTCCCAACTGATCCCTGGTTCTGTGGGGCTCTACTCCTTCTCCAGTAGTTTATGGTGGGGAGAAATGGATTAAAAACCCTAATAGGAAATTACATCCACAAGACAAAGCAGTTGTAGATCACTGTGGGGGCCCCTGGCCTTCTGAAACCCTTGCACACTACAGATCTCTTCATTATATTTGTTATCAAACGTAAGGTTATATTCATTATAGAGATGTTTGCTGCACAACATTTTCAGGGTTAATGTTGTACAGTAGTAATTGCTCTCTGAATATAATTATATCTTCTGTACATTTTCTCTACTATTAAGGTATTTTTCCCTCCTGCTGACCAAGAGGACATAGGAAACCGTGTAACTTTTTAGCCAGACAGGTTATTAGTATTTGGCACTGGAATCCATTATATAAATTTATTGAAGTGAAAATAGAATCCACCAAAGGGCACTTGTTACCCTGGATATATTTTGTACATTAAGCTTGTAGTTAATGAGTCTCAACAATCCTTTTGGGAGAATGCCCAAAAGCTATTTCCTTTCAGAACAGTTTAAAATTAAGAAGCAATTCATCCCATCTTTCATATGTCCCATCTCTTTGGAATCCTTTTGTAATGTCCAGTGATGGCAGATCAGTAGAATATGTTCCCTGGCTCAAGAAACTTAACAAGGAGAATGATACTGTTACAGCTGTGTCCACACAACACCCTAACCTGTGGTTGGGTTTCTTTGTACAAAATACTGAATCATAAGTTAGTCTTGCTGATAAAATTCACATAATATAACAAAACATATTGGCCAACTACATTTGGACCCAACATATTGTGTGACTCACAACCTAGAAATCCTGGAAGTTGAAGTCATAAAACATCTGGAGAACATGAGGTCAGGAACGCTTCCTTAGATGTTCTGCAGTGCCAGAGAGTCAAAACCTTTACATGTCTATTCAGAAGTAGCTCTTGTTAAATCAAGCTGGATTTATCTGAAGGAAGGTGGTGTGAGCCAAAAATGGATTATTGCACGATATTACTGCTAAATATAGTTGTAGCTGATTGATATTCCACTGCCCAGGAATATGCTTTCATCAGCCCAGAGGCCTGAGAAGTAGGTTGCCTCCAAGACTTATCCATGGCCAAGTTTGGGTCAATATTTTTTTAAGTGACTTGGGTAAAAAGGCAGAGGGGATACTCATCAAATATGGAAAAGATGACATAAACTGGAAGGAGTAGACAATATCTTAGAAGGAGGTTTTGAGTTCTCAGGATGGAAAATGGGGCCGAGAAAGGTTAATTTCAGGAGAGGTACCTGCAAAGTCCTGCATTAAGTTAACACAGCATCATGGCAGTTAACAAAAACCAAATGCATTTCTCAACTGGATCTGTAGAAACAAGCCCAGAATTCAAGAAGTACTAATACTACTACTTTGGTTAGACTCTTTCTGAAAAACTATACTAATAAGAGTCAAGAAGACAGTGGGTTCTGGGCTATGAATAGCCATGGCTGGATTGAGGTAGCACAGGAGGATCATTTCCCCACAAGTGGCTTGCATATTTTCAATAATGTGATCAGTTTTTTTTTAATCACTTTAAAGTTGGCTGGACAATGCTACAAAGATGTTGTAAGTCACTAGTGCGGAAATGATCTAAGCCGTAAACCCATGGTTTACAAATTATGATTAAAAAATGGCTGAATTCACATATCAACATTCATCTAAAGGTTTAAAGTATCTTTGTTTGGTTTTGATCAAATGTTAGATGATTTCAATCATTGTTTTGTAAACTATGATTTAGGGCTTAGCATGATGGGTTGAACCAAGCCAATATGGCTTTTTCAACAAACTGGGGATTAGAGAAACCATAGCTTAGCACAATGTGTGAATCTACTGAAAATTTCTGTGTTAATTCTGAGAGATGGGTCTTTCGATGTCCTGTAACAGCTTTTTTCTCTCGTTGCAAGACAAAGAACCAGAACTGGCCTTACAAAATGGGAATGGGAAATTTATTATGCAAAACAAGAAATTATACACACTCAGGTGATTTATTTAAGGCACTGAATTTAGAATTCTATCTTTCTTGTCACGTAATTTTGGGTTGCTGGGCTCACAAGATACACACATTCCCAGTCTAGCAATGTGGAGGCTGCATGGAATCATAAGTCCCACAGATTCTGAGACGGAGGCTGTGGTTGCTGGGATCTGGGAAACTGCAGGCCCATACATCTGGAGGGCGACAGATTGGAGAAGGTCAGCATTATGCCAGTGAAGGTGCCAAGGGCAGGTTAAGCAATGAGCTACACAGCTGTGACAATTGTCAGCTACAGGGTGGAGAAGGTCCCTGAGGAAATGCCACATGGGCAATTGAAGGGAAGAAAGGCTGTTCGGGTTCCTGAGAAGCTGTAAAAAGCAACCGGACATTTGCCATTTGACTTCCCCTGAAGCAAGATCAGCTTAATAAATTGGGGAAGCAGACATGGTGGTCTTTGGCACATGACGAATCTGGAGCATTACTCTAATTACTTTAATTAGTATATTTACCGTAGATCTTTAAAAATACAACTTTACAAAGCTTTGGGGAGCTTTAAACTGTCGAATAACTTCCTATACAGTAAAGCCAAGGCAGGCTGCCAGCATCCTTTTTATAGAACAAAATCCCCCAAAACCTGCAAGAAAAGCGACCTGTCAGTTTGGACTTGAGGAACTTCTGTTTGACTTGACTTGAGGCAGGTGCACAGGAGGGTCTACTCAACTCCAGAAAGCTTCTGTTTAAAATTAAGCCCAGAGGTCTCCAGCGCTAATGTAAATAAGCCTAACGTTTCTCTCTCTGAGTTCACTTTGTAAATTGGGATAGTAAACCTATATAGAGGTAAAGATGCCCCCCTCCAAATTAATGCAACCTTTAAAAGGAAGCATCTATCAGAGCAGCACCAAAGGCATTTGAGTGTACAGAAGAGAGTAGTCTGGGGTACGCAGTAGACTTACTCTGACCTCTTGCAGTAAAGCTACTTCGGTGATTAGTGTTTTTTAAAAAATGCACTAACCTAGACAGGGTGACTTTAAAATATGTGGTTGCCTAGGCTAGCTTAACTGAGGAACAAAAGGTGAAAAGTCACAAGGTTTAGCTCAGTATTATTATTTCTATTATGTTTTAGGAGCATGCATTCTGGGCACTCCAATTTACAGTCTTCTGGAGTTATCAAAGCCTTAAGTGGATATTGAGATAAGCTCTTAAGTTCTGATCTCTTAAACTGCAGAACTAGGAACTGCCATGTTGACAGGACAAAATGCCACGAAACCCTGGTGCCAAGAATAGCCATTATTTTTATCCACCAGGCATTGGGGTGAGATTGGGCAGCGTGACCATCATTAAAATGGTTTTGAATTAGAATTTTTTTGCACTGCGTTTGGAATGGCAAGGAAGGTGAGTCAAATGAAGTTTGGATGAGAAAGACATGATTCTTGGTGCTCTTTGAGCTTGGCTGTTTGCTTGCAGCTGTTTCATTACCCAACTAGGTAACATCATCAGGACCAAGGGGAAAACCACACCTCCACCAAAACCAGCAAGGCAAGCTACTGTATATAAACAGGGAGCAAACTCCACACTCCCTCGCACTGATGACGTTACCTAGTCGGGTAATGGAACGTCTGCAAACAAACCACCAAGCTCAGAGAGCACCGAGGACTCCACAGTTCATCCCTGAGCTACATACATTCTCCTCTATTGGAAATACAAGACTGTCCAGCTCCAGCTATAAGCTCTAAACCACAAGCCAAATAAACCATATGAAGGTTTAGTGCATTGTGAGAACTGGATTATTATGATGCTCTTATTACCTAACTAAAGTCTTGGTTGGTCTAACCTTTGACAACTGAATGAAACCAATTTGGCTGGCTTTGAACATCACATTCAACCATAAGCCATTGTTTTATCAACCACATTGGCTAGAACCAGTTCACATACAATACAAAAATGAATCATTCCATCTTAAGGCGAGGGTTGGAGCTGGGGAGGCGGGCATCTCTCAGCCTTACTCCAGAAGAAAACATTTTCTAATCAAGGGACAGATGGCTGCTGACTCAAAAAGGGGGAAAGATGGAGTTGTGGGACTAAGGTAGTAAAGGGCAGGATTCTACAGTGTTGTTATTTGGATTTTTTGTTTTGTATGTATATATGATTTCCTAATTCTCCGTGGCAAATCTACTTACTGCCTGCAGTAAATCTACTTTTATCTGCCTGCAGATGTGGAACTGAGAAAGAATTTAATTTCCATATTCAGAACAAATCCTTGACACTGAGTGCATGGTGTGAACCCAGACAAAATGTTCCTATTGGCTGTACAAAAACATGCATGGGTCAGGGGTGCCTGCAGGATGTGGTCAAAAAAGTCAAAATAGTGGCTGCAACAGTGCAATCAAAGCTCTGCCCATTTCTATGTATGTTGACGCACCATGATTGTCACCATGCATTGACTATTGCACCTTTGTGGCCCCCATCTTGACTTTTTTGACCATACTGTGCAGGCCCCCTGGTGTGCATGATGACCGACCACATGGGTATGCAGGGCACCACCTCTTAGTTGGTAGTCCAGGAGGAACAGGGGACAAAGATATTTGGGAGATAGGGATGAAAAGACGGATCTGATGGAAACTCAGAATTCCAGCCCTGAGAAATTCTCCATCTGACATATTCATGAAGATATATTCAGTGCCAGGGAATGCAGGGACTTTCAGCTACAGATGCACTGTAATATTAAGGGAGTCTGTTTAGAACCCATGTTCAGTTGTTGAATACAAAACTTGATTCTTTGTTTAAACATTAACAAATTGACTGTGCTATCTGATATCTTCTCCATGTTCCACCAAGCCATGTTACTCAGAGGAGATAAAAGAAAAAGAAGGTCCAACTCAGGAAAGGATTTGGTGATGACAACAAAACCAGCCCATCCTTTAGAGCTATTCCTGGGTCCATGGGATTACCTTTTCATTTTGAAGAAAGAAAGAAAAAAAATAAGAAAAGGACCTTCCCAGCAGAGAGGGTGCACAACAGTACCTATGGATATGCGTGTACAATAAATGGGTAAACATCTTCCATTGAGGACACTGTTTGTCCAGCTTGACGGTCGTTGGCTTCAAAACGGCAGGTCTGACGGGGTGACCAAAGCCTTCCCTTGATTTGATGTGTCACACACATTGTGTGCACCTCAAAAGGGGTGGAGCTTCAATGCTTAGTCGTGCCCATCGTTTTGAAACCAATCATTGTCTCGGTTCACATACTGAATATTGTATCAGCATCTTTTTCAAATATCTGCACATAGCACATTTATCCAGAATGAGCTGTACAATGGCCTCCTACTTGTTTTGTTCAGAAACGCCTCACCCAATTGTTGTGACGGGTCAGTTTTTCTGATGTGATGGCTACCTTGAGTTCCTGATGGAAAGCTGGGATATAAATGGAAGCTAGCTATTCTGGTCTATGACTGTAACAAAGATTGATTTCATTTGGAGCTTCCATGCCAACCTTGGATGGGGTCCTGCACTTAGTTTTTTCAAGTTTTGCAACCTCATGTGGTCTATGATAAACTCTTTGTGACAGATTTGGCTTAGAGTGTCTTCTTAAATGGATCACAGTGTCAGAGGAGGATTTAATACTACCAGTGATATGGACATATTTGATATTCAGCAAAAAATAAAAACTAACTTCCAGAATTCTTGAATAAAATATGCTTTCTCGCTACACATCTGTGTGTGTCTGTGTGGGTACCCACTTACATAAGAACTATTCCTATTTTTTTTCTCTGTTTTATGAGAGTAGATTACTGACAGCATCTGCTGACGAGTGTGGAACGCTAATCTTGCATACTTTAAAGAAAAAAAAGGTAGATCTTTAAAGGAATGATATAAAATAAAAAAAACTGGAGAGAATTTGTGGAAGACTTTAAAGATAAGGCTAGGATTAGGAGAGGAGGAACATTTAAAGTTGCCTCTAAAAATATTTATTTTATTTAATTTATTTAAAATATTTGTATGGCCTCCCATCTTAAAACCAAACTCTTGAGTGGCTCACAATATTAATACATTCCCACTCATATTTTTTTTTTAAAAGAAGTTCTACCTAACAGATATACATCGTACAAATGAAATAATGAGTTTTAAACTACCCCAATAAATTATACTCTTGTTGAGTGTACCTGAATATTTCAAACAGCTGTGTGCTATGAAGGGAGAAAAGTATTAGTAACTTTTTTTCCTCAGGTCCATCACTTAAAGTAATAAAATGCTAAAATAGACTTATGAGGCACTATCAGACAAAGGTTATGGCTTTAAGAATAAAATCTGCTCATTCTAAGTATTTTACTTTTAATTTAAGTGGGCTTTTAGGGGCCGGTCTTTTTGTGGGACGTGATTCTTTCATGGACAAACTAATTAATGGTTCTTCAATTCGGCCACCTCTGTTAATAAGATCCTTCATTTATGTAATACAACTGAGAAATGTGCTAAGAATGTTCAAAAGAAGAAGGAAAAAAGGCAGAGTTTTATGTCAGTGAAGATAGATTGGATTTTTTTGACAGCCTGCAAAATTGACTTACACAAATGTTGCTGCTGTTGTTTCAAAAAAAAAAAAATTCTAAAGAGGTTGCATCTTTTTTCTCCTCCCTTTTGCAATGACTCACAGTACAATCCTAGGTATGTAAGTCCCGCTGGCTAAATTCACATATGGTGCTAATGCAGGACTTAACTCTGGTTCATCAAACGAATTGACTGGGTTAATACAACAAGCCAAGTCATAAACCATAATGGCCGAGCTGGGTTAACATAACACTCCAAACCAAATCAAATTGCATTGTGGCTTAGTGTGACATAGGAATTAGTGTCTAGTTTCAATGCATTACAATTAGCCAGGGAAATGAAAATTGAAAAGATGGCAGCTGTAATGTTGCGATTCTCTGGGATCCGCTGTGTTAAACCATGATTTGCTTTAGCACAACTTACTCAAGAAACCACAGTTGGCTGGGCTTGCACAGGCTAGAAATTGGAATTTCATACTGCTTTGGACCAGATTTGTTCAACAGGTGGTACAATATGTGAACCATGCAGTCTATGTTTCTATTAGAACACGTTACCAGAACAAGACTGTACTTTGGATTTTTCACTCAATTTGAAGATGCTCTTCCGGCTGGAGGATGTGGGAGGGAGGAATCACCTCCTCAATCAGAGACAGAGTTAGATACGGTGAGGCCCTAAGACAGTGTTTCTCGACCTGGGCAACTTTAAGATGTGTGGACTTCAACTCCCAGAATTCCCCAGCCAGCTAGAAGAATTCATTTCTGGGAGTTGAAGTCCACACATCTTAAAGTTGCCCAGGTTGAGAAACACTGCTGTAAGCTATGGGGAATTGCAGGGGCACGATCTGGCAAGTATTAACAGAGAATGAGGCTATGTAACAAGTGAATTGAACAAACTTGTGATTGGGTGTGCAAAGGACTACTTTAAGCAAAAGCTGTTTACGCCTGTAGAAACAAGCATGAATTAATTAATGATGGTCATCTGACACATAGAAGAGGGCTTCATTTATGGAGACTTTCATATATGAAACATCACACATTTCAAGAGCCCCCTTCAGACTGTGAGGCCCTAAGCTGTAGAGGGCGTAACTTACGTCTCAATGTGGCTTCAGGGTGTCCACAGGGAGGGAGGGGTCAGAAAAGTCAAGATGGTGGTCACCACCATGCACTTAAATCACATAAAAAAGGGGTGGGCATTGACTGTATGGTTGTGACTCCCATCTTGACTTTTTTGACCCTCCCTCCCTGCAGATATGCCTGTGTGGCTCTGTCCCCAACCCTCCCCATAAGAAACCAAACCAAGGAAATGCCAGCCACGTTCTCTTAGATAACAAATTTGGTCCATCCACAAATGACTCTTAGTTCTCAAAACTCTATGTCTCCCTCCTAGCTGAACACTGCTTATCCTGTTACAAAGTCTGAAAATAAATGAGCAAGACAGAATTCATGAGCATGGCTATTGATAAGACATGTTATGGTTAGCATGAAAGGAATAGGTAGACATTGGCTCAGAAAATCAGTTTATCTAAATGAATTGTATCCATGGTCAATTTGCACACATTTCAGTTTTATCTGAAAGTCCAAGCTAAGATGCAAATGGTAAATGAAACGAAGGGGAAACGAGACAAAATGCCAGTTTTTGCTGATTTGTAAGCCTTTGGGGTTTTCTGACTGAGCATGGTAAATGAGCATAAAGGACCCATTAATTAAATTCAATTAATTAACGTTAATGGCAATCCATCACCTAAGCCCCTTTGTGGAAACCACAGCATCGTATTCTTGTTTGACCTAATTATCCGTATTAATTTCTCTGATGCACCAATACCAGCCCCGTGATATCATCAAAAACGGGGTTAATAGAAAGAAACAAGAATTGGACCTGCAAACATGACAACAATCTTTGTGGTTTAAGCTAACAACTCGGCTAAGAACAACAGAGTGTTGATCAGGCGTGAAATTAGGTATTTTCGATAGCATCTGAAGATAGAACTCCTAAAGAGAGATATAAATGTGAAACCAGACAAGACCCAAAATTAATAAAGTCTCAAAAACCACTGAGAGCCCCAGATGTAGAAACTGTCATGGAACCGATACATGTGGTCTGAAGATGTGTTATAATGGGATATTTGTCCTTAAGTGTGCAGGCTGAACTATGTAACCAATCATGTCAACTCAGATAATGATGCTGTTTCATTTTTTTTAAGGTATAAAAGATTCATGCTTCCAGTTCATGGGGCCCCTTCTTGAGAAGGGGTCCTCACTTACTAAGGTACCTTAATAAATGAGTAACTGAGTTTCTCGAGTCCAGTCTTTCATTGGGCTAAAGGTCTGGGCTGAAACCACGATTTTGTGGCCAACACCCAAATAACTATGCAATTTTGGAGATCTCTGTTCTGAATGTACAGTGGTACCTCGGGTTACGAACGCCTCTGTTAACGAACTTTTTGGGTTATGACCAGCTCCGGCCGCAAAAATTTACCTCGGTTTGCGAACTCCGCCTCGGGATACGAACAGGATATGTGGCCATTTTCCCTCCTGTGACACGGTCCGTGGCCATTTTTCCGCCCGACACGTGGTCCATGGCCATTTTTCCGCCCCTGACACGTGGTCCGCGGCCATTTTTCCGCCCCTGACACGTGGTCCGCGGCCATTTTTCCGCCCCTGACACGTGGTCCGCGGCCATTTTTCCGCCCCTGACACGTGGTCCATGGCCATTTTTCCGCCCCTGACACGTGGTCCATGGCCATTTTTCCACCCCTGACACGTGGTCCGCGGCCATTTTTCTGCGCCTGACACGTGGTCCGTGGCCATTTTCTGCCCCTGACATGTGGTCATAGGGAGGGGGACTCTCCCTCCAAGCAATAGCCGCCTCCCTGTCCTCCACGCCAGAACGGATTAACGGTAATTACATTGAACCTTATGAGGAAATTTCCTTCGGGTTGCAACCAATTCGGAGTGTGACCAGAGTCACGGAACGAATTAAGTTCGTAAACCGAGGTTCCACTGTACTTAATCATGAGTCTACGGCCTTCGGTTAAAAGGACACAATTAAGACCTTCAAAGTACAGCGTGCAAAACCACAGATCTCACAAAATTTTAGCTTCCATGGTACAGCTTGAATTCTGTTCACATGCTCCAAATCTCACTTCAGTTCTAAAAATACTTCACAGAATAAGGAAATAAATGGTCGGAACAATAGATTAATACAGTCCTGTAACGCTGTCATTTGAATGAGTTACAGATAACACCGCTATCTTTTCCAAAAACCATTGATCCAAATTTGGGGGTGTTCTCATCCCATACTGGGTCTCTTCATCTGTGAACAGATATTTAGTCCTGCTGCACTGTTAAACTTTGGTTTAGCATTAATGAAATGTCCTGGTAAGCTCAAAGCCCCATTCATCAGCTGATCTCATAATAATTTGTCAGCTGAATTAATAGGGGTATAAAAGGACTGCCACCGCCTATATATCTTGCAATCTGATTTTCTTTTAAAAACTTATTGGAGGAAAAAGGAAGAAAACGATCAAACCTGTTGCTAACTATGTCTGCAGTTTAAATTAAGGCTGGCCTGAGACATACAACCACAAAAGACATTGTGTTTTGCTTGATTTCGGTTCAGCGTGTTTTGGAAACCCAGACAATTGTGACATGTACAGTAGAGCGTAATTACTATTGTGATCAACCCAAATCCGTCCTGGTCCAGTGTGGGTTGGTAGATGTATTTTGACTTCCCCGTCTATGGCTGGCAGAGAGTAACAGCCCCTAGGTCTCCCAGATGTCCTCTGGGCCTAAGGGAGGACTAGAACCTATATCATCCCTATTAATACTTTATTTATATCATTTATATAGCTGCCCATTTCACACAAGTGACTCTGGGTGGCTTACCAGATTAAAACCAAACAATTGTCAGAAATAACCACCGTTGGGCCTGTGGACAAACAATTAACACTTCAATACCCATACAGAACTATCACAGCTCATCTCCTCCCCACCGAAATGCCTGGGGGAACAGCCAGGTCTTCAGTGCCTTGCAAAGGGCTAAGAGGGTTGGGGCCATCCAAATTTGGGGGGGCAGGGGATGCTATTCCATTGGCAGGTGTGGCCGCTGAGGAGGCTCCTGTCTCCTTTTCTGAGAGAGTTACTAGCTTAGTAAATTGGGGGAATGTTATGGACGTAATATATCTTGGCCTCAGTGAAGCATCTGATAAAACTTCTCATGATGTTCTCATTAATAAAATGGGGCAATATGGGCAAGAGAATACAACTGTAAGATGGATTCTTAAGGGGTGAATGACCACTTTTGGAAAGTACTTCTACATGGTTCTGCTTCAGGTGAGAGAGTCGAATTGAATGGGATGCTGCAGGACTCAACCTGGGCCCTGCGCTGTTCAACATTGTTATTAATGATCCGGATGAAGGGGTGAAGGGGATGATGATCAAATCTGCAAATGTCACAAAACATCTGAGAAGACATCTAAGAAGAGAAAGAAGATTGAAAAAGAGGTAGGCAAGGAAGAAGTATAGGATGGAGAGAACTGTGTTGGTCATGTGAAAAAGATCAGGCGTTCTAGGAGATTCCAGAGTTGAATCTGAGCCAAAGGTGTGATGCAGGTGCTAAAAAGTCCAACACTCTTTGGGGAGATAAACAAGGACACAGAGTTCAGATCAAGGGAAATAATTCACCCGCTTCACTTTGCCCTGGTCAGGCTTTGCCTAGATTCCTGTTTCCAGTTTGAGCCGCTACAAACAAACAGAAGCAAATCCAGAGGACTACCAAGATGGTGAGGGACCTGGAAACCCAATCCTATGATGAATGATTAAAGGAACAATGGTTAGCCTTCAGAAGAGAAAGTAGAGGAGAGAAATGAGAGCAGGTATCTCAAGGAGAGGATGGAGGTTGCCCTGGGGTTGTGGAGGAGGCAGGACCAAAAGCTATAGATTAAAACTCAGGGGAGCAGATTCGGGTTAGGTCAGTGTTTCTCAACCTTAGCAACTTGAAGATATGTGGACTTCAACTTCCAGAATTCCCCAGCCAGCTGCTAAGGTTGAGAAACGCCAGGTTAGATATTGGGAAGAATTTCCTGGAGCTGACAGCCAATGGAACAGGCTGCCTCCGAATGTGAATCTTCTTTGGAGGGCTTCAAACAAGAAGGACAATCATTGGGTGACCTGGAGATCCTTCCTAACTCCACCTGTCCATGATCTTGCTTAGCTTTTTGGAGATCCACCAAGTCAGCTAGGTGCTGCCACCTGCAGGGTTGCTAAAGAATAGCCCATGTTTTACAAATCAAATACAATACTCAGAGATATTGTGGTTCAGTTCCAGATTATCACAATAAAGCAAATATCGCAATAACTCGAATCACACGAATTTTTTGGTTTCCCAGTGCATATAAAAGTTATGTTTACACTATACTGTAGTCTATTAAGTGTGCAATAGCATTATGTTTAAAAAAGTATATATATATATATATATAAATTAAAAAATACTTTATTGCTAAAAAATGCTAGTCGTCATCTGACAGATTTGCTTGACACAGCATTGCCACAAACCTTCAATTTGTAACAAAAATGACATAGCTGCGAAGCGCAATAAAGCGAAGCTCAGTAAAACGTCTATACAGAAATATCTTGCATTATTCTTTTTATATCTTTTGTTGATATAAACTTATTTTGTAATTTTTTTAAATGCTAGTGTAAAGGATAGTTTTTATTATGTGAATTTTTAGATATTGGAGTAAGAGGTGAATGTATTTTATACCTATACCTGTGCCAAAGAAAGTTGGGAGTTACTTTTCTTTTTTGGTATTTTTCTCTCGTGTTATTTTTTCTCTTCTTTCGATCTTTTTGCATTTTTACTTCTTTTGAAACTCAATAAAATGTGTATAAAAAAAGCGAAACGCAATAAAACGAGGTATGTCTGTAGATAGCTTCAATTATGCTCCATGTTTCTTCTAAGTTCAAAGCATCACCCGTGATTAAAGTATAATTCCAGCTTATCGCCCCCCCAACCCTTTGCAACTTCATGGGTCGCCCTCCAGATGTGCAGCGTTTCAACCCACTCCCTTCACTTCACAGTAAACCGAGGTTACGTGACCCGTGTTGAATTAAACTAGGTGGCCGCATAGACTGAATTAGGTTAAACTAAGGCAGACAAATGCAAGGAGTATTAAGTACAGCACACACAAGCAACAGCCACCACCAAACCAACCCCGCGATCATTTTAGTCAAAGCGGAACGCGTGCAAATGAAGACCAGCCTTTGTTCAGAAAGCCACGGTCTCGACGCAGTTTCGGAGCGGGCAGCTTTGCCGGAGAACGATAGGCGACTGTCGCCGGATCGGAGCGAAACAAAATCAGGCTCTCCTTTGAGTTTCCCCTAGATGAGCCCCCCCCTTTTTAAGCCGCGCCATGAGGTCTAGCGCCTTTCGTAACCCATTCACAGTCGCCAAACATCCAAGGTCGGGGAAGGGGCGGGGCCCACGAGAAGGCTCTGCCTCAGCCCCGCCTTCCGAGTCCGCCTCGCCGACGCTTCTCCTCCGGGCCGGCAGGCGGAGCGCTCGGACGCCCTGCCTTGAGGAGGCGGGGAGAGACGCACGTGCGCGCGCGCGCGCAAGATGTGCGCGCGCCGAGGCAGCTGCAGTCGGCGGCCATCTTCTTTCAGGAACCGGCTGGCTCGCTCCCTCCCTCTGCAAGCGCGGCGGCCGCCCCGCGAGCCTCCGTGCCCCCGGCCGCTGCGGGCGGGAGCCCCGAAAGGAAGCCCTGCTCGGGGGCGGAGGGGGCGCGAGCGAAGGGCGCCTCGGGCTTGGGGGCGGGCGAGGCTGGCTGGCGGTGGGGCTTTCCCCCGGGGTCGGGTCCCCTCCTCGGCCGCTCTTCGCCCCGCAGGCTGAGGAGGCCGGGCCGCGCTCCGGATGGGCGGCTAGGCGGCCGGCCACCATGTTCAGCTTCGAAGGGGAGTTCAAGACCAGGCCCAAGGTCTCCCTCGGCGGAGCCAGCAAGAAGGTAAGCCCCGCCAGGCCGCCGTGACTCAGGCTTCTCCGGAGGAAAGGCTCCCCCGGAACCCCCGCGCCTCGCCTCGCTTCGCCTCTCTCCGAGGCAGCGTCCCGGCGACAGTTTCCTCTTCGGAGGAAGGTGCCCGAGCAGCCCGGTTGGGAAGGATGCGCTGAGCGGGACCGGGGCAGGCTTGGCGGCGAGGTCGCCCCTCCGGCTGGGTCGGCGCCCTCTTGGGGGCTGCAGGGCCCAGCGCCGCCCCCCCCAATGGTGCACCGCTGGGGAGACAGGCCTCATGATGCTTGCAGTTAGAAGAGGCCCCTCCGTGGGTGGGCGTAAAACTTTAGAGCCGCTGGCCAGCAAGGGCGTTGCTGAGGATTTGGGAGACGGAGTCCCCACATGGAGAGCCGGATCCTGGTTAGGAAAAATACGTTGGTGGGATTTGGGGGGAGTGGCCAGGCGGGCTGAGCTTAAGCTTTGGGTCCCTAAATGTCTGGATTGCAGTGTTTCTCAACCTTGGCGACTTTGAGATGCGTGGACTTCAACTCCCAGAATTCCCCAGCCAGCGTGGGGAAAGTCGCCAAGGTTGAGAAACGCTGCCTTATTGGACAATAGACAATAAAGGATGTTGAAATCCTGTATCGTTTTTAAATATGTTTCAGAAAACCCAGAGCCTGAAAAGGGCTGATGAGGGAGGGATGTGTTCCCTCTGTTTTGCTGAGCTTTCTCTTTCTTTTCCGGTCACTCTCATTAGTACAGCTGTTAAAAGGGAGGCCTATTAAGGGGTACCAAGAAGGCTTATGGAAAATATGTGTATAGGTATAGCAGCTATATCCTTTTTTCATTTAAAAAATATTTCCTGTCATCTGGATTGTGTATGTGTGTGTGTGTATGTGTGGTGTTTAAATACCGTGGTTCAGCTTTGGCACTCCTGAAACTTGCTCCAACTCTAGCTTCTGTTCTGAAGCCACTTAAGGGCCTCATAATGTAAATATCTCTCAGTTTCCAGTATGTACAATGGGGAGAGTATTGCTTACCTCATATGATTGTTATCTATAGGAAAGAATATAGCTTTCCCAAACAATACAAATCCTTTTTTTTTTTAGATTTTTAAATCTGCCTTTATTATTTTTATAAAGAACTCAAGGTAGCGAACATACCTCATATTCCTTCCTCCTTCTATTTTCCTCATAACAACAACCCTGTGAGGTGGCTTGGACTGAGAGGGAGTGACTGGCCCAAAGTCACCCAGCTGGCTTTTATGCCTAAAGTGGGACTAGAACTTCAAGTCTCCTGGTTTCTAGCCTGGGGCCTAAACCACTAGACCATACTGGTTCTTTTGTTCTATATTTGTTTATGTAAACTGACTACATGTGCTATATGTACCCATCAACTAGAATTGATACTGAATAGTCAGTCTGCTTTAATGCAGTGTGTATAACATATAACAAATTAAAGATATAATGAAATTACTGTGAATATTGCCTTTTGTGCAGTGTTGTGTAACCACACTTTCATGAAGCAGATGCCCATTAGAAATGCATTATGTGTATAATTCATCTAAATTATGGACTATCATTTGCTGCTGACATATCTCTGATAGCTAAAAAGCCATTTATGCTCATCAGATCAGACACATGATACTACATTGTTTTGTGCAGTGAAGATAGAATAAATTAGCATGTGAAAAGTGGCAAGTGGTAGAGCACAGTCTGCTTTTCATTCATGTTTGGTAGATTTATGTGTGTTTGGCATCAAATTATGAACACCAGTAGTTCTACAAAAATATGCTTCTTTGCTCAAAAAAGTGCTCAGGCATAATTATGGTGTTGAAATCACAGGTGGATTTTATGTAATAATGAAGATATAGAAAAGGTATGTAGCAACATCAGATACAATTTCTTAAGATATCTTTATTCAGCTTTCTGCCAGAAAGGGCACTCAAGGCAACTAACTGTATTTACAGTAGTTAATTTACAGTAGTTAAAACTCCTAGTTCTGTCCCCCTCAAGTCTTGCTGTGCTGCTTCACTGTGGTGGTGGTGGTGTGTTCCTAGGAGGAATGAATGAAGAATGTAGAGAGTGTATGCCAAGAGTATATAAAGGCACCTATATTGGGCAGCAGTGATATAGAAAGATGGTAGAGGTGGGTGATCATTTTAATGACAGCATAATTTCATACTGCATGGGAGAAGGGAATTATTTTACCAAGAAAGCCACACAGGCAGACAGTATAAAGTGATTGATGATATAGTGCCAGATGATGGGCCCTTCAAGTTGGATGGCATTCAATATGCTGCTGAGGAAGAGCTGAGGATCTTTTGGTGTACTAATGGTGTTTATGATGCGGTAAATTGAAGCATGCAGGACGTCTAGTTACTGATGTTGCAAAGCAGGAAAAGAAAATCCAAAACTGCAAAGACAGAATTAAAGTGGGAACGTGGAATGTAAGAAGTATGGACATGGGAAAACTCAGCATAGTGAAAGATGAAATGAATTAACTATATGTTGACATCTTAGGTAGCAGCAAATTGAAATGGACTGGAATTGGACATTTTCTGCAGAAGATTACCCTGTTTACTCTGCAGGACATGAAAAACAAGGAACAACATTGTTTTCATAATTTAGAAAGATATACCAAGAACAATATTTGGGTACAGTACAATTAATGATTAAATAGTATCAATTAGACTTTGCGGACAGCCCTTTAATATGACATTAATCCGAGTTTATGTTTCAACCACTGATGCAGAAAAAGAGGAGGTTGACAAGTTTTATGATGAAGTTCAGTCTGAAGTCAGCAGAACATGCCAGCAAGATGTGCAGCTTGTGGTTGGAAACTGGAATGCCAAAAATGGAAATACAGCTGTGTGGCCTAGGAAATAAATGAAGCAGGAGAACGACATAAATTTATGGAATATTTACAGAAATATGGCAAGCAACAGAAGAAGAATCTGTAAAGATTCTAACCAAACTATGCCAGCAAATCTGGAGAACAACACAGTAGCCAACTGATTGGAAAAGGTCCATCTACATAGCAGTACCAAAGAAAGGAAACTTAACAAACTATTGCATAATTTCCTTAATTTCACATGCTAGTAAAATAATACTTAACATCATCCAACACAAATTAGAGCCCTACATAGAAAAGGAGATGCCAGATGTTTAGATTGGCTTTAGAAAATGATAAGGGTCAAGATGTGTTATTGCTGATGCATGCTGGATAATTGAGAAAGCCAAACAGTATCAAAAGGAGTCGGTATGTGCTTCACTGATTGTAGAAAGGCCTTGATTGTGTTATCATGTCAAGCTGTGGAACGTGCTTGGGAAAATGGGAGTCCCAGAATAACTTACTGCCATCATACAAAATGTATGCATAGGTCAGTTCAAACAGAACTTAGTGAAACATTGGTTCAGGTAGCAAAGGAATGAGACAGGGTTGTATATTATTCTCTTATTTATTCAACCTAAATATTGAATATTTATTGAAGAAAGTTGTATTGGAAGAAGATGAGTGTGGTTCTAAAATTGGAGGAAGAAACATCAATAACTTGCAGTGTACTAATGACACTACTCTGATAGCTGAAAATGCAAATGATCTGCAAGCTCTAGTAATTAAAGTCAAGGAGCATAGTGAAAAAATGAGAGTAACATTAAATATAAAGAAAACCAAACCAATGACAACAGGTCATTGGCCAGCCTTAGAATTGACAATGAAGATATTGAAGAGATGAATAGCTTCTGCCTTTTAGGGTTAACTGTCAACAGTGAAGGAGCTGGTAGTCAAGAAATATATCTCAGACTAGCACTTGGCATAGGCCTTGGGAAAGATATTCAGATGTCATGTCATATTTATACCACAAAGATCAGAACCGTCTGGTCAGTGGTCTTCCTGTGACATTCTATGGAAGCAAAAGTTGGACTATGAAGAAACAGGATAGAAAGAATATTGATACTTTAGACTTTGGTGTTGGAGAAGACTCCTGAGAACACCATGGATAACCAAAACAAACAAACAGATGGATCATTAGAATTACTCAACCAATGAGGCACAAAGGACAAGACTCAAATTATTATACTTTGAACACATGTGAAAACCTCACTCTCTGGAGAAGACTGATGCTGGGAAAGGTGGAAGGGCAGAGAAGAAGAGGGTGACCAGTAGCAAGGGTTCTGGGACAGATCATCCTGGAGAAAATCTGTGTGGTTGCTTAGAGTTGACACTGACTTGATGGCACAATCAGTTGGTCATCAACTCCAGTTCTGTGCTTCATTTCCACTGTAATTAATGTAGATTTTATCATTGATTGGTGAGCATGTTCTGATAAATTGACTGCTGAAGTAACCATATAAATGTCCATCTGAAGAATGTTTTACTGAGCTTACTCCTAGATAACTGCATATAAGATTGCTGCCTAAAGTATTAATTTTGAGAATAAATAAACAACAAGATTCAGAACAGGTTGGATATATCAATTACAGAGGAGGAAAACAAATTGAAATATTTACATTAACTTAATAAACCAGAATGGATTATTTTTAACGTTCCTTTTGGTTTTTCACAGTAACTCTGTGGGGTAACGTTTGTCTATGTGAAAGAAAGTGTCTGGGTAGAGATTTGAACATAGGTTTCCCTGGTTTTGCCTCAGCAGTTGAATTGTATAGTTGCTTTTGCCACTGATGCATATTTCAGTTTGTTTGGAAATGCTTGATTTGCCCATAACCATTGCAGGACAGGGAGCAAGCTAACTTTGATACTGCTCTTGCTAAAACATGTCATCATAATGATATTTTTGGGTGGCTGACATCAATGCCAAGTGGTGCGGGCTGATTATAATGTAATCTAACATAGAGGGTACTTCATAAGGGAAGGCTGCTCTCAGCTGTTCAGTTGATAGTGACTCTGTTCCCATGGCATATTAAGAGTGCAGATGTGCCAACATTCCTGCCCCCAACACTTGCTGTGAGTGGCTCTTTAAGCATCATGGCTTCCTGTAGTGTCCAAATCTGAAACAGCTTCCATTTTGGCTTGATAGAAAGTGAGTTAAGGACCAGTCCCATTTGGGGCTCAGACAATACAATAAGCTCCAAAAATTAGTTAAGGGACTATCTTTAAAAGATATGTAAAGTCCAAGCAGGGAGTTTCTACTGTGATACAGTAGGTTGGTGGTTGTGAACACGGCACTGGAATTGGGAAATTTCTTTCTCCTGAATAATAATACTTTTCTTCTCTATTCCAGCTCAGTCCTCATTCAGTGTGTTTTCAGAAAAATGGCCACCTATTTCAGATTGACATGGGTGGTCATTTTTATTTGAAATGATCATTCGTGGAATGACAAACATTCATTGTGTTTCTAAAAGATAAGCCATATGCTGGTCTATGACCATAATAAAGATTTGATTTGATAAGCCATAGATGAACGGCTTGCAGTATGTGGCAGCATTTGACTGCCATATACGTAGACAGCATCTACATACTATTCAAAAGAGACAAAAGACCAGAAGATCACCTCACCAGCAGTCATCACCCAAATAAGCAAAGGTTACCACGGCACACAATCAAACAGTAAACATATGCTAATCAAGGAACTACCAGAGGAGCAAAACAAAACCCCCACCCCCACCAGCCCTGGCAAAGCATGCCACAGCACATAAACAGAGAGCAAACCCCATCCCATTTTAGCACTGAAGATGTTACCTAGCCGGGTAATGAAACATTTGCAAGAAAAGAACCAAGCTCAGAGAACCCCAAGGTTGTTGTTTAGTCGACTTATGGCACATAGCACTGTTATTAACAGAAGACTATGAGCTCGATCCCAGAGTTAGGGGAGGAAGGTTTGACCACATGCGTTCCAGTGACCCCGGAACAGGCTAGTGGCTGTGTGTAAACAAAATGACACCTACAGTTTGAGTTCAGTTCCAGGCAGTTTCATGGACAAGCCATGCACATTTCTTGACAATTTGCCACTGCCTCCTTTCAGGGTGTTTTTAAACTTCCCAATCTAACTTACAGCTAGTGACATTTTTTGAAAAAGAAAACCTTGTAATAGCGCCTGTTTTCAAGAGAGAAATAAAGGTTTCAGTTTTACCACATTCTCAGTGGTTTATTCATCACAGTTCATGGCTGCTTTGTAGTTAATATCAAAAGTGCATAGGCCTGGTTGCTTGGAGTCTAAACACATCTGGATCTCCCATTGAACAGCTGTCCCTTGTTGACAAAATACTACTATTACTACTACTAATAATTCATATCAGTAGTGATATGATTATGTTTATTATCAAATAATAATACGGTAATAGTGCAGCCAAAGAGCTCCAGTTTTTTTACATTAGCTAGCATAATATCAAGTGTGCCTTAACTGTATCTACATTATAGGATCCCAAGTACATTTGCTCTTGGTGCTTAAAACCATCAAATGTTTTCCTATATCTTTTTCCTCTAATAAAGACAGATTGTAAAGTTCAGTAGAGAACACTGATTTGAATTCAGATTTGTGTTGAATGGAATCCCACAAATTGAGATAGTCTGTGTGTGGAGGGGGGAAATGATAATTTTATGCTGATTTCTATCTATAAGCTCCTACATTCTTGTAGATATGCTCTGGCAAGATGAAAAATTCCATACAATGTTTCTTCCTTTATTGCAGAGGATTTGCTGAACCCAGTTGTCTCTACTGGGAGAGCAAGCACTTCTATTTTCAGAAGATGAATTCTGAAGTCAACCCAATAGATGGTTAATGTAGTTACAAACAGCATGTGACATAAGCTCCAATATTGTCTTTCACTCAGCTAAAATTATTGGTGTGATTGGTTTGGCAAAGACGATTATAACTCTTTCTGTGGGTTGGGGAAATATACAGATATATATATACAGACATACAACTAGGAAAAAGGTGTTTTATATAAAACTTCAGTGCATTGATTCAGATAGAAATGTTACATCATGTATATTATTTTCCAGGAGGAAAAGGCATCTCTTTTGCATCGTACACAGGAGGAGAGACGAAAACGAGAGGTATAATGTAAATAATGCATAATAATATAGGAGCAAATGCAATATGCAAGTCATATGCCTTTAAATTTTGCAAAGTTTATAAAGTAGAAACATCAGTCTATTGAGAATAAAAATGAGCACAAATGAACATAGGAATATTGCAGTACTGACCTCAAACATAAAATACTCTTAGTGACCTATAACTGCAAGTTTCTTGAATTAATAAACTTATGACTACACAGCATAACACATGTATTGTATTGTATTTCATCTGAGTGTAAATGGAAAATCATCAGTTGTTTCTGAAGTTGATTTTTTTTCTATTTTAATAACAGCCTGAATTAATCAGCAGCTCACAGTTTCTGTGGTCTGTCTCTTTTGTCCCACTTGCATAGTCTTTTCTCACCTGAAGTTAGTTATATAATAACAGAGACCAAATCAAAATAGTACATGAATATTGGGTTATAGAATAGAGGAGTCAGATTCTTATCTGGTAGTTCAGCTTTTTCCAAGTTGGTATCCTCTAGTTGTATTGAAAATAGTGTGGTTGATTATACAGCATTCTCAGTCACACATGGATATGGAGTTGATTGAGAGCTATCAGTCTCGGGGGCAGGTGATACCAATGTAAAAATCTGAAAAAAGTACTTTGCTCTTTATTGGAAGACGGTAGTTTCTTTGTGAACCAACTTGACGAGCAGTATAAAAATGCTGTGAATCTATGTTTCTAAGCATCTGGTATCTGAAAGACTGCTCCTTATACTCATGAAAATTAAAGATTTTTTTGAGTGTGTCTGTTCCTATAGTGAGCTCTCAAAGTGTTGGCATTTTGAACTGTTAAATTATAATGCATCATATTTTATTGACCTTTGTCTTGTCTCCTTAGGAAGAAAGGAGAAGGCTGAAAAATGCAATAGTCATCCAGTCCTTTGTTCGGGGATACAGGGACAGAAAACACCAAGTAGGCTTTTTTTCATGATTGACTTTTTTGAATGTTTTTGAGATTGTGCAGCAGATTATATTAAAATGAAATTAACAGTTCTTACACGAATGATTCTACCATTCCATCTATTATACTGAACCTTTGTCTGGATCATGCTGTCACTCTTTGTGCAGTTCAGAGTTTAGTTACACCCATGTGGAAGGAGAGAGTGAATGAGCACATTAGCTCTTTTCCAGCTTTCATTGCCCTTTTTCAAGAAACAGGTGGTCTTTTTCATCCATGAAGGTTCTGTATATGATGTAGAATCTAGAGTTATGCATTGTATATTGCAGTTAAGTTTTGGGAACACTTGAAGATGACTTATTGGTATGCAAAAACTACCAAATGCTATGGTAGATATACAAGGTTGTGTAGAAGTAATAACTTATGAAGAAAGTGTACATCAGCCTTTGCTAAAACAGGCTCCTCTTCTAGGTATCCTCTATACTGAGATAACATGGGAAGCCAGAATTCCAGTTCATTTTGTAACCCACCCATCAATTAATAACAACCAGAATATTGAGTTAATCTGTAATTAAAAACAGTATTACAATAGAAATTCAAAGAGCCACATGCTTTTTCTGAAGCATCTCTGTGTTCATACAATTTTGCTCAGTTTCTTGATTAGTATGTAAGTCAAAAACCACAACCCAACCTCTATTTCCTCAAAACCCCCAGAAAGGGCAGAAAAGAAATTAATGAACTTTTGTTGCTACTCTCAGTATGGTAAAGTGAGGAAACAAGTATCTATCACAATAGTTTCCTGCACATTGATTTTATTATTAGTTCATTTTGATATATACTGAGCCCTGATTCTCTCCCTTAATACACAGGCAAACTGTCTGCTTATATGGGATTTGGATGAACTGATGTCCATTCTAGGATTGATTAAATGACAGATAATGCCATCCAATCATTGTAGATTATTTATGCCTGGTGCTATTATCTACATACACCAATTTTTTAATTGGAACACTTACACACAGCATTGCAACCAAGGCTATAAAAAAGAAATAATATGGAAGAAAATTTGGAAGATGAAATTCTTGTCTTCACAAGAATTTACTGATTTGCAAATGAAGCCTGCTGTTTCAAATTAGCATATTGAAATGTTGCCTGTATAAACTAATGACTGACAATAGATTTCATTAGCTTTATTTTTATTTTTCAATTTAAGTATTCTATTCAGAGGAGTGAATTTGATCACTATGCTAATTTAGCACAATCTGGAGGAAGTTTCTCCTCTGCCAGTGGAGGAAACCTGACTCTTTTAGTTCGCCAACTTCTGTTTTTCTATAGACACAGTGAAGATTCTAAACGTTTGGTAAGTAGTGATCTTTCATTTGGGGAAATTGTTTTCAGTTTCCAGCTTTTGAGTTGTAATTTCATTTTTTAATTGCTTTAGCTGCCTGTAATACGTGAATAGCTTCTTGTCCGTTTGACCAAGAAAGGAGCTAGATCTTGGGAGGGCGATCTTTCTGTTGCTGAGAGCCACCCATAACATTTGGAGAAGCAGGCAGGGGCTGCAATGTGGGGACACTGAGACTGTGTGGGCAGGCTATGCCTCACAATTGGCAGAGCCAGGATTTTTTTTTTTTAAGTTTCTTGGGTTTGGGGAAGGAATCAACTTCATAGCCAGAAAAAGGATAAACTTCATAGCCAGAAAAGTTTTCTGTATAAATAAATATTCATTTTAAATCTCTAATTAGCATGTTCAATTTAGGTTCTGTAGGCCCCACACTTCCTAGCTGCTTAGGAAATGAAAAGCAAAGCGTAGTAGTACTGTAGCACAGGGTTCCTCAACCTTGGCCACTTGAAGATGTGTGGACTTCAACTCCCAGAATTCCCTAGCCAGGGTGGCTAGGGAATTCTGGGAGTTGAAGTCCATACATCTTCAAGTGGTCAAGGTTGAGGAACACTGCTGTAGCACTTTTCTATTTCCTGCTCCATAGTTAATGATTGGAAACAAGTGCCTTAGCAAAGACCTTTTCATATGGTAAGAATTCCCAGAAACTCCCCCTACCTTAGTTGCCTCTGCCAATAAAACCTCTCTCGTTATTCGGTTTTTTGTTATTTCTGTTGCATGCAAACAACTTTGTTTACTAGTATAGCTTTGTTATGACCAAGTAATAGTAGCTTAAAACTTAGTCAAACAGGAAGCACCCCCCCTTTTTTCTCCTTCGTAGAAACCATGTTTTGTTTCATGTATACTTTTATTAATTGCAGTTCAAATTTTATGATTCTGAATGATGTGTTAAAGTGCATGTTGAGTAATTATATATCTTCCTCTGTATTTTTAACATACTGAAATTTAGAGTAAGGATGAAACAACATTGTGACTAAAGTTTGGTCATTCTTGGTTTGATTTTCTTTGGCCTTACAGAGATAGCATTATTGTATGGTTTACAAAAAGCAGCATTTCATATTTTTAATGCATTTTCCTACTTGTATTTGTGGATTTTTTCCCTTCTAGATATGGATATGCCAAAATTTGATTAAACAAAATTCTCAATTTGTGAAGCAGCTTGATGGTCCTGACAAACTTACATGCTTATACCAGATAAAAAGGCTGTTGGGCCTATGTTGCAGGTAAACAGATATACAAACAAATGAAAACAGTTTGCTGTAAAATAAAATATGTTCCAAGAACTTGGTTGACATAAGGCTGCCAATATGATACATATGGCTAATTTGAAATATCATAGATGTATCGTAGGATGGGATGTGTTCTGGGATTCCCTGTTCATCAGAGAATTGATGGTACTAATTTATTATTAAAATGAAGGAAACTTTCACAATTCCCTACTATCTAGCTGTGCTCTAGTCATTGGTTTTCATTGATTCCATTTAAAGTTTCCTTCAGAAATGAAGTCTGAAAGTTCATTTTGCTGTGTATAAAGAATTGTATTTTTTTTTTACATCAAGGGAAAATAACATATTTTGAGAAATAGCTTTAATTCTGTTATAGATTGCTGCAAAACTGCAATGATGACAGTCTGAATGTTGCACTTCCTATGAGGATGCTTGAAGTATTTTCATCTGAGAATACCTATTTGCCTGTTTTACAAGATGCTAACAATGTTGCATCGATAATTGAACAAATCTTGCACTACGTGATTCAGAAAGGTTAGTATGGTGATTATCTTTTAGAATTATGTTGAATGTTGAACTATATTTGTATTACTATTTATTGGAAATACCTTTTTAATAATTGTGACTATAGTAATTAAATCACATTCTGCTGTCTTTTCATACAGCATTTCTAAATTAAACACTGCATATTTTAATAATTGTGGTATAATGAAATATTTTGAATTTCTTGTGTTTTATAACTAGTTTTCATTTTTTAAAATTCTTGCTTTTTTAAAAAAAAAATTTAAACTTAATTTTGAATATGATTAGTGCTGCATTCTTAACCGTACTCTGTATCTAGTAAGTATTGCTGAATTTGCTGTGACTTTTGAGTAGGCAGGCTGATAAATGGATTATTATTTTGCACTGATGTCTAGCTATGACCCTATTAAATGCCTTATTGTGCTTGCTGCAATAGAGAAGGCAGCTATCCTACTGAAATGTATTGAATGGCTTGTCATTACTTAAAAATAAATAGGCAGGAGTGTTTTGATGCTGCCTTTTAAGTTGTCTTTTTCTTTTAGGATACTACAGATCTCTTTATCTCCTAATAAATAACAAGCTTCCATCAAGTATTGAGTATTCTGATGTCTCTCGGGTTCCTATTGCAAAAATATTGTTAGAGAATGTTCTGAAGCCGTTGCACTTTAATTATAGCTCCTGTCCTGAAGATGCCAGGTGAGCATTGGATGTTCTTAGTTGTTAATCTGAGAGCAAACTGTTAACTGTAAACTGTTAGACTAGTTTAATATTTCTGCATATTGTCATAATATGAAGAGAGGCAATGATACTTTAATGGAGCAAGTATAGGAAGCTTTGTGGAATTGCTAGTTCAGGACTTCTGAACGATGTCTTGATTTCATTGCTTGCTTGTGGGCTCATAAAGAAAAGCAGACATTCAGAATAATTTTGAGGCCTGAGATCTAATATAGAATTAATAAAAATTTGTCCAATGTCATTGGGTAAAACACATGCTGAGATCTATAAATTGATGGTATTGTGAATCTCCTGGTGACTTGTGACTTCTGTTCTGAAATAACCAAAAAGGTTGCTAAATTTTCTTTAGTAGCAATTGTTGTAAAGAGGACATGGGTCTAGTGCTGGAATGGATAATTTGGAACTTATAATGCTATTTGGTTAAGTATTCTTATATCCTGTATGTTAGTATACTTTTATCACATTTTTATTTTGCAATGGTTATGGCCTTTTGACCATAAGTGAGAAAGTAAGTAAGCGAGCAAAGAAATAAATAAATAAAGCCACCCAGAGTAATTGAGAGCCAGGTGGCATGCAAGTTTAATAAATTAGTAGTAGTAGTAGTAGTATTTCTTTATCCTAATTTTTATTTTGTAATGGTTATGGTCTTCTGACCATTAATATAAAATTGACCATAAAAGCCTGCTGGCTTTTCATAAGTCCTTAAAGACCTGATTCTGTGCCCAGGGCTGAGGCCCCGAGTGTGTGCAGAGACTTGTTTCTTGGCTCTATTAGTGTTTATGGTGTATGATTTATTCTTGGCTGCTATGTATTTTAATTTTTGTATTATTGTACTTGTTTTTTATTTTTAATTGTGTTTGCTGCCCAGAGTCAGTTGTTGAGATGGGTGGCCATGCAAGTTGAATGAATGAATGAATGAATGAATGAATGAATGAATGAATGAAGGCTTAATTCTGCCCAGAGTTGTTGAGGGCTGGGCAGCTTGCAAGTTTTATTAATTTTTTATTATTATTGTTGTTGTTGTTGTTGTTACATGCTCTATTAGCAGAATGTTTTCTCTGTCTGCTGCAGGCAACAGGTTTTTGCTGCTTTTACAGAAGAGTTCCTGGCAGCACCTTTTACAGACCAGATATTCCATTTCATCATTCCAGCACTTGCGGATGTAGAGACCTGTTTTCCCTATGAACTCTTTCTGAATGCACTATTATTAACAGAAAGTAGTCGTTTGAGGAAAAGCGAGAGAGCTCCTTGGCTTTTTTACTTTGTTCTAATAGCTGGTGAAACTTACTTAGGTATGCAAATTTTAAATATAAATTTGTTATATGCCCTATTACATGTAATCATTTGATTGATGGTGAATCATTTGAAATGGCACTTTGCTTGCCACCCTCTGGTTCTGCTCTTCCAAGCCACAGTGCCAGTGCAGCTGCTAGAAGATGCTGAATGACTACCTTGGGGTTTTCTCTTGGTCTTCTGGCCACGTATCTGCAGAGATAGCGGGAATATGTTTATTCTTAAGTGATCTCTTCAGTATTTGTATATTCTGTATAATGGGTTTAATTATGTTTTCCTCTATAGGTTCTCTTTCAGAAGAAGGGTTGCTTGTGTATTTGCGGGTGCTCCAGTCATTTCTTTCTCAGTTACCTGTCTCAATGTCAGGTACAGATTGTCAGGACTCAGCAAGTGACTCTGAAGATGAAGAAATTAGTAAGATGTCATCTGTGCCTGTAAGCTCCTTATTTCCTGTTTTAGATAATATAAAGCTGTTTTTAGGCCTGTTTTTTTCCCAAAGCAATGCACAGAAGAGGTGAGCAACAAAGTAAAAAGTTGATTGTGTCAGGATAGATCCCCAGAAATACTTTGTTAAACCGGTCTGCTGATGTAAAAATCTATGACATCAGTCAAAGGCATTCTTTAGAAGAATATTGCCCAAG
The DNA here is from genome assembly GCF_059951505.1 of Python bivittatus. Classification (NCBI taxonomy): domain Eukaryota; kingdom Metazoa; phylum Chordata; class Lepidosauria; order Squamata; family Pythonidae; genus Python; species Python bivittatus. Next base: position 8,553,396 of record NW_028277088.1, read on the forward strand.
ACTCGCTTAAGTGCTAAAGTAGTAGGGACAAGTATAGACAGGTCCAGACTAGTTTCATGGACCTTCACAATGAATGCTTGAGAGAGATTCCCAAGACAATTCTTAGTATAAAGGCAGGAATGTATGAATGAAGGTGATTAAGAGCTTTTAAAGTTAAGACCAGTACTTTCAATTAATCCCAGCTATAGTCTCTGAATCATCTTCAGAGGTAACCCTTCATAAAATACTCTGCAGCGGCCTGGGAAGTAAATAACATTGGCTAAATCAGGTTGTTCCAGTAACTGCCTGTGGTGGAAAAAAATGGTAATTGCAACCACAGTTATTTGGGCACATTTACAGGTGTAGGTAAAGTGTGTACACCCCTTGTTGATTCTTGAAAGAGTATTTCCAAGTACCTAATAGTTATGTGTTTGAATGTATTACCACACATTTTTTGTTGGTGTTTGCAAATACAACTTTTGTTTTTTTGTAATTGACATTTAGATGCTCAGCCTTAAAATAAGTGACTTAACACACGTACACTTCTCATACTCACTGATTTCATGGGGAGGATGGCTGCATCATGTGCATGTAGAGTGGAGATTGAGAGGTGGATCAGTAAGATAACTAATGAGTTAATATAAAAATGGAAAAAATAAGGGTGCTAAAATGCAACATCCTTTTCGGTAGACGATTACTTCTGACAGATGCCCTTGAAAGTTGCACCTGATTCTTAAGTAAGTGTTTTTGTAGAGCCCTTCTAAAAATTACCTGTGGGGAGCATATCAAAACAAATTTAAAATCTGTGAAGGTGGCAGAAAGCGTTCAATGTGGGGGAGAAAAGTCTTGAATGGATTTAGTTGTTTTTTTAAAAAATTTGGAGCTGAAGAGAACATGATGTTCTCCCAACATCCTATCAAAAGAGTGGAACTTAATTGCTAAGAGGTAGTTGTCAAATTTTTGAGGGCAGAAAGATGACTTCTTTAATAATAGCCACACAACTGCTATTTTTACCACAAAAGGGACCATATTCTTTCTCAGAGAGGAATTTAGTACCTCAGCTTCAAGTCTTGAAGCACTTCCTGGATACTTTTATTATTAAAGTGGTTGTGAAAAAATCCATAATGGCAACACTTAAGCTTGATCAGGTTTTTTTGCTATAACTTGAGGGGGTTCTTTTTTTTAATTTCTTTCAAAGTACATTAATTACAGTATCTTAATTCATATTAGCTTTGGTTTTGCTGACAATTGGACAGTTTATAAGTTTCTTTGTATTCAGTGGAAAAAATAAAAGGCTTAACAGTGTGTATTTGTGTATAGATAGTGTTCATTTCCAGATGTTGCAGAATGCTGAGAATAGGTTTTATATAGCTAGACGTGTCAGTTGCAGTCAAGTAGAACATTGCACAAGTCACTGCATAATGTTTTGTGATTTATTGTGAGAAAGAATGGAATTCTAATGGGGGCACTGAATTTAGCGGTTGTTCAGAAAAGTGGTCTTGTAGATTGTGAATAAAAACCCTCCCTTTACTTTGTATGGATTTAGAAATGCAATTCTTATTTGCCAACTTCAAATAGTGAAGAAACATTAAAGTTAATGTTTTCTCTCTAACATATTGTTCAAATCTGAGAACTACTAATTATGATTAACACGCTGTTCTACGTATTATTCCCTGGAAATAACATAGAGTGCAGCTTCCTCCCATATACATAGAATTGTAGATGTAATTTATTATGAACGTTGCTTTGAAAAATGCCTGAATTGAAGGACCATACTCTGTTAAAACCTGCTTGCTTGATTTAAGAGTCTTGAAGGCTCATTTTTAAGTGTTTTCATAAACTGTTTTTAATTTTGAAATAATTCAGTGTGACCAGTTGGAATGTAACCATCCTCTTTTTTAATTTTACAGGGAGATGGAAGAATATCAGTCCAATATATAACTGAAGAGTGTCTTTCAAAGCTGGACACAAAGCAGCAGACAAACACCCTGCTAAACATGGTTTGGAGAGATTCAGCTAGTGAAGAAGTCTTCACTCTGATGGCTTCCATTTGCCATACATTGATGGTGCAGCACCGAATGATGGTGCCAAAAGTCAGGCAAGTGTAAAAAATACGTGAGTTCATGTACCTAATTTATTACACTTGAGATGATTTTGACCCACTCTTGTATGTGTCTGTAACATTACTTCTTGGTTAATCTGTTTTGTGATAAGCTGTGAGTCATTAAAAAAGTTTTAAAAAGAGCTAGTTAATGTGAGATATATTGATTGGATGGGATTATATGTTAGCTGAAAGTGTAGGCCTCTGAAATACTGAAAACTGACAAAAATGCCACTAGTTTGTCTTCAGAAATATAATCATAGATGCCTCTTTATGGTTCTAAAACACGAACAATGGTAAATGCAAAGTTAATACATTCAGTAATACAACGTTACTGGTCCTTTCCCTACCATCATAAATACTTCTTGAATTTGGGTTGTGGTCATAATAAAGTTGCTTGATTGCATGCATGGTATAAATACGCCTGGTAGTTTTGGAATGCAGTAAAGCACAAATAATTCAAACTGCTTTGTAAACAGTGGTGCAGAAAACAAATTGGTGTTCTCTGTTTAGCTTACTTCTGTTTATAGCTTTTCAAGGAAGTAAGATGTCAGTGAAACTGTGGTAGTCTGATTAGGGTAATTAAGTCTTTGTCAACTAATTGCAATAGAGCAGGATGTGAGATCCGGAGATCATAGCAGAAGCCGAATTAGTATGCCTGCCTTTATTGCAGTTAGTCTATTGCCTTGAATAGTAATTATGGGATTTAAACGGATCATTGCTCTGACATGAGGTTTATTGACGAATTGTGTAAGAAAGTTGATTAATTAGTGATGTCTCTATGGTCTTAATTGTACAACTGTAACCTCTAGTTTTCTTCAAGGAGCAGTGTTTAAAATCCTGCTGCTCTTTGTGTAAATATATTTTGTTGGTGTTTCCACATTATGAAAATGGTTAATTTCAGTGTGTGAAGTTTGACCATATCCAAGTCTCCTTTAACACAAAGGTTTTGTTAAAATGACAGTGGCAGGAATTCTGGCAGATGCATGTAGTTCTGCATATGTGCTGACATTCAGTCTTCTGTGGAATAAATACTATTTTCCACTGTGGTCATCCTCTTCTACCTGTGTCACTCCCCCCCTTCATCTTGTGATAAGCCTAAAAGAAGACGTTGATGCTTCAGTCTATCTTCTTGTTGCTGATAAGCCAGAATTTTCAGGAATGCTAGTGTATACTGTTGTGCAAAGCAAAGCAGTGGCTGTGTTACACCCTGATCTCTCAGTCTTTTTCATGAGTAGATACGAGAGTAATACTAACAAGAGGGTTTGTGTGATGCTGCTCTTCACGTGGCACCAATCTGCCTGCCCCACTTTTGCTGCCCCTGTGCAACACCTGCTTCTTGAAGCTCTTGATTTGATTACTACTTGGTGCTTTGGCCTCCTGCGGTGGCAATCCATTTCAAGTCAAGTTTGCATTCAAGCCTGCCCTCTTGGTTAATTGCAACCTCTCACTCATTGAAAGTATGCATTAACTGTGTGCGTTAATGTTGAGATTTACACCTTGATTATTGCCCAACTTCTGAATAATTACATTTCATTTGCTAATTCACTGGTAATGCATTTGCTACTCTTCAGCTCATATTGGGTAGATGAGTTGATGGAATCTTGGCATTGTAGCTGCAGTATAAAGAATCACAATCTACTTCCGTGTGTCTGGTGACTTTATTATGGTATCTCTGAGGAGCAGTTGTATTTCATGTAAACGTTTTTCACCTTGAAAACCACATTTAAGAATGTATCATGCAATTACTCTTGACATTAAAAAAAAAATCATAGACAAATCTCTGCCATTGCATTAAAATGTTTAGAGTGCATTTTCTGTATTGGTTCAGGATTCCCAGAGGGCCATTGGGAGACAAGCAACGTTCATTTACAGTTGTATGCTGAGGGATCTCAGTGGCTTACTTAATCTTATGTAATTGCAGTCACAACTGTTCCCTTCTACCTGTGACTCTTTCTAGTTTAAAGGAAGTGTCAAAATATGCTGCCCTACTATAGTGACCTCTGTCCAGCTGTATGAGCTGTCTCTTTGTATTGTATTCTCTTCATTAACTTAAATGGTCTCAGTGGGAAACCGGACCCAATTTATGGCCTAAATTGAAAATCTTGCCTTTAAGTAATTAACTTATAGCAGTGCCTTGACTAAATAAAGCTTAATGGGTCATTTAATCTCTCCCAATCTACTAGCAAGAATTTAACACTTTTTTTTTTAAAAAAAAAGAAAAGGCAAGCCCTAACACTTTTGCAAAACATACATTTAGAGCCTTTTTTATATGTGTGTGTGTATGTATGTATGTATGTATGTATATGTACATGGTGCCTAATTAGCACCATATACTGCAGGATTTTCTGCAGGATTTTCATCGAATGCTTACTTCATATAAAGAAGCAGTACTATAGGATCTTTTATCAAAAATATGTATAATAAATGCAACAAAACCTACAGGATGCCCTTTGGTCGCCAAAGTAAATCAAACTGTCATGTATATGCTTCCTCTTCACTTAATCCATATATGGTATTTGTGATTATGAATAATATTTTAATTAGATTATTAAAGTTACAAAAATATTTGATTAACAGTAATAAAAAAACAAGATTATAGAATACAGATAATATTAAATAAATTCAGAAGTTTTAATTAAAAAAATGAAATTATGGTGGTGTTTTATCAAGGACTGGAAATTCCAAAGGAGAATAGTTTTCTGGATTATAGGCTATCAAGCAAAAGTACATAATAGAAAATTCTTAGTTATAAATACATAATGGAAAGTTTGATTCTTAAAATTTGTAAAAATGCTGTAGGAGGATTTTTGTGTTCAGCTAGAGAGAATTTTGTGTATGTAATGAATATTGAGAAATTTGCAAGGAAAATTTGGCATATATGGTTTCAGAAGTAAATAATTAGAAAATTCAGTATCATCTGGCTATGCTTTATAGCAGTTCAAGGTGTAAGGCAAGAGTTGTTATTTTGAAAACAGTAAATTTCGTTAAACTTCTTTTACTGTCAGCGGATGTGGTAATATCGAGTACATTGCATCTATGCCACAGACCACACACTGACTACCAGTTAGCTTCTGGGTGCAATTTAAAGTGCTGGTTTTGACCTATAAAGCTCTTTATGGCTTGGCCTCTGGATATCTTCAGGACTGTTTGCTCCAACTGGAATTGGCCTGACCTGTTCAGTCATCTAGGGAGAAACTGCTCCTAGTGTCCTGCTCTGGGGAGGTAAAGAGCTGGGGCCAGGAGAGGTGATACCAGTATCGGTCTCTGCCACGGTCTCCCTATGGAGATCAGGCTGGCCCCCTCCCTGATTGTGTTCAAAAAGAGATTGAAAGCATAACTTCCAGAGGGTTTCTGACCAGGTTGGACTACCTCTGCTTTTACAATTTCAAACAATTTGAATGGTTTTATCTTTAAGTTATTTTATTAATATTTGATTTTATGCCTGCCATGAACGTTTTAAATTGCTTTTGATTGAAGCAAGATACAAAAATAAATAAAAATGTCTGGAGATAAGGGTATAATGGTAATTCGATAGCTAGGAAATTGAAAATCATTATAGTAAATGTAACATTAGATATTCATATACTTTAAAAGAGATTTGTGACTTTTCTGTTTTTTTCCAAAATTACAAATTATAGGGTACATTTTGGAATCTGTGACATTTATGAACTCAGTTCATTCCTTCCATAAGGATACCTTGGAAATTTCAAATAATTGTAATAGGACTAAATGTATGGTACTGCTAAACTGTGTCATTATAAGCAGGATTATAAACAGAAGATAAATTTATAATTAAATTTGATAAAAAGATTTTTTCTATCTTAATGTAGTCCAGCTTTTGGCTTTATTATATCATCTTAAAATAACTTTACAATTAATATATTTGTATATATTAAATTGGTCTCAGATGATTGGTGAAACATGAAAAAGCATAGTTTATCCAGGTTATCTCTGATTATTTTACACTGCTTTTTCTTTAATAGAAAAGACTTTCGGTATTGATATGTGATAAAACTAGCTGGAGAACCCTGGAATTAATATTTGTCTATGAATGATAGCTTTGGATAAATTTTGAAAGAAAAGTTTAACAAAGATATTTTATAAAATTTATACTTTCTCTCTTTCCTTTTAGACTTTTGTACAGTTTAGCTTTTAATGCCAGGTTTTTGAGGCATCTTTGGTATTTAATCTCATCAATGACAACACGAATGATTACTGGGTATGTAGTAACATTATAAATACAGAAAAAATAAAGAGTATCATGTACAGTATTGACTGAAACAGTTGCAAAATTACTTCACAGTACAAGGCTGAATTATTAATTAATGTTTTTATGAAAACTGCAACCTTTATTTCATTTTTTAAAAACCAGTCAACTACTTTAAGAGGCATTTCCTTCTATACATGTTAAAAAAGAGAACATGTCTCTTCTAAATCACTATTTTATACACACTACTTGAATACAGTGTGATTTTTTTGGTCCCTTTATTTTATCCTTATTGTTGAGATATGATTGGCATGTATGTAGATTTCCACTTTAGCAGTGCAACCTGCTTTCTACAGGAGGTTGTGAAGGGTCACCTGTGCTGGTGGATGGATGGTGGCTTCTTGTGAGTGCTCCTTTCTGTCAGAATGTGAAAAGTGTGTGCATGCTGGATTTATAGTTTGATTTTGTGTGGTATTGTATTCTGTAAAGAATATTTCTGTATTCATCTGATAGCTGAGGGCAGGGATAAATTACAAATGTTTTGGATTTCAACAGAATTTACACCCCTAATCCTGTGTTTGCCCAGTTATGCTACTGTCTAGAGAAAAATACTATAAATAGGTGTGTAAAATGTTAACATTTATTTCATTACAATTTATTTTTATTATTTCATTAGGTTTAAATGTTACTTACTGCTGCACAATAAGTAATATTTAAACCTAAATTTGGTGGGCTGCCTTTGAAATACCCCGAAAATTTTAATTGTATATATGGTATGTATTTTGTATATATGGTATGTATTTTATATATATTTATAGTTTTAATGTTTTTGTAACCTGCCCAGAGTCCCCTATTGTAGGGGAGATGGGCGGGAGAGAAATCCAATAAATAATAATAATAATAAATAATAAAAATATTGTGTGGCTTCTAAAAGAGGATGTTTCAGAATGAATTCCAAATTGGGATGTTAGAAATAATTTCTAATCATTTCATTTCACACCCAAGCCATAGATTTAAGTGGATCTTTTGATTTTTTATTAAGGTCTATGGTGCCGCTTCTTCAAGTAATATCACGTGGTTCCCCAATGTCGTTAGAAGATTCTAGTCGGATCATCCCTCTCTTCTACCTTTTTAGCTCCTTGTTTAGTCACTCACTTATTTCTATCCATGATAATGAATTCTTTGGTGACCCTATAGAAGGTAAGGGCATCGTCTTCTGTGGGTTTTCTCTCAAAACTCATAATAACAACACCATTATAAACACATTCGTGTTGAATGTCCTCCTCCATCTGAAAACATAAAATGTTTTTTGAGTATGCACTTTTAGTTACTTAATATTTTATTATTTAATTATAAGCACTGCTTTGTTCCCTTTGTGTTTTAATTTTCTAATCTGAAAACGGAACACAGATTATACTGTAAAATAGTAAAGGTTTTAAAAGGTATGTAGAACAGAAGAGCCCTTACATGTAGTCCTCTGGTTATGATGGCAGTTGGGACTGAAATTTCCATGGTTAAGTGATACGGTTGTAAAGCACGACATCATGTGACTGCATCACTTAGTGATGGCAATTCCAGCAGTCCTGGTTGCTATCATTAAATGAAATGTCTCAGTATGACATCTGGTATTTATTAGATTACAGTGGGGTGTAGAACAGGTATAGATTTAGAGTGAAACTGTATTATTCATGTAGTATAGGGGTGAGCAACTAATGTCTTCTAGATAGTTGGACTACAACTGTAATCTGACCCAAGTAGGATGGTTGATAGTAAGGGATTGTGAGAATTGCAATTCAAAACTTGAGAAAGAATCACTGCCTATACCTATGTATAAGATTTATTAGAATGGAAAGGCAGTTAATTCTTCACTGTAATGTATAGATTCACAAATTTGAACAAAGACATTATTTTAGATTCAAATTACCATATTTTCTCTTTTGTCTTAGAGCCTTAGTTTGGTCACAGTACTAAACCATAATATGGTTGGTTGGTTTTTGTACGATTGTGATGAATGAATTCACAGAGTGCAAACCAGACCACTGTGGATTGATCAACAAACCACAGTTCTAAAAAATCCTGTCATAGTACCATGTGAGAACTCAAAATAAAGAGAATGAGAATATATTCTTAAGTATGTTCTTAAGTATGTTCTGTATTTTATATAGTTGTAGGTCAAAGACAATCATCAATGATGCCTTTTACATTAGAAGAACTGGTCATATTATCACGTTGTCTTCGCGATGCTTGTTTAGGAATTATTAAATTGGCATATCCAGAAACCAAGCCAGAAGTTCGTGAAGAATATATTGCAGCATTTAGAAGTATTGGAGTCACCACAAATACAGAAATGCAGCAGTGCATCCAAACAGAACAGAAACGGTGGATTCAGCTCTTTAAGGTATACAGGGTCGATTCATTCAGAATGAATCAAAAGAATTTCCTTTTTCATTTACATGGAGAAACAGGTGATGGCAAATCTAGAATGGTCAAACATTTAAAGTTTTACATTATGTCTTTAATTCTGATTCTAACACAACCTTCTCCAACCTGAGTGCTTTCTAGGTGCCTTCAACTCTCAAAATTCTCAGCAGCACCTTTGCTGGCTGGGAAATTCTGAGTGTTGAAAGATGTTGTGGTAAAATGTGTGTGTTTAGCCATTACAAAGATCTTATTTTACAATGTGTGTGTTTTTTTGAACAAGTGGATTTCTTAAGCTTACATTGTCAAAAGAGAATTAATATAAAAATGTATATTACTTTAAGCTCTGATTTAGCAGCTGATATTTGAAATGTGTTCAATATGTTGCAGATTTTAAGATACATTCTGGTCCTTGCAGAATGGATTCCAATGCATTTATTGTCACATTTATGCATAAGGCATATTTAGATCTGAATATACTATTCTCAGGCTAAAACTTCAGAGATGGATACCTTACAAAAATTACCGCAGACCCTTTGTTTTAAAGGGAAATGTACATGTGCTTAAGATGACTTCAGGTGAGGTTATATTGGTGGTGCTTCATCCAAGCTGGCTAATACTCAGTGAGCTTCTTCATTTATAGTTCAGATCTCTAGATAGTTCATTGAGTATTTGTGTCACTTGATCCTTCGGGATCTCCTGTAGCCCCTATCTCATACACTAGTGAATTTGGTCTGTTATGTCATGGAAGCCATTTGAGCATTTTTGAATTTCTAAAATTTAGGAAGCTGCTAGGCAGAATCAACAAGCTGGGCTGCATACTAGAAGATGACTTGTATTTTGCCCATCTATAAAGGAATATAGAGAAGAACATAGGGAAGGAATGGATAAACCATTAAGGGAGGAAGAATGGCAGCTGAGTAAGCATGAGAAAGAAACTCAAAATAACCCCAAGTTGATTCTGTTTGGTATAAGATGGGGCAGAGAGAAATTCTGCTAAGCTTTCAGTATTCTGTAATTATAGTTTACAACAATAAAGTAGGATTTCTGGAATCTCTTTGGTGCTGTTTCCTGACTGGCCTACTTTGAAGAGATGGTATCACCATTTTCTGAAGATTGTTCATGGCAGCTAAGATTGTTCAAGAGTGTTTTTGTATTAAACCTTTCTATAATAATCACTAGGTTTTTACGTAGTTTAGTTTTTTTCCAGCCTCCCAGTGAGCCACACTAAGCCAGTGGGGTAGAAATTCAGGATATAACTGTTTCACAAGAAAGTGCTTGACTTGCCATGAAATGTCTGCAGCAAACACTCACAGTCAGCTAAAATTACTCATTAAAGGAGTGGAAGCAGAAGAAATGCATTTTCCAAATTAAATGCTAGATTTACAGTCCGTTTAATACCAGCGACCTCTCGCACACTAATGTTCAGTTCGAGTCATCAGCTGTCCCTTTAGGTCTTTTATCACTGCTTTTGTCAAGCTATCTATTTAATTGAAAGAAGTTAATTGAATGAAAATGATCAACTAAGCTTGTATTAATATTGCTAATGGAACTTTCTTCTTGGCCATGTTTGGAGAAAGATGTCAAGCTAGACTTTAGGAAAGGCTCATTAATGCTTGCACTTAACCTGATGGGCTAATTAAGGAGTGCTTATTCATTCTACAAGTCTACAATAGCCTCTATCCCACCCATTTTGTCCGATTTTTACAAGACATTTCACTTATGAGCATGAACGTTATGGACATTAGCAGCAATGAGAGTAACTGATAATGTTTTGATTGTGTTGAATGCTGTACAAATGCAGAGCAAGATACTATGGGGATATAATAAAAGATTGCAATTTTAATTGCATATCCATTGATTATCTAATTTACAATCTGTGAATATGGACCCAGTATACTTACATGTTAGGGGAATGCGCAGTGCTTTGGTGCTATACCATTTTTCCCCAAGCTGGTGTCCTCCACAGATACTGGCCCATGATGGCTGGGAATTTTGGGAACTTAAATCTAACATTTTGCTGAACACAGTTTGGGTTATGTGTTGTGCTCAGTCAGTTTACTATGCTGAAATCCACAAGATGAGTTATATTTACTTAAATAAATAAATATTACCAGTAAGTACAAACAATGTTTGTGTGAAATGGTGAATGGTACACAACAAAAAGCCAGTTGTAGAGTCAGTAAATATAAAAAGATTTATCAAGCGTATGTTATGTATGTATGAGTATGTGTGTGTGTATGCATGAACAATTTTTGTAGTATGTGCATATGTAACACAGAAGTACTGGTAAGAATGAAGCACACAAACATTAATGTTTGCATTGTGACAAAAAAATGCTCACCTTTCTACAATATTAATGTGACTCACAACAGAAATAGTGATCTTTAAGAAGGTCAGAAATCCCCTGTTTGTAGGGGTAAGTAGACAAAATGAAAAGGGAATGCACGATGCTCAGTGAGGTCATTTCACAATGATCTATTTTTTTCCCCTGTTCGAAATGTTTATAGAAACGTAGTTCCCACACAAAAAAGTGAAAGACAGTCTAAATCTCTACTTAATTACTTTTCAATTCTTCTCAAATTATTTACCCTCAAATGCTTGAAAAAGTTTCATGTCCAGTATCATCTCATGATTATTTATGGGACTAATGCAATCAAAATGTTGGCTAACTTTTATTGAAGTTTACAAAAGGTTAGATATTTATAGTTTGTTTTTTTTAACCTAGGTTCAGAAGAAGGCATGTTAAACTTTGTGGAAAGGAAGCCTGCAGAATTATCAGTTGATTGATCATTATTTCTGTTTTTAAGAATATTTCAGAATAAAATGTAGTTAAAAGCCACCCCCAAAATGAACTGTTCTTGAAGCCATTCATGTTAATAGAAATCTTTATACAATGTTACATTTTAATAATGGGTTGATTATTTTAAGCTTCTATTTCATTTTTGTTCACAAACAGCTATTTTTTAAAATAATCATTAGTTCTAAACTCTGCTGGTACTTATTTTAATGCTTTAAAACAGTTGATTTTTTTTTTCACAATATTTGTCCAGTGGGTGGATTGTTGAGGGAGATACTACATGATTTTGGCTAAAGGCTGTGAAGATGCAGAGGAGGATTTGTTGTCCATAATGGCTAGGGATCAGGGATGTTGAAATCCAAGAGATCTGGTGAGAATCTGGCTGAGGAATACTGAGCTCCAGCCCGATTTTCCAACTGTTGGATCTCTCAGGAGAAAACGTGTTACAGTATGACAGTCTTGTATTTATACACGCACCCAAACTTAATATGTATATATTATATATAAATAGATACATATACAAATATTGTTTGTTTATAGTTGATTGTAGTTTTCTGTCTTGCTGCATGAAATTACTTCATAATGACTGTTTTTAACTATCTAGGTAATCACTAATTTAGTGAAAATGCTGAAATCTAGAGACACAAGAAGGAATTTCTGCCCACCAAATCACTGGCTATCAGAACAAGAAAACATTAAAGCAGATAAGGTAATATAGAGGTTATTTCGTAATTTTTAAAAACATTGAATAGAGTGTTTTTCATATTGAATTTACATATTTAAGCTGCTTTCATATCTAAATCTAGGAGTTTATCATAATAAATATGTATACCAATAATTTACTTTTAAGATTTCAGGATGAGATATTTAACCATGATACTTAATGTGCTACTAGGTTACACAGCTTTATGTGCCATCAGCCAGACATGTATGGAGAGTGAGAAGAATGGGAAGAATAGGACCCTTACAGTCAACTTTGGATGGTAAGATAACATTTGGAAACTCTTATCTTTGCTTTGGAAACTGAAGGTATTCATAATGTATTTCCCTCTTTGGGTCTACAATTTGTTTTTGTTTTTTATCATTACACTCTTGAGTAATTATATTTTTAAGGACTGTTGATAGCCCTATGCATTTATCCATATCGGTTTGGGGAAAACAGTTCCACATCTTCTGCAAAGTACCTTCTGTTATTTTGATTCGTTTATAAACTGGACATGCACAAGGCCATTTTAGATCCCAAGATAAATTGTACTTTCTTAAGTAGTAAGCATTTGTTTTCCTTTTTGACTAACTACAATTGTATGAACTCTGAATTGCAGTTAGCTGAAACAAACTAGTTTCCTAACCCATAGTTTAGTTGGTTTGAAATAAAATATCCTTAAGACCAGCAGTGTGTTGTGTTAATAAAAATGGAAATAAATATTTTTAGTCTCCTGCTTGCAGACATACTTGGGAGCAGAAGGAAGAATTATCAGCCTAAATTCCATTTTGGCTTGTTCCCATCATGATAATTGGATGGCTAAAACAATATTACATTTGTGAAATTTTTGTTTGGGTATTTGATAATACTATATATGACATGGCATATCACAGAACTGAACATAGTCTTCTAAAATTGGACATCTCCCTGAGCTGCTTCCAAATGTTCTTTTGTTGCTCATGTTTCATCCCCTTTTGCCTAGGAAATGGTTCTTGCATATTTCTGTCAAGGTCATCTTTCTTACTTTCCGTAGGTGATAGCAGGGATGAAAATGTAGTTGAAAAGAGCCCTATACCATAACTTCTGTTGAAAGCAAACTATCTTAATCAATCTTTGACCTAGGTTTCTCACTGAAGATGTACATGAGGAGCAGAGTTCTGTTGTGTAAAATCCATCCATGCAGTGCCTGTTAGTGGTATGCAAATTCAATTTTAAAGTTGAATTTTGAGTTTGAACCCTTTGAATTTGAACTGGCTCAAAGAAGGAACACATTTGATTCTTATGTGTACCAGAGTCCATTCTGCAATTCTTCCCTAGACTCTAACGGAAAGAATTCTTTCTTTTGAATATCATGTGAAAATACTTGAGATATTTGTCCATTTCATTATATCTGTAGATACTGTCCTAGATCAAAAATGAAGTTTCTGAGCTTGAGACCTACACCAGGCTTTGCATGGCATATCAAGTGCCACATACCCAAAATGGTCCGGATTAGGGCCCTTTTTGTAGAGATTCAGGATCTGCAAACTTAAGTCCCCCATGTTGTCCTCTAAACTTCCCAACTCCCAAAAATGCAAAGACCATACTTTTGGCCTCCCCAGTTGTACAAGGTCTCTGGGAGCTCCAGAACAGGTGCTGGATGACAGCATGTGGCTCCCAGACTACAGTTTTGCACTCCTGTTTTAAATAAATAAATCACAGAAGAATTGCAACAGCTTAGATCATTACAGGGAGGTTACTATTAGAAGTCATTTCAAGAAGAATGAAATGGTTTGTCTTTGAAACTATCTTCTTACCTGTTTAGAAGATAACTACTCAACATCAGATTTTGCTTGCACATTGCCTGCGTTTCTATTTCTTATTTATGTAATGGTATCTCTCAATACCATTACATAAATAAGAGATCACTCTCACTTTAAAAATGACCCTTGCATGATCTCTGCAAGAGATCACTCTCTCTTTAAAAATGACCCATGAAAGTGCTCAGAATGACAAAGGATGCAGTTACAATGATTGTGTGAAGACAGGTGCAGAACAGTGTGCTTATTATTTGTTTAATTCCACTTGACTCCTTATGAGCTAAACACAATTAGTGTGAAAGAGTCACTGACTTGCATATGACCATGTTATTTGTGTTTTTTCATTTACTTAAATGGCAAGCTCTTGTGTTCTAAATGTCTTATGTATTGATGACTCAATCCCATATTTCTCTTTAAAGAAATAACTGTTGATGGGGCAGTGTAGATAAAATTGACTAATTGGCCAGAATAATTGAACTGCTGAAGTTAGATAGTGGTTTACCTTTGCTGTACATGCAGTTTTTTTAAAAAAAATGCTTTTAACCCTTAGGTTAATCAATTACCTATATCGACTAATTAAAAATGTTTGCTGAAAATTTTAAAAAACACTCAGAAATTTCAAGTGCTTACCAATATTGATATTTACTGAAGTTTTCACTCTGCTATATTCATTTTGCAATGAACATGTTTTCCTGAATTGATCTAATTAAAATTAATTTGAAGGTTAGAAGTGTGGCATTTCTTATCTCAAATTTTTTCTGCAAAAAAACAGTCTACTATTCTGCAGTACTGTCCTGCAAGCTGTTTCCAAAGACTTGATGTGCTGAAAAGTATATCTTCTCTTAGTATCAAATGACACATGGCTCTTCCAAGGATGTTTATCATTCCCTCACATAGTACTTGAATATCTTACTTCTTTGAGAGATAGCATCCAGATTTTTAAAATCATCCTCCTTTTTGTTTTGAGAAATTTCATTGTCAGCTATACTTGTGGTCTCACACACGTTTTTGTGTTGTTCCTAAGCTTTCCCTCATTTTCCTTCCCCAGTTTCCTGGTCTTCATTTTGCATCATTCCCAGTGTCTCCCGACTTTGGGGCAACTTATTGGATAGAGTAGGAAGGATACAACAGGAAGACAAGTGTGCCTTCTTTGTTGCAGCACCTGCCCTTTGGAATAGTGTCCCCCCAGAGACCCATTTGGCTCCTACCCAGAAGGCCCTGGGATAGGGAGGCTGCTGAACGTCAGCCCTTTGAGGTAGACTAGGTCAGGAAACAGTTGCCACAAGAAATACTAGAATTCTACTTTATTGATACAGGCTACGCTATCAGAATCTTGGAAGCCTGACAGCATTTTCCCTTCCTTCCCTCTTATATCAAGAAAGTCAAGGTGGGCCAATCTTTAGCTTCTTCCCCATGCTTTCTTGCTTTTCTATGCTGAGCTCATATTTTACTAACGGTCATCACATATTTTCTCCAAGGTCATCTCTCTGCTCTTCTACATTTTCTACCATGTATGGTTTCCTTCTGAACACATACGATTTGTGTTCTTATTTTATAATTCATGTTTTAAATGCTGTAAGCTGCCCAGAACCACGTGGAGTTGGGCAGTCTCTGAATGATATAAATACATAAATAATAACAGTAAAATAAATGAGAAGCTAAATATCTATATGAGCTGAAGCTCTCCAAACAGACTCCTGAAACCTGGTGGTTGGTTGAACAGAGATCCTTGGCTCTCTGTGTAGGGCTAAGCAGCCTTCAAGTTTCTCTCCAATTTTTTTTAGCTATATAAAGAATCCTAATCTTTAGGCTGCACTAGTATGATCTTAACGGGGTCTGTAATTCAAACCATATGGAGAGCTCCAGGTTGCTTATTGCTGGTCTACCTCGTACTGGCCTCACCAGCTGAGGAGGAATGGAAAAGAGCATATTGTACTGCACAGTAAAGCTGAGTTTATGGTCGCTTTGATTTTTTTATTTAAAAGTGGGATTGGATCCAGCACCTCTTTCTGTGTCGGAGGAGCGACAGCTTGCAATATTGACAGAGCTGCCTTTTGTGGTTCCTTTTGAAGAAAGAGTAAAGGTACTTCATCTTTTTAAACCTTGTATTTTTAACAAAAAGTATACTATTGACAAAGGTGTGCATAACATTTCAAATTGGAAATGTTTTGTGCTGTTTTGAATTTGAAAAGGACTGTTCTCATTTCTGCTCCGGTGCTATTCTGAAACTACTGACTGAACTTGAAATTATTTTTACAAAGTCAGACCAGCCCCTTTCAAATTCAGAACAACAGTTTCAAATTCTAAACGTTTCAAATTTTTTGCACACCTCTAAGTCTTGAGCTGTGTTCTCTATGGAAGAAAACATATGCTTTTTGCCCAGAGGAGATTGATGGCAAAACTTTTAGTAATGTCTAAATTTTACAAGCTCGGTATCTCAGTTCCATGGTTGGAGATTAGAATGTTTTTGTATCTCACTCCAAGTATTAAAGGCAGACTGAATTACATTAATGTAATTTTTGTATTTTTCAACATCACAGTCACTTTTAAGTTTTATTGCCAGTTCTTGGTCAGATTAAAAAAACTTTTCAAGCTGCAGTTCCCATGTCTAATTGCAGGTGGAATTGTTTTTCATTTCTCTGATGTGATGAGTGATCTTTCTTGATCAAAGGCTACTTGTGTAAGAATTAGGATTCTTATACAAATATACATCACACCCATTCATATGCTGTCCTGCATGCAATTGAGCAGAAGCCGTAAGAGCACTTATCTTTTACTGACAAGGCAGGAAAGCTTCGTAAAAAGTCAGTGGTGCTGCAATAGTGGCAGATGAGAATGGAGTTAGCAAGTGGGAAGGGGAATCAGGAGAAGTTGATAAAAATCAGCAAATAGAAGGGAGGAGGGGATCTTGGCCAACCACAGCCATGAAAAGATTTGGAGAGCTCCATCTGCAAATCTTCTAAATTTGTTGTCCTTCATTGGGCTTCTGGAATAATTTGTACAGGGTTTTTTTTTTTTTTTTGGATCCAGGCCACACCTATAAATTGTTTATAATTTTGCAGTTCAGTTTTTTGAAGACGCTATAGAGTGATTATCATTTAAAGCAGGTTTTCCCTCATCATTTCATTTAAAAATTAACAACATAAACAACTTCTGTTGACGCTATAGCTTTCAGCTAATTAGCAAACTGAATTCCAAGAATTGTGCTGCTGTCAACATGTGCTAATACTATCAGGGAAATGGAAGATAGTTTCATGGGAGAAATAAATCACTGTTTCCGAAAAGGACATTGATAAATGTAAGGGGAAATGTGTTGCTTAGTTCATGTGGAACAATTAGAAGTGGCAAGAGAATAGTCTTGTAACTTTAAGCTTCCTCTCATATGCTATGGTAGCTTCTTAATAAAAGCTATAGTATTTTAAGGTATGTAAGGCAGTAGTTTTCAAAAAAAAAAAAAAAACTTACCATCACAAATTCTCTAATATCTTACAACTGTGTAATATATTTTGAATGAAATTGAAATGCTATAGAATTGTGTCATATTGAAAATCCATACTTAAGTGTAATTACTTTCCCCTTCCCCCTTCATGACTTACTCCATACAAGATCTTTCAAAGACTGATCTATGCTGACAAACAGGAAGTACAAGGAGAAGGTCCATTTCTGGATGGAATTAATGTCACCATCAGAAGAAATTATATTTATGAAGATGCGTATGACAAACTTTCCCCTGAAAATGGTACAGTGTTCATAAATTAATGCTAGAATATGTTCATAATGATTAAATGATTTATCCTGGAACCTTAAAAACAAGAGCTGATTGTTCTATTCATGAATAGAAATCTTATACTTAGTTTGGGGGACAGTTTAATTAAAAAATCATATGAAGACTAATTTATATCTTATAAAGTGCTGTACAACTTTACCTGCAATTAAAAATTTCATGGGTTTAAGATTTTTTTTTTAAAAAAAATGGTAGACAGTGATGGAACTATTTTGTGTCAGCACTTTTAAAGCTTTTGTTTTAAATGATTAAAAATCATGTTGTGTGTTAATCTCTCTTGAGTTTGTTATATGTGAATGGACAGAATATTTATTTATTAGAATTACATCCCACCTTTTCATAGAGGAGAGCAAGGCAGCATACATAATGCTCAATCCTCATATTTTTCCTCACAACAACAATCCTGTGATATGGGTTGGGCCAAGAGAGTGATGGACCTGAAATGATCTAGAAGTTTCTATGGCTGAGGGTGGACTAGGATCTGGATTTCCCAGCTTTGACTCTAGGGCCTTTTCTGCTATACTGTACCTCACTGGCTCTCTAATTTCATTAGTCATATCATTTTTAACTATCTGATTTGTATGATGTCATTTATCTCATAGATAGATAGATAAGGTTATCAATAAAGTAATCCAAAAATTTGTGGAAACCCTAGAAAAGTCAGTCATGAAATTGAAAGCTGAATGTATTCATCCTATTTTAAAGCATGGAATGCATTAAAATACAAATTGATTTATATCTGTATAAGAAATCAGAAATGATTGATGTGATCCTATGATCTTGAGTAAAAGAGCAAATTTAGACTAAATGGTTCAGGCTACTTTTAAGACACAGTTAGAAATTATTTCTTCCCAAGGACAGATCTCTCATCATTCTTATTAGCCAGCTTTTTAAAGAGGATGGTATTTATTAAGAAGAAATTCTTGTATGAATGTTACAGTAATTTCAGCAGGTGAACTATTTTCCCTTTTGAACCAAAATATTCTATGAAATGTGGGTGTAAATTCTGAGCTAATCTGAATGGGGTACCCAGAATCTCCAGGAAGGATTTCTAATATTTAACAGATTTGACTTTGGAACAATCTACTGGTGGACAGATGAACTATTCTGATAGATTGGAAAAAATTCTAGATAAGAATATTTGCTTAATATTCAAGGTAAAAGGGAAATAATTCTATAGCAAAATGTGTGTTATTTTCCCTGTGTCAAGACATTTGGATAGATAGAAATGTACAAATATTTTAAAAGGTCAGAGTAATTAAAACACGCGAATGCTTGAACAAAAATAAAGGCCTGAATATAAAACTTATAAAGGTAGAAGGATGATACACGTAAGTCAGGACCCCTGTGAACAGCCCCTTGAGTGATAGCTGCTTAGTCATCCGCCTTGATGTACCCTCTGCGTGTGAATGCTTAATTTAAAGCAAGGATATAGAAACCTGGTGTCCTCCAGGTATTTAGAGTACAACTTCTATCAGTCCCAGCCAACAGAGGAGTGGTCAGGATTCTTGGAGTTGCAGCCCAATCAATTTGGGGAGCAGCAGATTGCTGTTCTAGAGAGGAACGATGAGCCCTGCAGAAAAGCCTACACTATATAGCTTCAAATCCATATTTTAGGAATGAATATTTAATTTTTCTCAGTTGTGAATTGTTTGATTTAAACTAGGAACTCAAGTGGGGTGGAACAATAGCAATATGCAGTTTACTGTATTGCTGAGAGGATGGTATTGGCAGGTTTAGAGACATTTAAATGCTATTTGATGCTCCTTGCACACCAAACTTTGTGTGGATTTGGATGTGTTTATAATGAATATATCCATAGATTCTTCTACAACCTTTCTTTTCTTTCTCCAGAACCTGATTTGAAAAAAAGGATTCGTGTTCATTTACTCAATGCCCATGGTCTAGATGAAGCTGGTATTGACGGGGGTGGAATATTCCGAGAATTTTTGAATGAACTACTTAAATCAGGATTTAACCCTAACCAGGGTTTTTTTAAGACCACTAATGAAGGACTGCTTTACCCAAATCCTGCTGCACAAATGCTTGTTGGAGGTTCTTATGCAAGGCACTATTATTTCCTTGGGCGGATGCTTGGAAAGGTAAATAAATGTATAAATATATAAACTGCTTGAAAGCTACAAAGCACACACAAGGGTCAGGTCAAGATTTAATAGAATAATCTGGGTAACAGAAGCAGGTTTGTATATATTTAACCTTTCGTTTCACAAGATGTACATTGATTTATTATTTATCTACTGTACTTTATCCCTCTGAAAATTATTGTCTCTCAAACTGATTGACATCAATTGCAATAAACACAAGGGAAATGAAAAGGAGACAGGAAATCACTTCTTTAAGGCCTGAATAAAGTAGTGAGTTATATGCAAGCATTTATATCCATTGGTCTGATCTTCCCCTGGTAGTCATGCTTTTTAATAGCACTTGGAATGCTGTAAGTGTTAGTATCCAAGAAAAAAAAAATGATGATAAAGAGGTCATGAAAATGCTGAAAACGGAAAAGCTACAGATGTAGATGGTGTAACTGGAGAAATGTTAAAATATGGATGTTGTTTGCAGATGGAGCGACTGCAACCTGTTTAGCATGTGTGAAGACTGCATCTGTGCCTAACAATGTGGTGTGGTGATTAAGGCATCAGGCTAGAAACCCGGTGTCTGTGAGTTCTAGCCCCACCTTAGGGACAAAGCCAGCTGGGTGATCTTGGGCTAGTCCCTCTCTCTCAGCCCTAGGAAGCAGGCAGTGGCAAGCCACTTCCAAAATCTTGCCGAGAAAACTGCAGGCCTAGTCCATGCAGTCGCCAGGAGTCCAAAACTGACTTGAAGGCACACACGTGTGCAAAAGGCTATGAACAAGGAACAAAGCAGAGAACACCATCAGAAAAGAAACCCCAGTCACTGCACTACAGCTTACCAAAATCATGTATTTTCTGCTCTTTTTTAATATTATCTGAGATAAAAATGTGCAATTACAAAAATCTATACTTTTATCAGTGAAATTCTGATTAAAAAGTAGCTGTCTACCATTTTGTTGTAAGTACAACAGGAATGCTAAAATACACAGAACTCTGAGGAGCACTGGAAGCAGAATTCTATTAATAAAACAATTGTTCTCTGCTCCCTTACAGTTCTAGCTACTCTGTTTATTAATTAATTACATTTGTTAACCTCCAAATGAGCAGTGTACACTTTAAAACTTTGTAGACATTGTAGGAGTAGAGCCATGTTAGTCTATGGTGGCAAAATATCAGAAGGTATTTTGTATAGTGCTTAATCCAACAACTAAGTTTTATTTGTTTTTATATTCTGTATTTTGTGCTTTTATTTGTTTTATTATAAGACGCCTCGAATCACGTAAAAGTGAGATGGGCGGCTATATAAATCAAATAAATTTTATTAAAAGGCATAGCTTTTGTGAGCTGTAATAATTCATTTCATCAGAGGAATAGAGTGGCTAGACTGATGGAGTATTTAAACTGGGGTGGGGTGAGGGAAAGTGGGGAAAAAAGGTTGGTTATGCAGATGCAGGCTAGAAGTACAGGGAGTCCCCAGGTTACGAATGCCTGGTTTACAGACGATCAGTAGTTAAGAACGGAGCCTACTGTAGCAGAGTTTGAGTTAAATACATAATGGTTTGAGTTCATTACACAATCCTACTTATGCTATTCCAGTTTACATACACATTTGACTTAAGGACAGACCTTGGGAACAGAACTCGTCTTAAACTGGGGACTACCTGTACCTTATCAATTAACAATTGTAATGTGCTAAAAACCCGCTGTGTTTGTTCCAGCTGGGTAACTTAAGACCCATTCAGGTGCGTATACTCTCACCTCTATAATTGATGGGGAAGGGTGAAGAACAGTTGTCCCCTCCTGCTTCAAAAATAGTTCCATACTTTGTAAGAACGTGTATGCAGAGGCAAGGACGTTTGCCTGGATGTTATCTTTTTAAACATAGAAAAGAAAAGAAACAGTGTCTGATTGAGATAAACTGAATCACATCTCTAAACTTTGGCATGAAAAGAACTTCTGATCACTTAGACAGTAGAAAAGTATTGCAGTGTGTACTCTGTGTTTATGTGGGGACAGAATGGTGGCGTTATTTAATAATTAGCTATATCCAGGTGCAGAAACATCCATTAAGTGGCATTCAGCAGGAAGATAAGGCACGGTCTTACTGTTCAATCCATACCTTACTCTTCAGTCCCTGCCCAAATTGTGATTTTAGCTGAATACTTACTCATCCATTTATAAAAATGGTTCCATTGCATCCATTTGCAAACTATTTTTAAGAGGATGCAGTATGTTAATAAAAGTCCTTGTGTGAATAACTGGCTCACATTATAAAAGAAGCCACCTAGGTTCAAGCAGTTTCTCACTTGTATAAACCAAAAGAACTGTGTTTATATGTTAGTGTTATTGGAAAAGAAATACATTAAAATCCAGTAATTTACATATGTTTTATGTTTAGATAGTCATTCGGGGGGGATCGTCAAGTATGTTTTAAGCAGTCATGGTTAGATTAATAAAGTTAGTGTTAACATTTTTATTCAGGATTGATTTTTTTGCATGTTCTTCCTATATTTTGGAGTAGTTGCATTTAATCTTGACTGCATACTGCGCGTATGTGGCCGATTTGGGTGTGTGTAAGCATTAGGACTCCTACAGCTTTTAAGAACTCCCTAATAGGCAAAAACAAGCCTCTTGCTCCAGTATTAATATTTCACAATGGAAGTAAAACATTTGATGATTTTTTAACACAACTGTCAAGTACCAGATGTCATTCCAGAACAATAGAGAACCCTATGGGCAGTAGAAATTGTAATAAATTTTGAGCAGATAAGCCTTTTGAGCTCAGTTTGGGCTTTCAGTTGTAAATACTGTGCTGACTTTTTCTCACCTAAACTAGGTATCAAATAAACCTTTTTAAAGTTTCAGAGCTCCTAAAATTAAAAAAAAAAATCTTACAGTAACTGCATCTCATTTCACTTGTTTGCTAAAAATACCTGCTTTAATCACACAAAGCAGTATTTGTGTAATGCACATAAATCACTTCTGACTGTTAAGAACTGGCTAATATTCAGAAGTGTGAAAACTCAACAATATGCAACACATGTTAATTAACTCTAATTGAATTTTTTTTTTAAATACAACTAATACTTTTCTGGATGGTAGATTCTTTCACATAACCAATTATCTTTTCATTACAGATGACTAAACTTAGTATCAGCATTTGTAAGTATGTAAGTAAGCACTAAAAGACTGCTAAAAGTGTGGTATTTTAACACTAAATCTTTGAGAGTGAAAAGATTCTATTGATTGATTGTGATATTTATTGGGTCATAATGTATTTAAATTTTCTTTAATGCATATGTTAGTGATTGTTTACTGTGATAAAGTGCAGAAAGGTCTCTGCGAGCAATTCTGCATGGAAAGAATTACCTCATGTCAATGGTCACTTCTCAATTAAAAGTTCCATTAGCAGATGATTCCAGCTTCTGGTTTGTGTACTGATTGCATTTTATAGCTCCTAAATCAGGCTGCCTAGACAGGGAATAAATAAACAGTTAAAGTATGTGGTAATGGCATCCTGATCTTTTTTCTTTTTTCTTTTTGACTTTGGAAACACCTAGGTCCATTTAAGCCAATTAAGTTCAGAATGTTTACTGAAATAAATAAATTGTGGCGTTTGAACTCTTACTGAAAATGAGTACTTTGCTGATTTGAAGATATTGATTCAGCTTGATACCTGTCTTCACTACTTAGATTAATGTTAGTAACCTTCACACTGCTTTTTAAAAAATATTTCACAGAGGTGTATGTTTGTGCTGGTAACGTCCTTTCAAGAACTTCTCTAGTTCTGCATGGGTAACAGAATTCTTCTGCACAGGTTAATTCCAGAATACTACTGCAATATCACTATAGAGTTATTATCAATACACCTGGTAGTACTACTCTCAGCTACCATCACACAGAGTTGTCCAAAGTTCTAAAATAATACCTGTGGGCACTTGCACCTCCTGGATGTGCACTCGGGAGGAATATGACTTGCTGGAGTGTCATATGTTAGCCTTCTCCAACCTGGCCCTCCTCAGATGTATTGGACAATGGCTTTCATCATCCCTTGCTTGGCTGGAGACAATAGGTTGACCATATGTGAGATGGCCACAGTAGTTATTAGTGGAGTTTTTTGATTGTTGTGGAACCATCTTACCATTAGTGTTGAATATTTTTCAGCGTAATGCAAACAGAATTGGAGAAAAAAGAGGGGCATAAAACAATACATTTTTGTACCTCATCTTTTTGGAACGCGAGTACTTTGTTGCGAAATGTGTGTACTTTAATATTTGTTATCCAGTATGGATATTTTTAAAAACAGAATAAGGAAGATCAGTTTTGTTAAACTGGACATTATCCAGGACAACTCTACTTTTGCTGTAATTAGAAAGCTTTTCTCAACATATCTGATATAACTGTACTATGTTCTTGACATTCTTCTCTTGAAATTTGGCAGCTGAAGAGCCCCTATGTAAAGGACTGATTATCACTTTGCTTCATCTTCTGTGACCTTTGGGGGTGTGATGTAATATTCTTTCTGTTCTTTTTTTTTTTTTTGCTGGTTGTATCAAAAAGTGTCTTCAGCATTCTCTTATGACAATGTTGCTTTTCATATTTTCAGCCCCCCCCCCCTTTTTATAATCAGTTCAATCATGTCCGATTCTCGGAGACTACCTGGACAAGTCCCTGCAGTTTTCTTGGCAAGGTTTTTCAGAAGTGGTTTGCCCTTGCCTCCTTCCTAGGGCTGAGAGAGAGGGACTGGCCCCAGGTCACCCAGCTGGCTTTGTGCCTAAGGCAGGACTAGAACTCATGGTCTCCCAGTTTCTAGCCTGTTGCCTTAACCACTATACCAAAATGGCTCTAAACTAGTATGAAGGAATTAGGAAGTGTATTGTCGAAGGCTTTCACGGCTGGCATATGATGGCTGGTGTGGGTCTTCCAGGCTGTGTGGCCGTGTTCTTGAAGTTTTGTTTCCTAACGTTTCACCAGCACCTGTGACTGGCATCTTCAGAGTGCAGGAGCACAGACAGGGGCAGTTCTCTCTGTGCCCAGGGTGATGTGACCTTTTTGTGGGTATTTATAGAGATCTGAGGGGGGGGGAAGGGGAGGATTTGGGGTGTGTGGGTGGGGTTGGGTTACTGAGTGGCTGCTTGTTTTGGTGTCAGCATCTGTGTGTATCTTCCTGGGGATTAGGCAGGGTTTTTTTCTTCTATTGAATTGTTAACGAGGGGCTGCTGGGGGTGATTAGCAAGTTCATTGTGTGAACTGTTCACATGTCCTGGTGGTTGAGCTGAGTTCGTTGACCTTTTGCAGGCTGTATTTTTCAGGATTGGTAGCCAGGTTTTGTTGATTTTTAGACTCTCCTCTTTTTTATTGAAACTATGCTGGTGTTTGTGAATCTCAATGGCTTCCTGGTATAGCCTGGTATAGTGGCTGTTGGTGTTGTCCAGTATCTCTGTGTTTTCAAATAGGATTTTGTGTCCAGTGTGCTTGAGAGCATGTTCAGCTACTGCAGATTTTTCTGGTTGCTGTAGTCTGCAGTGTCTTTCGTGTTCTTTTATCCTGGTATGGATGCTGCGTTTTGTGGTCCCGATGTATACTTGCCCGCAACTGCATGGTATGTGGTATACTCCGGCGGCGGTGAGGGGATCCCTTTTGTCTTTTGCTGATTTTAGCACTTCTTGTACTTTTCTGGTGGGTCTGAAGATTGTTTGGAAATTGTGTTTTTCCATCAGTTTTCCCATGCGGTCTGTGACCCCTTTGATATAGGGCAGAAATACTTTGTTGGTGGGTGGCTGTTTTTCTTCTTCAGTCGCATGTTGCTTTCTTGGTTTGATGGCTCTTTTTATTTCATTCTTGGAGTAGCCATTCGCTTGTAGGACCCAATTAAGGTGGTTAAGTTCAGAGTTTAGGAATTGGGTTTCGCAGATCCAATTGGCACGATCCATGAGGGTTTTGATAATGCCTCTTTTCTGACGTGGGTGGTGGTTGGAGTTTTTGTGTAGGTACCGGTCTGTGTGGGTGGGTTTTCTGTAGACTTTGTGTCCTAATTTGAGGTCTGGTTTGCGTATGACCAACGTGTCTAGAAATGGAAGTTGGCCGTCCACTTCTTTTTCCATGGTGAATTGTATATTGGGGTGGACGCTGTTTAGGTGGTTCAGGAACTTCTCTACGTCTTCTTCATCCTGACTCCAAATTGCGAAGGTGTCATCCACAAATTAGGAATTAGGAAGTTTTGATCTGCATTATATAGGATTTAGATTTGAATACAAAACTGAGTGGCTACCTCAGTGAAAAAGTTGTCTCACAATCAACTCCTTGGGCTTGGGCTCTCCATCTTCATCAACTCCTTCCAAAAATGCTCTACCACTTAATCAGGCATTAAAAATGTGTCTGCTGGATCAAGAGGAAGCATTTTGAAGCCGGATTGCAGTGAGCAAAGAGAACCACAGCCTTCTGGGAGGGGAGTAATAATTTTTCCTAGTAGTGAGCCTCCACCCCAAATGCCTTGATTGGATTGTATGGGTGCATTTTAAAATTCCAAATAGAGGGGAAAACATAGAGGGGACAACTCTCTTCGATCAGCTGTAGATTGTAGATGAGAGCTTTTTGAGAACTAAAAAGAAACGGTGCCTCAAATCTATAACTTTCCAATGATTTTCCTGAAGTATGCTCCATAAATCCATTATACAAGCAGTCCCTGGCATATTCCAGATACACTGAGAATAGGAATACTATGTGATTCCTTTCTGTGCATTCTGAATTTAATGCTCAGAGAAATTGCATCAAAAAAGTGAATTCATGAATTGTACCCCTTGGGTGGGCAGAAGCTCATAAATGTAGAGTTTCCTTTCAAGTATTTTTAATTGGAAAAGGGTGTGTTTTCAAGATGCGCCTGATTTGGGCAACAAAACTCCAGAAAACTGGGCATTTGTGCTGTGTGTGTGACCTACCATACCTCGCCATCAGAAAAGTACAGAGCTTAAGTATGATTAACTTAACAAAGAATGATTGTACATTTGAGAGATGCATGTTACAAAACTTAGCTTTTACACTAATTGGAATATTAACTATCCATCTTACTGTGTTTTTTTAATGTTCTGTTTGCTTTTTATATATATACTGGGGGAACTTGGCTACGGAAATCAGTATTTAATTAAATGATAGTCCAGATTGCACATTCAAGGTGGCCTAAAAATGCTTTATATAGTTTTTAGATTAAGTTATAAATGTTTGCTATGGAGTTACCTGAAGATTGATAGAGATGCATTTGAAAAGCATTATTTTTTTTTATTGATTCTTAATGTAGTAAATTACTAAAGTTATTTGGCAGCAAACAGAAATGGCCTGTGATGTTGTTCACATTTATTCTCCTGATAGTACCACAATTTGCATTAATTGCATTGCTAGTGCACTCACTTATATTAAAAGGCTTCTACTATAATTAATCCTTTTTATTTCAAATCATTTTGGCACAATTTCCAGCAATAAACACTCATAAAAGGCAGACACTTGAGAAATAACATGCAGGTTGCTTCAATATACCTATTGCTATTTTCTTTTGACGTGAAGTTATTGATAGGCTTCTAGGAGCCAGTGTTGCATATGGGCTACGAATTAAGGCTCGTATGAAAAATGGTAAGTGGATTATTTTGCATAAAAAATAGACAGTTCTTGAATCTGTGTAATTAACCTGTGTTTAAAAAATACCTTGATTTATGCCTACATTTGTATTTCAGTTGCATACATTATGGAAATTTAATTTATAATCCATTTAGCTGATGTGATCATAGTGTTTAGGACCATCATTTATTAGTGCTAGTATATTAAATGCTTTAAAGCTACTTTTCCCAACCTGATACTCTGCAGAGGTATTACAATTGCAACTCCCAGAAATTTCCAGAACATCTGGAGGGCATCCAGTTGGGGAATGCTACTTTAAAGACTTCATTCTGAGGTGGACATTTAAAAAAAAAAGACAGGCACAAAAAGAATTGTATTAAGGCAGATATATTTGGTGAGTCATAACTGGCATTCTGTATTAAATGCAGTGTGTGTGTGTGTGGTTCTTTTACTGATTTAAAACTTCAAACCATGACTCCAAATTTAAATTAAGCTACACAAATGAAGAGGATGAGATGGTTCGATAGCATCACTGAAGCAATGAGCATGAAACTGAGCAAACTCAGGGAGGCAGTGAAGGACAGGAAGGCCTGGCGCAATATGGTTCATGGGGTCACGAAGAGTTGGATACGACTTAACGACTAAACAACAACAACACAAATGAAGGTTTCAGCTCTCATGCCTTTACTAAAACTCCTTCAGTTGCGCTCGTGGAATACCTCCTTGGCTTTGCTCTCGTTGTTCGTACTTTCCTGGTGTTGGTAGATCTAAACTTTCCCACTGCAGACTAGGTACCAAGGTATATTTGATAAGGCACCCTTAGGTGCTCTTTGCTGCTATTTCGGGTTTTGTAATAAGGCTCAGCTCCTTCTTGGCCTTCCATGCAGAAATTTTGAAGAGTGGGATTTAGAAATAACAGGACATAGCTTTTCTGTTCTAATATATATTTGTAACACAGAGAATTAAAAGCAAAGCCACAGTGCCATTCAGTCTGTTCAGCATTACTTTGAAAGCTACCATTATCTATACATCTTAGCAAACAGATAAAATCAGTGCTTTTCTCCTGCATTTCTAGGTAATATCTCTGATAAATACAGTGGCATGTATTTATTTTACTACTGTTAGTCATGGGAAAGGGCAACAATACAGAGCAGAAAAGATTAGCAAAATCCACCTGATTCCAGATGTATAATGTGTACCCTTATATAGTGAGTATTGCCTGTTGGGGTATAGTAAACTGAAAACCTGGAGGATATATAAAAAGAAGGAAATTTTTAACACAGTTGGATTTGGAAATGTCTCTGCTGTGAAATGGCTTAATAAAACAAACAGAAATGTTCCCCCAACAATCTGTTTTGAAACCATAAATAAATGCATTAAAATTTCTTACATGTATGGTGTGTATGTATGTGTATATACATATCTATGTCTGTATGTGTGTAGTATGTATATGTATATAGTCTTTTTATGTAGTATTACTTTTTAGGTAATTTAATATGGATGTTTATTTTTACTGTTTTTACTGTTTGATTTTAATTGTGAACTGCCCAGAAACACCCTCTGGGGGGGATGGGCGGCATATAAATTTAATAAGTAAATAAATAAAATAAATAGTATGTAATATGCAAGAAAATTATTCTTCTTGAGTTCATTTGCGCACACACACAAACTGATGTTATACTTAAATCAGGTTCAATGATTGTTATAAACAATATTGTATATGTGATGACAGAAATTGTAGTCCATATAATAGAAATATTTATAGATGGAGATAGGATCATATGTAGAATCTAAACTCAGAAAAATCAAAAGTCCTAAATGTATGAGAGGAAAAAATTTACAAAATTTTAAATCAGGTGGATTTTGCCAGGCTTAGGCTTTTCTGTTCTTTTGCCTCTTTCCATGACTGACAGTAGCAAAATAAATTGTGAAGAACAAAAAGGGCTTGCAAATTTTAATAATTTACATAATGCAAAATTCAACTCCTTTTCATGTAGGATTGCTGCATATAAAAGAGGACTAAAATGAACACATTGTTACTGTAAATAGACTTGAGAGTCAAGATTCAATTTTAGATTTGGGGGGGGGGTCTAAGGTCTTTAAATTTCTTGCAGAGTATTTTGACTTACCATATTGGGTATATACATTTGGAATATTGTACAACACTGCCACAGAGGCCCAAAGTAAGCTTTTTAGCAGAGATATGAAATGAAACTGTGTTCCCTGTTCAGGTTCTAGATGAATATCAGAACGAATGAGTTTCAGTCTCTTTATGTATACTTTTTTAAAGGCTTTATATGAAAATATGCTGGTTGAGCTTCCATTCGCCAGTTTTTTCCTCTCCAAGTTGCTGGGAACAAGTGCAGATGTAGACATTCATCATTTGGCATCCCTGGATCCTGAAATGTACAAAAACCTCCTTTTTCTCAAGAGCTATGAAGGAGATGTGGAAGAACTTGGGCTGAACTTTACGGTGGTAAATAATGACTTGGGAGAGGCACAGGTAAGAAACTCATTACTTTCTCGGTCTGTTATAGCCAGTTAACTATTAATTTCACAGCAACGTTTGTATTCAGATGCCATGGTGATAAAGCACGGGCAAAACAATTGCTGTTTGTGCCGCTTGGAATCAAAGCATACAACTTCCTTCTGTTTCAGTGATCTGAAATGACACTTTTTGCCAAACCAGAGACTGACAATTTACGTGGTTGTGCTTTTATTTCAAATTTGACTTTCTATTGCATAATGCCATAATGTAGTTTTATGTCTTATGGACTTGTCTGGGTAGTCACCAGGTGTCAAGACTGACTCAAAAGCATAACACACGCCAAAATTAAAAAAAAAAAAAAGGCATAGTGAAATTCTTGAAAGAAATAGCTTGTAGTTAAATTAAAAATGTTCAGCTGAACTTTGGACTTGTCCTTCTTTGCAGGTGATTGGTCTCTCCATTAGTACATGAAGATTGTATTATTTTACTGTACTGGTACAAAAGACTGCATTAAATGCACTGTTATTCTATAGCAAAGTCTAAACGCAATTTTCCATTTCTGGCACAACAGGAAATTTAGGTTTATATGTTTGAATCAAGCTTTTGTCATTAAGTAACTGAATACCTTAATTTCATTCTATACCAAATGTTCATTATTGGTTTTTCATTTAAAATTTAGCTTTAGTGTCCAATAAATATTGACCTAATAAACAAATATCTACTAAATGTCCCATAAATCTGTCACCATAAATAGTGTTGCTCATTAGGTAGACATGGGAACACAGGAAGCTGCTTATATCACAGCAGACATTGGTCCATCTAACTAATTATTGACCAACTAATTATTTCCTCCAACACACGGACTTTCCAGAGTTTTGGACTAGGAGATGTCCTCTGGCTCTTTTGGGATGAATCAGTGACATTTTTCATGCACAGCATGAATATTAGTTGCATCCCTCATTTGTAGTCAAATCCCATCAGTGTGTGTGGTGAGGAGAGGTAAGGGATACTCATTCGCCTTGACTTGACCCAGTCTCCATGAAGTCGACACAAGTATTGGGATCTGCTGCTTGAAGTGTAGTCCCAACACTTCCTCCTTCCGTGGTGATACAGGAAGTGCACCACTTGTCTGCTCAGGTGGTACATGAGGAGGAGGCTTGGGAGTCAGATGGGAAAAGTGCCAGAATCAAGCATCCTTTACTGTTGGTCATCCAGAGCTATAGTCAGCTATAGCATGCACCACATCTGATGCTTTTGGACCACCCTGCTGCTTGCCCTATCAGCCACTGTGCAGTCAACTTCCTCTCCTTGCAAACTGGTGCCTTACTGCTATTGGCAACACACCTAGTGCTGCCAGAAATGGGAAGGGCACCTGGATGGTGCCTAGATAGATGCTTAAGTGTCCTCGGGGGCCAAACAATGCCTGGTGACCCTTCTGCAGTGGCTGCAGATACATGCTTGAAGTGCTCCAGGCTGTCCTTAGGCTTGCCCTGTGCCTGCTTTGGCAGTGATGGGTACTACAGTGCAGAAGATGAATGCCATTCATAGTAAGTTTTGGTATTTTTTCCAAAATAATATAAAACTGGTGTGTGGGGGTAGCTGGGGCACTCAGATATTTTTTCAGGCAGTTTGTGTTCCCCATCTTCCATCCAGAGTGATTTTCAGTATGTAAGAGGTTGGTGTCATCAAAATTGTATCAAACTCCTTCAGAACCCCTGTTGTTCCATTGCGCCATCTAGTGGCAAATATTGTGACAAACAAGGCCATGTTCTCTCCCTCTTAGCCAAAATGTACTTTTCCAGGCAAAGACTTATTCTTATAAATGCCGGTCTGTATTGATGGTGCCATATAAAAATAATGTATTCATAATGAATGAAGATGGGTGTGTGGACCGCTGCATCAGCACAATGTCATGGAAGGTGATTGTAAGACTGGGGTTAGGGGGAAAAAGTAATTGTCTAGAAAGAAAGATTGATTTCATAGAAGATTTCTGTGTTTTTATAGGTGGTTGAATTGAAGCTTGGAGGAAAGGATATTCCTGTCACTAGTGCAAACCGAATCGCCTACATCCATCTTGTGGCAGACTACAGGTTAAATAAACAAATCAGACAGCATTGCCTTGCCTTCAGACAAGGTCTTGCCAATGTTGTTAATCTTGAGTGGCTTAGAATGTTTGATCAACAAGAAATACAGGTATAATAGCCCAGCCAAATAGAGAAAATGATGCATTAAGCAATTTTAAAGAAAATTAAGAAGTTTTGAATGTTCTACTTGGAACTATAACCATATATACTTCTTTTTCTCCAACCTTTCTAGGTGTTGATTTCTGGTGCCCAGGTTCCAATTAGTCTAGAGGATCTTAAAACTTTCACAAACTATTCAGGCAAGTATATGGCAAATAAAAGTGGTGTTGCAGGACAAAAATAAAGAATCCAAGCCAGGGAAGGTCAACATGATTAATTCTCATTGATAGCAATAGAATTATATGGTTATGCTCTGTATGTACACACATACAAACACATTCTTATTGACACAGTGAGATTTTAGCAGATGATACATCAAAGACAAGGAGTAGCAAAAATATATTGACATGATGTGCAGTAATGTAGTAAATAAATGAGTAATCCTACAATTAACAGTCTGTTTCACTTTATTTTTAAGACAGTGTTATCTCTTAGATAATAAATAAAAGAAATTATTATATGATCTTTTAACCATTCTTTATGCATCCTATTGCATAAATTGTAAGCATGGTTCAGTCTTACAAAACCCTCTTATTGTTTATTAGTCCATCCTTCCATGTTGATATTGTTTATCAGCTCCAGATATACAGTGGGACAAAAAAGTATTTAGTCAGCCACCAATTGTGCAAGTTCTCCCACTTAAAAAGATGAGAGAGGCCTGTAATTTTCATCATAGGTATACCTCAACTATGAGAGACAAAATGAGAAAAAAAATCCAGAAAATCACATTGTCTGATTTTTAAAGAATTTATTTGCAAATCATGGTGGAAAATAAGTATTTGGTCACCTACAAACAAGCAAGATGTCTGGCTCTCACAGACCTGTAACTACTTCTTTAAGAGGCTCCTCTGTCCTCCACTCTTTACCTGTAGTAATGGCACCTGTTTGACCTTGTTATCAGTATAAAAGATACCTGTCCACAACCTCAAACAGTCACACTCCAAACTCCACTATGGTCAAGACCAAAGAGCTGTCAAAGGACACCAGAAACAAAATTGTAGACCTGCACCAGGCTGGGAAGACTGAATCTGCAATAGGCAAGCAGCTTGGTGTGAAGAAATCAACTGTGGGAGCAATAATTAGAAAATGGAAGACATACAAGACCACTGATAATCTCCCTTGATCTGGGGCTCCATGCAAGATCTCACCCCGTGGGGTCAAAATGATCACAAGAACGGTGAGCAAAAATCCCAGAACCACACGGGGGACCTAGTGAATGACCTGCAGAGAGCTGGGACCAAAGTAACAAAGGCTACCATCAGTAACACACTACGCTGCCAGGGACTCAAATCCTGCAGTGCCAGTCGTGTCCCCCTGCTTAAGCCAGTACATGTCCGGGCCCATCTGAAGTTTGCTAGAGAGCATTTGGATGATCCAGAAGAGGATTGGGAGAATGTCATATGGTCAGATGAAACCAAAGTAGAATGTTTTGGTCTAAACTCAACTCGTGTTTGGAGGAGAGAGAATGCTGAGTTGCATCCAAAGAACACCATACCTACTGTGAAGCATGGGGGTGGAAACATCATGCTTTGGGGCTGTTTTTCTGCAAAGGGACCAGGACGACTGATCCGTGTAAAGGAAAGAATGAATGGGGCCATGTATCGTGAGATTTTGAGTGAACACCTCCTTCCATCAGCAAGGGCATTGAAGATGAAACATGGCTGGATCTTTCAGCATGACAATGATCCCAAACACCCCCCCCGGGCAATGAAGGAGTGGGTTCGTAAGAAGCATTTCGAGGTCCTGGAGTGGCCTAGCCAGTCTCCAGATCTCAACCCCATGGAAAACCTTTGGAGGGAGTTGAAAGTCCGTGTTGCCCAGTGACAGCCCCAAAACATCACTGCTCTAGAGGAGATCTGCATGGAGGAATGGGCCAAAATACCAGTAACAGTGTGTGAAAACCTTGTGAAGACTTACAGAAAACGTTTGACCTCTGTCATTGCCAGCAAAGGATATATAACAAAGTATTGAGATGAACTTTTGATATTGACCAAATACTTATTTTCCACCATGATTTGCAAATAAATTCTTTAAAAATCAGACAATGTGATTTTCTGGATTTTTTTCCCCATTTTGTCTCTCATAGTTGAGGTATACCTATGATGAAAATTACAGGCCTCTCTCATCTTTTTAAGTGGGAGAACTTGCACAATTGGTGGCTGACTAAATACTTTTTTGCCCCACTGTAGGAAGACTTAAGAATAGTTGTCTTCTAATGATGTAGAATAACACTCCAACTCAGTTTTAATACAGTTTTATTTTCTTTTTTCAAATGGTAGGAGGTTATTCTGCAGATCATCCAGTAATCAAAATCTTTTGGAGAGTAGTTGAAAGTTTCACCGATGATGAAAAACGTAAATTACTCAAGTTTGTGACAAGCTGCTCACGACCTCCTCTCTTGGGGTTTAAGGTATTTGCCTTCATGATTTTCTGTTTTAGATCCTTTGTTGCAGTCCTGATATAGTGAATTAACAAATGTTTGATAATTAAAAACTAAGACAACATTAAAGTAATGGGGATGCACACATATAAATTGTAAGTATTAGTTACTTAGGGCTCATTTATGTCTACTCTAGGGAAAACATTTTAAGTATTATTAAAAGAACCTATAGCTGTCAGTGTAATTGTACTGCAGTTCTGTATATTTAGTCTCAGAAATAGATCCTATTGAATTCATTTGAGCTTCTTCCCAGTTAAAAAGCTATAGGATTGCAGCTTCAGTGTTTTTGTGGGGAAAGAACAATTTGCTCAGTATTTGGAGGGATCAAACTAAAGAATTGCAGAAGTGAAGTTAAAAAAGCAAAATAAAAAAAGATGTTCAATAAATTCCAAATATTGGTGCAATGCTGCTTGACCGATAATCAATTTCATCTTTGTTATTTCACATGATAAATTATCAGTGCAATCACTTTCCAAAGAAAGAACAGACATTATGTTTTCTGTGGGAAGAATTACTTTCCAATTAATATTTATTATGCACATAATATAAATGCACATCAAATATATAGTTTATGTATTTATTGTTTCAGATTTAAAAATTATTTCTACCCCACAATGAATGGATTTTCTTCCCCCTGCAAAATTTATTACAGAAGTAGATCCTGTTGATTTCCTATCAATTCCTGTTGAATCACTTCCTATCTAGAAAAGATCTAGTATTTTAATACTGTTCATTGCTATGTTCTCCTTCAGAATGTAGGGCTTTCAGGTATTACATAGTGTGACTAGTAATGTGGTCAGTGTCCTAATCATGACATTGGTCCTGCCTTGAAATGAAAGTTCAGTGCTTTAGAGCAGTGTTTCTCAACCTGGCTGGGGAATTCTGAGAGGTGAAGTCCACCCATCTTAAAGTTGCCAAGGTTGAGAAACACTGGTTTAGAGCCTCTATAATACAGAGGAACATGGAACCATCCACGCTTGTTTCACTGCATGCGCCTCTTGCACATAACCATTGCTTTATGTACAGTTTGCAAAGTATAAGAAGTGGCATATACAATTGTTTTTGCACTCTGTATAGGAGGAGTAGGCAACCTGCAACTCAGAAAGTCTACTCTTGAGTGAAATTGCTGAAAAACAAAATTATGATTTGCTGCCATTTTGTTTCTGATTCCTTCTTCTGTTTTATAAATTTTATATAGAACCTATGTCTAAATTTCTATTTTGAGGTTTCCCTATGGAATATGATGTATAATATACTGGATTTATATATAGCAGATATAGATATAGATATTTGTTGCTCTCCAGTTGCAGTTCTAGTGAATCCCAAGATCC
The DNA here is from genome assembly GCF_059951505.1 of Python bivittatus. NCBI lineage: Eukaryota > Metazoa > Chordata > Lepidosauria > Squamata > Pythonidae > Python > Python bivittatus. Next base: position 8,589,393 of record NW_028277088.1, read on the forward strand.
ACCATCTAGAGCCAAGTGCAAAAGTATGATTCAAGAAAGGAAGAATATATATTTTGAATAAGAGTATTTCTAAACAGATTTGGTTTTGGTAACAGAGCTGAGCTTACAAGTAGTAGCATGAAAAGCTACAGGTAGTCCTTGTTTAGTGACCACAATTGGAATTAGCAACTCAGTCATTAAGCAAAGCAGTCACTAAGTGAAACCACAACTGTGCTTAGGATCTTACTTCAGCTTTCGTTTGCTTTACAGACCTGTGTAAATGTGAGGATTGGTCGTAAAGTTACTTTTTCATCACCATCGTAACTGCAAATGGTCACTAAACGAAGCGGTTGCTAAATGAGGACTACCTGTACTCTTGTTTTTCCATCCAATCTTTGTCCCATTTAAGTAGTTTAATTTTGAGGGAGTGAAGCCTTTTTGTTCTGAATGCTAAGCCACTGGGAAAAACCTGGTGATCTCCTGGTCAGTTCTGATTTACTTTCTGTCCATCCCCTCATGTAGATCGAACCTTCATGGTTGAAAGCTTACCATAAGGTACATATGATTTTGAATTGGAAAACAGAGCAGAAAAGAACCACTTCATCAAAGAATGAGCAGAGATTCCTAGTTATTCCTATTGATCCCTGTTATTCATCAACCAGAGGCTAATAATCTGCTTTAAAATACCAAAAACTTATTACTTACCCACTAAGCTGAGGAAGACATACTATTATCCTGTTGTGCCAAAGTGGCATAGAACCTTTCAGAAGAGTAATATAATTAGTGTTTATAATAAATGTCCCTGCAGTACTTTGAAGATGAAGAGTACCATGTACTGTAAGTAGATGTAATTAGTATTTGCCATGAAATAAATGGATTCGATTAACCAAAAACATACATAGATATATTGAGGGCAACATTAGAGCAACATGCCTTCAAAATTAATTGTGTATAGTTGTATTAAAATAGAAGATATTTCAGTTTTACTGTTAAGAACGTAATTTTGAATAGGCTGGCCCTGAAATCTTGCCGAAGCTACATTATTGAACTTTCACCTTTTGCTAAAGTTAGTCCAGACTCATTTAGAAGAATATAGTGTGTCTTGCAGTCCTTTATTTATAAATAGCCCAGTCATGACTTGCACCATTTAAAAAAAAAAAAGTGAAGTCTTCATTCCCAACTGTTTGAGCTCTCAAGAACATATGCTAAAGCTAATTAAAGTTTAATAAGTTTAATAAATGAGATTGTTACAGACAAAAAGAAATCATTAAAGTGCAGTTGGAAACTGTTAAGTTCCAATCAGGGCACACAATAAATTGCTGCTGCTGTTTCTTTCTCTGCTATTGCAGATTCCCGTTGCAGAGTATTTAATTATATGACAAATGGTGCCCTTGGCTTGGCATTTCAATAGAGAACTTCATTTTTAACATTTTTAAAGCTTAAAGTAAGAAAATTCAATTAGTGCTTTGAAAGGAACACTAAAAACACAGCATTTTAGCTATGACATACATTTTAAGGCCTCCATTTAAACAATGACTTAAAATCTCATTATCCTCTTGGCTCAGGGTGTTAAGGTTTTTTTTATTCAGTTTCTAAAACCAGATTATCTGTTTTCACTCACCAAAGCATTTGATGAAATTAATACTCTCTTGCCAAGGAAAGTGGAATTTTGGATATGACACATAACTGTCTTCTCATTTTTGTTGAGAGAAGTAATTTTCACAGAATAGGAAAACTTATTTAACTACTTAGGGAGTCAGTCTTCTACTTTGTATTTATTCTATTTATATTTTACATGCTACCTTTTAAAATCTTTTTTTTTCAGATCAGGAATACAGTTTTTTCCTGTTTTAAATAAAATATACTTCTTAAATGTTTGTACAAAGCAATAATTGAAAAAGAAACCTTTGACCAACATAGGTCTTTAACAAATTTCCATGTGGTGTAATTTAACAACATCATGTAATATTGTCCAGGATTCTAGATACTATATAAAAATGAGGTTTTGTGTAAAATATAAAGCCATAAATATGACTCTATTCTAAAGGATGAGTCTGAATTTAAAATGCTTCCGCCTCAAGAACAACAGAAAAGAAAATTTTGAGTCCAAATCTTGGGCAATGCTCAGCTTCTCCATTTTGACCCCCTTTCAGTGAAACCAAAGTCTCTGTGAATCTCCCCACTGCCATCACAGATGTGTGTGTTTATGTGAAAGAGAGACACTTGTAAACGTGTGTGGATATATTCATGTGTGTATTTATACCTGCCAAAAGCCACAATCCAAAATGGAAGGGCCATATAAAGAAAAATTGAATTATCAAATGCTTATCAAAATAATTGCATATAAATGAAAGGTGTCTCAATTATGAAATTAATTGATCTCCTATTCTTTCTCTCAAACACAGAAACACACAAGTGTACACACACACACACACACACACACACACACACACATACCCCTTCCCTTCCCTTCCCTTCTTCCAGCAGAAACAGCCAAAAGAAAGGAAGAAAACAGGGGAAGGGGTAACAGTATTGGGAATGGAAGGAAAGAGAAGCAGGGCAACACATTTTGTGGGAATGAGATGAGAGAAAGAGGTAATTGGCAAGAAGAGGAAGGGAAGTGAGAATCCATTTAGCTATTACAAAGAGATTTAAGTTTAGCAGGCATGTAGGTAATCTTCAGACTGATCTTAAAAGCATATGGCAAAGCCCAGGATCTGTCTTTAATATTTTTATTGATAAGAATGTCTCTAGGCCCCAAAGACCCCATTATTTTTCTTAGAAAACAAAATCTATGGGTGGCTACAGCCCAGTGCTTAGTGTGGAAGGGCACTGCCCAAGAGGACAAAGATATCCAGGGGTGGAGGAAGCATCCTCAAGAGTGGGAGCTGGAAGGTCAGCAAATGGTACTGTGGAAAAGTTGTGCTCATATATTTTGTGCACCAGAAGAAGGCACCAGATGTGTTCCCAAAATTTCCAACGTGGCTATTGGCTCCAGAAGTGAGGATTCCTAGTTCCTTGATCCTTCTGGAAGAAGGAGTGTCCATAAGTATCCATAAGGTTTTGTTCTGAATGGCAGCCTCTTTCTAAGTGTTATGTTTCCATATATAGATTAATAGCTGTAGAGGGCTGAGGGAATGGTCTTGAAGGACAGGAAAATGAGCTGCTATCAGGGCAGTGGTCATATAAGATGGGCTTGAGCCCAGGCTGAGAAAATAACATGAGAAAATGTCTCACATAAGTCCCTCCCTAGTTCACACAAAGATAAAGGGAGGGAGGGAGAAGCATACTCAGACTTGCAAGATTATTTTATTATAGTTGTTACAATAAAAGTAGTCCTGACCTATATGACACTGGTTTCTTAGTCTGGTTTACCTTGTTGGGCTGACAATAGCATCTGATTCCATGGCTTTAACTATAGCTATACAGGTAGTCCTCACTTAGCAACTGCCTTGGACAGCGACTGTTTGCAGTTATGATGGTGATGAAAAATTAACTTCGTGACCAATTCCCCACATTTACGACCTTTGCAGCATCTCTCTCTCAGTCACACGTTTGCCATTACAGCCAGTTAATACACACTGTCCTGTGTAAAACTGTAAGCACAGTCGTGATCACATGATTTTTCACTTAGCAACCGCTTTGCTTAATGACTGAATGGCTGGTCCCATTGTGGTCACTAAATAAGGACTACCTGTATTATTATTTTTTATTGATTTATTATTCAGGCACTTCATTATAGGCACTTCAATCCCTAGACTATGTGGCTTACACCCTCATATATAATGAATTGGTTTAGAACATCCAACCCTTCCAACAGTCAAACTCAACACCCCCATTTCATACCCCGGGATCAGCCTTCACAATCTCCTCATTTCATCCCCAAACGCCCTGCAGAAGAACCAGCACTTAATTGCATTCCAAAATGCCATCAAGGACAGGGCTACCCTTATTTGCAGGGTTATTGTCTTCCAAAAAGGGAGGGCACAGCAGAGAAGGTTAGCTTACAGGCCCCTTCCCATCAGATCTCCTGGAAGAATTTGTAATATACCCTCTCTACTGGATCATACCAGGTGGGTGGAGCAACTAGTCTCAGATGTATCTTGCCCCAAAGACATACAGGGTTTTGTATGTGATAACCAGCATCTTGCATTGCACCTGGAAATCAACTAGTAGCTACTACAGCTCCAGCAACAATGAAGTACCACGCTCTGTTAGAGTAGATGTGTCACTATGCAGGTGATGTATAATCAATCCAATCAAGCACCTTCACAGCCTCCATATTGCAGAGGTTAATGAGGCACCCAGTGGAACTGCTTGGTAAATTGCTGGGGAATTCCTCAAGCACCCTCTGAAAACAGTTGGACCTATCAGGCACCTGAGTGGACCCTCTTAATGGTCCATCTTGGGGTGGTCACCAGGGAGTGATCTGACCATGATGAGGGACTGAGAGTAATGTTCCCCTCCATCAGATCATGTCTCACTGCTCCAGGATAAAAATAGATCCCAACTGTGGCCTCTTAAGTGAACTGGATCTGTGATGGAAAAAAGCCTATGACTGTCATGTATATGGTGAAATCTCCAACCCCCTCTAACCTCACCCACAGGGAAGAAGGCAGGTTAAAATCACCTAGTAGTAAAAGCCTGATGATAAGATCCGGCAGCTCGGGCAAGGACCACACAACAACATTATCTCTAGCTTCCCTCTCAAGACCAGCTTCAGAAATAAGACCTCCCCTCTGGCCCCCAGGGGATCCCTGCCCTAGTAACCTGCCAGGTCTCTTGGAAAAGAATTGGTACCCATCCTCCCCTACCTTGGGGTCAAGACTCATGCAGCATCTGAAACCCAGGTGGGCACATCTTGGATAGGGGAATGTATGTGTAGGGATCCTCTGTGTGTGGACATATGATTTGTATAGTACAAGTATTATGGTCTTGATTGTGCCTTTGATAATGAAAGTGTTGTGTTGAGAAATAGTTGAGGCAAATATACTGAGTCAAGAGAAGCTTTCCCTTAACATTTCATAAACTGTTCTCTGTACTGTCCAAAACTGTTTTTACTGCTGCTCTGAAATTTGCTGTGTGAAATCCCTCTGTGCTCTTTGAATTGTTGGATATTAGCCAGGATGCAAGCAGACAATATTTTGTTTCTTTATTTAAAGTTTTTTGTGATGCATGTTAGTGAGTCATCCTTCCACTACATTGTTGAATAACTGCCTGGTAGAATAAAATAAACCATTTTCATCATTCCCCGTTTTTCAAGCTTTTCCTTATTGAAGGTTAGCTGGCTCTCCAGGAGCCAAGATGACATCTTTTGACAATTTTGCTCCCAGCTTCAGATGTTTCTTTAGGGTCAAAAGGACAATAGCACACAGAAACAGCATTGAAAGTCATTTTTAAAACTTGTTCTAATTGTTTTTGCTGCAGGAATTGTACCCTGCTTTTTGCATACACAATGGGGGCTCTGACTTGGAGCGACTGCCCACCGCCAGTACCTGTATGAATTTGCTGAAGCTCCCAGAGTTCTGTGATGAACATCTTATGCGGAGTAAGCTGCTTTATGCCATTGAATGTGCTGCTGGATTTGAGCTGAGTTGAACCGAAGCTGTGATTGAATGGTCTTGTGGAGGAACTAATCAGTGCCTATTCCTTAAGCCGCACACATATCTAGCAGATTAAGGGAGTTCCATGTAAATTTTTGCAACTCATTTTCCCATCGATTATCCTCAAGTAGGTTTCCGTTTTAATGCTAGGCATTAGCTGGCTGGCGGGTTTTTTTGGGCGTTTTAACCCCATTGAGGTTTCCTGGTTTGGATTCAACAGAAGGAGTGGTTGGTAAGCTTTCCAAGAAAGAGCGCCTTTGGGACAATGACATCTTCGAGAAAATAACCAAAGATGAAGGCTTTGTGCTGTTTGAATACAAATAATTCCACAAACTGGCAATAAAGCGCCCTGCAGAGTAGTCAATGGGGAAGAAAAAGGTGATGTCCTTGGAGAGGGAAGCGAACCATTTGAAAATTGCCCTGCAACTTAAATAGCCCCACCTCTTTTGAAGAGGCAGAAACTGTTTACCATTTTTTTTCTGCATCTGCAATTTATTTGCAACTGGAAAAAATGCATTTTATTAGGCAAAATGAGGCACTGAGAAATTTATTTTGGCCTTTAAAAAAAAAAGATATTTAGCTACCTGAATAGGCATGCCTGTTCTTCAGTCTTTCCCTTAACCAATGTCACGATCAGTTGCACACTCTTCCAAATAATGTAATTATTCATGTTTTTTTCTCTGAACTGTTCCATTGTTTCTCTGTGCCTGTACCCTTTAAAAAAAAATCATACTACTTTGGCATATAGAATAAATAAAATAGTCGTGACAGTGGAAAAGGAATTCTTGTAACAACTATTAAAATAAATTTGAACAAAAGTATCAGGCTTCCTTCTTTGTAGCTGAAAGCCTGCAGGTGTTTGCATTTTCTCTTTCACTTACTCTACCTGGAATGTGGTTGGTGAAAAACTTTCCATTTGTTCTGTCAACAGGACAAAGAATTGGGGGGTGGGGATACTTGACTGCATTTGATTGCCAAGAGAAATACAAGGTGAAAAGAAATAATTCAGAACTGATAGTAGCACTGGATCAACATTTGTCGTCATGTGCAATTCTCACTTTTTTAAAATGATACAATTGGGTCCCTAAAGCATTAACTGGCAGAATCAAGTATGTCCTTTTGGGGCAGTGAAAGAGACCTGGGAACTTTTGAGCTGGGGGAACACTCAGCTGGTGGTCTCCAAATTTGAAAAGAATTTTACTGCTGGAGAAGCTCCTAACTTTAATAATTAATCAGCAGTAAACAGCAATATATTTTAAATGTGCAGAAGAGGTCTGAGTGGTTTTAAAATGTTTGCTAGTGTTAGTATAAAAATGTATAATTTCATGACTTGGATAAGAAATGAAGTGTTAAAAATGCTATTTGTAGTCTCCTTGTACAGAAATAAAACAATTGTTTTCTTTTTTGTTTTGCTCTAAGCTGTTTCATTTATGGTAACTGTAACAGTTCTACTATTTTCTTCACAGTTGTCTTTTCTTTTTTTCTTTTAAATACGTAAGCTATACATTTATTACAGATAACCCTTTTTTAAGAACATTGCAATCTATGAAAAGAAAGCCCTGAACATTTTCTTTTAAAAAGTATTATTTATTTTATAATCCACAGCATTAAATATTTCAAAGCTTTTTCAAAACTGTTCCTCTGTTGGATTAAAACTATTGTGTTTGTAAATTGAAAATATAAATTAAACTTTTATATTGTGTCATATTTTCAAGATTCCAGTGGAGTTATGCCACATTACCACAATAACAGGTGGTAATTTTACTTCTGTCTATTGTGCAGTGCAATTTCTTATTATAGAAATCCAACTGAATTAGTACTGTAGAAGAGGCTGAAATTAAGGTGGGAGGGCAGGAAATAGGTAAGTGAGCTACATTGGTTGTACCAAATAATATTTATCACTTTTCCAACTTCTCATACTGCAAAACTCATGAATTCTTTTTAATTTCATTAGTAGTCTGCTCTAGGATATGAAGAGCTACTTCAAGAAAAAGTAAAAACATTTTTGGAGATGTTAACAGAGTTGTAGAATCCTCTGGAATCTGGCTTATATTAGACGTTTGTTTCCCTGAAGACAGCCAAGTTTCAGTTTATTGGACTTCAATGCAGCTGATTTCCCTTAAAATGTAATTAGGGTCATTTGTGTAAGCTGTTATGCAAATAGCATAACCTGATCCAAGTGATGTAATTTGCATTGTTTGTCCATTTATTTATCTCAATGACTTTTGTCCTTTCATTCTGGCTGACATACAAAAGTCAAGATAACAGCCAAGTAATAGAAAGGACAGTACAACACCCATGGTGCCATTTCTTACCCAAGGCAACAGAGTAGAGTAATTCCATCTTGCATCCCCAAAGGCTCTTCAAAATAGATTGCCATAAGCTTCTGAAAGATTTTGCAAGAAGTGGCAGCTCTCATCTGTTGGGTCCAGATGTTCCATAGGAGGGGATACCCTACAGAGGTTGGCCAGTTCCAAGGTTCCTCCTGCCATAGTTGCCAATAGATGGGATTTTTCATCAGTGCAAACTTGGAGATGATCAGCACCAAAGCTGTATAGGGATTTATAGATAATAACCAGAACCTTGAATGATACTTGGAATCAAACCAGTAGCTAGTTCAACTCCAATGGTATAGCATTATAGCTATAACACATCATCAAGTGGGCAGACACATTCTGCACCAGCTGAAGTTTCTGAAGTAGTCTTTGAGGGCAGACCAATATAGAGGAAATTATAGGAGTCCAATGGAGGAGCATGAGCAACTGTAGTCAGCGCTTCTGTTTCAGGAGAGCTTGTAACTCAGCATTGGACAAAGGCCTTCCTGGCCACGGCCTTCACCTTTTCTTCCAGGAGGAGCCATGAATCCAGGAAATAACCCAGATTGTGTGCCGAATATTTCAGGGGAAGCACAAACTCCTCCAGAGTCAAAGTTTGGATAGTCCAGGAATCAGATGGCTTCTCAATTAACAGCCACTCCATCTTGCTTGGGTTAAACCTGAGCCTGTTGTTCCTCATTCAGCCCTGAAAGCCTCCAGACTTCCACTGCATGTCCTGCTCAGTCATGAGGTCATTATGAAAATCACTGCAAGTGAGTACTCCCTAGTTTAACACTGTTTTTAATAAAGGGCACTCCTGCCCGTGAATTAGTCAATTAAAACAAGATATCACTGTAATACTAAATGATAATTCCTTTTAATCCACACACATGCAGGGTCCATAAATAACCCCTGTCCCACATTTGCCTGATTCTATATAATCTGTATGGTCTGAATTCATATTGGTTTGTGTGTGATGGGGTCTCCAGATTAGGTGTGTTCATATACAGGAGGCTGCAATGCCTATTCATATCCCTCCTCTCATTGTGAAACTTGAGGCAGTGCATATAGGGGAGGAGATCCTCATTCTCACAACCATTGTGAAGAATGAAGAAGCTAGGCTGAAGAACAAGTAATCATCAACAACCTTCAGTGTCTATCCTCCATGGTTTCCTATATGTATACAAGACAAAAAAGCCCAAAAATCATTAGATGTGATTACATACTTCACTATGTTGTATTTAAAAAAAACTTTAAAATATTATTTGCAAAAAAAGTCCATGAATGTACATCATTCATACTTTATTTTACACATATGTTGTATCTAAAATTAGGTTGTTTATATTCAAATTAAAAATGTGACTCAACCAACTTAGATGAGGAAGGATAACAAGATTTAACAGTAGTAAAAGCTGACCACATTGCTAATTAGTTCTATTAAAACTCTCAGCAACAGAATGTCTGTTCAAATCCAGAAGAGGTAAAATTCTTCAGACCATTGTATAAAGGATGGAGAATAAATACTCTTCCATCCTTGTGATATCACCCTTTCTGCAGTTTTAATAGCATCCAATTCTATTTCCTTTGTCAGCTTCTATATACCATTCAGTATGTAACTCTAAAGGACAGCAAATACCAGTGAGTCTGCCAAAATAATACATTGTAAGTTTTAACCAAAATGGACCAATAGTTTTCTACTGATGTTGATATATTGGACACCCCAATTCTCTGTTTGGTGGCTCCCTGTATATTAAACTAACAGCATAATCTGACACCCCCAATAAATAATTGTAGGGTTTATTGTTTCATAAAGAGTCTGTTAAATTGTCTATGATTAGAGGGAGTTCTAGTGCTTGCTGAAGGCTATAACTAGATGTGAGAATGTGTTATAACTAGAGATACTGCCACACTGGACTTTTTGGCAAATGTTTATAAAGGCAGGGTAGAGGATGGTCTCCAGGGACATGTTTTGAATTTTGATTTCTCTTTGCTGATGTCTTTCCAGTGGCCTCCTCTTTCTCTTATCCATTAAGGCCCACTTTCAATAAACATTAAAAGTACAATAAATAATTTAAAGCCAGGCTGTGCCCTCAGCTGGTTCAGAGTGCAGGGATCTAGGAAATCTGTTGAGTATCCTTTGGGCAAATCAACCCTGGGGAAGTCTTGTGGAAACAACCCAGTGAGCAATATGTAAACAGATGATGTCCTTTCCCCCCCTGCCTGTCTCTTCAGCTAGAGAAGCTCTCTTTTTTCCACTCCTGAGAAGTATTTCATTCCCATCCTTTTGTGACTGAGAAGAAAATGGCTCTCCCTGCCAATTTATCAGCTCTAACAATTAGGACCAGAAACATGATTTTGCTCCCTAGGTTTAAATGCCCTCCTTACATTCAATTCAGACCTAGGTTTCTGCAGAAGGCTCTAATGCTGGGAAAGGTGGAAGGAAAGAGAAAAAGGGGACAACCAGCAACAAGGTAGATGGACTCAGTTACAGTGGCAATAGGTGTGCTGTCGGAAGACCTGAAAGACAAAGTTGGGGACAGATTGTCATGGAGAAGTTTTACCTAAGTGGTTGCAAAGGGGTGACACTGACTTGATGACACAAATCAATGCAAAGACCCAGCTCCCTTGAGAAGCCCATAATGCTGGGGAAGATGGGAGAAAGGAGAAGAAGATGACCATCAGGAAGGTGGATAGACTCAGTTACAGTGGCAATGAATGCGCTGTTGGAAGACCTGAAGGACCAGGTTGGGGACAGATTGCCATAGTGAAAATCTATCTCTGTGGTTGCTAGGAGTTGACACAAACTTGATGGCACATAAACAATATTCAATTACCTGCTTTTTTAGACAGTGGCACCTGGGCAACCTTATCTGGGCTTGGAAGAAGGTAAGCAGGTCAGACTGAGCCAGGAACTGAACAGGAAACAACCAGCAGACCCCTGCCCTGTAAGTCAAAAGACTTTTGAGAAGCAGCAGTAACAAACCCTTTTTATATTCTCTTTGGGAGAAAACTGTAGTGAACTAGACTGAGGGACATCTTTAGGAAGCTGCTGGTGTATTATTAGAGTGACCTGGGGCCAGTCCCTCCCTCTCAGCCCCAGGAAGCAGGCAGTGAGTGTCAAGCCACTTGGTGGTGGTGGTGTTGTAAACCAGTGTTTCTCAACCTTGGGAATTTTAAGATGTGTGGACTTCAACTCCCAGAATTCCCCAGCCAGCCATGCTGGCTGGGGAATTCTGGGAGTTGGAGTCCACACATCTTAAAATTCCCAAGGTTGAGAAACACTGTTGTAAACTATTGTCATTGTACCTCGTACAATGAACTTCTGAAATCTTGCCAAGAACACTGCAGGGGCTTGTCCAGGCAGTCGCTAGGAGTCCAGACTGACTCAAAGGCACGCTCACACAGAGAAATAAAAAATCTTTCTTTAAAAAAGAAAGAAATGTTATTTATATATACTGTATTACTATTACTATCCTCCCGCTCCCCAGGGTTCATCTCTTCCCTCCCTTTCCCTTCGCGTGAGGTGCTACTCTCGGGGCAGCCACCAGGGGGCGTGCGCAGTCCTATAACCTGTCTCTCCTGGGGAAGATGAGGTGGAAAAGGGGAGGGGAGAGACGACTTATTCTAGAAACTTCCGGAACCTTGAGGCCGTGAAGAGGCTCCTCCTTCGGCGGGTCCCTCCCCTCTCCCGGAAGTAAGTCACATAGAGATGACTCGCGCAGAGTGACCCGCCCTATGATTCCAAGCGGGAATTTCCGGATACAAAGCGACTCTTGCTTTCCTTCCTTCCTTCCTTCCCTCCTTTGTTGCTGTTTTCCCCCATCTCCCTCGAGGAGGAAGTGAGAGCCGCTTTTCCAAAGCCGGGAAGAAATCCCAGGTTTCGTCACAGCTGTGACTGGCGATCCGCCGGTAAGCAAGTTTCGGCCCAGAGCAGCGGACGTCTTTGTAGCGCGGGCCTCCTTTGGTGCGCCTAAGCCCTTCTTTTCGGCGGCGCTGGAGCCTTCGGGGAAGGCCGAGGGGGCGGCCTGCTCTCTTCGCTGCGGGTTGGGGCTCCTCGCGAGGGGGGCACGCAGGAACGGCCCTCCTCGCTCCTAACAGGGCTCAGCCGAGGGTCAAGCATCCCCGTTGCCCACATCTCCCCGGCCCAAGGACGCCCGCCTCAGTTGGGCTCCAACGTGCTCCGCTTTGAGCTTCAGAAAGGCGCCGTCAGTCCCGTAACGGTCGCCTCGGGCGCTCTCTTTACGGGAGGAAGGGCCCTGGGTTTCCCCGGAAAGGGGCGGGGACAGCTGGTCCCGGAAGTCCGCAGCCTATATATACCCCTCTTCCTTTTTTCTCGCTCTATAGACACAGGGCAAAAAAGGACGGGGGTTCTTCCGCTCTCTGCGCGTGACGCGCTTCCTGTTTGCGGCCCTGCCAGAAGCGGTAGAGCTGCTGTTGCTGCTGCTGCTGATCGTACTCCCACTCCCAAAGCGGGAACCCGAGCGGGCAGCGAGAAAAGAGGAGACCGGAGCGCTGCTGTCGCTGCCCGGGAAGGGGAGACGAGGACCGAGCGGGTGAGCGCGGAGACGGCCAGGGCGGGAACAGCCGTTACGGGTCGCCGTCAACAAGGCGCGCGCGCGCGCGGTGGGGGGGCGGCGGCGGCGCTGGGGAATTGGGGTCTCTCAGCAGCGGGTCTCGCGCTCCCCCCGCCCCTTTTTCTGGGGCTCGTGCTCTCTCCTGATTGGCCAAAGCGCGTCGTGCGCCGGGGAGGGGAGTGGTGGTCGGCAATATAGGGCGGGTGGATTGACGAAGTCCCAGTTCCCAGGCTGCCGTCGGTGGGGAGAGTTGGGGAAGGCCGGCTTTTCACCCTGGACGCTCCCGTGGCTCGCGGTCCTTTTCGTCCTTTCTCTGCTGAGTCGCTTCTCTCCCAAGGGGCTGAGCCTGGGCAGAAGCAGGGGCGGAGCCCTTGCTCGCCCCGCTGAAGGGGCCTGCTGCAGGTGGGAGAGACCCCTAGAGCAGTGTTTCCCAACCTTGGCACCTTTAAGATGGGTGGACTTCAGCTCCCAGAAATTCTCACGTTGGGAGGGATGGCACCATACAAAAGTAGTAATAATAACAACAACAACAATAATAGTAGTACACCCGTCTGAAAGGTGCCTACTTTGAAAAACACTGATCAGGAGGGTTAGGATGATTGTCAGATGATGGCCATAAAGAATAATAAAAATAAATGCCCGTATAGTAAGCAATGGTGAATTAATTGGAAATAAATAGTTTATATAACAACCAGTTACTAATAAGTGGCAGAACAGTTGATGGCTGGGGAATTCTGGGAGTTGATCCACACGTCTTAAAGGTGTCAAGGTTGGGAAACACTGCCCTAGAGCCGCAGGATGATCCTCTGTAAATGGGTTGGGGGGATGAGGGGACTGGAGCCAGCAGGGTCTATCTCAAAGGAAAGATTGTTGTCGACACAAGTAAATAAAATAATATATTAGCGCTTAGGGTAAGAGGGACCTTTTATTTCAACTTTTTTCTTTAAATTAATCACCTCACCTTGGGGTAATGTTAGTGGAAAGTTTTTAGTGGCTCAGAGTTCATTTGTATGCCACAAGTTGCTAATCTCAGTAGCACAACAACGCTTCGTGTTTTAGCTTGTTGTAACCTTGTGATGGTGTGTGGAATTTATTGCTGATAGCAGTGTTTCTGTTCCTTGCATTGCCCAATGAAGTGGGGGAAGGGAGCTTTCTATCCTTTTAACTCTCCCCCACGTTTGTTTTTATTTTTTGCTGTAAGAATTTCTATTGTTACAAGAAGGCTTACAGCCCAAAACAATTGTATAACACTTTGTCTCTTATAAATTGAACTATCAATGATAGTTCTTTTCAAAGTAGTAATTGAAGCGAGAAACTGCTAATTTTGTTAGATTTCTTACACATTGTACACATGATTATTAAAAGTAATATTGCATTGTATGTGTCTTAAAATTTCAGTGATAAAAGTTGAAAGAATAGCTGACCACAAAAAATTTTTTGCAGTAAGCAGGAAACATTTTGGAGGTAGGAATTTAAAGAGTTTTAATGCTAGGTGTTTATTTAAAATGGTTAGATAATATTGATTAATGTATTTCATTTAACACTACTATTTTTTAGTAAAAAATCTGGAAGAAAAAAGTATAAGTAGTAAAAACAGTCATCTTGTGTGTTAAAAAAACACCTTAGATGCATCACTATTCCTGACAGTAATTGTTCTAAATAATACATAACACTCCCTTTGTTTAATATTTACATGAGGCTGCTAGATGAGGTCATTGGTCTGCATTGAATGAAGTATCATCAGTATGCTGATGATACTCAGTTGTATATCTTTGCTTTGGGCTACTCAGGTAATCCTGTGAAGCTCTTCCCAGTGTCTGGATGCTATGGGGGCCTGCGTGGAGAAGAATGTGCTTCAATTCAGTCCTAGTGAGGCCTGGTAGCTATGGAGTTTTGGCCTACTTGAACCTGGAATTAGAGATTTTCCACCACTGGTTCTGGAGGGGTTTGCAGTCCCCCTCCCCACTCAGAACCAATGCACAATTTGTGGACCCTCCTGAATTCCCAACTCCTGCTCGAGGAGTAGGTGGCATCTGTGGCCAGGCAGGCCTTTGCACAACACTGTCTTGTGCTGATGTGCTTGTTTAAATAAAAAATTTGGTTGTTTTCAATTTTTATGAATGTCTATGTCTTCATGGTTGAGAGACTTTATGCACTCTTTGTAATTGATACTAATAATGATCTCCTTTTATAGCGAAGGCATTCATGGTAGAATGAGAATTAGTCCGAAATTCTAGATTCTGAAGTTTCTTCCCGATAACCAAAAAAGCTTAGGTCTGTCAGTTGAGGAAGACATAATTACCATTCCTAGTAGGCGTATGTAGCATCTTCTCCCATGCTAATCTAGAGAAAATTCTAACCTCTTCCAGATTGGATTTTTAAAAGGGTAAAGGAGACATAGTCAATACAATACTCCTTTCTCAGCCAAAGATGTAACATTAGAGAACTGTGCTGGTAGTTCGTGATTTTGAGTTATTTTAAAATTCTACAGAATAGCTGTTAAACTAATATTTCATGGAAAATAGAATTTGCAGGACCAGGAGTCAGTTCTGCAAAGTCACTTGACCATTTTAAGGCTAGAGGCAGCCTGTATAATTATTTTGGAAGGATTTTTAACCTTTTGCTTCAATACCAAATGTTTGTGGTAGAAAAAAAGTAGAAATGCTTAATATTGTAGCATCACTGATCTGTAGTTGAAACAATATATTGGAGTTGTTGGCCTATTATATATTTCTAATTCTTGTTCTGTGCTTCTGACATATGGAATGAATCTGGATTATTATAGTAGGATAATAGTCTCATGTAATTTGTGGTGGAGACAACAGATTGAACCACTTTTAAACTAATTCATGTATTTCTACTCCAAAGGTTGTGATAAATGCAGTTATTGCTCATATTGCTATTTTCTCTTTGAGGTCCTCTGAAGGATCTTGGCAGACAAACTAGAGTCAAATATTTCACTGATAAATACTGATAATTCAATAACTTTCTGTCTTGCTCATTCTCTTCATTCTTCTGAAGCAGCTGGGGTAAGCCATCATCACTTGCTCATGCTTTGTTAATTTCTATATGCTCTGAAGCAATCTTAGATTCACATCTCCTTTGCTTTTGGCTGTATAATTTTTGAAACAGTGAATCATGTCTGACTTTGCTCAAATTGTTATTTAAATTCTACTTGATCAGCATTGCTGTGTTGCTCCTTTCCCTTCAGCGGCTAGCATTTTTTAGTATAACTTCCTTCCAGATGTTCATAGATTGGTACTTTGTTTAGTATACTGCCCCATAGCCCATCCTTCCCATCACTTTGCCTTTTTTAATAGCTGTTTCTTCTAATTCCTTGTTCCTCCCCTTTTGTTTGCCATATACTCTTTAGACTTGAGTCTTCCTCTTCTTTCTGACAATGGAATATATATATATATATATATATATACATACATACATACATACACACACACACACACACACACACACACATTTTATTTATTTATATATTTATATTTATTTTTATATTTATTTTTATATATATATATTATATATATATCCGCCCATCTCACACTAGGTGACTCTGGGCAGTATATAAGAATTAAAAAATTAATACATAAAAATACATAAAAACATAAAATACATTTAAAAATTACACATAAAAAACTGTAAAAACACACAAAATGGGAGGGAATAAAATTAATATTTTTTTAATTTTGGAAGAAACAAAGTACCTAGGTTTTTGCTCCCCCAGATCCCTTGCCATCACTGACCAGATTTAAATCTGGACCATCTGGAGGCCACCAAATTGCCAAATTCTGACATAATACCAGGGACATATTTGATACAGTATCTTAATTAGCAGTGTCTCCTAATTTTTAATTATTATTGAAAGATATTTTTGAACAGCTGATTTCATTCGAACTACATATGCAAAGGGAGTGTAATTAGAAAAAATACTGCTTGATGCTGTCTTCAAAACTGATCTAGCTTCCAAGCTGTAATTCTGTAATATCAGAAGAATGTTTATATATGCATTGAGCCTTTACAAGATAAATACTGTTGAAGCACATCAATATTTACAATGTTTAAATGGTTGCATAATATATTGCTTGATATAAATTCTATGGCATCACCTAGTTAACCTTGGCCAAGCTCAAAAAGTTTAGCTGGGTTGGACCTGTTTATTACTGAATTTATACCCAACTTTTCTGATCATTCCAACATTCATGCCAGCTTAAGACAATAAAAATACTAGGCCTGTAAGCTAGATTTGGATATTGAAAAAATACGCTGGAGGAAAGCAGTGGCAAATTAATTTTATATTGTTGACAAGAAAATTACTTGCCATGTTCCTAAAGTAACCAGCTCTCAAGCTTGACTTGGAGATCTGTATTTTATATAGATCACTAATCAATTCATAAAGATTTGGATTGTGAGTAGATGCATTATGAAAATCACACTATCAATTCCCATAGTTTGTTTTTTTCTTTTTTATGAACCAGTCTTACACTCCTTTTGGGAGTATATGAAGAAAAGTTTCAACATCTTTTCTCACTTCTATAGAAGCTTGTTGAATGTTGGGAGCAACTGGGGGGCGGCATTCCTGCTGTTTTTCTATCCTAATCTTTATGCAATTGAAATAAGTCTTTACCTTCTGGACTTGCTAGAAAGCCTGAGGGAAGATGTTTTGTTTTCCAACAGGAAAGCAACATTAGGGACTCTCCAGCTGATCCTTGACTCAGAAACGTTGTATAAATGAGAGAAGACACTGCCCCCCAATAATAAGGGATATTACAAGAGCATCCATAGTTTCTAAGTGTTTGGTGGCCTTTCTGTATACCCCAAACCCAGTTCCAGTTGGCCACATCACTTGGTAATGATGTCATTATAAGCTTTAAGAATGTGGCAGAGCCCTAGGAAGAGGCAGCAGCGAGCCACTTCTGAAAAACCTTGCCAGGAAAGCTGCAGGGACCAGTCCAGGCAGTTGCCAGGAGTCAAAAACTGAATCAGAGGCACCCCAAAAAAGAAAAAGGAAGAGTTGCTGTCAAGCCATATATTCAGTGTGCACACCTAGTTTTCTTTAGCTGTCTGGTGGAGATGAACCTTACTGAATTTGTTTGATGGTGCCTTTCCCAGAATTACTTCTGTTTAAGCCAGTTTGTTTATTTATCTTTTACTCCTCATCCCTTTTCTTAATATATAGCAGTTGTTAGGCTGTAAAACTGTTTGTAACAATAATAAATTCTTCCTTCGCGCTTAGATTTTCTGGCCAGAATAGAGAATGTGGGAAAATTTGCTCTGAAAGGTACAGGGATCTATTCCAGAGATGGGGTGTGTAGTGAGTCACAGGGAAAAAGAAGAATCAGCAAAATCTTTCTAAACTTTCCGTATTCAAATTCCTTTTGCAAACAGACTCTTTTGAGTCCAGAGGCACACACATAATATGTTCATGTACTTCCTGAGCGATAAAGCTCAATTGTAATCCAGCAGCAAATTTTCTCCAATATGGTTTGTTTTAAGAATAGTTGGGTGAAACTGTTGGATGGAATTTTAAAATCCTGTTATTCTTTTAAATTTTGCCTTCAGAATGTAACCTTTATGGTCAGTGCTGCTGTGTACCAGCATCCTCCTCTTCACTCTGTAGTTTTCATTAGTTTAGGTGTTCATGGTATTACTCTTAATTTGTTAAAGTGCCATAAGACTTTAATATCTAATGATTTCCCACAAGAACTAGGTAACAACTGAGACTCAAAAGGACAATACATTTCATTGTTTACTGTTCTGTCTTCACTGTCTAAACATGGTCTTGATCTTACTGAAAGCTCTAACAATCCTGAATTCTAATAAAGCAGTTAAGGAAATTTTTCTTGATAGAAATATAGTCACACAGACATGTTGTGAATTTCCATGAACTTTTGATAATGCTTTTTTTTTTTTTAAACACTCATTAAATGCCAGAGCATTTTAGCAATTTGTTCAAACTGTGAAATTGATAGTTAAGATGTTGTGGATGTTTTGGCTATTCATAAGGCTTACATACTGTTCAAAAGATCGGTATTGATAAACTGGAGCTCAGTTTCTGTTTTGCGTCTTTAGTATATATTTCTGAGAATGCATTTCTTATATGTATGATTTTATAACTATTTTCATAACATATTTATGAAGCTTAACTATTGTTGCAGTGCAGCTATTTTACCTAAACTGACAATTCTGGTATCACTTATAGTAAAGCATGTAGACTAGACCTAGCTTTACAGGTGGGGTGTTTGTATCACATATTAAAATGTGTTCAATGATTATATAAGCTTGCAAGCATCTGTATTTGTAACTCTGCTTGCTAAAACTGCCTTATAAAAACATTTGTTACTAAGAATATACTTATCAGTAGAGGGTAAAATGGCATATGAATTCTGTTTTCAGTTTTCATTTTGTGAGGTTATATGGTTGGGGACATTAATCAGAGATTATTTGAATTTGCATTTGGTATACTTAAGGAAGATTAGAAATTATTAATAGTATTCCACAGTAATGCAAAAAGAAGAGATTATTGTATTCAAAGGAAGATCTGGTTCTGCATAATAGAAGGAATATTTTACTAATAATGGCTTATCAGCCTAATAAAATATTGAATTGTTTTTGTGACTTTTCTTCTGTTTTTCCTAGCTTTGGCATTCTGTTTTTGGGGTTTTTTTTTTGCATATTCTATGTTTAAAAACTGAGCATTCTACAAACTCTTTATCATTGATGGAAGCCTTTTGACAGTATTATAAAAAGAGTGAAAGGTTTACCTAGGATGAGAAAAGAAATCAGGATTCCAATGCTTCACTGTCATATTTTGGATGAAACTTAACATGGAAATATAGTTGGAAGCTGCAGTAGAAGAGGCCCCATAACCATCACCCCCCAATTGTAATAACATTTCTTTCAGAAGAATATGATGGAATAGTTCTGTTTTTCTCTAAAAATGCTCCCTGTCTGATATGAAAAGCAATCTTTGTATCTTTGGTGGAGTAAAAGATATTTCAGATATATTGCAAAATGGTTGTCTGATTTAGCCTTCTCATTTTTGTGGCAAAAATTAAGACTCTGGTACTACTTTTTCTGGCTAGCAAACTTTATCAAAAAAAACAAACCCTTTTGTTATTCAAAAATATGGTTTTTCTTTTTTTGCCACCCTAGACTAACAAGATTCTTTTCCTACAATAATTTTTGTGGCAGTCATTTAATGATCTATAGTTTTCAGGGTGTGCATCTTGCCTTTTAAGAGAAATTGGTGTCTGTATATTGAAATGAAGTCTTGCTTTTACAGGAACTCTTATCAGAACACTTTAAAACATGGTGGATTATTATGAAGTTCTAGGAGTGCATAAACATGCCTCACCAGATGACATTAAAAAAGCGTAAGTCCTCATTTTTAAAGCTCTGGCATTAGCCACTTTAGGAGGAAGGCCTTGAACCATACAAAACTGATTGCAGCCCTCAGCCTATAAAAAGTTTGCTTATGCTTCCTTTACTACCACTTGGGTGATTATTTGTTAGTATGTTTACCCAGAATTAAATCTTGCAGTTGAAATTATTATTAGCTGAGAAAGATTGTTTAAAGCAGAAGTTATTTAAAACATTCAAGAAAATATGGCTGCAGAGTAAATTTCTTATGTCAGAAACTTACATCAAGAATTAAAAACTGATCTTACAAAAATTTTCCTTAGAATTGGGACAGGCTTACTGATAAGTTGGCTGTGACATCTAAATTGAGAAATTGGTGGATAATACAGGTAGTCCTCAGTTTAAGAACGAGTTCCATTCCCAAGGTCTCTCCTTAAGTCAAACCTGTATGTAAGCCAGAACAGTATTATTGTATAATACTGTATAAGTAGTATTGTGTAATTAACTTGAAACATTGTGTATTTAACTCGAAACATTGTGTATTCAATTCAAATTTTGCTACAATAGGCTCCATTCTTAAATATGGGTCCTTAAACCAGGAGTTCTTAACCCAGGAACTATCTGTGCTAATTTCCTAATCACTCCTTCCCATGATTCAGTTATAGATTGATAAAATTATCAGAATAGGAGGCGGTAAACAGTTCAGATTATAACCCTTGCAGTATGGCACTTTGTACCCTATCTAGAGTTGCAGACTATAGATGAGATTTTTTAAAACTAAATAATTTAATAATTAGAGTTTTGTAGTTTTTCGCATATTCTGTTTATGTATACAATTTAGAACCCCTATGAATTGCCTCTACTGTGTTTTTTTCCAATTCCCTTTCCTATTGTGTTCTTTTATGTCTTGCAGTGCAGCCCATCCAGATGGTTTATCCTTCTTAGAGTAGTTCTTTGGGAGCTTGCAAAACACTACAATGGGGCAAGATAAATCTCTCAAGCTTGAGCAATCCATTAGGGGCAAATTATCACATTTATCATGCATTAAGAACTTAACATTGGTAATCAGTATGTCTATTGAGGTTTAAAATGTTAAAAAAAAAACTTAGTTCATCAGGCTAGCTTGTTTTTTTGTTCATTTCATATGCAGTGTTGTTCTTGAATAAAGTATGTTTGGCTTGGATTTCAGATACCGCAAACTGGCACTAAAATGGCACCCTGACAAAAATCCAGATAATAAAGAGGAAGCTGAGAGACAATTCAAGCAAGTTGCTGAGGCTTATGAAGTGCTGTCAGATGGTGAGTAATAATGTGGAAGACTTCCACGTCAGGACCTGTGGTGGTTAGAAAATGCCTAAAAATGTTGAATGTATATTTGGCCTCAGAATGTCAAGGAATAAATTCTGCAAGAATGGACTGGGTAGAAATGTTCTCCTCTGGACTTTCCATGGAAAAATGGAAATATAATGCACTGGATACTTGTTCACAGCAGCTGTGGAGAGGGAAAGAAAGGAAGGTGTTGGTAAGAGTGGGGAGTAGGTGGAATGTTTAAGGGAACAATAATTTATATGATTGAAAAATCAATTTCAATCTATATTTAATGTAATTATATAAATCAGGGCAAGATGTTATGCAGCTCAGTCTGATTTTACCCTCCCCTCCAACCAATATGTCAGTTCAGATTTCTAGCAAATACTCTGTCCTTTATCGTATGTTAGGGTTTCCCAGTCTATAATCTCCCTTGAGGAGGTGCAGATACAGTCCAGGAAAAGTGTGAAGAACCTTTAAATTGTACATTGTTATAATAAAACCACTTTTCTCAAAGTTTCTTTTTTTTTAAATAGTATTTTATTGGAATTTTAAAGTTAAAAGTTAGAAATGAAAAAGAAAATTGAAAATACAAATTATAAAGAAAAGGAAAATAAAAGGTGAGATAAGGTAAAAGAAAAAGAAAAAAGATATGAAAAATAGATAACTTCCAATCTATCTCTGGTCTTAGGAATAATAAGAGTATCATAAGTGCTAGTTTTTAATGCATTAAGTAGGAATAATTCTTTGTCAAAACATATCCCATTACATTTATAATCTAATCTTCAAATCCCCATGTAAGCTTCACCCCACCTGCATTTTGCAAATAGTCCATCAATGGTTTCCATTTTTTTCTCAAAGTTTCATTGTATTGTTTTCACTGTTCATTTGTGTTCATTTTGGTGTTTGGATTTTTGGAGGAGATGTGTACAATAAGATTACAGATAGTCCTTGCTTAATGATGGAACTTGGGACTGGAATTTCCATCACTAAGTGATGTGGTCATAAAGTATGATGTCATGTGGCCATGCTGCTTAGTGATGGCAGTTCCAGCAGACCCTGGTTACTGTCATTAAGCAAATCACCGCAGGTCATTAAGCTAGTACCTCACATGTCCATGACCTGACTTCCTGCTAGCTTCCCCATTGGCTTTGCTTGTGGGAAGATAGCAGGAAAGGTTGCAATTCACGATCATGTGACCACGGGGGTGCTGCAATGGCCAGAATTTCGAGGACCGGTATCACTCATTCATCACCATTGTAAGTTTGAATGGTTGCTATACAAGTGGTCATTAACTGAGGACCACCTGTAGGCTGAAGGGAGGTGTGATGGCAAAAAGTTTAGGAGTCCCTGTCATATGATTAATATAGAGGTTCTGAAGAAATATTAAAGCGGTTGCAAGATTTAGGAAAGCCTTCCTCAACCTGTCACATTACACATTTTGCTAACTTGTAACTAAATTTAAGAAGAAATAGGAATATTTTGCTGCATAACTTAAAAGTCAAATTATTCATTCAGAGAAGGATGTTGTAAGTTTTGTTTCATATTTGGTCCTACTTAAGGGTTATATCTTGATGATTTCACTATGATGAATGAAAATAGAATGTATTCCCTGAAACTTTTTCATAGTCTTCAGATTTGTGGCAAATACCAGAGGTGAATTTAAAAGAAGTACTCAAAGAAGAGGCTGACTTGTCCTCTATCTATCTATCTATCTATCTATCTATCTATCTATCTATCTATCTATCAAATTTGTCACCACCCATCTCATTAAAAAGTGACTCTGGGTGGTTTACAGAAAAGATAAAATCAATTAAAATGCAATATAAAAAAAAATTCCTCTCTGTCCTCAACTTGGTCTTTTAAAAGTCAGGGAACTTTGCTGTTGTGCTTGGAGGTGAAGGGGAATCCACTAGAACAGAGCAAATAGCAAATGTGAGATCATCAAGATAATTTGTCTTGGATTTGTATATTTGTATTTTAACTACTTCCTGTTCTTTGCAGCTAAAAAGAGAGATATCTATGACAAATATGGAAAAGAAGGGTTAAATGGAGGAGGAGGTATGTAAGGATTTAATACCACTGTTCCTATTTTTTTTTTAATGTAAATGTTTGTGGAACAATTTATAGGTTTGATGATTAGAAAGGGTAGAATATGGAAAGAAGGGAGCCACGAGATAATTTTCGAGTGAGAGGATAATGTAGAAATACATTTATAACTGCTGTAAAGAAGATCAGAAGCTGCTGCTTTATGTTTTTCTTTTTCTTTTCTATTTTTTCTTTTATTTATTTCTTATTTACTTACCATTTATCTCTATTTTCTTTTTAAAATTTGTATTGTTTTTACTCTGTAAAAAATTCTTCAATAGAAATTAATTTTAAAAAGTGAATGTTTGAAACAATGCTATAAACGCATTTTAATAGGTGTGTGTACTGGTTAGAGTGGGACATTGGAAATCTAAAGCTGGATCCTGTCTTAAAGAAATAAGTGGAGATTCAGATAATAGTGACTCAGATCCTATGGATTTCAGTAGTGTACTCAAACTAAGATTAAATCTAATCAATATTTTTACTTGTTCCTGAGGCTCCCATCATCTTTCTGTTATCTTTAATCTAGCAAGGATTTTGAGAAGGAAAAATAAGAGAATCACAGATGCTGCCCTGAGCTTGATAAAAGGACAAAAATCCATGAAATACAATACTAATTAGTCATTTGAAATTATGTTCTTGCTAAATTATATAATGAATATTTTAATATACTGAAAAATGGAACATTGAATACTCTTTTTATAGGTGGAAGCCATTTTGACAGTCCATTTGAATATGGTTTTACATTCCGGAATCCAGAGGATGTCTTCAGGGAGTTCTTTGGTGGAAGAGACCCATTCTCTTTTGATTTCTTTGGTGAGCGCTTAACTTTTAAATTTTGGAGAGGCTGAATGTGTAAAATACTGAAATTTTCACTTTTTTCTTACTTGTAGGAATCCTCATAACTGTTGCTTCTAATCCTCTGATTTTTCATGTATCTTGACAAAAGAATACCCTCAATATGTTCAAAATCTGATTTGATTTCTTTAATTGGATGCTTTGGAGTACTGTAGGTTTGGATATAGGCTGCAGTCTATATCTGTATAATCCTTTACAAGTATTTCAGAATTACTTTTCTTTTGATGATGTCCTTGGAATTGATTAGTTCATAGAATCATAGCATTGGAAGGGACCTTGGAGGTCTTCTAGTCCCAATGCCCAGGCTGGTACAGGAATCCTCAGACCATCCTGAATAAATGGTTGTCCAATTTTTCTTGAAAACTTCCAGTGATTGAGCACCCATGATGTCAGGAGGCACGCTGTTCCACTGCTTAATACAATGTTTCTCAACCTCAGTAACTTTAAAATGTGTGGACTTCAACTCCCAGAATTCCCCAGCCAGCATGCTGGCTGGGGAATTCTGGGAATTGAAGTCCACGCATCTTAAAGTTGTCAGCATTGAGAAACACTGGCTTAATAGCTGCCATTTTGTATAGTTGTATAGATATATTTTGAGATTTTAGATGCAACTCTAATGCTTTCCAATGTGGACAAATTTGGAATGAGTTTAACTTTTTGACTTGATTTGATATGAATACCACATCACATTTGATATTCTCCTTTAAATATTGTGATATGCTTACATGCATTGATTAACATAGTTATTTGTCTATTTTCTGTCTAGTTGGCATCCTTTCGTGGTAAGATTATGCTTTAAATTTCTTTTGACATTCTACGATAAAGAGCGACCACAATAGAAAAGAACCAGAAATGTCACAAGTTGTCAAATTGTACAGTTGCTTTTAATCAAGATGCAGAAAGTATTTTTCCTAAACCAAAAAGGCTGGTTTGAATAGATTTGGTTTTAGCAGGTCACAGACATGAACACTAAAGGGAAAAAATATTTTCCAATAACTCCCACATTTTCTTAATCAGAGCAAGACATTGTGACAGTTAAGTCTTGCAGTTCACAGGTAAAGTCACTTACTTTTTTTCTGATTGAGTTGCCATCATTTTGTTGGAGACAAATGTAGCCAGAACATCAGTTGATCATGGTCTGTGGATTTCTCAGTCTGTGTTATCTGGAGATATAGAAAGGCTGGTAGGAGGATACTTGCTGTTTGTGGATTTTTTCCTTTCCTGGCTAATAAAATTCACTAGATCTGAGCTGGGCTATGTAGACTTCAGGAAAAGGGAACGCTTAAATGAAGTGGAGAAAGTTCTCTTCAGAAAATGTAACTCTTTTCCGATTTGGGGTTAGTATAGAAAAATCTTGTTTGCTTTGGTGGATGATGTACACTGGGGCTAGACAGTACAATTGCAGATTTCTTTTTCAGAGCCTTTTTCACTTGTAGGTATGATCAACTGTGGATTCTTTCTGGATTGCCTAGTCAGGATAGCTTTGTGACTTTTGCCCTTTCAGACAGAACATGCTTACTTGGTTATATAAGAGAATTTCTACCTTGTAGCCTTTTATCTCTAGAGTAGGTCCTCAGAGGTTTGGGCTAAAGGGACCCTAAAATACTGGTAACTTATAACTGTACATCTCATTTCCACCTAATAATCCCAGAGAGGCTGTAGAACTTCTAAAGAAGTCTAGTAACGGATATAGGTTAAAACCAACAAGATTAAGTTCTGTGGATAGAGATCAACAGGGTTGGTTAGATTTGTCTGATCTGTTCTTTAAGGGGTTCATTCCCTATGAAGTCTCTGTCTCTGTGATTTTGAAATAGCTCTCAACCTAAGACTGACTGAGAGTTCATTTGGCTTTGATAGTTAAGAATGTCTTTTACTAGCTAAGGCTGCTGTGTTAGCTGCATGTTTTAGATTGCACTGAAGAAGAGACAATTGCAGTGGGCTGAATTTGAAGAAAATTCAAAAATTTCAGATAATATAAAATGCAGCAAGTTGGTTGTTGCTGGAGGCAAGATATTCAGGGAACATATTATATTGCTCTTGTATAACATTTTTAGTTGCTGGATTTCTTTTAGGGTTCAAATCAAGTTGTAGCTTTTGGGCTTAAAAAAAACTGCTTTCATTCCAGGTAACTTGAATAATTTGCTCAATCTTTAAAACAAAGAATAGAGGACCTGTAGTCATCCAGATGTTGCTGAACCAGTGCTGTGTGGAACTTTAATTCACATTATTTTAAATAAGGGACCCAACTTATGGCTTCAGAGCTGCATTTGCTCATATGGAACTTCTTCAAAAATTTACACTGAACTGTATTTTTAAATTATGAAATATATAGGAAATAATAATTTTACCTAATTAAAATTAATTTTTCTAGCTCTACCTACTGGGAGACCTTGGTGAACATAATTCTCAGATTGAAAAAGATTGTGTTAATTTTGGTTACAACTTTTGGTCTTGGCTGAAACATGCTACTTGAATTTTTGTTCTATTTTGGGACTGCCTAGGGAGGTGATTTTTTTTTTCTTGAATCCTAAATATATGACAAATACATGAAATTCTTTTTCCTCTTTTCAGTGGCATGGATCTATTTTTGGAGAAATTGCTCCCCTACAATTCATTTCCTGTATGCATAAACATGGAAATGAATATGTTTAAACAGTAGTTTTCACTTAATTGGTAACTTAATAAAAGTTAATAAAAAGTTTATCTACTTGTCCCATTTATGCAATGGTTGATATCCTGGTATTAGAAAGGGAGTACTGAGGATATCCGAAAAGTGAAGGTTATTTTTGGGTGATAAATCTGAATTTAATCAGGTAAATGGCATTATGTTTTGAGTATGGAAATAGAACAGGTTACTGTTCTGTTGCATTAATAACACTGTAACAAACACTGATGTATGTGGGTGCGTATATCTTCAGAGAGTAGACAGAAATATTTAACTGCCATTCTTCATTTTTAAAGAACAAGCATTTCAGATTACATAGTTTTAAAACTGAGCTTGATTTTCTGTTGAAGTGGAATTTTTATTCAGTGGTGAATCTAAAGGTATTATCCTGCCAACCTTCATCTTTAAATTCATGGGAAGTAAATTTTAAGAATTTACTTGGTGACTTGCATTATTAAATGGCTAATTTATTTTATGAAATTACTGAATTACGATTGGTACTTTTCTTAGATACCTACTCATTGCTTATCAGTTGGCTGCCAGAGGATTCTAATGAAGGATCAGAAGAAAGGTCTATAGAGGAGCTCTTGGAAGAGTATAGTTATGAGTCGGTAGGAGAAATGGCAGAGGAGCTGGAGGAAGAGCTATATGAAGAGTATGATGAAGATTCTGTTGAGGCATTTGAAGAATATGAAGGATCCTTTGAGCTGGACGAAGTGCTAGTAGAGGAAGAGGACTTTTCTGAAGGAGTAGCAGAAGAGTCTTTAGAGGAGGAAGTGAGTTTAGTGTCAGAAGATTGGGTAGAAGAGCCTAGCAGTATAAGTTTGGAGGAGCTGGAAGAAGAAATAAGTATAGGATCAGAATTGGAGGAATTTTATTAAATAAAAGTCTTTATGTTAATAAATTCTATTTTAAGCTATCTGAAATGTCTCTTCACTTCTCTGAAGGATTCTTACTTGGTGTAAAAAAAGTCAAAACCACTGTGTTAGCTAGAGCTTAATATAAATGCAATTTTAACAGCACTGCAAACTTCTAGTAGCTTTGAGAACTTTTAGAGTCACTTTGATTAAATCTAATTAGCAGACCCCATAAGTGTGTTTTATGAACATAGTACCATCTGTCCTGTAACTAGTCATTTTAAAATGACGGATAACAAAGTATACCAATTTGAACCTCAGTTACAAGTCTTTTTCTAAGCCTTTTCAAAGAAATCTGAAATAAGGACATCCTGAATATTAAATTAGTCACCTTGTGTAAATGTTCCAGAAACCCGCTTAATTCATTTTCCTGGAACTCTTGTAATTACTTGCTCAGAAAAGTTAGTAAAACAGATTAAATTAATCAGTATTAATGAAACAAATAGGTTTGTTGTTATCCTAGATCACAAGCAGTCAGAAAATATAATTTATAGGTATAAATGGAAGCAGTTGTATTCTATTCAGACATTCAAAATGGCTGCTAAATCTGAAGTCTGGATATATTTAACCCTTATTCAGCTTGGATGTCAGCAAGCATATTTGCATCTATTTGCAAATCTGGCATCTCCTGCAGAAAAAGGAGCTCTTCAAACATACTGGAGATATAGAATAGTCTTTTCTTAATTAATTGGGATTTTTGGTTTGGATGCTCACAGTTATTTAGTTCTATTCTTGTGATAAGAGATCCCAAACTACTTTTGTTTTTCTTTGTAAATAAACAGAAGAATAAAAGTTCTTTAATTCTCCAAAGAACATAACGGGCTCTTTAACAGTTTCATATATCATGTTTTCATAAAATTGAAATACAAAATGAGACTATTAAATGTTGGCTGCTGTAAGTGATATTTTGTGTTAGCATTCTGAAATTACTGAGTTCTATTCAATGTTAATTTTTATTCATATGAAAGGTCAGAGACAAAGACTCATATAGTACTTGAAAGGCATCTTCATGTCTGAATATAGTTGAGTGAAACTTGTAATCGGGTGCAACTGGAGACAAATGTATGTTTCCTTTTAAGTGTTGATGGAAAAATTAAAGGCAGGACATATGTTATAAAAACAATGTGAATAACTCAATAACCTCAGTTCTGTTTGGTTCTGCTTTGAAGATTTTTAAGTGGGGGCTGTTTTCTTAGTAAATCTAGAGATTATCAGTTTGGAGTAATTACTTTGCTGTATATACAGTTTTAAATCAACATACTTTATTGAGAGGTTTGATTTTAGAAAAATTGGGCAAGGTAACTGGAGCTTCTGGATTCTTATGGCAGATACAAAATACAGGTGAAATTAACTGTATGCAGTGGAACTAAATATAATCCTATATTTGCAGAATTATTTAAACTCTTAAAGATTCTCTAGGAGTATTTTAGACACTGTAAAGTCATATTCATGGTAAGGACCAAACTTGAACTGAAAAAATAAGAATGCTCTAAACACCAGGTAACTTGGAAAAAAACTGGCTATATATAGATCCATAATAGTGAGCAGTAATATAATATAGTTCATGTGTACACAAGTGACCTTCATAACTTGCTCATGAGTCAGTGGTAATAAATTAGGCAGTTATATTAGTGGCTTTACCAGATAATGTGCTGAACTTTAGCATATGAAGAGTCTTGCTACAGGAGTAATGTTTTATTTAAAAGATTCTTAGGCCATTGGTGATGTTGGAAATTACTGAATTAGTGCTAGTAATTAAAGCTAGGTCTACTAATACTAGTTATCATAGTTTAGGGTATTAATAAATCAACTGATTCTCATATCTTTTATGTTTACCTTTATTTAATTTTTCAGTTAAGCTGTTGGTCCTTGGGAAGGGTAACAGAAGGGTATCTTAAGAAACTGTTACATGCAAATGTGAAAGTGAAATGAACATGTACTGCTTTTCTTCATGTAGAGGGCAGGTTTCATGAAAATGAAAATCAGTAGGGTATAATGATTGGGATGACTAACATGGAGCCAAGAGGTCCACTTTAAAGTATTTGTTAGGTTAAAAGGGAAGGGAGTTGAACTTCATAGAAGAGTACAAACACAAATCCATGTACTTTGGTTTGAAGCATTGAACATTAAAACTTTAGCTCCTGGGTATATAAATCTAGAAGTTGCTCAGTTATTTCTGCCTTTTAGATGGGCAGAACTAGATTCACATCATTTGAATGTTTATATAGCTATAATGTAATTGAAGTAAAAAAAACCTTTGTGAATATTTCAATTCATCCTCTAATCTTTATATACATATATACGTCCAAAGAGATTCTGTGGCAAGAAAAACATGGGCTGTGTGTGGAATTCTCACTTTTAACGGGATCCACCAATTGCAGTAACCCTTTCCCCCCCCCATTGTTAGTTTTTAAATGACATAATTCATTTAAGGACCATTCAGAAGCATTTTTAAAACATGTGATTTAGATGTATTTGATGCCTTGAAGTCTTTCTAAATATTTGATGAGATATACTTATCCTGTAAAAGTGTTCTAAAATGTAATACCCTACAAATAGGTCTCAGATGGTCTGATCTTCAGATAGATTCTAAAAAAAATCATAAACAGCTAAAACTGAAGGACATGTTGAACTCTACTTACAATTCAGCTCTAGGGTTTCAACTCAGTCTTGTACAACAGCAGAAGAATGTCTTGGAGTTCCTATTCCTCCTCCTCTTCCTCCTCTTTTTAAAAATCCAGATGCTTTACAAAGTGGCGGGATTGGCAATATGGAAGCTTGGAAGGGTTAGTCTGGGGGTGCCTGAAGTCCTTTTGTCGAGGTGATGTTGAACAAATTATTTTTTTCAACATTTTTCAAATAAATATATACATCTAGATTATGGTAATTTGGGTTCTGTGGGATCTTAGACTAGAGTGATTATAAAGTCCTGTGATTCAGTCATATTTCAATTAAATCTTGTGATCGCATTAGTTAAAGTGCTTTTCTTTTATTGTGATAATTTTTGCATATATTCATTTATACATATTTACAAGGTATCTCTGGATCAAATGTTGATCCAGGTGACAAAATGGTAAACTTTGATTTTAAGACTGTAATGAAGATGAAATGTTTGATTAATAACTATCACTTTGCTTTCAGATAACATTAAATTTTTATGTATTACATACCATAAGACCTGTTACAAAAGCAACATCATTTTTCCATAAAGAAACATACATACCACATTAGCAATAAGGGGGTTCTTTTTACTGTTCCATTTAGCATTTCGAATACCTTCATGCAAGTTTCTTAATATTTGTCTGGTTAAAACCTTATTAATCAAGCTAATATGATAACAGATTTAGGTTCTTAATTACTACAGCTTTTGTTCAGGTTCCCAAGTTCCTAAACCTATAAAAGGATATGATTAAAGTGGCAGTGAAACACAAATGACTTACTTTTCTACAGGTTGCCCTTTCTTTTCTTATATTAGAAAATTAGACGTAAAGGCTGCAGTTCAGTGCAGATTTCCTTGGGAGTAGGACCTCAGGAAAAGAGCCAGGG
The DNA here is from genome assembly GCF_059951505.1 of Python bivittatus. Lineage (NCBI taxonomy): Eukaryota > Metazoa > Chordata > Lepidosauria > Squamata > Pythonidae > Python > Python bivittatus. Next base: position 8,620,617 of record NW_028277088.1, read on the forward strand.
TGTTGCAGTGGTTAAAGATTCCAGGCTAGAAACCAGGAGATGAGTTCTAGTCCTGTCTTAGGGACAAAGATAGCTGGGTGACTTTGGTAAAGGACCTATTGAAAACTATGAATAATACTTTTATGTACATGAGTATAATGTAGCACTAAGAAATCTTTGTATGACAATTATGCTGTCGTGTCAAAGATAAAAATAGATTATACTGGAGATACATCTTAACATTTGAATGTCCGTTTTTAAACCTTTGTATTTAGTTAATACAGAAATTCACTGGTTAATTCTAAACCCTTTTTAATTTTATTTGCAGAAGATCCTTTTGATGACTTTTTTGGTAACAGAAGAGGGTCACGTGGAAACAGAAGCCGAGGCGGTGGTTCCTTTTTCTCTGCCTTCAGTGGATTTCCTGCCTTTGGGAGCGGTTTTTCTTCCTTTGATACAGGTGGGATGAACTTAATTACAACGTAGATGTTAAAATGTGGACAATTCTCAAAGGAATAAATCCTCAGGTGTTTACGCACAAGGTTTAAACTCTGCAGACCTGCAAAATGTGAGTCTGCCTTGGATACCATGTATGCAAGCTAGAATTATAGGAACAGACAACTAAAAGAGAGCAAAAGCTGCTTTAGATGGACCTAATGATTTGGGGTTTTTTACATCTATTTCAGGGGTGAAGAGCCTGTGGTGCTCCAGAATGTTACTGAATTATACCACCTGGCAGCTCTGTCAAGCATGGGAATCAGCAATATTTGGATTTCCATAGGTTCCCCACTTCTCTAGCTCTTCAAAGGGCTTACAACATAAACTAATCAATTTTCAACAATTTTCAATTTTACAAAATAGATTTCTCTGGTTTTATTGTTTGTAATAAATCTGTATTTGAGTGGTGAGGATAGAGGTTGTTGTATTTGGTGTAATACACTATGATTTGGTATTTTTGAATATAAACACTTTGAATATTTAGTATTTAGAAATTATAAATGTTAATTTCTCAATATTGGTAAATAAATATGTTCATCAATAAATGGCCTGACAGTCAGTTCCAAACGTTAGTCTGTCCATTAATCTAAAAGCAGAAATATAGGTGGAAGCTGCTATCCAGTTGTTGAATTAATGTGGTTCCTTTAACTTGGTCAAATACATTCTGTCACTTTTTCTTAACAGGTTTTACTTCATTCGGTTCTCTTGGCCATGGAGGCCTTACTTCGTTCTCTTCCACGTCATTTGGTGGGAGTGGAATGGGTAATTTTAAATCTGTATCGACTTCAACTAAAATAGTTAACGGCAGAAAAATCACTACAAAGAGGTACAGTGATTTTAATTTAAATTTGTTAGTGAGTTGTTAATAACATTTCTTTCCATTGAAAACAAAGCAAGACTATAGTAGCTATTCCTTTCAGTAAGGTTTGGCTCATTGTTTTTATGTTATTATGTTTGATATTTTTATGCTGGGGACAAGTCTAAATTAAGTTGGCGTCCCTTTGACTGAAGTGCCTAAGATATGCATCATAAAGAAAAAATACGATTATGGAGAGGTGTGTCTGATCTGACTTGGAATCGTAGTTAAAAAGCTAAAAGATTTTGCAAGGATTTTGACAACTGGAGAATTAATTGCTTCAAAGTTGTGGGTAAAATGAAGCTTTCCAGTTGAGTTTGCTGCAGTGAGGCACTGTCTTGTGGTGGATTACTTTATGGACAGGAGATTCATGTGTTATCTTACTACTGTTTCAAAAAACAAAAACCAACACCCACGCTCTTCCATGGATTTTTGTCCTGCAGAATTGTTGAGAATGGGCAAGAGAGAGTAGAAGTTGAAGAAGATGGCCTGTTAAAGTCTTTAACAATAAATGGTAAGGAGCAGCTGCTACCCTTGGATAACAAGTAATTCATCGCACGCATTTAACAGAAATTTTAAGCTATAAACGAGCACCCTTTGCGGATTAACAGGAACATTTTTTGAAGATTTCAGATGAACTCTTTCATTATACATAATCTAAAGTATTTATAAATGGCTCATCGGAGCTCATATGTCAGACTTTTTGCGTTTAATTGCTGGGACCACATGAATAGGACCATTTTTTGTCCTTAAATTTGTTGTAAATTTCTGTATGCACTTTGCTTTATATTAAACATGATTCTAGGTGAACACTTACCCTGCTTTAGTGCTAGGGACAAATTGTACACTCATATTAGCATGAATCTTGCTTTTTTATTTTTTTTTTAGGTGTTGACATGTGAGCCAATTAATAGTTTACTGTGAAGTTAACATTTCTGAGGCAAATTTAATTTCAAGCGTTCAGCATTTAGTAGTGAATAATGTTAATATGTTACTGACAGTGCATTTCTGGTTTAAACAAATTAAGGATGTTTTCTAGTTTTGCATGAATGCTGGCAATTTAGTACATTTTGACATCTAAATGTGTAATGTTTAAACCTAAGCTAACAAGTTAAAACTACTGAGCTTAGGTATTTTGTCATTTTTGCTAAAAAGTTAAAAATGAATAAATGCTGATGTTTGTGGTGCATTCTTTCTTGGGTAATACTTGTAGCTTTGTAACTTAAAGGATACTAACTATATTTTGCTTTCAGCTCTTCCTTACTGTGAGCTTTTCCTTTGCAAACATTCTTTATATAAAAACTGGATACCGCTCAAGTGTCAGACCCAACATTCTGAACTAACACAAATTCTGTTTCTTTAAATAAGATAAGAGAGTAACTTTAAGATGTCAATGGTTGAAGTAATTTTTAGGACTGACAGAGGTCTTAGATACAGACCTTTGTCAGTCTTAAATACAGTTTTAACACAGAGGTCTTAAAAACAATTTTTAATACTACTACTGAATCTTGGAAGAGCATTAGTTTGCTTTCCATTTTATTTGAAGCAGTAGATGATGGCAAAATGACTTGTTTAGTTTTCCTAAATTAATATTTTGTTAAGCCAGCTAGGCAATTTTGTGGGGCTGCTCTGGTTTTCGAGATAACAGTGTTGCCCTTTGGATTACTGCTTGCCTGTTTCCTAAGGAATCCCATGAGAGAGTGGCCTTCTTTTAGAGAAGGGGCTTCCCTTTAAGATATAAAGCATCCATTTGCAAAAAAGGAACCTTTCAGCGGGCTTATGGCTATAATGAAGTCTCAGTAACAAAATGATAATAAATAAATGAAAACTAAAAAATACTAACAGTAGTATTCACAGGAATCATTGTTTCTTTCAGAAGTAAGGAAGCAACAGATTTCTACAGTATAGGTTTTGGGTCTTATGAAGCTGATTTCAAATTAAGTTCTAAGCTATTTACTGATTATTACTGAATACTCGTTAGAGTATTACTGAGATTTTCAATAGAAGTTTCAAATAAGCTGCAGAGCCCAGCTTTTGCAACATGTAAATATCTGTGCACTTAAAATGTGTATACATACTACATGCATATTACTAGATTATGCACACACTCTATCAGTTTCTAATATCAAGCCACAAAAATTGTGTTTAAAAAACATTGTACTTTCAGAGAACTCTCTGAAGGCCCTTAAAGTTCAGATGTTCATTTGTCAATGGGAGAAAACTTTTATTTTAAAGTTACTGGATGTTAAACTTTGAAAGAGTTTTCCCATAATAGAATTTATCTAGACTGGTGAGTTGGAAGAAACAAATCAGAATAAAGGTGCAACCCAAGACATTTTTCTGTTTTTTAATTATGTCCGTGAAAATTGCTGAAGGACACCATGAATGAGTTATTTTTATTAAAAATGTTCCTGTTAGTATCTTGACACTCACACAGAACAGTTATCTGAAATGCTAAAATTCTGCTGTTGGGCAAAACATACCAGCTACAGAAGAGTATCTTACCAGCTTTCATGCTACTTCATCACAGCATAGTGCACTGCACAATATTTCACAACAGCACAACAAGCTTAATTTGGGTCTTTTTGCTTGAGTGGTGTATTGAAGTTAACCCAAGGCTCTGTGTGTACTGTGGTTCAAATACCAAAACTGTATGTCAAGAAGTGCCAAATTTTGCATCCTGCCTTAACTAATACAGTTTGACATCTTTGTTATGAGAAGCTCTCCTTCCATATCATTTGAAATCTCACTCATCAGATACGGATTATTTGCAAAACGTTCACCACTGACCTTTACGTGAAAGCACAACCTTAAGGAGAGTTTTGACAAAATGTACAATCAATTACTGTCATTAACAAACATACCCCATACGTGTTATCACCTTCCAAGAACTGATACTGTCAGGATGCTGAGTTCTTTGCCACATAATTTCTGCACTTACATTGCATAATCATAGAGTGCACAAAGCCCTGGTCTGTTGCTTGCCTGGCTTGCTTATCTGTCTTGTTTGAAATACACAGCATATAGGTAGTCCTCACTTAGCGACCACAATAGGAACTGGCAACTCCGTTGCTAAGCACTGTGGTCGCTAAGCAGAAAATCACGTGACTGCGACAGGCTTATGACCTCACTTCCCCTTTGGTTGTTAAGCAAATCACTGTGGTCGTTAAGTGAAACATGTAACTGTGACTTATGATTTTACTTGTGCCTTCTCTATTAACTCTGCTTGTTGCAAGCCAGTTGTGATCCACACAAATGGCGATCACGTGACTGCAGGATGATGCAACCGTAGTAAATATGCTCGGGTTGCGAAGTGTTTGAATAGCGATCATGTGACTGCAGGATACTGCGATGGTCGTAAATGCGAGGATTGGTCGCAAAGCTATTTTACACTGTAGTAACTTTGAATGGTTGCTAAACGAGGCGGTTGGTAAGTGAGGACTACCTGTCTTATTTGTTGGCTTTTAGTCATTTGGACCTTGACTCTAACTCTTAGTTACTAATCTTTCTGGCAGTGCAAGCAAATCATATTTCATGATGCTTCTTTGTACAGAATATTAAATTTATCTGGATAAATATGTTCTTGGAGTTTCAAAGAGTGAAAGTCACACTTAGCTGGTGGGGTAGGGATATGGGACCTTTAATTTTAAACACATGCCTACTTGGTTCATTTGTTTGCAATTCTCACATTCTGATCAATCTGTTGCTGCAGCCACATGGTGAAGTGCAGTTCCCTGCTAGCTACATATATGCATAATATTAGATTCCACCCCTGAAAATTGCTGCTAGGAAACAGAATAGTGGATGGTGTTATCTACCACTTGAGCTGGTGGGGGGAACATAGAGCTGTTTTCCTTTGATGGATTTTGATCTGATTTGTGTGATAAAAGGAAGCAATATGCATGAGTAATAGATTATGCGATCTGAAGAGAAACCAGTGTATGCCAGTAATAGAGACCCAGTTCCAGTTCCATCAACCCCTTGTTTTCGGAGGTTGGAATATTGCCCCCTCCAGTCATGCAAATGTTGCTGCAGCTGCCCTGGTTATTTCTTTCATCTGTACTTCCTCCCTTCTGTTCCTGCTTCCTTTTTCATATCATCTCTGATTTCAAAACCATTTGCGGATTCTTGCAGTCCTACCTAGCATTCCACTTTCCTTATTAAATCCTTGATTGATTTCCTGAGCGAAACAAAATACGCTGCCTACCAAGCCCAATTAGAGGGGAAAAAAGAGTCTAGTGTGGAGGGGAAGTGGTAAAGGGAATAACTTGTTCTTTTCCCACATTTTCATAACTATAGTGCTAGAGCTACCAGCCCGATTACGCAATTTGGGGCAGTGGGAAAAGAGGGGCCCTTTTCCCCTCCTTCTGAAGCTTACCTGCATAATGTAAGCAATGTCTCTCTTCAGTTTAACCTATTTCACCAATATTTCCAGTACTCCTTGCTCTTCCTCCCCCCCATAACACAATTATTATATCAAATTCTGTGATAAAAAGTCACCATTACTGAACTCTCTCTCATATTGCATGGACTTTTGCTTTCTTGAGTCCTTCTCTCTGGATTTAGCAACCGTCTAGAGCAGGGTTCCTCAACCTTGGCAATTTTAAGATGGGTGGACTTCAACTCCCAGAATTCCCCAACCAGCCATTCCCCTTGCTGGCTGGGGAATTCTGGGAATTGAAGTCCACCCGTCTTAAAGTTGCCAAGGTTGAGGAACCCTGCTCTAGAGGCTCATAGGTTCCTGACAACACACTTTTTTTCAGGCAAGTGTTTTTCCTTAACTGACAAATATATATATCTTCACTGGGTATAAAACAAACAATCCCCCTCCCCCCAAATCATGTCTAGTTTGTTTAAAGCAGTGTTTCTCAACCTTGGCAATGCTGGCTGGGGAATTCTGGGAGTTGAAGTCCACACAAAGTTGCCAAGGTTGAGAAATACTGGTTTAAAGTCTGCCTATTCCAAAGCAGTGAGGTCCTTTGAGCTTGTTCTTGAGTGTGTAAATGAGACCTCTAACACAATTTTCAGGAAAAGTGTGCTCACGTTCAGTACTACAACTAGACAAGTTCTTTTTCATCCCCTCATTTTTTTTTAATCCGCCCTTCTCAAAACTTTTTTTCGCCCCCAACTAGAACGTAACATTCTGAAGTTGCTATTCTCACTGCAGAATATTTGGATTTAAAATGTATGTTTCTTCTCAGCCTGTGGTTCACTTAGTCATGTTGGCAACCTTCCTCTTATTTCTCAGTGGTTCATCTTTAACAGCAATTCAAGCACTTCTTTATTTTACACCATTTCTTTACTACCCCAATCAATCAACTTGGGGCAGTGTAAAAGGAGTGAATAAAGAGCAGGTTGCTAATACAGTGGATGTTGCTGAAAGAGGGATGAGTGCTTTAACATGTTCACCTCTTTCTCTTAGTTATCCTTCCCTTTAATACTGCTCTGCTCTTGAGCTGTAGCTAATGTATCATTTGTGGGTCTTGCTTAATGTTGCTGATCTCCAAATCCTGAGAGGGAAAAATAGGTATATCTTAAAATTGATAATACCTATTGATAGTAGGTCAAAAGCTATGAGTGGATCTAGGGTAAGTTGCATCTAATTCTATTTAAATATTTGGGACAAATAGCTTATTTGTCTTACTGATTTCAATTGAACGTATGTCCGTTAGTTTACTTTGGATCCACTGTTATTGACCATTCTAGTTCAAAATATGGTCTTTTGGCATGATAAAAGATTTCTTTTGTCTTCAAACTTAGATAAACTTCAAAGTGTTTTTATGGATAGTTACTGTTGTGACTTAAGAGTAGCCTCAAACAGCTGCTACAGTCTGATAAGTGTGATTTTTAAAATTTTATTTTATTTATTTGTTCTACTTTGAAATAGAGCTTGCTACATTCAGTTCTGATATTCAGTTTTACTATTGCATTTTCTAAATTGTGAACAAAGTGCAGCTTTTATCTTAAGTGCATTGCATTAACCTATCTTCTGTCCAGTTGCTAGATTGAATGCTTTCGTTTGTAACTTGGGATTGATTTCCGACAAGGTATTGCTAAACTGTTCTTTTTAAAAAGTGTTTTTGTAAAGGAAGAGTGTTTCTGCCAGTTGTGTAAGAGAAAAATCTTTCATTGTTGAGGATTGTTACATTCACATTTGGGCTGCTTCTGTTCTGCCTGCCTACATATAATAGTTGATTTGCAAGTGACATTTGTGTGATTATGTTTTGAGTTACTGTGTTCCAACGTATGTCTGGAGTATTTCTGTTTGCTGACTTCTTTGCAGGGTTGCATCCTTAACCTCTTTTGTAACTAAACAAGTTGCTTAGCTTCAGTTTCTTCATCTGTAAAATTATTTTACTGATTTTAAAAATCTCAATTATTAATATGAGTTTAATAAAATTTATGATGTTATATAAGATTATGATGATAAAAGACCTTTGATTTAATATAATTTATTTACAGCAGTTGTTCCCAAGCAGGTTAATATCCTATGAAATATTCATTTTGATTTTAATTGGGAATACTTAGGACTACTAGACCTCAGCTACGGAAATCTGGGCAATCACTAGATAGAAGCAAAGATATATAAAAAAGCTAATCCTTTGCTGTCATCTACTTGCCTGGATTTTTGCAACCCAAATCTGGTAGCTCCGGAAATATTGAACTGCTGTCTTAAATGAGTAGAAATTCTTATTAGAACCTCTTCTGGCTCCCTTAGTTCTGATGTCTACTTTTTTTTCCACTTTTGGTCATAGTCTGAAACTATCGTGGCAGTCAGATACACTAAATATTTATTTGATTGATTGATAGAAATAGCCACCCATCTCACAGAAGTGGCTCTGGGCGGTTTGCAAGGATTAAAACACAGAAAAAACCCCAACATAAAACCCCTGACGCCCAAGGTTAAACAATAACCTCACTAATGGAGAAAAGCACATATACAACAGCCGAATTCATCTAACCATCTGACCCAAATACCTGGGGAAACTGCTAGGTATTCAGTTCCTTGCAGAAGGCTAACTTGGGTTGGGATCGCTTATGTACTTACAAGACTTTTGATGGCTTTGATTTCATATTATACTTAAGTGGTTTTTGCACTTCTCAATTTCCAAAGCATTCTACCATATGGAATAGAGAATTGCTCTTTGATGGAAAACTAGCATAGCATAAGCTCATTTCTGGTTTCTTAGTTCCTTGGATCCTAGCCATTGCTTTCTGAACACATTCTTTTTAAGCACAAAAGACTATTTTATCTTATTTATTCTGACATTTAGCACATCTAGCCTCTAGGAAAAAAAAATACATATTTTGTGTGATGGAAAAATAATGAATATTTGGCAAAGGCTGATCAAGATAAATAATTTCCCTCTTCATTTAGTATTCACAAAATACTAGGCCTGGTATTAGCCATTTTTGAGTCGCCAGTGATTTTGAATACTCACCTGAATATATAATATATATTCATTCATATATATTAAACAGAAAATAAACACTTCCAAGTACTAGTACAAAATGAAAAGAAAAGAGAGAGACAAAGAAGAAAAAGTCAGAAGTACAAAAAGAAGAAATAGAAATAGAAGTTGCTTCCGATTTCCTTTACAGCAAGTATAATTACAAATACCAAATTACCTCTTACTCTGTGGTTACAAAAACAAACTCTCTTTTTCTATTATCTATTTTTTTCTAATCATCAAAACTGTAAGTCATAAGCTCACTTTTTTCTGTTTCATGCAAAAAGTTTATAAGGGGCTTCCAGTCAGCAATGACTGTAGATAATGACTGTTCTCTAATTAAGGAAGTCGGTTTAGCCATCTCTGCAAATTCCATCATCTTCACCCACCATTCCTCCATTGTGGGTGATGTTGAGTCTTTCCACTTTTGTGCATATAATAATCTCGCTGCAGTTGTCATATATAAAAACAAAGTTCTGTGACTTTTTTTCCAGCTACCTGGAAATAATTCTTAAATTTATCATAGGCAAAGGCAAACACTGCTTTAATCAAAAGTTTGGTGCATAGTTTTATTTTACAATATTACTTCATTGTATTAGGCTCCAGTTTCTCTCCATCAGATCTTGTTATCTTTGCCTTCCATTTGAAAGGGTTGCTGCACTCGATAGCCTTTTTTGGTGAACTTAAGTTACATTTGAGCTTACTGAGCAGCAGTAGGCACTGATAGTGGGCATTCACTGCCAAGGCAAGGCTGAAAAGTTGCATTTGTTGACTTAAAAATGGGATTTGAATTAATCTCATTGGCTGCCATGAAGGATTGGAACACATGGGAGTCAAATTGCTGGGCAGCATTTCATAAGAACTGGTTGAATTATTTGACACACTTTCTTTATGATAATTCACATCATGGCTTATCTATATAGGTCAGTTCCAAATCCTCCTCATGATCTGTGTTCCTGACATAATTCTTTCAGTTACTATAGATTAGCAAGAAGATACTTTAATCTGGCTTCTTCACTTCCTCTTATTTGTAAAGAATTCTGGCATGATGCTTGTAGTCTTTTTCCATTTGATAGACATTCATTTTTTTTTTCTTCATCTGTTGACTAGTGACTTTAATGGATTACATTAGGAGATTTGGAATATATTTTGAAGAGTAAGAGTGGGATTTAGGCAAGAGGAAATAGCCATAGAAATCAGGTCAAATGTAAATTTACCTGAATATAGACTACAACTAGAGAATAATAAACTTACCATTAAAATGCATAGAATCATAAAATGGAAGGGTTGGAACATACCTTCTAGTCCAACACCTTGACTAATGCAGGAATCTATAACAGCAGCATGTCTGGTAAACTATAACAACAGCACACATTTCCAATCTCCATTGGGCATGGAACAGACCTACATGGATCTCCCTTTCCTTCTCATATTAATGAATACGAACATATTTATATGTTCCGTAGAATGTTTTGCTTCATAGGCTGAATGCTAGTTTGGTGCACAGGGAGTTCATCTACTAGCAAAGTGTACAGTGATCACAGTGGTAGAAATTTCTAGCCAAGTATATTTTGAAACTTGTATCAGCTGATCTTCCATCTCACCCTCCTGACTACAGTTAATTACATTTCTATCTGAGATCCAATATTTGACAGAGGTCTGCAAAAAACTGCCAAGGAAATTACTCTTAATAGTTGAGAAATTCATACGCATTCAGATATGCTTTTTATAATTCACAGCTTAAAAATACTGTTTACTTAACGTAAGTATTGGAATGCCTGGTAATGTAATTCCTTTTTTCATTTAAGACACACTGTTCTTAAGATTTAAATAAACAAAAAAAAAAAGCTGTAACGTGCCTTTTGAATTGTAGCCATTTCACTTGGTATTTAAAAGGCCAATCGACTTATTTTCTTCTGAGCTGTCCCTGGAACATTTACTTAAGATTGGATCCATGGTAACGCTGTTTTTCTTCCATAAATCATTGCAGTTGGATGCACAGCTATTGCCTTCCCAAGCAACATACCTTCCCTTGTGGGATCCCTCAAAGGCTGTGATGAATTAAATTTCTGACATGTGTATTTAAGTAGTACAAGACTGTAACTAGGCTTGGATAGAGATCAAAGTTCATTATGGGGTGTGGTGTGAAAATTCCCTAAATTATTGTTGTCTCACACATCAAGTTTAGGCCTGTCGATGGCAGTCAGTCAAAACTGGAGTTTGAAATAATAGTATGTTGGAACCGAGGATGGCCTTGGACATGGTCAGTAGTTGCTAACTAGATGGCACGATGAGCCATGGGCCAATCTGGAGCATGCCTTGGGGAAGGGCACCTTTCCTTTTCTTCCTTCCCCCTGTGGTGTGGCTGACAGAGACAGACTGCCCTGAGAAAGAGGTGGTAAATATTGGCAATGTGGATGGCACAGCCAACTAAATAGATTATGGTAAAACTGAAAAGGACGTATGTTGTTGAACAGGACTTTCTCTTAGTAGTGCTGATTATGCCTTGGTTCTCATTTTGTCTTTGAAAAAAAAAGTTTTTTTTTTAATGCTCATCTTAGGTTTTGCCTTTCAGCACATGGTAGTCCAGATAAAATTCTTTAAACAATAAGCAAATCACTTCATTTCTATTTGAGATGAACGCTTCTGTAGAAATGAAAGTTATCGCATCAGGAATGGGCTTTGTATATTTCCATGTTTCTGGAACAAGTAAGTGTTTTTAAAAGGTTTCATTACATTTGATTGGATGTATAGGCTCTGGTTGTTCTCATATTTTGTGTTCCAAAAGAACTACCCTACTCCATTCCTTCTAATTTTAGTCCCAAATCTGTGCAACAGGCATCTGTTTAATATTATTGTAGTTAAATTGGGACTATACTAAATCAAAAATTGTTTGTGTACAACGCTTTTAATTCTGGTGATATTCTTTGTGTGATATGGTATGGAACTTACATGTTATTTAGGTATCACTGATACAGAACATTGTTCAGGTTTATTATCTGAAAATTGTGGTAATGTTGTTCCGATGTATATTTGTCTGCATTGTAGCTATGAATTCTGGAACGGAAAAGAACAGGGTTGCTGCTGCTTGGAGGAAAGCTAGATAAACCAGTTCTTGTCATTTTCAGCTGTATTTAGCCATATGTCCATTGTGTCTGATTTCTGTATTTTTCTCTGAATACATTATAATTACATTGATTTTGCATGCAACTTTATTTCTATAATTTTCTGTGATACATACATTTTTCAAGATCCAGGACCAAGATTTCCTGACAGGGAAGAGACAGGGCTTTGAATCCAGCCAAGCAAAAGCCAGTCTTTTGAGATAAAACGAGAAAGGGTTTAAATGGGATTCAAGGCCTCTTTTTACAGAATTGAGAATGGTCTGAAGACAGGGGAAGAGGTTAACTCACTTCTTCAGACTGCTTTGTCATTGAAACATAAGACATTTAAGGAAGTCCATGCAGTTCTGGAACACAGTATTATGATTTAAAAGGGTCCTAGAGTGTGATGAGTGCTTGGGGTGCATGTTGTCATCTACAGCTAATTTTGTCCATTGCCACCTCTTTTCCTTTAGAATGATGAGTCTCTTACTCATTCCTGAAATAGTATAGTTGGTTATACAATAAATGGATAGTCTCAAGTAGGACAGGATAGTAAGCTTTCTGGCCTCTTTAGGTAAGCTTAACAGATGGTTGCATTAGTCTTGCAAGTTGCACAAGGGATGAAGAAATGAGATTGGTGTTCTTGCTGTTTTCCTGATCCTGCAGAATGTTTCAAGGATGAGAGTGAGGTATTGAGGACAGATGGTGCAAGCTAAGGCTTGATTGCTTATCAGCTGGTGTCTGGGTTCAGCTAAAATGTGGATTTTTAGACAATATGACATCTGCAGTCTGTACAGTTTCTGCCAGATCAAGGAAGAGTTCCACATTCACTGGGGAGATAATTTATTTTTCTCAAATTATGAAAGCTCCCTGAAGAATATCACTTCTTCCAGAGGAAGCAAAATTAGAAAGTTGTGCAAAACTTCTCAACCCTCTGTGGTTTGAGAAGGTGTCAGAAGCATCAGATTGTTGTTTTTGCAGGACACTTCTTACTAGTACTTTATATGAAACCCTCGGGCAAGTACCATTCTTCTAAAAGTTTGGAGCAATAATTAGGGATATAAAGGCAATGCAGCTATTTATGTGGGAGGATTGAAAAAGCATTTCAAAGAAACTTTACTTGAAACTTTACTGGAAAGCTTATGACTAAATAAATATGGCTTACACAAAAATCAAGTATTGGCTTATTTGCTCCTATGATAAAGAGCTTACATAGTCTGTATCATGTCCTATTTGTTTGTTCTTGTAGGGCATGGCAAATTTGGCCATTTCTTTTATATATTGCTAACAATTTGGTAAGTTAAAAATATGAACCATTTTTATGGTGATATTCTGTTAATTGATGTAGATTCCTAAGAATCATCAGTAACAAAATTGTTCTTTACACAAATCATGATACCACCCAAAGCACGCAATAACAGAGATGGAAAATTGCATTTGTGTTGACTGTGATGAGTGCTCTGCTGTGCAAATTCCAACCTTCCTTCTAATTAGAGTTAGGAAGAAGAAATCACATTTGAAGCTATATAGGCCAGCAAGCTTGGAAGTGGCAAGGTTGATCTTTTTAGTATTAATATCTGTTAACATTGCACTTCACTGGTTCTGAGGCCTTGGAAGTACAGCTTATCTATAAGAATGCTTTCAAACCCAGCTTCAAAATTAGGGGGATTCCTGGTGTTTAACATTCTTCAGTGGTGTTTGTATTGTCTTGACACACACACAGATGTGGGAACAGTCTTCCCCCTCTTTCTCAGCTTGAAGCTAAAGAGGAGCAGTCAGAGTAATGCCCAGATTTCTGCCAATAACAGATGTTTGATTTTCTCTGTGAGACCATCAGAATGTGAGGTCCTCTGATCAGTATTCTGCCTCATCCTCAGAAATGCTCTTCAAGAGAATCCACAAACAATCTCATTTCTCTCTGGCTTTACCTTCACTCTAGGAATTTGCTCACTGTGACCATCTAGGGAGATAAATTCAAATTAACATGCTCTTGAGTTTCACGTCTTAAAAGTTCTGTTTCTTTTTTTGCTTTAGTCTAAGATTATTGTGTATACATGTATTTTCCAGAGAATGAAACTGTATTGTGTTAGTGTGGGGTTTTCTTTTTAAGTTTTGTGCTTCTGTTATCTAAGTAACTTCGTATTTGCATGTTCCCTAGTAAGCAGTTCCATGTGGATATTCCAGATTAATGTAACATTCACCTTTTAGCATCAGAACTGGTTTATCTGCTGGAAGACACTAACCTATTTACCAGAAAGCATAGATGTGACTCAGTGCAAAGTTTTTCAAATGAGGACATTAGTTACACTATCATTAATTGTGAGGTGACCTTCCCGCATTTCAAAATGTTGCCTCTGTTTGATCATTTATTAGTTTAGGTATCTCACTTGAAGTACAGAACCTTAGTGCTGACCTTCAAGAAAATAATAGGTAATAGAAGTGATTTTATGACTTTGCAACTTCAGATACTTGAAGGAAGAAAGTTTATTTGGCTGCTTTAGGAATATAAAGGATTCTTTCCAATTTCACTTGGTACAATAGCATCTTTCTGCATTTTTTGATGTCATAAACCAACAATTTTAGAGAAAGAAAGGATACCCTGCTTCCTTTTCATGCCAGCTTTGTTCCAGTTTCCAAGAGGAATCAGACTAATGGGGAAGGAATCATAGCACAGAATTATCCCATGTTCACACCATAGGTGTTCTGATATCTAGTATCATACAGTCACTTTCATTTGCCTGGACATATACACTGACATACACACATACCCTTTTTCCTCTTAGGGTAATAGAAAAGGAGAAAGAAATAGTAAGCAAAATCAATTAAAGACATGGGATAAGATATATTTCTTTTTCTTTTTTTCCCCTTCCCATAGGGGCCATATCCATCATGGCGTTGGTTAGTTGAGGCTTTCACATAATGCTTTTACTGAGTAAGGCATAGACTCAATACATTTTATTATTTCTTTGAAGAAAGACACCTTCAGACAATGAAGACCAGATGGATAGGGATGTTTTAGCTGTTTTGTTAATTCAGATAAGAAGCAGAATGACTATTGTAACCTTTTATACAAAGGCCTTGAGAATAGGGTTGTAAGATTAAGTACACAGCTCTTCTTCCTTTTTGAGATTCAATTTAATATGCTGATTTTTAACTCTTAAAGCACTAGAAAACTTGGTTTCAGATTGCATTATAGTCCTTATATACCTATCCTTGCCTTGGGGTTGTGCCTCTGCTTGATAAAGAAGCAGATGTCCATCATTGAGAGGGTCTTTTCAGTAGTAGCACCTGGTTATGGAACACGCTCCCAAGGAAGACTGTTTACATACCTTCTGGCACCAAATGAAGATTTTTTTGTTGTTGTTGTTCGCACAGATTTATTAAGTAACTGACATGACTTTGGCTCTTGTTTTAAAATCTTTTTTATTTTTATTTTCTGTTGTGCTGGAATGTTCAAAACATCTGAAAGCAGGGTATGTACTTAAACAAATCAGTGTAATAAAACATGTAACTGCAGTAAATTAAAAAAATGTTTTATTATTTACTGTTTTAACATGTTTTTAGAAAGTTAATGATATAAAACTAAGAAAAAACAACTATAGAATAAACATAGACATTAAAAACTTTTGATACAAAGCATATTAAACAGAGGTAGAAGGGGAAAACAGCTTCAGTGCACAATATTCACATCAGGAAAATCTGGGTGAAGAGAAGTTTTCAGCAGATGCATGCAACTCATAATTAGCGTTCACTTCAGTAAACATGAATCCCTGTGCTGGGTCTCTTACTCTAGAAATAAACTTCAATTAGCAATTTTTTCAACATTCTTACTTGTTATGTCACACCTGGGAATAACAAAACTTTGAAAGAAACTTAAATGGGGAGGGGAACTATGAATAATTTTCATAAAAATAACAGGAACAGCATAATATTGGCACTTGGTCAATTCAGGGGGGGGGTTTCCTAAGCCCATGTGGTCCCCATGGCACCATTTGCAGTTCCCAAAGCACCTGCAGATCACTTGTGGATGTGTGATTCTTGGCTTCAAAATGCAAAGATTAGAAACGGGGGTGCAAGATTTTCCATTCCCACTGTTCATGACTGTGGAAATGTGAACAATTATTTTAAAATGGGCTGAATTCATTTGGTCCCACCCTTTCAGTGACAACCTTGTGTCATCCTGCAACTCATTAGTGTTTTGGGTATCATAGCACTCAGCCTGGAAAAATTGCCATTAAAAGGTGCTTTATCACCCATCTATTTAATTCCAGAAGGTAAGGACATACATAGAATTTATGGTGAGGATCTTTCAACATCTAAAAATGACCCTCCACTGGGTATGGCCGGTCTCAAACTTACTTAAGGAAAGAACAAGCCTTGTAGGCAAGGAATTTTCAGTTGAAAAGGTTACCCCAGGATGTGCAGTCCACAGAGCCAGTGGCCCCATATTTCCTAGCTGCTCTCTGTGCAAGAACCATTCACCATTTTCATTGTCAAGAGCAACCCCAATAACGCTGCAGCCATCACCATCACCAGCAAAAAAACCCCCCTGACTTTTCACAGTAAAACTTTTTATTTAATTAATTGAATGACATGCCATGGTACTCTTTACTTTTCACTTACTAGAGACTTTCGCATTAATATAAAAAAGCTTCAGCTTTGTAGTCCTTAGCATAATGAACTAGTCCTAATAAAGCACTCTTGACCTTTTGAATTGAGACTCCTGTTGCATGGTTTCTAAATATGATTCCCAGAAAAAGGAGAAATGGAGATGGGCAAAATGACTTAAGTAAATAAATTTCTTTGAAGGCCTGGAAATGTTACAATTATTACATATTATACATAAGATTGGGGGACATTTTAGATAGAAGGCCATCTTTTCTGGTGGGAAGGGGAGTGACCAGGACCTGCGTGATAGGAGTAGGCATCTCAAAGCCAAGTATGGGTGGCCCATCCCCTTCCCATGCTTCCATACAACTCCTACTGGACAGGTATCATGGAACATCAGCCATTGAGAAGATAGGTGGTAATGGAAGGAATCAAGTAGTTGAACACATTTCCAGCAATTTTCTGCAGCAAGATTTTTTTCAATGGTTAGAAAGCTCAGAGCCCCTTGCTTTCTTCCACTCTCTTATTTAATCTTGCTGTTAAAGAACTGAAAGTCTGATATTAGCTGCATTTCTGTAGGCTATGAGCAGCTTTTTGAGTACCAAATCCTTAAGTATTTAGCATAATGCAGCCTCCCAAGTAAAATGCATTTATCTGAAAGCATGTTCTTACTGGTAATAGATTTTAGTATTCATCATAAACAAGTATGCTGAGCATTTTCTGATAGACCTTCACTATGGGAATCCAGGAATATAAGTTAGGGCAAAATAGGTGCAATAAGATTTGAACTGGAATTGTCCTCTCAATAACCTTAGCCACAATAGGGCACTATCATCGTTTTAGAGATGGTTGTTGAACTGAGAAATTGGAAACTTGGTCTGTTTTTCTGCATAACAGTTACTGACACTCCAGTTGCATCTCTGCAAACTATTAGAATCCTGTCTTACTGTTACTGCATTCACTCATAACGCTGAGCCACGTCTGCAATTAGCTTAGAATGATGTGTGAAACCACCATGGTGTGCAAGCAAGAAGGGGTCTTACTATATAACCCTATCTATATACTTAATGTATATTATAGCTTAATAGTATAGATGAACTGATGTTAGGCTACTGTTCCATTTGTTTGACTGTAGCCTGTATTCGTCAGGTTAGCCCTAAGTGTGGCCCATCTTGGCACTGAGGGATCTATGCTTAGATCTTGATATAATGAAAATTTATGGAACACAAGCCTGGAGTATCTCTTTTTGGGTGGATGGAAATTCCAGGCCTGTGTGTTGTTATGTATTTTGTATTTCTGCAGCATATGCATGATGATGGGAAATGAGGAATGATTGTTCTGTTCCTCAGGACTGTGCACAACTGGCCTGCACATTTTTAGCATTCAAGTCCAGGGAGGGTCTTTTTATAATGGATGAGATTCCATCTAATCACATCTATCCTCCCCTCTACCAGAGACTGTCCTTGCCCATTACATCATTCAGCCCTTTTATAGATATGCCCACTTGTGGTAGGGCAAGGATTTATCTGGCTACAAGCTAGGACAGGGGCCCGGGAATGCATTAATCTTTTAGAATTACAAGAAGTGTGTTTGTTTTGTTTGTGCTGGTACAATCATTTTACCGCGTGACAAGAACTGAGCATGCCGAAATGAAACTTCTGTCAGTAGAGACCTTTGGAACAGTGTGTATCTTGCTGAGATGCCTTCATTGGTTCAGCAGGGCTTTTGTTTGGCAAACTATTAAGCATTCTTCAACTGTAAGCGTTAGCTTGGTTTCAAAATAGTTTGTCTGAGGTTTAGGCTTGCCAGATCAAATCTTCCAAAAATAGGAGCCTCTAGCAGAGTGCTGCAATAAGCTGTCAGAAGCTTAACTTGCTTCATGGAGTTAAGATACCAAATGCTCTTTATTACAGGCTTACTCTAATTACTCTACAGGACCTATTATGACTCTTCCTCCTCCTCCTCTTCATCATCAAGCTGTGTTTGGAAGAGTTTATTTTTGGAAGAACTGTTCTAGGTCCATATTTGCTGGGAGGGGAGAGGAAAAGTCCTAAAGGAAGAGTGGGAATTATCCAGAATGTCTTCTTAGTGTTGCACACAATTGTAAGCATACTATGAGCTGGTCTGAAAGTAAAAGAAGGAAGGGTGAAGTCACTGAAACCTCCTAAGAATTGAGGCTTGGCACAGAAATCATGATTCTGTTTTAATGCATTAGCTATACTCAGCCTGTATGTTATAACTGCAGCTTCTCCATAACTCTTGGGTGAATTTGGTACACTTGTTTTTCAGCATAATCTACCAGAGCAATGTTTGTCGACCTCAGCGACCTTAAGACTTGTGGATTCCAACTCCCGGAAATCCCCAGCCAGCATGCTGGGAATTGAAGTCCACACATCTTAAACTTGCTGAGGTTGACAAATACCGTTCCAAAGTCTTGGCTTAGTTCACACATCATGCTAAGCTTCAGCATACTTACTCATGGTTTGTTGAATAAACAGGGTTATTAAGCAGTATCTCACAGCTCTAAGTCAAAAATCATGGTTTACAAGCCACAATGGCTGGGTTCATTCATTCTACTAAGCCAAAACTAAGCAAACCACATTATGGCTTAGCATTATGTACAATCTTATTCATGTGTGTGACACTCTGAACTCCTTAAAGGAAGGGCTGGGATAAAATATAAAATTATGAAAAAATAGATCATTGAAACAGCACTGAAAATTGCTATAGTACATCTTTTATATTTTTCATCCCATCATGTCTTAGTTTCTAATGGAATTTAAGAGAGGTTCAACAAGGGCAGTGTTCAGAGTAGGTAATGCAAATGGGGATCCCTGAATGAAAAAGAAGAGAACATTGTCATGGACTTCTCTGCAGTTCTTCAAGATTTATTTGGCTTCCTTGGCTCTTCTTTTTGGGAGTTTCTTGCCAATTTCACTTTTTCCACTGTGTCTTTGGTTCTACTGGATTGTTGCTGGAGTGGGAACTGCTGTGCTGTCTTTTACAGGGATGCATGAAACATTACAGAAAACTGGGCTGGATCAAGGTGCAAGGAGTAAATCATCTAAATTAGGATGCAGCCCCATAATCTTACTAGACAAGGTAAACTTGGGGGATGAGGATATCTTGAATCACATTTGTCCCCAGTCGCAGAGATAATTTCCATCCAGACTTTTCCCCATTAGTATTTTGCCCTTGGGCCCAAAAAGGATTCCCCACCCCTGATGCAGGAAGTCAAACAATTTTTCCCACTCAAGGTCCAGGGAAGAAATCTTTAACGATAATTAAGCTGGAGCAACAATGAAGAAAGGTTATAGAAAATCCTAGGATTGATTAGTTATTTCTAAAGGAAGAATATCTATCCAAAATGGGAAATGGATTATAAACCACCTAAATCTATACCAAAATAATTTGTTTACATTTTGTAACGCAGTAGCTAAAACGCTACTCAGATTCTCCAAGGGATAAATTCCAGTGCTTAGATTATTTTAACAAATTACCACTGCCTTATTTTTAAGCAATTAAAAACTAGCTTTTTAACTTTCTAGCTTTTCAAACATTCCACAGATGTTTCTTGGATCACTTTGCTCTCTTTACATTTTGGTCAGGAAATTCCAAAATGGAGATTTTTCTCATTTTTCTTCTTGTGCGTGGTGGTTCTTCATATTGCATCTATAAGTGCAAATTCTTTAAAAAAAAGTCATAGAATATAATAAAACATTGGTGTTTTCTAAAACGTTGCCTTATTTGGAATTGCAGGCACGTTTAGTGGATTTCCTTGGAATTTCAGACACAGCTAGAGAGGGAGGACTTAATGATCTGAAGCGCTTGTGAAAAGAATGTAGCTGGCACTCATATAAATTCTAAAGGAATCCTTTATTGGAAAATACTTTTTGGCAGAAGGAAGGAGGCATCTGACAATCCTTAGAAAGTAGCCTTCCCATTTCTTCCTGATAATAGCTACAACAGATCTAAAGAACCCTGTATCTCTTCTATCTCCCATCTAAATGGCTTGCCCAAAACAAGGGCCTACTATTTTGATTTAATTAGTTGCTGCATTTTTACCCTGCTTTTTCAAACAAGCATTGTCTCCCAAACTAAAGTAGATCTAGAGGCATCTAGAGACCACCAGAAAAAAAACTCAAAAAACTATAGGATAGAGTGGGAAGGCTAGAATACATCCTGCAAACCATTCTGCACTGTTGCCAAGAAAACAACATGGATGTGTCCCTAAAGTCAATGGTGTTGGGCTTGATTTAAAAAATCTTGCCTTTGTATTGTTTCCCAAAGCATCCCATATTAGTTAGAAGGAGATCCTTCTCTCAGAATGAAAATTAAAAAGAGAGAGAGAGAGATGGGAAAGGAAAAGAGGATGCTTTTTCCCAAGGCCAGAATGATAGTAAGCTGGCCTTTACATCTACTTACCTGGACTCATTTCTGTTATCCATCCAGCCCATTCTAGTGCTTTTAATTTCCCTCTTGTTTGGCGTAAGTAGGAGGAGAATAAAGAACAAATCTCTGCATGCCAGTGAAGGAATAAACTCAGCACACTGTGAAGTGATGACTCGTCCACTCCATACCCACTCACCTCTGCACACCCCTCTAGGTGGGCAGTGCCTGGCATTTATAGCATCACGACGTCTGCCAGAATAGGGGAGATTGGTTGCATGCTCTAAAGAGGTAGAATGGAAAGGCCCAAATAAAGTCTCAAATACATGATATTCAATCTTCCAAAATGAATCTTGATTTCTAAAATTAGGATTCTTTTTCTACAACTGAGCCACAGAAGCCTTTAAAAAATCTTCACTATTAAAACATTCAGTATGTTCCTACACAAACATTTCACTAGGTATCATCCATCTGTTTCTGCCAATGATCTAGGATTGCTCCTTAAAATAGTTTTGGTTGTGAATGGAGCTTGGAGCCCCAAATGTCATGGTTCGAGCACTTGAGTTATCCTTGACTATAATTTGACCGCAACATGCATAATTTTCACACCGTATTTCCTGTATACTTAGAGCTATGCTGAGATTTTTCATATATAGGAGACATTTTCCTTGGCTTTGGTAGACCTAGATATGTGTGTCTTGGAAATAGAGAATATTGAGCTTTTCCTTGTAGAATGTTTGGGACAAAATCTAATGCTTATTTCCATTCAGAGATTATGTTTTCTCCCCTTTCCTAAAATCACTCATGTTGATCCATTCATTGGGCCCAGTTTATTGGACCTATTGGCTTTCAGTATGCGCGTCTGTTTTGGATACAGCAACCTTGCAATATTGTTAACTGGGCAAAGTAATATTAATCTCGATTTGTGATTTGACATACTGAGTGCAAAGCATCAGTATTAAGCATTCTCTGATTGATGCATAGTTTTTCTGAATTGGGGATTGATATCTCCACTCCAGTTGCTGGGAGATCAGAATGGGGGGAAAAAAGCAGGTTACAGATGAAATAAAAAGAACACGTAATTTATAAATATAAATTGTGTCCTTGGGAGCTTGGCAGAAGGGTATATTGAGAATGGTCCTTGGGCATGGGGAAAAATATACTGTTTTTATGTTACATATGCAGTGATCGATGGCATACAAGTAAGGGTAGGATTAATTTTTTTCCCCAGAAGTCCACAAAGCTTGCAATCAGGGATGGAAAGTATATTTTTAAATTATTACATTGGCAGCCCTTTAAAGACTAATGAAGTTAGTGCCATATAAGCTTTTGTGAATCATAGTCTGCTTCAGCTAAAGTTTAAACAATACTAAACTTATTAGACTTTAAGATAAGCTGGGACTTTTCATTGTGCTATAAAATATTAAAACAGCTACATGTCTAGTAGATTTTTCAGTGAAGAGTGGTAACAGGACTATTAAGAATGATGTTTTGGAAATATTTAATTTTGTGGCCTATATAATGGATCCTTCTTTTACCCCCTTTTAAACACCTATTAAAGTAATAGTTGCTTCTATTGAAAACAACATCTGAGATGTTCTTGAAACTTAAAAATAAAGTGTTCTCTTTTTTCATTTGCTTGCACATAAATTAATTTTAATGCTTATCAAAATAAACAAAACAATTAATTTTCATTCTGCTTCCAACATGATTAATATGGTCCAACCTCAGATCAGGGTGTGAAACAGGAAGTTGCTCCACACTGGGAAAACTCCCATCATGCCTACTACTAACATAATTCTCTTGCTGTTTTCACTCCAGAAATTGCAAGCTCAGTCTTGCTTCAACAATGCAGCCTAAGTTTGGAATGTCCTATGGGAATCTTGAAGCTTATATAGTATTAGGATTCATAGTATCCGTAAAGCTGCTTTACGGATGCATGATACATAAAGCTGCTGCTTCTCAAGATATATGTTGGTAGTAAATCCGTGCTGAAAAATCACTTAGGCGTTTCATAGAGTGTACATTTGACAGTTGGATATCTCCTCTTCCAACTGTCTTGATGGCGTACATGCCATTGCCATGTATATAAGTCTGCAGAAGCAAGTACTTTCTGTACCCTAAGATTGCTAAATTCGAAGCTAGATTCTGCAGAGTGCAGAGTGCTTTACTTTCATAGCTTCATACCTTCCCATGCCTTTGGTTACTGGGAGCACATTAAAATGTAAAGAGCATTAAAAGGCAAATTTATTTATTTATTTATTTACTTACTTACTTACTTACTTACAAAAAGCTTAAGAGCAAGTGTGTATGTATTAATTTTTATTAAGGTCATTTAAGTCAGTCATGGCACAGCCTACCTAGTATGGAAGTGTGGAAGAGTTCTGCCCAGGATAAATCCTGCCAGTTAAGCTTAGCAAATCCCAGGCCAGTGTTACATACTGAACAGCACTGGCCATATCCTCATAATGTAAGAAAGCCTATATTCACTCTTATTATCTAGTACAGAAGTCTTATCTCCAACAATAGTCCTTTGGCATTTCTTGCAAACTCAAAAGCAGAGCAGGGTAGTTCTGCCCATTTGCAAGCAACCTGGTGCCTTTGAAGAAGGCAGAGCTTTGGGATCTGTTTGCTGGGAATTTTTGGAGTCCCACTTGCAGTACATCTGGAAGGCATGATGGAAGTTATAGAAATATATAAATTCTATTTAGCTATCAGTACTAACACCCAGTCCTTTTTTCTTAAATCCAGATATCACTGAAACATGTTAAGGCTGGAAGCAAAAGTCACACTGAGGACCTTAGCTGCCCATCTATGACAACTAAAGTTGTGTCTTAATTGCCTCTCACCTTTTTTAGAAATGTTCAGTATAGATCTGATATGAGCAGAGTTTTGCTTCTGAAGTAGAACTGCCTGCATTTGAATGTGGCATCTTCAGCCAAGGGGCTGTCTTGTCAATGCACCTTTTTTCAGACGTGCACTAAAAACATATTCCTCTTGAAGTATTGATAGATGGCTTCATTGTTGATCTTTTTTCATTGTGCAATGTTGCCATCCAGTGGCTAGAAAGCATGTTTGATTCTGTTATCGCCACCTCAGAACACTGAATAATACAGTGGGGCAAAAAAGTATTTAGTCAGCCACCAATTGTGCAAGTTCTCCCACTTAAAAAGATGAGAGAGGCCTGTAATTTTCATCATAGGTATACCTCAACTATGAGAGGCAAAATGAGAAAAAAAATCCAGAAAATCACATTGTCTGATTTTTAAAGAATTTATTTGCAAATCATGGTGGAAAATAAGTATTTGGTCACCTACAAACAAGCAAGATGTCTGGCTCTCACAGACCTGTAACTACTTCTTTAAGAGGCTCCTCTGTCCTCCACTCGTTACCTGTAGTAATGGCACCTGTTTGACCTTGGCACCTGTCAGTATAAAAGACACCTGTCCACAACCTCAAACAGTCACACTCCAAACTCCACTATGGCCAAGACCAAAGAGCAGTTGAAGGACAGCAGAAACAAAATTGTAGACCTGTACCAGGCTGGGAAGACTGAATCTGCAATAGGCAAGCAGCTTGGTGTGAAGAAATCAACTGTGGGAGCAATAATTAGAAAATGGAAGACATACAAGACCACTGATAATCTCCCTCGATCTGGGGCTCCACGCAAGATCTCACCCTGTGGGGTCAAAATGATCACAAGAACGGTGAGCAAAAATCCCAGAACCACATGGGGGGACCTAGTAAATGACCTGCAGAGAGCTGGGACCAAAGTAACAAAGGCTACCATCAGTAACACACTACACCGCCAGGGACTCAAATCCTGCAGTGCCAGACGTGTCCCCCTGCTTAAGCCAGTACATGTCCGGGCCCATCTGAAGTTTGCTAGATAGCATTTGGATGATCCAGAAGAGGATTGGGAGAATGTCATATGGTCAGATGAAACCAAAGTAGAACGTTTTGGTCTAAACTCAACTCGTCGTGTTTGAAGGAGAGAGAATGCTGAGTTGCATCCAAAGAACACCATACCTACTGTGAAGCATGGGGGTGGAAACATCATGCTTTGGGGCTGTTTTTCTGCAAAGGGACCAGGACAAGTGATCCGTGTAAAGGAAAGAATGAATGGGGCCATGTATCATGAGATTTTGAGTGCACACCTCCTTCCATCAGCAAGGGCATTGAAGATGAAACGTGGCTGGGTCTTTCAGCATGACAATGATCCCGAACACATCGCCCGGGCAACGAAGGAGTGGCTTCGTAAGAAGCATTTCAAGGTCCTGGAGTGGCCTAGCCAGTCTCCAGATCTCAACCCCATGGAAAACCTTTGGAAGGAGTTGAAAGTCTGTGTTGCCCAGCGACAGCCCCAAAACATCACTGCTCTAGAGGAGATCTGCATGGAGGAATGGGCCAAAATACCAGCAACAGTGTGTGAAAACCTTGTGAAGACTTACAGAAAACGTTTGACCTCTGTCATTGCCAACAAAGGATATATAACAAAGTATTGAGATGAACTTTTGATATTGACCAAATACTTATTTTCCACCATGATTTGCAAATAAATTCTTTAAAAATCAGACAATGTGATTTTCTGGATTTTTTCCCCCATTTTGTCTCTCATAGTTGAGGTATACCTATGATGAAAATTACAGGCCTCTCTCATCTTTTTAAGTGGGAGAACTTGCACAATTGGTGGCTGACTAAATACTTTTTTGCCCCACTGTATATGGGCATTGGGATTTTCTTTTCTTTCTTTTTTTTTAAACCTACTGACTATTAATACTAAGCCAACTAGTATTGAGATTCTGAGAAACATGAAATGTAGCTTCTGTGGAATTAGGTTATTTCATGAAAGAAAAAACATAAATTTGGGGCCTTTTATTATACTCCACCATCATATATTATCTTGTAAGTCCTTATGTAGCACTGAACCTTAGGTTCTTTCAGTCAGTCTGGACACTACAGGAAATGAGTGATTGCTTTGCTCTGCATTTGACTGTACTTCATTGTTTGCTGCTTACAGAGTGAGTTGAAGAAACATGGATCACAGTGACCTCACCTGTGATCTTCCCTCTGGTGTTTATAGGGAGAAAACATGGTTCATGAGCAGCCATTTGTCCAGAGGTATCACAGAATTTGAGCAGAAGAGTTAATATGCAAGGATGTACTCTTGAACCAATTTGTGGGCTTCTAAACAGGCCTCTTCACCCCTTGATTGAAATGATTGGTGTGCTTCCTGAGTTAACCTTCTGCACTGTTTTAATTTAGAATTCCATTTTTAATAAACTCTTATCCAAGAAGGATTTCCATCACTGAAGAAATAAGATGGAAACAATGACATCACCCAATTATTTAGAAACAGTCTTGAGCTTTGTCATCACCAGTGAACCCATAAGTTTGATCAAAATTGTCTTTTTAAGCCATTCTACAATTAAGGTAGACAATAACAACTTGATGAAAGAGACAACTAGTTTTAGTATTAATATTGTCTGTTGCTTTGAGTTCTAGCAGTTACAACTCTTTTAATAACAGGATTTTAATTGTGGTACAAAGGAACAAAGCCACACTATTCAGTGTATTTTAATTTCAGGGTGCTGTGGAAAAACAGTTCTGAACTTTTTCTGTACTATTACTGTAAGGAGGAATAAGTAAGATACACTTCTGATGCATTAGCATGTTTTAATACACAAGGAATATTGTAGTGCTAATTGCTAACATTTTAAAATAATCCTTATTCAGTAATAATAAAGTTTTTATAAATTGGAAAGAAGCCTGTTTTGCGTGTCTCCCACATTTTGTTGGCCAGTCTGTGGTAGCAAAATGACTGAGGCAAAGGGCCATGGTTGATAACCCTAGAAAAATAGTATGGTTAGGATAATGGCTCATTCTAGAGATAAACCTGCTGTCCCCGACATGGAGTCCATCATCTTTGCTTTGCCCTTCCTGTTAAATGAGATGTATCTCTCCTCTCTGCGTGTCACTCAAAGGTTGGTTAGTTTCCAGGAAGTGAGAGCTTTTAAATGAAACACCAGTTTCTGTTATCTTTTCCCACAAAGCCTAAAAGGAAGAATCTCAGTTCTTCCAGGACGGGGATTTCTTTCTTTTCTTTTTTAAAGCTCTCTGAGGGCCAGAGGAGGAAGTAATCATCCTTAAAAACCCACTCAGGGAAAGTGTACCACAGAATATTGTTCTGTTCATGAACTCATAATCTTTGCCATCATTTGACAGATGCTTATTTCTATTTCTTTGAATTAGAACTGAAAGCGAGAGAAGATAGCTTTGGGGCAATGTGTTGCTTTCAGGGTTGGAATTAAACTCTAGTTTCAAGGTAGGATGAAGACTCGCATGTCATTTGTATTTGAGAAGGTGGCTTCACTGGAGCTCAGTAACTGATATTTCTGCACGTCTAGCCATTCTCAGTGTTGGGGTCCAGAGGCATTGTTGATCAAGCAATAAGTCTTAAAGATTTGTTTTCATCTTGAAATGGATTTTATTTCTTAACACTATAACCACTTCTTGTTGCTGTTCTTCCTAGTTATTAAGCTCCTGCCTTCTCACCATCCTAGGCAGCTGATTCATGATCCAGCAAAGAAAACATGCACAGAATGTAGCACCACCTGGAATGACACCATGCTTAATGAGTATTATTAAGTGTGGTTAAGAACATGAGCTCAATAGTGTATTAGAGGCTAACAACTAAAATGTTTCTTTAGGGGTAAAATACTCTTACATTCTTGGTCCATTTGTTTTATTCTATTTAGTTTAGATCTTGCTTCAAAGAGTGATTCATTCATAAATTTGGAACAGTCTGAATAGAAGAGGATATATGTAGCTCAGGGTTAAACTCTGGAGTCCAACCAAGCTCTCTGAGCTTGGTTGTTTGCTTGCAGACGTTTCGTTAGCTGAGTAGGTAACATCATCAGTGCTAGTGGGTGTGGGGTTTGCTCCTTGTTTATATAGTAGCTTGCCCTGCCAGTGTTGGTGTGGGTGTGGTTTTCTCCTTAGTAGTTCCTTGATTAGAGATTGTTTTCTGCTTGACTGTTTGGTGTTAATTCCTGCTTATCTGGGTGTAGGCTGCTGGAAAGGATGTGTTCTGGTTTTTTGTTTCCTTCTTAGCTTTTTTATCATTTCTTTTGAATGGTGTGTAAATGTGGCTTATCTCTATGTGCCTATTGATGGCTGATTTGTCTGAATGCCAAGCTTCCAGGAATTCCCTAACGTTTTTGGATTTAGCTTGGTCTAGGATGCTCTAGGATGTTGAAACTGGCTGAGTCTGTCCATGTGTTTTGAGATTAAGGAGTTTTCGTGTCTTCTGACTGCTGGTTGGTGTTCATGGATGTGCTCTGCTAGACTTCTGCCTATCTGTCCTATTTAGTGGCTGTTACAGTCCTTACACTGTATGTTGTAGTTGACTTCTGTTTTTTCTTCTTGGGCTACTGGGTCTTTTGGTTTACTTAAGATATTTTGGAGGGCTGTAGTTGGTTTGTGTGTTACAGTGATGCTGTGTGGTTCATGATCAAGCAGAAAACAGTACCCTAATCAGGGAACTACCAAAGGAAAACGACAACCCCATCAACACTGGCAGGGCAAGCTACTGTATATAAACAAGAAGAAAACCTCACACCCACTAGCAGTGATGATGTTACCTAGTCAGGTAATGAAATGTCTGCAAGCAAACAACCAAGCTCAGAGAACCCCAAGGACTCCACTGGGACAGTCCTTTGGAGTGTATGATGTTTTCTTTGATTTAGGCATCTTTCAAGTTATTCTAACAATGGTTTCCACATGAGGACCAAGAGAAGATATGATAACAGCTTTCAAATATCAGAAAGGTTTCCACACTGAAGAGGGCAGGATCAGAACTTGTGGGTTAAACTTACAAGGATGTAGGTTCAGACTAGATGTCAGAAAGAACTTCATAATTGTACAAGCGGTCAGCTAGTAAAACAGGCTGGTATATGAAGTGGTGAGTTACTTTGCTAGAGATTTTCAAACAAAAGCTGGATGGTCATCCGTCAATGATGCTTCAGTGGATCCTATATTTAGCAGGGAGTCAGACTAGATGATTTCTGAACTTGCTTCCAACTCAGTGACTCTATGACTTTCTTCTTAGTGGTAGCAAATATTTATATTTGTTTCATTTTTTTTGTTTTGTAATACTTTGCACACTCTTTGGTTACAAATCTAGAAAAATCCATGCAAATAAAACAAAATAAAATAGTCAATTAAAACAAATATATATCTAAAATTGTGACTCCTTTCCTACTCTCCCTTTCTGACTTATTACAATAATAGGGTACCCAGAATTGGATTCAGGAGCTTATATATTTCTCAGAATGGAGGATAGTACCAGTTTCTTTAAAGGTGGTACTGTTCAGTTGCTTCACAAGAAATGTAACCTAGACTGTAAGATGAAAACAACTGTAGGTAGCCAGATTAGATATATAGGTGGGGAGTTTCATACAGCAGCTGCGATTCCCTGCTTTAAAACACGTATAATCTTCTTCAAGATCTTGCCTCATACAATCGTAGGCAATTGTAAGGATTCTTTGTCCACCAATCTGCTTCTCTTTTGCATCAGTTTTTTAATCTGTGTACTAAGGATTCCGGTTTTCTTTTGCTCTAGAGTTGGCTGTTCATCAATAGTAGGGTTTCTGACCATCTTTTCTTTAAAAATTCTTTTTTTAAGAAAAAGACCCCCAAGTTAGACGGGTGACCTCTTGCTAATATTTCAGAATACTGAGTACTTAGTAAAATGCATCTGAATTACTTGGCACATCATACCTTGTAGATTTTAAGAGGATTTTCTTATATGGTCTTATAATTGCACCTGGATGCTGTTTTCAGGCTGAGACAGCCTGTAGAAAGCACCCGCTGTGAGCTCTACCATACCTTTCCATCGGTCTGCCCACACACTTGAAAGAGCAGAATATCCAGATGAATCATGGTGATACAACATTCATCGGTATTACTGTGTGCTCATAGGAAGCTTCATCAGGAGTCAACCTGCAGTCTTTTTCCTCTCTTTATTTCCTCCCCATTGTTCTAAAATGCACCAGTGCAGTTTCCCAGTCACAGTGGGCGGGTAGTGTCTTGAGTTAGAGAAATACTGCTTTGTTACACATGGAGAAACTGAAGCACAAAAAACTTAAGTGACTTGCTCCTTTCAACTCTCAAGGTTGGGTTACAGATTTAGATGCAGGAGTGTCCACAGATTATGGTCCAAAAAGTCAAGATGACAGCCATGATGGTGCGATCAAATTTCCCCATTGTTCATGTGCAGCCTTTCTGACCATATCCTATGGACACCTCTGCTTAGGTGCCTTTTTAACCAGACCCTGCGGACACCCTGCTTAGATGCTTCTTTGCTTTGCTTTTATTTTATTTTATTTTCCATGATACACGCAGCCCACCTGTTGGCTAGCTCCTTTCTCTCTTGAATGGTCTCGTTTTCTTCCCTTCCTCAGGTGTTGCTGATGATGAAGTTTTTGCAGCAGAATGTACCCGCAGAGGACAAAATGCCTTGCCTTTCCAGCCAGCTAATGTCCGTTCTCCAAAGTCCCTGAAGCCTACCACCTATCCCAAGCATGTCTTTCACTGTAATAGCGATGAGGATGACGACTTGGTGATGACCAACTGGGAGAGTCCCGTGTATTCATCAGGTGTGCACAAAACGGGGCATGAGAAGCTGGTAAATAACTGGGAACTGGTGGGAAAACCAGGGGAAAAAAATTCAAGAGATAGACAGAAGCTGAAGAAGAAGAACCCAAAGAAATCATGGGGCTGCATCCTGATTTAGAGCTAGCATTTCATGGGCTTTTTTTTCTCCCTCTGCATTTAGAGAGTCTTCAAAATATTCTGGGCCACATCCCTCCCCTCCAAATTGTGAAAAATACCCGAGTAAAATTCAGACCGTATGCCCACCACCATGAAGGGCTTGTTGCTACGCTGTATCTTGTGCCTACTAGCTGACATTTTGTCTACCTTCCTTGCTTCAGATTCAGGCTTGGCGATTATTGAATAATCTGAGTTTTGAAGTAGGGGATCATCTTTGCCATTACTTTTTAATGCTCACATCAAATCAGAACTTTTCAAGGAAGGCTCATAGGCATCTTTATAGTTTCTTTTGCAAACTTACAACTTGGCTGAAGAGTTGAGATGAACAGCAGCCTGCTCAGTATTTTGTTCATTTCAGTCATTGCCAGCTCTAAAATATCTAATTTGCAGATTAATGCTACAAGATTCACATTTTCTTTGGCATCCAGTATTAACAAGTGCTTTAACATGAGTAATCCATTGTTTATGCCCTATTTATTTTACTGGCTGCCGTCATGGGAGAGGCAAGTACATTAAATTGCTGTTTTATGAATGTGCTGAAATGAGAAACTGCAGCACTGTATATGTGGCTGCACAAGTTGTTCCATTTGTTTTACATCTCACAATTCCTGTTGGGAAATGGTTTAGCTCTTTTCCAAGAAAACTCTCCCAATTCCCTATGCAGGGTGTCCATTCTCCCTTCCAAACCTTTTGGGGAATTGGAAAAAAATTAAAAATTTTCATCTGAAGATCAAGGAGACTACAGGTAGTTCATGTTTAGTGACTGTCTCATTTAGCGACCATTCACAGTTACAGTGGTGATGAAAAAGTAACTTTACGACCAATCATCGCATTTATGTCTTTCGCAGGCCTGTAAAGCAAAGGAAAGCTGAAGTCAGAGCAGAAGCACAGTCACGGTTTCATTTAGCAACCGCTTTGCTTAACAACCAAGTTGCTGGTCCGGATTGTAGTTGCTAAACGAGAACTACCTGTATGAGTATATAAGAATGATCTTGAACTTTCAGAGTGTCCCTTGCAGGCTTTGCAATTCACTGAGAGCTGAGTAAAAAAAAAAAAAAAAAGAGTTTTAATTGTATACACTTAAGAATTCAGATACAGTTGCAAGAACTCATTTCCGCTAGTGCCTTACAGCACTTCTGGCAACATTTGCCCTCCAATTATTTCAGTCACATTTCATTGAACTGCATCCATTGCTTTCGTAATCGTGAACATTTTTTATAGGATCAGGTTGGTAGCTCAATCCCCAGTCTTCTTCCTCTCTCATCTAGGCTTAGCACCGGCAAAGGTGGACTTGTTGCAAGAAACACTGTTTCAAATGAAACTTGAGAATTTTTTTTTTCTTTAGGGTGCAGGGATCCTTTTCCTTCCTCTAAAGGATCCCTGCACCCTTTCCGCTTTTCCCTCCTGCTGGCCTTCACGCTCATAGAAGCCACCGCTCGCCGAATTTCTTTGGGGTGCTGCACAAATCGGGGATGCTCAATGGACAGAAAAGTGGGTCCTTTTCACAACTTAAAAAGATGATGTTCTCTAGTGCTATTAATTGGGAAAAAGAAGGGTTCCCCCCCACCCCCAGGTAACAGATACAGCTGCAGCAGCAGCCCCCGTATCATTGCCTCTCTCATCGCTTTCGTAGCGCGGCAGCTTTCGCTTGGCAAGTTAAAATAGTTGCTATCAAACCTCTGCACAATCTCCCACAACCTGGTATTCATTATTTTAAAATGCTAGACATACTACAGTTCAGTAGACAGTGCTCTCTGGGCTTTAGGCAAGCAAGGCGAGAGGGGCTTGTGTAAATGTCAACTGCCTTCTTGTTATGACTGTAAAAAAATATTTAATTCAGCCTGGCAGCGTGGGTGGAGCGGGTGTGGTATTTTTACCTTCAAACGCAAAGGAGGGAAAAACGTAACAACTAGGGCTTTAAAATTCTCATGGTTGATCTTTTAGATTCCTTTGTCTTTAGGGCATTTGTTCATCAGGTAAGCAATCATGATTTCGACACTGTGCGTGACAGAAACAAGCTCCAGTGGAAACTGTTGCCAATAATGGGAGCAATTAAAAGAAATGAATCAATTTGCTGATCAGCTTTCTCCAGAGTCAGTTATGAGAAGGGGATATAGCTTATTTATTACTCACACATCTGGGTCTCACCATCAGCGTGTGACTAGTTCAGTATCCAGTTAAAGGCACTCTTGAGCATCGAGTGCCAGGAAATGCTTTTGTCTTTAGGGAGCTGCTGCTAGGTGGAGTAAGCAGTACTGGACAAGATGGGCCAAAAATCTGGGAAAGCTGCCTGTTAGATTCTACCTTTGCTAATTATCCAGCTGCCAGTTACAGCCCCAGGTCTGGAATTGAAGCTACTCTGCTGTATTGTTGTTACTGACTCTTGCTACTATTAAGTGAGAAGTAGGTATCAGACTTTATAATAGAAACAGAAACTCAAGCATCAAAAGAAGAGTTGTGGGGTAGCTTGTAAGGACAGATTGAAATATTTTGTTTACAGTGGAGTCTCCCTTCTTGATTGGTCTTAACCATATTTCTTTGGGGTAAAGGTGGTGGTGGTGGTGATGATGATGATGATGATGATGATGATGATGATGATGATGATGGAGAAGAAGAAAGAAATCCACTTGTTTCTGTGTATGGCTTCTTCTCCAGAATGAAGCTTCCTTTGCTTGACTTCAATCTGCTTATGCTAACTTGTGAATGTCCTGTAGCTTAGTTCAGCCACACAGTTGACTTTTCAGAAAGCTCTTAAAATATGACTACTTAAAAGGGTGAATGTCTCTTGGTATATAGCAGGCACTGATTCCTGCTGGATAATTATGTCAGGAGGTGGGGTTTTGAGAGAAGTCACTCAGCCTCCTGGGCACAAATTCCCCCTTTCCCCAGCACCATAATCCATTTCCTCCATGGGGATGGAGAGCAATGCATGGGAAAAGACCAGCTGTGCTTCATCTGCATCTCCTGTTTGCACAGGAAAGGGCAAGAATGGTCAAATAAGCAGTTTTCACTCCTGTCCTTTCCCTTTTCAATGGTTCACATTCCTCTGGATGTATTGGAAGCTGCATCTAGTTCATACTGTTCCAAATCTGTTGTCAGAGATTTAGAATGGGTTGCTCAGTTCATTTTCTGTGAAAGGGTCCATGACAGAAGTTCTGCCCGTAATTCATACTATATCGCAGAGGGTTTACAGCATGACTTCTTAAAAAGATTGAAGGGATTTCTGTCTCAGGAATGCCTGTGCTGATGCTGGAGCTTCTAATGGCGTTGGAGGCCCTACAACAAGGTTGTGCCTTATTGAGTAGAAGCCAACACTGTAGATCAGATACACTTGCACTAATCTAGGCAATTTGCGTATGCCTCTTCTCAGAAGATCTGGCTCACATTTTGAGGGAACAATCTTTACATTGGGTTAGTTCTACTATATGAACAATGTTTTACAAGCCATGTCTCCTCAGGACACAAAGAAGTCAGCAAGCGGAAGAAGCAGAAGCTGAGGGAGGAACAGAAGAAGAAGAAGTCGGCCAAGGCACCATATTAAAATGGATTCTGATGTCCCCAGATGCTGTCCTTTTGTTGTTCTACCATTTGATCCCACCCAGGTTCCTGGTGCATATATTTCTTATGGCTATTCTCACTTAGCAAACGAGATAACAATTAAAATACATGAAAGTTGCACTATTATGCTTGAGCACCGCAGACTTGTTGAAGTTTCGGTATAAGACACCCCAGTTAGAAACTCCCACTAGAGAAGTCAGTGTTAAAGGTCAGGATGTCAAATACCATAAAAGAGCAGATTCTGACTAGAAATGTTGAAGACATAGTAATACAGTGGGGCCTTTTCATCTTTTCCTGTCCTGGGTTTAGCATGTTTATTCAAAGACTGGTAAGGTTGTAAACAATACTGTTATTTTTTAAAAATAGCCATCATGGACTTTTTTCTTTTTCTTTTTGATTTCTGAAATGACCCAAGTAGAACCTTAACATATTTAAATTTGTGTCTAATGAGAATGGGATTAAATTATAATATTACCTGGATTGTAACAGCTGCGTAACTTTCAGGGTTGGGGTTTTGGTTTTTATTTTACTTTCACCCCAATGGGAAAAGTGTTGACTTTCCTTCTGGACCTGGGCTATTATTTATGTATGTTGCATTACAAATAGCATCCTGTAATGATTTAAGAGAATAGGTTCACAATGAACTGCTTTGGGAAATAGATCCTGCTAAGCATATTATGATCCCTAGATCTCCATCAAGACAAATAATAGCTGACCTTGGAAACAGTACATGGCTCTAATTGGCAATAAGCAGTCGTTACAAATCGTGTGTATGTGTATGTGTGGTATGAAATAAAAGTCATAGCTACAGCTAGGCAGTCAACATTCATCTTCCTTCAACCAGATTGCTTGGATCTACAATATCATCTGTATATTAGATGTACCCAGTATATATATCCTGATCTTGGCTTGGATTGGGTGGGCGGGGCATGCATATACCTGATTGGAAATTTAAAGATGTAAATATGGCAAGATTACTTAATTCCCCAACTGTATACATGTGTAATTTGCATGGTCCATGGCTTCTTTTTAACCTCATAACAAAATACTAAGTCAGAACTTTCTTCCAAGCATGGTTACTATGAGCTGCCTTCCTGCTGTTTAATCTACAAATTAAAATAGTTGAATGTTTTGGTCCCCCTCCTTTTTTTCCTCCCTTTCACCAATATATTGTGTTGCCTATTCTCCTTGGCACTGTTGGAAACCCACATTTTCTAGAAAAATCTTTAATTACACCCAAATACTGTAGCTTAGGTCAGGAAGATGGTGATGTAAGTGGATTTACGGTACTTACTTGGATTCAATTTTAATGCTTTTATTATGAAAATGTAATCGTATGCAACTCATTAGGATATTTAAAAAAAGAACATGTCTGAGGCAAGATGGAGAACCATTCTTTTTGTTACAGAAATACCACTGAATTGTGTTGTGCAGTGTGACTAATATTTAAAGAAATAAAGTAAGTTCCCTTATTCCTAAGCTCCTATTTTTTTAATTTGAGAAAAGACTGAAATTATTTTTGGAAACAGAAAATAAACTCACTGGAACACAAAAACAAATGGAAGTTCTGACACACAGAGAACACTGATAAACGCAATGGTGAATGTGTTCTGATTTGCAGTAGAAGAATATTAATTGGGATTTTTACTGAGAAGATAACAAGAAACATGAAAAATGGTTGGGGGTTATAAAAATGAGTAGCTAACCTGGCCATTTGATTTGACTGAAGATAAGATTTCCGAATATTAGAATTCCAGATAATTGTTCCAGCTGCAGAGCAGAATGTCTTACAAAATTCCAAATACGAATTTGATATATTATTTACCTAATTTTATTTTTTTACAAGCTCAGGAGTGGTATCAAAAAAGTCAAGATGGTAGCTGTGAACATCCCATCAAAGCCACATCCCCTTTTTACATAATACACATAACAAGGAGCATGGCTTTGGCTGTGTGGCCACAGCTGCTACTACCTTGACATTTTTGAGACCCCCACCACCAATGGATGCCCCCGCTCCTGGAATTTCTTACCAAACCAAAAACCAGGTTTAGAGTCTAAAAAGATTTTGCAAGGAAAAGGGAGTGGGTACGGGGAAGGGGAAAAAAAGCAAGCAGCCATCAATCTTCTAACAGCAAGGTGGGACGCAGTTCAAGAGCCTGCCAATAATCAGTCACAACTCTGGGCAGCCCACCGGTTTAGGAGGTGCAGAATAGACGCTAAGCTATGCATTGTGTAGCCATGTTTTAATTATTCAACCATAATTGACTGGGTTCCACAACAGATTAAGCTAAAACCAGATAATGATTTAGTGCAGTCTGTGAATCCTGCCAGTTTGTCCTTTACCACCTCAATGTCACTTCTTTCTCCCCCAATACAGTATCTATCCGTGGAGGGGCTTGGTGTTCTGCTTGGTAGTAGGACCAGATCTAGCTGGGAATATTGGTCAGTTGTGGCCAGAGATGTTGTAGTGAAGTCCAGGTTGAGTGGAATTCTAAGAGGGCAACAACCTGTCAGACAGATATCAGACTGGGAAACATTTCAGTCAGTTGAACTGTTCATCAGGAATAAATGAAGATCAAAACAAATATCCCCTGCTTAATATATTAA